>NC_067283.1:96623705-99023705 GCF_020740795.1 Apus apus | reverse complement strand
GAAACTCCTGTCAGTCTGATGAAGTTCCCACTGACTGAAAAAAGGGAAACATAACATCCATTTTCAAAAAGGGAAAAAAGGGAAGCCCAGGGAACTTGCTAGAGTCAGTCTCATGTGCTTGTCCAGCAAGATTACAGAGTAGGTCTTCCTGAAGGCTTGGCTAAGGCACATGGAAAATGAGGACGTGTTTGATGGCAACCAACACAGCTTCACTAGGGCCAAATGATGTCTGACAAATTGGGTGACAATTTGCGAGGTCACAGCATCCATGGACAAGGGGAAAGAAACTGATGTCATCTACCCGGACATGTCCAAAGTGTTTGACACTGTCTCATATGGCATTCCAGTCTCTTAAGTTGGAAAGATATGGATTTGATGAATGGACCACTCAATGGATAAGGAATTGTCTGAATGATTGCACTCAAAGCCTGGTGGTCAACAACTTGATATCCAAATGGAGACCAGTGATGAGTAGCATTCCTTTATGTTCTGTACAGGGACCAGTGCCATTTAACATCTTTGTCGGCAATCTGGACAGTGGCATTAAGTGTAACCTCAGCAGGTTTGCTGACCATACCAAGCTGTGCGGTATGGTCAACACAGTGGAGAGGAGGAAGCCATCCAGAGGCACGTTGACAGGCTTGAAAGGTGGGTCCACACCAACCTCATAAAGTTCAGCAAGGCCAAGTGCAAGGTTCTGCACTTGGAAATGGGCAATTCCAAGCACAAATACATTTTGGATAAAGAATAGACGGAGAATAGCCCTAACAAAAAGGATATGGCAGTGTTGGTTGATAAGAAGCTCAATATGAAACAGCAATGTGCACTTGCAGCCCAGAAAGCTAACCATACCCATGGCTGCATCAAAAGAAGTGTGACCAGCAGATCTGGGGAGGTGATTCTTCCTTTCTGCTCTGCTCTAATGAGACCTTACCTGCAGTACTGTGTCCAGTTCTGGAGCCCTCAACACAGGAAGGACACAGAGCTCTTGGAACAAGTCCAGAGGAGTGCCAGGAAGATGATCTGAGGGCTGGAACACCTCTCCTATGAAGATAGGCTGAAGGAGTTGGGGCTGTTTATCCTGGATAAGAGAAGGCCCCTAGGAGACCTTATAGCAGCCTTCCAGTACCTGAAGGGGCCTACAGAAAATCTGGGGAGGGACTTTTTATAAAGGCTTGTAATGAGAAGACAAGAGGTAATGGATTAAAACTGGAAGAGGGGAGATTTAGGGTAGATATTAGGAAGAAATTCTTTAGTGTGAGGGTGGTGAGTCACTGGAACAAGTTGCCCAGGTAAATTGTAGCTGCCCCCCTCCCTGGAAGTGTTCAAGGCCAGGTTGGATGGAGCTTCGAGCAACCTAGTCTAGTGGATGGTGTCCCTGCCCATGCGTGGGGTTTGAAACTAGAAGATATTTAAGGCCCTTTCCCATCCAAACTGTTCTATGATTCTATAATTCTATTCTTCTAGCACACAGTGTAAAAATATTTAACCTCAGCTGTTGCTCCTGTAGCAACAAATTACAATAAATATTATATTAATAATTCTTTTAAAGAGTAGTCACTTATTTTTTAGCTATAAAGAAGGACTGGTCTTTTTCAGGTTTTCAACTCTGATTTTCAATATATACTCTCATTGGAGTTCAGTTTAGGACTGATAATTGGAATTGTCTCAAAGTATTAGTCACTGACATTGAATCAATCATAAGAAAATTAGTACTCTTTATCAACACTATATTCATCCCATTGTTAATAGGCTTGCTGATAGAAATGCTGCTCACTTCAGCTATGTGACGTATTAGAATGCTTGAAGCTCTGTTTGCACTGTTGGTATCACTGGGATAGAGTAACTATGACTGAAGACTGGATATTAAATTTAGCACAATGGATTTAAAATTACGCTCAGTGTTTAATTACAGCTAGAAAATGGTTTGCAGAACCAAGGCCTTCGCTTGGATGTGAGAAAACATCTTTTGCTGTTCATTTAATTGCTGGCCCATGACAAGGTGATTTACAAATCAAATATATATTCACCTTTTAAGGAAAGTTACAAAATTAAAAGAACCTAAAAGTGGAATGCAGCTAGTGCACAAAGAGTCTGTACCACTGTAATTCCCCAGGTGACCCTAGTTGTTAGCAACATCAGGAGAGTTTGATGCGCTGACTCAAAGGACACCAACAAGGAGGATGGAGTGGAGTGGAGACACCGTAGCCAGGCTCTGTGGTGAACATGGGGGCCTGAAGGTACTGTGGTACTGACAAGCTGCACATTTGGAGATATGGCTGGACTTTCTAATAAAATGTGGATCCAAAGGTCCTCTAGAACAGACAAGTTGCATATTTGATACCTTTGGTGAAAAATCTCTCACTTTTTTGTCAAATTACTGTCCTTTAGTGAACTTTGCTCATTATAATATCATTTTAGTACTGAAACACACCTCCATCTCAAAAGCTACCTGTCTCCCGGGGGGAGACCATGCCCCAAGGAGCATGCTCCCTGAATTTTTTCTAGTCTATACTAGCAAGGGAAGCAAGATCATTTTATACCAGTTATGACATACGTATGACTAGAGCTTCTCAAGCTTCACCTCTAAGATAACAACCTTATAAAAACGGCCTAAGAGGGGAAGGATGTTAAGAAAGATATAATCCATATCAAGGAATATACCACTGCCAGGCCTTTGCCAGGATTACCCTTGCCTTCTGGGATCAGTTGATGAGCTGGGCCTCTCTTCCACCCCATTGGGATGCCTTTGGTTAAGATTCAAACAGTTGGTTACGACAAGTGCACCCAGGGAAACTCCCACTCACTTTTCTCTTTATTTTTACCTTTTTTTTCCTTTTGTCTTTCTTTCTTTTCACTTTATGCACTAGTAGCCAGGCTGTATTGCTCATATTCTTGGTATTTGCACCTGCTTTGTAGTCAGATAATTTATCACTGGAAAGCCAAAGAACTTGTTTATCTGTTGCTTCAATAAATCACATCATTATTTGGCTTAGCCAAGAGTGTTGTCCCTGAATGCACACCTTACCTTTGAATGTGGCTGTACTAGTTCAGGTGCTGTGTGGCTAGGCAGGTAGTGTGATGTTAGTAGTACATCTGGACCCATGGTAGTCCAACATAGGTGTTGGACATGACTAGACTACTAATGCTGATTTGGGCACCACTCAGAAACTAAACCCAGGTGCCCCCAGTCCCTCTGATATCTGAGGATTGGCTGGAATGTAAGGGGGTTAAGTTTCTGCCAAATTATTTTAGCCCCTTTGTAAAGCAACAGCATTTTAGTTCCTAATTGACTTGTAATAAAATTTAATTTTTACAATATTGTAGTTATTGTTATAACAAATGATACAGGTGTTTGATGTTTCTTATAAGACTTTTTTCCTTGATTTTTACCACAATGTTCGAAAGTCCTGATGGTCTAATGATGTCTTATACCTATATCACAGTGCACACTTGTGTCTCGGAAAGATCCGATAGTGTACGACAAGACAAACTTAACAGCAATTTATTGTGCTATGGTTTCATCGGGCCAGAACAAATTTGTCCTGAATTATACTTAACAGCTAGCCTGACCTGGATATATTTGGCTTAGAAGAAGTAAACTATTTTGTGTTGAGTATACAGCTTAGGATTGCTAGTTAAGTATATGGCTATGAGCAACATAGATTGGTACTTTAAAACGTACTCCTTAGTTTTCACAAAATGTCAGTCATACCTTTCAGAGCCACAACACTACCATTCTCACATTTAATATTAACAAATTATTTCAGCTTGTTTGTTTGAAGGATAATGATTTTTAGGTTATGCATTCATCCTGTTGCATATAAATAATTCTTGCAGTTCCTAATAACATCCTTGGGAACTACTCACACAAACCCTATAGAATGAAGAATAAAGAAAGGGCAGCATAAATTGAAAAAACATTGAAGGCAATGAAGATTTGTGGTATAAAAAAATAAAAGTCAGATTTTGGTACCCAGTAGTCAATTAGTTTAATAGTGACTCCATTTGTGCATGCATAAAATAGCCATTATTTTGACCAGTATTTCATCTTGAATACAAAACTGTGGTACTGTTAAAAATATAATTAAAATAATTTTAGAATAATGCATGGGATATCTCACCAAAAGGTCACTGACAGAGTTTATTTGTTATTTATACTCCAGACAGTTCTTACTTTCTCATCTCTGGAAATACGTTCCCTAATCATTCTACTTTTTTCTCTCCAAAACATGAAGAGAAATCAAGTGACCTTTTAGCTACTGTAAATGTCATTATGAGCTGTGATGTGAACAAGAAGGAAGTGAAAGTTTATTGATTCAATCCTATAAATGTCTAGCAGATTTATCCAATGTAAATAAAAGAGGAATGGAATTTCAAGAGCTCTTCACAATGACCTGACTTTACTCCTGTTAAAAAGACACACACATGATTGCCCAGAATAATTAGCAGACACAGCATCTCACTTGCCTTATAAATGACTTTCATTTTTGTTCAATACTTCTATTTTACATGTATATTTACAAGAAAAAAGTTTCTGAATGTAATAGCCACAATAAAATGACACCAGAACTGTTCCAGTTTTATGTGGGTATTTTTTGTAGTTGCTCTTGGCATCACCAATGGGGAGCAAGTAGTAAATAAAACTGTTATGCCAATCATTACAAACAAACAAAAAAAAACAAACAAAAAACCAAAATGGAACAAAATCACCCAAAAAAACCCCAAACAAACAAACAAAAAAACACCCAACACAAAAAGAAAAAAAAAAAACAAAAGAACCCCATATCAAACCAACCAACCAAACTAAACTGAGTTTCTTCCCCTTCCTAATAATGTTCTGCCTATTCTGTGGAAAACAGAAGGACTTTGATAAAAAATGAGTGCCCCTTTGAAGGGTCTGCAATCTTTATGGATCATATGGAATTTGTGAAATTATGTCAGTCACTAACAAAATAAGCATTTGGCTGACATTAAAATATGTTTGGCAGAAAAGAGAGGAGCTGGAAATTTTCTTCGACATATTCATACTGGCATACATAATTTCCTCCCATGAAATGCTTGTGACAAACACTATCATTCCTTCAGGATCATTACATATCTTTTAAATTTAATTGTTGTTAAATACTAATTGAACTACAAGGACATATATTATCATCTTTCATTTGTCAAAAGACAGCAATGAAATTTGTGTTAACACTATCAAATACAAGAAGAGGAAGTTATTAATGTTTTTATCTTAATTATAATGCAAAATTGCAGTGTTTTAGAATTCAATGTGCTGCATTTTACAACAGCAGTATTACATACTGTGTAGTGTCTTTTGTTTCCCATTTGCTATGCAATCTGAGATGAAGATTTACTATGAAAGCTATAGGATGCCACAGGCTTTATGTGATTAGAAATGTAATTGATGTTAAAATGGTTGAAGTGTTGGATAATTACTTTGGAATATTAATGACTGTCTTATTAGAAAGAGTAAAAGTATATAAAGTATATTTTAATTTTGGTTCTAGCATCGATAAAGAAAACTATTGTGAAAGTACACAGAAACAGACTCAAATATCATAGTTCTCTTAATTATAAAATTAATTCCAGAGGGGAAAAAAAATAAAGTGCTCTCTATGTGCAGTATATAACTCACCTGGGTTAACCACCATCCCAAGTACAAAATGGATGGTATCAAGTTTAGTGAAATTGCTACTGAGGGGTTTCTTAGAAAGGAGAACAACAAAAAGGTCACCTGTTAGAAAATAGTTAGAAAGAGAAGACAAATATTTAGAGAAACATGAAGAAATGCAACATAAAAAGCATGAGATGATTTGGGAGTAATAACAGAGAGTAAGAAAACATTAAGGTATTTGAATGTGTGGATACTTTGGTATGGCAACGATAGGATTATGTAAAATGTTTGCTTCATTGCAATTGGTGGGAGAAAGCCGGTTTAGTGAAGATAATTTAGATACCTAGGAAGTAAATTACTGAAAAGTTCAAAGGTATCAGATCAAGAAGGAACCAAAGTTGTGAATCTGAACCCAACTTGCCCCAACTCAGCACTGATGGCAGAATGAGCCCCCTGTTACTACCCTTTCTAGGCAGCTCAGGTAACGGGGCAGGCCCCTTGCCTCAGGCAGAGTCATAAGCCATCTTCAGGCAAAAAAATAGAGAAGAAATTCAGGTAATACATCATTCCAGCAAATAAATGGATAATGGAAGTAAGTTATACCCTACATTTATTCTCTTGGGCAAGAGAGATATGTTGTCTCGTCAAGTCCACAGGTCACATACTTAGGGCTGGCAAAAGGACACAAGTAGGTATGTGGTGGTGCTGGGACAGAGCAGCGGTCTTCAGGCCACTTGTTACTCGACTCAGGGAACTTCTTTAATTCTCTTTGTTGCTTAAGGGAGGTTTTTTTACTTGATGAAAGTCTTAATTTTGCTACTTCAAGGCAAACCAATTTCATCCTAACCATTAACTTTTGCTTTCCTTACTAAGAAGTCTTGAGAGAGACTTGAAAGTAAAACAAACAAACAAACAAAACAAACAAAACAGGTATTGTAGAGACAATGCAAGACTGGATGTGAGTGAATAGAAAAGAATACAGAGAAATTAATTAAGATGTTAATGATATATATCTTATATAAGAAGGAAAATGAATTTTTTTACTTTGAAAGGATTGAAAGGGAGCAAGAGGAAAAAAAATAAATTTTTTTTAGAGACTGGTGGGAGGCTGCTAACAGAGGTTGGAGTTGTAAGATTGTGGGAGACATCACTGCTGAAAAGCGGGTCTGAGAATAAGCTATATATGTGTCCTAGATGAAATCTTCATGTTACATAAAAGAAAGAACAAGAAACATGGTAGTGACAATAGGAAAAGTGAGAATATGCTAATAAAATATGTATGCAATAATCAGTTTGGGTTTGTTGGGTTCTTTTTAGTTTCTGTCTGCTATATCAGTTCAACAGAAATGCTCTGGGACAGAGAAGAAATCATCAGAATATTATTTAGTCAAAAGTATACTCTGACCTGAAGACTAAAGAACTGAATTAATAGTGTAAGTGCACAAAGTTGAAACTAAAGCAAGGATAAAAGACTGTTGCTGGACAATGAGCTGGGTGCTTGGGGAAAAAAATGCAGCTGTCTGTGAAATTACAAGAAAAGGAAAATAAATCGCTTATAAGAGATTTTTCACAGATTAGAGAAGAAGGTGATACACATATTTTCAAAACTGAAATGTCTTCCCTTTCAGTCTATTATATTGCTGAAGTGAGAGTGCTAGCTTAAGGAAAGAGCCTAAATCCAGTAATCCCACCCTACTACAAGAAGACAAATGGATCTAGTTTATAGGCAGGTGCTTCACAAAACAGCATTTTCACAGACTGTCAGAATGCCTTGCTCATGATCTCAAATTACTGCTTAAGTCTCTGGAAAGGATGGGTTGTGAATGCATGTTGTTAGCAAATTACATTCATATTTAATTAATGTTGCATCTAAGTCACCTTTAAGTAAATAAGATGATTAATGTGGCTGGGAAAACATCAAACACAAAACATGCCACCAGTGCAAGCAAATTGATGAGTTGTGCATATAAAAGAATAAATCCTTGGAACACAAACTAGTTAATAAGTGTAAAGCTTTGGGAAGCTCTTTCTGCATAGATAATATTCGTGATATTCTATTCCTTTTTGATGGCTCCTGAGGTTAGTACTTTTAAATGTATTTACTAGATCTGTATGTCTCCAATTACTTCATGCTCCTAAGAGGCAATTTTATCACTTTAGTTCCAACTGTGAGCAGAGAAGTACTTTCTGAAGTCAGTACTCCCACCTCTTTATGGGTGTATAAGCAGCATGACATGCAGCTTTATGGAACAATGGAGATGGCATCCATCACTTTGGAGTCTGAGGTGATGATTTCAGACCCCCAATGTGCAATAATGGTATCAGCCAGATTGGAGCATTTTCTGCACTGCAAGTATTGCAGTCAATTATCTGACCATGTGAAGCTACTCAGTGGATCAAATTGCTTATTTTCAAGGTTTAATTCTAAGCTAACTCTTTTTCATGGCAATTATTTTCCTTAACACAACCCACAATTACTGTGAAAACATTTTTGAAATTGGTTTCTGTGCTGCAAAGTAAGCGAAATAGTGAACTGTTCAGTTATTTTGAATAAGATGAACATGTTTGGAGGAAACTGCCTCCATTTGTGCAAATATTTTCCAAATTAATTGAATGAAATTGAAACAGGACTATTCTACATGCAGTCTGAAAATGTGATTTGGGTTCTTTTCTTGCTAAGAAGCAAATTGTACATTTCAATGCCATTTATGTTATCCATTGTAATGAAAGACATCTGGAGTACAGTTAGAAAAAACTGTCATGCATTTTCAAAGTGGTCACTCTTCCATGCAGAATTTGATTTTATTCTGAGAAATAAAAATTATTAATATGGAATTGGGGGTGCCTATTAGTCGAGGAGTCATGAAAATTTTAGATTCTCAGCAGAAAGAGAGCCCAGTTCAGAATTATCTGTACCTTGGTTTTCCTTTCTTTTTCACGAATATAATTGAAACCTTTTCATAGCTAAAATAGCGGCTAGAAGCTACAGCAGATTATATGATCATTCTGGCTCACCAAACAACTATTTCAGAGGTCTTATATAGTGTTCTTTATTATTCTCATTCCTCAAGTCTGATTTCTGAAAAGCTATTGCATCATCGCTCCAGTTGTTGAAACACACACATATCACAGAATCTTGGAGTTTGGAAGGAACCTCAAAAGATCATCATCATCCATATGTATATTAAAAAAAATATTAAGCTGCTTACTTAGAAAACCTGTATCTAAAAAAGTTATCAACACTAAATATTTGCAATGAATCTCCAAGTTATGCATGTCTATCAACTGATTATTTGTAAAGAAAGAAGAAAGATGCTGGAAAAAATGTTTGAAACATGAACCACTTTCTCCTTTTCTAAGGAGTTTGAAACAAGATACCTGGAGACTTTTCAGCCATGAATTTTCACTTTCCATTTAGCTTACATAAATAACAAAGCCTTGTAGGTTCATAGGATTGTATTTCTCTGTGATGGTATAAAGAGATTGAAAAGTTCAGAATGTTTCACAGAAACACAGAATTACCTTGGTTGGAAAAGACCTTAAATATCATCAAATCCAACTGTCAACCTAGCACTGACAAGTCATAACTAAACCATATCCCTAAGTACTATGTCTATACAACTCTTAAATACCTCCGGGGACAGTGACTCCACCACTGCCCTGGGCAGCCTGTTCCAGTGTGTGATAATGCTTTGGTGAAGAAATTCTTCCTAACATCCAATCTAAACCTCCCGAGTCAATTTGAGGCCGTTACCTCTCTGTTGGAGAGCAGGGTAGGGGAAAGGGACCTGAGAGTCTTCGTAGACAAAAGCATGGCCACAAGCTGGCAATGTGCCCTTGTGGCTAAGAAAGGCAATGGCATCCTGGGGTGCATTAGAAAGGGTGTGGTTAGTAGGTCAAGAAAGGTTCTCCTCCCCCTCTATTCTGCCTTGGTGAGGTCGCATCTGGAGTATTGTGTTCAGTTCTGGGCCCCCAGTTCAAAAAGAACAGGGAACTGCTTGAAAAAGTCAAAGCAGAGCCACAAAGATGATGAAGGGAGTGGAACATCTCCCTTATGAGGAAAGGCTGAGGGAGCTGGGTGTCTTTAGCCTGGAGGAGACTGAGGACAAACTTTATTAATGTTTACAAATATATAGAGGACAAGTGTCAGGAAGACAGAGACAGGCTCTTCTCAGTGATGCCCTATGGCAGGACAAGGGGCAAAGGGTGCAAATTGGAACATAGGAGGTTCCACATAAACTTAAGAAAAGTCTTTTTCACTGTGAGGGTGACAAAACACTGGAACAGGCTGCCCAGAGAGGTTGTAGAGTCTCCTTCTCTGGAGGCATTCACAATCTATCTGGACATGTTCCTGTGTGACCTAGTCTAGAGAAGCCTTCTCTGGCAGTGGAGTTGGACTAGGTGATCTTTTGAGGTCCCTTCCAACCCTTAACTTTATGTCATTCGATGTGATTCCATGATTCACTGCTGCTATCTATGTGTCAGCTTCCAAGTTCCTCATTAGTTGTTACATGTTTTGTAACAAAAAGCTTGTTTTTTTCTGTTTTTCTGTACAAAAGCGTCCTGGCATCCTGGCGCCAAAGATTAAGTTTTGTACAATCTACTGCCTAATTAATCAGGTCAAAGATCTTCAATATGCTGGTCTATCCCACAGTCCTGGTAGTTAACAGGAAAGTATTTTCCAAGATCAGCCAAAATCTTATTATATGAAAGTCTCCTTGTGTTGTTCAACACTTCATTACTCATACATGTGGTTTAACCGGACACAAATTTCTGAAGAGTCATTACACATCTTAGTGTCCAGCATGCTTCTTCAGGTGTGGTGAATATATTAATCCCATCCTAAGTTTGCAAAATTATTAAACAGGATCATGACTTTTACTTGCAGTTCATGTAATTTCTTGTAAGAAATATATGACTTTCAATTATATTTGTCTTTTTTATTTTAAGGAAAAAATGTTCAAAATATGACTACTATGGTTTATTCATTTGGTTCTTCCCTTGTGATGATATACTGTAACTCCTTTTCCATAAAGATATCTTTTTCCTGTTGTGGGGAATGGTCCACTTTTTCCCCCACATAAGACTAACATCACCAACACCGCTGGACCATGACACCTATGTAAGAGAGGTTTGACTCACAGCTACCTACTTGACTACTACCAACTTGCAAGCAGTTGTGGCTTTCCTCATCTGTATCTAATGTCATAGCTCTGCTGGACTCCTGGAATTAAGTGTTGCAGTCACTTGGATGCACTCAGCAGCTCTGTCTTCCTTCCAGTGGCTTGTGCCTTGTGATTCTAATGGTGATTCGGTGATTAGGCATTCCAAAGAACAAAGAAATTACTATAAATATGCCCTTAATGAAAGTTGCTGGTATTGTACCATTCACACTTAAGTTGTCTTCCAAGATAACACACTGCAAACTTGACTTACTGTGATTTTTCTTTTTGCCTTACACCGAGAAAACTCTGGCCTTGTATAACAATTATATATTGTCTTGCAACTCAGCAGTGGGTGGTACTGCTGTGTGTTAATTGCTACACAGAGTAAGTGAAAACACCTGTTGTCATTCTTACGGACAGACTGCACCCAGTAGAAATTATGACAATTGAGTGAACAACAGTTTACTTTACTAGGATATATACATTGAGAGTCATGAGAGGAATTACTAACACACTGAAAATATCTGTGTTTTCACCAGAAATTTCTGTATCCTCTGTCTCTGCATGTATTGAGTCTCTTTTTAGATCTTCCTGCTATATTTTCAGCATAGGGAAATAAATTATCCAGTTTCTTATACATTTTACTCTGCATTATAATTTAGTCTGTCTTGGTCCTGTGCTCTAAATTCCTCCCATTTCGTTCTGATTATTTGTGCTGAATTATTGATTCTCAATTTTCATTCCCTTTTATGGTTGAATCAGCTGTGCTTCTTAACTTGAATGCATGATACATGGGTTAAGTCTCTGTTTTTCAATTAAAAAACTGATTTAAAATGTAAATGTTATCTTTAATGACAGGATTTTTTTTTCACTGTCCACAAATTTATGGACTTCCTATTTCTGTAGCAAGAACATTTTTCTCCTTCTCAGTATCAGACAAAAATATCTTCCCATTGTTTCATTTCCTAAGGATGAACTATTTATCTCATAATTTTGGTGGCTGTGTCCATGTTTCAGACGTAATAGCTGAAAGTATTTTCAAAGATGTATCAGTTACATGTCAGACATGGTATTGATTCATGTGAATACATTCTGAGCTACTCACAGCCCCCATCTTATGCCTTTGTAACATGCATATGCCTGACACTGTTCTATATCCATTTGCCAGGTGACCTACAGCCACTTCTCAGCGGTTATCAGTAAAAAGTAAAAAATGAAAAGAAAAGATTACCTACCTTTTCTTATATTAATTGTTGTATGCACTCAATAAACACTAATAAATACCTAATTTTCACTTTTTTCTTATTTGTCTGGAAGTCCAGAATCCTGTTTTGTCTCTATCCTTCTCATACTCTTTTCCCAGTACTTTTGATTGCTGCATTGTTGGCTTCTTAATCAAGTTATCTTGCTCTGAATGTCCCTAGATGGGTCACTTCCACTGTATTTCATGCATTTCTTGCCAGAAAACAAGAAAATGTGGTGTGTTCATGAAAACCTGTGATCTTTATTAAGAAAGCCATCTATCCAAACAGTAAAAGTAGATCTAATGCTGCATTCCCCATAGATTTATTCTCTGAGCATTGCCCAGTTATCTCCCTCTGTGTTTTATATTCATTCATCCAGTTGTTTCCATGTTATTAAGACTAAAATTAAAGTAGGCTGGATCTGCCAGCAATGAAGAGGTCAGAGGGAAGGAGTGCGAGAGACCAGGAGTGTCTGAGGTATGCCTGTGATGTGCAGAATAACGACCTTACAACCTACAAGGTTCTAAAGAAGGTATGTTTATTCGGCACTCGGTGCATGGGGGATCGCTCCTCCACAAACGTGCACACCCTAAAGCTGTTGGCAAGCTCATTATATGCCACAAAGTAATATATATTCATCCATACTGTTGCATATACATTAGGTGTCCGAGGATAGGGAGGGGTTATTACAATTAGTTCATTATCATAGTTGCCACACCAGACCCCTCCTTGCTGCATCTGTGTAGTGTCTCCTGGGGGTCACAGGCAGGGGTCTTTGGGATGAAGGCCCTATGTCTTCATCACTGTGCACTTTTCACCACTGGCATTCTTTTCTTTTGAACCTGGTTTTTCTGCCGAGGTCTGCATGATGCTTCTGCTTTCTCAGCAAGCTCCTGTTTAAACATCCCTTCACACAATACTCTCATTTACATTCCAAGCCTTACCTAAGCTAAACAATGCCATCTTGTTTACTCCTTGTGTGCTAGTCCCCTTTATCACCTGGGTAGTCTTGGTTACCTCACTGAGTATTTAGAGTTTCAGGAAAGAGTTACTGGGATTCAAAAGCTGTGGAAAGATGTTTGAGGTGACAAGTTTTTCCCACCCTTAAACATTTCTACCTCCTACTGCTCTGATACCAATACCTGAGGAAGGCTCTCACAGCCTAGGTCCTAGGTCTCCTCGGTCCTCCCCTTCCTCACCCAGAGCTCTGTGTTCACCTGTCTTCACCTCCCAATGGCATTTGCCTGTCTTTCTGCACGCAGTGTTTTTTTCTCCCTAAGCCTGGGAGACCTTTTCCAATTACTCTTTTACAAATTCTAGGCTTTAAGAAACAGGGAAGTATTATTTATAAGAATATTCATTTCTGTATAAATATATTTTGAAAATGGGGTAACAGAGTTTTGCAAGGAGCAATTAATGACCGAAACACACACAATAAAATACGAGGTTTCCAGTTTCTCCTAACTTCTCAATTGGACTTCTCCTTCGAAGTTGTAGTGTGAAGCCTGAATTGGAAAACTAAAGGTAATTGCCTTTGCTGTATATTAAATCACACGCAGTGTGAAAGATATAATATATAGTGCAAGTAGGAAGATCATTTGTTGGGCAAACTGTTCTGGTGGAAATTTCATTCTGACTGTATTTTCTGTTACTTTCACTAGTATATGAACAGAGCTGTGTGACCTAACAGCATATTGCTGGTTTTGTTAGCTCAGAATAACAGTGCAGACAGAATCTCTAAGAGAATGACATTTTATATTTCAGTGGGAAAAGACACAAAAGTAATTTCCATCTCTTGTGCTTGCTACTGCTAATGCAGTGCAGAAAGATCTGCTCTCTCCTCAGCCCAGAGGCACATTTCTTTAAAAAGTTTGCTTCAGGAATTACTCCTAGAGCCTGCACAGAAGAGTGCTCAGAAGCACTACCAGAAGCCCTGATGAAAATGGCAGCTATGCTACAATAGCAATAATGTTTTGTTGGAAAAACAGTTCTGAAAACTAAAAGAAAAGTCTAATAATAATGATAATAATGGTAAGAATGATAACTGTAATGTTAATTATAGTAATAATAGTAATAAATTATTTAAAAGAACAAAACAAAAAACCGAACAAAACAATAAAACCAAACCAAACAAACCCCAAACAAAACATTAAAAAAACCCATGAAATGCACAAACCAACAACCAACCAAATTAGCATGTTCCTGGAAAATATAGATTTTCCTGAAAAATTCTTACTTCTGTTCAAAGGCATTGCAGAATGTGAAACAAGCAAAATAATTCACTGACAACCAATACAAGGAAGAACACAGTTCGCAGGCTCTCTACTGGAAGGACTGTAGAGACAAAAAATTTTGGTTCCAAAAGTAGCCAGTACATCTCTGTATACTTCCAGTAAACTTTTTTTTCTGAATGACAAGGCGAAATACTGTGATTGGTTGTAACATAAAGGCATTACAATTTACTTTTCTGTTTTGCCTTACTTGACTCAGGATTCAGATATAAGTGTAGAAAGGAGATCCTTTCATATAATATTTTCTTCTTTTTTACATGTAGTCTGCTTGTTAGGCCATCTGTGGAAAGGAACTTAGAACAGTGACAATTCCCTTGGTATTCCCTTGATATCTGTTACAGTGGTAGGTTTTGGCCTTTTACTTTAAGTCTTACATAGAAGATATTAGGGAAGGCTTTGGCTCAGGAACATGGAATGAAGTTTAAGGAGATCCAAGGGAACTCCCCTCTATGTTTACCTAATGCTCTAATGCTAATGCACTGGATTTGATTTGTTAAGCCATGGAATGCATTTCTATACTTATTACTACTGTAATAGGAAGTACCATATTTTATAGCATTTACTTTCTTTTTCAGCAAATAAACATCTACATGCCAATACATTAGGTAGAATTCCAAATAGAAGCATTGATTTTTTTAAGGTTGGAAAAGACCTCCACGATCACCAAGTCCAACCAGCATCCCTACACTCCCATGACCACTAAACTATCATTGAAAACACCATGTTTATCCATTTTTTTAACACTTCCAGGGATGGTGTCTCCATCACCTGTGCAGCATTTTCCAATGCCTCAGTACTCTTTCAGTGAATAATTTTTTCCTAATATCCAATCTGAACCTCCCCTGGCACAACTTGACCCCATTTCCTCTTGTCTTGTCATTATTCACTTGGGAGAAGAGGCCAACACCGACAACACTACAACCTCCCTTCAGGTAATTGTAGAGAGAAATGAGGTCTCCCTTCAGCCTCCTCTTCTCCAGGCTGAACAGCCCCAGCTCCCTCAGCCTCTCCTCATAAGACCTGTTCTCCAGACCCCTCATCAGCGTACTTGCCTTTCTCTGCACCCTCCTCAGCACCTCAATGTCCTTCCTATACTGCAGTGCCCAAAACTGCACACAGTGCTCAAGGTGCGGCCTCAACAAGGACAAGTACGGGGCAGGACCACCTCCCTGGTCCTGCTGGTCACACTCCTCCTGATGCAGTCCAGGATGATGTCGGCCTTCTCGGCCATCTGGGCACACTGCTGGCTCATGTTCAGCTGGCTGTCAATCAGCTCCCCCAGGTCCTTCTCTGTTGTGCAGCTCTCTAGCCACTCCTCCCCAAACCTGTAGCACTCCTGGGGATTGTTGTGGCCAAAGTGCAGTTACATACAAATTATTCCCATTGACATAAATGAAAGTTAAGTCATATCATAGATAAATTTAAGAATAAAAATCCCAAAGAACTCTTGCTCACTGTGAGGATTGTAACTTTTTTTTTCCTCCATAGCATATTTTGTTATTTGCTCTTGGTATCTTTTTTTATTAGATTACTAACTTGCATAAAATTCTACCAGAAATAAATTTTATTGATAAATCCTCTGGGTTTAAAAATTAAAAAAGCAAAAAATACTCACAAAGCAATGAACATTTCAAGTATTTTTCCAATTCTGAGACTTCTGCATCAGGGTCAGATCTTCTGACGGTGAATGGAAATGTTGATCATTTCAGTAAAGTTCCCGGTTTAAGACAGTATACCAGCTTGTCCTTTAAAGATCAGCTATATAACTTCTGAAAATTCAAATCCAGTAAGGTGTTTCAAATAAATTTTGAAGTAAATGAGACAATAAATATTGTTAGACATTTTTAACAATTTTGAGATAGTTTTCAAAAAATTCAGTTTTTCAGCAGTCTAGCCTTTTTATTACATTCTCTGTCTCTCTGCCTACTAACATGTTTACAAGGAGAGCATTTATAGAAAGACTGGCAAAAGTTAAGGATAGCTTTATCTGTGTCCCTACTATAGTCATATTGAATTTTAGAGTGTATTAACAGTGATAGAAGAAATAGTGCTTCAAAACATAAATACCTAATTATATGCCACTATTAAATGAGCAGAGACTCCTGATAGAAAATGAAGCAGTGTTTCCTGGGGTAGATTAGATTTGATCTGTATAATGTGCAAGATTAATAAAATATTTTTAAACTAACATACTTTAAAGTGCTGGCTTGTTTATCTGGTTGTTTCGTTGTTTTCTTTCTAATATATACATGCCAGCTGAAGTAAGTAATTTTTTTATGTATCCATCTGGAACTGAAGCCCTTAGTGATTCAAGAATGAAGCAGATTTGATGCACTATTGATTTTCTACCTTAGCAGTGGAAAAACAATTGCTCTATGCAAAGGCCTATTTTTATGGATCTCTGCCATCCATCTTTTTTTTTTATATATATATATTTATGTAATGTAGCATCTGCATAGAAAAAACAACCCACTCAAGGTTAAAAAGGAAAAAACAAACACAAATAAAAACAACAGCAACAGCAAAAAACTTTCATAACAATTTTAGTCAATTCTTCAAATTGCAACATATTTTTTGAAAGGTAACTAATCCCCTTTCCCCTATGAAATACGTGGTCTTTTTTGTAGTACATAAATGCACTCTGAATTGCATCTGCTCTCACTTCCCTGCTCTCAGACCACATGCTGGTCTGTATACCTGTAGCAGTGCAGGGACAGGGTTAGTCATTACATTCTGAATTTCTTTTCCTAGACAACCTTGAGTACAGAGTATTGGACTTAAACTTTCCTGAAGCAAACTGTGGTTTATGTAAGAGGCACCAGACAGCTGCTGGTTTGGAAAATCAGACCTGACATTTCTATGGAAGCATAACAGAAACCGTGTGCAGGAAATTCCTGTTTGGGATCTGGTTGCAATGCATCTGAGCACAGAATAAGTTTCTCTCTTTTGTAGGATTTCTTTGCCTGTGATCTGCAGACAGTTTTGAAGTGCTTAAGAATGGGAGAGGTAATCACAAGAGCTGAGTTCCAGTGTAACCTTCTTGTAATATATTTTGCTATAAGGGTTATTTCATAGCAGCATTCTCAAGTTGCTGAAAGGTCAAAGACAAAGCAGTATTATATGTGTTTATAGTTGCAGACAACAGAGCATGGAAGGTAACAATCCAATCAATTCATGAATCATTAAAAGTGAGAATGCCTCTAGTGACAAAGTTTAGGAAGAAGAATATTTTGTAAAAATAGTATGTGATAACTAAACAGGAATCTGAAGCATTCATACATTCTGAGGGAAGAAAAAAAAAGTACATTTCTTCAAAGTTCTGTCATAAACCCACTAGAAGATATGTCACTGCATTTTACTGTAAGGTTTAATCTTGTATCACTTAGTATGAATAATAAATGGAAATCCTTTTCTGTACTAGGCTGACAAAAATTCAAATTTAACATTTTCCATCCATAAAATGAGTGTTTTATGCAAATGTTAATAGCTGTCAAGAGAAAAGGAAAAAAGAAAGAAGAAAAAAAAAAAAAAAAAAAAGGAAAGGTAAGGATTGCACAGAAATCAAAGTGAAATAGCTCGCTTAAGGTTATACCAAAATTAATGACTGCATTGTCTGATACTCTGTCCTTCTATTGTCATTGGGATCCCAGATCAGCATCTCTCATGCTGCAATGTCATCCCTAGATATTTTAGGATGAAAGTAAATATTAGAAAACTTCTGCTTTGCATGGAAGAACTGCTGTCTTCCAAATGATCACTCCATCACAATTCTGATTCAGTCTCATCTACTCAAGGAGTGTTCCCATCCGTAGCCTAAATTTATGGTTTTCACAAAGGTAATGACTTTTCCTGTCACATTTTCCTCTTTTTCTATTTTGTCACATTGTACTCCTGTTACTCATGGTTGATACTTTTCTTCATTCAGCCTCATCTCTTCCTCTGCTTTAATGTCACTTTAAACATGCCTCCTCTCCATGCTTTCTGTCTTCCTAGACAGTGCAATATAATTTGATAACCTTTTTTGGTCAGTATTTCAACAATTTGGTCTAGAAGACTTCTTCAGAATTATTGATGCAGGACCAAGCAGAACCAAAATACCAGTACATGTGTTCCAATGGAAAAGTTTTGTCTCCTTTAACCTTGGATTTATTTCAAAGCCTATAGATTTCATGGACAGCCTTTCTGTTTACTTCCATATGCTTGGATTTTATTTCATGAGTAAAATTTCTATCTTATATATGCAATGTGAAGGAAAAAAGAAACAAAGAAGGAAGGTTTATGAAAGGCAAATGGTGTGAATCAGCATTATTCCGTTGGTTTCAGTGAAGCTATGCTGATTTATACAATTTGAAAGGTGACCTGTCTTAGAAAGAAATTAAATAAACTTACATCAAAGATCAGTATCCTACAGAAGAAATTGGGCACTTTTTCCTGCCTCCTTATAGGACAGTTGGCTTTTAGGAAGGGGGGTAATTGGTAAAACAAGTGAAGATAAGAGCTAACATTCAGAATTTTGTGGATTATCTGAATAATTTCTTCTTTCCAACCCATTTTATGGTTTTGTGTTTACCATGCCACTTGAACAGTTAACAGTAGGTTCTGCACCACATAAATTAGACAATAGCAGCTGCTAAGTTTTCCTCAGTCCTGTATTCAACATGTTTATACATTTTCTCTTCCGCTGGTTTTCTCTTCTTTTGTTTTGCAGAATTATGGATGGGTCCTACAAGTATTCCATGAGAAGATTTTCCAAGAAAAAACAAAGATAATAAATATAACAAAAAATTATTAAACTGATGTGATGAGCTGAAGAGAATCTTAAGGTTTCTTATTTATAGTTGCATTCTGGTTTTACCTAGTAGTATTGTCTTCTTTTAAGCATCACAGGAGTAAACCCTATTTGAGGAGTTATTTTTGTGTTTACTCTTTTCTCATAAAAGAATGATTCACATATCCTGGATGTCAGGGTAAGTTTCTGTGATTCTGATAGATTAATTCCCACATCAAGAAAAAAAACCTACCACCAAAAACACACAAAAAAAACCAAAAATAAAACAAAACAAACAAACAAACAAAAACAAACAGAAAAACAATCAAAAAACCAAACAAACAGCTTTGGAAAGCAGAGAAACAATTAGATAATAAAAATGTGTGAAGTATGTTCATGCAGAGTGTGCCACAGACAGATTGACTGACTGACTGAAAAGACAAAATGTTACTGTTAAAGGCATTTTTTTCCTAATTAAATAAAGAACTAAAATTTGTTTTGCTATTATTAAACTACTTAGATTCAAAAAAGGTGAGTAAGATTATGTCAAGAAGAGAAAAATTGTGAAAAAAACCCATAAGAATTGTCTCTCAAAGCCTGTAGTTTACAGCTTAGATGTTATCAGAGGTTACTAATAGGTCTCTTAGTATGAAATGAGCTGTCATCTTTTCTTACTGTATTTTCTAGACATGTTACGTAGAGTTCTCCAAGGTTTCAGCAATATCTTGGCAAGACTATGGTGGTTTATGTCTTTATAAGTGAGACTAAAGTGAGAGAAGCCACAGTAAACTTAAAGAATCAGTGTAAATGCCATGGAGCTATGCACAAACAGAAATTTATCTACAGAGAGAACTATAATGAATCTGTAGTTGATACACAGTAATTCATCATAAAAATAATTACGGAATACAAGTTTTTACCTATTTCAGGCCTAAACATCAAACATGAACGAGATTACAAATTTATCTTAAATTCTAATGGCAGGCTTTTATGTAAATTGCATAGTCAATAAAGTATCTGATATCCTTTGTTACATCTTCCCAAAGTCAATCTAACTTTTAAATACTCCTGTTGCCGAGTTCTCCAGGAGCCCACTACGTTTGTTTCATTGTGACTACACATTGCCCTGAAATGCATATGCAAATAAATATTTCTCGCAGTAAAAAAGCCATACATGGGTCTCTTGTCAAAATCTGCCTCAAAACATCTAATGCAAATTTGTGCAGTCTGAACAACTTTGTTCATTTGGTGCTAGAGAGTCAAACCTGCATGTCTGCATTTTTTAGTAGCCATTAAATTTTGTCTTGCACTGTTCTCTGTGCCTTCCACTTCATTAATCACAGGAAAGTGATAGGCCAGGGGTTGTGCAATGGAAGCACCTGAACTATAAGGAGTAAATTTTCTGCTCAGAACTGTGCAGTAAGCTACTCTTCAAATATTCTTTTTTACAATAAATGCTATTTGCAAACCTCCTATAAGTAGGAGCTGAACTATCTCCAAGTGATAGTGGAAGGCACAATTTTATGTTAGCTACATCATTTTCTTTATCTATTATCTAGTTATGGCACCTTATGGTTACAATCCTTTTTCACATAAATTTCAAACTTTGAAAACTTGAGACTGCTCTTGGGAAAAAAAATAGATTAATGAGTAACATTTTTGCAACCTGGTTTTATTGTTTAAAACAATTGTCTATTGTTAGGGTTTTTTTCTAAACACTAGTAAAAGTAATCAAAAAACTGCATGGTGTACTGAGCACACATGGCTACAGGATGTTCTGTGCAGGGAGAAGCCATGAGCTGTCCTGTGCCAGACATGAACAGCTCCAACACCAATGAAAATAGCACCACAGCATGTCAGGGATCCCCGGTGCCCCAACCGTGATGTATAAAGAGTCACAGCAATCAGGGGGAGGTCACGTGTGAGTAGACAGATAGGAAGAAAGGAGACGAAGGAGAAAGGAGAAGAAGAAGCTGTTTCTGGCAACATTGTTGTAGACATGGTCCAGGTCATAGAAAGCAGAGGTGGAGACTGGGATAAGGAAGATCCTCCCACTGTAGGAGAAGAGCAGGTTCAAGAACCTGAAAGTGCACAAGTCCATGGAATCTGACAAGATCCATCCACGGCTCCTAAGGGAGCTGGCAGATGAAGGAACAATGCTGCTCTCTATCATATTTTAAAAGTCATGACAGTCTGGTAAAGTTCCCACTGACTGGAGAAGGGGAAACATAACCCCATTTTCAAAAAGGGAAGGAAAGAAGACCCAGGAAGCTACAGGTCAGTCATTCTCACCTCTGTGCCTGGCAAGATCGTAGAGCAGATCCTTGTGAAGGCTCTGCTAAGGCACATAGAAAACATGGAGATGGGGTTGGCGACAACCAACATGGCTTCACTAAGGGCAAATCATGCCTGACAAATTTGGTGTCCTTTTATGATGGGGTCACAGTGTCAGTGGACAAGGGAAGAGCAACAGATGTCATCTACCTGGACTTGTGCAAAGCACTCGACAACCTGTTCTCAAAACTGGGACGATATGGATTTGATGGATGGACCACTTAGTAGATAAGGAATTGGCTGGATGGTCACACTCAGAGAGTAGTGATCAATGTCCAGATGGAGAACAGTGATGAGTGGCATTCCTCAGGGGTCAGTACTGGGACCAGTGCTGCTTAACATCTTTGTCAGTGATGTGGACAGTGGGATTGAGTGCACCCTCAGCAAGTTTGCCAATGACAGCAAGCTGTGTGGTGAGGTTGACACACTGGAGGGAAGGGATGCAAGCCAGAGGGACCTTGACAAGCTTGAGAGGTGGGCCCATGCCAAACTCATTAAGTTCAACCAGGTCAAGTGCAAGGTCCTGCACCTGTACTGGGGTAACCTTGAGCACAAATAGAGGTTGGGCAGTGAATGGCTTCAGAACAGCCCTGAGGAGGACCTGGGGGTGTTGCCTGATGAAAAGCTCAACATGAGCTGGCAATGTGCATTTGCAGCCCAGAAAACAAACTGGGTCATGGGCTGCATCAAAAGAAGTGTGACATAGCAGGTTGAGGGAGATGATCCAGCCCTTCTGCTCCACACTTGTAAGACCCAACCTGGAGCACTACGTCCAGTTCTGAAGCCCTCAATACAGGAAGGACACAAAGCTCTTGAAACAAGTCCAGAGGAGGACCAGGAAGATGATTCAAGGGCCTTCCAATACCTGAAGGGGCCTACAGAAAATCTGGGGAGAGACTTCATACAAGGGCTTGTAGTGACAAGACAAGAGGTAATGGATCAAAACTGGAAGAGGGGAGATTTAGGGTAGATATTAGGAAAAAATTCTTTAGTGTGAGGGTGGTGAGTCACTGGAACAAGTTGCCCAGGTAAGTTGCAGCTGCCCCCCTCCCTGGAAGTGTTCAAGGCCAGGTTGGATGGGGTTTAGAGCAACCTAGTCTAGTGGGAGGTGTCCCAGCCCATGCATGGAATTTGGAACTAGATGATATTTAAGACCCCTTCCCAACCAAACCATTCTGTGATTCTATAATTCTATTCTTCTAGCACACAGTGTAAATATATTTAACCTCAGCTGTTGCTCCTGTAGTAATAAATTATGAGAAAAATTATATAAATAACTCTTTTAAATAGTTGACACTTATTTTTTACTTATAAATGGACATTAGGAAGAGTTTTTTAACTGTGAGGGTGGTAACACACTGGAAGAGGTTGCCCAGGGAGCCTGTGGATGCCCCCTCACTGGAGGTGTTCAAGGCCAGGTTGGATGGGGCCTTGAGCAACATGGTATAGTGGAAAGTGTCCCTGCAGGGGGCTTCGAACTAGATGATCTTCAAGATCCCTTCCAACTAAAACTAGTCTATGACACACTCTGCAAAGGATGCACACCATGCCAGATCAGAGACTACAGAAGGACCACAACCATGGATGAATCAGAGACAGGAACACTCGAAGGGACTAAGGCCCTCACTGAAAGTCTTGGGAGAGCTCAAGTATAACACACAGCAAAAACAATGGGAGATGAACCCTGGAACATAGGGATGAAAGATGTTTGTTTAACTTACTGGTTGTTTTCCAATACCTGAATCAATAACCAAAAGTTTGTGTTCACTGTCAGTAAATTAAATCAAATCAAATTTACCCAAGCTGAGATTATTTTGCCAACAGCATTGTCTTAAGTATATTATTTTTTCAGTATTTTAAGAAATCTATTATGGTAACCAATCATAGAATCATGTTTTAATTTAAAGTAACCTGACTTTTCTCATCTCTCAATAATTTCACAGTTTATTTTGTTAACCATATGGCTATAACTAGAACTATAATCTATTGTATTTGAACTGAAGAACAAGGTGCTGAGAACAAATGGTAAAACAATAATTTGCTTTCAATCTCTGCTATTCCCTGCAGGAATTAGCATAATGAGAACAACATTCTAAGTTAAAATTGGTCCTTTTCTCATAATGATATTATCTTCCTATTTGGGAGAATATTTTAATGTTTGATTGTTGTTTTTTTTTTTAATGCTATAAATATCCTATTTCTGGTAGAAAATTAATTCCTAGAGTCAGAAAAGGGGCAAAAAAATACTGAGTTCCTGATTTGACTGGTAAAACTTCTGATTAAACATTCTGTGCAATTTGTGTAAAGGACTGAATTTTCAGCACTTAATCACTTTAGCTGGTTGCCATCTGTTCTTTAAATTCTGACCTTTCTTTCCAACTTGAGGCTACATGGAGTATCTGCAGGCAAGCCAATTAGATCATGGATGTTTCATGCTGGCATTAAAACAGACTTAATGTCCACTTGCAGAACCCTGGTTGATAAATCTAATAGTGATGACTCCATGGCCTTCTGCAACCTTCATTCAGCAAGCAAATAATAGTTTATTACACTTGGAACAATGAGCAGTGGCAAAAACATGTTTTGATTTGTTTCTTCAGCCCATGACATTAGTCATACACTGTCAAAAGCTTTTCATGTTACAGTTTCTCACAAAGATAGTGCAGATTAACTCTAAAAACAACCCCATAAAACCACCAGCTTCAGAGCTAGCATGAATATCCAAAAACTGAAATAGTATGGAGCTTTAAGCCACCTATTCTATAAAATTCTCTAGAAGCCAAGGTTGAACTTTGTGGGAAGTCCATTACTCTGCTCTAATGCTGCCTGTCCTCTGCTCACGGAAATTATTGGCTCTACAGAGTTATCACAAAATCACAGAGTTATTGAGGCTGGAAAAGACTTCTGAGGTGATCAAGTCCAACCTATGACCTAACACTACCACATCAGCTTGACCATGGCACTAAGTGCCACATCCAGTCTTTCCTTAAGCATCTCCAGGGATGGAGACTCCACCACTTCTCTGGGAAGTCCATTCCAGTGTTTAATCACCCTTCCATGAGAAAGTGTTACTTCATTTGCAACATGAAAAAATACAAAATACCACTACATTTCTAACAGTAATTGGATTACCTATCACCATATAATGTTGATACAATAGTACTTAAATATTGTTCACTAGTAAATGGTACAAAAAACATATTCAAAATGTATTCAAGTTTATCTCCATCTCTATCAAGGATCCAATTATTTGTGTGAACCTCAAAATGTTATCATTTATGAATCCAATATTATCAACAAGGAGCATACATCTATAGGACTTAGGACCTAAAAGGTTATTTGCAATGAAGCTGCTGGGAAAACATGTAGCTTAAGTGGCCGAAAAAGTAAAAGGAAGTATATTCTTCCTTGAGGAACATTTGTAGGCTGTCTGGAAGTGCAAAGATAAGCTGGAAGGTGTGATGTGGAGCCTATCAATGTCCATGAGAGTCAGTCCTTGCACTGAATTTAATGGTTTGTGAATCAGGTCATAAATGTGAGATTTTTGATAACCCAAATTTTGGAACTGAACTTCTATTGATCCACTAATTCAAAGGCAAGAAAGAAATACTACATGAAGCATCTGTAGAAGAACAGATTAACTTCACAAGTCCATTGAAGTATGTGATTGGGAAAAACAAAGATGGAGTTACCGGGGACAAATTGTGCTTGACAAACCTTATTGCCTTCTACAACAAAGTAACCTGCTCTGTTGATGCAGGACGAGCAGTGGACATTTTCTATCTAGACTTATCCAAGGCTTTTGATATGGTCCCCCACAGCCTTGTCCTGGAAAAATTGACTCATTACAGCCTTGACAAGTGGTCTGTGCAGTGGGTGGGAAACTGGGTGACAGAAGGTACCCAGCCAGTGGTAGTAAATAGTTCTTCCACAAACTGGCAACCGGTCACAAGCGGGGTCCCCCAGGGTTCAATATTGGGCCCAATACTGTTTAACATCTTCATAAGTGACCTGGATGTTGGGATCAAGAGCACCCTAATGAAGTTTGCTAATGACATGAAGAATAGTAGAGAGGTTGAGGCTTCAGAAGGGGGAGCCACCCTCTAGTATGACCCAGACAGGCTGGAGGAGTGGGCTAACAAGAATCTTATGAAGTTCAGTGGAGAAAAATGTAAGGTCTTGCACCTGGGAACACAACCCAGGAGTGTAGTTCAGACTGGGATCTACCTGGTTGGAGAGCAGCCCCGAGGAAAGGGACCTGGGGGTCTTGGTGGATAGCAGGATCAACATGAATGATCAGTGTACTACAGCAGCAAAGAAAGCCAACAGGATGCTGGGCTGCATCAACAGGGGCATCACCAACAGAGATAAAGAAGTCATCATCCCACTCGGCGCTTGTCAGACCACATCTAGAGTATTGCTTTGAGTTTTGGTCCCTCCTCTACAGAAAGGATGCAGACAGGCTGGAGAGGGTCCAGAGAATGGCCACAAGGATGATCAGAGGACTGGAGGACCTGCCGTATGAGGAGAGGCTGAGAAAACTGAGATTGTTCAGCTTTGAGAAAAGAAGGCTTAGGTGAGACTTCATTACCATGTTCATTACTGTTACAAAGGGTGGCTACCAAGATGATGGAGACTCCCTATTTACAAGGATTCATATGGAAAAGACAAAGGGTAATGGGCAAAAGTTGATCCTGGGGAGATTCCAATTGGACACAATAAGTAAATTTTTCACCATGAGGACAGTCAAACATTGGAATAGTCTCCCAAGGGAAATGGTAGATTCCACCACATTGGACAGTTTTAGGCCTCAGCTTGACAGGGTGCGGAGGCATCTCATATAAACTATAGCATTACCTAGAAAGTTTGGACCAGATTATCCTTGAGGTCACTTCCAAAATGGCATTTTACAATTCTACAGTTCCGTGATTGAATGATTACTTGATGCACTGAATATTTTGATGGTCATTGGATCCTCGGCCACTCTAGATGAAGTTTACTTGACCCTCCAAAAGCAAATAAAGTCTGCCTTATTTCTAAACTTAAAACCATATAATTCAGTCACAGATGTTTTCATTATTTCTTTTGTTTTGATGTTGTTGTTGTAGTCACAAATTACTCACAAAAATGAGGTTAAAAATGAAAAACATATATGAACTACTTCTTAAGAGGAAAAAAATGAGAAGGACTCACCAAAGTAATATCTCTGTCAACGTAGTATGTCAGCCTACAACAGAACAGGGAAAATGTACTGCATGGATAGTTACCTCCCTGCTGCTCAGTCCACGTGCCATCACATGTGTCCTCCTCTCTCACTCACGTCTTCACTTGCCAGGCTGCAGTGGGACTGGAATCAATGTAATGCAATACTCAGGGATGGCTAGGTCTCCAGAGTTCAGAACTCTATTTTTCCAGACTGTGCCAGCTCTTTTTCATCTGTTCACTCGCCATTTTTGGAAGGGATTATTTAAGTTTAATTATAAGACTACAAAGAAACATTTGGCCTCCGTGGTTTGGGCCAAATTCATGCCATGTTTATAAATTTTTTATTACTGTCCTCTTGAATTCACAGTAACACTGAAAAGTGAATTGCATTTAAGCAATTATGGATTCAATGAAGCTAATTAATTTGCTATTTATATCTTTTGCAAATAAAAAATAAGGACCAGTGAGCATGCAAAAAGACCATTTTTAGAGAAAAATTAGTACCTCATTAGAAAATAGCTTGTGCTGTACATTATTAGAATTTTCTTGCTCCCTACCCAGATTAGGCAATCATGGAGTTAATTGCTCACTGATAATATGAGCTATTTCATTAGTTCTGAAGTCAGCTCATCAGTTGCAGTAATGATGCGAGTGGAAACCTCTAAAAAAAAAAAATAAGCTACATCATCATTTTTAAAAAATCAAAACAAATCAAAACATCAAAATATTTTCTGTCTGTATTTTAGCAGCAGCTATGCAGCTCATGTCAAAATGCTGTAATGTACTGTGGTACATTGGTATTAGTCATAACACCTAACAATAAACGGAGACACTGAGGTACAGAGGGCACAGTACCAAGAAATAATGTCAAGAAATAAGAAGAAACATTTTACTGACATTATAAATTCTATATTTTGACATAAAGGAGTTTGGAAAAAAGAAATAAATGGAGTTCATGTTACTGCATTAAAGAGCTAACAGAATGTTGAGTTCAGTGAGGACTAGGGGAATTATTGATTATATGTACAACAGCTGAACACTTAGTAAAATTACGGTGATGTCTCTCAGTATAGTTCCTAAAACCAGAAGTCAGCATGGTCATATCTATCTAATTCTTGTAAATAATCCATCGTTGTTATAAGCAGCAAGGAAAGAACTTTCATGTTACTCACCATCATCGCAGCTGAGCTACAGGTTTTATATTTGTATACTTCATACACAGTACATTAACGTCATCAGTGACTACTGAGATTTAGGAGAAAGCTGAGCACTCTGGAAGAACGAAGTCTTAAAAATTAATTTGTATTCTATTTGAGTAGAACCTGGAGTAGAAAATAGATTCTCATTTTCTCGTTGATTGCATTAAAATGCACAGTAAGAAACCAGTCAAAAATAGCAGAAATATTGTATTTCACAGCTTTTTGGTTTAACCAGCAAATTAAACAAGAATAGGAAAGCCAATTTCCTTATTTTTAATGTCTGTGATCCTTTCAACTTTTCGAAGAAATTGATCATGCCTTCATGTCCTTGAATTAAAGATTATTTTTGTCCCTTATGAAAGCAGTTAATGTTGTCGATTAGTTCTTTTCAAGCATGCCTGAAGCATTTTAATGGGAAAAATTCATCCCGGTGACATTTTTAAGTAGTGGATTAATGCATTCTTAGTATAAAACTATTATTTATAAAGATTAAAGAGCCTGGACGGTTGTTAATATTGCCAAATATTTAAAACATTTACTTCAATCTAAGTCATTAAAGCTAACAATTTAAGAGAAAAGATTAAGCAGATAATTTTTATTCTCTTCAATTTTGCAAGTTATCCACACAGCAATATATTATGTGAGGCATTTTTTGAAACAATGGGAATAATATATAAAGGTCTATATTCATATATACGAATACTTAAAAGACTATTTTAAATTAATGGGACTAAGTTTCAGGTAATAAGTCAGTTTTTAACTCAAAAACTATGATTGGATTAACCTGAAGATATAAAAATGAAACTTTTCAGCTTTTTTCTTTTTTCTTTTTTTTTTAACAGTTACCTGGATTAATCTATTGACCCCGGTATTCTCTTATCACAGAATTTTATTTTGATAAAATGACATTTTCTGAGAAGGATGTTCTGACAAATTGTTCCTCACAAACTCAAAAGCCAATGTTTTAATGAACAGCAGTATTATTCCAGTGGGTTTCAGTTAACTGCAGTAAACTATCATAATATTTAGCTTTATACAATGTTCTTTGTTCCTAAGCCCAGCTTAAAGTACCTAACAGAATGAAGGTTGCCTCCAGAATGAGGAAATGTACCAGAATTTGTACAATACTGAGAAGAAAAAATACTACTTTTTATAACACAACTGGCACAAATATTTGTGTTTCCTTATTATGGTATGAGTTCTTTTACAACAGGAGAGTTTTAGTACAGCTTTTCAGGGTAACCAGCAGATAAGTTAATAACCTATGTCACCAAAAATAACATACAGTGATAAGAATTTTTCATACCCATAGCTATGTTATGTAAGTACGTCTTGGAACTCCTGGAGTATCCTGAAAAACATCTGAAACATCCTCAAAAGCTTTAATGATTAATATGCAGGTAACTTGAATTTCATATTAACATTCCTATTTGTAATTTACCAAGTCACTGAATTGCAATGGAAACATTAGCTATGAATTAGACATTCCAAAGTCCAGTCTATATTATTTAGTTCCTTTCCATGTAATGATAAGTTTTCTTAATGTGTGGAAAGTTCAGATGAATGACAAAAATATTGAGGTGAGACCAAGTGGTGAGCTGACACTTATCTCTGGTTGCACAGTATGAGTATGATGGACTTCACATGTATTTATGCAAAGAGCAAGTGGGTAGCTCACAGAAATCCTTTGAAACTGCTATGGTCCATCTTGAGTAAAGAGGAAGATGACAGATCTCTTCAGGTAAAACTCCATCAGCTCACTACCGGAAGTACACTTCAAGGTCTATTTTTAAACAGGCAAAAAGGCAAAAAACCATCATCCATACTCCCCAAACTCCAGAATACTTTATGTATTTATTTTTGCTTCAACTAATATAATTTCCCAGGAAAAGTCCCCTTTGACACCTTAACTTTTGTGAAGACGTATGGAAGAATAGTGACAATGTAGGGGCAGGTGGGAAAACACTAAGATTTTTATCTTTTGGGGTTTTTTTGCCAGTTGACTTGCAAAGTGCCTAAGCATTCTGCAGGTGTAATGTTTTAGAACAATATGGTAACAATGGAAACTGCAGGACAGGCAAGAGATCATTAAATGCTAATTCCTCACTACCTCCTCTGCTATTAACCATCATACTAGGCACTCGTTTAAGATACTTTGACTGATTTCTTATATTAGGACAGATGCAAAGAGGAAGTACCATGTAAGGCAATATTTTTTCTCTTGATTTTTAAGATGTTATCACAGCTTCCTAATCATTGACGCAGATTAAGTTAAAATATGTCTCCATTCAGATATTAATAAACAGCAGAATTTTGAATGTTTACTAGTTGTAAACATTTAAATTGTAAATAGTATAAACTAGCCATAGTACCTGTCAACCATTACTCCTAAATTAATTATAATCTTCTTAATTTAATACTCTCCAGCACTTGCTCATTTTCATCTATCTTATATGTGTGGTTTTATTTCTCTCAAAAAAAATAAATATGCCCCAAACAGCACACTTGCTCTGATTCCTAAAGATTGTTCTAATGTTAAGCTTTAAAGGAAAATAAGTAAATAAATAAATAAATATACACACATATATATTGTTTCTTTTGTGTTGCTTTAGATTTGAAGGATTTGAAAGATGATTGGTGTCTCTGCTTTTTGCAGCATTCTTCAGGTTAACATCGGAAGCTATTTTATGAAATTGATGTTTAAGTATGGTTTAGTTTGGATTTTTTTTTTTTTTTTTTCCTGATTGCCACTACAATCTTTCAGTATTTCTCCTAATGTAACTCCTGAAAATAGACAGAATTTCCTTTGGCTACTCTAGGGCTCAGCATATTGGTGAGTCGGCCACTGTTAAACAATGTCTGTGACAGCTGGGTCCTTCCTGCGTTTCTCTCAATTCCCCACCTCTGTTCCATTCCCAACATGGGAAGGGAATGGGTGTCCAATACCCACTGCAATTTCTTGGAAATTCATAACAGTTCTAGTGTCTTACAGCTGCACACCTTTCTGTTAAGTTAGTTTGACTTTTACTAAGATGTTCAGTATTATTAGGGGAGATAGGCACACAGGAATGTGAACATGTGTGCCTCATTTCTGTAAGTAACAAAGTTAAATGTACATTCTCTGTAGGAATGAGATTAGCCAGTAACCTTAAGTTTGCATCTCTGATTCTTTTTAAAGCATTTCCTTGTGGGTACTTAGGAGCACTATATGGTAAACAAATCTCCTTGTTCTGCCTATGGTCTTTATTACTTGCTATCAGCAGATAATGGAAAGACAAGTCTGAGCCTAGATTATGCTTTGTGGCTCTGAAAGTAGAAACAATGACTTAGATCACATTTGCAGAAAGTGAGATTTTTAAGATCAATTACAGAACATAGGTGATGGGAACAAGGCCAGACTGCAGCAAGGAAGATAGGAAGACTTTATAAAAACGATTTTTTAATTTTTTTTTTCATATAAGAAGCTTAAATTTCATTCAGAGCTGCCTAAGATTACATTATATATTTGCAACTTATTTTCAGTAAGATAATTTCCTGTAATTTCACGCCTCTCTCCTAATCTGGTAAAGTGAGCAAAAGACGCCTGAATGGAGATCCCTGACAGACTTTTATAGCTAGTAGAAGTCTAATTGCTATACCTTATTTCAAAGATGAGATATTATTATCAGTGCTTCTTTCATATATGGTTGGTCCAGAGATGCTTAGGGAAAGTGTTGTGAGCTGATGCCAGGGGGGCTGTCAGGTGCTTCTGCAACGTCCCCCACAATGTGGAGGGCTTTGTGAATGGAACCGAGGGCTCACATGTGGGGTTGGCCTCTCACAGAGGAACGGCTGCTGCAGGACCGTATTTTAGAGTATTTTAGAATATCCGTCCTCACCACGCTTACATATTGTTACTGAGTCCAATGTTTAGTTTACAAATCAACCGGTTTATTAAGGGTCAATACCAACTGAGGGACCAAGGTTCAGGAGAGGTAGACTAGGTATATATGAGGAAAATAATTCAGAGGTACTATGGTCTTACTCAATGTACACTCTGAGAGAGAGGTGTGGAATCAATGGACTAAAAGGGTAGGGAGTTGAGCCTGGCAGGAAAGTTAGAGAGAAAGCGTGTGTGTGTGTGTTTACCCTTCCAGGGCAGACATGGACTGGGCAGGCAGCTGTTTGGCTCTGGTGTTAGGCTCGGGCCGCTCCAGCCGGGCAGGCTCCGGTGGGCTATAATCCCTAGGGAGCAGACTGGATCCCTGTGGAGCAGGTACAGGTGCCCCCTTCAGCTTCTCCAGGCAGCAGTTGTGGGGCAGCCCCCCTTCCCTCTCGGCTCCTCCGGGCAGCGGTGCCGGCGTTCCAGGCAGCTTCTGGTCCTGCAGCAGGGTCTCTTCCCGGGCAGGCAGAGAGCCCCGGGCCTGCAAAACTTGCCCTCTCTTATAGATCAGAAATCACTGTTTGAGTAAAGTACCACTGTTCAAATTAGCCAGTTAGCACTGGCCAGGTACGTACTCTGGCAGAGGCAGGCTTTTACCTATGGTCCATTTTTCTGCCAGTTATCATAACCCTTATGCTCTTTACTTGTTGTGGACTAATCTGGTAGAGCAAGGGGACTGTTCCAGTCCATCCTTGGCTAAATCAGGAAAAAGATGTCACTCTTGCTTTGCTGGCTTGAAAGGCATTTTGTTTAGTCTTATGTGGAGGGAGACAAGATGGACCGTTTGCTACAGAAAGCTTCGCAGAATTACGCAGAATCACAGAATAGTTGAGCTTGCTAAATTACAATTGTTTACTAGTGGAATGTATTATAATTTAGGTTAAAAGAGACATCTAGAGGTACTCTGGCCCAGAGTAGGACCAACTGGGATGTTGGATCCGACTAGAAAGGCTGACAAGGTTGTTCATTACCTCATCCAGCAGAAGTTTGAGCTTGTTCAAAGAGATAATACTATTTGTCATTATCCTTTCCTAAGATTGTTCAGTCAGCTTTCTCTCTAGTTCCAGCAAGTCCATACAGTTAAGCTCCTTAAGTTCAAAGGACTGGGATGGTGCTTTGGAAGCATTTATTTCAAAAATAGACATATTCATGCAAATTCCTTAGTGCCAGGTTCACATGTAGGGCCTAGGCTATAAAGTGACTGAAAGGCATGTAGCTACAGCTGAACAGCACTGGAGTTTCCAAACCTTACTAGTGTTATGTTCACCAAAGGTAAGCTGCTCTTGGTGAGCTCAGAATGAGAGCAGAACTGCCTCATGTCTATGTATAAAATGGACTTTACAGACTGGATATCCTCGGTATGGCAGATCTTATTTGCTTAAAGAGCCTGAAAGAACCACCTAGTCAATTTTGATCCTCAGTTATTTGTGATGAGAAACATTCAGGCAATTCTTCTACTGGGGAAAAAGAAAGAAAGAAAGAAAGAAAGAAAGAAAGAAAGAAAGAAAGAAAGAAAGAAAGAAAGAAAGAAAGAAAGAAAGAAAGAAAGAAAGAAAGAAAGAAAGAAAGAAAGAAAGAAAGAAAGAAAGAAAGAAAGAAAGAAAGAAAGAAAGAAAGAAAGAAAGAAAGAAAGAAAGAAAGAAAGAAAGAAAGAAAGAAAGAAAGAAAGAAAGAAAGGAAGAAGGAAGAAAGGAAGAAAGGAAGAAAGAAGAAAGAAAGAAAGAAAGAAAGAAAGAAAGAAAGAAAGAAAGAAAGAAAGAAAGAAAGAAAGAAAGAAAGAAAGAAAGAAAGAAAGAAAGAAAGAAAGAAAGAAAGAAAGAAAGAAAGAAAGAAAGAAAGAAGAAAGAGAGAAAGAGAGAAAGAAAGAAAGAAAGAAAGAAAGAAAGAAAGAAAGAAAGAAAGAAAGAAAGAAAGAAAGAAAGAAAGAAAGAAAGAAAGAAAGAAAGAAAGAAAGAAAGAAAGAAAGAAAGAAAGAAAGAAAGAAAGAAAGAAAGAAAGAAAGAAAGAAAGAAAGAAAGAAAGAAAGAAAGAAAGAAAGAAAGAAAGAAAGAAAGAAAGAAAGAAAGAAAGAAAGAAAGAAAGAAAGAAAGAAAGAAAGAAAGAAAGAAAGAAGCAAGTCTGGTGAAACAGGCTTTTATTTGGGAGAGAAAAAAGATTTCATATGCTGCTAAATATGTTTCAGGATAATGGCCTCAATAGTACATCTGATGAGTATTTAGTATAAGTGAATGCTGAATGCCTTATCAGTGATAACACCGACAAAGGTTATCAGCATGTGCCACACATCAAACATTGATCTCAAAGCAATTAATTTAAGTGAAAAATTGCCTCCATCAGCAAATGCTTTTGCACAACATCAAAGCCTGTTTCTTTGTTGTTTCTCTTCTTTTTAATGAGAAACTATGACCTGTCCAAGCAAGTTAGAAGTCTTTGTTTCTTTTAATTTATTAGAGTTTCTCATCCTTTGCAATTAACCTCCAACCTTACAGTCTGAATGTGGTGGAAATTTGTATTGATATTTTGATAAAGTACATTCTTGTTTTACATTCCAGGATTATTTTTATACAAGTGTTAATATTTTCATATAAATATAAACCAAATCTCCTGCATTGTATTGAGACTTTCTACTGATTCTATTTCTTACTGTAGAAGCACTAAAAATCCATTTAAATTAAGGTTAATACTCACTAAAATTTTGAATATATGTTGTCATTGCTATTAGTACCAAGTTTAGCTTCTGAGATACACCAAGGATCCTTTGAAAAGATGACAGTAGTTCAGACACCACACACTGGTAAAACCAGTGTGTAACTTTGCACAGACACTGCAGAAAATAAATTCTCTTATGACAGATCAGAGGCAAAGTTCTCCCAGTGGGTTCTTGAACACAAATAGAAATAACAGGCCACCTCTAAGCATTTATTTTAAAAGATTAATGAGTACAAGATGTACAAAATAAGGGCAATAATTAGAACACAGTATAACTGAATTGTGCCCAAAAATTAGCTAGGGCAAATTGTTTGGGGAATTATTATGGGTATAAAAAATAAATTCTAAAGGTCACCAGGACTGAACAGTGTGAACATAAAGCAGCAATTTGCATTTTACCTTGCCCAAGTCACATGATGGAACTGAACCATTGTCCACAGTCACTGTTACAGGAATGCCTGCAGGAGGACCATGGCAAAAAGTGCTCTAAGTAGCTTTGCTGAGCAGATGTATGAGTCAGCTCAGTTTGTTTCCAAAATACCAGAAATTTTAATTTCAATTTGTTTGTAAATTTTGTAGAAATAATTATTATTATCCAGGGAAGTTTGAAAGGTTTTTCTGAAGAGCAACACAAAAAATATTAATAGAGGATATTCAGTAAAAATATTATAAGGCATGCAGATATTATAGATGCAATATATTAAAATGTAGCATCAACATAATTGTTCTGATTAATTTAAAATATAATTTGCAGAAGAGACATGTTGAAGAAAATATAATTTAAAATTGATTTTTCAGTATCTAACTGTTCAGTACCTATATTTATACATTATCTATTCAATACAGTAAGATGTTCTCTTGATGAAGAGACCAATTATTTTATCATACTGTAAAGTAATACTCTATTTTCATAAAATTCACTAGAAGAAGGAATTCATTTAGATTTACTTGTCTTTGCCATAATTTGTAAGAAAACATCCACAGCCAACAAGGTGTACAAGAGTTAATACATACTCTTAAGTACAATTTATAGAGCTGAAATACCGCTGTCTGTAAATGATAAAATTATCATCTAACACAGAAATTGATGCACTAGAAACTGTAGCCAGAGAGGAGAATTAACAATATGATGATGTCATTGCTGGCTGACAGTGACACATGTAATTGGCTGAAAAGGAATGCTACTGAAAAGCAACTCACCTCTCTTGAAAACACATGTAAAAGCCTTTGGATAGCAAGAACACTCAACACTGAGAGAGAATTTGTGACAGATTATTTGAAGAATTATAATTTCAGTAGAAAATAAATGTTTCTTACAGTCTACAATACCATAGCTCCCTTGCAGTAACAGCAGATACAGGGATGGAGGCAGGTTATAGAGAGAGCAAAGAAGGAGGTGAAAAGGCAAACAAGAAGCATGATTTAAATACAGGCAGATGCCTGAGTCCACTAACTACTCACTTGAAAAGAACAGCAACTGAAGTTTCCTCCATATTTCTGTAAATTTAGGAGGAAGTCTCACTGTGTCAGTTTTGTCCACTTTTCTGTTTTTCCCTAGTGCTCTGATTGGTATATAAGTATTACCAAATCATTAATTACTTATATGGCACTTAGATTAGAAGTTACAGGTTTGTACTATTGCTTCCTAGTATAGTTCACAGGAACTTGAGAGACGGTGTCTGCTCAGTGGTTACACCATCTGTCCTGCTCAGTGGTTACACCACCTGTCTCCAAATTCCTATATCACAAATAAGCAAGTTTTCAAGGATTCACAATAAGATTCACAAGGTGAAGCTAAAGTGGCAGACCAATAGTTATCCAGATTTATATCAGAGCCTACAAATTGTAGAGCTACTAAAATCCTGTCAGTTCCTGACATTCAAGGGAAATGCTTTTTCATAAAATTAAAGTGCCTTGATCACTTTCATATTGGCCCATGGCTTTTCTCCACCTCAGCTTATATATATTTTTTTAGAAATCAAAATAGTTGCACTCCTTAAAAGCAAAAAAAGAAAAACCTTTCTTTCTTTCCAGACTTGAGAGGAAGGTCTTCTGCCTTTCAAAACAGCTGTGTTTAATTGCTAATAGTAACATACTGTAATTTTACTATGATACAAAAATTTACCTAAATGACCTAATGCTGCATTTACAAATTCACGTTTCCATGGAGGAATACAAAGTGGATTTAATTGTAGCAATATGTGACATTAATTCACCTAAAACCAGAGTTAGGATGAAACATATACTTAAAATATTAAATATAAAAAGAAAAATATAAATGTTTAAGGATCTAATATTTGTAATAAGTTCACATGGAGAAGTTTCTCTTCTTAAAGGATAATATTTCCCAGTCATTTCATCAATGACCTGTCTCTATGGAGCTGAGTATTAGCACTCTTACTTCAGTTAGCTTGGGTTCAGATATACTGCAACTGCTTGAAAGTCAGATATAGAATAATGCTGTCCCACAGAACACAATAGTAATATTTAAAATAGGTAGAACCTGACCCCATAACCCCTGGTGGCTGCTGACTCTTTCTGGTCTATGAAAATAACAAATATTTAATATTTCTTATTAAATAACTTAGCAAATACAAAATACTACTGTAACATTCTTGTGTTTCATGTGAAGTATAACAAGACAACCCAACTCAGAATTCATTCTCAGCACTTCTACTTTAAACCATTTTTCAGCTGATAGGGAAAAGATTTTTCTCGGGTTTTGTGTGACTGCATTATGCCATCCAGAGGCCAACAGCACTCATTACAAGGGTTGGTTTCTAAAGATGTACGAAAGCCAGCCATCTTCTGGCCAACATAAGGTCTGACCCTTATTTCATCATTAAGAAAAATATTTTTTTTTTTTCATATAAGAAGACTTGATTTTTGACTGAAATAATATTTATGTCTTCCATGACTCCCAGCATCTTCAAAGTTCTCTGTACGAAAGGACTGCTCAACAAGGTAGCAAACAGGGGACTACGAGAGGAGCAACTAAGGAAAGAAGAACACAGTAGCAGAACAGAAGTTAGATACTGGATAACTTTAATAGATTAAAACACTTAGCTTCCAAAAATTCCTCTGTTATAAAGTGGAAACACAATGTCATCTCAGTTTTGAACAGCAGTAGCAGAAAATGTATGTATAGTTTCAAAATTCCTCAAGAGTTAATTCCCAAAGGAAAATCTTCAAACTCACCGAATACGTAAAAAGAAAACCAAAAGAAAAAAAAATAATAATTTTTTAAAAAAGAAACCGTGGGGTTGTTCTTCCCCAGATGCAAGACTTTACACTTGCCCTTGTTGAATTTCATCAAGTTTCTCCCTGCCCAACACTCCAGCCTGTCCAGGTCTCACTGAATGGCAGCACAGCCTTCAGGTGTGTCAGTCACTCCTCCCAGTTTAGTGTCATCAGCAAACTTGCTGAGGGCACACTCTGTTCCGTCATCCAGGTCGCTGATGAAAATATTGAATAGTACCGCTCCCAGTACCGACCCTGAGGGACTCCACTAGTCACAGACCTCCAACTAGATTCTGTCCCATTGCCCACAGCTCTCTGACTTCTTCCTTTCAACCAGTTCATGATCCATTGCTGCTTCATGTTGAGCTTCTCATCAGCCCTCAAGTCCTTCTCCTCAGGACTGTTCTCAACCCGTTTTCTGCCTAGTCTTTATTTGTGCTTGGATCTTGCTTGGGTGCAGGACCTTGTACTTGGCCTTGTTCAACTTCAGGCGGTCCGCACTGTGAATTCACCTATAAATTATAATATGGGTACTGATTGGCAATATAAGCACAGAATAAACCAGCAAAGAGAGGCTCATCTGGAATTCTTAGACATGGAGCATATCTTCAAATGCCTCAGTTTATCAAGAGGAAAGCCTTCCCTTGGAATCAACAAGTGCACATTTAAGCTGAAACTTGAGATAGACTCAAGGCTTGTTACACTTAAGTCCACATGGGCAACATCATCATCACAGACCCCAGAAATCTGTACAGAGAGTACAGATGGTTAAAATGAGCAGTATGTGTAGTTCGTTACAGTTACCTTGCTTAACCTTTCCTGTATTTTACTTCATAGCGTCCATGTAGCTAGAGAAGTTTTTTTTACTCAGAAGACTCATAGGAAGCAACAAGTGTTGGGAACACACCTTGAAGTCTTTTTTGAATTTGCTGTTTAGACTCATTTGTTGAAAGGAACAGGACAAAGTCTTGAGGGAGGCCTGGGTTCACAGCCTCACATGAATCCTTAGACACACTGTTCCTCTTCTGTAAATAGCTGTAGTGGAAAGGTAGTTTTGAAAGTAATACAATTTATTCTAGTAGAGTAACATAAAGATCAAGTGTTTGCTAATATTTTCCGCAAAGAACATTGTTTCCTTATGCTGGAAGGAGCAGTGGACTACAGTATTACTTCTTGAACAAGATGGGGATACCCTTGTAATCATAAGCCACTATAGATTTTTAGAACTATTTTTGTCGTATGTTTTTACTTGCTCCAAAAATCCCAATTCTCTTAGTAAATAAAGTAACTCCTGAAAGCCTTATTCTTCTAATATTCTTCTAATATCTTTTTTCCTACCCTTCTTCAGTCTCTTATTTTCTATATTTTTTTATCAGATCAATTGTGCTTAAGGCATTTTAATTATTAATTTGAATCAGATAGTATAGATCAAATGGAAATCCGCCAGTGAATCCCCAAATGCCACAGTACGTCAGCTTCTACATCTTATGTCTCCAGTTTCTTCTATGAGCCAACACTTGCACTTGAAATGTACTTTTGATGATGCATCAGTCTCACCTTTGGTTGATCTAAAAGCTAAATAGTGGCATTTGCATCAGGTAGCCTCATCTCCTGACACAGAACACAAGAATTTATATATTGGAATTTACCTTACCGTTGATAGAAACATTTCAAGAGCTTAAGTAAAGGTGAACAAAATTTTCTTTCTACATATTAAAACAATATATATTTGGGTTTGTACTCTAATGTGAAAATGGACATTTCAATATTTAGCCATTATATTTTTGGAATCCTGTGAGCGATGAAAAATTTCAATGTTAATTCAAGCCAAAAATATATGTTGAAGAATTTTAATTTATTTCAGAGCAGAAATCCAAATTTTGAATCAGATTGATTCATAAGAAATGGTCCAGCCTTCCCTTTTTTTCATAGAACAATGTCTGTCTTCTAACTGTCATCTGAAAAAGCCAGTCTTCATTTATTCTGAAAACTCATTTCTATGGGACAAAGTGTTTTCCTGTCTCATCAACCAGCTTTCACTATTCAGCAAACTCAAACAAATTTAAAGATTAATTTAAAGTATGCAATTTTTTTTTTTGTGAAACTTACAGCTTGGAAATTAGTTCTATTTCTCTATCTTCCTTCTTCTCAAACTAGGTCTAATAAGAGATTTGAATTTCTCACAGTCTAAGGATAAGTTCAGCCACATGGATTGCCAATCTATGAACTATGAAGCGTATCTTTCACTGCATTTCTCAGTATTATCTCAGTAGAACATGGAGGGAGCATAAAGGATATGGAGAAGGCTGAGGTATGAAATAACTTTTTTCATAGAATCATAGAACCATTCAGGTTGGAAAAGACCCTTGGGATCACTGAGTCCAACCATCATCCCGACTCTACAAAGTTCTCCCCTAAACCATATCCACCAACACCACATCCAAACAACCCTTGAACACATCCAGGGATGGTGACTCAACCACCTCCCTGGGCAGCCTATTCCAGTGTCTGACCACTCTTTCTGTGAAAAAAATTTCTCGTAATGTCCAGTCTAAACCTCCCCTGTTGCAGCTTGAAGCCATTCCCTCTTGTTCTATCGCTAATTACCTGTGAAAAGAGACCAGCACCAACCTCTCTCCAATGACCTTTCAGGTAGTTGTAGAGACTGGTGAGGTCTCCCCTCAGCCTCCTCTTCCTCAAACAACACACTCTCAGCTCCTTCAAGCGTTCTTCATAAGATTTATTCTCTAGGCCTTTCACCAAGTTCGTTGCCCTCCTCTGTACTTGCTCCAGCACCTTGATGTCTCTCTTAAATTGAGGTGCCCAAAACTGGACACAACACTCCAGGTGTGGCCTCACCAGTGCTGAGTACAGGGGGACAATCACCTCTCTACTTCTGCTGGTCACACTATTTCTAATACCAGCCAGGATGCCATTGGCTTTCTTGGCCACCTGGGCACACTGCTGGCTCATATTCAGCCCCTTGTCAATTAGAACCCCCAGGTCCTTTTCTGCCAGACACTTTCCAGCCACACTTCCCAAGCATTGAATGGGGTTGTTGTGGCCCAAGTGCAGGATCCAGCACTTGGCCTTGTTGAAGTCCACACCATTAACATTAGCCCAACGATCCAATCTATCCAAGTCTCTCTGTTAGAGCCTCCTTATCCTCATGCAGATCAACACTCCCGCCTAGCTTGGTGTCATCTGCAAACTTACTCATGATACACTCCGTCTTCACCAGCAAGTGCTCAGGCCACACTGCCCAAGTCACAGAATGCAAAGGCAGGGACTGGGAGAATGAAAATAACCCACTGTAGGCAAATACTAGATTCAAGACCATCTAAGGAACTTGAAGGTGCACCAGTCCATGGAACACAATGAAATGTATCCCTTGGTCTTAAGGGAACTCATACATGAAGTTGCTAAATGACTAGCTATCATATTTGAGAAATCATGGCAGTTTGATGAAGTTCCCACTGACTGGAAAAGCTGAAAATTAAATCCCATTTTTAATAAGGATGGAGGAGGGGAAAAAACCAAACCAAAACAAACCCAACCAATCAAAAAAACCAAAAAAATACCAAACAAACAAACAAACAAAACCCCAAATTAAAAAAACAAAACAAAACAAAACAAAACAAACAAAAACCCCAAACAAAAAAAAACAAAAGAACCTACAGACCTGTCAGTCTCACATTTGTGTCTGGCAAGATTATGGAGCAGGTCCTCCTGGAAACTAGGCTAAGGCACACAGAAATTGGTGATTGGTGACAGTCAACATCCTTTCACTGTGGGCAAAATGTGCCTGACAAATTTGGTGGCCTTCTATGACAGGTTTACGGTGTTGGTAGATAAATAAAGAACAACTGTAATGTAATCTACCTGGAATTATCTGAAGCATTTGACACTGTCCTGCCAGACATCCTTGTCCCTAAATTGGAGAGACATGGCTTTGACAGATGGACTCAGTGAATAAGGAATTGGGTGGACAGTCTCACCTCAGGAGCTCTGTTCAATGGCTTGATGTTCAGGTGGAGATCAGTGATGAGTTGCATTCATCAGGCATCTGTACTGGGACCAGTGCTGACAAGGACAGTGGAATTTAGTGCACATGCAGCAGGTTAGTCAACTACACCAAGCTCTGTGCTGTGGTTGACATGTTGGAGGAAAGTGATGCCTTCCACAGGGACCTTGACAGGCTTGAGAGGTGGGCCCATGCAAACCACATGAAGTTCAACAAGGCTAAGTGCAAGGTTCTGCACCTAGGTAGGGGAAATTTTAAATCTAGTGGAAAGCTTTGGCCATTGAACTTCTTTCTTAAAGTGATCTGAGTAAAGTATGCAGGATAAAATTGTCAAGGGAAGAAATAATTGTGAAAACTATCTGCCTGAATATAAAATGAGGGCAGCCAAAAAAATTTAAGACAAAAAATGCCTAAAACTTCCATTTCTCACCTCAGACAGAGAAAATAAGACTAAATCAATGGAAAAATTTCCTCTTCATAGAAAGCAAAACTCATCAGATTCTCTTTGTCAACATTTGACTCAGTTTGACAACAATGCTCTCGATCCCCTCCCCCTCCCACCCAGGTAGGGAAGGAGAGAGAGAAAAAAAGAGAGAGAGACTTGGCTAGATTGAAAACTGAACTGTGCAACTTTATTTAGAATACTAATACGTGATATAAGAGTGTGTATATATATATATATATATATAGTGATTATACAAAGGTGTGGTAGAAGCCTCTCGCCTCCCCCCACCCCCAGTAACTCCCACAGCACTTCCCTCAGATGAGGCAATTCCGAGGAATCCCAAAGCTGCTCCTGGAGAAAAGCAGAGAGTTATGAGGGTCAGGAGGGCTTGAGGTCGATGGGTCGACGATGATGGGCAGATGGTGTTTTCCCAGACGCCGGCCACGAACAAAAGAAAGAGAAAGAGAGAGAAGAAGGAAGGCAGACAGAGAGGCGAAGCGAAGCGGCGAGAGAGCAAAGCAGGAAGGAAGGAAGTTTTCTTCTGTCATCTTCGACCTTCCCCCGAGCCTACGTAGATATATGGGATGGAATATCTCTGGCCAGTTTTGCTGTTCGTCTAACCCAGCCTCCCACGGGGGGGGCCACAAATCCCCCCGTAGTGTCTGAGCCGGCAGAGCAAAGGCACGACCTTGAGGGCCCAGCAATTATAAAAACATTCCAGTGTCTTATCAACCTAGCAGAACACGCAGTTGCTAGTTGAAGAAAGCTCACTGAAATGAAAAAAGGAATCAGCAAAAGAAAAACTGGCTTCATCCTGGCTCAAACCAGGACACTCTTTAAACTCAATTAAACAAAATATTTTTACTGTGTAATTGGAGAAATGAATAGGAACAAATATCTCTAGCAAAGGTTTTGAGCAGTGCAATAAACAACACTATGACCACAATGAAAAATCTTAGTTAAATGGATCTAGCACAAACTTTCAATAAATGGCTTGGCTCCATACATCATTTTTTGTTAACTACAGCTCTTACAAAAGAAATTACTAGGCAATTGGGGAAACAAATGTCACTGGAGCTGTCAGAGGATTTGAAAAAAGGTGTAAGTTTGACTCATCTGTATAACTAGTAAACCTGTATACTGATGTTCAGCTAGATATTGATTCTCAAATTCTTATTCTGAAATTAATATTTTTTTTTTCCTGTGAAGCAGACCAGTAGAATGAAAGTAGACAAAGAGCTAGATGAAAGCTATCCATCATGTGTCCCACAATATATCTAATGAAAAAGGATTGGAACTTGTTCTTGTTTTCAGTGTCTTGAAAAGAAAAAAAAATAAATAATTAACTATATAAAATAAAATGAGAGGGACTGAAAACACCACAATAAAAGAGAAAAGTGCCTTCAAGAAAAAAGAGCCCAACCAACCAAGCAAACAAGCTCTTCAAAGACAAATGAAAGTCTAAGCCAGAATAAGAGGATTACATATTCAGGTCAAACAGGGAAGAATATCACATACGTCTAAGATAGTATCTTCATCTGTTAGAAAACTGTCAAAAAATTGCTCAGCACAGACAAAACTAAACAAATATCACTTTCTAATCTTAGACAGCAATGTTTGCTACCTGCTTATCTGGCACTAATGCCAACCGTCTTTAAGGGATGATTTTTTTGTATGGTTTGGCAAGAAACAGACAAATCCGTGTATGTATGTTTGCATGCTTATGAACGTGTGTGTGAATATGTGTGTGTATGTGTATATGTGATTGATAGAGAGGATGTATACAATAGCAATGTCAAATAGAGCAGCTGCTTTGTAGAGATAAGCAGTTGCTGCTGTCTCATGACATGTAACATATCTACTGCACCAGAAGGTGCTAATATTCGTTTAGCCATGTCAGACACTTCTCTCAATAGTTAATCTGTGGCTCGATGTCTATCACCAAAGGGAATTACAGTGTTGTCATATTAAAGGGTGCAACTACCTGGGCATTAAAGTTTTAAAGTACTTAACCACTGTAAGTGTATAATTATCCATTAATCTGAAGATAGCATTTGATTGCTTACTGCTGAATTCACACAGTAATTATATGTTTATTCATATTATAAAGTAAAATCAATCTTTTAAGATAATAACTATCCTAGCTATAGTTTGTTTCTTAATAAGATTACAAATATATCATCTATTACAATTTATCAAGCAATTTTTCTTTTTTTATACAGCTGCATCAGTTTGAATCAGCTGAAACTTTAGTGCTAATATTAGTTTTAGCACATTGCAGCAGATAAGCGACCATGGAGAAGCCATATTAATTTGTATTTTAATGCTCTAGGAGGTTTAAAAATATGATAGATCTTGTAATGGATCTTTCAGGAAATCTGTTCCTTTCTTTTGTGCTTGTTCATTTTGTCAGCTAGTCTGTAAGTTTCAAGGTCAGCAACAAGTTTATGTCCTATCACCACTATGTTACGTTTTAGTAAGAGACATCATAGCTCTATGATGTAGGAATACATTTCCTTGTTCTTTCTCTTTATGAAGCTTTGACAGTTATTGAGATAGAAATTATAAAAATTTACAACTGCAGAATATTTCAGTAGTACCGGGAAAGGTTTCTCATGACTCCCATTTGGCATTTTTACCTGTTCCAATGTGAGAGAAAGGCTAGTTGGATACAAAGTAGGCATGACATCGTGCAATCCAACAGCACGCTACAAAATTCATATTATGCAAAATCATTGCTCTTCTGTAACACAACTGAATGAAGCTGAAGTAGTGGAAAAAGTAGTGCTAAAAATATCCAGAATTTAATTGTCACTGCTGCATTCAGAATGAAGAAGAATCATAGGAGAGGAAAAAAGTGATACAAAAATGTTTTATGAATATGTCTGAATACATCTACTTGAAACTCAAAAACCTTTAGGGAAAAAAAAAATTACTCCATCTGTTAAATTAAAATACATGATTTCTTAACATAGAAAAAAGAACTCTGCAATAGACCTCTTCCAAGAACAGCAAGAGAAACACTGATATGTATAGACTGAGTATACAGAAATTAATATTAGCCATTAGAATTCATTATTTTCATGTATGTTTTGAATAGTAGTTATTAAATTCAAAGTTGTCACCAAGATGAGAGAGATAGTAAGAAAAATTAAGAGACTTAATAGAAATTCCAAGGAGTCTTGACAGAGAAATTTTATCTATATTTTCTGAAAATAAAATACAGTCCTGAGTAGAGAAAAATAAAGGGCTTTATGATGAGAGTTAAGCAGCTGCGGAAAGATAACATGGGGATAACTGATTCAAATGTGGCTGCAGGGATCACACTAGTGTCATGTTGATATTAAAAAAAGCAGATAGTTATATTTTTTGGAACATGAAGAATAGTATGGCCATGGGAAAAGGTAAATATTCTTTCTGTCTGAAGAACACAGTTGAGAAGGTCTACCCACAAATCAACTTGAGGACTACAATTCTAGGAAAATTATGCCGAAGAGACAGACGAGAAGAAGTCATGATTCTGTCTTATAGACCTCTGAACATGCCCTGTAAGGCAAATGAATGAACTAGAGATATTCAGTCTGAAAAATAATTCAGTGGAGATATTATAAACTCCTCATGCCTAAAACATTGCTGAAAAGAAGGTAATCTGCTCTCAGTCGTGATAGGACAGGAAGCAGAAAGTTTCAATTCAAGCAAGGAAGGCTCAAGTTCATTATAAGGAACAGGAATCATGAAGTATGACAGTGGGTTGCTTAGAGAATGTATGGAGCTTCCTCATAGAAAACTTGTTGGAACTGGCTATCCTGGTTTCCTAAGAAATGTAGTGCTATGTAACAGATCTGTCCATATATTTCTGTGTCTCTGATCCACTGAACTACAAATCAACTTAAATCGGATTTGGCAGAACAGTATAGGTCTCAAAGATCTTTCATTTATTTGCAGAAAAATACTTGATGGGCAAAGGTGAGAGATTTCCTTAGAATTCCCTACATGTGTTTTTAATTCAGCCAGCTCCAGAAAGCTTCTCATGTAATGTAATGCATTTTGGTTTATTTCTGCTTCATAGAAACCATCTGAATTAACAGCTTCTTGCTCCCAAACTGCACTACAGAAATTTTGCATCATACCAATTGGATTCATTTTCATGTACTATTTTTAAGGAGGAAAAAAAAAATAAAAATGTTTGGAGTAGGAAAAAAATAGAAAATTTATGGAAAATAACTGAATTCTTGTTGAACTCATTTTCAGATGCTTAGTACTAAAATGTTTTTTTCTTACAAAAAAAAAATCCCTTTTATTTAGTGCAGATGAGAATAACCCTATGCTGTACATGTGAGCATGACAAGCCATTTCTTTGAATCTCAGTTAACTGGTTGAAATCTTAGGTAGATATAATATATATATATATATATATATTTAAATAAATATTATTTCCAAAATATAAATGACACCAAACAAAAGATCTATTTATAATAGTATGAGACTTCAAGGGAAGATTTACTTAGAGCTTAATACACTTCTTGGGACGAAGCCTTGAACCTACCAGTGCTCTGGAGGCATATGTTAGTAATTTCATAAAGCATATCTTGCTGTGTCTTAGTGCTGCAGATAGATAATGGAGTACATGGGCTCCTCAGAAAGGGATTAATAACAATTTCCTGACCTTGGACACTGTACTAATCAGTGCTATTGTATTTACATTAAAAAATAAAAAAATAAAAAATCTGTAACCCTTTACTGTTTGGAGACTTGTATCTATGCAGAAGAATACTTATGGTGCCAATGTAGCTGACTTCCTAACTCCACTTTTAGTAGATTCCTGCATCGGAGAATGATGGACCTTTAAGGGCTTGACTTAATTTTGCATGACCACAGCTAACTTTTCTTGGCCTGTACACTGAGATTATCTGTATTTTGAGAGATTATTTGACTGAAGCACATGCATGCAATTGCAAGAGCCAGCCTTTACTAAAGGGATCAGTGTAACTTCTCTCAGTTTTTTTTTTTAATTATTATTTTATAGATTCTGAGATTGTACTGAAGAGCACAGCAGTAGGAGGCTAGCAACAGTTTCTCTGTGAAGATTATGGGTTATTTAGAGAAATAGATTTTATGTTTTCATTCAGTTAATGAAGCCATCTACGAAGAACAATGTGATCAGAGTTCTGCTTTTTCAGAGGATAACAGAAAAGATCAGCTAAAATTGTTTTTGAGTCTGCTGTAGATTTGACTAAGCTTCCTATGTGAAAATACAGATCTTGTGCAAGATAGATAAAACAAGAGGGAATGGCTTCAAGCTGCAACAGGGTAGGTTTAGAAGCAACATTAGGTAAATTTCTTTCACAGAAAGAGAGGTTAGACACTGGAATAGGCTGCCCAGGGGGGTGGTTGAGTCACCATCCCTGGATGTGTTTAAGGGACTTCAAGAGTAGTCAGTTATTCAGAGCTCTTGGTATTATAGTAGGTTAAGATTGATGTCCAGAATAAAGCAAATGTAGACTGGTCCTACACAGTGTTTTAAATCCTTTCATTTGTAAGAAAGATCTCATATGATTAAGAAGAAAAATTTCATTTTTGTAATGTGACTGGATCTTATTTGTTTGCACCATTCTTTATGTCTTTCTTAAAAGGAATGGTTGGCTTTAGCTTCTAATCGAAGGTTAAGGATCTGAATAACTAGGCTACATAATAATGTTAGAATGGAATGGAATGGATCTTGCAAGTATGTTGTCAAAATGCAAATACAAAGCAAATTTTCAATAGGGTAGATGTAAATAAACTTATAGACTTGCCTTCCTCCAGTGAATTAATTACAAATGTACTTAATGAAGTGTGGTGGTATAAATGGTGCTGTGGTGTTCCTTTAATCTCAGTTCTGGAGGAGGGAAATATTGTTTGGGGTTTGCCTATTCAAAAAGGTAATGTACTTACTTTTTTTTTTTTTTCCTCTTTTGAATACCTTCAGTGTTACAGTGGTAGCTCAGGGTACTGTTCTCCTTTTTACATCACCTTTGAGAGTCAATAAAAGTGGAACATGCATTGAGTTTTAATAAATAGAGCAGGTAGGCATGTGAATAGGACTACTTCAGATACCATGTCACTGTCACTTTTTAGCATCAGAGTGTTTCTGAATTCTATAAGAAAATACTGCATATATCTTCCTTCTGATAAATGAAAATGAGGTTTCACCTCTGCATTAAAAAAAAAAAAAAAAAAAAAAAAAAAAAAGGAACTAAACTGTTGTTTTCTCCTCAGAGGTAACAATTTTTAAGGAAACACAAAAGAAACAAAGTTTTGGCTAAGCTATTGTCACTCTTCACATCCATGTTTTAAGGTTGTCCACATGGGAGAGGTTTAGAGATGACAGGTGAACAGAAATATTTACCTTTCCAAGTCAAAAAAACAACTTTTTTGAGTCCATTCCCAAAACTGCTCTCTCTCTTAAAAATAACATGATGCTTATCTTGTTCTTTTACCACACTAACCTTGCTTTGTAAGATAAGTGCATGTAGATGTGTAGGTTTCCCTAATTGAAGAGAAAAAATGTTTAATTGTGTTCTTTATCATTAGAGTGTTCTAAATCCTGAATTAATTAGAAAATATATAGTGATGTTTCTTACAACTTTTTTTCAGATCAAGCAGTTATATTTTGTATGGATATCGTTGGAAAGTCTGTGAGAAAGTTGATCTATCACATGTTGTAAAAAATTATGAGGAAGAAATGGGGCTTGTGGGTTCCTTGTTCTCATATTTACCTCATACAAAGTTGTTTGGATAAAATAGTCTAAACTCTTTAGAAGTAACAGACTTCTTTACAACATCATGCAGTTGATGAACAGGTTACCTATATGGAAAAAATGCTCCTAGCTCTAATTAAAAAAGACACCATGTAGAACTATCTCGTCCTTGGTCCTACAATGAATTGAGGATAAACAAGTTAAACCAGTGCACAAAGTTTTTTCCATCTAGCCGTGCAGCTGGGCAATTTCATTCCTTTTATTGCAATTTCATAATTAATTTCCCCTCAAAGCAGATTTCCCCCTCCTCCCTTTCTTTTTAGTTGCATTAAACCTCTGAACTAAAAAATCATTTATTTTTTTAACTATCGAGTTTACCATCTACGACTTTCTCCAAGGTTCTTCTAGAAAGACTCTTGCGGAGACACTTGCTGTCTACAAGACTTACTTTCTTGTAGAATTCTCTTGGAATAGACAATATATAAAGGGAGAATCATAGCTGTGATACATTAGACTGTACCAAAGTCCTGTTGGTGAAAACAGAACTAAAAAAAATAAATGCCTTAATAAGTAAAAGGTGTTCTTAGTCCTATTTTTCTGTTTTTCTTAGTTGTTTTGTTTTTTGGTTTTTTTTCCACACAGGCAAAAAGGAATAATTAGTTGCTTGTGTTCTTAAACAATCATCTTCTCTGACTGTGTTGGTCAGCCTGCTAGGCACATTTGCTCTCTCATAACCAGCAACTGCTCTTTTCCCATACGCACACATTAAATCCCTTTTTCCCAGACAGTTTTCTGTAGATGAGTTACATGAATGACATTACGGGACGTGAACCAATGAGGAAAAGGTATTTACTTTTCAAGGCTTATCAACTTCTCTCAGAAATTCACTTGACGGTCAGAAAGCAGCTTTAGACAGCACTCCCAGTAAACCTCCTCCAAGCAATTTCTTTTTCGTATTTTTTCTTTGCCATCAGGATACAGGCAAAAGCCCATTTCTCTTGTCATAGACACCTCAGGCATCAATCTGTGTCTGAAACAAAACCCAATCACTGTACAAATAAATGTATTGCTCCAAGTGTCCATAACTTAATATGTAATGGCATACCTATTGCCTGCCTTTGCTGAAGTCTGTGTGAAACCAAGAAAAATACTACTAAAATTTCTGTTTAGTAGTCCTTGTTCCATGTTCAGCTGTTGAGAGTCTCTGATGACCTTGACACTATTTGGGTGAATGCCCAGTGAGACTGAACGTGGTCACACCTGACAGTTGCACCTCTTCTGCACTGCAGCAGTTCAGTGTGTCCATTTTGTTGTACATAGGCTTCTCACTCACTGATTTAGCTGTCATTTATTTGAAAAACGGGGAATGTGGGGCTCTTTGAGGGCATCCCAAAAAAGCACTTTACAAAATGCTTTCTAGTACTGGAAGATATTCCTTTATCTCAGCTTGCACATGTTGTCTTCCTTTATCTACTTGCTCTTAGGTTTTCTCTGCTTGTATTTAACCAGTGTGCTCTGCAACAGCTTAGGCCCAAATGGCACCAACAGAGGACTTTACAAGTCTGCCACCACTGGTTTAGATTTAAGATGCTTTAAGATCCCTCCCACCTCCAAATGAGTGAATAAATACACTTCACCATTTATGTAGCTTACTTTGGTATGTTAAAAGGGTGTCTGCAATCTCAAGAACAGTACAGTTGCATCAACTATGTACAAATAAAAAAGTGACAGTACAGCTTTTCCTATTAAGAAAATAACCTGCCTTATTTTTTAATTATAAATACTTCTTGAAGTACGTGTCAGTCTGTTATGACATTAAGCTGTGCTAGAAAAACAAGTCATAATGAATCCTTCTCTGAGCTGCTGAACTAAATGGATGAATAAATTTATATACCGGTATTTCACATATTCTATTTTTCTCATGCCAACCACCAAAAAAGTAATATACCAGTTATGGTTTTATTCAACATACCTTAAGGTATGTGTTCTCGCATATGGACATCCTGAAATTAAATGGTTTATCTTTCAGTTGGGTCCACTGTGTTAAAATATCAGGCTCTCATTGCAATCTTGCTTAGTATGAAGAGCATTTCATAGTCCATCTGGCTGAAACTTGAAAAATGGAAGTGAAAGAAGCATTTTGTTTTTCAGCTTGTTATTGATGAAGCTTAAACGCATCATGAATAGAACATAGATGTCTGCCAAATTCTTATTTAAAAAACTCCTAAAGTCTATTAGAAATGTTTCATATAATTCTGACTGTTCAATTTGAGAAGTAAAAAGTTTCAAGCTATGAACATGGAAGTCCGTGCCTATTTCCCTGATATTGTGCTATTGTGTAGCTGACATTAAGCTATACTGTGTCTTTCTTTTTGTGCAAGGTTTATATAATACTAAAGTCAAAGTATGTGACATGCAAGAGATACAAAAGAAGTCATATGAAGAAATCTTCGTTTTGTCAGTCATGTTACTTCAGGCAGCCTTCTTCTATGTTTTAAATTAGAATTTGAGATCCCTTCTTTCATAGTAGCAATTTCAGTATATGCTAAAAAGATATAAAAGTAATGCTCAATCGAATTGTGCAATAGGGCAATTATTGCTCATGTTTTGTTCGCCTTCAAAGTAGGCAGTGTTTAAAGCAAATGCAACCTACAATGGATGCAGAAGAGAGTTAACAGGAGCTCTTCCAAACTTGACCTTTTCCCCACATCCCATCCTTTGGGATTTCCTAGGTTTCAGAAGAAATTTCTCTGTTCCTTGTATACTCTTTAGTATCCTGTTGACTTTCTTTGCCTAAAGATTTTTGGAAGAATTATAGTGGTTTTTTGTTCTGTCATGGCAAAGGAAAAAAAAAAAAAAGAAAGAAAAAGGTAACAGAAGTTTTTTGAATGGTCTTCCATGGAAAATATGACTGAGAAAGGCTTAGAGAGCAATAAAACTGAAAATAGAAGTGGGGAGAAATTCAGATTTTTTTAAGTATTAATTTTAAAATTATTTTCTATCAATATCTGTTGCACTGATTCTGAGTGATTTTTCAAAGGCTTACTTATATACAAACATAAACCAATGCTTACACTAATTTGCTCTCTACCAGCCTCATGTTATTCAGGTTACACAGTGAAGTGTTTGAAAATTAACACAAGGTATGACTCCCTGTGTAGTCCTAGCTCTGTCGTTGCACATAGTCTAAGGACAATCAGGAATTTCCTACAAAAAATTATAATGTGCCAAATAACTAAAGGCTGTACTACCAAGCACTTATGAAAAGAAGTGGCTCAAGGATTGTGCAATCCATCTGATTCTTACATTTCCAAATCCACCTTTCAATTCTCTTGTTTCTCCTGCTCTTGCAGTAGTGCAGTACTTCCAGGCAGCTTGATGTGGCTGTTTAATACATTGCTTAGCTGTAGTAAAAACCTGGTCTGGAAATGTGCCAGGGTGATTTTGGCTCACAGTCATGATTTTTTTCTGAGGAACAGACGTTAAGAGAAGAGACCTTTCTTTTTCATATATATATTATTTTTTGTAACTTCAGTCAAATGTGAATGTGATTCCATGGAAAGAGAAAATTCAGTCTAGCCATCTTCACAGATTTTTTTCATTCAGGGTCCACAGTGTGCAGTAAATAGAAGAAATGTGGACATTTTGACAAACTTCTTCAGATTGGAAGGCATTAGACATTTTGAATATATAAACTGTAATAAACTGCTATTATACTATTCAGGAAAGGACTTTCTGAACTCAGGTCTTGGCATAAGAAAGAATGTGACATTCATCATTAGACAAATAAATAAATAAATAAATAGCCATTGAAAAACTGAGGAAAAATAAGTGCTTCCTTTGCCAATAGATTAAAAGAAATCCTGTTTGGTCTCTTTATCTGGGAGATTCTTTGTAAAATATGCTTATTTCTCATGTAAATGTACAAGGGAAATATCTTCTATAACCTAAAGGGAATTTTTTTTAGGTAAAAATCTTCAGTAGCTTCCTACTCGTAGGACATAGAGGGACTGCAGATTTTTTGGCATGTAAATGGAATTATAATTTTATAAGTTACATGTTAGACCCACTCAAAAAACAACTGTATGTATGCATGCTGATGAGAGCAGAATAGGCCTCCAGCTGCACAACTTTATTAGGAGGTATGGCAGCACACTACAGGGCTTTGTAGCCACTGTGGAAAAGAGAGATACTTTTACTTGTTGCTGCATGTCTGAGCTCCCCTAAGACATGATTTCTAGGAACATATATATTTATATATGTATATATAAATCTATACTTAAGTACATAGGTTATGATCTCTCAGCAAAGAGGTCATAAATGCATTATATAATGGATAAACAGAAGGAAAAGGTTGAAGAAGCCATACAAGTGTTTGTAATAAAATGAAGAAAACCAGCTTACACAATACATAAATTATCTGAGCCTCGTACAAGGCCAGAGAAAAATTTAAAAAATGTTGTCTCATATGATGGTCCTGACCGTTCAGTTCTTTGCAAGTCCTAAACTTTGTCTTGTAAAGAAAACACAAAAGTGTGAATACAGTCCATCCCTTGATGCTAGCCTGTAAATACACCCAAACAAAGTTTTGATTTTTTTTTTTGTTGCTCTGAGACTCACCACTGCATTTCTGAGTACCTTAGCAGTGTTACATCTCAATGATCTTCTATGATCTTTAATAGTACTAAGAGGAGATCCTTTGTTGCCTCTTTTTAGAAATTTGAGCCAATGCCACAGTAGCTATTGAATATTTGTTAGACATTGCCTGATTTAGAAGGGCCTAGAATGCCAGCAATTAAAACTACAGTTGTTGACTCTTCAAAGAGGAACAAATGTCTCTCCAATAAGATTTTGAAATTATAACTTTTTTTTTTTTTTAAATTCATGTACAGCTATATATCTCTTTGACGATATATAATTAGGTTTTATATTTTTATCATTTTCAGCTGCCATCCCTGTGTCATGTGCTTACCTTAGTTTAACAGGTTTTGTTTTCATAACAGTAGAGGAATGCTGAAGAACAGACTATGTAGTTCTAACTTCTGCAGCAGCCCAGCTCCCTCAGGAGTCATAAAGCCTCCCAAGGTTGTCACACTTAACAATTATCTACTGTGGACCTAAGTTAGAAACTTTCATTTTACAGAGGAGGCAAAACCTAGTTGCAAATATCTATGATGTTTACTTATTAGAAGGGATTTCATTGTAGGCATACTGATCTATAGAAACTACTCTGTTGCTCCCAGTGAGTAGTCAACTTCCTAATAGTGAGTAGTCATGACTTTTTTGGTTAAATTAAAATGAATTTTAAAACCTCAAACAGCACCATAGGATTTTAGCAATGTCAGAATGTTGCAATTGTTTTTTAGACATACTTTTAACTTGCAATGAAAATCAAAACTTAGCCATAATAATAGTAAAGATATATATTATAATCAAATTTGATCTACATTTAATATACTTTTGTGTGTGCAGCAAGTAAAACTGATAACTTAATGTACTCAATAACATGCTTCGAAAATTAATATTAAAGGAAATCATTTATAAAGGAGACACTGGAGAAATATGAAGGGTTTTCTTCAAATCTTTCACCCCTTTCTCAGGGTCAAATTACTTTTCATGACCTCTGTTAAAGTAGAGAAGGTAAACAAACAACTGGCTTGATTCTAATGAGATAGGATTTTAAATTTGCCTCTTTGTTTCCACTTAGGTGAACCTGTGGCTTTCCTTAATACTCCTAATGTAATGAGTCAGAAATGAAATCAGTAAAACTGTGAAGAGTTGACAGGGTTCTCTCCAGTGTAGTGTAATCTAACTGCCAAGGTTATGATGTCACCCACATTTAGGGTTGCTCTACTGCCCAGCAGGCTTCAAAAACATCACCTACAATCTCATACCTGCTATTAATACCTATTTATTGAGTTCTGGGGAAAGATCACAAGGGTGTAATTCAAAAGCTTTGGTTTTAAGTTCCTCTTCTTTTTAGTCTGAACAGACACCTAGCTTTCATCACCATGCTGGCTGACATTTCAAACAGGCATGGTCTTCATATAGCATGAAAGAAATATTATATTTGTAGTAAATTTATGCATTATTTTTAAAATTAAAAAGCTGGGGAGTATAAAAGACTAGCCCTTTTTAATTATTATTATTATTTTTTATTAATACATGTTTCCCATCTAAATATGTCTTCCAGAAAAGGGGCAATTCAAAAAATACCTGCTGGTCTTAGAGTATGAATTGCAGATTCAGAGAAGAAAGAAAAAAATCTCCATTTTCAATAAATAAAATACCTACTGGAAATCATAGAACAGTTGTAATTATCTCATCTTCGAAATCAATAATAATGTTTGATCCTGATTAAAATAGTCACTCATGTTTAAAAGGTAAAAGCTGGTTCATGTGTGCTAAAAATAAAAAAAAAAAAAAATACAAGCAGCAAGAGCAAATACTAACTTCACCTTCCAATAAAAGATGATAGGCAAGTAATAGTATATCTGACAGTCACAAATGATCAACTCTGAAATTTCTATCAAATCATTACAATTGTCTGAAAATACATTTAGTGCTCCATACTGTCAGGTTCATAAAAAGTAATCCTTTCAAATTACTGTCTTTGGAACAAAAAAATGAATTAAGTGCCCAGATCTGTATAAGTAAATTTGAGTTATTAAAAAAATAAATAAATAATTCAAGTAAGTCAGCTGCTGATGGATTCCTGGATGATTTTTAAACATTCATAAAATGTTTAACTCTGTTTTATAGATATACACAAAAGCTTCATTGCACTGTTAGGACATAAAAACAGATAACAGTTCTACTATAAGTTACACTTTGGACCCTACATTTATTTGTACATGATCACATATTTACATGTACATTTAGAGGGAAATAAATGAATATTAGACAAGATTGTTTCATTCAGCCTAAAATCATAGAATCCTGGAATCATAGAATGTCTTGGGTTGGAATGGACCTCTAAAAGTCATCTAGTCCAACCCCCCTACAATAAGAAGGGACATCTCACACTAGAACAGATTGCTCAGAGCCCCATCAAGCCTGACCTTGAATGTTTCCAGGGATGAGGCTTCCACCACCTCTCTAGGCAACCTGTTCCAGTGATACACCACTTTTCTCTAACGTTCAACCTAAATCTACCCTTTTCTAGCTTAAAACCATTACCCCTTGTCCTATCATTACATGCTCTTACAAACAGCTCTTCCCCAGCCTCCTTATAGGCTCCTTTCAGGTATTGGAAGGTCACTATAAGGTACCCCTGGAGTCTTCTCTTCTTCAGGCTGAACAACCCCAACTCCCTCATCCTGTCTTCATAAGAGAGGTGGCCCAGTCCTCTTTTCACTGCCCTCCTCTGGACATGCTCCAACAGGTCCACATCCTTCTTGTGTTGGAGGCTCCAGAGCTGGATGCAGTACTCCAGGTGAGGTCTCACGAGGTCAGAGTAGAGCGGCAGAATAATTTCTCTTGATCTGCTGGCCACGTTTCTTTTGATGCAGCCCAAGATGCTGTTGGCCTTCTGGGCTGCAACTGCACATTGGTGGCTCATGTCCAGCTTTTGATCCACTAGTATCCCCAGGTCTTTTTCAACAGGACTGGTCTCTAGCATGTCTTCCCTCAGCCTGTTTTAAATATGATGAGAGCAATTCTTCAGAGAAAAAATATCTCATCTGAAAAGCCTTTCATGAAGTATTTTACCCAGAAACATGTTCATATATGGAATTTTTTTGAAACAATGTTATAAATTTTTATTTTTTTAAGCTGTGGCTTCAACTGTTCTATACAGAAAAAAATAAACAAATTCATTAACTAAAGAAAATACAGTATTGAATATTAACCTTAAAATATTAAGAACTGGCAATTAGCTACATACATAATACCTTTATTACTTCAAAAGACTTACAGAAAGTCAACAATGTTAACATTGAATCTTTCTGCAAAAGTATTCATGTGAGATTAAATAAGCTGCAAAATCATACACATGTATTTGCAGATAGGTAGGGAAGTATTTATGTTTTACACTGTACATTCCCTGAAGGGGTGTCTACTGCCTACTCTACCTGATATTGTCAACAACAGAGAGTGAGGAATGATGACTAAGTAACACATTAGAAACAGTGACATGATGCTCTACTTCCAGGGGAAAGCAGATGACAATGAGGACTGAAATAGGTTTTTCCTCCTGCAGCTCCCCATCTGCCCACTCAAGCACACAGGCTGAAATGACCTGTGTGAGGTACCATAGAGTAGGAAAACTTGGTGTCAGCCCAAGGAAAACGCAGACCTCAAGCAAGATTTCTGTAGCCTTTAACAGATTTGTAAGTTTCTCATTCAATTCAAAGGCACAGTCAGTTAGGGTTTACAAAAATTCAGTATTATTCCCAGCTCTTTGACCCTACCCAAAATGTATTGAAAGTTAGATGTTAGACACCCTCCTCCCTCCCCAGCAAACAAGCTCAAGCTTTTGTTTGGGACTCTGTAAGTCCTGGTTTAGTACTGTGAAAGTTACAGGTACTGACATCAACTGCAGAATGTCTGCAGATTTGAGTTCCATTTGCTATCATCTGTCTAGACACACACACAAAACAGTGAAATACGCACCAGTTTGTGGTATGGTGTTCCCAGGGTGTTCTCAGATGAACAAAGGTTTATAAAACAGAGGGTTTGTACACTCACGTAGAGGAGGTTCTTCATCCAGTTCTCTAAAGCTTCAGTACATTTTGTGGTACAGTAAATAATGTGAGGTATGATGTTGAGATGATGGGCTTGTGACAGTCACCTCCTCCACTGCCATTAGTAATATTATATTCTGAAATATCTGATATCCACAAGGGCTGCTATTGGAGAGAGTGAAGGCATAAATTTCCGTTGTAAGCACACTGAAAAATTATGCATTCAGATGACTTTCTCAGGTGACAGGGGCTGCTCAGTGTGAGTGGCACTGTCAATGCAGCTGGATTTTCAACAAGCAGTTTTCTAAGCAAATACAAGGGACTCCAGACTGCTAGGAATTTGTAATTATTCTCCTCTATTACATGTCCTAGACTCAGTAACCACAATTCACCCACTGTCTCCTGCAACACCTGGATATATGAAGCTTATGCTGTATTTAGTCCAGAGTGTGATCATGGGGATTGGCCAGAAGATAACAACAATGCTGATTATGTGATAGACAAACTTTACAAGCCTTCTTTTACTGACAGGACTAGTTGCAGGCTTTGTCCTTCACCTGACATCAGTTTTCACATAATTTCTAAGTTACTATCCACCTTGCATTTTTTTTATTTCCAGCAGACTTGATTGTCTACTAGGCTGTGCCAAGTTCATGAAGATCCTGAGCATGTTCTCAAGGAGGGTCCCTACTTTGACCATGTTTCCTGGTATTGTCCTGCACATCCAAAGTTTTTCTACTTAATTCTTGCTATTTCTTTCCCTCAGATCTTCAGACTAGCAACTCCCAGATGATCTATACAACACAAATGAAGCCACATGTTTTGATTTGATACTTTTGGGAAATATATGTGGAACTTGGATATTAAAGCATTGGAGTTCTTGTGTCTGAAAAGCAGGCTCATTGTAGCTGTAATAATGAAATATGTTAGTTTGCATATTATCACTAAGAGTCGGTTTCCCCTATAGACAAAATTTAAGGCTAAAAGATTCTAAAATATTGCATTTTCATATAAGCACAGTTGCAACAATAACACAAAAATACAGGGGAGGGAAAATATAACAAAATGTATGATGAAGGCCATATTTAGAAATAGTCACATTTTGTTCCTCAGCATCTCAGCTAGATTCTAGTGTTCTTTCCATTAGGTCAAGCTGCAATTTCCTTTACAATTAAGACAGATATATCTTCCTCCTGTTTTCTCAGGATCTTACTGTCTCATCCCCTCAGGAATGGGACAACTATAATACAAAACTGCTAAGCAAGATTGTCGTAGGTTTCACTTGTGTTTTGAAGACACAAATCTTCACGGCTTGTGAAATTTGGCACCCAGACACTTCATTATCTTACAGTCAGACCTTTTCCTCCACCTTCTTTAGGTTATTCAGTTAACATTTCTATCCTACATCTTCATTACCATATTCTTGGTATTAGATTGTTTTTTTTTCCTTGTGTATATTTCTGGAGATACATTCATAAAACTTGGGTAGTCTTCCTTCTTGTGTTCCTTGTCTTTCTCAATATCACATGGTTTAACCTGGAAGGAAATTTCTCTTTATTAAGATTCTATCAAAAGTCTAGATTTAAAGTTTATCTGAGAGGATGGAAATGGAGACAAACAAGTCAACCAAACATCATGATTTCCCTGTGGGATGGGAAGGAATTGTAGGAATAGAATATGTTTAGAATGGTAGCTTTTGTTCCACTGAAGTACTTGGAGTTAGTAGAGGATAACTGACAGTTTATAGACTAGAAAGAATATGAAGAAAGGTGATAAGTAGGTGGAATATTTTTAATTCAGGACTTCCCATGGTAGAAAACTTCAAAGAATCAAAATTCAAGTTTATCTTGAAGCTTAAGTGTACTTTGCTAAGTTTCAAATTTTGAGTCTTAAAGATAATTATAATGGAAAAATAATACTTTCTATACAAAATGTGATTACATTTCTTAAGAGTTTTCCTGCAGCTGTTTCTAAAGATTGTTGGAATATCATAGGTAAAATGCCAAACACATTATAGAATCATATAAATATATCTATATATATTCTGCACGTAGAATTCTATACTGTTTTAAATAGAACACTTATGTGGCATTCACCATGTTTCATGCTTAGAAACTGACAGGAACTAGTTAGAAAATTATTGGTTTTACAGCTATATTTTTACAAGGAGATTAGGCTTAATGGACTCTTTAAGATTTAGCTGCCTTAATGCAAAACATATTCCACTGCATATTCAAAATATCAACCTAAAACCTTTATGATAAAACCAGTACATATATACTTGTAATATCCCTGCTATAGGGCATTGCACTCCAAAATCAGACTGGGGCAAACATCTGGGGAAAGTAATGCCTCAGGCTGGTGTAGTAACCTCAGAGACAGGACATCTTTTAGGACAAATTTAGTTTGCCAACACAGTTACTGGCGCCCCAACCACGGACATGGTATTTCTTTTTTGGGGGCAAATAACAAAAAGCATTAATTATGTTTTGTGTCAAAAGGCAGAGCCTCAGAGGAGCAGACAGTTGACTCCCACCAGCACTCTGATAGAAAAACGGGGTGACAATATTCCTTCTCTGATCACCAGAAGCAGACTAAATTAGCTGCTGTCACAAATCACCCTATAAACAAGGAGATGCAACTTATTTATTTATTTATTTACCTTTCTGGCACAGGTCTGAAACAACAGGGTAAGATGTTAGCCTATCTGTCTCCCTTCTATTTGGGAGATGAAAGAATATGCAGTATAGCTCTAGATATTAAGCTAGTAACAAATATGCAAGCAGCTTCATGCAGGAACTTTGCTTTTTGCAATGCCCATGGAAAACAATAGTTTTTTGATATTGTCTATCTAGGTGATTTATGTTTCATGTTAGTTCACAAAGGACTCTGGTTAATATGTGATTTATGGGTTGGAACAAAATAATTGTCTGAAGTCTAGCTGATGGTAGGCTTCCAATGCATTAATAATCCATTAGGTAATGTTATTTCTTGGCATTGCCAATGTAAATTTCTATTATCATAATAAAAATTACTGTTTATTTTAGATTGGAATCAGCTTTAGGTGAGAAAACTCTTTTTTTCTTTTTTTTTTTTTTTTATCATGATTAAATGCTATCTGCCTGTTCTCTGATAAACTTTAAACCAGATGTTCTCATCTGGACTCAGCTGGTATTTGGTCAGCGAAGGAGAGGGAGAAATGCAGATTTCTTTGCTATAAACTGAGAGAGGGAACTCTCTCCTACTCCTCTTTGGCAAGAGTCGGGAAAACCCATCCTAGCTGGAAACTTGGAACATTGATAACTGTTACTGGAAAATCATGCATAAACATGAATTGTTCATAAATGGAGGACAAATAAAGTCAGATTTAAAACATCTACTGCAAAAACTTGTTTGTTTTGTGAAGCTATCACAGGTGAAGATAATTTCATTTAAATGAATTAATTTCTGACAGAGGTGAAAGGCCATATATACTGTATGTCCAAAATATTGTTAGATTTGATTGAAGTTATGTTGGGTAGATTAGAAATAAAATTCTCTGTTTGAAATAATTTGTGACTTGATTACTTGCTGAATCTTTTCCCTTTCCAAATGAAGATTTCACACCAACAGGCACACCAGAATTATTTTGCAAAATATATAAGGCATTAGTTCATGGCAACACGTTCTTCAGAAAGAATATTACTGTGTCTTTCCTGCCTCCTCCTTTTGGCACCTTTGGCATTGAATTTGTACCTCTTGGATTTCTGAGAACTTTTGCCTCCCTGAGATTTTTGAAGAAAAACAGGGTAAAGCTTTTGAGGTGACTTCTTTAGGGAATCTTCCTTCATAAGCTGTGACTTTCACACCAAATACAATTTACAGATGTGTTTTGAACACATGACTATCTTTGTGAGGAAATAACAAGACAGTTCAGCTGTCTTCCTGTGATTCAGAGTGGCCTTGCTATACATTTGTGCCACAAGCTGCTCATGGGATGCATGTGCAAATGACCATTTGATCATTCTGATTGGTGCTATCCAAAGCAGCTGAAGAGAAACACTGGACTGATAATCGTATAAGCTCAGACTAGTTAGTTTACTCTCTGGAGAATGTAAATGCTTCATATTATGCTCATTTTTTAATCTTTTATTTAATTTTTATTTTAATAAAATTAATGATAATGTAATTCATACATGGATTTTAAACAAATAAACAATAATAATAATAATAAATACTTGGGGAAAAACTGTTGAAAATTACTAATAGAGGTGTGATTATCTATATGATCAAAACCATTTTCCATGCATGTTGTATTAGAAAATAATATACTCAAGAATAAATGGCTGATTAGCTTTGGAAATATATCAACTTATTTAATTTCACTGGCTGGAAATTTTCCAAACAAGAAATGCATGTTAAGGAGGGGACACAAGTTCTGCTCTGTCGTTATCTCTTACTACAATGACTGAAAAACCAGAAAACGCCCAGGAATACTGTATGTTCTGAAATTGTGTCCCTTTCATATGATATACAGCACATTCTTAAAAAATCCCAAAGAAACAAAAAAAACCCCAAACCAAACCAAAACACAACAACAACAAAAAAACCCCCACCTCATTATTTCTACCTCAATTTGAAGACACATACAATTTTTCTCAGATCCTACAAGTCAATTTTTGTGTAGCGGGGAGGTGGCTGAAAGGGGACAGGGACTGCATGTGACACCAAATCTATAAACTTACAAATCTTACAGGGTTTATCTGTAAGGGAAGTGTGTTTTTGTCAGTTAATTCAATAGGATTATGTACTTTTCTGGTTGGCAACCGAAAGGAAATGTTCTTCTCTTTTTTGATCCTTCAAGAGGTTTCTGTACTTTAAATAACCACTAGTTTCATTTTGAACAAAGCTCATGTTCAATGTGTTGTAAGGTGTCTTGAAAGAATTGTCTTGTAGGTATGACCGAGTTTTCTCTCTAGAATCACAAAATATTCTGATTTGGCATACCATCAAAACAGAAAATAAAGAGGAAGACATATTCTGCTCAAAGTAGAAGTTCAAATGTGTAATATAATTTTGACATTTCACTTGAAACAACTAGGAAGCTACAAATATATTAATGCTAAATATATTTTTTCTATTCCTTTTTCTTATTTTGTCTTTTATGAACAATTTTATCATTATCTAGAAGTTTGTGCTTGTACAAAAATAACACAGAATCTTAGTCTTAGAAGATGTTCCAAAATTCTTATAATCGGGTATCAAGTTGATAGAAAATAAAGGGTCAGGTAAACTTTTGTCTGTCTCCCCATTTACTTACTTACTACGTTAAAAAGAAAAATTTAAAAATCAGAACAAATAAAATAATAAATATTATTATGGTAAAAGAAAATTTTCTTAGCCTAGTATCATAATTTGTACAGTTGTTAGACTTGCGTGCCAAGCCAACAGCAAGCAATGAAGACACAAGAGTCTTTAGATCATAATATAAAGATTCTGAATTTTTTATTTATTTATTTATTTATTCGTAGGATTCAACACCTGGTTTATAGTGGGATAGAAAAAGAATTTCAGCACAGTTAAAAATGTTTTGGAAATCAGAAACATCATGATTTCTCTTCTACCTTCCATTTCCCCTATATAAGTCTATAGAGTGAAGTTACAAAGCTTTTTCTTATAATTCCATCACCCAAGGACTTTGATCAATTTTCTAGATTATATCTTTTCTATTTGGTGCAAGATTAAACTTTAGATGTAAATTCAGAACTTTACAGAGAAAGTGTAGTTTGTAGAAGGCTGGATATGCAAAACCAAGTAAATTATAACAAACTTCATAATCCATTTGCTTATAATAATAATGTCTATCAATTTTTAAAATCTGATATAAATCTGTCAAGTTTTCAACTACAGAAATATGTTTCATTACCTTAGTCTGTAGCACACCATATGCTGCAAATTTCTGATTCATAAAACTTCAGGGCAATGGTGCAGTAGAAAGTGGATATACAGGAAAACAATTTATGAACTTTTATTAAGCTTATAATAATAGAACTTTTTCACTAAAAGCATTGAAGTACATTTTTGTAGCAGAAAAGTAATGCACTCTCCTGTCAATCACTTGCATTTATAGTTTCTCAAGCAGTTTGGTTAATTCTTGTCCATCCCTGTTTTCCGTATAACTAAAGAAAACAGAAGCAATTCCAACTATTTTTTTTTCTTCCTGGTTTCTCCTAGACGTTATATTTTTTCTCTTTTTTTTCTTTTTTTCTTTTTTTTTTTTTTTTTTCCCCAGATGTCATTATTTTTGTTAGATCCACCTCAAGGAGCAGTATAATTAATTAAAAACAGGGTCATCAATGGGGAGGGCGCAGAATTCCCATGCGTGACACCTCACTTTTCAAGTTCACAGGGACTTGTGCTTGGGTATTTTTGATACTTTTGTAGTTCAGATGTTTGTTCCATTGAGTTAGTTACATTGACACAATATTTCAACCTTTGGTGATGGGCGTCTGCGAGACTTGCTGAACACAGTTGCGCTGCGATGTCCCCCTCCCTGGGCAGTGATTCCAAAGGGATCTGCCATCCGAGAGGGAGTTGCCGCTGCCACAGCGAGCAGACAGCCTGCAGAAAAGTGGGTAAAACCGCCACGGCAAAAGGAAAAGCATCTGGCCCCAGCTCTGCGTCATGCCCGGGGGCAGCGGTGGGGCTCAGCCCTCCTCCGACACCGGGCTCACGACACCCGCGGGCACACCCTCCGCGGCGGCCGCGACCCCCGGCGGCGAGCAGGGCCGGCGCTGGAGGCGGGCTCCGCGGCCGCGGCGCCGGGGGCGGTGTCCCCGCTCTGCTCTGCCCCGCCCACCGCCCAGCCCGCCTCCCCGGCCGTAGGCGCGGGCAGCCGCGGAGCCGCCGCCGGGCAGGGCGGTACGGAGCGCGGCCGGGAGCTAGGGCTGCAGCGGCGGTGATAGCGGTGACAGCGGCGGCAGCAGAAGCGGCAGCAGCAGCAGCAGCAGCAGCAGCAGCGAGGGTCCGGCGAAAGAGCGGAGCGGCCGGCCGGCCGGCCGCCACCCGGAGCGGAGCGCGGCGCGGCGTCCGCGGGAGAAGTGCGGAGCGGGCGGGGCGCAGCGCTGGCCGCTGTCTGGATGTCACAGGCGACTCGGGAGTCGGCAGCCGGAGGCACCCGGGAGGGCCCGGGGGAGGAGGAGGAGGCGGCGGCGGCGGCGGCGGAGGACTCCGGGAGTAGAGGCGAGGAAGCAGGCAGCGCTGGCCATGGCCTCCAACTTTAACGATATTGTCAAGCAGGGCTACGTGAAAATCCGCAGCAGGAAGCTGGGGGTGAGTGAGCTCTCCCTTGGCCGGCCCTCCCCGGGGTGGGGACGAGGCGCTGAAGGCTGCCTCGCCGGCCTGGGGGGCGGCGGTGCCCCGGCCGGGGCCACCAGCGTGGGGCGCGGCGACCTGCTGCTGCCGCCGCTGTCGCCGCCTCTCGGACTTTGCTCCTTTCTCCGTTGGGGTCGGTGGGGATGCGCTGCCATTGCACTTCGGAGAGAGTCAGCTTCTCCGCTCTCTCTCTCCGGGAAGGCGCCTCTCTTCCCATCTTTCTCAGAGAGCACCTTCCAGGGTCACTGACCGGGGAAAGCTTCGCCCCTTCCCTTCGTCCTGCCCGAGTCCCACAGCCAGGCCGGGGCAGATGCCCACGTTGGGTGTCCCTCCCCTCGCCTGCCTCTCGCCTTGTTGCCTCCGGCAGTGGCTTCGATGGGGGGATAAAGGCGCAGGCATCATCTGTAAAAACTTTGTGCACAAATTCTCCTTGCCTCTCTCCCTTCCTTCTTCTCCCGTTTTGGGAAAGGGTTGTCTTCAATGAGGGCAAGATCTGAAAATACTGGGGGCTGGTACCAGAGTAGTCTGCTAATAAGTGAGAAAAACAGGGAGACTGGTTCTTGAGGGCATGGGGGACTAGGGAAGGGGAGCCTGCAGCTGTCCGGGAGTCAGGCGGGGACGGAAGGGGGTGGCAGTCGCATGGACAGAAAGGCAGATGCAGAGGCTGCCTGTGATTGAAAATTAAGGGCGGCTTCTAAGCTGAGGGTAGCTAGCCTCAGTACATACCGGGGAAGCTCAGCAAGGCCGAAGATAACAAACACCGCTTTATCAGATTGGCCACGGGCACTTTCTCTGATGGAGTACAGCAAGCCTTGCAAAGACAATGATGTTGCAGCAGAGTGCGTGCAGGGGCCAGGGTTTTGGAAACTTAGAACGCGCCGGTGACTTACCAGTTCGGGCTTTCTTCTACCCTTTGTGTGTGTGACAACGACAAAGCTCAGGGGAGCTGGAAGCTCCAAGGCCTCTCTACTGCTTTGCACAGCTACTTGATGTTGCCAAGAATCCCAAAAGACCTTGTGGGTTTGAGACTAAACCTAGCTGGGACTGGGAGCATGTTTGATGTTCTTTTTTGGGTTCACCCTTGTTTTCTACTCTGGGAGTGCAGAAAAGTGGAGAGTCTCTACCTGTTCTTCCTTCTAGGAAGGTGGGCTCCCTCTCCATTCTTCCCCTAAAACCTAACAGAGCAGGAGCCATGTGAAATCTGCCCTCCCACAAATCGTGCTCTGTGAGTTTACCACAGTGCTAATATTTATTTCCTCCTTCTTCCCCCCAGATGCTGTGCTTTACTTGCAGACACAGTGTGCCAGGGGGTAGGAGGCTAATAATAAATTAACCTTTGGAGCACTACTGCTTTGCCAGGGCTTTTGATTCCAGAAGAGCATAGAGATTTTGGTCTGAATCCTTAATAGTGCCAACTCTGAATGTTTGAAAAATGGTATAAATCCAAAGAGAATGGATGCTTTTATTAATGATTTTGCCACCTGAGTCACTCCATGCATCAGTCAAGCATTAGTCTATCGGAAGAAGCAATTTCTAATCTTTAGTTTGTTTCTGGCAGTCCTCTGCTTAACCTTTGCTCATCAGTTTTTCCCCGTCTCAGCAGTGAGATGATGGTATCGCATCACCTTGATGTTGGTAGTTGGAGGTAAAGTTAATATTTGATTTTCAAATCTGGGCTTAACGGCATCTCAGAGTCCTTAAAGTATAAAATTATGTATATCTATACATGCAAATAATTTTATTTACCTATGTGTATAGTGTTTATGCAGCAAATGTAGAGTTCATGTTACAGTGATCTTGGATGGTATTTGCTGACTTGTGAAAATGAAATTATGAAGACAGTAGTATTTCATCACAGCATATCTTAAGTACCTTAAATATTTTGTTTTGAAAACGTTAATCTGATTTTTGGTGGGGGAAATATAACTGCATTTTTTCTTGAGTGGATATTATTCATGGTCAGAATTATTATCATACTTCTACACTAAGCAGAAGTAGAACAATTCATGCTATGGAGAATTTTTTTCTACTGAACAGGGGCATGAGGGTTACAATTCAGACTACACAGCCTCAGGCAGGTGGTAGTATAAGCTTAAATATGACATATGGGGATGCACATCTGAATAAATCTATTCAGGATAATGAAAAATTGATTGTATTTTATAGAAAACGGCATCAAAATTCAAATGAGTGTGGTGGTTGAAAGGTATGAATATGTGTGTATATATCCATAGCTAATTGGATTCTTATGACTGAATTTCTAAATTAATGCTATTTTTGTTCACCAAGTGAACATTAAAGGTTTGTATTTTTACCCTTATGTCTATCTCCAAGTCCAAACCTTAATGAATTACACTAGGGCTACCACAATGTAGGTTAATACATCAGTTTTCAGGGATGGATATAAATGTCTGTTAACGAATCAATATTTTTAACCTCCAAAAATACTGAAAGGAAGAAAAAGAGCTATGGGTTTTGAAAACTAAGGTTAAAATAGTTTTGAAACATGTGAATTGAATTTTCTCTCTTGCTGTTGATGTTTCATTCTTACACATTCAAAGTTATTGATTTTATTTTACTTTTTTTGTGATAATACTCTACATTCTTTGAATATTTTGATGTCTCTTGAAAAGTAGATTGATTAGAACTTGGAAAGCCAAGGTGACTAATACCAATTTTAGTGCTAGATTTGGGCAATTAAACTATTTCTAACATTTAGGCTGGTAGCCAACTCATTACAGAAATTCTTCCAATGTAGCTTTTATTCTGTCTTGTTTTGTGACTGAGTGAGGCCTGGCTGGGAATCAAATGGAAGATATTTCTATATAATGCAACCTGTGAAGTTTCAGGTAAAATTGAGTGACATAATTCTGTAGAACAAAAGCAAAGAGTGTATTTCATTTAATTAAAAATATCCACCAGCAACAACCTTTGACTTGGGGTGAGCTTTCCTGAAGAATTTAGTTTTCCAATAATTTAGATTTTTAAATCCAAGTTATAAGTCTTCTGATTGCCTTGTTTTATTGTTTGTTGTTTGTTGTTTTTTTTTGTAACATAGAAACTTTTTATGAATTTTTTTTTAACAAGGTATATCACATGTTTATCTCTGATTTACTATGGCTATACCTTGCTTTAAGTGCTTGTTACCCTGTCTAGCTAGTCCCCACATATATGCAAATCGATTTGTAGTGTGCGTGAGTGCCATCTTCAGTCACAGAGGATAGACAAAGGACCATTCTGAAGCAAGCGGTCAGGACTCAGAGCTATTTTGCCATCAGTAACTTATTCTGTTTAGAAAGGTTATCTGAAGTCAAAGATGAGGCCTCAGTCTTGATGGGAATACATGCCAAGAGGTATTGCCAGCATTTGCCCTTACTTTTTGTTTAGCTATACCTGGTTATCCAGACTCTTTACTTCTTTACACCATAATCAAGTGGTCATCTACCACTGGATTTACATCTTAATGGACTTAAGTGTATTTCCTGACAGTCCAGTGTTTTCAAGTAGAACTCATTGTTCTGATATCTTTATGTTGTTAAAGTAGCTTCCTTTTGATGTAGGGTTGGATTGTCAGTTTGCCAAAATAAGGAGCTTTACCAGACTCTCCGTTGTTGTTGGAATCTGACGTCTGCATTTATTGGGAACGCATGAAGGTGTCAGTCTGCAAAGAGACATCCAGCCAGTTAGACCACTTAGCCTATCTGCCCACTTTTGTTAAGCAAGAGCTGGATATAAAACATCTCCATGGTGTCTTTAAATTTTAAATATATATTAAAGCCTGTGTAGTAGTATAGACACCTTCATCGAGGTATCGCATGTATTTTTGAAATTTATAAAAACTTAGTCAGCAAGGATATCGGTGATTGAAACATCTTTTTAAAATCGGTTTCCCTGCAGTCTAAATATGCCTTTCTGTTCAGTGCTTTGGCATTCCTGCACTGTTTGATATTTTGCTTTTCTCTAATGCTACATAAAGGAAATACCTCATTCTTCCAGCCATTACATTTGACCTGTGCACCCTCCTTTGAAATAAATTTGATTGTAATGTGGTGTGCTGTGCAGATCAGAATAGGTCATTTGTGTAGGGTGGAACAGGACTATGCTGCCTTTGTTCTTTTGGAATCTTTCATACTTGTGTCACATTAAAATTCATATGACACAATTTTATACTGCACTGGCTGTGCTCATAGGCTGAAACTTTCTTGTAGCAGATTGAATCCCTTTGTTGCCTCCTAATAAACTAAGCTGTGAGGATTTCATGCCTTGTTGAAATACTGTTTCTCAGAAGAAAAACAATTTGATATCACATTAGGAAGTCTAATAAAAAATGAGCATTGTGTAGCTTTGATAGTGTTGTTTTGACCCATATCAACCTTCAAAATCATAATCTTTTTGTTTGTTTGTTTTTGGGTTTTTTTGGCATGCCTTGGCTGCAAAACAAAAGAAACCCATCTAGTGGAAATTTTAACTCAGCTGGTGAATAAATACGGGTATTTATGTGTTTCCACATACTGAGCAGAATTATGTCCTGAGTGTTTCAGGTTTTACTCTAATACTCCTATCCAAAGAGAAAATTGTACCTACCTGTCAGTCTTGAGTGAGGATTAAATAACAGGTTGCTCTTAGTCACCAAATGAAGAGTTTTACCTTATAAAAAACCTCCCAATTTTTAACCATACTTTTAGATCATTGCATGTACCTTTTCTGGAAGTGAACATAGTATTTCTCCTTCTGCTGTTAATTCTGTCTTCAATCAATCAGAGCTAACAATGCTATGAATAAGAACCTCTGATTATAGCTTGGTTCCTCTTGAAATACTGCATTACATCATAAAGCCCCCCTAACTTTTAATTGAGATTGTGTGTATATTTAGGGTGAAGAAAGTGAAGGGATCTGCAAAATGTCCTGAGTTTGACATTACACTGATTGATGGCAGTGGCTTTGCAAGTGGGTCATGATGAATACAAAGGGCAGAGTAAAGGTTCTTCTGTTTCTTTTGAGTTGCATTTGCATAATCTAAGAAACAAACAAATGATAAGTCCAAGCAAATAGCGCAGTCTGGAATGGATTTAAGTTCCATAGATTATTTAATGTTATTATCTAGGGGAAATCTTCTCAACCTGTTTGGAAACACTGAGATTGCCATTTATAACTGCAGCCTGGCAGATGACCTCAACTATGAATTAAGTCTCAGAACCCGAAATTTGTTCAAACTTTAATAACTGAATTCCTATTCATAATGAATTTATTTCAATTTTAATAAAGCTTGAACTGAAATTACTTTGTTCCCAGTTTCTCTCCCTCTTTCCCCCCAGTGGCACAGGGGGACAGGGGATGGGGTTTAGAGTCAGTTCACAGGCTGGTGTTTCTTGCTGCTCCTTCCTCCTCAGGAAGAAGGATTCCTTACAGTCCTTCCCTGCTTCCCCTTGGGGTCCCTCCCATGGGAGAGAGTCCTTCACGAACCTCTCCTTCGTGAGAACTTCCCATGAGGTCCAGAACAAGCTGGACCAGCCTGGGCTTCCCAGAGAGTCACGGGCTGCTTCGGGAACAGGCACCTCCCCTGGCGCCAGGGTCTTCCAAAGCTGCATAATCAAGAGTCCACTGGCAGCAAATCCAAGTCCACTGGCCAAGTTCACCCCTCCTGGCACCTTCAGGGAATGTTCCACCACATTCCTCCACGAGTGTAGGGGGACAGCTGCCATCTCGCCATGGGTTGCAGGGAAACTTCTGCTTGGGCACCTTCTTGCCCTTCTTCCTCACCAACCACCAGCACTGCTCTCCTTCCCCAGCACAGCTCTCCTCCTTTTCTTTAAGTGCTCCTCTGCTCATATATTATTTCAGTTATTTCGTATGTTAATCACTGAGGCTCATCTGTTGTCCCTCTAATGGATCTTTGGCTGGGTTTGGAGCAGGGGGAACTTCTCAGCTTCTTACCGGAGCCACCCCTGGCACCCTTCCCCTGCTATCAAAAAACTCACCAAACCAGAACAGGAAATAACAATAATTTTGAGCTTTTAACTAGTTCTTATTGATTAAGCATATTGTGCAGGAAATGGAATGAAATATCTTGCAGCCATTATAGACATGACCAAAATTCCAACAATTTTTTACGTTAATATTTACAGAAAGTTGTGAGCCAGGTTTGTGTGAAACGCTTAGGAGTTGGCTGTTTCCCAGTTGCTTTTGTTCATATGCTTTTGCACATCTTAATTCTTAACATGTCTGACAATGAAAGGTCTATTAATTTTGAAATGTACAGCACTTATTTAAAGGGACAAATAATTTCTCTTTTGCGTATAGCATGTCACCTACATGTTATCTGTGGATTACAGATGCTTCTATTTTTACTCTTGTGTGTAATATCATTAGCCTCAGTGAGATTATGCCTTAGCTGTATGACGATTACACAAAGAAGTGTTTGTAGATTTGACTACTATAACTTGCATATTGTGAGATGGTAACATTTTATTGATTTGTATCTCCTGTGTGGTGATGGCCTTTTTATTGTTTATTTAGGAATCTGTCATTTTTATCCTAGGATGGACACAAAAGACCTGATGAAAAGACTCTGAAGTCAATTTAAAGGAGCCCATTAACTTCAGTGGCTTTGGTTCAGAGTCCAGGAGGTAGCAGTAGCTGAATGCATAGAACATGCATTTCCTTCTTGTAAAATGCCCTTCAAATCCTACTCAAAGGAGCTGTCCTTTCTCAAATCGGTATTTATGGAAGGAACATCCTCTGTGAATCCTTGAAATACACAAGGAATTATTCATGTCATTCCAGTAGTAAGTTTTCTTCTTAGTTTTTTAGAAATAATCTTGCCTCGAATCATTCATTCAGATTTTTGCAAGCAGTGCAAAACGCTTTATAGCGGTTGCCTGGCAACGACATATTCAGGCAACACATGTGAATCAGTTGTTAGTTACACTCATATATATATGACTGAGTATAGAGAATACAGTTTAGTTAGGTACTAATGACAAATGTCTAAAAAAGCATGTTATGAAATGGTCCTTTTTTGGTTTAAGACAAATTAAGAGGCTTGGGTCTATGTTACCCTGCAAAGTTAGTCTTCTGTTGTAGCTTGTGTAGAAGTTCTGCTAGCTGAACAGCTTTTCATGAATATCATGGTATAGTTAATATACTTGTATGCAGTCATAAAAAGCAATGTCAAAAATTCTCTTTGTTGAAGGTGAAAAATACTTTAATATATATGGATGCTGATTTATATCCCTCACTGTTCTTTTAATTAATAATGTGTTATTGAACCAAAATGTGATCACTTTACTGTGTACCGTAGCCATTCTGTTATATTTAAAATAAAAATTATAAATGTTGTGCTGCAAGTTATATTTTTAATCTCTTCAACTTGCAATGCAGCTTTAAAAATAAAAATAAAAAATGGTGGTGTATTATTATAATTAAGCATTATTTTGTTGAAAACTTTTTTTCAGATAAAATATATAATTCAACTCTAGATACTGGGAAATTTCTTTAGTAAGGTCAACAAAGATAAAAAAGGAAATCAATAAGCCAAAAATGCAAATTTACAAAGAAGAACTGAGGAAGAATAGGGTTTGCTGTAACTCTGTCTTAACACTTCTGTGTCACCTAGATGCTTTACATTAATTTTTTTTTTTTTTTTTGTATTTATAATACATTTCCATGCATCATGTCTGAGAGGAAAATCTGCATGATTGTTTAGTGCAGCTAGCAAACCACTAGAAGTGAAAACCTGGTGCAAGTCAAGAGATTTCCAAATGGTGAGATTTTCGGCTGGTTTGAGAATTAGAACTGCTGACTCCCAGAGTACTCTTTCTGACTATGACAAGCAGAGTCTTGTTCAGAAAGCTGGGACTAACGTGAAATTCTACTTAGAAATTAAGTGGAAAAAAATAATGCAATATATAAGGTACTGATGAAATATGCTTTCTTTCTGTGAGCTCTGCCACAAAATAATTTTTCAGCTTTTTAACAATTGTAATGCGTGAAATGTGTCATTACCATCATACTGAGAGGTTACAAGACCATGCAAATGGAGCTTCAGAGGAATTACCCTTCACTTCTAATGCACATAAATTAAGAAAAAAAAAAAAAAGAAAAAAAAAAAGATTAACAAAAACATCTAAATCCTCTTTTAAAATATTGATCTTATCTCTCTCTGTTGTTCACGGGCCAGATCGGCCCTCATCATCTCCAATTTGTCTGGGCCGAACTTTGGAAAGGTTGTATCGTTAATGTGTCAGTAAGAAGTTAGAAACACATGTCATTGAGTAGACCTGGGGAAAAGAGTTACACGCTGTCTGCCTACTGGAGGAAAGGCTCTTCAACGTGTTTCTTCTACCTGCTTATTGCAAAAAGAATGAATAGCAAAGTCAAATATAAAAGTTTTTCACTGCTATGGAACCAAATCAGTGCCAGTTTTGAGGAGGAAGCTCACGATGCTTCTAATACTCTCTGTTCTTTTTGGGAAATTTTTGTACACATCGTTTCTCTGGTATTCTCTGCCCTCACAGAGAATTGGTATACACTCTTTTCTCAACCAGACTTTTTTTTTTTTTTTTTGTTCCTGCAAAGAGTGAAGTCATGCAAATAAAAAAGGGTTTTCTGAAGGTGTAGTCACAATTGTTTTGTACAGGACCTAGAAAGAGAAGACCACAATTGTGGTTGCCCTTCAGGCATTATGATAAATATAATTTGTGTTTATTATAATTGCTTTTATTTTCTGTGCTTATTTATCTGACTACTTGTAGAGAATGCAGTCTTTGATAACAAGAGGTAATGGATCAAAACTGGAAGAGGAGAGATACAGGTTAGACACTAGGAGGAAATTCTTTAGTGCGAGGGTTGTGAGACACTGGAACAGGTTGCTCAGGGAAATTGTGGAAGCCCCATCCCTGGAAGCATTCAAGGCCAGGCTGGAGGGGGCTTTGAGCAACCTGGTCTAGTGGGAGGTGTCCCTGCCCATATAGAGGGGTTGGAACTAGATGATCTTTAGGGTCCCTTCCAACTCAACCCATTCTATGATTCTATGATAAAGTTTTACCTGATGGAATAAAGGATTAGGTAGTTCAAATGTGATGAGAGAATGTGAAAAATAAAATATGAGGCTTAACTAGGAGTGGAGAAAAAATTCATTTTAACTGAAGCTGATATGCTAAATTATTAATTGCTCATTTAGTACAATAATTATAAGGTACTTTCAAATGAAATAGTTTTGCTGATGAAAGTAATTTCTTTTTTTTTTTTTTATGTCATTGGAATAGCAGTGCTTCCTCTGAATGGTAATTATTATTTTTTTTCTTGAAACTGTACTTTTAAATTGTTGCTGTAACTACCTCAGAAGGATGTAGACTTTCCATATGAGAACTGAAAAATAGTAGGGATTTTTTGGTGCAAGGAAAGCAAGCTATAGCTTTTCAGTGCATGGTCCTTTCAGGTACTAAACAAGTTCGTATCTCTCTTACTCCTCTAGCAGGCACTTAAAGTTCTCAGCTTCTGATATGATAGCATTCTTAATTAATATAATTTTCTCCATGGATTATGCAAAACAAAATTCATTAGTAATATTGTTTACTTATACATTAGTGATTCTTGCTTTTGAGTTGTATGGTATTTACCTACTGTCTGAGAGAGACTGAGACTGAGAATGAGTTTCTTAACTTCTGAGTATCAAAGAGGTATTTGATACCTGCTGTTATTATTCTCAAAGTTACAGTGTTTTTAACTCCATCCATGTGTACTGTTACTGATAAACCTAAAAAGACTGAAACTAACAGAGGTACAGATACACAAAAAAAGTACTTTTGTAAGTGAGGAGAAGGTTTCTGGAGCTTTTTTAACTGTTAATGAAATAGCCTCTTTCTAAAAGATAGAAATCTTTGTGCTTTTGTGTTTCACTGTATATGAGAAAAATTAAATTTTAGTATTTTTCAGAGATTTATTTTGTAGTCTTGAGCACTTTGATTCATTCCAGCCTTATTCTCAATTATACTAAGCCCACGGCACACTACATAAGTTAAATTTAAATCTGCATCAGGGCCCCTTATACTGCCAGCATAGTGAAGAATGCCGTTAGTGTAAATGGGAAACAGCTTGTTTTCTGTCTATAAAATGAGTATAATCTTTTCAACCACTTCTTTATATTGTCTGCTCAAACTAAATACACTTGAAAAATTCTCATTTTCAATATGTAGGTTGGTTAGCACTAATCATCATCAAAACTGTTATTAGATGCTGCCACTGTCTAGAAAATATTAGAATAATTCAGAATTTATTTTTAATAGTGTGATTCACAGAACCATGGAATGGTTGAGTTTTGAAGGGACCTCTGGAGGTGTTTTGGTCCAACCCTCCTGCTTAGGCAGGGTCACTGTCTATTTTAATGTTGCATTAAGACTGTTACTTTTGGGTTGAAAATATATTTCACTGAAATCTTCTGTGAAATTTCTTTTTTTACAGTCAGGATTTGTTGAGAAATCTGAGTTATTTTAAATTTTTGTATGCAAAGAAAGTAAATATTTTATTATTTTTCCCCCCCATATCTTATTGGTAGAAATGATTGCTCATCAATTTTAATCTTAGAAACAGATGTCACTTAGAGGAAGGCATGAAGCCTCAAGCTGATAACTTTCATAGGCCTTATGTCTCTTTTGCCTTATGTGATACAGAATTTTAGTACAAAATCTAAAGTCTCAAATTATTTCACTTTTAAAAGTAGATATGGAAAATGTTACAATTATTCACATCTCAACTTGTAGGACAATTCTGAAAGCTGCATATTGTCTGTGAGACAATTTCAGAACTGCTAAGATTACTCGTTGGCAAATGTGGATGTAAATTTCTGCCCCCAGTCATGCAGATATAAGCCATATTAGTCAAACGCGTGTCACACAATTCAACAACCTTATTTTAAGGTGGGGAGACAGTTAGAAATATTACTACATCTTTTTCCTTCCCTAGTACAATATATCACTGGTCAGATTTTGAGAAGACATCAGAGTTCTCTCATCTCCAAATTTTCTAAAAGGCATGTTTCCCACAAAACAATTTGGAAAAAACTTTTACTCTCTAGCCTTCTGTGAAACTTTCTGCTATGTAATACTGATACCTAGCCTTAAGTTGTCCATTTGACCCATTAATATCTCTTAGCTCAAAACAGGGAGTGTGCACTTGCCTGGTCCTTAGAGGAAGGTCTTTGAGACTTTGTGCACGTTGTCAGGCAAATCAGTTGAGCCCACTTGAAGAGTCTTAGAGATGACAAAACACATTGTCACTTAAGGAGTATCTACCTACACAATATGTACAGTAAAAAAGTATCTGCAGAAGCATCTATTGAAAAGAAACATGAGGTTAAAAAAAAGTAGTTGATAAAATTAAAATTTGTCCAGTATAAAAATGCTAGCACAAGAACTTCCAGATGAGGCATTGTAACAACCAGTATTGTCAGCGTTTGCCATTCATTTAAAAAAAAAAAAAAAAAAAAAAAAAAGTTTTCTGCGGCCTTTTGAAATTGCTGAAATATTTGTATTCACTTCAGTAGGTCAAAGCTGAAAGCAAAAATTTGAAAGGATACTGGGTAGGCTTGGCTAATACGGTGTGTACTGGGTGAATATACTCGTAAGCAGTGTCAACACATTAAGGTAGTAATGTGTTTAGTGGAACCCAGTTTCTTGATCATAATACATTTTTCCAATCATTGAATAATCCTGAGTTTTAGGTTTTTTAAATAACAAAAAATCTAATGTGAAATTTCTAATCTGAAAGAAGATTAAGAGAAAGGGAAATACTAAAAATAGGCAAATATACCACTTTTTGCTGTAAATGTGAACATGTAGATGAACTAGATCTGCTGTTTCTGGTGTACATAATTGTCCCTTTCATTAGATCTCATTGTTTTGTGTAGGTACATTTTTAATTGCTTCTGGCAAGTCATAAGATTAAACATTTCTGCAGGAAAAGCTGTACAACAGGCAAAAAGTTTCTCAGCAGTGAATTTACATTTGTATGTAAAAATTAGCTGATGTGGATTAGGGAAAATGAGATTTTCAAAAAGCAGAGTGACAAATTCTAAGATCTAACTTTATCTATTGGAACAGAATCTCTGACAACAGTTATTCCTGGAAATGGTATGAGATGTATTAAATATATGGCTAGGAATATAAAAAATACAGCAGAAGGAATAAGCAAAAGAAAGGAAGCAGGGTGCTCCATGCTGATGTTATTGCAAAAGAAGAATAATGGAATTTTTTAATGGTCTCAGAATTCTTAGTAAAGCAGAAGATGGCAGGTTTTTGCAAGGTGGAGTAGATAGACTAATGCAGAGGCTCTATTTATAGAATCTAAGCCATTGCAGAGTACAAGACCTAGGGGCCAACAGGGTATTGCTGGATTACTACCTTTTCAGAAGATTCAGGTTATTTTGAAGAATTAGTTCTGAATGCCTGTAGAGGATCATTAAAGATTATTGTTTTCAAACACTTCTAACCATTTGGGATGAAGTCAGTATTTACAAATCATGCAAAGAAGCTGTAACTGATGATAACACAGTAGAAGCCAGTGGAAGACGTTGATTAAGCCATTGGAGTCAGGTGTCTGAAGTGCTTTGAAAGCTGAAGACAAGCAGTGAGATATAGGGAGGAATCTGTGGAGAAGCCATAGAATTACATGAGATTTATGGAGAATGAGGAGAATATTTATATTGTTGGGCCTCATACTGTACTTATTTGAGGATAAATATTACTCTAACAGCTTTCGTAGGATGATATGCCTAGTGTTTTGAGGTATTGTTTGGAGATTTCTTGAACTGAAGGAGAAAATAAAAAAGCAAATGTGTATATTTTGTGGACTTCAAAATACGTTTGACATTATTTTGACATGATCATACCATAATGTGTTTTACATCCTAAGAGAACCCAGAGGTTAAATACATTTCAAAATATTTTTCCAGGTGTATTTTCCAGAGCTCTTGATGTCAGAAAATACTTTTTGCCAGTGATATTTTTATTTCTTTCTTATCTAAATAAGCAAATTGGTAATTTCTGGTGGGTTTCTGTATGTTATTCTGTGGCTTATAGTAATTTCTCCTAAAAACAAATACCCTATATGAATGTTTCCTCTACTGCAATCTGAGAAAAAAATGAGTTTGACACTGTAGTGAGGTGATGCCTGTTGTTCAATTCTTCAGAATCCTTTTTCTTTTTCCCTTACCTCCTACCTAACCAATTTCTAGAGCAGCCTGTAGATAAAGAATTGATCTTCTGGTAGTAAAATTAACACTTTTTCCTTCTGTAATCTGGAAATTACTAGAAAGAGTAAGTACCTGTTCTCATTTTAAAACTTCCTAATATACTTAATTGATTTACTTGTACTAATTAAAAATGAGCCAAATATCTACTTGTCAGTGAAAAAGCATAAGCCTCCTTGGGTTATGTCAGGTTTTTCAGTCTAGGAAAATGTAACAAGTGTAAATTATATTGATTTTCTTTGACCTGAGCTAACCCACAGTAGTGTCACAGCTGTGCTCTTGCTGATGCTCACAACCGAGCTGAATGTACAATAGATGAACTGAGTTGAACCAGGGGATTTGAAATGGGGAATGCTACTTGCTACCCTTTGAAGTCAACTTGAGAGAGCTATAATGCAAAGCATAGCTGCCTGCATAGCTCTTAGAATAGCCATGAGTGAAACAGTGAAAACAGAAGCAGCTCAACTAGCAATGTGTTATTACAATGATATTTTTAATTTTTAGACATCACTAGTGTTCATTAAGTTATGCTTGCAGTGAATTTATATACAATACAAAGACTCCTGCTAAAGAGGGCCAAATCTGCCCTTGATTGTGCAAGTATCTCTGAAAGTGTGTGTTCGCACATTACACACCAGCCACGTGGCTCACCATAGCAGTGAAATTTTGATCAAGTTTTAGTCAATCCTTCATTGCAGCAGTTTAATAAAATTCAGACTCCAAAAATATTAAAAACTTGGGTTAATAGAGCAGTTCCCCATTTTCAAAATACATTCACTAAGTAGATGGGTAATTCTAGGAATCACAGAATCTTAGGGGTTGGAAGGGACCTCAAAAGATCATCTAGTCCAACCCCCCTGCCAGGCAGGGTCACCTAGAGCACATCACACAGGAACTTGTCCAGGTGGGTTTTGAATGTCTCCAGTGAAGAAGACTCCACAACCTCTCTGGGCAGCCTGTTCCAGTGCTCTGTCACTCTCACAGTAAAGAAGTTTTTTCTAATATTTACATGGAACCTCCTGTGCTCCAGTTTGCACCCATTGCCCTTTGTCCTGTCACTGGATGTCACTGAAAAAAGCCTGGGTCCATTGTCCTGACACTCCCCCTTAACATATTTGTAAACATTGATGAGGTCACTCTCTTCTCCAAGCTAAAGAGACCAAGCTCCCTCAGCCTTTCCTCATAAGGGAGATGTTCCACTCCATCATCTTTGTGGCTCTGCACTGGACTCTTTCAAACAGTTCCCTGTCCTTCTTGAACTGAGAGTCCCAGAACTGGACACAATATTCCAGATGTGGCCTCATTAAGGCAGAATAGAGGGGGAGGAGAACCTCTCTTGACCTACTAACCACACCCTTTCTAATGCACCCCAGGATGCCATTGGCCTTCTTGGCCACAAGGGCACATTGCTGGCCCATGGTCATCCTCCTGTCCACCAGGACCCCCAGGTCCCTTTCTCTTACACTGCTCTCCAGCAGGTCAGTCCCCATCCTGTACTAGTCCATGGGGTTGTTCTTCCCCAGATGCAAGACTCTACACTTGCCCTTGTTGAATTTCATCAAGTTTTTCGCTGTCCAACTCTTCAATCTCACTGAATGGCAGCACAGCCTTCTGGTGTATCAGCCACTCCTCCCAGTTTAGTGTCATAAGCAAGCTTGCTGAGGGCACAGTCTGTTCCCTCATCCAGGTTGCTGATGAAAATACTGAACAGTACCGGTCCCAGTACTGACCCCTGAGGGACTCCAGTAGTCACAGGCCTCCAACTAGATTCTGTCCCATCGACCACAACTCTGAATTCTTCCTTTCAACCAGTTCATGATCCACCTCACTACCTGACCATCAAGACCACACTTCCTCAGTTTATCTATGAGGATGCTGTGGGAGACAGTGTCAGAAGCTTTACTCAAATCAAGATAAACCACATCTACCGCCCTACCATGATGTATCCACGTAGTTACTTCCTCATGGAAGGCTATAAGGTTGGTCAAACATGACTTCCCCTTGGTAAAACCATGTTGACTGCTCTTACTGATCCCCTCATCCTTGATATGCCTAGAGACAGTGCCAAGAATGTGCTTACTGGTCGACAGTTACCTGGGTCCTCCTTCTTGCCCTTCTTGTAGACTGGAGTGACATTTGCTATCCTCCAGTCCTCAGGCATCTCTCCTGTTGCCCACAACTTACCAAAACTGATGGAGAGTGGCCTAGCAATGGCCTCTGCCAGCTCCCTCAGCACCCGCAGGTGTATTCCACCTGGACCAATCGATTTATGGGTGTCCAGATTGCTTAACTGATCCCTAACCCAATCCTCAACTACCAAAGCAAAATCCTCCTTTATGCTGATTTCTTCCGGGGCTTTAGGGATCTGGGGCTCCTGGGGAGAGTCTGCAGCAGTAAAGACAGAGGCAAAGAAGGTGTTCAGTACCTCTGCCTTCTTTATATCCTCTATCACCAGGGCACCCACCTCATTCAGCAGTGGGCCTATATTGCCCCTAGTGTGTTCTATCTGCAATGTATTTGAAAAAGCTCTTTCTATTGTCTTTGACCTCACTTGCAAGATTAAGTTCCAAGGAGGCCTTCACTTTCCTTATTGCCTCCCTACATCCTCTGACAACATTCCTATATTCCTCCCAAGTGGCCAGCCCCTCCTTCCATGATCTATAGATTCTCTTTTTCCACTTGAGTTTGCTCAGCAGTTCCTTGCTTAACCATGTGGGTCTCCTGGCTCCCTTACTTGATTTCCTACCCATTGGGATGCTCTGATCCTGAGTGTGGGAGAAGTGGTCCTTGAATGTTGAACAACTGTCTTGGGCCCCTTTACCACCTAGTACCCTTTCCTATGAGACTTCCCTTAACAATCGTTTGAGGACGCCAAAGTTAGCACTGCAGAAGTCCCGGGTTGTGGTCCTGCTAAATATTCTGTTCCTCCCACACAGGATCCTGCACTCCACCATCTCATGATCACTGCAGCCAAGGCTGCCATTGACCATCACTGCTTCAATCAGACTCTCCTTATTGGAGAGTACGAGATCCAGCAGCGGTCCTCTTCTAGTTGGTTTGTCCAACATTTGCATTAAGAAGTTATCATAAATGCACTGGAGGAACCTCCTGGACTGTGAAAGGCTGGCTGTGTAGGACTTCCAGCAAATATCGGGGTAGTTAAAATCCCCCATGAGGACCAAGGCCTTTAGTTGCAAGGCTGCTTTCAGCTGCCTGTGGAAAGCCTCATCAACTCCTTTGCTTTGGTGTACAGGCATTTCAGGGAACAAGCTGAGCACACTGGTGGCACCCTTGGGAGGATGCATCCCATGTAAATGCTTTTTGCTCAGATTTCATGTTTCATTTTTTCTTATGAATCAGGAGAGTAAAAAACATAATTTATGAAAGAAAAAATTGAAATGCTTGTAGAATATTTTTGTCCTTAGAACCAGATGCCTTAGGCATAGGCCTTTAATCCCTGTGCCCTAGTTACAGCAATTTAGGTTCATGAAATATAAATGTTGTTACATACGCATCTTTTTTTTTTAATTTATTTTTTCTTTTGTTTCAAAATCAGTCTGAAATATTAATGATCATATGAAATGCACTCCATTATGTGAATTGCAGTTAATACTACATTCTGGTTATCCTGACAAATGTAGTGAGTGACATTTTTTAACATTTAGACTTAAAAATGTATTCTGTTGCTGAAGAAAATCTGACTTTATAATATGGTTTCTTGTAGGCCTGCCTCTTTATCTGCATTTAAATAAAAAAGGTGCTGAAGATATGCAGCACTTGGGAAGACCACAGCTTATAATTGTTCATGGGTTCTAGTGCTGCAGTCCAAATTAATCATTGTCGAATTATGCTGGGGAGAATAGCAATGCCTAACAGAGACGTCGTCCTTGCCTGAATGAGCTTACACTCTAACATTTGAAATGTTAAAGCTATCCTTCAAAGTCTCATGCTATTTTTTTCTCTGAAAGATTTCTCTCCCTCTAAATTTATCATCGGTTTCTGCCTATCATGTCTATGCAAATGGATTTCTAAAGCTTGATTGTGACAGTTCTCTTCTCCCCCAAACTAATGAAGAAACAGTCACCAATGTGAATAAACTCCCCACTTGTATTATACAGTTTTCTTGGGATTAGGGAGGGCATTGATAGGGGATGATGGTACAGAGGTGGAAAAATAATTCGGTTTAAATCATTCAAAACTGAAACCAATAAAAGAAGTGCTGTTTGTGTAGCAACAGGTATATAGCAATGAGTAGGTTGCACTTCACTTAGAGAAAAAGTAGTCACTTTGGTACAGATGTGAAAGCTCCCAAATGAAAAATTCAGAGCCTTCTGGGAGGTTTGTTGTTTGTTTTATTTTGTTGTGTTTTTTTTTAAGACAGAGGTGGATGTCACTGTAAAACAACTATATCTACTTTAATGTGGCCAGAGAAGAGGCATTTAGCTGTTGCACTGCAGAAAGAATGAGTTAATAAACCCGCTGCACAATCTGTCTCTGCTGCAGCTCTTGGCACAAAACAGCCCTAATTGGTGGAAGCTATTGAGGCCTTAATTGCTGATTTTGCAGTACTGCCATGTTTACTGATAAGGTTTAATGCAAGCTAAAATTTGTTAACTAGAGAGAAACCGTCACACTTGTACAAGGAGCGTGAGGACAAACAGCAGGCTTTTTTTTCTATAGCACCAGTTTACAGAAAAGTATTTCAACATGTGGCATAGTTAGATTTCCTCTTTCAGGCTAATGAAATCTCTTTCTTTGAGCAGAAGAGCAGGGAAAATGTTTCTGAGTTATACATTATGCAGCTAGTACTGAAAGAAGCCTATAGTTGAAGTGATACCCAGTTGCTCACTTCACTGATTTACATGACTTAAGTATATTTATTTTTTAATTCCTTGAGAGAGATAGCTACAGCTATTAGATTTGTGTTGCATCAGGAGATTTGGGATTGAATTGAGTGTAAAAAAGAAGAAATTCTGATTGTACCCAACAGCCAAAGATAATCTACATTAGTAGATGCAGTAGTAGTCTTTCCAATACTAAAAGTTATGTTTAATATAAAAAATTATTCACAAAGTTTTCTTTTTTTTTTTCATGTTTCTGAGCATAATGGAAGCTTTGCTGTCTGCCAAATTAATGGAGGACCATTGTATTTATATATTGAAAAGTTTAGTTCTTAAACTGAGACATCCTCACATGTTAACTTTTAATGTAGTATTGCAATGTAATACAGTAGCTTATTAAGCTACTAGCCTGCTTTTTCATTTTCATTACTGAAGTATAAGTTAAAATAATTACTATTTGTATTTGAGTTCATACAGTATTAATAAAAATACTAATAAAAATACCAAATCATGTTGTTATATGGCTGTTTATGTCCCAAAAGCTACAAGGAAAAATAACAGGAATTATGTTTTGTACTTAATGTAACACTCTGAAAGTGCCAGTTTTCTGTTTTTTAGCATGTTGTTTGTATACTGAATGCATAGCTTAAGAGTAAAGGGAGAAACAGATGCTACTGCTACTTCTAATAAGTTTTTGGCTCCATGTTTGAAAAATACATTACTGTTTTTGAAGAGGTTTTGTGCTTGTATATGACTAAATCTATTTCATTTTGTTATTGAATTGTATCTTGAGTATGTTCTGTAAGCCGTAAATGTCATCTCACACAGCTCATTAAAAATATCAATCTACATAACTGAATATGTACAGCAGAGTAAATAGTTGAGGGATCTTAGAACAACACTTTAATCAAATATTTATTAGTGCTCAGAAGGGGAGAAACAGGGCGTGTTCATCAAGTGTACTAAGAAACTACTGGTAATTAGCATTACATTAAGTTACTCTGCAGTTTAAATGGAAATTATGTGAAACATTCATAATTTTAAATAAAAGGTATTTCTGTTTCGGTGAATAGTCTGCATTGATTGTAAATTTTATCTACCAATTAGACCAATTTTGGTTCAAAAAGTATTCAGTTAAGAAAGTTCTAACTCCATATAGGTCTACAACAGTGTAAAATAGAATGACATAGTATTTTAGATATGTAACAGGACAGATTTTTTGAATACAGATCAATGTTTGGATTTGAGTTTCTTCAGGGCTCTGCAGCCTCTCTAGTTGTCCATAATATTTGGTAATTCTAGCCTTGAAAGGCTGATGAAAAGAACAAGACTTTAATCAGCAAGTTCATAAGCAAAACTAATCTACATACACAAGAAATGCACTCCAAGTCTAGGTCAAGGATGTATCTCTCTGCTTTTAAAAATTTCAGAGGTTTGCAAGTCTACCACACAAGAATGACCTTGTCAGATTAGTTGACAGACTTCTGTAGTTATCCACAGAATGGGTAGCACTTTTTTCTTTAAGGAATCTGATTCAGAATTTGTTATCTGCTATTCTTCTGTTCTCCACAGATGCAGTGAAATGTACTATATCCTGTTGATTTTACAAACATTTGTACAGAAAGATAATTCCAAGAAGAGTTACAGAAAAGACAAAATAATTTGCAGTGCCACAGGCCCATGACCTCAAGCTGCATGCTTCATTCATTACTTACTTAACTTGTTGCCAAGAAACAGTTACTATAATGTATCTGTATGCTCTGTTAACATAGGAAAGTCAAACAGTAGTGACAGCAAAATCATGAGCTTTCCCACTGTCTTTTTCTTTCATATCACTGAAGTGTGGGGAAATAAAAGAAAAATAATTATAAATATATATATATATATATATATATATATATATATTTATTTATTTATATATATATAGTATATATATTTTATATATATTATATAATATATATATAATATATATAATATATATTTTTATATATATAATTATAATATATATATATTATATATATAAATAAGTAACAGTGAGTTTCTAGTAAGACAAACTGGAAAAAAAACTACTGTGTGCTTGACCTAGTTAAGTAACACTGTTGTAGAAATACTAACTCTTGTACCTCCTAACCATTTAATCTGGATGTGTACGTTTACAATACTACCTTAGAATTCTATGTTTCCTATTTTATCAGTAATTTTAAAATAACATGTCATTGCATGAGTTTTATGAAATGAATTACATATATGGTGACTCTACTGTATAGTGCTTTACTTTTAGTGGTCAGGTAAGTTTCTGTTTCATCTGCTATTCCAAATCTTCCATTCTTGTACACATACTTCCTCTCATATTTTAAGTAGTAATACAGTATTATAAGGTGGAGAATAAGATTTTAGAAGAACAAAATATTTAATTTTTTTTTGTTTTTACATCCTCATAGTGTATATTAGCTTACAATAATAGTTGGGGAAAACAAAACAAAACAAAGAAACCCACCCAAAACCAACCAACCAACCAAAACCCAAAGCATACAACCAAAAAGCCCCCCTAATTTCCAATATTTTGTATTACTAGCAAATAAAAATTTGGAAATATGCAATTTATATTTTAGCATGCATTAAAAAATGTGGAATAATGCATATTACTAATTGTTCCTTTTTATTTTGTAATTTCAAAAGAGCACTACTGTGTCGAAATCAAAACATTTTATCTTACAAGAGACAGAAAACTGTTATTAAAACTTGAAGTACCACTCAGAAAGTACTAACTGCACTAGAACAGAGTATCTCTTGTTTTACCTGAAACCTTGTGATGGTGAAACCTTTGTCAATCTTAAGACTATGAAAAGAAGTATCTTGGCTAAAAGACCCACTTTATCCAAATAAACAACTCTGAAGATTTAAAAGAACCAAGGTATTAGTCTATAATTTAGTCAGTTATGGTTCAGCTGTCAGAACTTGTATTCAGTTTACCAGTAGATAACAAGTTTAAAACTGAAAATTACATTTTTTCCATAATAATACACTCCTTACATATTTGCTTTTTAGCTTAGTCTGAAGCCAAATGTGAAATAAATAATTTACTCTTATTCCTTTATTCTCTTTAAATCACTGCATGGCTTTGCCAAGCCAGTAACATGGTCTGGTCATGGTGGCTGCATTTTTTTATTTTTTAAATAAATCAGGGAGAAGGAGCATAGATAATGCATCTGATGTGGATATTCAGTTACTAATTGCACTAGTGTTGCACTCACGTGTTATTGACTGTCATGTCCCGGGTCAGCTCATACTCACTTATTTTGAATATGCTCACAGCATATTCATACCTTGGACCAAAAAGAATTGCCTGCTTTAAACATCAAAAATTTAAACAGTATAATCTGAATATAGTAATAATAATTTAAAAAATATTTAGGAAAAAAAAAATAATGCCTTTATTCCAATTGATTCCTCAATTCCTTTAAAAAATTTCCTTGGAGTGCTTGTCCAGTGCATTCTTCATGCTTTGCTGCTGACATTAGTCAAAGGCAAACAGAATCAGTGATAATTTGTATTCATTTCTGTCATATACAGTTTTAGGGAAGACATCTGATAAGAGTGAATAGAACTACTATCTTCAAAGAATTCATCCAAATTTCCTGTGGATGATGGCATGCAATCCAGGAAACAAAAAATAAGAGGAAAAAAAAAATAGAGTGCTGAAATGAAGAAACAATTTGTCTACATAGTTGAATTTTCCTCTTACAACTCTTTGATGCATCACAAATGTTGCAAGCATGGCTATTAATTTGATTCACTCTCTTTCACAATACATTGTCACTGCTCTGGAGGGATTTGAGACAGTGCTGGACAAGCAGAAAGGAAATGTGGTGAAACAGAAGTAAACAAGATGAGTAAATGAAGGAGACTTTAAAAAGAGTTTAATATATGGCAAACAATTTCTAAATGAGAAATAGAGGAATATGTCTTCTATAGCTAAAATTGCATCTCATAGTTTCTAGAATTGCTACTCTTGTTATAATAAAACTTCAAGGCACAGTACTCGCTGGTCTTGTGTAGCAAGGATGTTACTGCAGGACAAAAGATCTTGTCTCATTTCTTATAGTGAGGCTGTTTAGTTGCATGTAAATATAATGCCATGTAAAAATGTGATAATTGATGAGCTGCAGTGTTTTAAATTTTAAATCTTTGGCTAGATCTGCCTTTTAAATTTACTTTCTTGCAGCTGCAGTGGTTAATAATGTATTATCACTGTGACTGGAAAAAACTGAACTGTGAAATTTCAGGCACTTAACTGGTCACAATTGAAAACATGGCTAAATGCATGATATCAGTTCTTGTTTTCAAAGAATATAAAGCAAAATCCTCCAGTTCAGTGATGTTAATTATATGTGGCCAGGATAGATGTGAAAAGAAAGGAGCAGGGAAGATAGGTTCATGTTCTAGTTTCAGGTTTTGGTTAGCCCTTTACCTACCTACAATAAGGCAATTCAAGGGCCATCTGTGATGAATAATAGAAAATAAGCAGCTACATTTTGTCTTTTACTCTTGCAAACTCTCTGAACCTTTTTCTGTCTTAGGCATCTGCTGCCAGTGCTGTGGAGTCAGCAGCTTATTTCAATTCAAGTAATGAAAACTCTGAAAAATTACTTTTCTGCTTTTGTTTGCCCCACAAAAACAGCTTCTGTCAGCATAATATCCTTTCATTTTACCTCTGTTCTTCATCCTTTTTGCTGGTGGAAATGTACTGTTATGTCTGCAAGGGTTTAATTTTTGTCCAAGGTCACAGGACTGTGGACTTACCAAGCCTTACTGGCAGCTGGGAAAATTACATTTGGCAGCTTGACCATTTTCTTTGGAGCTCACTCAGTGAATGCCAGTACACTTTTCAAGCTTTGCTCTTGGCTAATATCTGCTCTACTGGAGACCTGGAAAACTGTAGCCTGTGAAGATCTTGCTTTTGGTTTCATCTACACAAACAGCCATCACACTAGCTCTTTATCAGCATTGCAAACTCCCTTTTCCCTGATAGAACAAGGTGAGGGAATACAGAAATCATAACCCATATTTCTTAGAAGACCTTTTATTCATTAAGCTATTATTATTAAGTAAAGCAAACCATTATTATTAATAGCAGATAAAAATTCACATGACAAATTTACTTATTTGCTCACACAGTTTACTCACATACTTGCTTATAGTTGCTTTGCAGGAGGAGTGATGGGAAATGTACCTTTCTACCCTGAAGCAGAGGGCTGTGCTGGCATGCCAGCACCTTCTGGGAAGTTGCTAAGAACTTCAGGGGACTCTTTCTGTCATAATGTCTACAGATGATGCTGTAGTCTGTCTGCATGTATTTGACACAGCCTTCTTGGGTGGAATACAAGTTTTACAACCTGTTGTTGATACTTGCGTATCCCGATGGCCTTGTCCTTCTTACTGACAGGTGGTGTCATGAGTGTATCACCTCTTACAGTCTCAACAGGAAGGCTGGTCTCCAGGGCTTAACAAGTCTTGGGAAACTTTCACCAGCTGCTTTCTCAGCAGCACTGGGGTTCAAATATGTTGCCTCTCTTTGGCCAGTATTCTGGTAACTATTTTCTCTATTCAAAGCTATGGGGGTCTTGATGGCAACCAGACAGTTGCATGGGTTTATTTGCTGATATGCGATTCTGGTTTCCATCACCAATGACAGTAATCTTTTCCAAGCTCTGTGTTCTTATTTCAGTCTCTGCTACATTTCTTTCTGTCATTTTTTCTGCCTGCCTTTTTAGTAATAATGATCAATATTAGATTAAAACTTAGCTTCCAGCAAGGGGAACTGCTAATCTGAGTGCAGAAGGAGGAAACAGCCCATGCAGAGCAAAATAATGCCAAAGTCTTTATTTATAAGTGCAGAAATACACAATAAGAGTAAAATTCTTATTTATGGAATTCAGACTCAGTGACTGTTCATTGAACATCTCACTTTGTGTCCTCCCTTGATGGTACTGTGGCTGCTCAGCAGAATTCATCATGTGTTTCTTTTTTTTTTTTTTTTATTTTGTGTATATGCAACGATTCTACACTGATGAGAAAGCAAGCAGGAGGTTGATTGAACACAGTATTCAAAGCCCAGCCTGTGTACGTTTTGAGAAGGTCTAGAAATGCAGATTAACTCAAAACATACACCGTATTACACAGAAGTTCAAACACTGTGTGTTTATCTTTTTTGTCCTGTTCCTTAATTTAATATGCTATATAGATTTAATGATATCTTAATCTAAAGTGAACTAGCTGAAAATTTGTTTATTGACAACAGTTGTTGCAAAGGTTGTTGCCTGACAGAACATGTATTTAACACTTGTGAATGTAAAAACACTTCTTTCCTTTTACCCTAAAATCTGTAGCTTTTCATACCTGAATGAAATCCTGATTTATTAAATGAATACTCCTTTCAATTATCTAATATAATTTATTTTCTAACTGAAGTTTAAATAATTGTAGTAATTAAAGGGCAATATTTGCCATTGAGGAGGATTCAATATTGTAATTGATTAAAACAAAAAATAATTATTTCTTGTTGCAAAGGCAAGCAACAGAAAAAGTACCTGCATGAATAATGGAGTCTCACTAGAAAGAGTATCTAAACATTCATGCCTGTTTTTTCAGGTAGAATATTTTTGCATAAACTGTTAAGTTACTATAATAGCTGTGCATCGAGATCGTGAGAGAGAAGAGAGAGAATCTGGAACAGGATAAAGGAAAGGAATGTATTTCATTTCACCAAAATTACTTCAGACAAATTGTCAAATGCAATTTAATTGATACAAAAAATTCTATAAGATGTGTCTCTGCAACTCAGGAGGCTGTGCGTAGGCCATGTAGTGAGGTCTTCACCTATCTAAAGCATTTCTGAATTGTCAGTCATTCGTATAACAAGATGTCATACTGATTTGAAATTGTTATAGTATGTACTATGACAGAAGCTTCCTCCATGCATTTTTCTGCAGTTTTTCTCAAGACTTCTGTAGAGAAATCACCTCTGGAATGACAGAACATATTGGTGACTTAAAGTCAGAGACCAATAAAAAAAGGAAGATCCTGATTTCAGTCTGAGGGATTTAACCCATGTTTATCTTATGTAAGTATTATCTAAACTGATGTAGTATTTCAGAATGACTCCAGTGACCAGTCATTTCAGTATGACCGTTACATTCATTTAGTGTGGGTCAGGCACCTGAAAGTCTTTAGTTGTGCAGGATTTTCCTTTCTTATGCCATTTGTTTTGTAATCTTTCTATCAGAAGTGATTACCTGTGCAGTTACCTTCTCACAGAAACTGAACCTAAGAACTTACTAAATAACACTGGGAAATCCAATGGCATGGGTTTAAGACTGACTAAAGTATGATAATTTCTATGATGCACTGGTACTTCTGGATTCAATGTTTTTTGGGTTTGTTTGTTTGTTTGTTTGTTTTTTGTTTTTTTCTTGAGGAGCATTGGTTCCTTAAGCATTTATTGGCTTTTAGATAAAAAGCTTCACCATTGTATGTCTGAAAGGCCTTTGAGCAATCTCTTTGCAGTAGTGGCATGCCACACGCTTATGTTAGCAATGAGTTTAATTCTTAGAAGTCTTCCTGAAATCTTTGTCTAGTATATGCAAGTCTTTGTGGGTATTTTCCTTGAAGCTTATGAATTATGCAGGACAATTTAATGTTGAGTTCTAGTTTCATATACTGTTTCATGATCCTTTTCATATCAGCATATCAGTCCAATACACAGAGAAATTAAAGGAAAGCTGGGCTGACTTCAGTATATACCTATCTGAGCACATGAGTAACAGAGTGGAGAGATATGTCTTTCATTTTACTTATGAGTTAATATGATGTTGGCTCCCTATGTAGAATTATTCCAGACAACTATTAGTGGTCCTCCAGAAACCATACAGGAAGGGTGGAGGTTATTATTCTTGTGTAATGGATTGGTTTGCCACAGGGCTGCATAAAGAAGAATTTTGCATGGGATAACAAAATCTCCCTGGTTTGATGGTGGTCGGCTCTCCTTTCTTTTCAAGTTCTGACAGACATTTAAACATCTTACAGTAGAGGCATTCAAAGAACACTTGCACCAACTGATATACTAGAAAAAGATTCACATTGTGGTTGTGTGTGTTATGTGTAACAAGTGTAGCCTTGTGACAAGTCATGCAGTAAATAAACTGTATGTATGTCTGTGTGTTGAAAGCTTTGTCTGACCATTAGCAGATCAGCCAAGCAGAATGGCAGTCAGATGGGATATGTGCTGCTATCCTTTTGTGTGGTGTTTCAGCAGTCCAGGATAGAAAAGATGAGTTCTTGGGAAGCATTTTGTCTGTGTGTTTGTTAATACATGTTCACTGTCATAAGGCTGTCGTGTGCATCTTTTTGGGTTCCTATGAATCCACAAATTCTAGCTGTGAATTCGGCAGGGAGGTCTGTGCTGAGGGTGCCACTGGAGGCTGAATTTAAAGGTGTGTTTACCTGACAGGCATAATTGGTAAGCATGCACAATATGTCATCTATTTCAAATAACTGGCAATCCCCTATATGGCATTCAACAAGGGTGGGCAAGCAAAAGTGTGCAATGGTAGATGAAGTCTTAATGTTCTTCTGGGTTAAATCTGGTGTTCTGCAGGTTTTTCAAGAAGCTCTAACCCAAATGGTAAAATCTATGCACTGTGTTTACACAGGATCTTTTAGCATCTGTCTTTCTGTAAAATGCACAGCTGTATGAAACAAGTCTCCAACTGTTATGTTACTTGGACTTTTTTCCTCCCCTCACACCCATCAAAATAATTATCCTGCTATTTCTTTTGATTTTTAGACTACAAAAACCAATTTGTATAATATAAATTGGTTTCCTTTTGTGATGTTTTGTTTCTATTCAATAACAAGATTAAAATAATTTAGCACCTATTTTTAGCTTGGTTTGCATTCATAGGGCTGCTTTAATCAACTTGAATTCAGAAAGGTTTCATTATTTTAAGCTTATCCCTAGCTGCAGGTGAAATAATTCTGGATTCATGTCATCAAGGTGTGCTTTGGAATTGAAAGGTTAGGTTTAACATTGATAGCAACCCTTTTAACAGCTGAACATGTGATCTGTCTTACAAAAATGGGAGTAATTTTCATTTGGTGTTGGATTCAATGGAAGCTTGCCTTTTTTTTTTAGAATGGGTAGGGTTAGAAGAATAGAGATGCTGACAGAAGAACAGGAATCAAACTGTCACTTTATGCTAGAGATTGAATTTAATATAGTACTCTTTAATATGAAACTACTTGCCCTAATATTGATATAACAGTATGTTATTTCATAGGGAATGTTTTTATGAGAGTGGTGAAGAACTTCCATGGCAAATAAGACTTACTTCCTTAGCTTTTTCTTCCTTTTATCCTTACTTCCCAATGAGTCAACTGATTTCACACTTTCTTCACCAGAAGTGATCTTCAAGGTCCCTTCCAACTCCATTTTGTGATTCTGTGATTCTGTGATGTGTGTATTGTTTCATCTCCATTTTCCTTACTAGTTACTCTAGAAATAACCCTAAATCCATGTAGTGCATCTTATGCCTTGCTCACTAAAATGACCCTACTTCATTTCCTATTTTATTTTTCATCAGTGAAATACAGATAATGTTAACTAAACAAGACAGAACATGTCTTTTTAACAAGACTAGTACTAATCAGTAGCAGCAGTAACAGTATGAACACTCCTATAAAAAATAGGGAGTTTTGAGTGCTTGGCTCACTTAAAGCCTCATCACAGTTTTCAGTTGAGGTATAAATTTACATGCCTAAATGAAGCACATAAAATTGAGTCAATAACCATACTAATAGGGAAATCTCAATATCTTTTTATGAGCAGATGTGTATGCTAATTAGTAATATAATATATTTGATGTTTTTAATTTGTGAAATGAAATTCATTCATGACTCTCTTACTAGTCTACAGAGCTTTTGTAACTACAAATAGTTTTCTAGAATCATAGAATCATCTTAGAATGGTTTGGGTTGGAAGGGACCTCAAAGATCATCTAGTTTCAAGTCTTCTGCATGGCCAGGGATATTAGACCTCCCACTAGACCAGGTTGCCCAAAGCCCCGTCCAACTTGGTCTTGAATACTTTCAGGGACAGGGCTTCAACAGCTCCACATCCTTCTTGTGTCGAGGGCTTCAGAACTGGACACAGTATTCCAGGTGGGGTCTCACAAGTGCAGAAGAGCAGAGGGAAAGAATAAGTGAATAAATAAATAACTCTTTGTACTGACAAAAAATGCAATTAAAATTTATCATCCTGGGGAGGAAAATCTTCTTCAGGAATTATACCACTTACATCATAGTTACATGAAGTATTTTAGCCCAGTTTAATGTTTGTACTAGTCATGATTAAGACAATACAATTTCAGATGCACTAAATACTCAATATTTATATATTGCCATGCTATAATTGTGTTCTTCTTTTTAAAAAATATAATCTAATCAAGGTTCTTTACAGAACTTAGGTATTAAATTAGACTCTTCTATAGTATGTATAAATTCAGCTATGAATATAATGGCAAAATTGTTGATTTACATCATTATGACAGTAAGTAATGCACAGAGTAATATTACTGACTATTTTAGATGTAAGCCAAAACCAGAATTCCAGTTTTAAACTCCTTGAGCTTAGCAATTGCTCGTCATTTGCAATTTTTATTTGTTCTAGACAATAGATATGTTATTCAATAAAACAATCTTTTCTGTATAATTTTCTTCATAGTTGGGGTGTAACTGAGGAACAGTGGCAGGAACCCTATGTTTGGGGAAGGCAAAAGAATACAAAAAGGTCATATCTGATAGCAACAAAATATTTAATAATAATAATTATTATTATTATACCTTTGATGAAAAGTTTCAAATATGCATTCATAATATGCCACAAAGTTCACAGTTGAAATATACAGCTTATGTTAAGGATTTTTCTCCTTACTGTTTAGTTTAAGACCTAGAGTGAATAAACTGCAATAGGCTGAATCTAAAAGAAAAATACGATTTACCTAAGGGCACAGAATGCTGGTATTAATACTGTTATGAAAAGTTAACTGTAAAATCAGAAAAAGATTTTTCTGATATTCTGCCCTGAAATGCACTGTATGTGCTTCAGTTTCTGCTGAATTCTTTATAGCCAGGTTGTAGCATCACTTTTGTATTTGCCTGTTAGTGTAGCAACACATTGTAGGATATTTAACCAGAGTCCTTTTTTTTTTTAGTTATTTTATTGTTCCATATGTCTTTCAAGGTAGCATGAACATGGGAACTTTCTGGGTTGGGAAAAAAAGGAAATTATTTTTGCCAAAATATCTGATGTTGATTTTTCTCTTTACAATTAAATGCAACAGATCAGAGAAAGTACAAATTAAAGCTAGGAATAAAGGAATCTTTATAACATCTAGGCACACACTACAGACTACTCCATCATTTTGAATAACATGACAAATATAATTACTGTATGTGTTGTGTTTGTATTAGTGGAAGGACCTTGAGTCAGGTTTTTTGTTCTGCTTTTCACTCTAAAATTCTATTTTATTATTCATGCTTTAAAAAGCTACCAAACTGGCAAATTATTAATTGCAGAGTAAAAAAGAACACCTAACAAACATTTCCACTGAGCCTCTTACAAGTTACTCAGCATTGATACCAGCTGATTTCTGTGATGCTGTAACAATACTCTGTTATGTTAATATTTACACATAAAACACTGTCAGAAAAATGAGACTTTTGTTTGGAATAGAAATGGTAATGATACATAATCCCAGCACAGTAAAATGCTTATTATTCTGGACTAGGATGAAAAATAGGTAATTTTTTTTGTGTGCGTGCACTTTACAGCATAAATATACATCATACCATTGATGCTGGTAGGTTGAAGGTTACTTCTAACTTTGACAGCAATAAAACTAGTATGTACATGGCAAGACACTAAAAGAGAAGCAATCCATTTAAATAAAATTTTAACATGAAAGAAGCTCACAGTGGTTTGTATAAACAGTATGTAAATTCTGATGGTAACAAATCTCCACTCTCACAGCACACTAGCCCTCTCTTTATCTTGCTTTTTATGAGATGGATGTCTGTAAAAGTAAAAACAGGAATGGATTGATCTTGAGAGGAAAATATATCAGACTTACAGAATATAAACAATACAGACAAACATTTTATTAATTCTGCAGAATTCCATTATGTAAGTCCACTTGAATCCACCAGGGAACCATGTTATTCAACAAAGCTCTTTATACTCAAGCTACTTTTTAGATAACTACCTAAAGCTTATAAAGTGAGGAAGAATGTTTATGAAATATTGAGATATCATCATGACAGTTGAAATATACTGCTACAAAGTTAATTGCATATAAAAATTATATCAGATCCTACTGGCTTTGGAACTTTTAATGATATTGCTTGCGGGCCCCACAAAATTAATTTCAAAGAAAAAAAATATCATAAAATAAGTGGAATAACATATCTTTGTAGATGGCATAATGAACTGTTAAAATAAAAAAAGAGATGGACCCTAAAAAAGCCAACTCCAGTTAAATTCCCTGGTGTAATCAATAATGTTTAGTAATGTACTATTACCAGAATGTAACTTTCTTCCTTGTTTCAACCCAAACATTTCCTTTTAAGAATAAACTATAAATTGCCATGTTGGCTCAGTATTAAGAATTGTTTTCCATTCTTAATGATCAATGGAGAGTGCTTACACAGAAGTCTTTCAAGATCAGATACTGTAACATTTCCCATTCCTTTTATCTCAGTCATTCCTTTTCCTTCAGAAGTGTCTCAAAGAAATTTCTGGGGAAAAGATGTGGCATAATAAAAATGGGAAAGTGATGTTTGTTTGAGCAAGTGCCTGTGAGGGGGACAAAACCAATGGGCTTGTTGTGAATCAGAGAGGTGGAAGTAAGAAAATTGGAAATATTTCTGAAGCACAGCTTGCCCTTTCATTATGATTGACAGTTATAAGGGTAATGTTTTCTTTCAGTTGGTGGAGGACTTAAATATTTCCTATTTTGTGGACTCGTCTTTATGTGACCTCTAGCTATCATCATGTTCTTGCACTATCACTGTTGCTTCTCCTCTAACATCACTGTGTCAGAGAAGAATCACAGCTTTCCTTATCCTTCCTTTGCACTGATAAATACAAAGATCATTAATTTCTGATCTTCACTTAACTCAGGACTATAAAACTGGGCAGAGAAAAAACAAGCTGTCATCATTAGGGAAAAGGCACATTGACAAGTAAAAACAGTTCTAATTTGGAAGTCACGTGGAATTCCTGTCCCTTAGGTGGGATCAAAGAAATTGCTTACCCTTTGGGTGAAGTTTGCACACTCAATTTCATACACAAAATGATTGTTCCTAAGTGCTCAGAAATCAATGATTTTTGTCTTGGACCTTGTATCTTGAAAAATTGTATCTATTTTTAAAGCAATTTCGGTAACTATGTAACCCTTCCTTCTTCTTTTGACATAATGCACTAGGCTGGTTTGAGACAGGGAAGATATCTTCCTTTAAATCGTAAAATAGATTATTAGTTTGCTTTACACAAGCCTTATTCTGGTATCTACATGGAATAAGTCCTACAGCCGCTTACTTCCTAAGTAGTTTGTAGCTGTGAAATCACTTATGTGAGATGCTGTATAATGGCACAATCTGGCCCTAAATCTCAGTGTATACTGCTGGTGCTATTTGTTGAGGCTTTTATCATCATTGTAACTGCACCACTTATTTCATTGAGCAGCGTAGCAAATGGCGTGCTGGCTTATGTAAACAATTTACACAGAAGGTCATAACAGTAGTTTGGGTTTGGATGCAGTATAATCATAAATAGCTTTTTTGTTTTGCTACTGACATTTTCTATGAGTCTTTGGATATGTAGCTGGGAGGACACTTAACTGAGCTTTTAGAGTGCCTACTTTTCAAGAACATTTTGATTAAATTAACCCATTTTATCACTCATTATTTGTGCCAAAGATATTTTTTAAAGTGTTTATTCAGTAAATTATCTTAAATGATGGAATGCCTTTCTTCCTCACAGTTTTGTTCAGTCTTGTTTTTTTTATTAAAATACTCCATGTACTCTCATGCCTATGTTTCAATATATTTGTGGAACATTTTGTGCTAGGTAATAACTGATTAATCCTTCTGCTTGAAGATTATGAAGTCCTCAAATCTGCGTATAATTCAACAAATCCAGATTAAAAAGCTTTTAAGCATTGAGAATCGTGGCTCTCTTGGGGACTTGAACAATTGCTTCATTTTTTTGCTAAGAAAACCAATCCGTTAAGAATTATCATATGTTTTAAGTTTTCAGAACCCAGAGGGCTGACTGACAGTACTGGTTGTTTCTCATTTTCTTGATAATTTATTTCATTCCAGCTAACTCCTTACAATCTGATTTTTAAGAGCTCTTCTGACACCAAACATACTAATTCACACATGAATAGTATACAGTCACTTGCATTGGCAGGCACCCAGAGGTTTGCACAGTCACCTAAACTTCACGAACAACAGAATAGGGTTTTTTTTGGGGGGGTTGTTTTGGTGTTCTTTTTTGTTGTGGGTTTTTTTTTTTGTTTGGTTGGTTGTTTTTTTTTCATCTGTTAGCATTGTTTAATAATGTAGTTAATGTACTTAAATATTTGGAGAATGGCAGGGGGAAAATTAATTGTAAACATGAAGAATATATACTAGTATCTCACAAACATATTTGGCTTAATTCAAAGATAAGCATTTTCAGTTTTGAGATGTATTCTGAACTATGTCAATTGTGACTTGGGAATCCTCAAAAAGGTGTGTAGATTTTAAAATTCAACTGATGCTAATTTATCTATGACTTCTGTGCAAAGCAGATTCTTGTCAGCTAGATGATGACTGGTCCATTTTTTAATATTTTTTTTAATTGTGTCAATTTTAGAGGGTTTTTTTTTGTTTTTCTTTTTTAAGGGAATATCTTGAAAATGGTTTGAAGTAAGAATTGCATTTAATAACAGCAAGCCTAGACCATAATTAAGTGACAAATTAGAATGACAAGCTGCTCTCTTTTAGGTATCCAGATACAAGCCTAAGTCTACTGGCAATGAAAGTATTAAGTACTAATAATTAACACCACATGTACTTTCAGTTCCCATTTAAATTAGAAGTACCTGGGTGTCCTTGCTAGTGAAAGGTTCCAAAGGAAGAAAAGGAAGAGTTTTATCATTAATCAGTGTTTCATCCATTCATACATTTGATAATTGAAAATATTTTGTATCATACTAACCTACTAAAGTTGGTTTTGTTTTGTTGTGGTTTTTTTTGGGTGGGGGTTGGTTTGTTTGTTTGGGGTTTTTGAAGACAGTTGCTTCTCTATTGGTTGGTTGCCGTAACAAACTTGCTTGCAAAACGTGACTGTTGTTTCTGTTGTCCCTAGAGACACAATATTATATATGGTTGTCCAGAAGTAGGTTGACCAGTTTTACATATTCAATTCTCTGTTCTTCTCACTACCTGCATTTAGTTGCAGTAGGTAAATCAGAAACTCAAGCTCATTTGGAAATCTGCAATAAAAATTAAGAGACAGGTGACTCTAAGGTCACAGATCCCACAGAGATGTGAGTCACAGTTCTGACATACTCCCCATTGAGCTTGATGATCTTAAAGGTCTTTTCCAATCTAAATGATTCTATGATTCTGCACATATTGGGAAGGGAGTCCTGGGAAGAAGTCAGGGATGCAGAAAATAATATTGGGTGATCATTAAATACTATATGAAATTATGTAAAATTCATTATTCAAACTATGGATTATTCAAATCTTCTGCTTTTTACATCTTTGTGTTTCTCTAAGTCAGAAAGGAATATGATGCTTGCATGAGTGTTTCCTTACTCCTCTATCTGCTTGCTTTTTGAGATAGTAATAAATGAAGTTTGTTCGTTATCTATACCATCAGGAATTTTAATGGTTTCACCAAGGAGAAAATTTGGCTAGAACAATACCCTTGGAATCACTTCTGAATAATTAGCGCTTTAAAAATTGTTTTTATTCTCTTTTTGAGACTTTTTCCACCAATGTCAATGTTCATCTTATATTTAGTCCATAGCAACTATTATATGTAGGCTTTTAGGGGACTAAAATGGCTTATGACATAAAAGTACTAAAGGACTTTTCAGAATAAATTCAGTAGTAGGTTAAGGTATATATATATTTCTTGTGAAATTTTGTATTTAAATCAGTATTGAAGCTACCCATCTGTCTGCAGGATTTACAACTAAAAATAACATTTATCAGAGCAATAATAATAATAAAAGAATTGTCATTTCACCACTCTGGTAGTGATGCTCAACTCAGCGTATCACTGTTTGCTTATTAATCACCAAAATATGTTTATTTCAGTAGCAGAAAGCAAAAGAAATGGCATACTGAAATATTAATTACTCAATTAGGAGACAGAAAACGTATTGCAACTTCTTCTTCAAGCCATCGTGCACAACTTTTTGGCACACATATACTGACTGTTTTCCATATTATTACTTAATGAATTCTTTTATCTTGTCCCAGTTGATCTGTTCATCCATTTTTTCCAAGACTCCAGAAGATTTATTACAAAGACTCAAAATAAGCTTTTACAAAAACTGAATATTTCTTGAGGATTTATGTTCTTCCTAGCTATTTTTTTTGCATGGTATTTGTATAAAGAATTTAGGGACTGACTCAGTCCAGTCGTGCTGCCTTGCTTATACAACATAATCTCCAGAAGAACACACCTGAGGATGACGGTACAGGCATGTGAAAGGATTTAAAGCAGTGGGTCCAGTACTAAAAGAAGGATGCTCTCATTACAGGTACAAACTGGTTCCAGGAAGGAGTGTAGCCATTTAAATCACACAAACAAGGCAGCAAAAAAATAAGACTAATTTTTCTTTAACAGTTAAATTTAATTCAATTCAATTCAATTAGTAATGAAGTAATGAAGGTCATTGTCAATGGCTGAATGAAAGGCCCTTCAAATTTAGAATGCAAAGTCAGGATGAGAAGAAGCTTATTCTATGAATATTCAGTATCTCTTCTTCCTCTAGTTTCTGTGTTGAAATTGAGCTATGGAAGCTTCTTAGCTTCTGTCAGATACGAACCAAACTACTGCTATAATCAAGATCGTGTCAAGTTTAGAAGTGACAGAATGAGAGATAATGGACTCAAGTTGTGCCAGGGGAGGTTTAAATAGGATAAATTTCTTAAAGAAATTTTTAAAAAGAATACTTATTTGAGTTTCTATTTACTGTTAATAGTCTATTAATAGTAAGTCTACCAACTTCAAACACTCAAAAATAGAAATATTCACTACAATTTGACCATATAAGCTAAAATTTTCTATTTATTAATTTTATTTATTTAATAAAAGTGTGATGTCTTTTTAAAGAACCTTAACCATATCTACCCTTTTCTCTTAAGGGCCTGCATTCTCACAAGGGAACCATTCAGTGCTGTGATTAATAAAAAATTTATGGGAAAATTGGGCTGGGGTAGAAGCAATTGAATTTGGAAAGTTTATGAGAGCTGCTAGGTTGGGGTGAATAATAAAATAAAGACCACAGTTTTGCAATTTTTAAAAGTTCTGTACTATGTAATAGACTATAATTTAATTCTGAAAGACTATTTTATTAGATTTTTTCCTAAGTAAAATCACAATTTGTATTGTTTCTTATCATATGTCTCATTACTACTGCAAGTATTATCTTCTTTATATGATTATGGTGATTCATACTTCACTCTCTTGGTTGTTTTTACACAGTTGTAAGTAAATAATGGTAGTGATTCGATGCTTCTGGATATAAGACCAAGAGGTTCTTTGGTTTTTTTTCTAAACAGGGGTATATATTTTAGTGAAGGACTGATGATATGCTTTATATTGAGATCAGTCAACACATGCATAACTCTTATCAAATGTAAACTCTCAATACTGGTGAAAGTAACAAAGGTCATGAAATGCCTGTGCCAAACAGTGGTTCATAGTTTTGCAATGGATCTCTATGAAGTACATCATCATTTACACTCATCCGTTAGAGATGCTTTCTGAAAATATGTGGTTATCATTTGTATATTTGAATATATAAGTGTTGCAAGCATTTACCCAAGAAGCAACTTCCCTTTGTGAGAGAAGCTGGCTTTGTGAGAGAATGAATACTTTCTATGCTAAGCTGAGAACTTCCAAATCCAGTCAAAGTCAAAGAGTTGGGGGAGTGAGGTTTCAGTTCACCCTGTTATTGAATTGGAAGGACTTAACTGGTTGAGCAGAGAAGAACAATTGATTCCTGTTCCTGAAGAAACAATAGTTTAAAAAATCTAAAACCAGAGGTTTTAAAGAAATGTAGCATTATTGGTGAAACTGTATGATTAATTGAGAACTAGTTCTTATTCTTGCTCATTCAGAGTTGTGTGTAGCTATCAAATTCAACAGGGTGGCACTGTCTGAGAAAGTGAACCTCACTCAGTGTTAACTGTCTGGTTGCTTCATACTTCAGAATTTTTTATTACTGCTTACTTGGGGGAAGAGATGAGGGAAGGAGAGGAAGGAAGGAAGAGAAAAAGGAATGTCTTAAAAGACATTACACTGAAGCAACCAGTCTAAATATAACTGTAAGTACATCAAAAAACATCCATGCTCAAAAAACTGTAAAGTGAACAGGAGCTTAGTTTTTTTACAGTTAAGACTGATTTCATTAGGATTTTTGCATTTTCTTGCACTTTAAAATTAGGTGCACTCAAACAGGGATTCAGCTTAGGTGAAGGTAGATACTGCTAATGGACAACATGGGCAATCCACCCATTGTGCCAAAGGACAGCATTAACATTTGATTCTTACTAAGGAATTCAATGAGTTCTGCATTTTGGCTTTTGATTTTACTTGTGAATCAGAGCACTAGTTTAGATTCTGCTTAAAAAGTATACTTAAACTTTCACAAAGTGGATCAAAGGATATTGGATATTACTTTTTGCCTGCCTTAGGGTATCTCCAGAAATGTGATTTAGTTACTGCATACCCATATTAATTAATATATCATGTGATAGTGCAAGAACATTTTTTATTTATTAGCTTTTCTATCTCTTGAACAGTCAATTTTAAACTGATTATTAAAACTCTCCAAAAAACTACTGACTCATTTTTTAGATCTCCCTCCTTCCTCACCTCTGCCATTCTCCCTTTGGAATCTGATAGGTATTAACATAGTAGATGTCATTCCAATTAAATGCAGAGAGAAAGAATTTGAAAGTATTACACTGGGGAATATATGTGAGTGAGTCATAAACAGTATTATTACAGTCTTGAGAAACTGAGTTGTAAAATAAAAAGCAAATCCTACCTAATTTTTTTTTGGTGAAAAGACTGATTTTAAATGTTGGGGTATGCTTGCCTTTGTCCATCTCTCTGCTTATCTCTAAGAAGAAAAGTAAGATTTGTAAAAAACTGAAACTCCATTGATACAGTAATGATGTAAATATATTGAAAGTTATGTATACCAGTGTTAATTATATAGAAGACTGCAGACTTGCAAACAATGCTGTACAAAATGGACAGAACTCTTAGGGGAGTGTGTGCACTGTACACAGTTATCCAAATACTTTCAAGTTATTTGTTGGATTAAATATGTCCAGAAACCAAGTCTTAAATTCAGTGTCTAGAGATCAGTGTCACCTCCTCATCATCATGACATGGCCCAAAAGACTGAGTAAAGTGAACAGGTTTCCACTGATAATTCTAGTTACTAGATCCTGAAATAAATATGCTAATTAAATATCAGTAATTTGTGGTAGCACCAAGCTCTGTTAAAGAAATAATGTTCCTTCTTAATTTTGGTTTGCTAATTTTTCTTTACTGTCATTAATCATGTAATCAATCAACACTCTGTACAAATATCCAGGCACTGGAGACTTCATATCCTTGCTATGACAAATTTTGTGTCTATTTTTGTATTAAAAATCTGAACTACTTTCCAAGACAGGGATATAATAAGGTACTTCATTATTATTTGTTATAAGTTGTGAAGCATAAGACTAAGACAGGGATATAATAAGGTACTTCATTATTATTTGTTATAAGTTGTGAAGCATAAGACTAAGACACTTGCTTTTCTTTTAAGAGGAAATAAAAAAGATGGTGAGAAAGGGAAAATGATGGTTATAATGAGAGAAGCAAGAGTTTAAGAATCAAAATATGTAGGACCAAGACACTGTTCTTTGGGATGTAAATAATTGCATTAAAATTTACTTTAACCTTTCATTATTTCTGTTATTTTAATTTGTTGGATTAAGTACATTCAGCTTTATTTCTTATCAAGAGCCTACTAGTAACATCCCAGCTTGAGTTTTTATATCTGAGAAAGGAAACATCTCAGGAAGGCTGAGGCGAACCATGTCACACTCTGTTGAGTTCTCTTCAGTGGACCACAACATGGTAGCTATTAGATATTCAATTTTTGAGATTATCACTATTTATTTTTATTACTGGCATTACTACATCTGATCTTTGTGAGGCAAAGGCATACTGATTTTTTTTTTCTTTTTCTTGTTACTTATATTACTTTTGTATTTAAGATACTTACAGTTTATTAAAATGAAAAGTTGGAAAAGTTATGTTAAAGCCTGATGTAGTCTTCCTCATTTTTATCAAAATATTTTATAATAAGTTTACATTTTTAGGATAGCTTAAGTATTAAAATAAATATTTTTATTCATATGGGAAATAAATGTCAATAATAATAGTCTCTCATTACTGAAATAATATGTCAGAGTCCTAGGGATCATCATCTTTAATATTTATGTAATGTAGGTTATATTAATGTAAAAACCATGCATTGGTAAGAATGGGGTGGCATTTCTCTAAGTGGAAGTAATCTCTAAGAGCTTGTCCAAAAATGGCTGCAAATGTTTTAAATGAGTTTTAATGATTTTAGCAGGTTTCTTTCATGTTCCTATTATTTTTTATTAGCATTTCCACTTCTTATCTGCTGCTTTTATTCAGGCCTAAGATGTGGTAATGCTGTGATGTCTGTGTTTATGATACTGCAACATGTTGCTATAGAAACTATTAGAAAGTCGTAAATGTAAGGCCTCCTTATGAATGAGGTTTTGATCTCTTTCCTTCTCCTTATTTATAAATATATCTAACTACAGCTACTTCACCATATCTTCAGGATAATTCAGTATATAATTTTGAACATATGAGTGTCAAAAGTTAAGCAACATCCTTCAGATCTTTTAACAAGGGACTGGAATGATCAATATGAACTTTGTATCTCTTTTCTACATGAATCCTGGTGTTAGAACCAGCTGCTTTAATATATTCCACCCAAATGTCTTTTGATTTGTAGTAGTAATATTACTTTATTTTGTAATTGCTTTTCATCTGACTATTTCTGAACTTTCTTTTCACAAAACATTAATTAATTAATGTTCTGATGTACCATAGGTTAATATAATTTCTGTTTTACAGATGAAGAAACTATACCTATAAAGGTCACATTCCATGTTAGTGACAGATGGAAGTACACAGTACTCCTGCTTTAGCCACTGTAAAAATATTAATCTTTCTTCAATCCGTGCTTTTGCATCTGTTACCATAGCCAGGCATAAATGCCCAGAAATTAATCATTTCATTACAAAAGCACGTATTTCCTTCGGATGAAGAAGGGGAGGAAGGAAAGAAAACTCCAGTAGGTGAATGACATCATTCAAGTTGGCCAGTCACTAGACACTGAACAAAAATGTGCATATACATATATGTGTGTGTGTATGAATATACATACTTAAAATATTTTAAACTGTGGAAAATCTAGCAGGATATCTGCAATCTGATTTTATATTTAGGGATATGTTGAAAAGGATAATCTCTTCCAGAAACAGATGTATTTCCCCAGATTTGAAATGGTAAATTCTGTTCAGTAGTTTGAAACAAAAACTAACAAGGAAAAATAAAAAAAAAGAATGTAGTGGAATGAGCAGCTGGTATATTCTGCAGTATAGAAATAAAGAAAATCTTTTGAGAAAAAATGTTTTATTTAAACCTTTTAACCAGGTTTATGAGACCCTCCATTGTTTTCCCCCAAACTACTAAATATTCTTAAATCCCAGATTTTAGACTTTTTTGTTTGCAGAGCATTTTGGACAGATTATAGACCTGGTATCTTGGCTTTCCAGGATTTCTAGGCTGCTCCTGAATAGGTTTTGAGATTTGTGAAAGAACTACTCACGTGGTTGAATGTGAAAGCTGTGAGAGCTGTATCTCCTCACCAGTCTAGTTCTAGACTGAAAAGGCTGGAAAACCTTACTACTTTTGGCTGCAGTATAGTTTGACTTGTAGGGTGGATGTTTCTGTGTAATTAGGAACAGTTTTCTAAAAGAAAATTGTAAATTTTTAGCAAAACTGAAATTTCCCCTTGAAAGTTATAGCACTTGTAGAATACAAATTTTCTATCAAAATCATTGATAAAAGACAGAGTTCCAGATCAGAACCATCAGCCAGTTTGCATTAGGGTAATTAATAATTACTGAAGACACCAGAGATATAAGCAAAGAAGACTAACTTCTGTAATTAAATATAGCAGAGTAGTTTTCATATAGGGAGGATTATGATTACCTAGAAATGCAATTATATTCATATTTATCTGTATCTAATTTTGATCAACACACTGAGGTAACTGCCATTGCTTTTAATTTTTCTCTCTAGACTAAGTGAACAGAACCAGAGTATAACATCTGAACAACTTCATTATCACAAGCACACATGCTGGTGTGTTAATCAACAAATGATTCAAACTCCCTATTTTGGTTGAACTTGTTAGTTTTCTGCATAGAAGATCTGTCCCAGCAGTTAGTCAGATAACCTAACATTTGTTATCAGAAAAGCTCACTGTTAATTAGTTTCATCTGGAGGGCACATAAATTAGCCCAGGTGTCCAAAGCAGAGTTTGTAGGACTCTAGGTTCCTCAACCAAAACTATGATTATCACTACACCTTTTCACAGCTACTAGCTTTGTGAATTTTCTTGTTCTCTGCTGTGCAGGAGGACTTTAGTCCTGAGGTTTCACGAATTAAAATCACTTCCATTTTTATCCCTGGAGAAGCTTGATTTATTAAACATGCTCAAGTCACTTTTATTAGATTGAAGCAGGAGTTGCCCATTTCTTTTTGTAACATAGCCGGTGCACTAAATATATCCTGCCCAAAGTAGTACTTCAGGAAATGAACTAGTACGGTTCAGATCTAAGTGTAAATCGACCTCCCTTGAAAGCTACCTAACACACAGTGGTTTTAAAGAAAAATACAGCTCTTCTGTGTCTTTTGTGTGTAAATATGATCAGGTAGTTTTGCTTATAATAACTTGCTTTAGGTTTCTCTCATACAGAATACACGTTTTTACATATTGAAACCTTCCCCATAATATTGGAAAGAAATAAGTAATTTAGTTAGGACTGTTACTTTGTTGTGGAATCAAAAGTCTAAAAAATTGATAATGAAACTTATAGTAAAAGCACTTAAGGAGTTGATATTATAATATTTCTGTATAGAAGTAAGAGTAGGAAGGCATAATCTAAGTTACAGTTTTTAATGAACTTACTGAGTGAGAATTGTTACTATCCTCTGGGAAATAATATGGGTAATCACAAGGAAACTGATTTTTTCAACTACAGTTTTAAGGGTATTCTCCCCGTGTGCCATATATTCAAAACAATAACAGAATCACAGAATCGTCACTGTTGGAAAAGATCTCTAAGATCACAGAGTCCTACCATCAGGCCAGAAATAAACACCATGCCTGCTAGAGCATGACCTGAAAAGCCATGTCTTCAGGGTTTTTTAATACCTCCAGAAATGTTGACTCCACCACTTCCCTGGGCAGCCCATTCCAGTGCCTGACTACTCTTTATGTAATTAAATTAATCCTAATATCTAGGATAAACCTGCCCTAGGGCAACTTCAGGCCACTTCCTCTGGTCCTGTCATTATTTATTTGGGAGAAGAGGCCAACACTAACCTCACTACAACCTCCTTTCAGGTAGTTATAGAGAGCAATAATGTCTCCCCTCAAACAAACATAAAAAATCAGCTGATACTCATCTAGTTATTGTAAAATTCAATGTTGTGACACTTATTGAACAACTAACATAATTTCACTGATGTTTTAAAGATGTGGGTATTATCTTTTCCATAGAATGTGTTATATCATTGATGGTAGGGAGGGCTGATAAGCTCTTGGGTGACACAGTACTGAAGAAATGGATTTGCTGTCAAGTTTCTAATATTATTTTTCAGACATGAAAAGCACAGACCTTTTGTTTACATGGAAATTTGTGTTGCACAACTGTGGTTTTCAGCTCTGCTCCACAAAGAGAATATAAGAGCAATGTATTATAGTACAGCATGTCACCATGGACTCTAGAGCAGCATAAATTTCTCTTTTAAGAGCTCTCACATTTTATTGTAAAGATATGAACACTATTTAAACATAGCCTTGTGAGTTGGGTTGACCTGAACCAGCAGCCAAGTACCCACAAAGCCACTTGCTCGCACCCACCACCCAGCAGGATGAGGAAGCAAATAAGAAAAACAAAAGCAAGAAAACTCATGAGTTGGAATGGAGACAATTTAATATATGAAAGAAAGAGGAAAAAACAAACAAACAAACAAAAAAGTGATGCAAAAGAAACAATTTATCACCTTCCACAAGGAGACATACCTAGCCAGTCTCCAAGCATCAGTCACATTGGGAGGCAACCCATCACTCCCCTTCTTCTTCCTGTATGACAGTTCTTGTTGCTGAACATTATGTTACATGACATGGAATATCCTTTTGGCTAATTTGGGTCAGCTGTCCTAGCTGTTCTCCCTCCTAACTTCTTCCCATCCCATGCTTGGGGCAGGGCCAAAGTGGGGGAAAAGAAATTCTTGATGCTGTGCAAGCACAATTCATCAAAAGCCAAAATGTTGCTGTGTTATTAACATGTTTGGCCACAAATTCAAAACACAGCTATGAAGAAAACTAACTTCATCCCAGCCAGACAGAGTACACCTTATTTGCGTAACTAATATATGGACTATCATGCACCATATCTGACATCAAGAGAAGCTATAGGAATACGTAGTGAGCAATACATTTGGATGATATAGGTATGAAGAGAGATGTACATTACATAGAAGTGATGGTGGTTAGAGGTACATGAAAATGTTGTAACCCTACTTTATTTATGAAGGTCTCATCTCCCTTTCTGCACTATTTTCCATTATTTCCATTTGATGTATTTGCTATCATTTGTTCATGGCAGCATACAATGAATGGTTTCATTTGTTTCTCAGTACATTCAGACATTAGATCTTGCTGACCTTCACCAATGCAATGTTTTAGCTGAGGCTTGCTTTAAGTCTGCATTGAGAAGGTCTGAAAGTAGCTGGCTTTATATGTTCTTTTATTCTAGTTCATGCTTAATCTCTTTGAAAATGCTTCTATTTTCTTTGTATTAGAACTGTTCAATTGTTAGCTTATAGAGGCAGATAAAAATAAAAAGATGAAGGAAAGGAAAAATGAAAGCATATGGCAAATATGAGATAATTGCATTGTGCAATGAAGTGGGAAGAAATTTATTTTAGAGATTTGAACTCTTTTATTTGATTACAATCTTCATTGTTGTCATAATTTTGCTTCCTTCCCACCACAGTGCTGTAACGATATTTAATGCATAATCTTTATTTATGTAAGCATAATTCAGATTTGGAAAAGCCCATTATAATCTTGATACAGTGATTTTTGTAAGTCATTAAAACCTGGTTTTTTAATAAATAACCTCTGACGGTTAAATAAACTGAAGTCTAACTTCACAATGAAACTTAGCCTTATTTCAGATAACAGACTTTTGCCCAGTTGTATATGCATATATATCAAATTGTACAGTTGCTTTATTAGAAATGTACACTGTATTTTACCTTATGCATTTTTGTAATTTAATAATACATACTACAAAGTTCAGTAGTAGAAAAATTGAAAAATGTAATTGTTTGAGTAGCATAGAAAAGAAAGTGTTGTTTTGTAAGTAACCAGTTTTGTTCAAAACCACTATCTGTTGTTAAAAGTATCGTGAAAATATGGACCAAATAGTTCATAGCAATGAAAGCATACTTGTGTATGAGTGTGTAGGAGTTTAGAAGGAAAGAGAAGTAGGTGTTAAACATTACAGTAAGGTGAGAAAAAGTGACAATGGGAAAATGAGAAATCTTATACAGAAATTTATCTTGTGCAGCTAATCCTTTAGACTTACATAACTTTGGGTGTAGCTGTGTCTACAAGCTGTATCTGAATCAATATCTGTATGCTCTTACCCTGCAGTAAATGTGAGGCAGCTTGTTCCTATTTATTTTATGGAAATTTGTATATATATAATCATATTCTTTCAAAGAAAATAATATTCAGTACTGTCATACATGTTAGCTCCTGGATGCTGATAGCCATTGGAATGTTAGTTTTCATACACAACAAATAAGACTGCCATTGTGGCTGGGAAACACTTGGATATTTGTGGTGAAAATTTCATTTTATAAAATATAACTTTGCTTGAGAAAATTCCTGCATACTGACAAGGTGACAGATTTTGCATCTTTAAGGAAAAAATTATGTTTATCATGCACCTGATGCTTCATCCTTTCAGGTTACATTCCAATCAAGTGTTCACACAGTAATGTGTGAAACTGAATATTTTTAATATGTTGAAATGAATATATTTATAGTGTACAGAAAATGTGTAATATAAAAAAGAAGTTAAGTACTATGGTCAGATTTTGAGGAAAATTTTTCTAACCTTTAACAGCTAATTAATTTAGTTGCTGAGTGATTGAAAGAGCAGTGGATTGTATTAAGAAGTTAACAACTCTCAGTAATGACCTGTTCCCCATTGGCATACTTCAAACTTTATTACCTCTTGTGTTAATTAAATAAATAAAGAGCCTTGTGTAAGCTCCCAGGAAATATGAAAATATTATCTACCCTGTTTGTGTCATGCTGATATTTGTTGCACGTTCTATAGTCTTGTTTTCTGATTGACCACAACAGGTTTTCTTCTTTATGAGTGCATTATAGTATGTGGTACGTGTTTGCATATCAAATAGCTAAAGATGACAGGTCAGAATGAGTTTGTCAGAAGCTCATTGTCATAAAAAAACACTTGACAAGAAACTGCTAAGTTAATTTTTATCAATGGCATTGGATTTTTAAAAAGTATATTTCATGGCTTACTGACATTTTACCTCGTGTAGGTCAATTATTTGCTCTCCATTTTATTAACAAAATGTGTAACTAGAATGGACAAGCTTAGATTTGTGTATAGATAAAAAAGGATATTTCAGTGTTTTGTAGGAGATGCGGATTTTCTTCGTCTAAGACAAAAGTTTCTTCTTTAAAGCTCACATTTCTTCAGGTCAGTCTTTAAAATGTGACAGTTCTCAGTTGTACCTGAACATTCCTTATGCTGATAACCACACACAAGAATAGTGCATCACTGTCTGGCTCATAAATAGTGAGTTCATAAAGTGAGCTCATAAACCTGAAGAAGCTGGCAGAACCTTTCCACCATGAGCACCAAAGCATGCTGTGTATGTCCTTAAGACCATTTTTTCTGATCTTGTGCAGCCTCCTATAATTCATTAAATGATCTGACAACCACCCAAGAAAAATGTGTTTTAACATATCTATTAGTATTTTTCAGTTGTTTTTAGCTTTCAGTAGAAGCACAAATGAAAAAATGCAGACAATATTTGGAATAGAAATTGGTGACAAATCCATTCTTTTTTGTATCCCAAAGTTTATTCCAGACTTGTATCAGACTTCTGATGAACCTCTTCTTTAGGCATACCTACATAAAATATCCATTATATCTAAGAAAGGGAAATTTTGACCTTGGGCCTTTGTCACATTGCTTTATGTATTCAATTGGTGTCCTAGACCTAAACATGTGCAATCTTGTAGATGAGAATAAGGACACTGTGTTCTGTAAGCAGTCAATGTAAGGATTTGGTATTTTCTCAGTTTCTTGTGTTTCTGAGTATTCTTGAGTTTTCTGAGTATTTCTTGAGTATTCTGAGTTTTCTTGCTATCTTGTGTAAGTATTGTATACTTCTGAGGGTTGGTGGTTTCATGCCCAGGTGTGTTGCATTCCTGAAGCCAGGAGGCAGGAAAGCATATATTGTATGTGGTCTGTCTATAACCTGCTAGGATGAAATGCACTATCTGAGCCTGCTAAAGATAGCAGAACACTTTCTTTACATAAAATGTAAAATACTGTAGTTCAACATCCTAAATTCAGGAGCAGTCCTACATTGTAACCTGTGTCAACCACTTTACAGACACAATTTTTTAAACATAACTCCTTGATATATTATCCTTTGCCAAATTCAAGCATACGACCCTTATCCTAAGTTGACATCAGCCAAGTGTTATTCATCCAGACAAAATTTTTAAAAGTAATTGAGGGTTTTGGGGCTTCTTTAGTAAAAAAGGTTCTGCAAATAGGATATACAAAACCTGAAAGTGTAAGGCAATAATTTCTTGCCTGATATACAAGATAGGTAGAATCTAATGAACTCTTATGCTAAGTATTAACATTCTCACCACTCCTATGAGGTTTGACTCAGGATCTGCAGTTGAACCAGCAACAATAGTACTCTCCATCTCCTCCCCTTTCCACCCAGGTAGGGAAGGAGAGAGAGGATAAAGGAGAGAGACTTTCTGGATTGAAAACTAAACTAGACAGCTTTAATTAAACACTAATGATAAAAGAATATATGTACAAATATATACGAGTATGTTTGGGAATGTGCAAAACCCTTTTGCCTCTCCCCACCCCCAGCAACTCCCCTGGTATCTCCTGACCTGTGAGCAGTTCTGAAATGTCCCAGAGCTCTGCCAGAGAGAGTGGCAGAGCAGACAGGAGCTGAGGGGAGAGTTATGAGGGTCAGGAATGCACAAGCCTAGTGACCAATGGTGATGGACAGATGGGAGTCCTCCCTGGATTATGGCTATGGGCAGAAGAGAAGGGAACAAGAAGCAGAAAGGGGCTTGACTTCTGTGATCCCTGACCTTATACTGAGCTTACGTAGATATATGGAATGGAATGCCTTGATCAATTTTGTTTCTATCTAGTCCACTCCTCCCTATGGGAGGATCACAGACACAACTCTTCTGCTCCTGTAGCATCTAAGGCCACAGATTCAACAAGCAGAGTGAAATGACCTTGTTGTCTCAGCAGTAACAGAATCATGAGAGATCAAAGAAAGAGTTCATGTGTTTCATAAGACTCAGCAGACCAAAGTGTATCAAAGACAAATTATTAAAGTTGATGAAATGGTGTAATGTTTTGGTGAAATTAATCCATATTTACTTTATGGAATCTAACCCTGGATACTTTTAATGAATTTGGAAGTCTATGAAGAATTTGCAGTGTATCCCCATCAGTAAATATGAAGCAGTAGTATCTCAGTAGTAAATCTGAAAATATATAACTTTATCTATCTGACAAAAATATAACAGAGTTTTAGAGGCAATTAAAAGATAGAAAAAATACTGTAGTTACCTTTGGGTATACAGTTTTATCTGTTATAAGCAAATAAAAATAAGATGGTATCTGCTATTAATCTTTTTTGACTTCAACAGGAATTTTTCTAAAAGTCTCAGTATCTTGTGTTAGTTTTAAACTTTAATTTCTCAATTATTATTAATTATGTATATTTTCTAATTTATTATATAAAAATCATCTTTCAGCAACAGCCTGTTCAACTTTTAAAGTTATTCTCTTGTAGCATTGATTAATTCACGTAACCAATATTTAGGAAGGGCTGTTGTAGCAAACTAAGCTATAGTTCAATTAAAAAGGTGTAACTTCAGCTAAGTTAGTATCCCAAAATCAAGTGAAAAGATAAAAGTAGTCTCATGTGGATGGACAAGATATCTTGCTATCCAGAAGAAATATATCCAGTAATTAAGAGCTACTTATCATCAATAAATATATTGGAATAATGTTTTACCTCAGATATTGCTACTGAAGCACAAATAACAATATATGTTATTCAGCTTCAGTTTAAAACAAATCTCTGATCCTTCTTAAAGGGCAAATGAAGTATCAATTCATGGAACTTCTACAGTTTATGCTCCGTGGAAGGTCAAATGAAATAAAATCCTTTTCAAATTCTAGACCTTAAAAAAATTGAGTCTCAAGGACAGTGCCTAAGACATTGAATAGTGTTTCTGCTTTTGCATGGTTATGTTTATACACTTAGGTAGGTTTTTCTACTTCAAAAGAATCAGTTCCTTTCAAACCTGACTTTTTCTTTTTTTATCTTACAATTTCAGTACCTATAAATAGGAGCTCCTGACATTTTCTATAATTTTGCACCCTTGCTCTTTATATAGAACTCTCATTGATTTCAATTTTGTATATTGAATTAGACTAGGATAGCTAGCTTTTCATTTTTAAAAAGGTGGTGACAATATTAACCTTTGTTCTGATATAAAGGCTGTTAAATCTTCTTTCATTATATAATGCTTTAAATAGCAAATCAGGATTAAATTTTGTAATTTCTAGGCCATCACAAACTGAGATTCTGTGAATGTGGGTAGACAAGTAGAATGAGTTCTTTACATCTTTCTTTAAAATTCACTGCCACAAAAGTTGGGCAAAATACTCATTCTTTCTGCAACATTTGGAATCATGGTCACAGCCAGTGTCCAACTAAGAGTATTTGCACTGACTTCCTTCTAAAGTTATCTCATGTTGTTGCACTGAACAGAACAAATTTGTCCATGCACTGTTGCCTGTCACATGAATGGTCCATGAATTTGTGTCTATCCAAAATTTCTGCCACTGATCTCTGTTCTAAGCTGATTTTAAGAGGAGTTGAACTACAAAATCTTTCTTGGCATTGGTGTACCCTGAAATTTATCTTAAGAATATGACAGTGAGGGGGAAAAATACATGGAAATACTGAATTTTAATATTTTCAATATTTGATTTTGTGAAGTGTAACATTGGGTCTTCTTTTTTGTTTATTTTCTTTAATCAGCTTTTTCATAATCTTTGTAAAACTATCTATGATATTCTTGGATTGTTGCAAAACATGATCCTTGAACATCTGAAAGTGTAAGAGGATAAAAATTTTTACTTAGGAAATGAAGCATGAGAGTGGACTGGGAAAAATGCATGAAATTCCAATAAAAGCTGTTAATTGTGGAGAAACAATGGGGATTCATTTCTCTATCACTCATTACTTCTGCATATGCCAAATCTTAGAAGGATATTAAGGCAATATGTATCGTGCCCAAGTTATTTCATGTATCAAAAGTTGGAAAAAACAGTAATCTGATTAGCCTAACATGAGTAAGCTAGGTCCTTATAATGCTTTACTGGACAAACACTGTGTTTATAAATAAATAGCTACTACAGAGGAAAGTTTTTGCTGCATATAGAATTTCTGATAACAAAGGTATTAAATTGCTCTTCTGTCTGAATAGATACTGGACATGCCACACAGTCACTGAAAACAGTGAAGAGAGTAATTGGTGCAAAACAATTTTTACCCAGATTTAGACCACAGAAATCAGCATTTCTGTTATGTTCCAGTCTCCAAGTTGTGCAAAAGGCAAAATGACTTGAATACAACCCTTGTCCAGCACTGAAAAAATTACCCAGCTTTAAAACAAAACATAACATCCTTTGTATAAACTTTTGCCGTTGTTTTTCCTATTTTGTATTTTGCAAGAAGTGGCAAGATATAGCTAACATCTCCAAAAGCATTGTCTCGAAAAGAATGCATCTGGTTCTAAATGAAAAAACATTTCTCTCTAGTAAAAAAGGAGCTGTTGTGAATATGTCATATGTTGTGAATATGTTGTGAATATGGATAATGCTCACTATTCCTTCTGAATAGGGATTTAATGTTCCAGGCCTTGTGTTTAAAGCTTTGAGTAGCTGCAAAATGCTGAAAGCATTTTTGCCTTAGAAACCCTGTTCTTTAGGAACAGTTAAATTTTTAGAAACTGTTCTTTAGCAACTTACTGAACTGTTTTGCCTAAGAGAGTAATATAGCAGTTTAAAGGGAGCAAGTCTGGAATACCTTAAATCAGATATCCAGCAAACAAGGGCATATATGTGGCTCTATACTTATTTTTTGAAAGATTTGGTTTGGTTTGTTTTTTTTTTTAGTTTTGTTTTTTGTTTGTTTGTTTTCGTTTTGGTTTTTTTTTTGTTGTTGCTTTGTTTTTTGTGTTGTTTTTTGTTGTTTTGTTTTTATTCGTTGGGAGTTTTTGTTTGGTTCTTGCTTTATTTTATTTGGGTTTTGGTTTGGTTTTTGGTTTGTTTTTTGTTGCTGTTTTGTTTTTGTTATGTTTGTTGTTTTTTAAAACAAACAAACAAACTAGAAAACTAAGTTTCTGCATTGGTTCTTTGTTTGAAAAACTTTTTTTAAAAAAAACATTGGCTTGAGTGTCTAGCACTTTCTGAATTTCCTTTCTATGGCTATTTCCTTAAAGCAAACAGATTCATTTCTTGTCACAAGTAAACAGAGTAATGGAATTTTGGATCAAAATCAAGTGTTAATTTGGATCAGTATTATCAGGAGGAAACCTAACAACTATATTGTTGAGTAGAGAGATGTCTTTATTAATTGCACAAGCTGGTCATTTATTGTTTCTTTGATATATTTTGAAAAGAAGTTAGACAATTCAAAAATGTGGTGGGAAAAGGTCGTGTAAAAGGAAAGCTTTAGGTAGGTGGATTTTTCCTGATAACTCCTGTGAAAGTAAATTATGAAAAAAAAGTGAACAAAACCAAATTTAAAAAAAAACAAAATAAACAAAAAAACCCAACAAAAACTAATCAAAGAAATTAACTCCATTAGAAAATAACAGAACTCCTTATTAAAATAATTTACTTTATACTCAAAGTGATTTAAAAGTTCATAGTAGTTTATTAGTCTCTAAATTCTTGTGTTTACAGTTTAAGAGACAAAGAACTTTGGTTACTCCATTATTTTGTCAGTGTTACGGTTAAACTGATAAGGATTCAGAATAAAATTTGTGGGTTTTTTTTGTGGAAATGGAAAGGTGTGATATATGTGTTCCATGCAGGGAGGCAGGATGTGAAGATCGTATTCATTCAGAAAAGTAAGAAATATCAAACTGCAGTAGATAATGTTTGAATTCATAAACTAATGATTCATTATTTTTTTCTGAGCTTTTGCTCCAGGCTTAAGCTAGGATTGCTCCATGTTGTCAAGAGAGTATAAACTGACATCTGACTACTTACAGTCTTCTGTGTGAAAAACAGTGCCCAGCAAATAGTTGAGTCCATCTTGAGTGCGGGGCCATAAGAAACATTGGCTAAACAAAGCAAAACAATCTAGATTTTTAGAGTCCACCTGTTAGAAATACATGACCAAGCTCTTTTCTCCACTGCTGAAGGAAAGTAATTTATAGTTTATGTACTTATACCTGAGTCTATTTTAACTTCTGGAATGCTTGCTTTTGCCTTGAGATATACATTGTTTAGTTTGTGCAAAGACTTATCAAGAAATTCAAAAGAGATTGCATGTGATCGGAATTAAATCTGTGTTGTTAAAGGGCAGCTATAAATATTAATTTCATTTTATTATTAAGTGAGCTGGGCCTGCAGTAAAAACTTCCTTTCAAGACAGAAGCTGTCTTTGATTGAATGAAATATCATTTACCCATCTTCATCTTTAGCAAAATCAAAAAACTGTTTCTGTCAATGATGGGTGGAATACTTTGGAAAGGAAATATAAACCACTTCCATCAGGTCCAATTAGCTAGAGAGAGGACATTGTAAAGTAAATAAATGAAAGTGTGGGAGTCAATAAATTAGTGCAAATAGCACCTGTAAAGAAGTATCAGAACACTGTCTTATCTAGACACATTCATATATTAATTTTTGCCTAGGTTATTAGCACTTATTAGATTTCCTGACATTTCTTATTATAAGAAGTGATTTTTATATATGTATAGCTTATAATACTTTTCTTTAGATTTGTGTTAAATTTTTCAGGCTAGAATTTAGCCTTACATCAAATAATTTTTTTAACAGTTTCAATTTAGCCATTTGAAAAGTAGTGTTGGAGAAAAATCTTGTTTAGTTACATTAGAACAAAGAAACTGTAATAAATTATTGAATTTAAGGAGGTATGTCTGAGTATAGTAATTTGAGAAGCTTCTTAAGTTTCACATTTTTAAGTACAGCTTTGCTACTGGAATGCGGTATCAGAGGTAATGTTCTGGTTTGGTTTGGTGGGTTTTCTGGTAGCAGGGGAAGGGCGCCAGGGGTGGCTCTGGTAAGAAGCTGAGAAACTCCCCCTGCTCCAAACCCAGCCAAAGATCCATTAGAGGGACAACAGATGAGCCTCAGTGATTAACGTACAACAGAACTGATATAAAACCTGAGCAGAGAAAGATGGGGCAGGGGGAGAAGAGCAGTGCTGTAGGAGGAGAGGGGTGCTGGGGAAGGAGAGCAGTGCTGGTGGTTGGTGAGGAAGAAGGGGAAGAAGGTGCCCGAGTAGAAGATTCCCTGCAACCCATGGCGAGATGGCAGGCTGTCCTCTTGCACTCAAGGAGGAACGTGGTGGAACATTCCCTGAAGGTGCCAGGAGGGGTGAATTTGGCCAGTGGACTTGGATTTGCTGCCAGTGGACTCTGATTACGCAGCTTTGGAACACCCCGGCACCAGGAGAGTTGGCTGTTCCCGAAGCAGCCCCTGACTCTGTGGGGAGCCCAGGCTGGAGCAGCTCTGGACCTCGTGGGAAGGACTCATGAAGGAGAGGCTTGTGGAGGACTCTCTCCCATGGGAGGGACCCCGTGGGGAAGCAGGGAAGGACTGTAAGGAATCCTTCTTCCTGAGGAAGGAGCAGCAGGAACCACCAGCCTGTGACCTGACTCTAAACCCCATCTCCTGTCCCCCTGTGCCACTGGGGGGAAGGAGGGAGAGAAACCCGGAACAAAGTGATTTGGGCCTGGGAAGGAGGGAGGGGTGGGGTAACATATGCAAGCCCTGCTCTGTGTGTTGTCTGTGTTCTTTATGTGTTTGATTAGTGTGAAATTAAATTATTATTTTTTCCCCAAGTTAAGTCTGTTTTGCCTGGGACCTAAATCAGTGAAGAACCCTCCTTGTCCTTTGTCTCAACCCATGAGCTTTGTCCTCCTCATCCCAGAGTGTATGTGTGTGTGGGGGGGGAATTGAGTGAGTGGCCATGGGGCTGTTCTTTTGTTGTCATGTTGGGCCCAAACCACGAGATAGGCAATGTGAAATTGCGGAGAGGTCCTGGGAAGGAGAAAGATAACTAACAGAAAAATACTGGGGGGAAAAGAAAGAAACTGGAATGCTTCCCCAAATGAGAAATTAGCACTTTTGGATAGCGAGCCTTGGTTTGTGATTTGAAGGCTTTAGAAAGAGTTAGGCAAGAAGAATTGTACTTAGGAAGAAAACACAGGGTAAAGAAGTTCTGAGCAGGTCACAAAGTAATGTAAATCTTTATTATGATATGTGTGTACAAGGATTAATGTGTAAAGCTGCATATGCAGTTTTAACACTATAATTTTCTAAGTTGTCTTCTGTATTTTGAAGATGTTTCTTTGAGATGTTGAATCTGAAAGATCGTGTGGTATTTGGTTGGATGATCTTCTCTCTTGGCTTCTCTATTCTTTTGTCTTTGAGGTCAGAAGAAGTTTTACAGTAGCACAAACATTCCCTCCAGTCATTTTCACTGAGATGACTATGGCTACAAAAGCAGGTATTAAGCAGCAACCTAAAAACATATGGGAGACCTAATAATGCAATACTCATTGCAGTTATTATTCAGCATACATCAATCTGTGAGATAATGTTATCTTACTAAGTGACAGTCCTGTGGATATGAGATAAGAAAGAAATTCCAGAACTGTTTAGAAATATGTTACAGGTTTCAGGAAAATCATGGGGATGGGGAGTTATCATATGACTTGAATATTTTAGAAGATTGGCTAGATTTTCTACTTTTGGTTATTTTCTAAGGTTTAAATAGGTGCAACAACATCTGTGCATTCTAATCTCTATAAAATTAGTTATGCAGTAATCTCATAAATCTTAGGTGGTATTTGGGGGGGCGGGGGGAAATAATAATAAAAAAAAAATCACAAAACTTACTCCTTCCACCATGCAGTTTGTAAATGTGAGGGTCCTCTGGCATAACTTGAACTGAAGATCCTTTCATTGCTCTCTGAGCTCCATTTTAGTAGGAGAGTTTGAGTGTCCCAGCTCTCTTGCATGAACACACTGTTTTTGTTATAACTCTTGTTCCTAATAATCTTTGAAATTTGAACCACATTTGAATGATACCTCACAGCATTGAACTTTCTCTTAATAATAGTTGAAAAGTAAGTGTAATGGTGAATTGTTGTCTAACCATAATTTTTTTTCTTCATTGTAATACACTAAACTTTATTTATAAAGGGCTCAGGTTATGAGACAAACATTTTATTGGCTCTGCTTTTATCTTTTCAAAGCAAAGGTAGTCTTGCTATCAGGCTTTAGGTTAATTTGGTGTACTCTTCTCACTAGCTGCTCTGTCAGGATTAATAAATTATGAGTAAAATAAAATGTGTTTCAAAATGAAATTGGATATCCAAAAATGCAACAAAAGAACTGCTGACATGGAAGAAATCCTCACGTAATTCATTGTATTATATAAATGAGTTATACTTTTTGAGGCATATTTTAGCGATGTTTGCTGCTGTAGTTGCATGATACTGCAAATCATTAGCATATTTGGAGAAGCAGCATTCTGTCCCTTCATTAATATAAATTTTCATGAATTATATTATTTTTCTGTTTTAGAGTGGATTTTTATAAAATACAGGAATATGTAAGTGTATTGCATCCAGGCTATAACCAAATTTGGGGTACTAGGCCCAACAAGCAGATATTTACAGTAGTAAACTGTGTAAGGTAAAACTCTCCTTTACCTATATATGAATACAGGACATTAAAGTGGTCAGTTCTTTGTAACTGATTTTGAAGTAAGGTGCCTTTCCAATTAGCTGGGGTCTTTTTTGCAATTATACGCAATCTAAAGACATTTCTGCCTAGGTTGTCAATCATGGAAAGCTGCACTACATTGCTATAAATTTCTTCTATACATGCTTGAGTTATACCTTAAATAACCTTGCACTTCTCAGTAACTAATAATTTGCACTGAAATAATTAGGCTTTATCTTTAGGCTTCTGAGGTTTCTCGTATCTTGTGTTACTACTTTTGTATTCTCTGATACAGTTCATGTTTTTGTTTTTTTTTCTCAGAAGCCTATGAGATGATAACATGACATTTATTAGCACAATGCCATTATGTATACTTCCCTATTATTATAGGGTTAATCTCAGCTAATTAGGTTTACAGATATAATAGGTCCAGTAAGAAATGTCTGATAGATGGAGAGACAGTCAATGCTTTCATAACAATTTGTTACTAATATCTATTATCTATTGCATTATTTCTAGTCCTTTATTAAAATTTCTCTGTTGTAGACATAGAATGGTACAGTTCTTAGCTGGTAGGCACTGCTGTTATACAAGAAGTAGCTGATATCTTGTCTAGGCCTCCGTAATGGTTTTGCTACTGTCTCACAAGTGAGAAAAATTTCTATAAATGGATGCAAAACCAGTTGAATAACAATAGTTCAGGGAACTATTGATACACTATCACAGCAGTATTGAACAGTTCAGCCAACACTAGATCACTATTGAAAAGCAAGGATGTATCAAAATAAATTTACTTGGGATTATTGTGGTTCTAGATTCCTAAATGGTTCCAACAGTGACCTAAATGAAGAAGTAGAAAGCACACACATTAGCCTTGTAATATGGTCTGAGCTCCTGCAGCTACCTTGAAATACATTATTAGAATTTTATGTGATTCTGCTAAACTGAAGAAATAGTTTAAAAATGAAGAACCGTAACAGGGACATATAAAAAAAATCAGGTGTGTAAACTTACTTTGAAAGAGTTGGAAAAAGCAAATACAATTTGCTGGCCCTTAAAAAAGGTTTGTAAGGTAATATAAAACTAGTGTAGAAGGTCCAATACAAATAGCATAAGTGTACATTCTATCATGAACCAGAACAGGAATCTATTCACTGACCTGCCATACTAAACCATAGTGAAGACTGAAAAATTTAGCAGTAAATTTTGCTGTCAACTCAGACAGTATTTTAGGGATTTTGAGAGTAAACCACAAATTTTATCAAGAAACATTTTTGACACACATTTTATAGTAGGCAAATTAAAAAATGGATAAAAATTTGAAATTACTGTAACATAGAGCGGAGACCAGCAGTTTGGATTAGGACAGCACAAAAAACATTTAGATCATTTGGAAAGTATGTATTGAGGAACCATGCATCGTTACTAGATTTAATTGAACCTTACTGAAGTAAGTATGTATGACTGCTAATTAGCTACCTAGAATTAGAGTGAATAGTTTGTGATATTGTGAAATTGCCCATGTGCAGGGAGAAAGCAGAGGTCTTGAAACAGATAGCTTCTTCTGAAGAGGGATTAGACTTTGTTTAGTTGATGCTTTAGTTATTTGCCCCAAAGTCTAGGAATATGTACATTGAACAAAAATTTTCGTATCTTTTGCAGCAAAATAAAAAGGCTAGAAAAGCACGTACAATTACAGACAACAGGGGATTTGTCAGTAAGTTGATCCTATCATGCTCTCTCTGTATTTTTGGGATGTAAATAGTACCTCAGAATACCTATCAACCAGTGGGTTTAAATAGGGTGGCTCTGTGGTATTAGAGAACTATTAAGCAACTAGCAAACTTGGAAGTATCCCAGAACACTTTTGGTCTGACCTACTGTTCGGACTTCAAGAGTATGTTATTTGCATAGATTTGATGCATAGTACAAAGAGAACAAAATCCCAACTTTTCTGTATCAGAAAGCTGTATACACAAATTATTTTTCAGTAAATAATCCAAATTCTGGCTGGTTTTTTATCATTTCTAAACAATATAATGCTTCCTTTTTAGTATAAAAATTACTGAATTTAGGAAAAGAATGAAAGACAGAAAAACTGGATATAGTGCATATTGCCAGCACATCTGGAAGACAGTTATTCACAAATTACCCAAGAGATAGAATAGAAAACTGGCAGCTTTGCTGCTATTATAAATCCTATCACTTCTAAAGGAGTTAATGGATGCCCAGCTAATCAGTCTTTGTCATCTTGTAGCATTCAGAGGCAAAATAAAGGCTACAAAAATAAAAAGCAAGGAAAACTCATTGGTCTGGTACATTAAAATGTGTGGGTTTTTTCTTCCCAATGCACTCTCAGCAAACCTGGTGTACAGTGTTTAATTTGATTTTAAAATTTGCAATGTTTTAACTGGATGAGAAATTGGTGCTGTAGATATAATGGCTGCTGTGGTTACTAACTTACATTCTTTCATGTCATCATTTGTGATGTATGCCTAACTTATATTTAACATGGTTCTGTCGATTTTATCACTGGATGTAGAGCAGTCTTGCCTGTAAAAGGTTTTGTTTTCTTTATTCTGAATTTGATTGGAAAAGAAAAGGCAAGGTCACATGTGAAAACCCAGAGTACTTCTCTCCTTTTTCTCTGAAGACAAGACCCACAACTTACTTACGTCTGGGCAGACCTAAATGAAAAATGAATCGGACTCTATTAGTGCACAGTAGTGTCTCACTGGGGCAGATAAGCTGAAAAATAAATGTGCTGAATGACATAAATAACTGCCCAATTTGGAAATGGTCCTGAATATCATCAAGGATATTTTACATTGCCAAAATGTTGCCAAAATATAGCAACAGGTTAAAGAGGAATCTTCATATCTCATGAGACAATGCCACTTAGATTCTCAATCATACAGTGCTTAGGAAATAAAAAAATGTGTGGTACATACTGCACATTCCACACTTAATGATGGATGGAATGACATATAATCTTATATTGACTTGGAGATCAGTGGGGGGATTCCCCTCTGAAATTAATAAAAGTATATTATGGCTCATCAGGTCTAACACCCATTAAAAGTATCCTTCACATCATAAAAAACCACTACCTGTTCCTTGTCTGCTCAGTGCCTACTGAACAGATTTCTTCAGGGGTCCTTATGTCTAGAACAGCAGTGGGTCACAGTATACTTCTAAGTATCTCCATGGATTTCTTTATGCAAGGAAAATATATAAGTAGATATAGTTGTGTATCTATAGTTTAGAATGAAGCAACCGATTATCTACTGGTAAACTTCAGTGCCATTGGGTAAACTGTAATCTCGTCTTCCTTGGACTTTATGACTTTGAATATCCAGCTTCAAATTCTAGCTATTCAAGTTGTAAGGCAATAATAAAATGTTTCCACCTTTCATTATATATAGCATCTCCTTCTCTGAATTTGACTTCAACAGAGTTTATGGGTGAATGCAGGCTTGTGCTGAAGCACTCTCAGTCATTTGCTGTAGTCCTTATGTTGACGTTTTGGCTTTTTTTCATACATACATTAGCTGGCATATAGGAGTGGTTCTACTGTCACCTGATTTAAGAGGACAACTGTACCTGGTTTGAACTGAGTCCACATCCTACAACAATATATTCCTCAGTAATAGGTCAGCTCTGCTCAGACATAGAAATGAATGCTTTCTTCTGAATGGCCTTGCTGCTCTATTCTGGTGTCTTCATGGAAAGGTGAGACTGACAGAGCATAGAGGAACAAAGCAGAGTAGCTGGGACCTTTACAGATACACAAGTACATCTGGGGTTTATCTCAGCTGTTAGCTCCTCACAGGAGTGGGATATGAGTAATGGCCTGTTTTGTGCTTCTCTGAGTCATATCAGGAAGCTTCATCAGAAAAGAAAACTGTTAGGGAGTGGTTTTTTATGGAGTACCTTGTCATCCCACCTTATTACTGTCTTGTGGGAAAGCTGGTTTGTGATAGGTGCTTTTGCTTGTAGCCTGAGAGGTAGGAAACACCTTTAGAAGAATTTTCCAATATAGCTGACTGCCTTTCAGTTGATCATAAACACAGCTTCTGTTGATATTACCCATCCTCACTCAAAAACAGCAAGACAAAATAGTCCAGTCGTGTTTCTCTGCACTTTGCTGTCATGGAATACTTCTTTTGCAGAACTGTTTCAGGGAACCACATGAGGAGATTCGTCAAACTCCCATTTAGTGTGCGTGGCCAGACTGACTTTGAATGTTCGGTTTTCCGTTTTGCACCATTTTTAAGTCTCCAATTCAGATTTTCTATCGATTTTTTTTATGGCCAACACCTGATAAAAGAAGGCTTATGTTGTTTGAGTTGTAGTTAAAAGCAACTTGAGGAGAAAATAAAGGATCTAACCTTTCTTTTTTCTGGTTTTGTTTTGTGGTGGGTTTTTTTTGGTTTGTTTGTTTTTTGTGTGTGATGCTTAGATCAGTGACTAGCTAGGTGATTACTTGAAGACTTAATACAAAGCATTCTGGGTGTCAAAAAGAATTAGAAATCTGTCTTTGGCCTGCATTAATTGCCTTCGCTCAAGAAAGTTTTCCCCGTATCTGGTCATCTGAAAAATGCAGAATTAACCACAATTTACTAACCTGGGTGTGAGAGGAGACTTCCTTCTTCTCGCTGCAGAACTCTCAAGAGAAAAACTGCAATTTATTGTTTTACAGAAAGGCAGTCAGTTTTTCTCCCTATTTTCTGCAAGAAGAATGTAAAATGAGTGGTGCCACACACCCTGTGGCACGATGACTTCTTTATGTCAGCAGCAGTATAGTTCTTGAGGAGTTCTGCCTGGGATATTATAGCCACCGAGTTCTTAACAGTTCACTTTAAAGGCCTTGGGGGAGGAGAAATGAAAAATGCTGCAATTATTTTTTTCTTACTCCACACAGTGTCCCTTTAAGGGTTTCACATAAAGTCTGTACACGGAAAAAAAAACCTGTAAAAGAGTAGGAAAATATTGCATATTATCTGGAATATCCCAGAGAAATTAAGTTTCTGTCCTATTTCAACCAATATTGTCATTATAATCAACATTTCATAATTATTGCTGCTTATCCTCACAATTCTAAACTATGGTCACAAAATCAGAAGCCACACTGATCACAGTGGAAGTACAGAGATTTGAGCAGGTATCTATGAACTTTACACAGTTCCTGTTAGTGCATCTGAATAATGTACTTTCTGCTTTTTCTAAAGGTTTCTATGAGAAACTTCCCTTTGTAATGTCTTGCTTTTGACCTTTTAATTTTCTGGCTTAGTGTTATGCAAATACACTGTGAACACTAGTTCACACATTTCTTCAGTAAAAAAGTTATAGTTCCTTACAGCAATAACAAATTCTGGTGGTTTCAGATGGTCATGACCATATTTTTAAATTCTAATATAGCAAAACAGATACATTTGTTAACCAGATGTATGTATTCTCTTCCACTATAATATAGTCTACACTAGTATGTGGAACAAAGCAAACTATAAGGTTCATAATTAAATGCTTGTGCAGAATTATTTGGATTGATGATAGCAACTGTTCAGTGGCTTCCTGACTTTGATTGGAAGGTCTCCCTGACTTTCTCCATTCCCTATGTTTTATTTTGCAGGAGGCAGAAGAACAGCCACTTTGTTGTACTACCTGAGATATGGATGAGGGAAACGATCCTGCTTTAAAAATACATAATTAACTAAGTACATATCCCCCCTCCATCCCCTCACCAGATGACATAATCTATTATAAGGTTTTAAAGCTGGTTCCACAATAAGGTGTTCTTTTACTCTGGCACCAGCAAAGCACTGAGATAGTGGGCACAAGGAAGTGGTTAGGGACAGAACACCTGAAACTAGCTTTGTTGCCAAGGGCATCTTAACATGAAAACACAGTCTTAGGAATAATATTAGAAACAGAAATATTTGTGCTCTCTGCAGGGAGCTGGATCTCTTTTTTTCTTGCACGTGATTAATGCAAATTTAAAAAGAAAAGAATGTACAAAATCCTTAGCATTTGTCTCCATTTGCCATGAACAAGAGAGAAAACAAGTTTCATCACATTTCTTGCAGATTGGAGACTTGAATCCAGAAGTTATTTTTTCAGAGTCTTAGTATTTCAGGGTTTTTCTTCTGAATGCTTAAAATTTTCAAGACTCAACTTTTTGTTTTGTTAAGGCTTTTGTGCTCTGTTCCCATTCCAGCATGGCAAATTAGAACTATGAAACAAGAGCAAGTTAATATAACTACTTGGAAGTAAAATTAATTTTCATAAAAAGATTGGAATATCTAGTTTTTGTGAGATTAAGCATTGCCTATTTTTGGCACCTACTGTGAGATTAGAGTACGACCTATTATTAGGAATTACAGTCTATCAGTAGTAACCATATAATCAAATCTGACAGGATTCTCTCCAATTCTCTTGTCGTGATCTGTGACCTATTATATCTCCTTTTTGGAGTGAATTTAACTTACCGGGATCTGCCGAGAGGTCCGCACGCAGCGCTCGCCTCTCACAGAGGAGCAGTGAACTTCGGCACTGACTTTTCCGGTGAGACACTTGTTCAACGCTCACTAGTGTTTCCAGTAACAGCAGCCAATCCCCAATTAGAATTTACAAATACACGGTTTGTTGAAGGGAAAAATAAAACAATTTGGGGCAGGAGATTCAAAGAGGGTAACTGAAAGACATAGATCTGTAAAATATCTTTAAAACACGAAATACCAAGAACTTACATATGCTCTGATACTTAGATAAACTTTATTTACACACCCAGATTAATTATCACAGAGGAGAAGAGGAAAGAGGGATATGCCCGACGCTTGTCCCATAGAGGGTCACGGTTTGTGTGCAGGTAAGTGAGACGGAAACACCTTAGGGAGAGAATTATACCCAGAATACAACCCCTTACTTTGTTCCTGAGATGGTCTAGGTACTTATATAGTAGGTGCGGGTGACTTCCCCTGCAACCCGGTCTTAGAACCACGGGTGGCAGGAAGAAATCTCACCGCACGTGCTCAGCAGCAGGCAGGTTCCGCAGGTGGGCAGCAGCAGGCAGGAACTGCAGGCAACCGGGTTCCGCAAGCAAGGATCGCTGGCAGCCCGGCAGGACCGCAGGCAGGTCGGGAGCTGGGACTGCAAAACCCGCGGGCGAGGCAGGACAAGCCGGTTCAGCAGGGATTAGTCAGGACTGCAGGGGAAGCGGGAGCCGGGACTAGCCAAGAGCCGGGCTGCAGGGGGGAGCCGGGAGTAGCAGCTAAAGAGGAGCAGGGACCTCTGGCTGGCAGGCACCCCCAAGGCGCAGGTCACCCCCCAAAAGCAAGCAGCAGCTTCACTGTCCGTCCAAAAGTACACCCCAAAGCAGCACCCACGCTGTCTCTTTTATGCGTTTCCTTTGCTCCCAATTGGCCAGTCTCTTGTTTCTGGGGCTTCTCAGCCAATCAGACAGGGACTTTTTCCCGCCACTGCTGTTACCAGGCAGACTTGCGGTTTGCAACCTTGTTGCCATTTTCCCGCCACGGACCCTCTCTAGCTCGCAGCCAGCAGCTGCCTCCCTCATGGCATGCGAGTTGTTTTCTGGCAGGGGACGCAGGCAGGAGAGGGCTTAAAGTGCCACGTGGAGGAGCCATCTTTAAGCCAATTATGACTGCTGACCTAAAGGGCGTATTATATTCGTGTGAGGAAAGGTCTAGTCCTTCACATCTCTCTAAAAAAGAGATAGCTCTGTTTTTTTGCAGATAGTTTGCTTATGGAAGATTAAGTGCTTGACAGTGTAGGTGCTTTAAGGATTCAATACACTTTCCTTGGAGATACTATTTTAATCCAGAAACATTTCTACTCAGGCTACATAAAAGGAGCATTATAGACCAGATAAAGCAATCAAATAATTACTTCTTCATATGTTCCATGAGGAAAGGAATGAGCTTCAGATGAAATGCTAGGTCATGCTTTGTAGAACTGCTGCTCTGTCTTGCTGTCTTTCATCTTGTGAAGGCTTCTGAAAGCAACGGGGTGAATCACACTTGGTATTTGAAATTAAAGTAAATTTTCTCATCCATGTTGTCAGACTGGGTTCTCATTCAGAATTCATTCTTTCTGACCATATTCCTGGACTCATAAGCACTTAGTATTATCTCTGGTTTCCAGCACTGCCAGTGAAGGCCAGGAGTGACTTCTTTTACTCATATGAGCCTGCAGTACCTTGCATGAAAACGTCTGTTATTTCAGTGGAACGCCGGAGCACATGAGATCAATAGAAGAAAAGTAGTTTATTTTCACTTTTTAGGTCATGTAACACAGGTCATTCTACTGGTGTGGAAGCCAGGATTACTGCTCTGTTTCCTCAGTTCCTGCTCATTTCTTGGAAGAAATTTTTTTCACATTTCATACATATTGCACTAGTATTCATTCACTTAATATTTTGAAATTTTTGCACTTGAATTGCTCAGCTCTTGCATTAATGCTGTTGGGTTGTAGTAATCTTTTATTATTCATTTTATTGTTTGTTTTCCAAGGCCTTTTTTACTAGTGCTTTCATAGAGACAGCTACATATTTAATGCCAGGAAAAACCCAACCAAAACCAAAACAATAGTTTGGATATTGCTCAAGCTCCATGATAGATTGATGCACATAATTATTTGTATTGCTCATTTTATTTTTTCTCTTACAGCATTATGTTTTTTGAACATTGTTTTTGCACACTGCTAATCTTTTGGCCCTGCAGGCTCCTTGGCATTGGATATTCTTTTTTTAAAGGTTTTTATGTCTCAATATATTCTTTGGTTTGACTTACAATTTTGTATTTAAAATTTATGCTCAGCTCTGTTTTCTTCAGCTGGACACAGTTTTCACTTTTTATAGAATGTATTTTTTTAATTATTTTTGTGGGTTTCTGATTGTTATAAAAGCCTTTTAGTCCTTTCAGATGTGTCATATATATCCAATTTAATGTTCTATGTTAGTGCTTTAAATAATTTAAGTCCTTAAAAAAACTTTAACCTTTTAACTGCTCCATTTAATTTCAGTTTGCTAACTTAAATACTTATATGTAGTTCATCTCTTTGAAGTTTATGTTACTGAGTGGATGCTTTAATTTACTAAGCTTGTACCTGGATCAAGGCAATCCCAAGCACAAATAAAGGTTGGTTGGGGAATGGCTTAAGAGCAGCCCTGAGGAGGAGGACTTGGGTGTGTTGGTTGATGAGAAGCTCAACATGAGCTGGCAGTATGTGCTTGCAGCCCTGAAAGCCAACCATGTCCTGGGCTGCTTCAAAAAAAGCAGGGCCAGTAGGACAAGAGTGATGATTCTCCTTCTCTACTCAGCTTTCATGAGACCCCACCTGGACTACTGTGTCTAGTTCTGGAGTCCTCAGTACAGGAAGGACATGGAGTTGTTGGAGTAAGTCCAGAGGAGGGCCACAAAGATGATGAGAGGACTGCAGTACTTCTATGTAAGACATGCTGAGAGAATTGGGGTTATTCAGCCTGCAGAAGACAAGGCTCTGGGGAGAACTTATAGTGGCCTTCTAGTACTTGAAAGAGGCCTTCAGGAAAGATGGGGATGATAGGACAAGGGGTCATGGTTTCAAACTGGAAGAAAGGAGATTTAGATTACATATTAGGATGAAATTCTTTGCCACACTGAAGAGGTTGGTGAGACGCTGGAACAGGTTGCCCAGAGAGGTTGTGGATGCCCCATGCCTGAAAGTGTTCAAAGATAGGGTGGATGGGGCTTAGAGCTGGTTTACTGGAAGGTGTTTGTGCCAATGCAGGAGGTTTGGAACTAGGTGATCTTTAAGGTCCCTTCCAAACCAAACCATTCTATGATTCTGATGATCTTGTTTCTTTTTTAAAGCACCATGGTATCACCTCCTATGTCATTCTTATATTGCTATACCATAATGTATTCAACTAATTATATTTTTAACACAATTTCCAAGTTGCCTAACATATCAGTGTCCTCATTTGTAATTACCCATTTAATTTTCATTAGTTTTGGCCACCTGGCTGCTGTCTATGCTATATATCTTTTCTTTATACCTGTCACTTCAGAACAGCTGTCTTGAAAATGTATGTTTAATTTTTAAAAAATAATAATATATTAAAAAAAGAAACAAAAAGTTGTTATTATTTTTAAAGAGATTGTTACCTGTGATAGGTAAATGGCATCTTTCTCGCTTTCCATTGTGACATTGAAAACTCATAAAAAATCAGTGCTCTGATACCTTTTTTCAAATAATGTGATACTTTTTGCTCACAGAAGGAGTTAAAGTTCATTAAAGTCCAAGCAGACTTACTATCCTTTTCGATCTGTTTTTGCTAGACTGCTAGATCCCACAGCTGTGTTTCTAATTTTACTTCTATTACCATTAATGTGCACTTAAAAGAAATACAAATTCCTGCTCAAAGGAAATGCAGATTGAATACATGTAAATATCCTGACCTATGCACATGAAGAGCTAAGGAAGAAGCCTAGTTTCTAGGCTTATGCTGTTTTTTATACATCATCCAATCAGTTACTTCAATAGCATTAAGCTGAAACTACAGCAAACAGGAGTTTTGAGGAAGATATGAGGCTAATACAGAGAAGGTGGAACTCCACAGGCATGAATTCTTTTCTTCAGGTATGGACACAGATCGAGCAAGAGTTCCTTGAAAAATAAATTTATATAAACTCTAACAGAATAGTCTAAGCCAAGTAGTCTTACTCATCATTGCTGTATTTCCTGCATCTCATAAACAACAACAACTCACAAAATATGGCCAAGACAGCAAAAATTTATGTAGACAGTAGCAGGTTACCTATACAGTATTTAGGCTTGTTTGCTAAAAGCAGCCTTGATTGCAGTGAACTGAGTTATCCAAATACATATTTATTCATCTTTCTGATTACTAGCAGTGAACTCATCCCAAGGTAGCCTTTTGCCTTCATTATTTAAGAGAAACTTTATATAACACCTCTTCTACTTTGGAACAATGTTGGAATTTTATATATATTTTTTTTCTTTTTTTTTCTCAAGAGTTTTCTTGTTTCTATTCACTTTGTTATTAGTTGAAAATCTTAAAATATTTTCTGTTTAATTGAGTGGAGGTTTCTGCTTCAGATGATCACTATTTTGTTTATGAACTCAATGGTAATATTCTTAACCTAGAAGAAGCTAATAGCAAAATGTCAGCTTCCTTGTGTGAACATTTCCTCATAACATATTCCTTGGGTATAAAAAAGTTGGAAATGTTAAATGTAGTCAACACAATGTTTTGCTCCCCAGATGACTGATAAGACATAAAAGCTTGAAGGTGTGATTTCTGGTGGGATTCTTATTCAGTACAGATATTTTCAAAGACTTAGTTGTTAGTAATTTGTATTTTAAGGATAAACTGTACATTTATTTTTTTTTCCGTCATTTTCCCCAGAATTTAATTTAAGGTGACATTTCTAGTCACAACTTTTAAGTGTCAGTGCTAGTGGTGTTTAAATAAGTTGTACTACAAAATATATGTTTCTGCACCTTTAATGTGAAATTAGACAAGTATCTATGAAAATTAGCAACGTTTTTCTCTCTTTTGTATTTTTTTCTTATTTACCTTTTTTTTCCCCCCTTTAAAAAAAATAAATAGTATTTTCACTCAACTGTTTTCTGGCCTGGTCTCTAAGATCAGATCTCTAAGAGTGCATTTGCATTAGCATTTTGAGTAAAAGGGCATTTTTTGTCCCTCCTTAGGCTTTGGATTGCATTACAAAGCTATCTTGGAGGACTCTGACTAGATTTCTTTAAAGTGAAAATATTCCCAAATACCTTCTAGTGGTGTTCTTAATGCACTACAATCTATAAGGAAATTAACACTGGAAAAAGGCACAGATCCCAAGAGAAATGTGTATTATGTGGACACCCGTTCCTCAGCACTATCTACAGAGCCCTGGTATCTCTTCACTTGCTGATGTAGACATAGCCTTTAGAACAGGATCCAGATTTCCCATCTGTGGGAAAATTTGTAGGAGTGGCAGTAGAGAGAAACAGAGAGTATTTTCTGTAAGAATATAATTAAATAATTTCTGGATAGCCTGTAAGGGACTGTGCTTACGAGTAGCTGAATTTTCCATTAAAACTGTTTGATGTTTGTCCACTAGATTAAATTGGCTTTGACATGTCTACTTGCCTTAGAAAATGTTGCTTTTTCCATTGTAATGCTTTCAGTTAAAATCTTAAAATCCATTATATATGTTGTCTAAACAGGGAATTTATTTATTTTTTTCCCTGTAGAAATAGTTGAGCAACTGTACATTGGCTACACTCTAGCTGAGCATGTTTACATACAAGTCTAAGTTCTCTTATATGCTGTCCAAACATAAATACTGGGCACAAGCCCTCAGATTGTTTCTGATAACTCATGTGAACTGCATGTTGTGGTATTTTAATTGTGTTAGTATTTTACAAGTAAGTTGATTTTACTCTTTGAAAGAAAAATAGTAAGGACCATCAGGACATAGGGAGGAATGATGTTTATTTCACTGGGGAGGTCTGACTGAAGAGCTGTTCATTTGTGAGCACCTTACAATTAATGTAAGACTTGCATACTATAGCATGGTTAGCATTTGTCTTGAAGAACATAATTCTCCCTAAGTATGTGTGTTTTCAGCATTGACAGCTAAGAACTTAGACAACAACAGCTTGGCAGGTCGATTTTAATTCCTGTTGCAACTAGGTTTGTAATTGATTTTTACTTTGTAAGTTTGCACTCACTGAATAAGTAACTCTTTAAATTATTGATATTATTAATATTAATATTAATTAATTTTAATTATTAAAATTAATATTAATTAATAAATAAAGTTAATGTTAATATTAATAAATAATAATATTATACTCATTCCGAAAGAGAAAATATAAAATAAGTTATTAGTTGTATTTTTATAGATAAAACCAGAAGTTTTAGACCATATGATCAAAAAGCAGAACATTACAAATCTTAATTATTATAAATTGTTTAATTTTATTAAATTACAAGGTAGTAAAAAACCCCACAACCTTCAAGCTTATAATTAAATAGATTTTTTGTATGTATTTGGAAGTTCACAGAGCACTTCCTGATTCCTATTGTGTGCTGGAAAAGGAACATAGTAGCATAATAGGTTTTGATCCTATTAAAATTACCAGAAAGTCTATCAGTCATGTCCCTGGAAACAGGTTTAAACCATGTAGAAGATTTAGTTTGAGGTTAAAGTATTTTGTATATAACTAATGAATAAATTCCAATTTTCTCCACCAAATACAGTAACAATAAGCAAATAACATTCTCATAATGAGCTGTCAGCTCACATCTATTTTATTCCATGTGTTTTTACTAATGTTTTTCAAATTGGTATTGTTAATGCAGATTCATGACTGGTCACTCATGCTTTTATTTAACTTGAGCTACTAGTAATGGAAAGTTTCTCAGTCAGTTCACAAATTACATTTTTGCTGATGCTACTGATTTAGTGCTATGAATTCTGCCAACATTAAGTTTGTGAAGCCTTAAGCTAATTAACTTTTTCAATTTCACAATGAAGTAATATTGTGCCAATTTCCTTGCAACATTATTTTATAGAAATTCATGCACAAAATTGTTCCGTATGAGTTGTTTGCTATATCTGTCAATAAAACCAGAGCCAACAAACTTAAAACCTTAAGTAAAATAAATCTACAATGTTCTTCACACAGAATTTGACATGCAAGAACGCCATAGAAACCTACATTCAGAATCCCACTTTTACTGGCACTGTTATGTAACAAAGAAGGAAAAATCTCTTGTAATGGTTGTAGGAAGAATACGCTAGTGTAGACACTCCGCTGCACACATTTTTGTGTCTCCAAATCAAACACCTCTGGGGTTTTGTTTCAGGGAATGCTTTCTACATATCTACAATGGTTACATATTGGTAACAAATTTTTACAAACAGTGTTTTTGATTGAAATAAAAATGGACAATGCAGAGATTAATTTAATCTGACAAAAACATAGCAGGCAACTTTTTGGGTGGTTTTGAATTGAAGTGGTTTTTTCTGACAAAGTAGAATTTGCAACACAGGCAGATTTAAGATTTTTAATCTGTCATCATAATATCTACAAAACAGTGATGATTAACAGCAAAAGTGAGAGTCAGATTATTTGATTCATTTTCCTGTAAAAAATACCCTTTTGATCAGTTTTTACTGTGTCCTTTTTCCTCTGATGTTTCTTTTATGTTTCTGATAAGCACTTACTACTATTATTTTTTTCATTTAAGAGGAAATTTCCTGATGTGCCTTGCATCAGTTAATAGAAGTTCAGCACTACATCTTTGCATAAATTTTAATTTGTTAATTGGTGTAAACGTTTCAGATAAATCCTTCTATTCTTTTTCAGGAAAACTGGTTACTATTCTCATCCCCTAAGATCAATGAATTAAATATGGGCTCAGGATAAGTTTTGTGGCTTCTGAACAGAAAGATGTGTATCTGTTGCACGACAAATAAATGCAAATTCTCAGGTAAAGATAAAAACAATAAATCCAGATCCATGGCATAGATAGATATTCTTATTTTCTCTAAATGAGGATATAATGTATTAATTTTCAACTGTAACAGATGTTAGTGATTGGGAGGGAGGTTATTTCTGTTCAGTAACAGTTCAATATGTTCAATAACAACATTGCTAAAAACTATTTTACACATTTCAGTGATGATATATGTATGTAGTTTCTGATTATATATTGACTTACTTTCATTAAGATGTTCTTTGAAAACTCAGTGTGTTTGAATTTAGTGTCCCAGCTTTTGGAATATCCACTTTGATTAATGAAGTGCCTCTACCTATAGCAAAATATAGCTATAGGTAAATATATCAATGTAAGCAGTGCTTTGAGGTAGATCCCCTGAAATACATGATGCAGACCAATTTTACTATATTTTGTATCTGCAAAAGCATTTGTGATAATTTAAAAAAAATGTTGCCTTTATGTTGTAAAGCGTTTGTTTTGGTTGGTTGGTTTGGGTTTTGTTTTTTTTTTTAATGTATTACTTTGTACTAAATACTTAAATGCTGAAACAATATAAAAATTGAAAGTTAAAAAGGAGGACTTGAGATTTAGGATGGATAATCGCCCTTGAAGATATGGAGATATGGGTCACTTGGCTTGCTACTCTTGGAATTCAGGACGTTTCTTCCTTGAAAGCTCAGAAAGTAGTTGTCACAGTTTAATGCAGAGATGGCAATTAAACAAATAACAGATGCTCTCTTTTAACCCTTCTCCCTTCCCCAAAAGGGCAAGATGAGCAGGGAGACTTACAGGTTGTAAACTAAACTATGCAGCTTTAATGAACCAGTTATGATAAAAAAGAAAATAATTAAATATATACTAATATTTGCAAATACAAACAAAACCACTATGGCACAGCAAGTGATGTTACTTAGAAGAGACCTAACTGAAAAATAAAACTACTAGAAAGAAAATTGGTTCCATGCTGGCTCAAACCAAGACAGTAGTTCAGTTAATATTGCAATAGTCTTCTTAAATCAACTCCTCAAAAAATGAATATGTCTTTGTGGAAGTTTTCACATTATCAGGATCTGACACAGAAAAAAGAAGAGAGAAAGCCATTCTGCATATAGAGGAAAAATAGTAGAATAAGACACGATGGGATGAAGAGGTTTTTATATATTGGCCTTTTGTGTACTCTTCCAAGAAAAAAGAGATGTTTTTCCCCCAAAAGCTGAAATTATTTAGAAAATGGAAATAGTATACAGGAATGAACATGCTCAGATAGTAGTTATTTTTATTTAATATATAAATGTAATTTCAGTAAACCATCCCGATTTCTCCAATTTACTGTTGTAATTGAAAATTCAAATTAAGGTGTTGATGCCTACATATCGCAACACGTTTTATGTATAAATAGGATAATTGTAACAGAATGCTCAAACAACTGGAATTTTGTCCGTATTTGTATTGTTCAGTGAAGCATAAGCAGCAGCAGTAATGCTCTCAAGAAAGATAAAACCTGTGTATCTTTAAAATAATTGTCTTTGTGTTTGTGCATACACAGCACCCAAGGACTTAATGAAAACTTTAAAAACCTTCATTTACACAGTCTCATGGAGTCTAAACAACCAGGTAGAAGACTTTGATAGACTGCCTCATTATAGTGGTGCCTGTGCCATTTAATCACAAAGCACATGGCAAGCCAGTGGCCTGTTACAATGTAGAATGTAATTTTTCTATTTGAAACCTGTTTTGCACAAGCCAGACTCAATTGCTTTAAGAGAAAGCTGAGACACCTATTCCAACCTACTTACATCAGCTTGCACACATTTTCCGTACAATTTATGATGCATATACCTGCTTGATATTCAGAGCTGTCAAAATATTAACATGTCGCTTAGTTTATTTATGAAAAACAAATTAGCTTTGACTATGAAAGTTCTCAATATTTTCTCTATTTCTCTTGTTATCATAATGAATAATAAATGAAACCTGCACCCCTATGCAGCAGTTGTGAATTCTTTTTCATTTTTCTATAGTTTTGTATTTTTCCAAAATACAGGCCAAAACTCAGGGGAAAATATGTTAGAATTTGATGCAGTTTATAATTTTATTTTACAAATATTTAGTTTTTAATTTCTTACAGAGTGTATTATCACCTGCATTTTAAGAAAGAACTCTATTCAATTATATTAGTCAAACCCATTTCATAATGCTGTCATATCAGACTTATTTTTGTCTTTTGAATCTTTATTCAAAAATACCACATTAATAGCAGTATTTGAATATTTGCCCACTACTAAATAATTTGTTTTTTTCTTAATAATGAAATTACTTTATCTTAATTATCTGTAATTTCATCTTAACAGTATTATTAAAATTTAAGAAAATATGTAATTGAACCTTCCCTGATAGAATTCAGTATATAATATAATAATCCGAAAACAGAATGTTTGAGTTGCACAGAATTGGTATTAGCAGTATGGACGCATGTATTTTATACATTGCTCTTACTATTATACTATTTTTATTAAACAACAACAACAACAAAAGATATAAATGCTGGGCTACAAAGACTGTTAAGTGTAAGGGATTTTGTGGAATTCTGTCCTATTAAGAGCTGTATTTAAAGTATGTGCAATGACTTATGTCCCAAATAGCTTGTCAAAGTGAGATCGATGAGTCTTATTTAAGAGAATGAACTGAGTGTCAGCTTTCTGTGGAGAGCTGGATAGTGCCCTACAATTATGGCAAGTTGAAGCATGAATTATTTCAGTCATGACATTTTCTTGCATTTTAGGTGAAAGTTTGAATCAGCAGATATTTATACAGCTCTAGCTGTTTCTTGCAGTCTGTCTCACTGAAGCTAAATGAAACCTGCTTATGTATATCAAGAGATTCTGTATGCAAATGTATGCATATTAGAAAGATGAGGTAACTAGATGGACTGAGTGATGATATTGTCAGGAACCTACTCTACAGCTATCGAAGTTCCATTGTAAAGTGGGAAATACAGATGCTTTTCCAGCTACTGAAACTGTTCAATATTATTAACTTGATCTTTAATATGTTACTAACCTTGATAATGTGTCAAAGGGAAGCAGAAAAATGCATGGAAGAAACCCTGAATTCAGTTATAGCAGGAAAAAGAGTGTCTGTGAATACAAACTGCTGTTGCAGAGATAACCATACTGCTGTAAAGGTGACATGTAAATTTTGCAGAAGCTACTCCAGATCAGAGTAAATCAAATTGCTAAAATAAGCAAGTTACCATCTCTACTTTTCATTTTGACTTTTTAGAAACCTAACTAAAATCCACTACAGTCATGTTTCCTTTGTTTTTCGTCCCTTTATATTTGTTTCTATCTTGCTTTTAAAAAGATACTTGGTGAATTATAAATTCTATGCACTCTTCCCTAAGGCTTCTCTATTGTAAATAGATACTCAATATTTTTATTTCATCTGGAACTAACCTCCATACGTTAGAATAACTCATTTCAGATACAGGAAATCAAGAGCTGTTTTGCTGCTTTTTACTGTATATATATATATATGTACATCATTGCATATTATGCATACTATTACTTTTTAATTATACGTACAGGATACATATGAAACCCCATGCCAGTGTGTGGAATGGGCTCTCACAGAACTTGTCATAGACCTATCAAAACCTTCATTTTTCAGGCTTCAGTAAAGAGATTTGTGTTTTGTATCATGAGAAAGAAGAGTCCTAATAGTTGTCATTTACAATCAAAAGAGGGACATGGTTTTGAAGAACAAGATGATTCCCATTAATACAGCCAAATGATCATCTTTCCTCTTCAAAAAGAAAACTCACAAGCTCTGTGTACTAAAACTCTTAAGACAGTCAACCTTGAAGTTTTCAGTATATCTGCCTGCAAACAGTAAGGTCTTGATCATGCTCATTTAGAATAAATGAAAAGTTTTCCACAGATTTTAACTCAAGAGAACAAAGGAAAATTACTGAACTGTTTGAATGTAAAAAAAAAACTATATGAAAACTCAACAAAACCTTCAAATTTAGTATTTGAAATACAATTGAAATTTCATATCTGGCTGGTTTTGTTTGCTTGTTTGCTTTATAGAACTCCTTTTAAAGAAATGCAATTCCTATAATAATTTTTGTAAATAATTAAATAATAGTTGTACATTTAAAATTTAAGTTGATGTTTCTAATTTTCAATTTGAATTTAAAGTTTTAAAACAAATATTTTTGCATTTATTAAACAGGAAAATAAATATTTAAGATATATTTTTTACTTCCCCGTGCTTCCTTACCAAAATTCGTTCCCTGTGCTACGTAGTTTAGTTCAGCCTCCAAGTACATATTATCATGGCACTCACATAATAGGCAATGTAAAGTTCTGGCCTATGGAGAAAACAACAGCAGCTTGAAATGCAACTTAAATGAGGCAGAGGCAGTCCATTGCCACTGAGAATTAATTCTAAATCTGTATGTTTGGGAAGTGAGAGAGTTCCAGTTATTCACTTCAAAGCTTTTGTAACTTCAAAAAAACCTTAGTTTTTTTCTATTCTGAAACTAAATCAAACATTGATTTACGGGGATTTCTTGTGGCTAAATTTCCTGAAATGTTTTTACAGCACCTTGAATGGTGACTGTGGTTACTAATATCTAGCTTAACTAGGGAACTCATTGCTAGAGAGTGAAGTACAGGGAAAATACTCATCCTTTTAATTTCACTCTTAATACTACTATAACTTAGATACAGTATCAAAACAGTGCATTTACAATGTAATAGTTCTGTCACATTTTTAGTTTCCTGTTAGCATGAGTTATGGCTTATTTCAGAAAGCAAAGCTATATCTGAGATTACTGAGATGACCAAAGGAAGCAGGCCTGTTCACCTAAAGGTTAATAATAAGCAACATGGTTAATTTAATCGCTAACTCTCTCTGTTATTCTCTTCCTGCATACAGTGAGTGGTAGTCTGCACGGCTGCTCTAGAGGTCATAGAAACTGTAATAATTAACACCAAAATAGTTCTCTGAAGCTTGACTACAGCCACACTAATTATAGTAACCATATTTTAAATATAAAGCTGAGAAAAAACTATGCTTTCAGAGTTAAAAAGATATTGCCATTTTAATTCCTTGAGATTTTTAAATCTAGTTAAATTGGACATTTAATGTTTTTTGCAATAATGTAATCATCTGTACTCAGTGATTTAGCAGAATCACAGTAAAGAACAGAGATAATACCCATTCCGCTGTTCTGTCTCTTCCTGAAGTGTGGTGTTGGAAGATTGCTGATACCAAATTATGTAAGCATGTTTGTTAGACTTTTAAAATCTTCTACATCTTTGCTGACTTTGCTTAAAGGTGTGCTAATTACTGTCAGTTGCTGTAATACTGGACACCTGTGAGCTTGGAATTGGGCAAAGACAACCAATTTATTTTATGTAGGACACTGAACAGGCAGCAGATGGTAATAAGCTTCAGTCAACATGAAGCTGAGCAGGATTCACACCACCAAGCTAGATGTGGAAAACTCAAAATCCCTTGGTTAATCCCATGAGCCAGCCATTCTCCCTAATTGTGTCTTTCCATAAGAAGATGTACTTTACATGTTCCAGTCTCAGCTGAATGAATAAACATGATTTAATGTACTGACTGTAGGATTTTACTAATCTATTTATTAGTTCCCCTTTCAAGGGAAGTTATAATGATGTGTTTTCACTTAAAGCAATTAGAATGTATTTTTAACAGGGGAAATGACTTAGATTATAATTACAGAGCATTATGCTGCACTTTTAATGATTTCGCTCTTTAGAAAAATGAACAGTGAGAATCATTTTACATGAAGTTATTATCTTGCTCTTACAACATAATACTGACTTCCTTCTCAGGCTGTTGGGTCACCACAGCTGTCAGATCAGGGGCCTGTGTCTTGACTAAAATAAGAAGAATAATAATACTTACAATTACATCTGTAGTACCTGAAATATCTCTTCTTAATTATACTATGTGACTCTTCATACAATTTTGAGACAAAACCAAAGCTAAATGTGTGAAGATTTTACTGTTTTTTAATGTCTTTATTGTTCCCAGTGTTGCATATCTAAAACAGAAAATTACACTTAGTGCTGTAGCAACAAAAAATCTATGAAACAGTAAAGGCAGTCATACCTTTTCCTATGTATTGAACAGATAGAGTGGGTAAAAATGATGGTAAGGCAAATGCAATTCCACTCCTTTCAGTAGAGGAAAAAAAAGGTCTTGAGAAGTTATGTGACATGCTTTCTTTGCAAAGAGCTGGTTTATAGTCTCATGAGAAAAACAGACAATCACAAAATAGTAGACATGGAGCATGGCAGGTAGGTCTTCAACCTTGTGTTTCCGCTCGTTTGCAAGTATGCATAGTGGTATTGAGTGAAGTGGTAGCAGCTGTGGATTATGTATTAGTACCACCAGAAAACGTTATCTCTTTTTTTTCTCAGCTGCTGTGTAGACTCTTTTCTAAGGCAGCTATTTGGCTATGTATACTTTTTGCAACGTTTTTCTCAAAGTATGTTAAGAAAGCTAGGTATGCTTTCCAAACACTGAGTATTTCAGCTGCTGTAGAAGTTACTGGAATCGCTGATAGGCAACAAACGAGAAAACTCACATTAGTGAGGTTGAATCAATCCTCTGTACTGAGACCTGAGAGGCAGATTAATTACTATGCTCCTCTTTAATTCTCCTAATTCAACAATGCTTGCTGGGTTCCCCCCTGTGAAAAGGACTTTTCTAAAAGCAAGCAAGTCAAGGGTAGGTGGTATTGTGTTATAAAAGTGAGACAGAATAGGAAAGGCGTAAAGATTAAGGGTTTACAGCCAAATAGTTGGAAACATTAGTCTTTTGATAGTGTTATCAGAGAGCCATAGAATGTCTTGGGTTGGAAGGAACCCAAAGGTCATCTAGTCCAACCCCCCTACAATAAGCAGGGACATTCCTACTAGAACAAATTGCTCAGAGCCCCATCAAGCCTGAGCTTGAATGTTTCCAAGGATGGGACCTCCACCACCTCTCTAGGCAACCTGTTCCAGTGATCCACCACCCTCATAGTAAAGAACTTTTTCCTAAAGTCCAACCTAAATCTACCCTTCTCTAGCTTGAAATCATCACCCCTTGTCCTGTCATTACATGCCCTTGTTAACAGGTCTTCCCCAGCGTAGTTATAGGCTCTTTTCAAATATTGAAAGGTCACTATGAGGTCATAGAATAAGAGAATCATAGAATCCTAGGGGTTGGAAGGGACCTCGAAAGATCATCTAGTCCAACCCCCCTGCCAGAGCAGGGTCACCTAGAGTACATCACACAGGAATGCGTCCAGGCAGGTCTTGAATGTCTCCAGTGAAGAAGACTCCACAACCTCTCTGGGCAGCCTGTTCCAGTGCTCTGTCACTCTCACAGTAAAAAAAAAAATTATGATATTCACCTTAAACCTCCTATGCTCCAATTTGTATCTATTACTCCTTGTCCTATCACTGGTCATCACTGAAAAAAGCTTAGCTCCATCTTCTTGACACTCACCCTTTACGTATTTGTAAACATTGATGAGGTCACCCCTCAGTCTCCTTTTCTCCAAACTAAAGAGACCCAGCTCTCTCAGCCTTTCCTCATAAGGGAGATGTTCTAATCCCTTAATTATCTTTGTGGCTCTGCACTGGACTCTTTCCAGCAGTTCCCTGTCCTTCCTGAACTGAGGGGCCCAGAACTGGACACAATATTCCAGATGCGGCCTCACCAATGCAGAATAGAGGGGGAGGAGAACCTCTCTTGACCTACTAACCACACCCTTTCTAATGCACCCCAGGATGCCATTGGCCTTCTTAGCCACCAGGGCACACTGCTGGCTCATGGTCATCCTTCTGTCTACTAGGACCCCCAGGTCCCTCTTTCCTACACTGCTCTCCAGCAGGTCAGCCCCCAACCTGTACTGCTACATGGCATTTTTCTTCCCCAAATGCAAAACTCTACACTTGCCCTTGTTGAACTTCATCAGGTTTTTCCCCACCCAAGTCTCCAACCTGTCTAGGTCTCTTTGAATGACAGCACAGCCTTCTGGTGTGTCAGCCATTCCTCCCAGCTTGGTGTCATCAGCAAACTTGCTGAGGGTACATTCTGTACCCTCATCCAGGTCGTTGATGAAGATGTTGAACAACACCGGTCCCAGTACCGACCCCTGAGGGACTCCACTAGTCACAGGCCTCCAACTAGATTTTGCCCCATTGACTACAACTCTCTGACTTCTTCCTTTCAACCAGTTCTTGATCCACCTCACTGCCTGATCATCAAACCCATACCTGATCAACTTATCTACAAGGATGCTGTGGGAGACGGTGTCAAATGCTTTACTGAAATCAAGATAGACCACATCTACTGCTCTACCATCATCTATCCACCTAGTAATTTCCTCATAGAAGGCTATGAGGTTAGTCAAACATGACTTACCCTTGGTAAAACCATGTTGACTGCTCTTGATGACCCCCATCTCCTCGATATGCCCAAGGACAAGTTGTTCCATCACCTTTCCAGGGATGGAGGTGAGGCTGACCGGTCTATAGTTACCCGGGTCCTCCTTCTTGCCCTTCTTGTAGACTGGTGTGACATTTGCTATCCTCCAGTCCTCAGGCACCTCTCCTGTTACCCATGACTTACCGAAGATGATGGAGGGTGGCCTAGCAATGACCTCCGCCAGCTCCCTCAGCACCCTTGGATGCATTTCATCTGGACCCATTGATTTATGGATGTCCAGATTACTCAACTGATCCCTAACCCAATCCTCATCTACCTGGGCAAACTCCTCCTTTATCTTGACTTCTTCTGGGGCTATATGAAACTGGGGCTCATGGGGAAAGCCTGCAGGAGTAAAGACAGAGGCAAAGAAGGCATTCAGCACCTCTGCCTTCTTTATATCCTCTGTCACCAGGGCACCCGCCTCATTCAGCAGTGGGCCTGTATTGCCTCTGGTGTTAAGTTTTGTTGGCTATGTATTTGAAAAAGCTCTTTCTGTTATCATTAACCCGACTTGCAAGGTTAAGTTCCAAGGAGGCCTTAGTTTTCCTAGTTGCCTCCCTACATTCTCTGATAACATTCCTATATTCCTCCCAAGTGACCAGCCCCTCCTTCCATGATCTATAGATTTTCCTTTTCCATTTGAGTTTGCCCAGCAGTTCCTTTTTTAACCACGCCGGTCTCCTAGCTCCCTTACTAGATTTTCTACCCATTGGGACACACTGATCCTGTGCTTGCAAGAAGTGGTCCTTGAATGTTGACCAGCTATCAGGTCCCTTCTGAGTCTTCTCTTCTTTAGGCTGAACAACCCCAGCTCCCTCCGTGTGTCTTATTCATAAGAGAGGTGCTCCAGCCATCTGATCATTTTTGTTGCACTCCTCTGGACATGTGCCAACAGATCCACATCCTTCTTGTGTTGGAGGCTTCAGAGCTGGATGCAATACTCCAGGTGAGGTCTTATCTGAGCAGAGTAGAGGGGCAGAATCACCTCTCTTGATCTGCTGGCCACACTTCTTTTGATGCAGTTACATTAATGCTGTTGTCTCTTAGGTAAATTCTTGCACTTCTTACGTGTTTCACCGCACTCTGTACATTAATAAAGGGTGATTTGGTGAATTCATCAGTCTGATAGGAGAAAGGTTCTGAACTCTATAGAATTGTCAAGCAGGAAGATGGGCAGAGCTGCTCATTGCTTTCCTAGACAGAGCCAGTGGAAAATGTGCTGGAGTGAGTGGTTGTGAACTGGGATGGTTTAGACCTCGAATGCATGCCTGACGTATGGAAGTGCCATAAGAACAGAATTAATGGGATTGAATTAGTTCATAGTGCTGAACTGAAACTGGAGGAAATAGGAGGATGAGAGATTTTACTTTTTTGTTGTGAATCCCTGAAAGGATTGCAGGATTTGAGGAAAAATCCATGCTGGCTCTTGAGTAGGTGTGTGGGTGGGCTGGAATGGTAATGATGTGAGGTGTGGAGAAGGAAAGTATGTAAGTTTGATTCAGAACAGTTCTGTAAAAGGTAGAGGAAACTCTGCGGAAGATAGAGCATGTGTTCAGTAGGTTATTAATTTTTCCTCCTTTTGCTTTTTTCTTCCTATTACAAGGCTGCTATGTTACAGGCAATGTGTCAATGTATAATATATTTGAAATGCTCTGATAGGAATGCAGCCATTAATTGGCTTGGCAGTATTGAAGGCATAACAATTTGTAGTCAATTTTTTTTATTATTTTTTTTTAAATTAGATTTAAGATTTCTTCTAAGAAGTATTGTCTATGTGGCATTCTTGGAACCACATGCAATTTTAAATTTTCATCAGAGTTCATATCTCTGGCTAAAAAATGTGGTAGTAAGGAGGGTTTTGTTTGTTTTAATTATACTGGTATCTTCAGCAATTATTATCTTGTTCTTAATGTGGTAGCTTTCTTCCAGAGCTTTTTTGTTTGCTGTTACTGTTGTTTAGTAGATAATGAATGTCAGCATTGGCAAAGAAATTTTAAATCACCATAACGTATAAAAACTTGTATCATGTAAGGGTTATATTGAATGCTACTGCAATTAAGCATTTGAAGAGGTCATCCCTTATTAAGATAATCTATGTCACAATACAAATTATATAAGGAATGGGAATGAACACTAAAATAAAGCATCTGTTTTGAAGTAGTAATCCAGTCACTGTTTCAGAAAGAACTTCTATGTTATAATTTAAAAAAAACAAACAAACAAAAAACCCACACAAAACAACAACCAAACAAACAAAACAAAAAAAACGAACCCAAACACTTGCCCCAGTATTCTAGCTGAAGGTATAGAGATTGGTCTGCTTTAAGAAGGTACTTGAAACGAGAGCTTTTATTTGACAAACATTCTCTCAGCCTTGCTTTTCTGTCAGCTTTCACTGACAGTAAAGCCATGACAATGCTGGGAAATTGGTGTGTTGCTATAGAAATGGCTGTGATGCCACCAGTTCCGGATATATGCTTCGTTGCCAAATTCAATGCAAAGAGATAAATGTGGGAGAAATCTCTAAGCTACTGTATCTATACAAGGAAAAAGAAATGCCAAAAAACAAAAAAAAAACCCAAACCAACCCCACAAAAAACCCAACAAACGGACACTAATGATAATTGAGATGTTTTTAATACCTTGCGACATTTGGATTTTTTTTTTTTTTTTTTTACATATAGCTGATCAGTAGAGCCCTTGCATGAATTTGGAGAGTTTCAGGTTCTGTGCCTGAGTCGAAGTCTTAGGAGACAAAACTATTTCAACACAGGAATTAGGGCTCTCAACAGGGATGTCAAATTACAGCAGAGCTTGCATAAATACCCTTTGTCCTAACTTTTCAGTTCCCATAAAACAGGATCATGGTTCTCCAGGAAGCTGTAAGTGCAAGTTCTCCTCACTAAAATCAATAGTTTAGCAAAGTAATGGAGGAAGAAACTACCAGCAATCATGTACTTTGAAGTTTCTGGTTGGATATCTGTGTGTATGCATGCAGAGAAATGGATTCTGTCATACCTGTATTTTGCTTGGTTTGGAACGGTTAAATAAATAAATTATTGAGAGAAAAGTAGTACTGTAAAACAATACAGGAGAGAGAAATGGTCATTTCTAAGACTGTTACACTGTGCTTGTTTTTCTGCAATGCAGGAAATGTCTGTCCTCTGGGTCTGAACAGGATCATTCATGTATGAGATTAATGACATTTGGGGGCTGCCCACTATAGCCAGAAGAACTACTTCTAATATAGAATGTGTGTCTGAGTCATAATCTTCCTCTGAGTTTTCCTGAATTATTACAATGATGTATTCGTCATTCCTGGGGTAGCTCATTTTTTGTGGACATCCTGGCCTTCAGCCACAAGGCTAGATGCAGCTTCCTTTAAGTAGAGTGGGTAGCTGACCATCTCCCAAGGTCAAAACTGTACTTCCTTGGACCCCTCTTTCTATTCTATGTTTTAGCCATTGCTTCTTCAATGGACACAAAGTTTCAGGTCCAGAGGTGAATTTCTTCCTCATAAACAAGACAACTGAAGTGCCAGCCTTCAGATCACTGAGTTATGAGCTGCCGTTTCCACTGGCAATATTTCCCTGTTCTCAGACTCCGACTATCTGGGAGTCTTCTCTATAGATTTTTTTTTTTTTTTTTTCTATCTGAAAAATGTTTGTTCAGTGAGATAAGATAAAAATTTAGTTCTCATTTCCTTGTAATTCTCAGAAATCACTTTTTTTTTTTTTCCAGTTTTTGTTTAGTTGTGAAGAGTTGCTTCCCTAGGGTGTGGGGAATACCTATATGTAAAGAAGAAAATAGAAGTAAGGGAACATTAAAAGGATAGCCAATCTCTATATATTGATCACTGTAATATTTTCTTAAAGGAATCTACTATCAGGAATTAAAAATGAGTATTTTTAAAAAATGTTTTTAGTGCTTCTGGTGCTACTAACAACCTGTCAATAGCTTAAAGCAACTTACTGTGATTGCCTTCAGCAGTAGCTGTGGTTGTTCAGACAAAAAATGAAAATAATAATCTAATTATTCATCCTGGGTATCTTCTTCACACAAAAGTTTTTACCTTATTCATTCAGCTATCGTTAATTGCAGGTGACATGCAGGAAATTAGTTTTCTGAAATGCTTAGAAGACAATTCTGTTCAAGCCATGATGTATATCGTTTGAGTCACACCAGTCTCAGTGTTGATACACTTAATACTCCTGGATTGGTTATCAAAATGTTAGAAATGCAATGGCAGAGTGTTTTAAGATCAATGAAATCTCAGTTTCTAATTTGCAAGATTTTAAATGCCTTTTTGAAATCAACAGAATGGAGATGATTTGAGTCTCTGGCCTCAAGACTACATTGCAGTGTAACCTTCGGGATGAATGTCATCAAAACCACTGCTGCAATAGTTGCAGGGCTGTAAACACTCTGTGATTTGTCCATTGCTCTTCTTAAAGTATGACATGGAAAATAAGAGAAAAATATAATTACAGAAAAAAATCCAAACAAACCCCATGTGTTGTCCATATATTATTTCTTCTCTAAAATTTAACAGAATAGTCATATTTATATCTGCAGAATACAACTCAATCTAGACTGAGTAAAAGATACAGGTTTTAAACTATTCCAGAGGTATCTTGGTACAGGTATCTTGATGATGTGATCAAAACCTCTAAAATTTGTGAGCAAAGAGTACATTGTATGCTAGAAGTAAAAGCGCACTAGATACTGAGTTATTTCTTTATCTTCATACTTTCACAAGAATGGAAACTACCATTCCAGTGCTTGAAATCTAATTTGTATTCAACTTTTGTTCAGAGCTCAACATCCGCGTGCATGTTTTGAACTGTGCTATATTTAGACTGAAGAGATGAGGACAGAGAATTATGCAACTTAGAGGCATAAAATGTGATGGATGAAAAAAAAAATTAAAAATTAATTACATGTCCTTACTCTAGACAAAGAAACACTAAACTTTTCTTTAGAAATTACTGAACTTTAATACACATACATTGTAATAATAACTTCAAGTTATATAGTGGGCCACAATAATTTTTAAAAGACCCTTAATTTAGTTAATTGACTTTTCTTTGTTGTTGTTTTCACTAAAGGTATCAACAGCTGAGCTTTTTAGTAAGCCCTTTATTTGGAAGGGACAATGTTGAATTTCAGAACTTTTTGCCATCTTAAAAGGGGAAAGAGTTGGCATTCTAAGTTATTTGTCCTAAAACGTGACAAAAGTTTTTTTGCAGAGAGGGTATCAAAGAATGGGAGAGGGAGAAGGGGAAGAGAAGACTGAGGCTGGCTTTGGAAAAGCATATTGTATTAATACTTTCTACAGTTTCATTAGAAGACCTTGATAGAAGACTGCTTTGATACTTTTCAATCATTTGCCTTTGCTTGAGAGCCCTTCTTCCAGCATCTACAAGTGCACAACCTCTTGTAGGTCGTGCTGTCCTATTTTATGCCACTTCACTGAAGTCCTATTTTACAGAGAATAAATGTCAAAACTGAGAAGAGTAAAAAAGCTGTGTCTTTAGTGAATGAACTCTCCAGGTTGTTTTTCCTGAGATATTCTTTTAAGAGAAAAATATAACTAAACTTCTGTAAGAGAAAATATAAGTATTTAAGGTTGTATTTAGTCATGAATTCACATATAGGTTCATAGAGGTCTGCTAGTCCAACCTCTAGAGTGGGACTGTCAACTACTAATATGTTTTTTTTTAAATAGTCTCAGCCATCATATCAAACTTCCGCTTTTCTAAGTTTGCTGGAATCCTCCACAGCAGTAATAAAAGGGATACTAAAAATGTTTTTTTTAATGTAAGCACTCTCTCATACGACACAGACCATCTCTATGACAGTTCTAAGAAATTTTCATCACTAGTGGCAACACTGGAAATAGTGGTGCCTTAAAAAAATTAAGAACTTCAGTCAACAAAGCTTGCAAGTGCTTAGTTTTATTAATAACATATGCTTTGTTTAAATCTTCTGTGCTAATAAATTTTTCAATTGGAGTACCTATAAATTACTTAAAATCTGACATCTGTGCCTTAAGTTTGAGGATATACAATAAAGCTTCTGAGTATAGGTATGCACACATGCATTCAGAAATTTAATTGTGGGTGTATTTTCAGAACAAACACCCACTTACATAATTGAGTTGCATCTCTGGAGAAGTGATGAAGTCTTTTTATAAGGAACGGGAACAATGGCATAACATGCACAACTGTAAAAGAACTGTGTGTTGTATTGTGTTACTGAATTACTTATGGGTCACTGGGGGATTTTTTAGATTTGCATGCTTTTCCTGAAAGCAAAAACAAAACACAAACACACAAAAAAACCCCAAACCAACCAAACAAATCAGCAAAAAACCCACAAAACAATTGTATCTTATCTTTTAGAAATAATCCTATTTTAAATAAGTACTAAGATTCCAAGACTAAAGCCAAACATGGTCTAAACTAAAATTTATGCTGGAAAAAAAAAAAAAGATGATCAAAAGGTATTGAAAACATGCGCATTAGTACTAGGCAAAATTCTCCATGTGAATTAATATTTATATATAAATATTTATATATAACATTTGTATAATTTCAATTTTAATTGGAGTTTGTTTTTGTTTGAAGACTTCTAGAATTGAATATATAAAAATTTGTGGCCTTTGCAGAATTTCTAGATGCTTAAGAGCACTGAAAGACATGCTAAATATGTGTACTACTTAATACAAATTCTATCAGGACAATTCTAATAGTTCTTGAAAGGAAGATACAGGGTAGGAAAAAGTTAGTATTTTATGCTTCTGGAAAGAGTTTGTCCACAAGATCAGCTCTAGTGTTGATCTGTGTAGCTATATCTTGAAAAGCAATTTTTTCCTACTTTTTCATTATGTTTTGATTGTGAATTTTTGTTAGCACTCAGCAAGAAAGAATATTCTGGAAAGAAACTGGCAAATTTTTCAAGTAGACCTCTTCACAGTAATTTTGACCACCCGATCTTAATCACAGTATTTCAAAGTCTAACTTGAATCAGTTTTGTGAAATAGGCCATTGCTCTCTTCCTATTTCTGTCTGCTTTAAGTGGGAATATTGCTCTCACTTTTGAAATGCTGATAACTAAAACTGCATCTGCAAGAGATTGTTGGAAAAATTTAATATATTTAAAGTGTAGAAATTATGTGATGAAAAATAATCAATTTTTTTTTTAGTAGACCAAGTTTGGAAAAAAAAGAAAATTCCCATAAACCTCCTGTCTTCAATGCCTGTACCATTGAAATCTGCTTTTTAATGATGTTTCTGCAGACTTCAGAAACAAGAACAGGAGCATTAAAAGATCTGTAAAATATTTTAAACACTTCACACCAAAACAGGTGGTGTTGTAGAATGAAGTTCGCTAATGTTGAAGAATAAGAGACTTCAGCTGTATATGTTGGATGGAAATAAACAGACTTCTCTATAATGTTGCTCAGTATAGTACATCTCCTGGAACACATCCTGTGAGACAATTACTACTGATAATAATATTCTTCGATTGCTATGATGCTAATAAGAAAATAATGGACACTGTTCATAGCAGAAAGGATTTCCTGTCATATGCAACAATAGAAATAGCACTTATAGCATAGATAATGGAAGAGAAAAAGAATTCTGTGAAAGTAAAAAAAAAATAAATTCTCAGTAAATATAGCTGATGTTCCATTATAAATCAATACTGTTTATGTAATATTAATTTATAAAGTCTTAGAGGTTAGATCTATCATAAAACAAGACTGGACTCATTTAAGGTGATTATTGAAAGATATTTAAAGTCCAGCAGGGAAGACTTAAGAACACCTGAGGGAAGACAAGAGGAAACTGACATTTGCTCATTTGAAAGGCAGAGGAGCCCAAAGAGAAATTACTCACTACGTGCTGTCTGTAGAAAAAAGGGGTTAGATCACTGTAAAGAGAAACAGAGTAAAAGGCTCTGCCATCATAAGGTAAGATGGTACAGCATCCTAAGCTACTGAGTTTCAGAGTGGCTGTCTTGCTGAACCTGATCCTGGGAGTTCACTTGTGACTGCTGCATTGAACTACCACGTCTGCATTGAAAAGCTCTTCCTGCTGATAGATTAATTATAATACAAATTAAAAATGCAAAAGCCAATAGAAGAATATGCTAAAACCAGTGGTTTAGAGTCAAAGACAAAAATTGTTCCTGCAGATGTTAGCTGCAAGAATTAAAATTTCTTCTGGGATAGCACCTATGAAAGAAGTATTATCATAGAATCATAGAATGCCAGGTTGGAAGGGACTTCAAGGATCATCTGGTCAAACCTTTCTAGTTAACACTATAGTTTATATGAGAAGTCTCAGCACCCTGTCAAGCTGAGACTTAAAACTGTCCAATGTGGGTGAATCTACCACTTCCCTTGGGAGACTATTCCAGTGTTTGATTGTCCTCATGGTGAAAAATTTACCTCTTGTATTCAATTGTAATCTCCCTAGGAGCAGCATGTGCCCATTACCCCTTGTCTTTTCCATGTGACTCCTTGTAAATAGGGAATCTCCACCTTCTTTGCAGCCACTGTTTAAACACTGGCTTTTGATTGTGAAATCAAAGTATTCTTTTACCTGCTACTCCTGAAGAAGGAAATTATTTCTATCCTAGTGAGGTGGCACCATGATGACAAGAAAAACTGTCAGTTTTCAAGTCTCCTTGGATATGTATAGTTTGATTAGTAGAGGAGATCAAAAGGTAGCAGGCATCTATTGCATGGCTTTCTACAACTAAAGGAGGGACAGCTCAGTGACTTGCACATTTCCTCTCATTCATCTGTGCCCACCTGATACCTAACTCTATTTTGGTTGATACACAACCTGTGCCGTTTTAAGTGCAGGCTTTAAAAGGGAGTATGTGTAGCAATTGTTGCTCTGCAGTGCTGGACTTAGAGATGTCTATATACTGGCAAGACTTTAATGGCCACTTAAAAGAGTTGCTTGGACTGGTTGCTGAGATACTAGAAATGTAACTGTGAACGTAGAGTCCTATTTATGATGTCAATATGTCTATTGCTGAATGACCAGAAAAATATAGCATTCAAAATCTGTTTACCTGCTGCTGTCACTATGTATTGTCTGATACTTATAGATCATGTAAATATAAATGACACCTCTCAAATCTGAAACATTTAGTGAGGATACCTGGGATTATGTGTGTTCTTGTATGTATTTCCACACTGAAAATTTTTATCTTCCTTGTCTTTCCTTCCCCCTCCACCCTCAAATGAGAAACTTTAGTACTAAGGTATTGAAAATCATTTGGGAATTTCCCCCATGACTTTATTATTAAAAAAATCTGTCAAGAAAAGACACTTTATGTGGACTTTTGATGTGTAAGACAGTACCTGTGGTGAGCTAGTCAACTGGCACAGTATACATACATTCTTACCATGAAGAACATAAGAATTGCTTATAATATTTATCTTATTTCACTGTTTTAATACAAAAAAGTTACAATGAAGTTGTTGGTCCATTCTCTGACAGTCTCTGTATTTATTATACAGAATTACGCAACTTTTTTGCAGTTCATGGTTCATAGTATGTTCTTATTCAGAGTAGCCATTAATAAAGGTAGAATAATAATTCTATTAAACCTACTAGGTATTTTCCGTAAAATCTGCCTCCTTTATTTTGTAACTATAGTTTTCTATGGACTTTTTAATGGAAAAATTCCTTAACAAGAAAACTGACTTGCTGTGGTTTTGTGAGTTTACTCATTGCTATCAGTATATAATAAAGCTATATATGTAACTACTTTTTAAGTCTTACACTTAAAATCTCACTGAAAATTCATGACTAAAATATGAGGATTAATCAGTTGATTGCCTGCAAAGGCAAACCTTAGTTCTGTCAGAATTAATACTAATGAGCACACAATGACTTTTTCTTCCCTGTTCTCTCTCTCTTTTCTATTGAACTATGTATTACAGCTTCAGGTTTTGTAGATGACACCATCTCAGCAGTCGCTGTAAGAGAGCAACACCATTTTCTGCAGTTGACCTATCTACACTTTTAATATTGCAAGTGAGAAAAAGGACTTGCATTAGCTAATATTGAACCTATAAGCTGCATGTTTGTATAGGGTATCACAGGTTGTATGTTTATTTTCACCAGAAATGCTACAGTATATTTTTTCTTTCTTTTACCCACTCCTGCCCATACGTGGTTCCCAGAGTACAGAAAATTAAGGTATTTTCTTTGTATATGCAGCTGGTGAGAATATAAAAAGAAATAGCGTCAGTTGGACAGACTAATAATCTTCTGCCCATGGGAAATTATTGTAAAGGGCCAGTCTCCTACAGGATTTGGAGAGCTGGTGATAATCAGTGAAACTGATGGAGAGGGAATAGTTTGGGCTTTTTTGTGGTTTTGTTTGTTTGTTTGTTTATTTATTGTGTTTTGTTTTTTTTTTTCCTCTGAGTTAATAATATTAACTTTGTGGGATGACCATCTTTCCCTTCACAAATAAATGTGTGTTTGATCTCTGATGCTTTGAGTGTTAACTTGTTTGGGTCTGAGCAAAAGCATACTAAAGCACTGGCATAGCTTCTGAGGATTTACCTGGATAAACTTTGGGTGAATCTTTAGAACACTTCCAGGGCAGAACTTTCTGAGAACTATCACAAGTACAGAGCAGGGAATTCAGAAATATCTTTTGGACTTACGAAGTCTGGTTTTAGAGATCATCTGCTTGTTGCTGTGTTATTTCCCTGGGGTTCAAAGCATCATAGAATCATATAATGTCAAGTTGGAAGGGACCTCAAGGATCATCTGATCCAACCTAGGTAATGCTATAGTTTATATGAGATGGCTCAGCACCCTGTCAAGCTGAGGCTTAAAACTGTCCAATGTGGGTGAATCTACCACTTCCCTTGGGAGACTATTCCAATGTTTGATTGTTTTAACAATATGATTTCTAATCCCTCTTAGTAGCATATTTCCCCACAGAACACAGAGGGAATGTAACATGCCAGCTGCATTTGACTTCTCAGGGAAGCTTTTTCATGCTAGTTTTCTTTGAGTAAAAGCTGTCTTTATCTGTGAAAAAATTTGCTGTTGCAACAAAATCTGAGCAGAACCTGTGTTAGTATTTACAAGAGCTAAAGGCTATGAGTTTTTCTTCCAAATCCTCTTAGTTTTGTGTAGAAAGTGTTTGTTTTCTTGTCCTTTACTTGGTTTGGATTGCTTGTTTATTCAGTTCAATATTGATGAGTTGTAATAGCAGATTGGTGTCTCACTAGCAGAGATTTTCAATAGTAGCACAAGAGTGGCAGAAAGCAAATCACATATAAATTAACGAAGTATTTGAAATATGTACTTTTTTCTCTGCATACATCTTCCTTTCAAACTCTTAAGAGAGACAGAGTAATTGTCAGTTAGGCTTTGGTTTTATTTGGTTTAGTTTTATTTTGTTTTTACTTTAAAAAATCCAGGCAATTCTGTGTATGACAATTGCAGAAAATTTCACTGCAGTACTCCATTTAAGTATCCCTTTTATTCCTGCTGCAGAGGATTCTTTATAACTGAGGTTTTAACTATCTCCAGTTACCATGAGCTGTTACTTCATTTTCCTCCCTTTCAATTAGGTTAAAATATATAATGAAGGTCTTTGGGGTTTAAGGCTTTAATTCTTTGGCAAATTTATCCTATAGGGTACAGTAATGCAGTGATAAAATGTCAAGAAAACAGCTTGGATACTAGAGATTACCTTGATCATTATAACTAGTAGGATCCTGCTTGAATCCTGCTACATCTTCATTTTGCAGAATAGCCTTTTTTCTATAGAAAAGTAATTTCTCCATAAAATCTAGCAGAAGCCATAATACATAAAGGATGCAACTTCATAAAAATAATACATTTCATTTGTAGGAAGCCAACATGATTGATTCATACAACCTGTTACTTCAGAAGGTTATTGAATGACATGTCATGAATAAATGCAATTTTTAGAATCGGTACTGTTTTCTGAAGTGCAATATATCAGAGGATGTTTGAAGGGCTTTTCTTCAATATTGTTTAGTCTCAATGTATTTAAGGATTTTTCATATGCTTCATTCATGCATGCATTCCTGGCACTGAGTAGGTATTTCACAGCAGGATGTATAGATTCCAGTTGACTTTCACCTATATATACCAGCGTGGCTGGTTTTGCAAGATATTCTAGATATATGCTGAAATGGCAACGTGCATCCAAGAATAAAATACTCTTAACTTTCCAGTTCTATTTTCAGGATCAATTGCTATTAGAAGTAACTCACCTACATAAATATATGGTTGCACTTATATTCAGTTAAAATTGTTTTTCTTTATTGAAATTGTTCTTCATTAAATCCCATGCAAAGCCCACCACTTCAACCTATTTTATCAGTCAAAACAACAGGATTTTGAGGACTGTGTTGTCTCTGCTAAGACAAGGGTGGTTTTTTTTGTGTTAATGCAGAGGAACATAAGCATAGATTTGGTAGAATACTAGCTGATGTAAACCTAAAGAATTATTTTGGATTCTAAAGCTGAATTTGAGCATGTAACTCTCTAAATTTGAGCTGTAAAAATTATCTGGGTTTTTGTCCCTCAGTAGTTTAAAACAGATGTTTGTGATTACTGTTCTGTTTGGAAGCTCTGCTTCATGTTAAGGCATTCTGTTGAAAGTTTTTGATTTTGCAAAATTTATTTTCACAAATCCTCACCTTCTTAACATAAAATATTAAGGATCTGAGTAGATAGATGCCATCTTTCAATGTAAGTGTGTTATTTTTGATTTTGTGTAAAGGACTGGATAAAGATCTAAATAAGAAATCTACCTCAGTAACTCCAACTTGTCTGTTTCTCAGCATTAAGTTCCCTTGTAGGTATGCTAAATGCCTTTAAATTTTTGGAGAACAAAGTGATGAGTGATAACTAAATATGTGTAGATGATGCTGCATGTTAGGTTAGTAAGCTCATATATAGAAGAGTCAAAAATTAAGCTTTATTGCAATGTTAATTTCATTACTTCAATATGATATGATTAAAAATTAAGGAAAGAAGTAATATTTTTTCTTCTGTAAATATGACTTTCCACTGCACTATTATTTGTGGTCTGTCATACTGAAGTGGACTATGTTTATTTGTAACTAGTAATGTGATAAAATGTAGGGAAAAAATGTTATTTCCAACAAAATCTTCTGATGAGTGAAGTAAGATAGTTACTTCAGTTCAGCTTGAAAAGTTACTCAAATTCAGTATTAAAATATACTAAAACTTACTTACTCTGTAGATTTGTTGTTGGATTTTTTTTCTGATTACATTTGGAAGAGTACCTGTGCTAGGAGGTACAACCCTTGGTACAAATTCTGGCTACATTGTTCATAAATAGCTGCTACACATGCATTAAACTCACTGAAATGATTGAGATTTCTTGAGAGTTGTAATTTCTGGGATTTTCCTTCTGGATGTCTACTAAAACTGCTTTAACCAAATTTTTGGTACATTTTGATGTTTATTTGTCATCTACTGTGAAGTCAGGTACAGAGCAAACAGTATTGATTTTCCTCCAAATGTGTGACTGAAGTTAGCCTTGCCAAAACTGAGTCAGAAATGCAGAAAGCCAAATGCAACAGTTTTTTTAAGTAATCATAACATCAGTACAAATTTAAATTATAACTAATGCTGATCTACTGTACTGAGTGCATTATTTGTGTAGTGTGTTCTTCTGTACTTGAATTGCCCTGCTGACAGTTCAAAGCAGAGTAACGGTGGTGAGCTTTTAAGCTCTGGGTGTCTTAAGCATTTTTAAAACTGTATAACACTTTTCACACAAATGCAATATGCAACTCTTTACAGATATGTAGCCTCCCTCGTTTTCAAACACATAAAATCCCCTCAAACTTCAGATCCTGTAGATACAGTGTTTATATACAAAGTAGTTTAATTAGTATAGGAATAGCTAGAAAATTATTATGGTGTGCTTTGTTTTCACAGAACTCTCTAATAATAAAGTAAATAATTTTATGGATTAAATGTATAGCGTGTGACTGTAAGACCATAAATTATATCATGTACATCTGTGTGAATCTATAATGGTATGTTATAGCAGCAGAAAGATTACATACATATGCTATTACTGGGTGAATTGTCCATAATCATCTCTCTAACCATACTGATTCTCACTAACTGCAATGAAACCCATGAGGATTGATCTAACCTGAGATGAAACAGTTTGCAGCAGATGTTTCTATATTTCATTTCTTCCTGACTTTAAATGCCAGCAGATTTGCAATCTTGAAAATAATGATAATAATAAAAGCACCATAATAATTCTTAGGATTTGAACTATGACACCAAAAATATCTAAGGACTATTCTATAAAGCTGCAGAAGGTCATACTACAAGGTTTATAAACTAGGGATATAACCTTGCTTCCTAATTAAGATGATATTGTGAAGCTCAAGTGTACATGCAAGGTTATCATGCATGAGGAATGTTTCCATTTTAGATAGCTTTCATAACACCTTCAGACAGCATTTTTTATTAAAGGCATTACTAGTGATCTTTTGGGGGTATATTTGTGGGGTTTTTGATCCTGTCTTTACAGTTTAAACAGCTTTGCTTTTATTGCCATAGCTTTGTGGTAGATACTGTGGTCATGTTTAAAAAAACCCAACATGTTGAAATAGGCAAGAGTGTGTGGAGAGTTAGAATCTTTAAAAAGGGGGAGAACCTCCTGAGGCTTTTTGTGTCTTGTGGTAAAGTCTTGGCCTCACATCTCAGATCTGCTGACATAAGCCCATAACCTCATGCCTCTGGGCAGGGCTAGGGGTTATTTTTGCTTCTCCTCTTGTTAGGGGCAGGGAAGAATGGGTGTCAGATTGTTGTGAAGAATCTCTGCTCTGCTGCTGGGAGATATGGGAGTTCCCAGAGGTGTAGTAAAGGAGCAGGATCTGGCCTTGTTTCCCTGCTTCTCTGCACTCTCTATGCTGGTTCAGGAGCTTGGTGCTTTGCAGTAGTGTTCCACATCTCTTGCTTTGTCACCCAAAATGCACTTAGTGCAGTGTTAACTGTATCTAAAAGAAGCAGACAGTGAAATCAGTGGTGTTCAGGAAAGGAAACAGCACTGTTTCCAGGGCATCTTAATTTCAAAGGTGGCCAGAAATGTAGGTGTGGGAGAGATGGCATGCCCTGTTACAACAGTCCTTGCTTTTGTCTTTTTAATACAAAGTGTTGGTAACTCAAGTAGATGGCTTACAATAATGGGGGTTTTGGCTTCTTTTTTGTTCCAATTGACCTTACTTAGCAATAGCTTAAATCCTGTAACTTGTTCTGTAGCTGAGGTCTGAATGGTTTTGTTTTCCCGTTTTCCTCTTGGGCCTTTTTATAAATAATAACTATTTTCAGTTTCTCTTAGATTTTACTTGAATGCATTACAAGTGTAGTTCCACTGAAGCGATAAGTTGTCACCCCATATCTCCTCTCCCTTTGTCAAAGTATGCATAGAATAATCAAAAAGTGGTGAGTATCAAAGCAATGATTAAAATGGCTTTACTGTGACAACTATTTTTATTTTTATTATTGTGAATGCTACAGTTTTTAATTTGTGAGTCAAGATTATGCGGAGATTTTAATAATTAATCAATCTATTACAGTATTTCAAGTAAGATATAAAAAAGGAATCTCCAAAGATTAATAAAAATGGAGCAGCACTGGAAGTCGAATTTCTGACTGGAAAGATTTCGGAAGTCACGTGGGGGTGGTAAGGTTATATTGTTCCAAATGATCTAGAATCCTTTTATCTCACTTGTGAGATAAAGCTACTCAGATTCAATCCTTAGCAACAGCATCTACTTCCCTCTGCAAGCTCCCAAGCAATGAAAATCATTCCCATATGATATTGCAAGGGGCAGTGATTCAGTCTCACCAGACCACATGTATGTTGAGTTACTGCAGTCACAGACTGATATATAGTTGCACAGGTAGTGGGATCTAGAGGTATATTTTTTTTTTCTGATTTGCCCATCTTATAAAAATGAGAGAAGAAAGGTGTTGTTTAAAGAGGTTCTGGTATGCCATGGACTCAGCAGGTAATTTCAACAGAAGCTTTCTCAGGTTTGTACTGAACAAGTTTGGGCCTTCTAATTGGTACTTTAATAAAAGGAAATCTAAATACAGCATTACTTAATGCTATCTTTCTAAATTTCTTCAGAAAAAAAAAGCTACAGTATAGGGTTAGATATTATCTTGTTTGCCCTTGATACAAATTTTGAAATATTTTTTGTTGAGCAGTATGTGCTCATCCAAGAATGCTGTAAAACTCATTTAATTACCAAGTATTTGGCATTCCTTCAACTACCCATGTGTGAAAAAGAGATATATAAAACTCAAAGGAAATACTAAATATTATGGAGACAACACAGTGAGTGGTTCTTGTTCTCTCTGTTGTTAAAGGGCTGATGCTGATTTCTTTCATAATGACTACCCCAATTATCTAAGGACTTTCAAAGTCTTTTAGAAGTTTTGATTACAGCCAATGGCATCCTAAACTAGGCCAGGGATAAAAGAATATCTCATAGTTAGTGAATAGGCTTCTGTATAACAGAGGTGCCTTATGAAAGGCAAATGTTTGTTTGCTGTGTGCTCACATCTGCACCTATTTATTTATGTCTATAGGTAAATTCATATGCTAATACTTTTTCAAATACTGAGATGCAAAGTGTCTGTTGGTGTAACCAGATAAAATGCAGCTGAAATGCAATGGAACTGTATATGTTTATGCCAGCTTTAAAGACAGAATATAGGTTAAAAAAAATAAATCCCAAATCCCTTTATTCCCGGTTTCTCTCCCTCCTTCCCCCCAGCGGCACAGGGGGACAGGGGATGGGGTTTAGAGTCAGGTCACAGGCTGGTGGTTCCTCCCATGCCGTCCTCCTCAAGAAGAAGGATTCCTTACAGTCCTTCCCTGCTTCCCCACGGGGTCCCTCCCATGGGAGAGAGTCCTTCACGAACCTCTCCTTCATGAGTCCTTCCCATGAGGTCCAGAGCTGCTCCAGCCTGGGCTCCCCACAGAGTCAGGGGCTGCTTCGGGAACAGCCAACTCTCCTGGTGCTGGGGTGTTCCAAAGCTGCGTAATCAGAGTCCACTGGCAGCAAATCCAAGTCCACTGGCCAAATTCACCCCTCCTGGCACCTTCAGGGAATGTTCCACCACATTCCTCCACGAGTGCAGGGAGACAGCCTGCCATCTCGCCATGGGTTGCAGGGAATCTTCTACTCGGGCACCTTCTTCCCCTTCTTCCTCACCAACCACCAGCACTGCTCTCCTTCCCCAGCACCCCTCTCCTCCTACAGCACAGCTTTTCCCCCCCATGCCCCATCTTTCTCTGCTCAGGTTTTATATCAGTTCTATTGTATGTTAATCACTGAGGCTCATCTATTGTACCTCTAGTGGCTCTTTGGCTGGGTTTGGAGCAGTGGGAGCTTCTCACCTTCTTACCAGAGCCACCCCTGGCGCCCTTCCCCCACTACCAAAAAACCCACCAAACCAAACCAGAACACTATGCTTTTCTAGTTTTCCAATTACTAGGGATGCTGTTGATATACCAGATCTAACTGACACTTTACATTATAAAAACATACAATTCTGTCATATTAAAAAGCAAATAAACAAAAAAGAAACCTGGAAAAAAACCAACTTACTCTGTCAGTTGGCACAAAACTTCTGTTACCTTATCACCAGCTGTCCAAAATTCAGGTCATCTGTACAAAGTGGATTCCACATCTGTATTAAAACTCACTACTACTGGTGGTGGGGACTGTAGGTTGATCAGTTTTTCTAAAGAGAAGTCTGTGAGGACTGTAAATCATTAAGAGCAGATAATGGACATAAGAAAATCAATACAAGATTTGAAATTGAGGCAATGGTTTTTACCTTGATAAAGAGCTTCTTAGGAAAAGTAAGATCAACTGAAAATACACACAGACTGAAAAAAACCCACCAACAGAATTACAGAATATTAGTGGCTGGAAGGAACTTCTGAAGATCAGAGTCCAACCCCGCTGCCAGAGCAGGACCAACAAACCAAGTAAACAAACAAAAAAACACCAAAGAAACAAAAAATAAACAACTAGGGCAAATCACTCAGAAAGGCATCCAGACAGGTCTTGAAAGTCTCCAGAGGAGACCACAACCTCTCTGGGGAGCCTGTTCCAGTGCTCTGTAACCCTCACAGCAAATAAGTTCTTTCTCCTGGTGAGGTGGAACTTCCTGTGCTCGAATTTGAATCCATTGCTTCTCATCCTATCACAGGGCACAAGTGAAAAGAGGTTGTCCCTGCCAGGGACAACACTCTGGCAGGTGTTCCAGTCCCTTAGTCATCCTTGTAGCCCTCTTCTGGACTCTCTCAAGTAGGTCCCTGTCCCTCTTGAACTGGGGAGCCCAGAACAAGTGAGGTCTAACCAGGGCTGAGTAGAGGGGGACCAGAACCTCCCTCGATCTGCTGAAGACACTCCTCTTAATGCACCCCAAGATACCATTGGCCTTTTTGGCCACAAGGGCACATTGTTGTTGCATGGATAACTTGTTGTCTACCAGGACTCCAAGGTTCTTCTCCATGGAGCTGCTCTCTAGCACATCACCTCCTAGCCTGTGCTGGTGCATTTTGTTGGTCCTTCCCAGGTTCAGGACTCTGTGCTTGCTCTTGTTGAATCTCATTAGGTTCCTCTTTGCCCAGCTCTCCAGTCTGTCCAAATCTCACTGAATGGCTGCACAGCCTTCAGGTGAATCAGCCAATCCTCCCAGCTTTGTGTCATCAGCAAACTTGCTGAGAAGACACTCTGTCCCATCATCAAGTCATTGATAAAGTTGTTGAGCAGGTCTGGACTCGGCACTGATCCCTGAAGGCCTCCACTAGTTACAGGTCTCCAGCTGGACTCTACACCATTGACCACCACACTTTGAGATTTATTGTGTAGCCAGTTCTTAATCCATCTCCCTATCCATTCTTTTATCCCACATATTCCGAGTTTGCTCACAAGGATGTTATGGAGACTGTGTCAAAAGCCTTGCTAAGGTCAAGGTAGACTACATCCACTGGTCTCCCTGCGTCTATCCCTTCAGTCACAACATCATAGAAGGCTATCAGATTAGTCAGGCATGATTTCCCCTTAGTAAATCCATGCTGACTACTCCTGATAACCTTCTTCTATTCCCTGTCATTAGAGATGAACTCCAAAATCAACCACTCCCACCCAGATCCCAGAAGAACCAGGAGTAATAAAAAAAAAGTGACACTTTTATTAAATGAGTAAGTATGTTCCCTTTGGGCAGTTGGTGCTGTTGTTTTTAATAAGGTCAAAATAGCATAAATATCCTCTATCTGTGTTACCTGTGTTACCTGCAGACTTTGAGCTTTTCACACCATAATTATGTGAAGAGTTAATATACTTTAATGAAAAGATTGTGAGAGTAGTGTTGTAGCTTTGACAAAGTAAGGTGCATCACTGCCAAGATGTTATTTTAAGAAAGTACTATCTAATATAGGTGATTTGTGATGTCCCAGAGAGTAATGACATTTGTTTCAAGAAATATGATATTTTTTGCTTTCCCCCAGGTTAGGTGAAGTAATTTCTGAGATAGGAAGTGCAGTTGTACAGTTGCCACTTTACAACCTTAGAAGTAAAAGCCTAAAACATGTATGCTTTCTTAGAAAGAAGGTCTTCATAATTAAATGTATTGATACTGTAGTGCAGTGGTAGGTTTTTAAAAGAAAACACTTATTTTGACTAATAACATTAATATGAGATAAAGACAACAGGATAGTGTTAGTATTATTATATCAGAATGTGGCTAATTAAGTTTAATTGTTTTAATGACACTATATTTGCTGCTTACACTCAGTTGAAAATGCATCACACTGAGAGGAAGACTCTTTTTAGCTCCTTCTGCTCATATTCTCTTGATTTTGTTTCTTTATTTTTTGTTGGGGAAGGTGTTAATCTGAATAATAATCCATGAATCCTGAATAACCTGTTAATAATATGGTCCAAATTAAATAGTCCCGTGTCCTTGTGTTGTGTCATTACATTTTGTAGAATTTTGGAATAAATAAGTCTCCACATATAGCCAGTGGCACCATTAACTAGCGTTGAGGGTTTTCTTGTTTTTCAGTGTATCCTTAAAATAATAACAGAATTATGTATGGTAGAGCTTTGCAAGTACTGAAGAGGAGAATGAAGTAAAAATATTTTCACAGATTGTAAAGCTAGATTAATACCTAATCCCTTACTTGCACAATATAGTCTAGAGGATTATCTTTAATCAACTTCTTTTTGAACTGCAAATGTATTCTTATTTGATAATCCAATTATGATTTTAAACTTCTGATTATGGCAATACAATCAGAATGCTTGGTAAATTGTCTAATCAAGTATGTCATTGCTTAAAAATGCATTTTAAATTATATACATTGTTTTTCTCATAAAAATGAGAGGATAAGATTGGTTTGGTTTGTGCTTTCTGGAGGATTTTATTTTTCATTACATGTTCTCAAAATTTAATAATCTGAATCATTTTTCCTTAGGAATTTTGTCATTGAACTAAGTAAGAAGACTGGATGCTGTTGTCTAGTAATGGTCACACTGGTGCTTATTTCAAGCTTGTGGGTTTTTTTCTGTGCATACAAGCTTATACTAACTGCTGATTGTGTGGTGTTAAAACCTGCAATGAATGTTTCTCAATGGTATCGATACCCTCATAGAAAAAGGGTATAAATGTGAAAGTTAGAAATGCATTGAGTTATTTCTGGAAGTACTTTATCTAATGACAGCCTTATTATTGTTTTAATATTCAAAATTCATGGATTTACCTGCATCTCAGGAACTGTCAAATTTGGCACACTTAAAAGAAATTGAAACAAAAAAGTCTGCAGAGGACTGACAATCAATATGTATAAATTGATGAATTTGGATTACTTATGTAGAAATAACTGATGTTCTCAGAATTTTCCAGACTTGTAAAATAAAATAATTTAAACATTTCTTCCTACATCAACTATATAACTGAATGCATTTGTGATAATGTCCACTTTTAAAGAAAAGCTAATATAATCCTTTTGGTTTTGTTTGCAGATTTTCAGACGTTGTTGGTTGGTTTTCAAAAAGGCTTCCAGTAAAGGACCCAGGAGGCTAGAAAAATTTCCAGATGAGAAGGCAGCATATTTCAGGAACTTTCACAAGGTAAGTCATGCCTTTCTTGTGAACAGAAGCGTTGCCAGTTTACCTCTCTTACTTGAAAACAGTGTGGTTTTGATATATCAAATTTGCAAACAGTATGGTGAGAATTAGATTGAAAACCTAATCCTGAACCAAAAGCACAGTAAAATGTCTTTAAATCTCAGTGATGCAGTGAGTTGTCACACACTTTTTTTTCCAGATGAGCACAAAACTCCAAATGTGTATAAAGTGATACACTGATTTTTCTAATTTTTTTTTTTTCTGAAAACATTAGTATTTTGGAAATGTGTAAAATTGGCTGCTTACTCAAAGGTTTAACCATTAGTTATTCATTAAGTATTGAACAAATTCTGAAAATGCTAAATGCCTCAGTTGTTAATGTGACACTGGTTGAATATGTAATGTTTTTCCCAGAACTCGTTAACATGTCAATGGCAAATACTTTTAAGGGTAAAAATTCAGGATTCACCAAACTATATTCTCCCTGCTTTCTCTGTGACTGTCACTTCTGTACTGGAAAACAGGATATTTATACACGGGGTTTTGTTTGTTTCTTGTAAGTTACTGTTATCAGCTCCTCGAATCAGTTAGTAGACTTCAAGTTAGCTAATCCTAAAACAGGACAGGGATCTATGCTTGTACTATTGTCTTCTCCCCAGTCACCTTTAGCTTTATGTTACATCAATCTTAGTTATGTTACAATTGGCAAATGGTCACACAGCAAGTAATGAAAGATTATGGATGTAAGTCTAGATCTCTTGAAGACAGGTCTAAAGTTTTTTTATTGTAAAACTACAAATAAGCCTTTAAATTCCCGAAACTTATTGATATCTTCAATACCAGCTGTGTATATAATAAATAGCATACCATTAGCCTATGAATATTTTCTGAGAAGAGCCCCACTAATTTCATGTTGCCAGAAATCCAACTTATGACCTTATATTTGTATCCAGGTTTAGGACAGACATGTACAAGACTATTGGCACTTTCAGTGATGTGCCACAATGGCAATTTTCCTTGCATGAGCAGGAGGTCTATATGGAGCAAAAAGTACTCTTCTTTTCAACATAAATTAAAAAAAAACCACCAACATTTATTTTCAAAATGTAACTTAATGATGGGTCTTTAAAGAGATTAATTAGATGGTTTGGGCTGATAGCTGTAGAGTTGGCTGAAATCCCAAAGAGATCCTTTATCTATGAAATTTGTATGGAATAGCAACAGGGCAGAAGGATGGAAGTGTGGAGCTCAGGGGGGAACATCTGTGGGGTTTTATCTGGGGGTTTTTGAATGTGTTATTACCTATAGCATACTTCATTTGTAAAAGCACTTCAGAAATACTTTTATAGAAGGGGCTAAAAGCAAGAAAAATCAGGACTGGTATCACAATGAGGAGAGAGTTAAAAATAGAGATTTTTCTGGTTTACATATCCTAAATAAATATTAATTTATGAGCAAATGGGCTGACCTCTTTAGAGAATGGATTCTCCTCCTCCCTCAGTATCCAGACAGTATGTAGCTTTATTTGTTACCCTTTAAATTATCTGATACCTTTGTGCATTGTTTTGGTGGGGTTTTTTTTCTAGTAATTGTCTTACTATAAATAACAGTAATAGCATTAGTCCTTATAGACAAATGCCTCCTGACAGTAAGAGTGAATAATACATTCATTGGTCAAAACATGACCTCATCTGTTCATTCCAGTTTCTGGTATCAAATTAAGACTTCTCATTACTGTAATTTAGGTCATTACTCTCATGCTCATGTAAGTTATAGCTTAGCTGCACTGTTTTCCCTTGAAAATTCATTGTAGAGGTTGTGCAGAACTTCTGTGTTTACTCCTATTGCTCCCTCCAAAGAGGTCATAGAGTGGTAATTGTTCTACATCTGTCCAAGAGGTGGGTATGTTCTTAGGAGCTGTTACTACACTATCAGAAAAGGGAAGAAGCAGACACTACAGCTTTGCCAACCTAAAAGGGCATAAATAACAAACTTTCTCATTTTTGTAAAATAAGGTAAAAGATATGTAAAAGGGAAACTCTTTCAGGCTTTGGAGGCATACTGATTAGCCAGCACCAGTGCCTGCTGCCCATTAGGATAGGCTTGCAGGGACATTATGGGAAGTCAACACGGCTAAGTAGGAACATGGAGGTTACTAGAAATGAGAGATCAAAAGCCAGAAATCAGAGATTCAAAGCCTGAAGTGTACCTAAATAAACTCAAATGCATTACTCAGTTGTCTAAGAAATTGTTAAAGCAGAATTAGAAAGAGCAAAGTAGAGCTTGCAGACCAACTAACCAAGAGTTAAGACTGGTTATTAATACAGATTCTAACCTATCAGAAGTAAAAGGTTTCCAAATACCCCATGCATCCAAATGACAAACTATAAAGGAAATGTGCAAGAAATAGAGCACATTTGCATTGGGGTTTACTGGTGTGCTCTGCTGTGAGCATGCAAGGGAGAATTCTGCAGAGATGTCTCTGAATCATGAGCTTCATCATAGATACTTCAACTTCAGCTACACAGAATAGTCACTAACAAAGTATGGGGAACATAGGCACTCAAGAGCCCAAAGGAAATATAAGGATGACATAGCTGAATTATAGTAGCCCATAAACTCCAAAATGGGAACCAACAGATGTGGATATTTCCATTCCTTGTAAAATCTCCAGTTCCATTAATACATGCTTCTCTTTTGCTAATAAAAATGTTTACATATGGCAGCATTATCATAATCCTTGTAAGAACTTCTCTCTGATTGTTTCTAATCAGTTATCTTTGGGTTGTGGTTATTTTTATTTTTCCCCTCAGTGTCCTCTCACCACTGCCAGATTGCTTAAATAAAGATTCTTATTGTTAAAGAAAAGTGAACTAACCTACAGTTTATTCTAATTTAGTCAAAGAATCCTGTTTTTTTGTAGAGTATTTCAGCCTAATGTGTTGCTCATGTTCACTACAAATCAGAAGTTATGCATGTCACCTTATGGACCTCTATATCTGTGATGCTGGTATCATTACTCATGATATTGCATTGCTTCTCAGATGTAATTGCATTCTTAAAAGGAAGTTAGATAAACATCTATCAGCATGTAGTTGGTAGGCTTGAGTTTGTGTGCTTTTTGTTATAAGACAGAACATTTGATTTGGAATATTGCAAAATTTGAATATTATTTTAATTCCTCTTCCTCACCTTTTTTTTTTTTCTTTATGCTTACACTTCTTGTTTTTCAAAGTTTCAAATTTAAACCTTCCTGCTTTTGCTATGTTGACTGTTTTGCTTCCACTTTTTGTTAGTTGATCTAATAAATTTTCTCAGTAAGTCTTTATTTTCTCATCTGGTTAAATTCACTCAAAAAATCATATTAGAGAAAAGCTAAATATGCACCTCATGAAGATCTAGTCACATTCAAAGATACTGGAATTCTTACTTTGAGAACAATCCCAAATTTAGACTGTTTTGTCTTTTCCCTCTTCTCATCTTCTCCCTGTGGTCGCATTTTATTGCCCAGAACTTTCAGAAAATTTCATAATAGTGATCTCAATGCAATATTTTCTTAAGAGCTCAGTGATTGTTTGTGTGTGATAATGTTAGTTCTTGAATAATATTTTGCAAATTTTTATCTGCAAATAATCTAGAATTAAAGAGTTATTTTTTGTGAGTCTTTGCACTTTGAGATTGAAAGAGGTGCCTAAATATAAAAGCCAACAGGATGCTGGGCTGCGTCAACAAGGGCATCACCAGCAGAGATAAAGAAGTCATCATCCGCCTCTACTTGGCACTTCTCAGACCACACCTGGAGTACTGTGTTCAGTTTTGGTCCCTGCTCTACAGAAAGGATGCAGACAGGCTGGAGAGGGTCCAGAGAAGGGCCACAAGGGTGATCAGAGGACTGGAGGGCCTGCCATATGAGGAGAGGCTGAGAAAACTTTGTTTGTTCAGCCTTGAGAAGAGAAGGCTTAGGGGAGACCTTAATACAATGTTCCAGTACTTAAAGGGTAGCTACCAAGAAGATAGAGACTCCCTTTTTACAAGGATTCATATGGAAAAGACAAGGGGTAATGGGCACATGCTGCTCCTGGGGAGATTACAATTGAACACAAGAGGTAAATTTTTCACCATGAGGACAATCAAACATTGGAATAGTCTCCCAAGGGAAGTGGTAGATTCCCCCGCGTTAGACAGTTTTAAGTCTCAGCTTGACAGGGTGCTGAGGCATCTCATAGAAATGATAATATTACCTAGAAAGGTTGAACCAGATGCTCCTTGTGGTCCCTTCGAACCTGGCATTCTGTGATTCTATGAAATAGACTTTGTGTGGCTTTTACACCCTTAGTTTGCTGAGTCTTCCAAAGCAGAGTTAACTACATTTTCCTGAAAATGGTATCCTTATTTTTCCCCTTTTTGACATGTGAGCCTCTTCAAATATTTGTTTACAGCTCTTTCAGCTAATGTCTTGTCTTCTAGCAAAATCATCTGTTTGGTATGGAAAGGTTACAAAGGACATCACTTTCATGGGCAGCTATTACTCGGCTGATGAGTTAAAATGATTTGCAGTAATTATCAGTCCCTTTAAAAATATAGAAATATCTGAACAATGTAATTGTTCAAAGCAAGCATTCAATGCACCAAAAGGCAAATTGCAAAAATAATTGGAGTTGTGCTGGTAATAAAGCTGTTAATAGAGTCTGAGAACATCAAAAGGCAGCATGCAAACTAATAAAACAAAATCTCTTTGAACAAAGAACATATTAAGGCAATAACAGCTTCCTTCCTTAGCATGTAGTGAAAAAATCTACAAGCTGAGCGTGCTGACAGGACTTTGAGCTCCTTCAAGCATGAACCTGAAATACTTAACTGACCCAGTGGGTATCCTGTGTAGGACACTACTCATCCCTCATACCTTGAAGGCATGGGGCATTAATTAGGAGTATCCATTCAGAGAGTAAATAAAAAGGTAATGTCAAGGGGTGGCTTTGCATTCCTCAGTAGTGGCATCAGTGGCTGAATGAAGTATCAAGGAGGGAATAAATGATGGGGAAAGTAAAGATAATATCCTAGTCTCTACTCATAGCACAAAGTGATGCCCAGACATGTGAGTGACAGCTCCTATATGAAGATCCATGTACACTTATTACAGTAAATTTGTAATACTGCTTGAGATGTGCATAGTTTTGCAGCAAAAGAGAGACTCTACTGGAAAAAACCTGTGTAAATAGGAGCCTCTATTCCCGTTATACTAAATGTTAAATCAAGATGGAAGACTGAGCTTTTTACTGCAATAAATACTGCATAGGGGAGAAATGTTTATAAACATATCAGCATGAGGGGAAAACAAGCAAACAAACAAATTTTTTTAATATAAAACTTCCTAAATGTCATTCACCCACAGAACAGTTCAGATTGAATTGGACCTTGAGTCCATCGAGTTCCATTTCCTGCTCAAAGAAGCATCATTCAGATCACATTGCTGATGGCCATGTCCAGTTGTGTTTTATTATCTTCAATGATGGAGTATCCATGACCTCTACAAATATGAAATCCTGCACCTGAGACATAATAACCAAGCAGCAGAAGAGCCTGGGGACTGAGTGGCTGGACAGCAGCTCTGCCGAAAAGGCCCCTATGGACCCTCTGGGCAGTGACCTGAGCCAGCCTTGTGCCCTGGCAGCCATGAAGGCAAACCATGTCCTGGGCTGTCTCAGCAGGAGTATGAGCATCAGACTGAGGACCCTCAATTAGGAAGGCTCCTCCTTACTAAGTGCTTGTTTCACCATACCTGGAATATTGTGTTCAGTTCTGGTTCCCCAGACACTGTATTCAAGAGAGACTTGAAAAAACCGAGAGGGTCCAACAGTGGACTAATGAGAAAACTGGAGATTTGAGAATGTGACGTATGAGGAAAGGTTAAAGGAACTGGATTTGCACAGTGAAGATAGAATGCCTGGGGACAGAATCTAATAACAGCTTCCCAGTTTTGATGAGTTGACTGAGGTGAGAAATGAAAGTGCTCTCTTCTCATGGATGCACAGGGAAAGAACAAGAGGCAATGGGCAGAGGTTGATCCAGGGGAAATTAGCTGGCTGCAAGGAGAAAAAAAAAAAAAAAAAAGCCATAGAAAAAAACTAAACATAAGAGCAGGTAATCATAGAGATCACTGTTTCCTCACTGGAAGTCTTGAAGACCTAGCTTGACAGGGGGCTATGTAACCTAAGGCGCTGCTTTCAAGGTTGCACCAGATGATTTCCAGAGGCCTTTCCAACCTAGATTTTCTGTGAACTATGAAGTGTATGTTATTTAAGTTGCTACAAGCTCTTGATATATCCCTGTGCTGCGTGTATTGTGTCAAACTGGTCCTACCCTCTCCTGAGTATATATTTCAGTTATTTCTAGTGACAGAAAAAATATGCTTAATCTTCCTAGTGTCTCTTAGAAGAGTCTCAAGAGAGCTTTCCTATGAACAACTTTAGTGCTATTGCTTTACAGCAGTGAAAACCATGGTGTGTCAGTTATGTGTATTTCGCCGTGAAAATCTACCCATGTTTTGGCAAAGTTTAAAGCCTAGGCAAACTGGTATTTTGTGCATGTTTGTTAGAAACACTTCTGACTTTGACAGCTAAAATCTCATGTCATCTGTAAAGCTTTGTATATTATGGAAATTAAAATTATTTTCTTTCTTGAGAATTGAAATATGTTCCCTTAAGTTATTTCAGGGCTAGAGCCTGACATTCACTCTAATTGCTACTTGTCATTTCTGATGACTAGTATGGGGTCAGGTGTTTGAGATGAGATCATGGAGCCATTCTCTGTATGTGTATCCTCTAGCACCTAGGCAACAGAGAAAGGAAAACTGTTTAATTATAACTTAAAGAAGAAATAGACCAAATGTTAGAGCATAGGAGAAAAATAAAGAAATAAATGCTCTGCCACTCTATGAAATCACCTTTTTAATTAGATACCTGGGAGAAACACCAAGACCTTCTGTCAGGTGGAAAGCTGACTGTTCAAGAAGTTGATATGAGAAATGGAAAAGGAAAGAAAGGGATGGGAAGATGGTGATGAAAATGTAGATTATTAAGGGTAAACTGAAATCCATTTTAGTAGACTTTGAACAAAGACAAGGATACTGGTACAGAAATAATAATCTGACAATATGAGGGATGGACAAGGAAGCAAAGAGTATGGATATAGTTTGTCTCTTCAGCCCAGTTATATCTGGGGCAGAGTATCAGAGCAGCAGGATGGATGCACATTAAGACAAAGAAAGAGGGATAGCTCAGATTGTTGCACCAAAGCAAATGGCTCTCTAGTAACACTACCTACCTCATGTTTCACACCTGGGAGGTGTCCTTTTCTCAGACATCCCAGGAGTGGCAGGTTCTGAAAGAAGACCCTGTGTTTGGGAATGTGGATTTTGGTACCAGGTACCCATATGAAGCTGGGGAATGGGTACTTCTGAGAAGAGAAACTGGAAATAAGGTCTCTGAACGAGGCCTCTGCTCGTCCCTGGGGGGAGATGAAGAAGAAGCGGTTGAGCTAGGATATAAAACAGATGTGTTCTGTTGTGGAGATATGCACTAAGCTCCCTGTTTTTGTAATTCCAGTGTTGTTGAAAATCTGAATCCTGGATATCACAAATAAAGATTAAAAGTTTAAAGGACACTTTTTTACTTCCATTTGTTTTCACCCTACAGTTTATTTGTTTCTTCCCTGTCACTATAATCCACACCTCTCAGAAGTGATGAATGTGTGAAGAAAATTAATATTTGTGAAACCATCTGCATGAAATGTTCTTTTGTGATGATCATTATAAAAAACCCTGGGAGAAACCAGGGTGTAACAAATATACCATTAGGTCAGAAAAACAATATGAAGTTATGAGATTCAAACGTAACTTACAAAGCCTGTTTAACAGAATAGTATTTACCATTTATTCTGAGGTGAAAAATAGTTATGTAAAATCAAATGTCGTCACATAATTAAGACAATGTGTATCATAATAAGTATAGAAGGGGTTCCAATAAACATAAAGGAATTTACTTGTGCTAACATACTGAGATCTGACCCAGTGGGACCCACTGCCATGCAAACAGGAAAATGGTGGAATATACCTATAGAATTAGTAGTCAAATATTTAAGTCTTCCTTTCCTAGTCTTCAGGATCTGGCTCTGCATTTGTTATTTTTTCCAATATTGTGTGTGCCTATAATCACTATTCAAGTGTGGAAAGTAGATATACAACATAAATAATAAAAGTTCATTATGAAAGTTAAAGACCTAATTATCTAGCCTGCTGTTTATAACACTAGTAAAGAAATGTTATGTGAGGATTTTTGCTTCTTAATGACAACATTTTCCCTTGAAGCTATGCTGAATTATGTCTGTGTTGTTGAAGGAGTGTTTACCATTTTGAAGTGGGAATGGTAAGAGGCATGGTCCCTTGTGCAATAGCTATAAAAGGAAGCACAGAGGTACAAATACCATGTTATAATGTACCAGGGAGGGCAGACAGGTTTGTAATTGTAATATTTACTTTCTCATAATAAAGGGAGATGAAATATAGTAACTTATGAATGCTAAGTTTAAGTTAAGGTTTTGATTTGCTTATAGGAAGAGAGGCTTTACAGCATAAAGAGCAATTTATTATGAAAATTGGCACAAAGCTATCTAATTTTTTCCTCCATAGAAGTAAATTTGAAATTCAAATCACTGGTTGATAAAGGTTATTAAAAATACATTATAGTTGAAAATGTAGCTGGATGTAATTGTCATAGTAGATTTTCAAAATTAATTTATCCCCAATGACAATTAAGCTAAAAAGAATTTTCAAATCATCACCTAACAATTTTCAGTTAATTTTAGAAGCAAATAAAGTGAAAGTATTTGAAAAAAGTTTGCAAATAATTAAAACTCTCACTTTAAAAAAAAAATCTGAAATAAGGGTTACATTCCTGTTCAGAATATTTCCTTGTCTTTTTTTTTTTTGGGGGGGGGTGTTTTGTTTGGGTGGTGGTGGTGGTTTTTGTGGGGTTTTTTCCTTCAGGTCTCTCTTTCACATTTTTCTCCTATAGAATTTAGGACCATTTTGAGTATATGTGTACACCCACGTACAGGCTGAATTTAAGTTAATTTGAACTTACAAATTTTCTCACCTTAGGGATCAAGTGAGAAGAGCCAGGAACACAGAGAGCAAAGAGGATGACATTACTTGTCCTTTCCTTTCCTGTCTATTGTAATATTTCTTTTTCTGAGTATAGCTCTTGATAGTTCAATGGATACCCAGCACCTGAGAGGTCCTTAAAACGTGCATCATGAGATGCTTCTCAACCATTGTTTCTTTTTCCCCTGTGAGTGGTGCAATGGAAGTAAGCCAGCCTTTCTTACCTAATTTTGACCAAGAGCATCCTCATGGTTTAAAGATCTGGCTAAGGGCAGCTACAGCCTATGTTGAAGGATTTTCCAGTTTGAAAGAGACAGGGAGGGAAATTAAACCTGGGGCTCAGCCACTGGCATAATGTACAACAAAGACACAGCCAAAACAATTTATGTGAATTGAAAGCCTACAGTTACTGCATCCTCTAACACTCCTGACCCAGTTTGATAACGTGGTGAGAAATTTTGTAGTTAAGCGTTATACCTCAGAAGTTTAGCAGAAAGAATTACATACCCATCACTTACTGCACTCAGCGAAGTTATATTTGTAAGCATGTCCTTGCTTGTAATTTTTTTCAAATGTAGACTGTGTTAGTAAAGACTTATTTTTAATCGAACTTATCTAAAAAGATAGTTTAGGTATTTTTGCAGGTCAGCCGATTTAAATGCACCAAGAACAAAATTTAAAGGAAGTTTTGGAAAAGTGTATTTCTCCTGCTCTTTTTATTAGATGACAAATCAAATATTCCATTTAATTAACCAATACCTTTGGGCCGAAACTAGAAAAATCTGGGCATAATCATGTACTTTGGTATTGTTATAAGTTAAAGCTCATAAAAATTGAAACAGTTTCTGACTGTCCAGCATATTTTAGTAGCCTCATAAGGCTATTAAAACTCATATAATGGTCTAATTCATTTACATGTTCATTGTGAAGTGTTGCTTTATTACTCTAGTTGGATAATTAAACTACAGTAATGAAATACCTCATTTTGTTTCTCAGGCATAAGCACAGTTCTACTGTTTGCATACCTAGTAACTCTAGCAGGAAGTTTCATATCAAAGTATCTTTTTTTATTGTAGCTGAATTTTTGAAAGATAATTGGGAAGCCTTTTTTCTTTCAGTTGTGAATCATGTTCTCTCTCTGCTATTTCTTTGGCATGGTGTTATTTGTTAAGTGTGAACCTTTGTTTCAAATTAGTGTCCTTTAAGTATTAAGGAATTAGTTATTTTAAATATTGTCAACACTCACTTTTACAGAAGGCTGGCTCCCCCCCCCCTTTTTTTTTAATGCTATACTAACACAGTAGTCTGGTATTTGGTTTGCACATCAAAATGAAAGGTCAGATTGGAAAACAAATTTTTAGGGTTCTTTAGGATACTGAGAAAATGGGAATGGAGAGATCTGAGATTTTTAAATTACAAATGATTGCCTATAAAAGTATCCTTTGAAGTGTGAAGGCAGTTCTTTTTCACTATGTATTAAAAAATCTTAATTAAAATGTTTGTTAAGGGAAGAGGTCCACATACACATGAGCTGATCAGATTTTAACAATTGCTTTAAAACACCAGGCTCCCAGCCAAAACCAGAATAATCCCAGTAGGCTGGTTGATTTTATACATTAGGCAGCAGTTCAATCCTGGCAGTATTACACAAGTGCAGTTTGAGAGAAAGTAAAGTAACTTGGCTTGGCAAAACCCCTGCTTTTTTCCCTATTAAAGGTAGATGCTCTGACTTAATCTGCTTTTTCTGCCTTTGTAGGATTGATTTACAGGTACTGTGAAACCATATAACATTTAAAGTGACTTAACAAAAGCTAATCAAGTAAGTTTGGTTTCTATCCTTATTTTTTTTAGATTTAATTTAAGCAAATTGAAGAGTTTGTAACTGCTTACGTGGTAAGCAGGCAGTTAGAATACAGCATGAATCTGGGTACCCAGGCAGTAGCTCATATGAAAGTCAACAATGCTGGTACTTAGCAATAGTGAGTGACAACTTAGAGAAAAGAGGCAGTTGAGGTAAAGATTCAGATTTTCTCTTTCTTTTACATTTATTTTAATCTTGGTGAATTAAAAAATAGTTATTTCAATTCATACTCATTCTAAATTTTCATGCCATCTATATTCTCCAAAAATGCTGAAAAATTTTAGGGTTTTTTAATTTTTTTTTTTTTTAATATTTATTTTATCTGGAGTACAGGCAGAAATTGTTCAGTATCCCTCTGCTGTCAGATCTAACCATATTGCTTTCCATTGAACTTCACTTTCTTGCCCTGACATTACTGGCTTATTCTTAGCCTGACTTATTTTTTTGTTTTAATCTACTATTATTATCTATGTGTTTATTATCTACTTTTTCAGTAAGCAGATAATATTCTTACTGCTGTTACAGATGTGGTTTCCATGTAGCACTTACAGGAATGAACATTCACTTGGTAGCAGTTTCTTAAACCCATGTTCCTCTGATACAGCAGCTGGAGACCTGCCCCAGAGGCATAATGTGGAGGTTGATATGCCACTCTTTGGCATAATTCCTGGAGAGTGTTGTGTACCATAACAACTCATCTTCTTCCAGGGATAAATCCACATGCAGACATGGGAAAAGATCTGCTTTCCTTGTGGATTGGTTTTGCTTTTTTTTCATATGATCCATTCCTTCTCTTTCCTGATCTTGGGATTTCATTTCTACCTTCTTAGGTTCCTCTGGTAATCTTGTGTTTTAAGTTTTGCTATTCTTTCATGAAACAGTATTTTTTTATTTTTGTCTGCCTTTTAGTACTATTTTACCTCAAGTCTTATTTTTCATTCTTTTGCATTATTTACTCCCATTGCTGATTATCAAGTGCTGTTCTTATATAGTATATGCTGAAGTCAGGAAAATGTGTTTCATTTTAAATCCTCTGAATGACTAATCCCATATGGGTTTACCCAAACCCATAGAAGTCCAAATATCCTTATAAATCTGCTTGCCTCTTTTTCTTAGACTCACAGGTTAATTCAGATGCAAATGGAACTCAGGAGGTCTCTTGTCCAACTCCTGCTCACAGTAGAGCTGACTCTGAGGTCAGACATAGTTGCTAAGGGCTTTGTCCAGCTGGGTCTTGAAAACCTCCAGGGCTGGAGAACACAGAGCCTCTCTGGGCAGCCTGTCCCATTGCTAGCCTATTTTCATTATGAAAACATTGCTTCTCTTATGCGGCCTGAACAGCTCTTGTCCCAGTTTATGCCCATTGTCCCTCTTCTCACCAAGCACACCTGTGAAGAGTCTCTCTCTGTCTCCTTGACAACTTCCCTGCAGGTACTGGGGGGCTGCTGTTAGATGCCTCCTGAAACCATCTCTGCTACAGGCTGGAGCAGCCACCATCTCTCACACTCTCCCCACTGGGCAGGTGGTCCAGCTTTGGTTGTCCTGGTGGCCCTCTGATGAACTCACTCTGTTTTATCCATTGCACTCAGGTCCTGAAACTGGACACAGTATTGTAGGTGTGATCTAATGAATGCTGAGTAAAGAAGAAAAGTCACTTCCCTTGAAGTATTGGTTGTGCTTCTGTTAATGTAGCCATTTCCTCCTTCCCAAAGGTCTTAATGCTTTTCAGGCACCACACTGCTTTTTTTTAAGAGACAAAATTATGTCCTGCTCTACTTGAAGCTGTTATAAAACTTCTCCTCTGTGGCATCTGGATTTAACCATGTGAAAGGAGCTGTCACTAACTGCAGACAGGATGACTGAAAACTGAGTTAAAGTGAGATGTTTTGTTTCTTTGAGATCCTCCTCTCTGTAGCCCATTCATCTGCAATAGGCCAGCATCTCATAGAAACACAGAATAATTAAGTTTGGAAAAGGCCTTCATGCTCATCGAGTCCAAATGTCAACCAAACACCACTTTGTCAACTAAACATGTTTTTTTAACATCTCCAGGGATGGTGACCCTACCACTTCTCTTGGCAGCCTGTTCCAATGCCTGACCACTCTTTCTGTAAATAAATGTTTCCTAATATCCAATCTGATTTTTTCCTAATATCCAGTCTTCTTTGCTCCTTTTACAGACTGGCAGCAGCATTCAGAGAAACATTAGCATATTGGCACCTCCTTTTCCTTTGTCTCGCTATGGTAGCATAGCTCTTCCTACTTGTATTGCTCTCTTATTGTCGTTATATTTCTGGTTTGAAGTTGTTCTCTACTGTTAGGGCATCTCTCATTAGAGTCTCTGCTCCTTGCCACTGTGTTGCCTTTTGCTCTGTAACATTGCTGCTTGCATAGTATTGCACAACAGATAGTAAGTAGTATGTGGGCCTTTATTAAGAAATAAGAAGATGACCAATTGTATTTTGTAGCTCTCTCTTTTGCTTCTGTTTTTGCTAGATAGAAATTAAATGACAGGAAGGCAGTGAGCAATGTAAAACAAATCCATTCATGTAAATTCAGAACTTTTCCTCTGCCCGAGCAATTTCCATGACTGTTGCACAGTGGAAATAGCATTCAATAGATGGACTCACAGAGTTACTTTCCTCTTAATTTTATATGGGAGACACATGTTTGAGATTTTATGCGTGATTTTAGTGTTTTCCATCTATTCTGGACCTCTTCTCCTATTTACTGTTGAATTATATTTTTTGGTAGTGATGTTGGTGTAAATGTGATTTGGTAGTAATATTTCTATAATTTTGGAAGAGTTATTCAATCTATTTCAGTGTATAACTTGAGCACCAGAGCTCTAGATGTGTTATATACATGTAGTCTTTATATGTCCATGTAACATTAAAGTGGATACTGTAGATCCTAGATGTTCAGCTGCTTGACTAGGACCGATTTTTAGTACAATAAACAACCAAATAAATGTCCAGTATAGGTCACTCTCAGGATACAAATTATCATCATAAAACATAGGATAGGCAAAATCTTCATGGAAACTAAGTTTCTTCTTTATTGTTTGTTTGTTTGTGTTTTGTTATGTTTTGTTTTTTTTTTTCTCAATGAGGACATAAACTCTCTTCATCCTCTGATCTTTTTTACCAGATAACGTGGGGTTTGTAAACTGTTGACTCCTTCAGAGGAGTCCTTACCAACTTTTTTACTCTTAAGATTGATGCCTTGAGAAAAAAAAGTGGAATAAAAAAAGCTTGGCAAAGAAAAATCTGTTACATAGAAGTTAAGTAGCTATTCCACCTTTTTTTTGTTCAATCACGGTTCATTGTCATTTTAGAAATAAGATAAATGGTTTTAGAGACTGATATAGGAATAGACTAAGAAACCAAGTAGGCAAAAGAAAGCAAGGAAACAAATATGTGGGCTGCTGAGTGATGGACCTATGATGCAGGAATATTTGATGACAAGAAGGAGAACTGAGAAATGGGCCAGGTGCTATGAGTTCCTAACGTATCACACAGCATCATATGGAGTACTACACTGAATGATAGCTCCAATATCTAATATCATTTATATCTAATATCCAATATCCAATATCATTTAGCGAGACCAGGCTGGAGAGTTGGGTGGGGAAAAACTTGATGAAATCCAACAAGGGCAAGTGTAGAGTCTTGCATCTGGGGAAGAACAACCCCATGGACCAGTACAGGATGGGGACTGACCTGCTGGAGAGCAGTGTACGAGAAAGGGACCTGGGGGTCTTGGTGGACAGGAGGATGACCATGAGCCAGCAATGTGCCCTTGTAGTCAAGAAGGCCAATGGCATCCTGGGGTGCATTAGAAAGGGTGTGGTTCGTAGGTCAAGAGAGGTTCTCCTCCCCCTCTATTCTGCCTTGGTGAGGCTGCATCTGGAATATTGTGTCCAGTTCTGGGCCTCACAGTTCAAGAAGGACAGGGAACTGCTTGAAAGAGTCCAGCACAGAGCCACAAAGATGGTGAAGGGAGTGGAACATCTCCCTTATGAGGAAAGGCTGAGGGAGCTTGGTCTCTAGCTTGGAGAAGAGGAGACTGAGGAGCGACCTCATCAAAGTTTACAAATATGTTAAGGGTGAGTGTCAGGACGTTGGAGCCAGGCTTTTTTCAGTGATGTCTAGTGATAGGACAAGGGGCAATGGGTGCAAACTGGAGCACAGGAGGTTCCATGTAAATATTAGAAAAACCTTCTTTACTGTGAGAGTGACAGAGCACTGGAACAGGCTCCCCAGAGAGGCTGTGGAGTCTCCTTCGCTGGAGACATTCAAAACCCACCTGGACAAGTTCCTGTGTGATGTGCTCTAGGTGACCCTGCCTGGCAGGGGGGTTGGACTAGATGATCTTTCGAGGTCCCTTCCAACCCCTAAGATTCTGTGATTCTGTTTTTATAGCAATGTTTTCAATGAACTAAACTGTGTTTTGTCAACAAGTCTATTATAATAAAGGAGGGAGCAAATTTTGGTATAATACTCCTTGCTTAAAAAAGCCTAATGCACTACTCATAAAAAAATGGATTTTCTTTTTTATAAAATTTCAATTTGATTGAAGTGCGTTAAACTTTTTTAAAACCTTCTTAAATTTTGCAAAGAGATATTTTAAATTATTTTTTTAAGTTATTAATTTTAGCCATAAGACTTCTTGTCTTTTCAGTAGCTTTGATACTTTTTTCCCCTTTAAAAAGATTTTGCATTTTTTTCTTGTTGCTTGGTTGTTACTTTGGTTTTTGAGGAGGTTTTTTGGTTTTTGAAGAACAGAGAAAAAAATAAACCACACTGAACAATCACTGAGATAAAGCAGTTTGGTTTTGCTCAAAAAAAAAAAAAAAAGTAAGTCTCAGGTGTTTAATTTTTAATTGTAAATGTTCAGCAAGTAGAGAAATGACTCATGCCTCATTTGTATTAAACCCAGAATTTGGAATTTTATTAACTTCAATTTTTTTTAGCAGTAGAAGGATAGATTTTCGTGGTATTATTACTCTTGCTGCTGTCTTTCTGCTCTGATTGTGAAGGGAAACATACAGTACAATTTCAACAGATGAATATGGAAGCAGAAATTCATACCTCTATTTGATATTCACAGTTACGTATCCAATAGAAATACCAACAGTCTTATTTGGTAATGTGACCTCTGTCATTGTTAGCATCAACTCAGTTTTCTGAGATGTTAGCTGGTTGGGGGGGGGTTTCTGTCAGCTTGTTGACTTGCGCAAGAGATAAAACTAGAACTGCTTCCTCTATTTTCATATGGTTTGATGTATATGGGCCAGCAATGTGTTCTTGCAGCAAAGAAAGCTAATGGTATCCTGGGCTGCATTAGAAGGCAGGTGATTCTTCTTCTCTACTCAGCACTGGTACGGCCATACCTGGAGTGCTGGGTCCAGTGCTGGGTTCCCCAGTACAGGAGAGATATTAACATATTGGAAAGAGTTCACTGAAGGATTACAAAGCTGAGGAACTAGAGGCTCTCTCCTGTAATTAAAGGCTGAGAGAGGTAGGGCTGTTCAGCCTGGAGATGAGAAGGCTCAATCGTTATATACTCATCAGTGAGTGTATTCGCTATACCTGAAGGGTTTAGAGAAGACAGAGTCAGGCTCTTTTTAGTGATTCCCAGTGACAGGACCAGAGGCAATGGGCAAACACTGAAACACCAGAGGATCCTTCTGAACATCAGCAAACACTCCTTCACTGTAAACGTTACTGACCCTGGTGCAGGTTGCCCAGAGAGACTGTGGAATCTCCCACTTTGGAGGTATTCAGAAGACATCTGTACACTGTCCTGGTCAGCCAGTTCTAAGTAACTCTACTTGAGCAGCGGGGGTTGGAACAGATGATCCCCAGAGATCCCTTCCAACCCCAGCCATTCTGTGATGCTGTGAAACTTGCTGGTTTTCAGATCTGGTGGGCTAAAGCTCATTTAATGTTTTGTTTTTTTTTTTTCTTTTTTTCTGATAGTTGCCCATTAAAACTAATTGCTTTTCCTAACTAATATCTGTATAAATTCCCTTTATCCTTAGAATATTATTACTAAAACAGTATCATTTCCAGGAAAAAATTCCATTCTTATAAAACAAAGAATTTAATTTTTTTTAATGGGCAGAAGTATTTTGACTACCCGTGTTGAAAAAACTAAAGCATTTGACAGGAGATCTCTCGCAATATCTAATGGTAGTTTGAAATGTCCATTTTTGTGGAAAGATGTACACAAACATAACATGACTTCTGTATGAAAATATGAATGGCTAAAAACCCTAGCTTTTAAAAACCAAAGTAAAAGTCAGGAAGCTTTGGAAGAGACGACTTATGTAACTCTGCCTGTCACATTGGAGTTGTTAGATGTTATGTGCTGTCTAGGGAGGTAGTATGAGTCCAGAAACAAAGTTGAATTGTGTTTAAAACAAAGGCTCTGTTTCAATACATGGAGACTGTTTTTCTTCACTTGCTTTGCATTTTGTTCAACCAAATCTCTCATAGGGGTACTGAAGAGCAGCACATCAGAATTTGATGGTGTTTTCATTGACTCTTTCAGACATTAAATTCCCACCAGAAAATGAAATAAAATTCTGCAGTTTGTTCATTTTGTGCTGACAGTATTCCTGTCATAAAAAAAAAAAAAAAAAGTTCTGTCAATATATTCAATAAAACAAGCTTAATGTAATGATCAACAAGAGAACGTGTAAAATCATCTTTATAGATGGCTAGGTATGCATCCCTAGTCATCTGTAGTTCTGTTTTGAGCAAAAATTACTATGAAAGTTACATGTCTTTGATGCCAGGAATATAGTTTTTAGGATCTATTATCAAACCTACCGGCATTGCAGGATCTTTCAGCAGTCTATAACACTCAAATGAAGAGGATAGATCACTATTGTCTGAGAGAGACTGGAAGAAGGCTTAATACGGCCTGTTTTCACTATTCAAAGCACTTCTATTTTCTTTCCAGCTAATCCAGAAAGAGAAACATAACACGATTTAAAGTGCAGTTTTTTTCTGCATGGTGTGCTCTCCTCTGCCTGCTAATGCTTTCTTTTCCCTTTTATGGGATTTCCTTCAGATTAGTGCTTTGAGTAAGCCATAGGAGCGCACTCACATACTAGTTCATTTACCATACCTAGATCAAGGAAAATTAGCAGTGCTATCTGCACAACTGGTGAGTCCATGCTCCATTACCTGCCCTGGGTACCTGATAACAATATAATAACTACAATACTAACCAAGAGAGGTCCCAATGCAGATCTTGGAACTTCTACACTTGCTGCCAACCTCCAGGTGGAGTATGACCCATTAACCACGATTTTCTGGTTCTGACTAGCCAATCAGTATTTCATCATCTAGACATCCACCCACCTAGATGATAACATCCCAACTTGGATATGAGCATATGGTGGAAGACAATGTCAAAAGCCTTGCTTAAGTGAGTACCCAATGACACTGGCTGCTCTCTCCTCATCACAAATCATAGATGACTATCAGGTTGCTCATGCATGATTTACCCTTAATAAATCCATGCTGCTTCTTCCCAATTAAAATCTTCTCCTTCACGTGCCTTGAAATCTGTTTTGACAACTCATTCCTCATATCTTCCCTCAGATTGAAGTGAGCCTGCCCCACCTATAGTCCCCAAGGTTGATCTTTTGGCCTTTTTTTGGACACAAGTGCAACATTGGTCTTGCCATTGAGTTCCAAATCCCATACAGTTTTATTTTTAGTCATGCATTTTCAGGGCTTTGTAAGAATCCATTTATTTCTCAATTTTTTGACTGGGGATAGAGGGGGAATTTAGGGGATAGAGGAGCTCTGCAGAAAGGGCCCTAGATCTTGGTCCCTCAGCTAGCAAAGATGGCAAACATCTCCATGGGCTCTATGAACAAGAGCGTGGCCAGTCAGTACAGAAAATTATTATCCTCCTCTATTCACCACTCATTAGACCATATGTAGAATACCACATCCAGTTTTGGCCCACCTGTTACAGTAAAGGTCTTTTCAAGCTGGAGTGAGTTGGGCTGAAGACTGTCAAGATAAACACATAGCAGTCTTAAGTTCTGGTCTCAGGTTTGTCATCAGCACCTACACATTCCACTTCATGCTTTGTCTCAGTTCTTTTCCTAGCTTCTTGATGGCTCTTGCCATCATCTGCTCTCAGTCTTTTTTGCAATGTCTTTGCTCCACCACCTTTTTTATGGAACATATAAAATCTCTGTCTCTTTAAAATTATTTCCAGCATAATAAAAGGAATGCTAGAGCTGTATACAGGGAGCATAAGAATTACAAAACAAAGCAAAAAATAAAACCCACCCACATTCAATGTATTATTGTCCCTAGGCCAAACTCATATGGATTACATTTGTAAGAAATCATTTCTTCTTGAGGTGGATGCCCAGCCCAGGAAAGCTAACTATAAACAGTTAAAATTTGCCCAGAGTTCATAAAAATGGGGAAACAAGTTTTATAATGTAAAGTGTTACGCAGTTTAACATGGGCTGTGCTCATGTTGTAATTAGATATTTTTCTCCCATTTGTCTTGTTATCTACTTGTATCAAAGGAAAATGGAAATAGATTTTATTGTTTATGCTGTAAATTTGCTACAAGAGGCTTTTTTTGTTGATAAGTTTTTCTAATATTTGGAAAATAAAATGTTGAGTTCTTATGAGGATGACAATTACACTTTGAAGACAGATGAGGATCTATCCTTAAAAATTTGGTGATAATAGTTGGCATGATGACTGTTACTTCCCTTAACTTATAAGACACTGCTGTTCTTATATTAGGTTAATATATTTGATGCAGATTCTGAAAATCATAAAAGTTCTAAGAATATAGAAACTGAAAATATATTATAGAATAATCACAAGACTGTCTCAATGTCATTTTAATAACTATGTTTTCAAGTAGAACTTTATTAGAGAAGTAAGCAATTCACTTTTTGATATATTACATTTTATAGAAAGTTTTGCAGCCTTAGTGTCTAACTGTGTATGTGTCTTTGTCAACTAAAACCCTTATAAATATGAATAGCCTTAGGGGAAAACACAGATTAGAGTGAAAATTTAGTAGTTATGGTTAATATTTTTATTTTTGCCATTTATACACTGGCCTAAAATACTTTTCTTCATTTTAAGGTAACTGAGCTGCACAATATAAAAAACATAACTAGATTGCCTCGAGAGACAAAGAAGCATGCAGTGGCAATTATCTTTCATGATGAGACGTCAAAGACATTTGCGTGTGAGTCAGGTAAGCAATTGGTACTGAATCTCTAGATTGAAGAAAGTTACAAATCAAAGTGTTGCTTAGATGAATTTGAGACACCAGATACAAATCCTTGTCTTGAAGGAATTTATTGTAAACAAGAACTTTGGAGTTTGGGGCTTAGTTTTTTAGTAGGGGTTTTCTTAATATACTTTGTGAGGTGTTGGAGGTGGTACAGAGCTCTTTCTTCCTTTACTTACCTTTGACTGGATGCAGATGGTCTAAAGACTTGAGATTTTCAGCTAAAATTGTAAAACTGAGTAGAAAATATCTCTAGGATATTATTAAGTCAAGACGTGAAACCTTTTTTTTACCAAGTTTTGCTATAAGCACAATAGATACAGGAACAATATCTACTGGAAGGCTGATATAGCTGGAGACTAACAATCCAGATTTCTGGAACATATGGAAGACCATTTCTTTATATAGATGATCAATAATGTGATGAGAGGAGTTTCTCTGTTTAGGGCCATGCTTGGCACGATACTGTGGATAATTGCCTTGGAGGGCCAAGGGGACCAGGAGAGCTAATCTTCAAGGATGGAATCCTCTGAGTACAAGACCTGTCCTTCCCAATCTTCAGAAGACCAGTATGAGTGAATGGAAAGCTCCTGATTCAGTTCATGCAGAAAAAGAGAGGCACACGGTAGCAGGAACAAACTACCTGGGAAAGATATAGAGGAATTATCCATGTCTGTAGAAATGGAGCCAAAAAAGTTCCAGCTCAGCTGGAGCTGAAACTAGCCAGGGAGAGGAAGAACAGAAAAGGTTTCTTAAAGTACATTAACAGCAAAAGGAAGGCTTATTGCTTGGTAGTGCTGTGGACCTTGTGACAAGACGCATGGGAAAGGCTGAGGTACTTTATGCTGAATATTTATTCCAAAAAATGCTATTTAGCCCTGCAATAAATAAAAAATAATACCACAGATTTGGATGTCGATCGGGAATATTAATGCACTACACCACAACTACTAAAGGAATCCTAAGCTTTTTTGACTAGTCTTAACGTAGATAATCTTAATGTGGATAATAATAATAAGCCCACATGTGCACACTCAGATAAAAAGAGAAACCTTCCCCTCTGGTACCCAGTATCACTTGTCCTATAGGGACAAGGCTCAGACAAAGATATATCTAGAACAAATACATCACTCGCCAAAGATGAGGTCACTCAGTCTCAAGAAGTTTCCTTAAGTGGTGTCCCTGCCTAAGGTGGTAGACTTCCTGGCAGGCCTGGTTGGGGAAAACCCAACCAGCTTCCCAGTGGGGAAGTCCATTTTATAGAATTAAGTCAGACCTCACCTGTGGTAATTTTTCATTACTCTACCTGGATCAAAGGACCCCACTGGCTGAGGACCCTGTTCATTGTCAGAGGGTTTCACCCTGGCAATCCCCAAATCCTCATGAAGGAGAACAAGGTGAATGGGAGTAGCTGTCTATGATGAGTTGTCTGGCACTGTGGGTAAGGGATTGACAGTAGCTGTTACATACCTTGATTTTAAGAGTCTTTGAGAGCCTCCCATAGTGTCCTCCATAGCCCCCAAATCATTGGGACATGGGATGGATAATGGCACTACAAAGTGGATAGAAAATAGTCTGGGCTTAAAGAGTTGTGATTAATGGCGTGAAGTCAGGTTTGCAGCCAGTAGGTAATGGGTGCCTCAGGGATCAATGCTAGGACAAATACTGTTCAATGTCTTCATTGAAAACATGGATGATGAGATGGAGAGTACTCAGCAAGTTTGCAGATGACACCAGATCGGGATAACCCAAGCTGGGAAGGCAGGGCTGCTGTCAAAGGGACCTGAACACACTGGAGAAATGGGCTGACAGAAAACTTATGAAATTCAGCAAGAGCAAATAAAAGGTCTTTTCCATGGGCTGGAGTAATCCCAGGCAACAAGGCAAGCTGAGGGCCAACTGTCTGGGAAGCAGTTCTGCAGAAAAGGCCTTGGGGTCCTAGTGGACAAAAAGCTGAACATATCCTGGACTGCATGAGCAAGAGTGTTGACAGAAGGTACAAGGAAGTGATCCTTCCCTACTATTCAGCACTTATAAGACCACATCTGGAGTACTTTGTCCAATTTTGTGGTCTCAGCACAAGAATCTTGACATAAGAAGCTAAACCAGTGGAGGTCCACCAAGGGTCAAGGTTCAGGAGCACATGACATATGAAGAGACACTGAGAGCTGGGCCTTATCAGCCTGGAAAAGAAACAACTTCACAGGATCATATAGCTACCTGATCTGAAAATACAGAGAATATGGAGCTATAGAAGTGTTAGATAACTTATTCTTTCTGAAAGGCAACAAATCTTAGCTATAGGTATAGCATAGTTTCAGCCTTCAGTTTATCTAAGTGTTATAAACTGCATCACGTCCATCAGATGAGACAGATACACTTTCTTTTTATTAAAATCTTTCTCTCTTGAACTCTGAAACTTTTGTGCATTCTGAACTAGGAAGAATTTGTCTAAAAAAAATATTTTGCTGTTCATTTCCACATCTGAGTTCTGTCTTTCCAAAAGTAACAACTACTGGTTTTGCTGTTGCTGGAATATGACAAGTATTTTGCTTTCCTTTATGAAACGTATTGAAGTTTAGGTAAATTTAGAGAGCTGCTTGTTAGTCTGAATGTTTTCTTCTTCTACTCATGCCTCTCAAAAATGTTTGGTGGCAGTGGTTTCTATGGGACAATGTCTAGACTTTTAACAGACTCATAGTGCATAGTGGTGTATACAAAATGTGTGTTTATTTTGAAAAATCAGGCCACTTCTTTGGTTAACTAAACAATATTTTTCCTCTGCTAATACCTCTTATTTTCCATGGCTTCATTGGAAAATAATCTCTCAAGTGTTTTTAACTCAGTCAAAAATCTATTTCTAGGAACATAGCTGCTTGTCCTTGAATTATTTAGTAGCCCAAAGTTTCATGATATGAGTATCTTTCCACCATGAAGTCTCTAAATATACAGAAGCAAATACTTTGTTTCCTCTCATCTTGACCTCTAGTGGCAAATCGGAGGACAGTAACACTGAATTTATTGCAAAAGATGTGCTGAGCATAGAGTCAATAATTTATTGGACAAGAGGAGCAAGTAACGCACAAAGCTGCATTAGTTCTATATAGGGACTGAATAAGGTGAAGTAGGATTTATTTATCTATTTATTTATTTATTTTGTTGGATTTGTACCAGAAAGTGTTTCCGAATAATGATATCATTTTGGTTTGGATAGTATGAGCTGATATCTTTTTCTCTGTGCAGTCTAAAAGTCCATGTGATGAAAAGTAGCACATTTTTCTGGTACTTAGCTTTCTTAATTATGGAATTAAGCACAGTAAAATGCTATTCTGTTTTAAAATAGATCTGTAAAGATATACAACAGTTTGGTCCTCTCTAGAAAGCCTGAGAGCTGTGATACCAGCCCACTGGGTGTGCTGGCTGGTAGCCTATGATTTTTTTTTTCCTAGGCTCCTTGGGCTTCTAGGCCCTCAGCTCACTTATCTTCAAGGCAGCTACTGGCAAGTCTGAGCTCTGTATGTGCTGTAGCCCCCATATTGCCATTAGGATTTAAACAAATTAGTCATCTGAGGAGCATTTAAATTTTTGTAATCTTCATTTATTAATGAAAACATTCTGTAGAAAATCAAACAAAATTCGTCCATATGTTTTTGTTGTCATCTAGCTGTTCCCATCACTGCCACTGGTGCTTCCAACATCTACAACAGCTGTGAAATTCTGAAGCTCTATTGAAATACTTTGATTAGCAAACCAATCTCAGATATAGTTCCCTGATTAAAAGCATGGGATAACATGTCTTTAAAGAAGAATTTTCATTCTTCAGGGACAGAAGGAAGCTACTTGATGTCTCTATGTCTCTTTATGACATCTGTTCTAGTGGGAAGAGAATTGTGACTTAGTTATTAGCAAGCATAATTTTTATATTGTCTCAGTTACCATCAGAATTGCTTCAGTGGAAGTAAACTAATGAGAAGTCATGGCTTATTAAATAACGTAAAAAGTAGTCTAACTGAGTGAAGTTGAGGCAGACTTCAAAGAGTAGGAATTATTCTTCAGACCGTAGGAAATTGCTGCCACCTTAGCAAGAAACATGCTAAGGTCTCAGTTTCAGCCTCCCTGAAAATCATATGAAAATTATTACCTTAAAATGTATTTATTTTTTAATATTCAGAATCAGGAAAATGCAAAACTCTCAGGTTGCTAACACATTGAGAATTGAGATAAAATTAGAGGTTGCCAAATGTACAAGCAGGCTAAATAGAATGATAGTCTACTGTGAAGAAAATTTAAGCAATTTCAGGGAATTTAGCATATTTACTACAGCATAATAAACATTAAAAAAATATTACTGCTGGCTTTTAAACAGATCAAAAGGGGGGGGGGGGGGGAAGGGGGGTTGGGGGAAATTAAGGTGTGAAGTGATGTTATCACTAGAAGAAAATACAGAACATTTGCCCAGTATTGGTCTGTTTTGTTATAGCCATTCAAATAACAGGGGCAAAATAGACTGAAAATGTAGAGGAAAATTTCTAGCAGTTAAGTCAGTGAAGTTCCACACAGCCTCACAGAAATCCTTCTGCATTCGCACATGATTTCTTTCTGCACTCCATGATATGTTACCAAGCAAATGGAGAAATTATTTTCACTCTAGATGCTATATGCTGTGTTTGAAATGCTGTCTTTCCCTAATATCTTTAAAAATTTGGTGGGGAGAACAAGGTTTTTATTTGTTTGTGGTTTTGCTTCAGGTAAGTGTGCTGTTAGTTTTTGTGTAGACATAGCTGTACTCAGACACCTGTTACCTATTGAGAAGCTTTTCCTCCCGCAAGCCTAATGTCTGTAATGTGACAGTAACCCAAGTGTTTACACTGCAACAGGCATTCTGAAAAGCCCTGTAGATTTTCTCTAAAGTTGTAGATATGATGCAGGTTATGCAGGACCAGCAAGAAAATTAAATTAGTGGACATGAATACTGATTAAAGCTAGAGATTTATGGTGCTGTTATGGAAATTGCTAGGATGATGCTGTGCCTGAATAATGTCTAGGTTGCAAGGAATTAAACTTCTTGATTGTGCTAGGTCAGTGACTGACCATACAGGAACATGATATTTCCTTTAGTGATGCCAGCAAAATACTAGATGATACTTGAAGGCTCAGTGGACATAACAGTATAAGTTTGTGTAATTTTTTTTATTTCTAAATGATGGAATGTACAGAAAATTGATGAACTTTATAATGTATTCATAACATTGAATTGGAGGGGTTTCAAAAAATATAGAATCAGAAAAAAGAGAAACAAAATAAATTAGGGCTGAATGTGATTTCAGTGATTTGAGTATGAAATGAGATTTAACATGAGAAAAAGGAAAGGGGCAAAATCACAGACAAATCTTGAAACTGAAACTGTGAAGCAAATGCAGACATCCCCTCAGATACTGATATTTGTCTGTCTTGTCCTCAGTAAAACAGCACGTTCTCTATAGAAGTAGATGAATGGAAGGGGTTTCTCTCTTTCCAGGCATGCATGAACTGCAGTTCTGGAGTCGGTGCAATCAAGAAATATCTTCATTATTTTTAAGAGTTTCTATTTTGGCATCCCCTTAAAACTTTCACTATTCAAGTCCTGCAGAAAATAGAACTAGGGTATTGTAAAAAGTCAATCACCTACCCTGTTTGAAATTTCTAGTTTAGTTTACTCATCATTACAATATATTGATGCAGCTTGTGGTTGTTTTGGCTCAATCCACCATTTTAATTTCTTGAATGTCTAACTGCTGTGACAGTTACCCTGTTAAAATTATTTTCTATATCTATAACATAAACAGTACTTTTCTTCTATATTTTTATACTTTCAGCTTTTTCTGAGTTCAGTCAGACTGATAAGTAATATCACTGTTATAACTCTGCAAAAAAAATAATCTTACTGTTGAAAATACAGGAATACTGGTGTCAAGTAGCAATGTGTTCACTAAGGTTGTGGGTTTTTTAATTTTATACATATTTTTCCTTCTAAACCTGTTTTCTTCATTTGTTGGTGTTGCTTTCTGTAAAATAACTGGTTATATCACTGCTATCATTTTAAAAGGCACGAGTTCCGTTCATTTTTGTACTGAAAAAGCTTTTGGCCTGTTGCCAAATTATTACTACTGATTATCAGCTGGGTACTTTCTCCTTGATAGTTTTACAAGCAAAAATATTTTATCCTTAAAGAGTTTGATAGATGTGAGTGGAATATTAGATGTAATTCATATCACTGTATCCTTTGACAGCTAAGAAGCTGGGAAGTTTTGGATTAAAATTACAGTGAAACATTGAGGCTTTGAGCTGAAGCATCAGTGATCATACCTGCAGTTATTACTAATGATAAAAATGGCTACGTAAGCTTTAAAAACAATGAAATTAAAGTTCCCATTTTCACTGTTAGTTTTGTGAACTTGGAGCTTCAGGATCTTGAAGGTGGTGGATACGAAGAACATCTTCCCAAATACCATTTTGGTACTGGAAAGAGAAGGAAAGGGACAAATATCTCGAGGTGCAGACACACTGTGTGCTTTCCTTCTTACAGTTTTACTCAAAAGGACTGTAATTTTTATGAAAGATAAACTGTGACCATAGGAACAAAAGTCAAAGAATATAGCTAAGATAATAGTGAATCATCCATTTTACATTGTGTGTAGGACTCCTCAAGAATAAAATACTAGAAAAAAAAATCATCCTAATTGGAGAAGCTGAGCAACTTTAGAAGACAAACACAAAGCACAAAGCAGATTTCCACTTCATGTAGTAGATGGTGCAAAGTCAACTGAAATTTTATTTTAGAGAGACTAAGAGATACCTCTGCCCTAGAAGTAGCTTTCCTAGTAAGCACAGAGCAGAGATAGGTTAATGATTGTGAAGTCCAGGGTGTCAGCGTAGGGATGTATGCAATTGTTTGTTGGACTTTATTAGAAGTTTCATAATTTTTTGCTTGTTATTTTGGTTGTCCTTGGGGTTATTTTCCATAAGCTGCTAAACATCTGATGGACCATGTCACGACTGCAGCCTCCATGTTTTATACCAGAAAAAGGAAGTGTGTGTCATCCCATTAGCATGATGGCACAAGACCATTAAAATGCAGTCTGAAAACATGAGCTAATATTTGGCATTTGAGGGGAAAATAAAATTTAAAAAAAATAAAGTTTTTCCTGGCTCCTGACTGTTTAATTTAAACTGAAATCTACCATTATAAATACTTCATGCATCTGTGTATAGCACAATTTGTTCCTGATCCCACTATAAAATTCTTAGTGGGTTTGGTAAATGTACTATGTCATAAATAACTGCTAGTCACAGGAAACAAAGATATGGAGATATTGTTTTATCCTTTGTATAATTCATAAATTAATTCCAATTACATTTAAATTGTATTACAAGTATGAAAGTCCAAATCTACTTCTTATGATGTAAACACGTTTTATGAAGAAGGTAAAACAATAAGACACTATGTATTTTAACGTCTTCCTGCTATGTATTCTACAACGTCCTACACCTTGCTTTTAAAAATATTGGCCTGTTCTACACTGCCAAAAGGCATTCACACACAGTAATAAAATTTACATACCTTGAGTACTCTCTTCAGCTCTGCAACCCTCACTACAAGAAAGACATTGAGTTGCTATATCGAGTTCAGAGAAGAGCAGCCAAGCTGGTGATTAGGCTGGAGAACAAGTCCTGTGAGAAGAGGCTGAGGGAATTGGAATTGTTTAGTTTGGAAAAAAGGAAGCTGAGGAGAGACTTAATTGCTCTCTACAACTTCCTAAAAGGAGGTTGTAGCAAGTTGTGTGTCAGCCTCTTCTCTCCAGTAAATAATGGTAAAACTAGGGCAAATGGCCTGAAGTTACACCAGAAGAGGTTTAGACTAGATATTAGGAAGAATTTATTTACTGAAGGAGTAGTCAGGCACTGGAATGGGCTGCCCAGCGAGGTGGTGGAGTCATCATCCCTGAAGGTATTTAAAAAACGTGAAGATGAAGCACTACAGGACATGCTCTAGTGAGCATTTTTTATTTATTTATCTATTTGTTTTTCTTTTGGTGTCGGGGGGTTGATGGTTGGACAGACGATCTTAGAGGTCTTTTCCAACCATGACTAATCTGTGATTCTGTGAAGTGTTACTGAAAACCATTTGAGAATCTTGATGAGTTTTATGCATTAAAATGGCTCATATTTTGAGTTGTTATTATTAGCAGTTTTCAGAATAGGGAACGGAAATGCAGCTTCATTAACTGAATGGCAGACAAATGTGACAAAGCCTGGAAAAGAATCTCCTATAGATATATGTATAAATACAAAATCTGCTTTCACTGAAATATCCATGTGTGAGGCTGTAGCCTGGACTTGCAATTGCTTTTACCAGTAAGAAACATAAAATATTAAAAAATATGTGCAAAATAGAGAAAAATGCTTCTTTCTTCCTCTTCATCAATTCTTTTCTGGTCCAGCTAGATGCTTGTATTCTGTGGCTATACTTTGGCATTCATCAGAGAAATTACACATTTGACTTTCCAGCTAACAGAGAATAGATGAGCTACGTTCTGAAGGAGGCGTAAATCCTTACTTTCTTCCTCCCAGAAAAAACCTGCTCATTCAAATTGTTGCATATTTTTTATAATGCAGAAACTGAAACCACTCCAGATTGTTTTTTAATGTGCCCTTACGTACACGAATCGTGTTATGAAAGAGCACGTTTCGTTTAAAATGGGTGAAGTTTGAAACGAAATTTAGTGTTTTCACTTTAGAAGTACCTTTAAAAATCCATGTTAATAAGCACTCTGGTGTTTGCAGAACAGATCATGGTAAGTATTTGTCGTTGTACGCTAAACAAAGTAACTTCTTGCTTTCCACAATATAAAAAGCTTCGGGATTTATTTAAAGTTTTTGTGAAGTTTTCTTTTTTTTTTTTTTTTTTTCCTCGTGCCGTTCAGGTTAGAATCACACAGTCATAGAGTCATAGAATGTCTTTGTTTGGAAGGTACCTATAAAGGTCATCTAGTCCAGATCCCCTACAAAAATCAGGGACACATCACTCTAGAACAGATTGCTCAGAGCCCCATCAAGCCTGACTTTGAATGTCTCCAGGGATGGGGCCCCCACCACCACTCTAGGCAACCCATTCCAATGATCCACCACCCCCATATTAAATAACTTTTTCCTAATGTCCAACCTAAATCTACCCTTTCTAGCTTTAAACCATTACTCCTTGTCCTATCATTATGTGCCCTTGTGAACATGTTCTTAGACCTTACCTTGATTTTATTATGATGATCATAGAACTGAATTCTTAATAACCACTGTATTTGAAATTATTATCTGATTGGCATTTAACCAGTTGTATCCAATTAAATTTAATTATCAAAAAGTACAGAACAATATAGAATAAGTCTTAGCATGAAGGTAAAAAGTGAAGAAAATATACTATTTATATTTATGATAGGAAATAAGGCTGGAAGTAATCTTTGGAACACTCTCTGTCCTAAGGACGTATAAGCTAAACCTATTTATAGGTGTACATGTATACTATTGTATATATTTATATAATTCCTGGTAGATTATGTCTAGCTTGTTTCCATTTTTTTAAACATAATTAAAAGAAGCAAAAATGCATTTAAGCGCTAAGGTTGAAAAGAGAGTGACATAGCAGCATATAGTTAAAACTAGAGCAAAAGCTTGCCTTTTCCATTTTGGTTAATTTGTAACACACTGCATTATGCATCTGGTAGTCTTTAATTGAATAATTTGCTATAAGGGCCTCCCTGTGGTAGGTACTTTGAAAGAGAAGTGAACGAGACTTTATATTTTAGGATTTTTTTTTGTAAACTCAGGAGAAATGGATTCAATTTCTCTCCTAGTTCTATACTTGCCAGCACCTAGCACTACAAAACATTAAAGTGTACATTTTTATGGTTTCAAATTTACTACTTCCTGTGTTCTAAAGATTACAAATTAAAAATAGATTTTAAAAATGTTTGTGTAAGAAGTAAATTCAAACAAGATTTTTTTCCTTGGTAATGCAGGCAGGATTACAGAGCCTGGCCATTTTATTGTAGCTATTCTTCTGCATGCTTTTAGGCTACTGACCCCCATCAACATGATGCAACTGCCCTTAATGCTGAAGTCATGGATTCTTCAGCAGACTGCCAGGTAGACAGGCAGAGAGGTTTCTGACAGTGCGTTTAGGTCTCAATGAATCTGAGTTTAGTCAGAGAAGCCCCAACCAGCTCTAAGAATAACACACTTTGTAGTGAATCATTGCTGCCTTGAGACTTATCCATTAAAACCTTGCAGAAATGTTAGCACCGCATTAAGATGTGTCATCTGCAATGGGTTACATTTTTTAGTGCCTGATGAAGGGGACAGTCAATAAAGATTTTTTTATATATTTTTTTTTTATGTCTTCATGCCTAGATACAGCCAGTCTTGGCTGCAAGCCAGCCTGCTGTTGTCCAGCTCTAGTCTGTACATCATGCAGCTTTAAGTTAGGAAGGCATCATGTCTCTACAAATTTCCCATGGTTTTCATCTGGTTTGCAGTAGAGTCAAAATAGAAACATGATCACTGGCTCTTACCAGTAAACATTGTGCTAGACCTCTGAGGAGGCAGGTCAATGAATATTGTTCAATGACAATATTCAGACTATGTTGTTAGGTAAAATAAATTTGCGCTACCTCTATTTCTAACATTCATATCTAGGACAGATAGAACATGTAATTTTGTTGTAGTGGGTTGACTCTGACTGGCTGCCAGGTGCCCACCAACCTGCTGTCACTCCCCTGCTCAGCAGGACGTGGGGAGAAGATAACAATGAAAAGCTTGTGAGTCAAGATAAGGACAGATACATCACTCACTAGTTACTGAAACAGGCAAGGCACACTTGAGAAAGATTAATTCAATATATTGCCAAAAATAAGAGTAGGATAGTTAGAAATTAAAAAAACAAAACACACACACAAAACCCAAAAAAAACCAAAACCAACCACCACCGCCACCAAAACAAGCAAAAAAACTCCCCCCAACAAAAAACACCACCAAACCCCCCCCCCAAAAAAAAACCCACAAAAAATGCACACAGACAAAACTAAACTAAATACACCTTCCCTCCATAACTTGCTTCATTCCAGGCTAAACTTCACTGTCAGCTCTTCTCCTTCCTCCACCTGTCCAGTGCAGGGGGATGAGGAATAGGGGTTGTGGTCAATTTATAGCATTTCATCTCCCCTGCTCCAACGTGGAGTCCCACACGTGGTACACAGTCCTTTACAAACTTCTCCAACATGGATCCTTCCCCAGGTGTCCAGTCCTTCAGGAACAGACTGCTTCAGCGTAGGTCGCACATGGCGTCACAGGTCCTGCCAGAAAACCTGCTCCTGTGTAGGCTTCTCCTCAGCTCCTGACAGGAGCCTGCTCTCAGGTGGGCTTTCCATGGCTGAAGTTTCCTTCAGAACATGTCCACATGCTGCAGCGTTGGGTCCTCCACAGGCTGCAGTGTGACTATCTGCTTCACTGTGGTCATCCACAGGCTGCCGGGGTACAGCCTACCTCACCATGGTCTTCTCCAAGGGCTGCAGGGATGTCTCTGCTCTAACAAGTAGAGCACCTCCTCCCCCACCTTCTTTACTGACCTTGGTGTCTGCAGGGCTGTTTCACAATTTTTCTTTACTCCTCCCTAGCACACACTGCTGTGCATTGTTTTTTACTGTATTTTAAATGTGTTTTCACAGAAATGCTAACAATGTTGCTGGTGGGCTCAGCTTTGGCCAGCAGCACGTCTGTCTAGGAGCTAGAGGGAACTGTCTCTGTTCACCATGGGGGTAGCCTCTGGTGTCTTCTCACAGAAACCACCCTTGCAGCACCCCTCAGTACTAAGACTTTGCCATGTAAACACAATACACATATAAAGGAATATTGATGCTTCAAGGAACTGTTCACAAACAATCAAGTTTCATATAATCCTGTGTAACTGTTTATCACTTATTTTGTAAGGATTTTTTTACAAATTATTTTCCTTTTTTTTTTATTTATTATTGAGACTAGTAGTATTAAGGTTCTTGGTTTTTCAGAACATCCATTTACTTTGAACATCACTCACTCAACCTCCTAATCCTTTTAGTCTTCTCTTCTGGAAAGTACTGGGATGATACTATGTACTAATATGCCAACAGACTACATACATGGCAGACTTCTAGATTGTTTCCCTTTCTCCATTACTTTTTTGCCCTTTAAGAACATTCTGTAACAACAGAAGAAACAGTTACATAACTCATGCCTATTGTGTCTCGGTATATTTCTACTTCCTTTCCTTTTGTGATTTGTGTAATACCTCACTTGATCTCCACAAGTTTGCTAACACTGGAGTGGAAGACAGGTATCAGCTGAGATAAAAAGGCTTATGCACATCTACATGGAATGTAGGTCAGATCTCCTGAGGTTTGTGAATATGTATCACCCTGTAAAATAATGTGCCTTCTGCACTTCCTGACCTCTCCTGAGAACAGCATACATTTAGTGACAGCACAAAATAATGACATTAATTTATAGATTGAATTTATACTATTGACAGGTGATGTATGGCTGGCCGAGCCTAGGGAGAGTTCAATGAATAACATGATAATTTACAGCTCCAAATCTGAAACACCCAATCTATTTTTCATTCTCTGTCACTATTCAGCTTGCATTGCATTAGGCTACTTATGGTGTGTAAGGTATATGGGACTGTTAGCAGTTTAAATCTTTCAAGCCTTTTGAAACACTTTTATCTGTGAATGAAGACAAGCCGAGAAGAATAGCATGTGTAAATGAGCACAGTGTTATTAATGTGCATGTAACCATGATTTCAGCATGCAATATTCTACTTCATGTACAGTCTAAGCATGAAAATTTTGGACAAATTTGTGCATATTAGAAAAAACAAAACCACAAGCAAAAAAAAAAACAACAAGCAAATCTACAAAATCTAAAGATTAATATTTGGTGTTCATTGTCCATTTATCATCATAGCATTTTGAGAGGTTGCTGCAAGTCCACTGCCAGTATAGATATTGCTGTCAGCATTAACCCAGCCCAGGAGGCTGTTGAACAGTCAAATGGCAACTGCATCACGGATAACTGGTAAAGCTTATAAAGTTACATTGCACTAAGGCAATTCTTAAGACTAAACCATGTGTGTGGCTACTACAGGTGTATATGATATGCAAAGTTTTATGTGACTTCTGACCACATGCTCCTGTGAGATTTTCTGGAGTTGTCCCAGCTTCCATGGTTACTTAAGGCATTGTCACAGCCCATTCATGTTTTTTAAACTCTTTGGCAATATTTTGTGGGAAAACATATTGAACTATTACTCAACTTTAAGAGCATAAATAAATACATTTTAGGTAGAAATTACTCTAAAATTCAATAATTCAAAGTGTTCAGTTTTCTTATATGTTTGAAAAGACTACCACGTCTATAATTTGTTATGTCCTCTATAAAGAAAAGCAAAAATTACGTTCCCTTCAGAATAATACAATAAACTTTCTAGTAAGTAATTATGGGTTCACAACCTGTGAGAACAGCCCGGAAAACTTACCTGGAGAAGTATCCAGTCTTTTTGATGAATTTTATATAGTACCACATTTGTCTTATAAAATATCAACTCCAACTGAGTAGTTATGCATTGGTTTTGACAGTAGTCTTACCAAGATTATATTTTCTGAGAGTAGTGTAGTGTTAATGGGTCCAGCCTCTATTTTTTGATATTTGACTAGTTCATTGATCTCCAAAAACTCGATACCACTTACAAACATGCCATAATTTCTTTCATATAGTGGTCAATATTCCCAGATTTCAGCTAGATATGCAAATTAATCACAAATACATCAATTAGCAGACATTTCACTTTCTAAATGGTATGTTTCAAGACAGCTGAGATTCCCTTGTTTACAGTAATTGGTGATCCTGGGATGAAGTTCCAAGCAAGTCAGCATTAAATCTTTCAGAGAGGATTCAACCTTTTCCCTGGTAAATAATAAGAATATTTTCCTGACTGAATTTTTCTGTGTGAGTAGTTTCTTTGTCAGTTTGGGATGTTCACCAAACATTCTCTAGACATCATATACTAAATATTTTCTTTTTTATTTATTTCAAATAATAGACTGCAGTGTAACACCAAGAAGCAAATTCAGATATCCAAAAAAAAAAAAAAAAAAGCTTTATCAGTCACAATCAGTGCTTCTCTTAATGTAGTTCTCAAGTAGCATGGTTTTTAAAAGTGGCCCAAAATGTGCCGCTCTTCTTCAAATCAATATGACATTAATTGCAGTTCAGTCTTTTTTATATGAAGATTGTATTGAAACAGGAAAATCTGAACATATTTTCTGTAACTGCAGTTCAAGAACATTCATACAATTTTATCATAGCCTATAGAGAGAAATGAACATTTTAGCTCTAAAAGAACTATTTTTTTCCAATTTCTTCCCTAACACATAGCAACTTTTACAGTTTTTTGTTTTAAGCAATCCCAGCTGCTTCCAACTGCTGTTAAATCTGCCTTGCAAGTTAGTCTGAGGTTAAAACTGAAGTTAACAAATGGAAACAACAATAGAAGAAAGCTGTTGACTAAAGTCACATTTAAGTTTTTAAATGGTCACATAGTTGGCTTTTTGTCAATTTTAATTGGTTTTGAAACTTATAAAGTAATATATTAATGTGCAAATAGGTCAAGTATGGTACTAATGATGGTAAATGTATTAATTTTCACCCACCTGCTGAAACAGCTATGATTGGTATGAAAATTTTCTATTAAAATGCAGAAAAGGTATATCCTTATTTGGGAACTTTTATTTTTGCTTTTTGCTTTAGATTCAGTTTATATCAATTTGTAAATGTTCTAGAAAGCAGAATAAACATTAAGTTTGATCATGTAAGATCAAATCTGCAATGCTGTTTGATTGCTTTTGATGACCACCTAGTGTGACAATCCTTTACGTTCTTTCCATTTGAGTTTGGATTGCTTCACATTAGATGGATTTTTTTTCATAATTCAGATTGACCTATCACCCATTCAAAGTATTCCATATGCCATTGAAGACAGAATCAACAATCATGTTCACAAAAGTAATATAAATACTTCCCAAATGTATCCATGCTCTTTTAACAATGCAGTCATATAGGATCCTGGCACATGGTACGGGTTTAAGCTTCATATTTAGTAAAATCCATATGACGTTTGCTAGTCTGATGTTTTACAAAGATTTAAGCCTTACTTCAAAGTGAAAGCTGCATATTAGTTAGGATTAGGAGAAAGCCTGGTTGCCTTTTAAATGATGGAAGCCTAGATCCATTTACTTTCTGGAAAGCTGCACATTGTTAAAATGTACAGCTGGAAAAGCTGCATATTTTGAAAATGTGGGACATTTCTTAGTATTTCCATGTTTGTATCTTTATCTGTACTTAATTTTGCGATGAATTTTTTGAAAACTGCAGCAGTATAAAATTACTAGCAACTCTTCTGAGACTATAACTTTGTTGGGTAGCATTAATTAGCTATTAGCCTGCATATTTATGATCATATAAGATAAAGTTGAAAAACTAATCTCAAGTTCCTTGTCTGTTTTTAAAACAAAACATTTTGTTAAAACTGCATGTAGTTCTAAAGTTAAAGCACAGAGAGGATGTTATTTTTCTATTAAAGAGATAATAAGAACTGGTCTATTGTGAAGCATCATTGTTTCTAAATAAATAATTAAATATATATATATAATATGTATAAAAATATATATTGTATTATAATATATATAAATAATTAAAAATAATCTTGAATTTACAGAAAAAATGTAGGCCTATTGACTAAAATAAAAATTAAGCAAACTTAGAACTAGTGAAGTACAAAAGAGAACCAAGTCTGTAAGCAAAGTGATAATTTAATAATCTTTCAAATAAGAGCTCACTAATACATATTATTTCTGTATCAGCAAATGGAAAGTATTTTGTAAGTGTTCCCCAAAGATAGATCTTTGGACTGCTGTTGGAAAATTCCATTTCAAAATGATACTTGCTCATTGAATTTGCCTGTTTCTTTAGAAAGTTTTTCATTGGTCAAATCTCTCAGTATCTTAGCATTTCATTTCAAGGGAAAAAAAAATAAATCAATGCTGCAACTGAAGTTCACATTCCATAAATAAAACATGAGGTTGATATTACAGCTGCTTTTTCTGCCAAGTTTGTTTTACAAATGTTTTCTACTGGACTTAAAAATGGAAATAATAAAATTAGAAAATTTGTTGAGGGCTTATAAAATTCGTATGTCTAATAAATGTAAAAAGGAAGAATATATGAATGTGCTAATGGACAAGCCTCTAGATAATTAGCTAATCTGTGTTAGGAGTATTCCTATAAACATTAATGTAGTAAGAATCACAGAATGTCTTACTGTGTAGCTTCTGCTTTATATTCTGAACACCAACGATCTTACTGTGTAAGTTTGCTTGAATGTGGAAGGTGGTTAACCTAAACTTTTCTATAGCTTGCAGTCACCTTGCTGAAAAAATAAGTGAATGAAATAAGGTGTCCAACATTTATCTCCTGTATGCTCTCTAGTGATGGGAAATGAATTAATGCAGGAAACTAAAAAAGCCAGTGTCATTTCAAAATGTTTCTGCTCACTGACAGTGAGAATCTTTTCCAAGTGTAGTACAACATCCATGACATCTAAGTGATTCAGGAAGCAGTGCTCCCAGCATATGTCACTTGATATAGCAGCCTTCCCCCATTAATAAATGCTGTCCCTGCTGTTACTCATCAGCAATAAAGTACAAATCAGCATTATTCAGATATGCAATTTCTCTATATTATGTTTGCCTATCAGTTATGCCAGTGTGTGCTCAGTATACCTAGTTTTCTTTACATATGACATTTCATTGTGACAGTTATGCTTTTTCTAGAGATGTGCTTATTATTTATCCATAGAAATATGACTCAGATGGAAACATAGTTTACTGTAGTTAAGGACCAGCTGAAAAGAAAATCTAAGAATCCTATGTGTCATTAACTAGTACTTCAGATGAAATGCCCTGCTATTAATTTCCTGATATCTGGAGATTTCCTTTCATTCATATCCTATCAAAAATTGCCATTTTAGTTAACAAGTAGACATGAATGTAATAAAAATTAATAGTGTGAGGCAACAATCTAAATGAAAGGCTTAATATCTTGATTTCTAAGGGTTTACTTTTAAAATTTGTGACCATAGAGTACTAGAAAATGTGAGCAGGAAGAAGCTGGAAGAATAGTTGTATGTTTCTGCCTGTGATTATGACAAACTACTTTATAGGCAGTTTGTATATGCATACATGCTAAATTAAGAAAGTAGTGGTAAGCTATGAATTATGGGGGTTTAGAGAATTTTGTTTTTGTAAGGTTGTCACATCTGTAATTTTAGTCTCCTTTGTGAATCAAATAGATGACAGCATGTAAAAAATTCTGTGTATGCTGATGAAGATTACTATGAATACTGAAGAAATAAATATTGTCTTTAATAGATGTCTTGAAGAAAACACAATTTTATAGCTCTAGAGTATACGTAAAAACCTTCATTCAGATTTTATTTTTGCATTATAAGCATTATATGTGTATATATTATATACATTATATATACATTATATGTCAGTATAAACCTTGGGCTTCATGAGAGATCAAATCAAGGAGGTAAAAGAGATGCCAGTTTTTCTGATAGAAACAAGAAAGGTTTCTCTCTTTCTTTCTCAGTAAAGAACTATTCCTCCAAAATTTCATTATCATTTGTATAACAAGTTTCTTTCATTCATCCCTCAATCTACTATATTACACTGCTGGTTTGCGCCATAGAAATGGATTAATTCATTTTAAAAGGTGTGAACATTTTATGCAAAGGTATATATTGGGATTTATTACTAAAAGGTAAGAATAGTAAGTGTTTACCTGCCCTAATTTTACTGAGAAAAAATAAGATAATTATGCATTTAGGGGTTTTTTTGTGATCTGGATACTATTAGGGTCCCATTGTAAAACTGTGATCCAGGAAAAAACAACAACAACCCTGATATCAAATTCATTTGTTTATGAGTAAGTCAATAAACCAGTAGTTACTCTTACGTATCACCAAATCAAAGGGTAATTTTATTTTATTTTTTTAATTTTTTAAGGCAGAAGACCTTCAGTGTAGGCTACAGTTTACAGGTAGAAAGAACAGTAACATTCAATCAGCTATTTCCTTGTTTAAAAGCATTAAATAAAAAAATAAGGTTAAACATATGGCAGCATATACCTTTTAATTTGCCCTTTTGCCATGTGCCCTGATGATGCTAGGTAACTCAGTTTTTAATTACAGTGATCAATTTTGACATCCCTACTGTTAATAACTCATTTTATGTTTATAATTAGTTTTCCATCTTGTTTTCTCCATTTAAAGTTACCAGCCAGGGAGAACCTAGATTTGAATTTGGGTTAGGTCATGAGAGATCCTGAAGAGGACTTCTGCAGGGAGTCCAAATATAGGAGAAGGAGACTGGCCTTTGCTAGTGTATGAATCCAACTCTTCCATAACAGAACAGATGTCTATCCCCTACCCTCTAGTACTGGTGTGTACATAAATCAGTACACAAGTAAGCTGTAAGTGGGCAATTAATCACCAGTGTACATAAATTGCAGCTTCATCTTCAGATACTGCTTTTCACTGTAATCAGCACCTCTGATTTAGAAATGTAAATCCTAAACTTTCTGTGCAGTTCTAGCTTTACATGGTTAAAAATATTAAATTTAAACTTTTTATATACTTCTGTGATGAACTGGTTACCCTTTAATTAGGATGAAAAATTTGAAATAAAACAGTCTTTCATCAGTAGGTCTCCAGTTAACATGGTCTTAAGCCATCATTCATCAGAGTCTTGAAGTGTCAAATATTAAATCTTCATATGTTCTGTAAGATTGCATTCATCAAGAATTATTCTGATTTTCTTGGAGGAAAACGACACATAATTGAAGTTGGCTGTTTGTTTTTTTCCTGGCTCAGCAAAGGACAGTTTTGCTGTGTTGAATATTAGAATTTCCACTGGGGAAAAAAACAAACAAACAACAACAACAAAAAACAACCCAGCTGTTTAACTTCTTGAAAGTGGGAATTCTGAGTTTCAGCTTTAAACAGACTTCCTCTTCTCAGGCAGTCATATTTCTCTTACTCAAGATCATATTGGTAGAGATATCAGTGGTGTATATTGAAAACCAGGAATCTAAAATGCTATTTAGATGCTATTTTGTTTTTTAAGAGACTAGTATTTACAGGAGATTTTGCCTAATTGGAAAGCATCTATTTTCATAGACATTCAAAGAATGCTGATTTTCAAAAACAATTTATTTAATTTAAATAAAATTTAGATGCATCAAATGCAGGGACCTATGTAATGCTGAGAATAAAAGATACAAAAAGGTGTAAAATGGGAGTTAGAAATGTGAAGAATTTGTAACAACAAAGAATACCCTTAGGTTTAAATTCTGTAGATACGAAACTTGATAAAGACATTTCTCATATTTCCTTAGATACTAACTGTAGACTACCAACTTTTAAGGGTAGGGGTTTCTCTTTTTACAGTACTGCCACATTAAAATCTACCAAAAATACAGCAAAAGACACACAAAGTCATTTCTAGCTAATATTCCTGTCTGGGAGCAAAATTTTATGCCACTGAAAAATGAGTAGAACACGTATCAGAGTATTGTGATCTTACAGATTGATTGAGACAGAGGTTGTCTGCAATTGCATTGAATCAGTTTCTTTGCACGTCTGATGACATAAAATCCTGATTGCTAACTCTAATAGTATCAAGGGCTCAGATCTTTACAACACTATTTTTAGGGTTTGGGGGAAAATATTTTATTTCTTGGGCAATGGGAGCACAGAAGGAAAAAAAATACTCATTCAGGAGGTTTGTTGCTATTTTGAAATTGGTGTATAGCACTGTGCAGCAAAAGCTTCCTAGAGTCTTTGCAATTTCAAAAGGGGGCAACACTAACACTGTCCTTCCTCTGTGCTCCACCAAAATAGGACAATGAAATATAAGTAATCAAAGTTTTGTCTTACTGTACTCAGACATGTTTAGACAAAGAAAGGAAGAAAGGGAGATTCCAAAGACTTCCTAATCTGCTAGTCATTGTCTGCTCCTACTGATTTAAAACAGAGGATGTTCAGATGACTGGAATGAAATTTGTGTGGTCAAAAGCATAAGAACGAAGCATATGGTGACAGTGGTTTGTAGTTTTTCTTCTATGCATTGAAACTACTCTTTATGACCTTGATTTTGTATAGGAAAAGAATGCTTTTAGAAGTATTTAGCTTATCTAACAGCATTTCTGACCTTCAAGTGGTGAGATTTTTTAATAGTTTAAAGACTGAATATTTAACATATTAAAAAAATGAGAAAGGTAAACCAACCTTAGAATTTGTACTATATGGATCCCCTTACTAGAACATATGTAAACACTTGACAATGGGAGAGAGGCATGCTTCAGATTTATAAAGATTTTAAATTTACCATGGATTTAAGAAAAGGCCTGTAATTTTTCCAAGAGGAATAAAAGTATTGTAGGAGTAGACTAAATCTGAAATACTATGAACCTTTAAGCCAGACAAATACTATTGCTGACTGCTAGTCATGGGGTAGCTGCATGAATTGATATGATAGCATCGTTTGTGTGTTATGTTACTGGTGACAGACTCTTTTTGGACACTTGACTGATGGTGTTTATGTCATTCCTACTACAGACAAGCTGCCTAAGGTTGTTTTACTTTCATGCTGTTGTCAATTAAAATTAACAAATGTTGAAACAGGTATGGATTGACAATCCTAGTGAACTGTCTAATTCCCATGCCAGATTCTTGTAACTATCCCATTAGTTTCATACAAAATGTAAATATTTCATCTATGTTCAGTCAGGCTTTCTTAATTATTACTTTGAACTTGAAAGAAAGTTTGAACTGAGAATGAAGCTTTGCTAAGGATATTTTTGAGTAATGATGCTCTATCAGCTCACTGTTGGTGTCTTCGACGCACTTTGAGTTCCGGTGTAATGAGTCTCTAGTCCTGGCCTGCATCAGGAACAGTGAGTTTGAGTAAGGCTTCTCTTTCACTGCAATTTTATACTAGCAAGAAGGAGCAATGTCAGTAAAACCTGGTTTGTGCAACTAAAATCTGTTTTAGAGAAATAGTTTAATGTACAGTAACATCAATATAATAAATCTTTTTTAACACTGATATTGCCTTCAAAATCATTCATTTATCACTGTACATGTTATTCAAGCTAACACTTTTGATCAGACTTACAGAATAAAGGGGGATTGTCAGGAAAATGTCAATTTTCATATATATTTTGATAACTACACGGACGCACAGTTAGCTACTTGCAAACACTAGTACATGTACAAACTAAAATTATCAAAACCTTGTTTGCGATGTGTCTTGCAACATCTTGTGTAATAAACATTTCCTAATAAAGGTCTCCCAACTCTCTGAATTCTATCTCATATCCTGCCAAATGTATAGCACCATTTTGTAACTGATTAACAGTAAAGACGAAGTATCTTTTTTTTATTTATAGCTGTGAAAGCATACCTTACAGTTTATCATTCAATCCAAGAGTTCAGTCTTAAAAGGAAACTAAATTTTCCAATTACAAGTACCAGTTATGACTAAATCAGTATTTATCACAAATAAATCAAATCTACATGCATTAAAGAGAAGAATTTTTCTGACATTTTTATGGTTTATTTATATGCATTTAATCAAAATAAAGAATTAATAGTGGTATCTCAGTTTTGTGATGTGGTAGCTATTATTCTGAGAGATTGCTACTATAAATGCTAATAACTAAATAAGTTTAAGAATTTATAAACAATCTTTAATTTGTTATTCAGAAACACAAAGCATTCTAGATGCATTACAAAAGAAAGGTGAAATGATTTATAGATGCGCATGATCAAAGGAGAAATATGGCTTTGTCTTTGAAAGGTAATTCACCTGCTTCTAAAGGTATCACATGGTTGTCAAGGGAAAGGTTGAAGGCAATCCCTTGTGAGTAAGCAATAGCTATCAGGATGCATTAGGTAAAACTTAACACAGTACCCTCATACCCTTGACTTTATGAACACGTTTGTGGGTAATGTTCATGTTTCTGACAGCAGACACAAATCCTCACAGTTTTTTGGGAAGATACTCTGCATTGAAACTATATTTTCTGTAGTACTAAGTTGACCATTTTTTGAAGATACCATTTTTTAGTTATACAGCTAAACGTGATATCCTACACTTTGCAAAATATAGTCGTGCTCTTATAATGCTCACAGTAAAACAAGTTTCTTATATGTGGCAGTTGGAGAATGGTCTAATCTGTGTCTTATCGTCAGTGTCTGGCAATGAAGAAGCAGCAGCTTAAATTAAACTGCCAGAGTCAAACATTCTGAAAGGCAGTTTCTGGATCCAAACTTTCAAGATCTGTATGTTCCTGTAATAGAGAAAGGCAAGCCGCTTGAGGTGATGAAAACAAGAAACAGCTTCCTAGAACAATGGGGTGTTTTGTTTGTTTCCCAAAAAAAGTCTACTGGAAATATGGTTTGAGAATATATATAAATATAATTTATTTGTTGCTTTTACATCGGAGTTGTCTTTTGAATATATGTTGATGTTAAGCTGGATTTATGGGAATGCCGATATGTTTTCCTTTCTCCTTAGAAGTTTGTAAAATTAGAAAGGTTAGTATAGTGTTTTTTCACCATCATCTCATACATTTCCAGAATATTTACTTTCAGTCTGGGTGCAGGCACAATGAAAGAAAGTAATAAAAGATCTTGTAAAATAAGGAAAATGTTGTATCCTGACCATCCTCCAGGAAAAATTACAGTCTTTATATAGAGCTTTGCATTCTGTGAGTATATACATTGTTCTGTAATATGATTTATGTAGAAAAGAAATGGTGAGAGGGAATGGTAGGAAACATGGGAGCACTGGGCTAGATTTGCACTGTCACCTTGCTGCTACCAGTCTTTCTGCATTGATTTCTACAATTTTATCTGTAGCTGGAAGTAGATGTTGCATGACTCACTGGAAACCCTCCCTGGAGAAAGGGTCTGGCTTACCCAGATGCCAGTGTGCTGCTCCCCACACCCTCTCTGTGTGCTGCCAGAATACGGCAGCAAGCCTTGTGGTCCACTTTTATCATCTCCCTGGCATGAAGCCCTCTCAGTGGGAAGGTATGATTTATAGGCATGACCCTGAGTCAAGAGACCTCACAAGTATCTGAGGAAATAACAAAACCTAAAAGAGAGGATTGGAAAGCAGGAGGGAAATTTCTTCATGCATGAGCAGAACATGAATTTTGGCCACAGGCTTTAAAAAAAATTCATCTTATTTCTTGTAAAAGCTTTAAGTTTTTGGTGCTGCCCAGAAATACGCCTATTCTCTCCTTACTTGGATCATGGAGGCTGTATCTGTAAAAGTATTAAGGAACAGTAAACTGTTACCTCAATATTTTCTTCTCACATACAAAGTTGAATGTCATCTAGATAAAACTGACAGAAAGTTCTGTCTTTTACCACCAGAAGCTGAGGATGTTATGAGAAGAACCACTCTGTGGATCTGTGTCTTAAGACAAAGACTGAAAAAAATCAGGAAAGGTTAAGTGAATCGTCTTTGCTTGCAGTGCTCTGGAGAAGTGCCCAACTGCCAGATTCTTTGTGTCTCTGTGACAACAACCATATTTGAATCTCAAAAATCACAAAACTGGCTCTATCATTTGATCTGTGTGCCTGGGAACTCAGTCAGCTGATAGCCCTTTCTTGTCCAGCCAAAGCTTATGTCACTTGAGATCTGTGCCTAACCAGGCAAGGATTTGAGGACCGTACCAATGAGGCATGGAAAGATTTTACTTGAATATAAATTTTCATTAATTACAAAGAGTCATCATCACCAGATGCTTCAGGGCTTGCATGCAGTATTTTTCTTTCTCTCTAAATTTCAACACTATGTTGAGAGATTGCCACAGAAGTATTTTCCAGATGTCCCAAAAACTAGGAATGAAAAACTGTTTATTTAATAGAGACATTTCTAAATTACTGGAATCACCCACTATTAAAGATGTTCTGATATACACTGACTGTGACAATGGATACTTGGTGTGTGCCTGGTGCCAAGCCTGCTCTCCAGAAAGTTTCCCTTAGGTAAGCCTATCCTGTAATAGAAGACAGTAAGCCTAGTTGCATGGTTTTTGTTAGTTCTGATTTCATACTGTGTGAATACCAACTTGAGATGTTTGTTTGATCAATGCCAGAGATTTTTTGATGTTAAGTGTGGTAATTTGATAGGATGAGGCTAGGCATGGAGGAGGGCCTGCAGTGGTGTCTCAGGGAGTTATGCCTTGGGGAGTTGGTGTCTTGGCAGATTGGCAAATAATGAGCTCTCACATTCATGTCAATAGAATGCAATAGTACTCAGAAAGGAATATTGATATAGCTTCAGCTGGTTTTGAGTAAATGTTAACACTAACATTTTTTTTTCTGTTTTTCTAGAACTAGAGGCAGAGGAATGGTGCAAACATCTTTGCATGGAGTGTCTAGGAACCAGGCTCAATGATATAAGTCTTGGGGAACCAGATCTGCTTGCTGCTGGAGTCCAGAGGGAACAAAATGGTAAGTAACTTTGTAATTCGTCCTAAATCAGTTCTTAGGTGGTGTCCCATGATATCTTTGCGTGTGGTTATTAGCTAGAGGCACCTCATCAGTAACTAAATATGTGGATGTGTTTTTATACTCAGTCCTTTTTTTTTTTCTACAAATTAAGATGATTGAATTCCACACCATGTGTTCATGTGTTCATTGCATTCATATTTTCCTGTCATGCAAAAATGATGGCAATAGCCTTTCTCTTTCTAGTTCCGGAAGCAATGGCCTCTATGCAGAGAAATTAACCAGCAGCTGTTCCACAGCCTTTAACAGACAGTGATGAACATATCAGCACCTCTTTGGGCTGCAAAACACTGTTTCCTTTAAATTCTTACCTGTCTTGAGTAATGGGGTGAAGGTCATCTATATGTTCTTCAAATCCAGGTTATAACAGCAATGACAGGCGCTAGTCATCACTAAGCCTGAGCTTGTAAGTCTTCATCTAAAGGCTATTTGGAACAGAACTTTAGATTAGACATGTGCACAGGAAGGATGCTAGTGAATGGAATATTCAATCACAAAATAAAGTCTGTGATTATCCTGTCATTTAATTCCTATTAATAAGCATGAGGGCAACACAAAATGTGCTCATTTATTCCTTCCTAAGTTACAGCACTCAATGATTATTACTGTCTTGATGCTTCTATAAAATCCAGTATCTCTTAAGAAAGCTATAAACCCAACTGTCTCCATTGTCATAAAATATGAAGCCGACTATAATTATAAAAATGTAATTAAATTATAGAATGAATAGCACTATATTGATTTTATTGTCTTAATTTCATAGAAATGTCCAGACATTTCTCAACTTAATAAAATACCATGCAGAAATCATTAAGACATTTTATTAAAAAATCAGACATTGTTCAGTGCAATTTCAAAGAAGTTCAAATGTTTGCAAAGTTGTTTGCCTGCTATGAGACACAGGATTTAATTTGTAGTCTCGGATTACTTAACAAACATAGAAGGGGGAGCTACTCATGTTGTAGGAAAGTGATCATCAGACACCACTCAAAGCATCTTTTCTGCTATATGCTCGTAGGCTGTAGCTATGAAACTCATATGCACACTATTGAAGAGAGAGCTGTGATCAGGTGGTGTTCCTTCACAAATTTAATGGGGAATACATCTTGTCAAAAGCCTGTGATGTGACCAGAAAAACAACTTATAATTCATCAAGCTATTTCTGCAGTGAGTTCATCTACTGTCCAGCAGCTTTTGGGCACAGATCGCAAATACTAAATTTCATCCTGTTCTTGAAAGAGATCTAGTTATACACATGACCTCCAGAAGACAGAGATTAGTTCTGTTGAATGAACTATTTTTGTCTCGATTGCCTTAGTCTAGAAATTAATTGTAGTGCTACTAACCATCATGTATGAACATAATTAGCATCTTTATTGTTCTAAGTCAATAAATCAATGGAAACAAAGAGGCAAAGCATGTATTTGTTGTACAAATCACATTAGTAAGAATGCATGGAGGGTATCATTAGCCATGTTCTTTTAAACCAAGTGGCTGAATCTGTATAATACAATATTTGCCAAGCATGCTCAAATAAATAATTAGTTACAGTATCTCATACAAGTAATTCTTATACTATCTGCTTCCTTCCCTGAACTTCTTGATGCACAATTCCAGCAAGTTTGAAATTCAAGGTTGTCTTCTTAGTTGTCTTATTCAGAAGCAAAGCGAATTCTGGTTTGGGAGCATTTTAATCAACTTGAAAGGAGGGGAGAGTGCAGAGATTCTTACTATTGGTAAGAAATCTAGTATGCTGTTCATTTGGCTGTGTTGTAAGAACCTGCAGTTGTACTCAGATTTATTTAGCTGACTTATTCAGTAATATGAGTTGAGTGGAACAGTGACTTCAATTTATACTAATTATTGTATTCTGCAAACTTGGTAGGGTCATTCCTCACACAACAGCTTTATGGAAACAGTGAGTAGTTGGAGGGTGGAATCATTTGGTGGGCTCCAATTAAAAAATTCAAATTTTAAATTTCTTTTCCTGCACTTTTGCCCCACATTGTAGCTTTCAAAGGCATGCTACGAGAAACTGTAGCTCAAAAGATACCTAAAAGCTTTTCAAAAGTCTGCTGAGCTTTTGTTGAACTGAAACTGAAAGGTCAAAGTTAACTTTCCAATTTTAAAGTAATGAAAAGTGACTATATGTATGAAAAGTCTACATTCTTGCTCATTGTGAAAATGGCAGCTGTGTCACTCTTGGGGTCATTTTATTATTTTTGTGTAAAATAAAAACTGTACACTAGTACCTTTGGATGTCATTATTTCAAAACATATTGCAAGTATGTCAACCTTGTAAGAATTCCTCTTAAGTTAGTCCATGTAATAATGTTTACTTGGAAGAGAGATGTAAGAATAGTTTGTAAAACCCCTAATAGAATCATAAAGCCTCATAATTTAGCTTCATTCAGGTTCTGTTCCCTGACTTCTATGAAGGCTTTCTTTTAGGTCATTGAACAAAAAATATCTCTTAGTATATGAACAAGACCACACTTTGCATTATCGTAAAGACTAGTGTCAGTTTTTTGCAGTTTTAGATATATTTTTTACATCTTAAGGGCTAAAAGCAATTGAATAATGGTATTATACTGTTGAAATCTCTATGATATGACAGGGTGTTAATACCATTAATCCCAAAAGAATTAGTATAATAGCCATTAATCCCATCTTACTTCTCTGTCTTTTTCAAAAGGTTACCTTGTCCGAAAGATTTTCTGCAAGGCTTAAACTTTGTTAAAGATTCTTCCTTGATTGTAAAAGAACTAATCTATTTTTTTTTTTCATGAGCTGCTTTACATTTTCCTAGCAACAATATTTTTAATCTGCTACGAACTTAGTCTGTCCAACTACTTGCCCATTCTGTTTCTTAGAGGACATTTGCATGGTGAATGTCATGTACTTGTAAGGGTATTCACTGAAGGGATCAACCAAATTGATTATCTCTGGAAAAAGCAGGAAGCTTTCTGTTCTGTAGGTTTCTGTGTTAGTCCCTGTGACTGTGATTATGACCGTCTTTGCCAGTTTCTTTAGTCTGCAACATTTATAATAATTTTCTTCATTGTTATTGTGTATGTTCTGGGGCCATAAAAGCCCATTGCTATGTGTTGATAACATATTTTATACCCAAGATCTCACATTTCAGAAAATCCTTGGCAAGGAAAATACATTTTTCTATGATTTTTCTAAACCTCTGTTGGTTACATCTGATCCTCTTTATCTTTCTGCTCTCACTCTTTTTCTCCTGAGGTGAGCTTTTGATTTTGAAGGGGAAGACACCCGATTTTCTGTGACACAAATGCAACAATATGGTTTGCAAAACAGTTTGTTCCAAAGCCTGACAAAATTTATGTTTGGTGTGCAAACGTCAAATCTAAAAGGCCATACGCTCATCAGGTTTTTTCTGTAATATGATGATAAAAAATTACGGCAGTGCAGTGATCTGAAAAAGCCATTCTTTTATACTTCTGAGTTGTTCAGTAAGTGCTAGTGGAATCTATTTTATTGTGGTTGCACTATTGCTTGACCCTCCAGCACCAAGCAATTATGTAGCGGTGATAGCCAGAAAAGCCAAGCTACACATCTGCACTGCTTAGAGCGGAGACCTCTGGCTAGTGAGTCTTGAAGAAGAATAAAGAAGACATTTAAGCAATTCTTGTGCAAAGCACATCAGTAATGGAAAGCTTCTGACAGGATTTAGTCTCTATTATCACATCCAAGAAGTATAACTGCAAATGTTACTGTTTAAACTCCTGTGTGGGAAATTACTCCTAAGTGGTTTTCTTTTTATATTTAAGGCTCACAACTAATGGCTGCAGACTTTGGAATGATTAACAGATTCCAATAAAAGTGAGATTTGAAATGAAGCTTCAGTTAATTTCCAAACAATTTGCCTTCTCTCTCCTGCAAATCTAAGAGATTTGCTTGTGTTCCTCAGCTCTTTAGCAACAACCCTGTTTCTCTTTAAATTTCTTTTCACACCAGACACAGTCTCTAACTGTTTATGAATGTCCATTTAGACTATTTGACAAAGAGTCAAATGTAGTATTAAATCAAAAGCAGTAAAGACTACATGATCCTATTCAGATAATAAATTTAGTGTAATGGCAATGGAGCTGTATATACAATGATAAGACAAATCATAATACACAGTTATAACTCCAGGAAGGAAAGTCTGGACTCAATTGGATCTGTCAACCCTCTTGACAAGTAGTCTTTTAAGCAATATCATGTGGTATTTAAACACACGTTTCATATTCCTTAGGTTTCTCAAGCTGCTGCTAGGGAAAGAGAACATGAATTTAGAGTGCTGTCCTCATTTGAAAGAATTTGAAACTTCCTTTCCAGCTCTCAATGTCTGAAGCATTTTTAATATACCTCAAAATATAACAATGAAACAAAAAACATGTTTAATATTTTTAGTTTCCTAGTTGTCATAATATCTAGAATTTTTCCATGCTCTTTTATTCTTTTTTTTAAAAAATATCACTGTTTCTGCTGCGTCACTGTATTTTCATTCTCTATTAAAGGAAGTAATCATAAAGAGGTAATCCAAATGGACAGTATACAATGACAGACTATGTTTACTGTGAAAAATAAACGGAAATATTCAATACAATATTGGTTAAAAAAGCCTTCTATGCAGACAGTGCTACTAAATGCACTCTTCAACAGCACTTTACTCTTTCATGACCACTCTATTCCTATCTAATTTGAATACTGAATATTAACACTAAAACTGCTGAACACTTACATCAAATCATACTCTATTAAGTGTTACCCGTAAAACTGAAGTAAACAATGAAGAAAATAAGCAAATGTAAAAATGCAAATTTTTAAGCTGAAGAAATGGCCTGTTCCATTTTCTGCTGTTGTAGCTCATTTATTTTTGATGTTATGCCTGTGATGTCAATAGAATGCTTTTTTATTATGTGTAAACTGCTGCTTTTGCTTTTTTTTTTTTATGACTTAAAAAGCTAATTTTTATTCTAGCAGTCTGGAAAAGTTTGAAATATAATTGATTTATTTTTTTTTTAATTTTTACTCCATGCCTGATTTTTAATATCTCATGGAATTATTTCTTTTGTAAATTTTTTCCTTTTTTATATAACATTTGTTTTACCTTTTTTATTTAAAAATATTCCACCATACAGCAGTCCTGCTTCCTGGGTTTAGTTGCAATAAACTAATTAGTATCTGTTAGCAAAAATGTAGTTTTTCATAGTGAACAATGTCCTTGAATCCTCAGAAGAGGATTATGAGTTATTTCATTAAGCTATATTTGAGATTATAAATTAGAATCAAAACACAGAGACTTTGTAATTACGTTCAAAGAGCTGACTTATTTTAGGGCATTTTCTAGGGTCTGTAGAATCTCCATTTGTGATTTACTACATAAAAGCATTTTGCATGTTTTTTTATTAATCTTCTGTTATCCTTAATCCATTTTCATACTTTTTTTCTTTTTAATAAACCAAATATAACTAGGTTTATTAAAAAATAAAGGTGTTTACAGTTTTAACAGCTGGTTACTCCAGGCAGTTTTCAGATTTTCCTCTACATTACTACTTAACAGTGAAACAATCCCAAAAAATCTATTTTTGGTAGCCTTTCTATTTTCATTCAGGTGTTAATAAACATTTCCATACATTTTAATGGATGCAAAGCAGATTATCATTATAAACGAAGGGATTAAACTAATTCTGAATTCCTGGTTCCTCACTGTGTAAAGCATGAGACAATCATTTTAATAGACCTGACACATGAATGAGCAAAAAATGTTTTGACTTCAAGGCTTAGAGCTCTCTTTCCACTTGAAAATTAGCTAAAGAGTGTCAGCAGCATAAGTCTCAGATTGAGTTTCCCTAAGATAGAAACTGAATGTTTGCTATAAAATCTTTATACAGATCCCACCAACCTTGCTGCCTCCTTCCATAAGTAGTTTCTCCCTGGCATTAAAGCTGAAGTTAAAAAAACATCTGGATAGGAAGACTGCAATGTTATTTGGTCAGTTTTCAAACTGGCATGATTTAGGCAAAGGAAACGATAAAATGGCTAGAACCAGGGTCACTGGGCCTCACACTCACTTTGCTTCCCAACTACAGCTGGACTTTTAGCTGAAAGACTGAGAGAATTTCCGAGTTGCTGTCAAGTCTCTGTCTCAGTCAATATATTCACTTTAACAAAGACTTATGCTTCTGTGCTCTGGAAAACATTATTAAAGGCCGTATTCTTGCCAAAGCCTAAATACTGGACGCCTTTACATGCACAAAGTGTATGATGAGGCATTGCTGTTCTGATTCCAGGAGATGGGAAAGAGCATTTAAAATTGAAAAGAGTGGGATAGTAAGTGTAGTAATATGTCAGCATTTTTTTTCTCATCACGGTTCCCCCATTTTCTGAACTTTGCTCTCAGCTGTTACAGAGAAGGGAGAAAGGTAATGATGCTGGATGCTGAAGAATAGCACCTGCTCAGTCTCAGCCTTGTCTTGTCTAAGAGGATAACATCTAATCCTTTTGTTTCTTCCATCTTCCTATTTTCTGGGTTCCTCATTAACTTCTATTTACTTAATCTTACTACCCAATTAACTGTCATTATCTCATCCCACTCATATGCAGATGGTGACTGGCCCATGGCAAATCTAAGTGTCTTTTTCAATGTGATTTAGGAGATCTAGTCATAGAATTCAGCTGAGATTCCCAAATCTGGCTTAGGAATGTTTGTTCTTGCCCATATGAATTTAAGGGCAAAACTTATCTCTAAAAACTTAATTATTGTATTACCATTACCTAGATGCCTGTTAAAATATTTTCTGAAATGCAAAAATTGAACCTTGCGTTTATAGTCCTAAAATCATTTAATGGTATCCACACCTTTCCATATCCTCAGTTTCCCACTACTTGAAAGCATGAGTAAGTTTTTTTTCAAAAGTAAATATATCCATCCTCAATTTTTTCCAGCACTTATCTTTGTATATTTGCTTTTCCTGCCGATTTGAACAAGTTCCAAGGGTGCTACATTTTAGCCTGCAACTGATCTTCAGTTTGGTCAGACATACTTTCTTTAGTCCATGACACCTCACCTGAGACACTGACCTCCCATGCAAAGTAAACAAATGTCTCCTGACAGTTTGAGGATACCATATGTACTGAATACCCTTGCAATAATGCAATAATATCCACAAACACTTCAGAGAAGTTGAGCATTTCATTAATATCCTGGTAACTTCTAAAATAAGATACATTTTGTGTCTTCAACACAACAATTTAATGTTTACTTCAGAAAATAATTACACTTTTCAATTTACTCTGCTGTCTGAGGTGTTCTGTCAGTGAAAGATTTCTGTTCTCATATAGTAGATTTAGTCCCCCATAAACACATCATGTGATACCATGTAATGTACAGAGGAAGCTGAGAGAACCAGCTCATATATTGTCATCTGTATCTTTCTTCTAAATAGAGGAGGTAAGTCACAGGAAGTAACAGCATGGCGATGTAAAACTGGAGTCTAATATTTTATAAAAGGACACCTCCATACCCATAAGCATTTTTTCACGACTGTCACAATGACATATGGATATTGAAAAAGGGCATATATACATATATAATTCCATTACAAAGCATAAGTTATCTTGTTCTCCACCATTCTCTTCGCAATGCCATCATTGACCCATACTCCCGTGTAAGCCTTTCCATTTACTTCAGTGGGTGTGAGGTTAGACTTCTAGGGGAAATTCTTTGTAGTGATCTCAGCTGCACTTACACAAAACATTAGGAGTTTCACACTTGGGACCTTAGACATAAAATGAAACTTTTAGGAGTAACACCCTTTAATGTGATTAATGAGAACTAAAGCCTGGGAGAAGAGGTTGAATGGCTACAAGGCTGAATGAATCAATTGGGGAGTCGTTAATAGGACAAAGTTAAATTGACTGAAAGAAAATAACATTGGGGATGACAAGTTTACTTATAGCTATGCAGGACAGCAATTCTTATAGCTCACCCAGCAGTTCCCTGCTTCCACTAATTCCTCAGCCAAACTTTTGCTACTTTATTCACACACACACTCTCTCACACACATACATTTTATATTAACTTACTTATTCACAATATTTTCACTGATTTGTATTCATCTCAAATGATTAGAAAACTGAGACATAGCGACTGTCATATTGAATGTCAAACACAATTGGAAGCTGCATCTCATTTTGACTGGTACAGTAAATTTCTCTCACTTTATTCCTCCTCTGTTAACTTTAAATTCCTTCCTAATTTTTAGGAGGACACCATGAGAAAATTCAGTGCAAATGCTGGATTAAAAACATTCCACACCAAACCGTCATTCATTTAGTAGGTAACTGGAGATGATTTTCCTGTCATGTATCCCTTTAAAGTACATTTTCCCAGCACTGTTTATTGCATGAGCATTGCTCATGCTCATACTTCATTCTCTCATCTTTTGTCAACATCCTTCAGTGTAGTAGCACTGACATTTTGCATTTCTATTGTATTTCAAAAATTAAGGGAAAATGTGAGAGGAAGTGGTGAATCAGCTGCACTCTCCCGTATTATGCTATTAAGCCCTAAGATTTCAGTGCCTTTAGATTTGAAATACAGGCTAGCACCTCCAGCATTACAAGCTGAAATATAACTGAGTTTTTCATTCCCTGTAGAAGCAGCTCATTAAACACTAGTTATTCCTCAAAGAAAATTGCACATTTATTTAAAATCCTTTTGCTATTACCATGGTTTACTTCCTTCCATATGAGTTAATGGTGCTTTATATCGTCTTGTTTCTTTTTTTTTTTTTTTTTCTTTAAGAGTAGTTTTTGTGTTCTTATTATATCACATACAATTCAGGAACTTCAGAAAACTGTTAATGCCCTTGACCTCTTACTGCAATGAATGCACTTTGCAGTGGAAGTGCAGCTGATAGCAATTGATGTCATGACCATAATAATACAGCATGTTGAATCAGATGTTTCAAGAAAACAAGAGATTTTATTTAAAACATTATTAACTTGACAAATGTGTATGAGTTTGGCAAATAAATAGAAACTGAATACAAAGAGCATTATTATTAACAAGCTTCAATAATTAAACTTGAGTTTACAATTTCAAGGCCAGTTTTTCTAAGGGACAATGGTTGTACATGCATGTTTTGCCAAGATACCTATAGTTCAAATCTAGAAAACAGAGAGGAAACTCTATCAGTGTTCAAATCATTGTAAATTTGAGTTGAAAAGAGTCATGGACCTTAACATGAAGATGGATCCTCACCTCTGCTCAAGGCTAGAAATTTGGCCTTGATTCCTGAATCATCAGTAGCTAAAATCTTTACTTAATTTTTTTTCCCGATATAAAATCTTGCTTAAACTCTTGATGCCTTATTCTGTGTTGCTTTGTTTGTTGTGTTTTTTATTTTCCAGAACGATTCAATGTATATCTTATGCCTACACCAAATTTAGATATCTATGGGGAATGTACAATGCAGATTACACATGAAAACATCTATCTCTGGGACATCCACAATGCCAAGGTCAAGCTGGTCATGTGGCCTCTGAGCTCTTTGAGGAGATATGGACGTGACTCAACATGGTTCACATTTGAGTCTGGAAGGTAAGAGCTAAGGAGAAGCAGCAGGGAGAAGAAATAAGCAGTAGTTTTTGAAAAGTGGTCTGATAAGTTAGATTAGCCTTAGATGGAATAAGTGGCCTCCCTATAGACTTTTGTTTGTGGAGTATTACTTTTCTGTATATTCAACATGTTTAATATATTTGAAATAAGCAGTGATATATATAATATTTAAAATAAGCTTAAGTTCCTCTGACTTTCATATAACTGTAGTTGAATTGTCATTCTTAAGGTTTATGGGTCTTACTGTGCTTAAACACTAGTGTGGTATAATTTTAGCAATTTTGATGTAGAAAAAATTAATTCTGGAACATGGAAAATGCTGATCACACAGTATGAGTGGAACAACTTCCATAGCAGTGATATTACTCTTTTTGGATATTTCTGATGACTGATTGCCACCCTAGAGTATAATTGCAAGGAGGAGTACCAAGAACATTGTGAGTCCATAAAAAAAGCTCTTTTTTTTCTGTCTGCAGTTTTAATCATCATTGCCATTTCCATCCTCAGATCAGTTTTAAATGTCTGTGGAGCTCTGTTTTGCTTCACTTTAATGCATTTAATATCATGCCATTATGTCCACTGCCTTTTCTGGGCAGAAATAATTCTGCATTTATCTCTGCCTTCGGTGATGATGCTACATCTTGTATTTGATAGTTCTAGAGTTTCTAAATTTGTTTTACTATTCTATGCAGAGCTTGAATTTTCTGAAGCAATCTGGGAAACTAAAGTGTCTCTACAGTCTTGGATTAGTCACACTGTCTTGTTAAAAATCTTTGTATTCATTTCAACATATACTTAATTAGTATCACTAACAAATATTCATAAAAGTACAGTTGGTGATCACAAATAAAAATATGGATGGAAAGTACCCCACAGCCTAAGAAGATAAGAATTCCTCTGCAGTTTCTTATAGATAGGAGTTACCACTAAACTCACAACTTCATGTATCCAGACTGACATCACAAGAGCATTATAGTGCTCTGGTACTTTTCTCTGATGACTTCACCATAAAAAATCACGAAGGCATCATTACTTTTTTGTTTTATTTTGTTTTACTAAAAAATTCGCAACAGCTGACCCATGTTTCAATGTAATTTCAATTATGAAGCTGTGGGACTCATTCAAATATACAATTTTAGTAAGAATATTTTGCTAAATGACTTCTTCCCCTAGGCCTCAAACTACCTTATGGGAACTAGTTCAAGTGGCATAACTACACAGTACCAGAAAGTGAATAAAATGCCAAAAACAATAACTGAAAAACCCACTACATTATTTGGGGAAAAAAACAAGCAAGCAAACAAACAAAAGCACTATGATTTCACTTTGTCTCATTCTTAGTGAATATCCTACTCATCTGGCTCTTCGGCTATATTTGTATTTGCAAGTATGCATTTTATTAAAGGGGAAAGGGTTATTTTTGCATAAAAAGGTAATGATTGAAGACTTACTAATATTTGCTTATTCAGAGTAGTGTGTCTGGCTGTGAGTAGACCCACTTCTTTTAATTGATTCTGAAGGGAACTGTCTTTGGAAATGGGAATCGTCATTAACTAAAATTAAGCTGCTAAAAGTAATTCAGATTAATCACTTGAAGTTGATTTCTTATGCACATCTCAAAACGTCGGGGTGTCATTCTCTACAGTGTTTTAATTATGAAAAAAATCAGTCATTCAATATCATAGAGAAATTCTATTTTTTACATTTTGCTTTCTGTACTGCTCTGTTATTCTCTATGGCACATCAGCGCTAACAAACTGTGTATAGTGACTGTATGTATTTAAGTAAAATGTGAGCTTTATCTCTCTGCTTTTTCAAGCATTCTACAGTATTTTAATTCCATACTAGTATCTGAATATCATCTTCCCCTGCAATCCAGGACCACACAACCCGAGAAAAAGTGGATTGTTTTCCTTTGGTTTATTATTATGTGCTAGCTCTGCCTTCATCTGTCATGGTTTATTGTCTTTCATCAGATTCCTCCCTTTTGCTTGCTTGGAATTGCTTTATCTGTCTGATTTTGAAATGTATAAAGACTAGATTGAGACTGGCAGAAAAACAAAGAGGTGAAAAACAGGACTGGGGAAAAGCCAGTATCTTCAATAATATCTGAAGACTATATAGGGCAACACTCGTAAGTTTTAAAATCTGCTGTTGATTTGTTTAGGTTTTTATTTTTAAATCAGCATCTTTCTCATCTTTCTGAACATTATTTTCTTTGTCCCTTGATCTCCTATTACCTTAATACAGTAAACTCCCAATTCATTCTGACTTACCAGAAGTGAAGCACTCATCCACGTTTAGGAGAATGTAATGCAGTAAAAGTGTTTCTTGCTTTAATTTTTCCCTAAAGGTTAAATATTAAATGGATGCAATTGCTTTAAAGGAAATATTTTTTAAATAGGTTCTTATGTTTTACTGAGTTTTAGCAGCTCTGCAATATGTGTGTGTGTGTGCTTTGCATGAACATTAAGAGGTCAGTTTTATGTAATTTTTATCCATCTTCAATTTTGGTATGACTTTATTTCAGAAAATCAATCCCTCCCATTGAAATAAATTGGCATATTCACAAAGAGATACTAAGATAAATAAATAAATTAAAATTAATAATTCAGATAAGAAAAAATATATCTTTTTAATAAATATATTTAGGTATGCATTTAAATGGAAATAGACTCAAATATATAAAACTAAACTGTTCACTTGCCTAATGAAATGTAATAAGTACATGGGAAGATGTCTAAAATATGAGAGGAATTAGCACAAATTCTTTTGAACTTCAAGATTTTTCTCTTTAGTTTGGCACTCAATTGGAGTTTATAAACATGTATCTTTGCGCTACCTATCAAATTAGAACTATCCTTATTTTTCATTACTTAATGAACCAATAAAAGAAAATATTTATTGCACAGTGATTTACTGAATTTGTATTCTTCCCTACCCAAACTTTACTAAGGAAGCACAGTTTTGTTTGGCTTAGTTTGTGGCTGGATAGAGAGATTCTCATGACTTAAAGTACCTGAGTAGGGCTAATCCCATGCAATCTATCCATCAATCAGAACACAGTAATTCACAATTTGCTTAGGCACTACAATAGCTTTGTACTGATTAATACTGTGCGTCTAATGCAGTGAATTGATCCCACAGTAACACCTGAGGTAGGAGCCTAGCATTTACTTTTCCAAGAGCCAGGCTTTCCACCTGACTAGCTTTGGATTGACTTGGGGATTTTTAATGTTGAATAACCAGTGAGTCACCATGATTTCTTTTATTTATGGACATTTGTAATGTGCTCTGACACCTTAGTCTTATTGTTTTGGGTGTTGGATGCATTGGAGACACTGCCTAAGAATGCAGTTGATCTGCTCAAGTGAACTTTTTTCTTCAGACTTTTGGAACTGCTGCTTCATGTACATGAGCATTAGTTCTTGACTGTCCTTCTCATTTTAAAGCACCTGTGGAACTGCCTGCCTTGCTGTCCAGATAAAGGTACTGTAAATTTGCACTGGATTAATTAATTACATGCAATTTAAGAAACATGCAAGAAAAGTAATAGAATGGGTACAGATGAAATATCTCATACACAGATCAGGTGTGAAGACACTGTTTTCAGATTCCTTCCAAAGTTACAGGATTTGTCTTGCTGATGTTTAAACCAAACAAACCATAAAAGAGGCCACAAGCAATGTTTAAAATTCACTCTCTCAATTCAGTTTCCTTTTAGGAAAGCAAGCTGGCTGAGGCACCTTTAAGAATGCAAAAGGAGACTCCTAAGAATTCAGAATTGTTTTTCATGTCTTGGGGTGAGACACTGAGAAAAGTAAACACATAGGGACTCTTTGTAATTTTTAAAGTGTTCTTTCTTTTTCTGCTCTGCAGTTCTGCCTTTTACATTAAACAATATTTTCTACATATGGAAACTGTCTGGTCAAGTCAATTAAGTGCTGGACAGAAGTAACCCCCAAAAAAAGCCAAAAGTCAAGGTGAAGTCACTTAAGCATTGGATGAGCTGTGGAAACCCCAGCCAAACTTTGGCAAATACTGTAAGTTTGCAGCTGGAGAGAGAGGAGAGGAAGTAGCTATGTTCTTAGAGTTGTGAGAACAGGAAACACAAATCCATGACATGCATGTTTTTCTGAAAAACATTTTAATCTATTTTGTAGACAAGACATTGAAATTTAAATTACTTCAGGTATTTCCAAGTTTATTTGCTCTGTGCATTCAGAGATAGTCAGTGAACTACACTAAACTATTCCTGTTTATTTACCTTTGTTTTTGTTTTTTTTCTTCATCAGAGAAAATCTAGTGAAATACAGTATTCTCTGTCACTTCGAAGATCTAGAATCTGTTTCTTTGGTGGAGAAAAATATTAAGCCCAAGCACTGCAGAGTGGTGACATAAGAATTTATCAGATATGTTTTTGCTTTGTGCAACCCAAGACTGATATACTCAATTTCTCAGTGGTAGATGCACAAATGCTAGGGTTATCTGAAGCAGAAAGTTCAATGTTTGCTTGAGGCACTACATCTGACTGAAATCTTTCATTTTCCTGTGTGTCCTCTGTGGCCATTCTTGGTGTTGATGTGAAATGTATTAGTCAATTAACACTTAAAGTTAACATCCTCTTTTTCCCTTATGTGGGGAAAGATGCCTTACATATGAGCCTCATATGTAAGGGTTTTTATAAACTGATATATGTATCAACTCAGGTCTATACCACCCTGAAGAGAAGCATACAACTCCTTATTGCTTGTAGATTATCTAAATTGTGAATTGAATTTTTCACAGGTTTATCATAACATTATAAATCATGTGTTATGAATAGTTATAAATGATCGGTATAAATCATAAGCTCATCATTATGAATCAAAAGCTTGTCACAGAATCTCTAAGTCAGTTTGGGATGTGCAGCTATATGAGTACTCATGCAGCTGAAAAATCAGATTTATCATCCCACTTAAAAATTAGCTCAGAGCTCTCAGTGTCCCACAGATAATAGTTGAGTTTGTTAGGACCTTTTCATGTTGTACCTCTTTGTAATATTTTAAAAATCCTAATTATATTTGATATTAATTTTCTGTGGTTTTGTATTGTGTTTCTCCCTGCATCTTCCTTTCTTCCTCATATCTTTTCTTGAAGCGATGTGTATTGCTAAAATCTGAAAATAATTTAAAAACAGAAAAATAAATCTCACACATGTATTTCCCCCCCTTGTTTGTTGTTGTTTTGTTGTAGTTTTCTTCAGTATCACATAACTCTAATTTTAAGAAAAGTGGCATTTTTTACCATTGAAAATGTTAAAATATTTAATGGCATTTAGCAGTGCCAAGGTTATACTGTAATATGTCATAATTCTAGTTCCATTCCTACTTCCTTTCCCATTCAAAATCTCGATTTGCTGTCTGCCAAATTCTCGAGCTGGAACAAGTTCTATATTAGTCATCTGATTCACTTAAACCCTACTTTAAAAGGAGCTGTGCATTTAACTCACGTACAGGTTTCTTACTCTGGTTTTGATCATGATACCTAATGTAAGAAACCTTTTACTAGTGGAAACTAATACAGCCCATTGTGAGTGATTTATAAAGTGCTCATTGCATTTTCTCTTTGCCAACGCCCCTCCCAGACTGCTCTAGCATTGATAAATCAGAGCAAGTTCCACCAAAATTCACACATAATGAAATTCTCCACAGTATAATCAAATAAAGTAGAGAGAAGAGACATACAAGTTTCTTTATCCTAACTTTCTATTGTATCTTCTAAAATGTTCTGCTTCCTTTCAGTCCCTGTTTTGAAAATTCAGTCATGATATACGCACTTACAGAAGGTTTTCTCGAACTGACAAAGACTACCTCAGCCATTCTACTTTGCTGTGAAAGCTCTAATTTTTATGAGAAAAACAATGACATCTCAAAAAAGAAAATGTATTGAAAGAATAAAGTTACCTTTTTGAAACTGTAATTTTATCACAAATAGTTTGAGAAGCCGGTGACTCCTAGAACAGAGCAGCAAGCTCCACAGTTGAAGTTATATAGCATATTAAAGAACAAATGTATGAATACGAAACTGAAAGGAATGAGCAGATCACTAATTCATTAATTCACCATTACCTAAACAGTAAATTTACTTATGAATTTTGCATTGAATGAAACAAATGCGGTAAGAAAATAGTCCCCTAAACTGTGTCCAGTTAACACAGAAGACCTGCAGCTCAGAAGGAAAGCCAGTATCTCTGTGATATTTATAGAAGTGGCTTGTATTTGCATATTTTACAGCCCAGAGGGCACAGCATTAGTTTTTATCTTAACACTAGATATCCATATAAGATTGGTATATTTCTAATGTTACAAAGCTATTAATCACTAAGAATTATATTGTGTTTGTCTAATGTATTAGCAGAGAGCATGTTTTGTTCCTTCTGGTGGTCCTGAGATAGCATGAGTTGTGCCCTTCAGTTGAAGTGCGTGGTTTGCCTTCTCCCTTTCTAATACTGTTGTATGTGCTAATCAAAATATTGTTTTAAAATATCTTTAAACCAGCTACCATTTTGTTCCCAGATGGCTTCACATCCCTGCTTGAGCCCAGAGGATTTGAAATTTACCTACTGTATTCTAATTGTCCCTATTTCATACATAGCTCTGCTGTAAGTATATATTGCTGCATTAGTATTCCCGACGCTGAATATGACTAACGAGGTTACTGCTGTGTAATGGATGAACAGAGAATAAGCAGACAAACTAATTTATACATTCTTAATCACATTAGGTCTCACTTATTGTTTCAACTCTACATTTTAACCTTTCAATTCCACAGCGGGCAATTGCAAAAATTAATTTCATATGGCAGTGCTGAATAACTTGAGATGCCCCAGCAGCAGGTCCTTTTCTCTCCAAGAGCCATAGTAACATGAAACATTCTGCCTCAAAATATAAGACGACTGAAATATCAGAGTTGAAAAGTAAAAAAGTCCCCTATTAAAAAAAAAATCAACAGTAGAACTCAGAAACACATATATACATATTGCTAATAAATTTCATAATGATCTTCATTTTTTCTATATATACCATTTACAGTAAGTGCCAGGGTGTCTACTTTATCAGTTAAATAGGGTTGCATCTGTCCCTCACTGAGCCTATTTGCATGACCTGATTAAAAATGCTGAAAGTAGGCACCTAATTATCTACAGAGACAGTAGGAGAGTGTTAAGCACTTCACAAAGGGCAATCCAGAAGGCCACCTTTTGCACAGAGAACCATCTAGCCAGCAAGAATGCTGAGCACAAATAAATCCTTCTTTTCTCCAAAGCTTATAGAATGTGGTATCATTGATTGAGGAGGAGGCTTGAAATATCCTCTATGCTGCGTTTGTGTACTGTACAAACATAGAAGGAAGTAATCAAAATGCAAAGGCTGGAATCTGCACAACAAAAGAGCCTTGTTCATTAATATGTAGGAACCTGTGCAAACTCAGACTCACACATACACACACAATCCTTTATGCATTGCAGAAGCATAAAGGAGCATGGTTTTAAACATTTGCGGGCTTCATTTGTTGACAGGAACTGAGGTTCCTCAGCTTCAGTTGGCACATAGGTTTATTCCAAAAGTAATTTTAGTGTCTGAACAGTTGTCTCTTATATATCACACATGAAAAACTGCAATGGAAGTTTTATTGTTTCTCAGTCCTGGGACCTGATTATATTGGAAACGAGTACAGCACGAGTGCCAGTCACTATTCATGAGCTGAGAAAGTTCCTTTAGCAGACTGGCCTTGGAAGGTTTGCCTGAGAGCTGCCTAATTCCCCCTGCTCTTTCAGATAATGTTAATTCATTGTTCTCACAAAAGAACAAACTCATTTACAAAATACCTATTGGCATCTTTATGTTTAACTTTGCTAAGATACAGTTTTTTCTGGTGGATGAGGATACTCTGTAACTTCTTTCTTCAAAAAGAGGTCAATAGAATGATTTTGGCCTTTACTGTCATTCACAGATACATAGCAGTTGCAGAAATATTCTGTATTCTGGATACAGTAATAGTGTGAGAGCAGAAACTCCATTGTGGAAATTACCATGGTGATTGTCTTTTTAAGTACCTGTACTCAGGATTTTCATTAAGGTAAATGCCATTACCAAGAGACCTTTATATTATATATACACACATTTCCAAACATATATGTGATCTCAGTGTACCCAGGACTGTGTTGGAATGTGTGAGTAACTATGGAGGTTACAGACTTTTTTTTTTTCCTATGGCTGTTGTTTTTTAGAGATCTTGTTTGCACAAATCAATCAGTGATCATGAAGGTAATAAATATTTTCATCCATTAAAACAATTAATTAGCTATAATTTCCATAAATTATTTCATTAATTAGAAGGGGAAAAAAAAAGACTGCTCTTCTATAAAAAGCTATAAGTAAACATAACCAAGACAATAACATTGAAAGTAAATTAGTGGGTATTTTGCGTTCATTTCCATTTTGTTTTTAAAGGATTTTTTGTTTTTAGTTTCTCGTTGTCGTGATCCTTTGTCTTTCTCTCCTGGCTGGCTCGCCAATGATGTCATGGTTCAGGCCCAACATGACCAAAAAGAAACAGCCCCATGGCCACTCACTCAAGTCCCTCCACCCCCCACTCTCTCTGGGATGAGGAGGACAACCCACTCTGGATGGGTCAAGACAAAGGACAAGGAGGGTTCTTCACCGATTAAGGTCCCGGGCAAAACAGTCTCAACTTGGGGAAAAATAATAATTTAATTTCACACTAATCACACACAGGACACAGACAACACACAGAGCAGGGCTTGCATATGTTACCCCACCTCTCCCTTCTTCCCAGGCCCAAATTACTTTGTTCCTGGTTTCTCTCCTTCCTTCCCCCCAGCGGCACAGGGGGACAGGGGATGGGGTTTAGAGTCAGTTCAGAGGCTGGTGGTTCTTGCTCCTCCTTCCTCCTCAGGAAGAAGGATTCCTTACAGTCCTTCCCTGCTTCTCCATGAGGTCTGGAGCTGCTGCTCCAGCGTGGGCTTCCCACAGAGTCACAGGCTGCTTTGGAAACAGCCAACTCCCCTGATGCCGGGGTCTTCTAAAGCTGCATAATCAGACCACTGGCAGCAAATCTAAGTCCACTGACCATAAAATCCAAGTCCACTGGCCAAGTTCACCCCTCCTGGCACCCCCAGATAATGTTCCAACACATTTCTCTGTGAGTGCAGGACAGCCTGCCATCTCACCATGGGTTGCATGGAAACTTCTGCTATGACACCTTCCCATTCCTCCTCACCAACCACCAGCACCGCTCCACTTCCCCAGCACAGCTCTTCTCCTCCAGCACGGCTCTTCTCCCCGTCCTTCTCTGCTCAGCTCTTATCTCAGTTCATTCCTGTGTTAATCGCTGAGGCTCATGTATTGTCCCTCTAATGGCTCCTTGGCTGGGTTTGGAGCAGGGGGAGCTTCTCACCTTCTTACCAGAGCCACTCCTGTGGCCCTTCCTGCACTACCAAAAAAAACACCAAACCAAACCAGAGCATTCAGCCATTCAAATCAGAGAATACCTATGATATTTTGGTTCAAATGTTTAAAATATGCTAAATAATTCTGATACAGATTCTTCACTACTTCTCAACAGCTGCATCCTTAATGAAATCCAAGTTACTTCTTTGCCAACTTTTGCTACAGACTTTATGCTACACACAAATACATTTAAAGACACCTATAAAATAATCTAAAATTTGTTATTCCCAAAATGGGTATATAACTAAATAGGAAGACCTGAAAGAACTATTGAATTGACCATTTGTGACTAATTTATTTATTTTTTTTTAGCTAGTGATGGTATATGCTGGTTGAATATGAACCCATGTGATGTCAGTTTTTGTTTTCACAAAGCATTCTGCTAAAGAGAAAAGAAGTCTGATAATTGAAAACCATGTCATATCCCTCCTAGGATTATCATACATTATGCCCCCCTTGAGTATTTTACTGCATCTAAGTGTCCTCTAACTCTAGTTTAAATTAACTAAAGAACTATCCAAATATTGTCACACAGGGGAGATGGAGAGCATTTTACGGGCAGTGCCTGCTTAGTAGCTTTCTAGAAAGTGAGGCTATTTTTGAGGTGTGCTTGACTGGTCCTGCAGACTCCTTTAATCTTCCACTTATTTATAGGCTGTCTTTTAGCCTTTGTTAGAGAAAATACCATTAGCTACTGTGTCCCTCCTAATAGTACTTCTTAGGTATCACAGTAAGTTATTACTATTATTGCAGTATTAATAATGCTGCACTCTGTGGTGTGTGATTTATTTCTGCTGTGAGTAGTCATTTGTCACATATTTTTTAAAAAGCTTCCATCTTATTAGAAAGAGTGGAGAGAGAGGCAGCATCTAATGGAATCCCTCAATCTCAGTGGCTCCAAAGATGGTTTGATCTTTCTGACTTTTTGGAAGAAAACTCAATACAGTGCTGTAATTCACCGAGATGCTTTATCTACTTGATTATTCTGTCAGTGGTCAGAAAGTCAGATATAACATTAGACTTACATGGCTTGCTTGAACCAGTGCAACAAAACAGATTTTCACATTTTAATTTCTTTATTTTTTTTCTGTCCAGCTTGAAAAAATATCCCTCCTTTAAAATGATATTTTAAATGATCCCTGATACACTTTTTGAAAACAAGATTTTGGGATGAATGGCAGGAGAGATTTCATTTTCCTAATATGTGTGTAATTGCAGCTGACATTTCATCAAGGTGCCTATAAAAGTAAATAAAAATGGTTATCACTCATTGCAAAACTGCATTTATTATTATGCAGTATTTAAAACCTCAAAAAAATGGAAACTGTCTGACCATAAGTATCATTTACTGTCAGGAATGAGATTGAAGGGCAGAAAACTATAGTCTTGGTGATAATGATTCAGTGGAAAACCCTGAAGTTCTTTCAGATGATGACTGAGGGTGCCAAACAGTTATTTAATGTTAAGAAAGGTTGGGTCATCTATATTTCTGTTGACTTATTTATCTAAGAGCAGTGTCACTGCCACCAGAGAATAAAGAATGACAGCAGTAATGCCAACTATACTGGTCTGGGGGGGACCAGGACATGAGTGTGCTAAAGCTATTTGGCACACGCTTTGGACAGCCAGTGGACCAGATTGCTGAGTCTAAAAGAAACATAAGGGATTGATGAAAATAGGAGGGGAGGTTTTTTGATGCAGAAAGATGGAATAGGCTAAACACATGGAATAGGGAGAAATAGGAATGTGGTGACAAAATTAATGGTAAGATGGAAATGGATAGGACTTATCAATAAAAATAAAAAGAGCTGACTTTCTGATGCAACACCATAAAAGCTTTTGGAATATGTGTTCCATTTTAGAAACAGCATCTACTCACAAAGTGGGGAAGATCTTAGCAAAAAACTTCAAGAGGTTGGTCAGGATAAGTGCTTGTCATTGGCAAATTTTAACAGCACCATCTCAAATATTTCATTTCACAGGTACTTTGCCTTTTTATGGAAGGCTTCTTTAAGCCCCATTGGACCAATCTCTCAGAGAGAAAAAAAAAAAAAAAGAAAAAAAAAATTATTAGCTTTCAGCCTTAGAAGTGCAGATGAAATGGAAAGCAGCCAAGAAAAAATGTTCAATGCATGTGGAAGTAGTGTCAAATAGCTGGTAAAATGTCCCATCAGATAAATTAGAGCAGAAATAGTAATACACAAAAATGTTAATACACAGAAATAGAAATATATATTATAATTTATCTTGAGACAAATATTCTGTCCATGATATGAAGGATACCTATAATATGAATGTTCCAAAGTGAGAAAATGGGGAAATATTTCACAAAACTTTTTAAATATTACCTAGGATACTCAGAATGCTTTTAATGACATGGCCAAGCTATTATGTGTAGATATCCAGGAAAGGAAGGATCACCTTTTGCTGCATATGAACCATGAATATCCATTATAAATAATTCTGCACATAAAGGTTTTTCACCCTTTCTCTTCTGCCACCTAAAGTGCTTCCTCTTTGGATAGCCATATATAAAAGTTTGATGAAGCCAGTAGGTATTGCATCTATAGTTCATGGATTTTTTAAACCACGCATACAGAATCATGAACAGAAAGGATTAACACATTCCAGTGTTCAGAGAAGTACCATGGCTGTTATAAATGCCTTATAAAAATATTACTAAGGCAGAATATAACAGTAGAAGCCTAAATTCTGAAATATTGAACTAGACAAGTAAGCTCCAGTGTAAAAGTAACTTGTTAGTCCTTTTTCACAGCAAAGGACAACTGCTTTCTTCGTTTTACTTTCTAACAATGCCTCAAGTTCCCTGGGAAGAGAGCAGGCCTCCTGTGCTTAGAAATTATATGCAGTAGAGAAGATGTATTTCATACTGTTAGATTCTACTATCCCATTTTTGTTGTGCAGTCTTCGTTTTACCCCTCTTCTGGTGTACTTGTCAAGGTGCATTTCTTGTCAATTAATAGCATCTTGTGCTATGCAGAAAACTGGTCTGGGGAAATATATACCATGAACAGATGGTTGCGTGTACACAAATGACCACTTTTCTTCCCATTCTTACTTGAACCTTTTTGTTTTAAGCAAAATACTCACTAAAGATAGCGTAAGATGTGTCTTTATCTAGTACAACATCAATAGTTTGAGAGGATTTATAGATACTCAGCTAAGAGAACCTAATCAGTGTAACTGATTGCTCTTAATCAGAGGTGGAAATACATTTATCAAAACATCAGAAAATGGCTAACTGCTGCATCACATGAAGTTTTAGAAATAATATATTTTCTGTAAATATTTGGTGGTGTTATTATTGCACATCCAGCTTAGCACTAGAGGCATCATTTGACTACTTGTGTCTGTATGTGTGTGTAGTTCAGGTTCAGACCATAAAGATGGGATTCAGCTGAGATCTTCAGTTCTTACTGTCAACATCCTAGAAATACAGCTTTTTTGCTTTTTCGCTTTTTTTTTAATATTATGGGGACCCAGGATTTTGGATTTTCTTTAAAAAAAAAATTTAAAAAAATTTGCTTCATCCTCCCTGGTGTTTTTGTTGCTGCTATGGCAGACTGCTCCCATACTGGAGTTGACAACCTGCCAGTTTTGAGATTAATGTTGATGAGTCCTTGGGTATCATTAGTATATGTTAATTATTCATTAATGTATGTACATAACATCATGAGTGTCTCTGGCCACCCTGGATGCCCATAATATTTGCATATGACTTTTTGAAAATTCCTCTGCAGCCACAATGGTCAAAGAAGTAGCTCTCATACCTTGAAGATGGAAAATGTGACATTGAAAGAAGACAACAGTGCTTTAATCTCCATGACAATACCATAGTGTGCAGAAAGTTTCAGAGAGTGACTGACCGTGAATGCTTTAAGTGGTAAAAACCATTATTGATCATAAGTTTAAAAGGGGGGGAGAAGTAAGGGGGGACACTTGCAACGCAAAAAAATCAACAGACAGTGCTCAGTGTGTTCCGTTCATAATTTGTTTGCACTTGGGATATCTCACTTTTGAAACAAGAATGCAGTATTCATTTTCTATAAACTGGGAAAACTGATGTTTTTAATACACGTTATAGTTGAGTGTGATTGATTCACTCTTTTATTTTCTGGTTCTATGGTTCTAAACCTGATTCTATATTAGTTCTTTAATACTTTTTATTTCTATTTTTTTAATTTTATTTATCCATCAAAAATGTTAATTGTATTATTTAATTCCTGTTCAGCCTTCCAGAAATGTTCCCTCCTCTGCTTAAGTGGATATAGTCTTACACTTCAATATAAATACAAGAAATAACTGTTTCCTATGCTTACTGTCAAAATAAAAAGGAGAGCAATGAGGCAAACACAGTATCTGTCTGCATCATGGTAGGTGTAATGTTTCCAGTAGCATTCAATACATACATGAGATGTTATTGAGGCAGTATAGGACAAATCCTCTTCTAGGTATTTTGTAATTCAGTCCTGTGTTAAAACCTTAGTATCATATTTATTGAGATACACACATGCAAAACTCTTTTTTATTATTTCTCTTTAGTTTAACTTTAGGTTGATCATGATCAATTATTCATTGTTTCTGAGCACCCCGAGTTCCTAAAAAGATTAATTAAAATGAACAACTATATGCATGCAAAATATTTCCTTGGTCATTTAACTGGCAAATACCTCCTTCTTACAAAACACTTCCTGAGTAAGGATCGAGTCAGTTCATAGTTGTGTCACATTATGTTCAGAATTAATTCAGATTCTAGCAAATACCATCTAAGAGGATTTCCATCCACAACACCCTGGGCAAGGATTAGTTCCTATAACAGTGACTTTAGGCCTCCAAAAGGACAAAAAGTAAGGAGGGGGGGGGAAGAAAAAGGAAAAAAAAGGGGATCCTGGAGTACTAGGTTTTATTGCTTCTGCTGTAGCCAGTCATGATGCACTACCACAGGGCTCCTGTGTTATTACACTATCATTTATTTTAACCAGTAATAGCCTTATTTGGGTTTCAAATCTAACTTTTTATATTTGTCAAAGTCAATGGTATTCATGTAGATAAACACTGCTTCACCTATATAGTGCTGCTAAAGACAGGAAGAGGAACTGAGCAGTATTGCTATGGGATGTGTTTGTCTTCATTGCGGAATAACAGTTCTTAGTCATGTGGCAGAAGTCATGTGGCAAGTATTCATATTTGAATATGATCCCATCTTTCAGGGACTTGGAAGTTATATTGCTCTCATTCAAAAGTGAGATGAAAAAGAATAGCCAAACCATGATGAGTTAAAAGGTTTGATAAAAAAAAAGTCTATTTGTAGTCTTTGCAATCTCTTTCTTCTCCTCAGACCACTGTTTTTCCTTGTTGTTTTTTTTTGTTGTACAGCCAACCGTAACTGCTGCTTCTGTGTTAAGTGATCATAGTATTTTACAAGTTCTTGGTTTATTTTTCACAAAGCTGGTAAACATAGATACTCGTCCAAGACACTGTTAGATGGTATTTCATCATTATCAGCAAGACTTGAGCTTTACAAACTAACAGAATTAATTCTCTAATAGTATTTTCGTGTTTGTTCTATTACTTAAACTGTCAAAAATGCAAATGTCATGTGTATTTATGAATATGTCAACAACTGGTTTACTTATCCTGTTTTTGAAAAATCCCCTTTCTGTATAATATATGTGATTGTATTTTTTTTAAGAAAATGTGAAGGGGTCAATCAAAAGTCTTCATAAAGTGGAATTTTTTTCCATATACATATGCATTAATTACAGTGATTTCTGAAATAATATGACCTGAATACAAGAATACACAAGAGGGTAATTAGTGAAATCCAGAGTCCTTCTTAGGACTGGGATTCAGCTTCTTAAACTCCAGAATATCACATCTCTTATTGACTTTAGTTTCCAGGGTCTAAAAAATAAAAAACAGAGCCTCTGCACAGCATGTCTACCATTACAAATGGATGTATTTCATAATTACATAGAATCATAAAAACATTACTGTTAGAAAAGACCTTCCAGATCATGGAGTCCAACCATAATCCAGCTACCACAACCACTAAACTATATCCTGAAGCACCACATCTAAATAAATGCTTCTTGAACACGTCCAAGGATGGCAACTCCACCACCTCTCTTGGCAGTCCATTCCAATGCCTCATCACTCTTTTAGTAAAGATTTTTTTTCCTAATATCAAAACTAGACCTCCCCTGGCACAACTTAAACCCATTTCCTCTCATCCTATTGCTAATTACTTGGGAAAAGAGACCAACATCATGCTCTCTCCAACCTCCCTTCAAGTAGTTGTGAAGAGCAATAAGCCTTCTCCAGGCTAAACAACCCCAGTTCCCTCAGCCTCACCTTGTACAACATACCCTCAAAACCCCGCACCAGCCTCTTTGCTCGTCTCTGGACAGGCTCCAGGACCTCAATGTCTTTCTTATACTGTAGCACCCAGAATTGAACACAGTACTCAAGCTGTGGCCTCAGCAGGGCCGAGTACAGGGGCACAATCACTTCCCTACTCCCACTGGACACAGTTTTTGATACAGGCCAGGATGCTGTTGGCCTTCTTGGCCACCTGGGTTCACTGCTGGTTCATGTTCAGCTGGCTGTCCACCAGTACTCCCAGATCCTTTTCTATGGGGCTGCTTTCCAGCCACTCTTCCCCAAGCCTATAGCATTGCTTGGGGTTATTGTAACCAAAACGCAGAACCCAGCACTTAGTCTTGTTAAATCTCATCCGGTTGACCTTAGCCCGTCGATCTTACCTGTCCAGATCTCTTTGCAGAGCCTTCCTACCCTCAAGCAGATCAACACTTCCACTCAAATTAATGTTGTCTGAAAACTTGCCAAGGGTGCACTCGATCTCCTCATCCAAATAATTGATAAAAATATTAAACAGAACTGGCCCCGATAGTGAACCCTGGGGATGCCATTTGCAACTGGCCACCAGCTGGATTTAACTCCACTTATCACAACCCTTTGGACCCTGCCATTCAGCCAGTTTTTAATCCACCAAAGAGTCCACCTGTCTATGCCATGGGCTGCAAGTTTCTCCAGGAGAATGCTGTGAGAAACAGTATCAGAGGCCTTACTAAAGTCCAGGTAGACAATGTCCACAACCTTCCCCTCATCAAATAGACAGGTCACCTGGTCATAGAATGAGATGAAGTTGGTCAAACAGGACCTGTCTTTCATGAATCCATGCTGACTGGGCCTGATCACACCAGTTACATTTATTCTGATGTATCAAAGTAATTCATATAACTAAGAACATTTTAATGAAAAGAGATAGGAAAGCTTGGTAGCAACCAAGTAAAAGTGGTATGAAACACATTCCAGATGGAATACTCTTTCTTATCAAAACTGAACCTCCGAATAAAAACTAAAATACATTTTTTTCCACTGTGTCTTATAATGGACAGGGATAAACCCAAGGGAAATGAGAATTACAGTGCTAGAAGACAATCACTGATGTAGTCCAGAAAAGACGCAGCCTGCTTTCTGCACTTCCATTAAGCAAAAAGTGGAAAGCATCTGACATACAAGAATGAATTAGTGTCCCTGAAGCTTTAGCAGTGTGATATATGCCCCACTAGTGTAAATGTGCTGTCACAGAGGGCAGAGCAGAGACAATTGAAAAGGCAGCACAGACAATGAGAAGAAAAAATATCTCAAGAGGCATAATTATCACTAGTACTGTACAGGAATCTCTCCCATCTGACAAACCAAGTAAAAACATGTTAATGAGAAAAATGTTGTTTATATTATACCACTTAAACAATCATTTGGTTTAGGCAGAAAACAAAATAATCTTAAAATGAAAAAACTATTCATGCAAAAAGTCTGCCTTTCAGAAGGAAAATTTGTAGGGTAGTGGACCTCTGTTCAGAAAGACTAACAGATTACTCATCAAACAAGCACATAAAATTTTGGTCACTATAACTACATATAATATCTTAAAAAGATGTGCAGCTCTCACTTGGAAACTATTAACGTCCTTTAGGAAATACTGGAGAAGGACTGCTGGATTCCTCAGAGTGATGGCATCTCAGCTACCTGGGAGTAAATCATCATTGCTCATTTCCACTCTATCTCTGAGCTTTTTCCTTCTCAGAATTGCAAAATGTTGCCATTAATGGCTCTAGGAGGAAAGCTGTCTTTATGGACTGAGGGATTCTTTATTTCTTTAAGTTGAAAACACTGAGGATGAATCAAGAAATACAGAATCTGACTTAGAACATATATTGAGGGCTAAGGTCCATGATCAAGTTACTGAGCCATATGAGAGGTTCGGTGATACTCACTGTTCCCTGTATTAACTCAGGCCAAATTCAAGAAGATTCCACATGAAACAAAGCTAATTTAAGATTAAAACACCACAATGTATTTGAGTATGTGCAAGAAGGGTGAATAGTTGCCCACCTCAGCTGAAGCACAATCACATGACAATACATGTTGTGGAGGAATGTCTATAGCCAGCAATTAGTAGATAACATGCATAATTAATTTTTGCATTGTTTTTTCTTGCCAGGAAATAACCATCATTAAGGGGGGCAGACAGATACCTCATATATTAGGTCATTTTCATTATTTGCCTCTCAGATAATAAATCATCAGGATACTGATTTGACATTCTAGATAAAACTGAGAAGCTGATGACAAAGCATGTCAATGTAACTCATTATTCACATAGGCTTGAGTAGCAGGCCACACTCAGAAGCTGTAGAGAGTCTGCTTATTCTGGATATTGCCCTTTATATCGTTACTGTGCTTCATGTTGATGACCTTCATTTCACTTTCACAGATTTTTCATAGGACTTTTTCCCCACTTTTCCTGACTTGTCCCAAACTTCCTAACCACTTCTGCCGTCAAAGTTCTATACCTGAATCAATTACACTTTGTGCACATTTCTTTTTTTTCTTCTCTTCTTCACCTGTTCACCTAGGTTCCATACACATCCTATTTATGTAGTTATCTTTCTTCTTGTTGATTCTTCCACTAAATGTATCCATTTTTGCCTGCTTTATTATAAGTTAGGATTCTTATTAACATTGTTGTGTGTTTCTTCCTGATTTTCTATCCTTTCAACATGTAAGCTGACTTACAATTTTATAAAAACACACAGAGTTTATTTTTAAGTTGTTTTGATAAGAATTTCTAGGTATAAAGGAGTTTTTTACCTAAATAAGTCCCAGTAACAAAGAGTTTATTTGCTTTCCTTGCTTTGTTTTGTTTTTTCATTTTCTCAGAAAAGAACAACTTTGGGAGGTGTCATGGAAGCAACCTAGCATGTGTTGAAGGCTGGAATGAGCATGGAATTTGGACTTTCAGGGGAACTTTGCATTCATTTTTTAGTGAGGTCTACTGGTTAGCTAGAGTTTTTCGTGTATGCTCTGTGTAACGTCCTTGCACACAAAGAACAAACAGGATTTATGTCAAAATGGCTTAGCTCAAGTTGAGATAACAACAAACAAGGGAAGAACAAAAGTTAGATATCCACCAAAGAGGTGGTGTTTGTGTGTCTCCTGTGATAGTCCAATTAAATTGCAGGCAAAATTGCTAGTTTCCACCACTTTTTTTTTTTTTTAAATCAAAGATTTAACTACACAAGAAATAATGGGGTTCATTCAGAGTCAAATACTGCATACCAATTAGTTCTTTCCTGACTGACAGCCAAGGCTGGAAATAAAAGCTATTTTTTATTTTTATTTACTATTTTTACTACTTCTCCTGTGACAGTTACAGGTCTGTTCCCATATGTAATAACTTCTTCAGCACACAGGAAATAAACCCTACCTAACTTCAGTTCTATGCCTTGAAGTATCTGAGTAAACAGCTTTTTCAAATTAAGTTCAGACTAAGCAACAGTAATTATATCCAGTTTGGTACTGGTAACTTTTAACACTCTGATTACTGGATAATACCTATTCATTATCTGTTCTCATTTAAAATTTAAAGTACTTTTTTTATTTAAAGAACTAGAAATGCTAAATTAGAGTAGTGGTCATTTATTATGTTTTAGTTATTAGTAGTGATAGTTATTCATAATAACTATTGATTCATAGTAACAATTTTAATTCTATTTTTCAGTGCCTATTTGAGACTATACTGTTTCTTTGGATTTTTTTTTACAGCTTTTTATACTTTTGTGTAATGAATTTGCAAACCTGTGATTATTTCTTTAATGATTATTTGTGAGTAAAAAGAAATAATTCATATCCATGAAAATATTTGATTCAGATATAGGAAGAACTAAGAATTTGCTAGTTATAGTTGTCATTTATCATTTATTTTAAATGAAGAACTTATAGCAAATAATGTTTCTGAGCATCTGTTTCAGACAACCTTCATTACTGTGAAAGTGCTTTTTAGCCTTAACTGAAATAGTGAAATGAGGATTAGATGTCAAATTCTTTTCCTCTCATATTTGCTGAATATTGCACTGATAAACTTTTTAAGTGTTTCAAACATGACATGAGAGCATGAACCTCTTTGGGAAAAAGTGCCATCTGTAAATGATGGTCAAATCAAGTCAACCAAGTTTCCTCTTTGAAGGAAATTCTACAAGGTGTTACTATAGTGAGCAGAGGTAGTGGGAAAACATTGTGTGAATCTGGGAAATGTTGAAAAAAAAATCCAACAATACTGATGGGAAAATCTCTTTGGCTTGAACAGAAGCCCCACTTTTGAGTAAATGCAGGAACTTTCAGTGTTGATCACTGGATCCAGTTTGTCTTGGAACACAAACTTAGCTCTCACCTTCTGCCAAATAACAATGTGAAATTGTGAAATCTGTGGCAGTATTTTAAGAAGTATAAAACTTATGATGATTTGCAACACTGTTTAACTGCTGATTTAGTTATCTTCCCAGTTACATAATGCTGTAGTAATACACGGGGAAAAAAAAAATGCACTTTCCTGTTTCAGATAAAGCATTTCATAATTGTAATGCAAGGAATCCTTAAATATCCTAAAACATAGGTTAATGACATTCCTGTTTTAAAGTTGGAAAATACAGAAATAGAGAAGCTAGCATCAGCATTTTTCAAGAATCTACAGACTGTTAAGTCTCTCATCAAAAAATTGAAGTATAAAAAAATCTCTTACATTTTTTGACAGTGAAGGTCATACTGAGTTAGTTGAGTTGCATTGCAAAACTGTGAGAGTATCAGGAAAAGACCCACACCTTTTGTCTTTTCTTTAAAGTGACTCTAGAAAATGTAAACGTTATGAAGATGTTATTAAATTGACATAAATTTTATTTTTTTAATTAAATATGAAAAAGCAGAAAACTGTTTTGCAGAAAAGCAAAAAGTAATAATTATGACAAGTTTTGATCTATGCCTAGGAAAAGGTCATTTTTCATTTTAAAAGATTGGAAGAAAACAGAGGGGGTTTTAAAGCTTTTGAGAAAAGTTGCAAGCAGCAATTCGTTGACTGATTTAAAAATGTAATTTGGAGCACCCAAAAAGGATGCAACTAAACAACCATGTGTGCTTTGAACATATAGAAATTTGAATTTGCTCACAGTTATTTCACTTTCAATCGTAATGAAGCAACACATTATTAGCAAGGGTAAACCTTAAAGTGTAGCTTTAAAGGAACACTTATCTGGCATGCATTAGAGGCTTAAAAAAAAAAAAAAAAAAAAAAAGTAAATAAACATTTTTCAGCTCATGGGCTTGTCCATCCCCATTGACAAGACAAGTAAAGGTCCTCTGTTCTTATGACAAAACTCTTACACTTAGGAGAGCACACTTAGCCTTTTCCCTGTCACCCTCATCATCATGCTTAGGAGCACTTGTATTTTAGTTTGTGTTTCATTGTTCTAGAAAGACTGAAACTAATCCTAAAACACGTTGCTGCTCTTGGTGTTATAAATAGAACAAAAGAGAACAGAAAATGGAAGAGACTAGACTAGACTAGACTAGGTGGTCTAAACTCAGATTTTCATCTGAATAAAGCAATAGCATCCTCAGGACCTGAACAGGGAAGCTTCACTATGACGAAAGGATTCATACCTTTGGGAGACAGATTGCTAATAACAAGCTTAGATGGAAGAAAGAAAGTTTCATTCTTGCTTTTACAGAGTTCAAACATGCAAGATACCAATTGCTTTATTCTTGGGGCCTTTAAGTCCTCTTAAACTTCACAGCAAGTTAAGAGAATTTTAAATTTTAGGGGAAATTTAATTTTAAAAGTGATACCCATAACTCTCCTCCATTTCCAGTTTTGAGCAGCTGTGTGCGTACCATTAGCCATGGAAGCCCACAATCCAGACCCAGGGAAGCTGAATCTTAATCACATCTTGTTGCCTGCTTCCTTGTTTTTTTCTCTGTAGGATTTTTTATCCTCTGAAACCAACAAAAAGTTCATATTTTGCTTTAGCTTCTGAAACCTCGTCATTTTTTCCAGACTTTCCATTTCATGCTGTTTGAATTTTATTAAGATCTCTTTACACAAAAGCAGAGTACCAGCTATATGATGCCCTGAGGGATCTGAAAAGCTGTTTCAATAATGTTGCAAAACTCTGGAGACATTTTCTTTCTACAAGAAACTCTTTGGGGAATTGTGGTTAAGGATATAAAATACCCTAAATGTTTACAGCAGGGATCGTGATCTCTACTGGAATTTAATACAAACCTTTTGTCTTCTAATTTATTAATTGACACATCATATTAATACTAATCAAATATTACCTGTCTTCAAAGTGGATTGTATTTTCTTTATGTCTTGGGTTGTGGAAGGCTGGTTTTATCCTAGAATTATGTATAATGTCGTGAATCATCCATTCTTAAGACTATTATTTCCTTTTCAACATTTCAGCTGATCATTACTGATTATTTTCACCAAGTGTTTTCCAGAACCACGTCTGTTTTACCTACTTCTGCCTCCAATAATATGCTTTATAGTTCTTGGGCTCTCTGGGGCCATGTTGAAGGTGTTTGGATATTAAAAATAATATAGATGTCCTTAAAAATAATGTAACCAAAACATCAAAGGAATCTGGTATTTTAAGACAAAAGAAAATCTTTCTATTGTTGAGGAATGTTAAGTATCATAGACTTAAGCCAACAACTTATTTCATTATAGATAATTGAAAAACTTTACAGGAAGTACCAGACGAAATAAAAAGGTTTTTTAAATTTGGTTTCTAAAATTGCAAAAAGAATTCTATAAAAATACAGAAATCAGACACTGATAATTTAATGGAACTACTAATATAAATCAGTTGAATTGCACCACTGTTTAACACAGTATATATCCTTGGAGTAGAAGTCACTCAATAATCTAACATTGTTGTCTACTCACATTTTCTATATTCCCAAGACCTCCTTTTATTTACCATATAGCACTCATCTTCCTCAGAATAATGCCACAGCAATATCACAAATAAGGATAATAGCATAAGGATAATTGCTCTCTCAAAAGAAGAAAGTAAATTTTATTTCTGAGAGGGTTTTTTTATCAATGTTTAATCTTCTTATACTATAGAAATACTGTTCCTATTGTCAAATAGACTGAATGGCTTTTGTAATTATCAAGATAGCTTTAGATGCTGCCTCACATGAATGTACTAACAGAGACAGTTGTAATTTAACCCTGTTCATGCTGTCTTTAAATCCAGCTTCTTTGAAGTGATCAGCCATAATAGCATTTTTAATTGGCCAATGTTCTCTTAAAATGTCAGCTTTCCAAAGTCTTGATGTGCTATGTACTTCTGGTATCAACTGGTTAAGAGAATTAAATTCAGCTCCAACTCACCAGTGCAGACATTAGAAACAATGCTTTAAATAGCTGGCTGTATTACCTCAAGTTTTTATCCTTCTTTTTCACTATCCAGCAGATGATTAAAACTGAATTTAAAGGTTACGTTCATGAAGTTCTGCACATCTTGAAATATGTCTCTCTTCAATGGTAAAAAATAACTGCAGACATCCAGAATCCCTGAGTTTAACTACAAAAGTTGGCATTTTCTACTGCAAGATGTGCAATTTTTATAATAGATAAAAAATACACAGTACTCATTTTTTTCCTTATGTTCTACTTAAATCTCACTACAGGATGTGTGACACAGGAGAAGGGCTGTTCACCTTTCAGACACGAGAAGGAGAAATGATATATCAGAAAGTCCATTCTGCAACACTGGCAATAGCAGAACAACATGAAAGATTAATGATGGAGATGGAGCAGAAAGCACGGGTAAGGTCTTTTCACCAAAACCTTTAAACTTACACAAACTGGTAATGAACAAAAGAAGTATGGAGTAACGGCAGCCCATGGATTCAGCTGCTCTGATGGTATTAGCTGTACGGCTAAGACAAAATAGATTTTTGGTTTTAGGTGTTTTCATGGCCAGGGCTTTTCAGTTTGCACTGTACGATTTTCTGGTTTGAGTGTATTTTTTGAATAGTACATACCATTAAATGCTAGATCCATGATTACTTTCTTGAAAATTGTGGCGCTGTTACTCAAAGATTAACACTTAACTGAAGCTACCTGTAAGATAACTGTTGATGAGTGTTAATTGCTCCTCATGGCCTCACAGGTGGAAATAAAACTCCAGTATAAACACTCCTAGGTGACAACAGACATGTTCTGTTTTTCTTATCCCCTGAAGTAAATGTTTCCCTACACTGTGATAAGTAGCAATGTAACGCAATGTAAGTCTAAAAAGAATTTTTTTAAAATGTTCAGATTTTCAAATTTGCACAAGCTATCTTTAAGCGCCCACTGAAAAGTTTGGAAATCTTTGAGACAGAGAGAAAATAAAAAGTGTTTCCTGTGTGCTTAAAAGTAGACATGGTCTTAAATCATCATTCTGGAAAGATAACTTTCCACTGTGATTTGATGCAACCTTTATATCCACCAGAGAGGAAAGGTACGGGGAGGCGAGGAAACCATGTTCCAGATTTTCATCTCAGATGACCACAATTCTCCATGTCCCTAGAAAGATATTTGAGGGTAATTACACCATTTCCAGTAACTCTCTCTTCCTTCCTTCCTTCTTTCCCTCACCTACCATGTACATGCCCACAGTCACAGAAACATGACTCATACGATTCTCTTCCCCTATACTCCATCACTGTCAAAAATATCTTGCTCACACTCCCAAGAGAAAGGGTTTTGCAAAGAGCAACTCAAGACTTCAGTGTTCAACTCCTTCTCCTAATTAGTCCCCGTATTTATTGAAAAAGAAACTTGAAAAAAACTTAGATTTCCATGTCAGAAGTCTGTGATGTTGAATGCTCCCCTCAGAGTCTGTAGGTTTCTAAGAGCTCAGAGAAAGGAAGCCATAAAAAGTGAGGGGTTTGGTGGTTTTTTAAGAAAGATGAATGAGTTTTTCAACAAAAACAGACAAAGGAGGAGCATTTCTGCAATAGCTGAGGTGCATGAACTTTGGACAGAAAAGCAGGAAGAGGAGAGTTCACAATCAAGATTAAAATAAGGTTAAGTACATGGGAGCAATTGTTGGAAAGTCCAAGACAAGAGAGATAATATAGTAAACAGAAAAGCATCTGAAGTAGTAGAAGTGCTGATAAAAAATAACTGCATTCTACTGGATAGAAAGTTATTAAATAATACTCCAAAACCAGGAAAAAGCATTATTACAAACGTCTCTACCTTTAAAATGTCTACACCAGTAAGAGAAATCAGAGCATTTTCATGCTACTGTAATACGAGCTTAGGTCAGGATCATACAGGATTTTCCATTCATGAAACCACCACTTTCAAGTCTTCCACCCTATTTGTTGGCAGCTTTGCTGCTTAGCAAAGCCATTTCCATTCTGCCATCAGATTACTTCCTTGAGACCTCATTTATGAAGTCAGTGGCCATATGGTATGTAATATCAACGTCTGAGAGCAGGCTGAAAAAAAGAAATGATTCATCAGTCATGCAGTATATAATGTACTTGGCTCCTGGATGAGGCTGCGCTGTGAACTGCAGAGGGAGATCCGCAAGGCCTGCTGTAGGCTGCATAGGAGCTGTGGGCTGTGTAAAGAGGCTGAAAAATCTGTTGATTTTATCTTTCAACTAGTAAGCTAATGTAGTTTTGATTTTGGAAGCTCAGCTGCTCCTGACTGATGGGGTGCTGAACTTTTAAGGGGTCATCTGTGTCATCTATAGCATTTGAGTGGTATTCATATTAGAAACAAAATCTGAAGACATTAAATACACTAGGTATATGTTATTTTACTTTTATAAGTGTAATTGCTTCTCCAGTATCTAGATCCAACACTTTCACCAAATGTATATGTATCTTTTTCCTTAAGATCTGAAATTGAAACACAAGACAGTATATTTTTAAACCAGAGCTCTACAGGCCCTAAACGTCTTTTATGTCTTCCTAAGGCTTGACCTTTGATCCTTTGTATCTAAAGCTCTATACTTTGGGGTTTTTTTGCTCTTTCCCTATCCTCTCTGTAATTAACAGCTCGTGTTTATTATCACAGAATTACATTCTTTTTCTTGTGTTTTTTTTTTTACTGGTAAAGGTGAAAAAGAAAGAAAATTTTAAAAGTAAAGGAAGCTTAATGTTATATCCATTATTATACAAATTGGAAAAAGGGAAGGGACACAGTGATTCAAACCATCTTTACTTGTTTCCTCCAATCATTAGAAGTTATATATTAGAAAGGACTGTTGAATATTTGTGTGTTTTGTCCTAAATTTTAGGATATTTAAGTAATTAATACACTTAATTAATACACTGAAGTTTCATTCAGACTTTTCCAGATTATAATAGGATGTAGTCCAAAGTAATAAAAAGTTAGTAAGTTTTAAAAAGCAAATTAAAGGCTTTTTTTTTACAAAACAACTGTGATTATATATGTGTGTGTATATATATATATGTCTATATATATATACATTGGCTAGTTTTCATAAGTAATATGCAAAGTTCATCACCTTACTGATAAAAAAGCCAAAACCCACAAAATACACACACACTCAAAAAACAAACAAACAAAAAAACAACAACAAAAAAAACCACAACAAAAACAACCAGAAACAAATTCTGGCAGAAGAAAAAAGGTAAAAATAGTTACTGCTGCCTGAGACATGTCACATTAAGGTATTTCAGGCAGCCACAGGCCACATTTACTCCATTTATGGAGGTTTCTGCATACAAAAATGCTGCTTCGGAACGCTAAGCAATAAATTCATTTTTATGCTAAGAAATCCATTGCTCTGGCCAAGTAGCATGCTGGATACCTTGATATTAAGAGAGACACAAGAGAAGGAAACTAATTCTTCCTATTGGTTTTGAAAGGGCATAGACTGGAAGCAAATTTTTTCTGTGTCTAGCACAGCACCAGGTCTTCCTCATTGTCATCTCAAGCAGGAGAAGCCTGGTCGGTTTAAGTATGCAGCCATGTGTACACTTTTGTCTTCTGCCCATTTCCTTTTCAAATTATGACATTGGAAGAAGGACCTGAAATATGGGATCGATAGTCCCTGGCATAGGTTTGGTTTTGAGTTGGTTGTTGGTTTTACTGCAATCAAAGCAGACTGGATTTTATTCAAATACCATGGTAAAGTGATAGTGGTTTATATTCACTTTGTTTGACACAATAGCAAATTTGGGCCAATGCCAGTAATTAAATTGAAATTCTTTTCAGGGAAATTGTTATCTATATATGCACTTTTTTCAGTCTTTGCTTTTTTAATGGATTGGTGTAACACAGATGGTAATTTTTGTTGGTGGCTGTTCTTTAAGGGGAGAGGTTAGTATGGGAGTCTTTTGTTAGCTGTTTACAATATCAACACAACAAATTAATTAAACAATTGCTGGCTTTCTGTTTACAAGGTTTTATTTAGTGCTGTTGTAATATCTGTAGGAGAGTGTCATCAACTCTGGTTTTATTATCTGAATAGTCCTCATTCTTATGTCCTTGTTCTCTTGTACACACAAGCACACCACCCTCCCCCCCACTTCCTTTTTGTTTTAAATGCAACATTTAGAAATCTGGTTGGATTGGTAGTCCCGGAATTACACAAAAAAAACCCAATAAAAAACCCAGCATGTATTGTCACTAACTAGTCTAAAGTTGAGCATGGAAGATGCACATCTGAGTGTCCAACAGCCAGCTCTTCTATCTCTCCCCTGTCCCCAGGCTGGGCTGCAAGTGCCTTCCTCTTCCCTTCTGTTAGCCCAGGTGCTTATCTGACTCAGGGTATCAATTCAGTTAGTTAATTTGGCAAAAAATAACCAGCTAAAAGGAAGAGGATTCTGCTAGGTTACTGAGCTGAATTGGTTTACATAGGTGCCAGTGAACATCTTTTCAGTTTTCCCATCCCAAGGAGAGAAGGAAAAAGATTAATTCACCTTCTGTAAATGCTGAGTATCCTCCTCCTTGTAATCAGTAGATGGTCACTTTCTTGATCTTTTTGATAATTTTCACACACCAGCGTATGAACACAGTTGTTCTCAGCAGCACTTGTCTATCTAACCTCTACACCAGAATGATGATGAGCTTACTGTTACATGGCATTGTATATAAGGCCTGATTTTCCTCCCTAGTGCCAGCTTTGATCTTATGCCAGTCAGCCTTCACTGAAAACGCTCCTGATGTAACTTCTACACCCATTGTTTGAGTGTGTAAATTGGAGTGTTAACAGCTGTAAATTTCTCGTGTTATGACTACATATACGAGGGAGGCACACTAAGGAACTAGTCATATCTTTGTAACCTTTTAAATCACTTTTTTTCAAGAGCTGCCATAAAAACCTATTATGTAATCTTAAAAGAATGAAAATTTACAATGTGTAAAACAGTAATTCTGAATAAGATAGCACTGAAGTTGATGTTAACTAGCTGAAGTTAATCAAGCATCAGTAAGACTAAAGTATAAATGCATGAAGAAATTATAATTGTGTGAGTCTCATAACTTATTATCATAAGAAATGCTCTTGTTTGTATCAAAAGAAATATTCTTGTTTTGCTTTAGGCAGCAGAGCTGCAGAAACAATGTCATTTTAAATTGTGATCCCTTTAGCATTTGCCAGAAGATAAACACCTTTAAAAAAATGCTGCATCTGTCTATTTCTCTTCCACTCTTATTATTTACAAATCTTGTCTCTAATATTCAACTCAATATAAGTGAATGAGTCATCATTATAAATTTATGTTATTTAAAAAAGATAGTATCAATGAGTTTATATATTATTATTTTTAATAGTCATTAGGAGGAAAATAATGAATATTCCAAAGAAAATTAATATCAATGAAACTGGGCTTAAAGAGAGTCTAGAGAGGAAGGTAATTAAGACATAAGCCTCAGAGTCACTGAATCTTTCTCTTTCTTATCCGAAACAGATATGAACAGAATGAGGAGGATACCAGTATTTCATAGGACTGGTCTGAAGAGAAATATGAATTACAGGGTTGCCAAGCATGGTATAAATCAGAATGTAAATAGAATTAACAGTATCAATGTAAATCACCTTAGAATCAGAAAAGAAAAAAGAAAAAAAAAAAAAAAAACCACACAGACACAAAAACACTGAAAAACAAAAACAACAAACTGAGGCTAGATAAAAAGCATTAGTTTCATAATGAAATTTTAATTGTTTTGCTCTGTAAACAAGTCTATACTATGTGTTTCTTAATGTATTTTTAGCTTGATCACAACCTAAACAAATGCTCATTGAAACATGGATAGAATACCATCAACAAACAAATCAAACATTCTAAATTTTCATTTTTAAATTATGGTTTCAATTTGAAGCATCCTACCTCTGGGAATTAATCTTCAAAGCTTTGTCTGGTTTACTGCTGTTATTTATTTTGTTATGCAATGGTATACTTATCACCTATTATTTTGAAGTTGTGAAGGATGGGAAACGCAGAGAGACCATAGTGGATGCTGCAGGCCAAATATTACACTAAATATTTAGTTAAAATAGATGTCTTTTCAGCTCTATTTCAGCACTGCATTTACTTAATATGATAAACCTCTTTTACATTGTAATTCTGCCTAAGTGCATTTGGGTCAAGTCAATAACTTGAGGAGAAAACTGAGAAGAAAATTCCAGGCTTCATCCATAGAGGATCCTATGTTATGAAACATTAGTCTCTTAGTATGTTCTCTTCTGTTTCCAAATTATATATAATTCAAGTTCTGAGTTTCTGACTATGTATGATCACTCATGAACTTACAGACTTTATGTATGCTGAAGTATAGCTCAGGTAAGTTACTCATGTAAATATATTATTCCTTATTTCCCATCTCAAACAACTGTGTGATGTTGCTGTGTAATATTTGCTTAGAATACTGCCCTGCTTTACTGCAGTACAGAGTTGGTGAATTGTTTACTTGGTTTTCACAGGTTTTGTGAAGCTTATTTCAATTACTGGTTCTAGAGTTCTTTGAAAGTTACAGGTTAGAACTTCAATAGCCTTGCGGTACTTTTGGCAGTAGAGAACTTCTAAAGAAGTAAACATCATCCTTCTTTGCAATGGAAACCAATAATAGAAAACTAGGAGAGTTCCACTGCAGGATCTGTCTAGCCACTGACAAACCACAACCATCTGAAAATATTGCCAAGATTAACAACAAAAATAAGGTTGCTGACGAGTTTTGTTTTGATTTGTTTTTTGGGTTTTTTTCTCCTAAATCAGGATCTATGTACTTTTATGTTTGATTTTTGTAAACCCAGTTCCCATAAGGAGCAATAGTTTCCCATAGGGTTCTTGGCTCATTAAACACATGATGACATTTTTTTCTGACTCTGATTTTTCTTAAAGCATTTTGCCAGGCTTTTGGTTAGTCCTCAGGCTCAGAAAACTGAGAGTACATGGATGAAGTAAATCCTGAAACTGTTTTGCAAGTCTATTTCCATTATACACCACTTCAGAAGAAAGTGGAGGAGTTGTGGATATTCAGACTGGGTGGCAGTTAATGATGCTTCAAAATGGAGCTTTTTTATGTTTTAATCATATTTTAAAGAAAATATTTTCTTGAACATAATTCATTGGTGCTTTTTCAGGTGCTGTTTTTCATATCCAATAATAGACATTAAAATACTGCAGCAGCATTTATGTGGCAGGTGCTGTTCACTTCCTAAAAGAAAATACTTCGCCCCACCACAAAATTCAAAATTTTACAGCCACTAGAGTCCCCCTCCTACTCCCTTCTTACGAAGTCAACACCTTTTTTACCCCTCTTCCTCTGTCAGCTGCAGGGGTCTATTGTGTCCCTGTACAGCACCATGCAGGGAGTAAGAGGATGAGGTGTAAAGCCTCATGAATGAGAGGATGAGGTGGTTGTTGTTTCTGCATGTTTGCTGTGGGTTTGAATTGAAACTGCAGTACAGGGAAAGACTTTACTGTGATAAGAAAGGGTGAGTGCAGCTGCTCCTTTGAAATGATAAAGCAGGAGGAGAGGGGGAACAGAGCTATTCATCATGTCAGAAAAACTGCAGACAACATAAAGGTTTGTGGAATGTGTAGGTAAGTGGAGTGGGTAGGTGTTAGAGCAGAGCTGGCAAGTCCATGCATAAAAATATATCAGATATTTTGGTAGCTGATGATATAATTCAAAAGCCATTTTGCCATTTGAAAACTAAAGCTTGCACTGAAGTTTTTAATGTTTTTGAAGTGGTAGTAGTCATGAGGGCTTTCATTCAGAGCATGGTGGGTAAAATTCAATTCTTTCCTCAGTTATCATGGTTTTGAAATATGTCTTATCCGTAACCATTGTGCTTGAATGCAAAAATCTCTCCCAGGACAAAAACCAAAGTACCTCACCACACAGATGTGCATTCTAACCTAGAAATTTTCATTCTTTCCTCCTGAAAAATTTCTAGGAAGTGTTGTATAATGTTACAGTATTCTACCTTTATGTCTATCATGCTACCTAAGACTCAGATTGAAATCTACCTTTCTCCTAATATAAAATAGGAGCTGAACCAAAATCTATAATGAAATACGATTTCTTCTCTGCAAGGAGCCTGCTCCATCCTAGGAATCCATCCTAAAGCTGCATACATTAATCCTACGAACACTGTTTTCCCTGTTCTCTTCATCTCATTTATATGTTTGTCTGCAACTATGCTGTACTGTGAGCATTTCAGTTTAAGCAGATAGGGTCTGGTTAGTTTGCTTAAATGCAACAGGGCAAAGATATTTGCATAGTAAGGCATCTGAAGATGTAAACTCTCCTGATAAATTAGCACATGGGTACTTTAAAAATCCATGTAGCCACCTATCTGCATTTCTAGGAACTCCTTTAAGAGCTAGGTACCTAGAAATGTCAGTCAGGTATCATTTATTGCAACTTTACAAAATTGCATTTGAATATAACTATTTGAAGTTGGTGACTTTAGCACATTTTTTTTCCTCTTTTTTTTTTTTTTTTTTTTTTCTTTTCCTTTTACTTTGCAAAATAGTGCATGTTTACAGAGCTATCACTGTAGCTGGAGAGGCAGTGCTAAGTTGAAATTCAAATTTGTTTCCAGAAAATGCAGAAAGTAAAGAGCCAATGAACATTCCCTGAACAGAAGTTATTATTTAATTAGCAGTCTTACTTGCTGAAAGTCCAGGTTGGATGGGGCATTGAGCAACCTCGTCTAGTGGGAGGTGTCCCTGCCCATGGCAGAGGGGTTGGAACTACGTGATCTCTAGGGTCCGTTTCAACCCAAAACATTGCTGTAATTATGAGGTAGTTGTTGCATGCCTAACTGAGCCTTACTTGGCTAGTCTCAACCCCCCCTTTAACTGAACTCTGAGAAGCATATCATATGGAAAGGAAGTTTTCTTTGACATTGTGTACATTGTAAAACAACTTGTTTGTATAACTGTGCTGGTAGGTTTATGCCATTAAACTCTCTTAAGAGAGAAGCAGGTTATGTTGACTTAAGTATTAATAGACAAATAATTCTCAAGCCAGTTCTCCAATGGGGTTAATTTATTATTAATCTTATGTCTGCTATTTTGAGCAAACTGTTTCTTGTAAAAAAAAAAAAAAAAAAAACCACTAAAGTAGCCTATAGAGCTCCTATTATTATTCACAAAAGTAATAGCTGATGAAGCCACCCAATGCTCTCAGGAGATAGATATTTTTATAATAATTATACTCATGATTAAAATGAGGCACAGAAAGATTAATGCCAAATTCAGTTGCATATGAATTGCTCAAGGTTGTAGAGTAGTCAGCTGTATGCTGGGAATAGCACAGCAACAAAACAACAACAAAAGTCCTGAATCATAGTAATTTACTTATTCACAGAAGAAATAGCTTCTTAAAAAGTTCTTTTTTACATGGTTTTCATCAGTCTTTTGAACTATAGTATCATTCTGTGTTTCCTGTCAAGCAAGACCTTCCTGTGTTTCAGCAACTCTTTTGAGGAGTTCTTTATATCACCCGAGGGAATAGTTAAGGCTTTGTCTCTGATTAATAAGAAACTTCTTTATCAGGAACACAGTGCTTTTCAGAGAATAGGAGAATTACAAAAAGTCATAATCTGAGAGGAGATAAAAAAACTCTTGTAATAGTCCAAAAGTTATTCTGTAAATCCCTCCTGAGCTTTTTGTGCTTTGGCTCATCAGGTACCTGTCAGTAGGACAAAAATTAGGTGTATTTCACCGTTTGTCTTCCTTTTGCTTTTTTTCTCTGTTTCCATTCCTTTTTATAAAGATCATGGATATTTTAACATTAAAATTATTTATAATAATCTCTCTGATTATGTTTAGACTGAAGACAACAGATACTTAGTATCTAAAAAAGCCATAAATGAAATATGGGCAGTTTTCAAAGTACAAGCAGATTTTGATATGTATTAATCAAAGCCTGTCTAGATAGGGGCTGTTGATGTTTCATATTTCTCTTGCGCTACTTTCATATTTCTTACTTACACTACTGATATCTCACATGATGCCAGCCATGCTAACAGTTTTTATTTCTCAGCTGTGCAAGAATCTGGTTCAGGAGAAATGTGAGATAGCAGTACAAACAATACAGACCCTGCACTGTTGATTTGACATTATTTCACTTACTACAGTAGCTGTATTATATAAAGATGTGCAACTACCACAGTAAGCAAAATTATGTCACATTAATGCACTGGCACAGCACATCTCATTAGCTCTCAGATTTTCAAACCTATTGACTACAGTATCAGAGAAACTGGCATTGCAAGGGACTGCTGGTGGTCAGCTCATCTCATCTCCTGTTCAGAGCAGGGATAGCAGCATCACTACATCAAGTTACCCAGGTTCTTACCCAGTCAAGTTTTGAATACCCCCAAGGATGTGGGTCATGAGTACCAATTCCAGCTCTTGGCTGATCTAATTTGAAGAATTTTTTCTTAAGTCTGCCTCACATTTCCTTTGCCATAGCCAGTGACTGTTGCCTGTTGTCCTTTCCCTCTGCATCTCTGGTAGAAGTCCTCTCTACAACATATCTTTAAGAAGAGAGATTGAAGCTGAAGTTAGATTTCTCTTAGCCTTCTCTTTCTCTTGCTGAATAAGCTTGAGACACTTAATCCAGTGTCACTAATCATATTTTGCTTCTTAGAAGTTCTCTGCCAGGCTCTCTCCAGTTTGACATTTCTCTTGCCGAAACATGAGGACTCTCTGAAGGCACTGTTTTCACAAGTGCCAAATAATGGGGAAGTGTGACTCCCCCAGTCTGCTGGCCATGCTATTGCTAATGTGGTCCAGTATGTGATTAACCTCCGTCACTGCATATGTACACTGATCATTCATGTTACCACTACAACCACTAGGTCCTTTTGGCAGACCTTTTACCAAGCAAGTCAATCCCCAGGCTGTACTCATGTACTGAGTTGCCCTGAGCCACTTGTAAAGTTAACATCTGTCATTGCTGCACTTCATGAGATTTCTTTCAGCTCTTTCCTCTGCTTTGCTGAGGAAGCCCTTCTGTCTGGGTGTTTGACTGCTCCCCCTAGTTTGATGTGGTCCCCAAATTTCCTAAGGGCAGGTTCTGTCCTGCTGCCTATGTTGACGATGAAGATGATAAAAGGTACTGGAGTACTGACCCATCTAAACTTCAGGAATTGGTTTCTCAAAAAATTTGCAGTTCTGCAGTTATTCAGCAGCAGGGCTTAATGAAGATTTTCCAGGCTATGGTAGAAGCATACATCACTGTGTTACTTATGACTGTCTCAGGGTAAAAGCTGCTAGTCTCATCACATATTCAGTCTGTCAGAATCCATTTCCATAAAATGTAGCTGCCAGGCAAGATTCATATGGATTCATATGGCTGTCTGTTGAATGTGTTTTCCTACAGCATCTGCGATTCAAAATCTGTTGACAAAATTCAAATCAGCATAGGTTCTTGTTTATAAAATGGAAGAACTTGTGGTCTCTTCATTATTCTTAATTGTTTCCTTGTAGTACACAGTGGTAAAAGTTGCAGTTGCTACTAGCTGAGAGATTTTGTAAAATAATTTGTAAAATAATTTGTAAAATGATGTAATTTCTGAATGTTTCCCACATACTGTTCAGTAATCACCTTTACATGCATTTTGTATTATATGAAGAAAAATAAATTATGGAGTTGCAGATTTCCATGGCAACAGGTATAATTCTATTTCCTTTGTTTCATGAAGCTGGAACTTACTGGCACAGAGGTAAAGGGCTGTTGTATTAAATGGCAACTGTAGGTTTTGAAAGACTTGAGTTATGTGACATATTGTCATGCATCTACAACCTCTACTACAGCAAGCAACTTTTGCCAGCAAAAAAAAACAACACCTGAGTTATTGTCTGAAAAAGAAATTAAATGGAGAAAGGAGCTGCAGGATTTATTAGGCTGATGCAAATATGTTGAAAGATACAGCAATTTACAAACTTCTCTGTTTCTCCCTTTCCAAACTGGGTTCCTGATTTGCAGCTGTTTGCTACATTAGTAAACTAGGATCAGTAAGGAAGTAAAAACTTCACTAGCTTCTTTTATAGGCAGAAATTTGGACTGTGATTTGGAGAGCCCTATCCCTCATTTTAAGTTTTTTCTGGACCCCCAAAAAATATTTCCAAAGATACATTATGTGTATTTATTTAGAAGTGCATTCATTGCTTTCGAATGATTGCTTATAGACATTTTTAAACGGAGTCATGTCAAGGCTGTATCTACCTGTATACATTATAGTGATGTGATCCCCATGTGTGTCAGTACAGAGACTGGAAAAGAACAGCCCTTTGTTTTTATATATACCAGCTTCTCAGTTGATTTTAACTTTGTAAAAGCCTGCTAAAGGCAGTGGAGCTAATAAAGTAAATATTAAATGAAATAAACAGGTTAGACATTAGGAAGTTCTTTAGTATGAGGGTGGTGAGACACTGGCACAGGTTACCCTGGAAAGTTGTGGATGCCCCATCCCTGGAAGTGTTCAAGGCCAGGTTGGATGGGGCTTTGAGCAACCTGGTCTAGTGGGAGGTGCCCCTGCCCATGGCAGGGAGGTTGGAAGCAGGTGATCTTTATGGTCCCTTCCAACCCAAACCATTCTAGGACTCTATGGTTCTATTAAATATTAATAAATGAAATTAAATCAATATGTTCATATGTGCAGGCTTATTTTAGGCTCCTCCCCCAAAATACAGTATATATCAAATGTAAAACTTAATAATTTACTTTCCTGTACATTTGTATGCATTTCACATGTATAATTAGCCCCAGTATATATGATTTAAGATGCCTTTGTAATGTTTAAAAGTAACTAGTTAAAAGGAAGGAAATGTGTTCTTCTAGAAGGTATTAGAGTCATCTAAGAGGGTTTACTACATTATAGTAACTTTCATATATATTGAGTTTGCTAATTTTTTGTTGTTGTCAATTGGTAGGTGTCTGTATGACATACAAAACTAACTTCTGTAAATGTCAGAAAGCAGAAGTCAGCAATACTATGTGTGTTACTGAATAATGCAATCACACACTAAGAAGCTTAATAAGGACTATTTATGAAAGGTTATTGATTATTACTGTTTCAGGAAGTATTCAGAAAATTATCTTCCTGTCATTTTACTGAAGTTCATTGGTACCAGCAACTTCTATATACTGAAGTGAAGTAGCTAAAAGAAATGTGATTTCCACAAATATTTGTAATTGGAAACTACTGATATGTTTTAGAAAACAGAAGAAAAACTTCTTAAGAGAGTTTGCTAGGTCCAAGGCATTTGCTTATCAGAAGGAATGAAACTCAATTGTAGTCAATGGGGCAGAATCTAGTTGGAGGCCTGTGACTAATGGAGTCCCTCAGGGGTTGGTACTGGGACTGGTGTTGTTCAACATCTTCATCAACGACCTGGATGAGGGTACAGAATGTACCCTCAGCAAGTTTGCTGATGACACCAAGCTGGGAGGAGTGGCTGACACACCAGAAGGCTGAGCTGCCATTCAGAGAGACCTAGACAGGCTGGAGAGTTGGGCAAGGAAAAACCTGATGAAGTTCAACAAGGGCAAGTGTAGAGTTTTGCATTTGGGGAAGAAAAACGCCATGTAGCAGTACAGGTTGGGGGCTGACCTGCTGGAGAGCAGTGTAGGTGAAAGGGATCTGGGGGTCCTGGTAGACAGGAGGATGACCATGGGCCAGCAATGTGCCCTTGTGGCTAAGAAGGCCAATGGCATCCTGGGGTGCATTAGAAAGGGGGTGGTTAGTAGGTCAAGGGAGGTTCTCCTCCCCCTCTATTCTGCCTTGGTGAGGCCACATCTGGAGTATTGTGTCCGGTTCTGGGCCCCTCAGTTCAAGAAGGACAGGGAACTGCTTGAAAGAGTCCAGCGCAGAGCCACAAAGATGATTAAGGGAGTGGAACATCTCCCTTATGAGGAAAGGCTGAGGGAGCTGGGTCTCTTTAGTTTGGAGAAAGGAGACTGAGGGGTGACCTCATCAATGTTTACAAATACGTAAAGGGTGAGTGTCAAGAAGATGGAGTTAAGCTTTTTTCAGTGATGACCAGTGATAGGACAAGGAGTAATGGATGCAAATTGGAGCATAGGAGGTTTAAGGTGAATATCAGAAAATTTTTTTTTACTGTGAGAGTGACAGAGCAACGGAACAGGCTGCCCAGAGAGGTTGTGGAGTCTCCTTCACTGGAGACATTCAAAACCTGCCTGGACGCATTCCTGTGTGATGTACTCTAGGTGACCCTGCTCTAGCAGGTGGGTTGGACTAGATGATCTTTCGAGGTCCCTTCCAACCCCTAGGATTCTATGATTCTATGATTCTATGAATTAACGGTGCAGTGAACACTCTTAATACAGATTCTTGTGTGATGGCGTTTAGAGCCACAATACTTACGCAAGTCATAATATTTCAGTTTTTCAGCCCCAAACATACTGAGGTAAGTTTCTCTCAACTGCGGACATTCTTTGTGCATCCTTTTTTCACCTTTCTCGCCACATGCTAGAGAGAGTTTTTGAAGTCTGTTCACCACTGAAGGACATTTTTCATGCCATGGCTTTTATCATACTATCTCTAAAGCTGGCCAAACCAACTTCAAGCAAGTCAGAAAGGCTGTCCTTTCAGTGCTTTCAAATAAAGATACTTTAAGGCACTTAAGTGTCCCAAATACCTCTTTAAGATAGATCATATCTTTTGGCAAGCAATACCATGAAGCAACTTGCATGTTTTGAAATATTCTCCAAAACACATCAGGCCAAAAACGAGCAGTTTTGTCAGAGAGAGAAATACTCAGCAGAGCAAGGAGAGTAAAGATCAGACATAAGAAAGGCAAGACTTTGGATGTCAGCACTGATTGCAAGCCTCACAATTTTAACTTTGACTTGACACACCTCATGAAAGATAATCTACTGGAAGACCATAAATCTCAACTTCAATTCCCCAGAAAACTCGTGGTGAAGCATACCAGCCTTTGTGGACAGTCTCTTCTTTGACCTCTTCAATTGATGCATTTCAGCTCGTTCTTTGCCACTCCAACTTATTTAATCTTACAGTGTTCAGAAGATAAATCTGTCACTGTCCCTCTTTAGTACAACCTTGTCTTTAAATTTGGAAATGCTAATCACAGAATGACAGACCAACTGAGGATGCAAGGGCCTCTGGGCGTCATCTTGTCAACCGTCCTCAATCAAGTAGAGCCACGCACAGCTGGTGACCCAGGACCATGTCCAGATAGCTCTTGAATTTTGGGAGACTCCTCAACCTCCCTGGACAGCCTGTGCCAGTGCTTGGTTATTGTCACAAAAAAAAGTGTCTCCCAATGTTAAAATCACAGAATCACAGAATTTTTTGGGTTGGAAGTGACTTATAAAGGTCACCTAGTCCAATTCCACTGCAATAAGCAGGAACATCTCCAACTAGAACAGATCTCTCAGACCCCATCAAGCCTGACCTTGAATGTCTCCAGGGATGGGGCCTCCCCCACCTATTTTTCATTTTCAATTTTGCTTTTCTGTTTTAGGTGGTTTTGGCTCTGATCATCACCCTTTCCCATCTGAAAATAGCCATACTTTTAAACAAGTGTATCTGTGCTGAACTTGTACAAAAATCCTAAATTTTTTGCTTCTAAAACCTGAACTCTGCCCCAAGTGATGCTGCTTAGAGATATTATTCTATAGTATCACACAGTCCCAAATGCTGTATATTTTCTGGTGAACAAATCAATATCTGCAAAATCTTCCTTCAATTTGTCCAGCACCTCTCTTTCATAAAAACTCTCTTTTCATGGTAACAATAAGGATAATCAATATCTGCAAATAATGTCCATGCAATACCGTATTCTCTACCATATATATACACACACATCTTTGTATATATTTATTGAAGAAATTAGTTCAACCTGCCTAGCAATTTCTCCTGTGTATTAGAGACTCCCACAATTTAGTTGTGTTAGTTTCCACTAAGACCTACTGTATAGTCAGGCTTCAGATAGTCCCAGATCCGTTCATGTCAGCAGAATCGTAGAAACATAGAATGTGCAGCGTTGAAAGGGGCTTTTAAAGATCATCTAGTCCAGCACCCCTTGCAGTGCGCAAGGACCTTATTAACTAGAGCGGATTGCTCAGAGCCTCATCAAGCCTGACCTTTAATATTTCCAGGGATGAGGCCTCCATCACCTCTCTGGGTAACCTGTTCCAGTGCTTCACCACCCTCATAGTAAAGAGCAACTTCTTGATACCCAATCTAAATCTACCCTGCTTTAGTTTAAGACCACTGCCCTATTGTTACACACCTTGTAAACAGTCCCTCCCCAGCTTTCCTGTAGGTCCTCTTCATGTACTGGCAGGCCACGATAAGATCCCCCTGGAGTCTTCTCTTCTCCAGGCTGAACAACCTGTCTTCACAGCAGAGGTGCTCCAGCCCTCTGATCATTTTTGTGGCCCTTCTCTGGGCTCACTCCAACAGGTTGATATCCCTCTTGTGCTAAGGACTCCAGAACTGGAGACAGTGCTCCAGGTGCGTTGTCACAAGAGCAGAGTAGAGGGGAAGAATCACCTCCCTTGACCTGCCGGCCACACTTCTTTTGTTGCAGCCCAACATGTGATTTGCCCTCTGGGCTACAGGTGAACATTGTTTGCTCATGTTCAACTTTTCATCCCTAAATCCCTTTCTGTAGTAGGGCTGCTCTCTATCACCTCGTCCCCCAGCCTGTATTAATACCAAGGATTGACCCTATGCAGGTGCAGGACCTTGCATTTACCCTTTTTGAACCTCATTAAGTTCACACAGGCCCACTTCTCTAGCTGTCTAAGGTCCCTCTGGATAACTTCCCTTCCCTCTGTTGTGTCAACTTCACCAGTCAGCTTGGTGTCATCTGCAAACCTGCTGAGGGTGCCCTTGATCCCACGGTCTATATTGGTGATGTGGATATTGCCTATGCATAATGCAATGGCTCAAACCTTGTGAAGAGGTAAGAACCTGACCTTCTTCCCTCACAGTAATTAGTGTAGTTTTGATAGACAGGAAAATTCTTTCATGAAAGAAGCAAAAAAACAGAATATGAGTGAAGACACACACTTTACTGACATTCAACAAATATAATCCCAATGCACTGTAAAATTCAGCTACTTTTCTCCAACATTAATCCTTTCTGTCAGACAACAAAGTGATCTATTATGAGATTCTTTTAGAGGAATGAAAAAAAAAATTAAGAAAAAAACCCAACAGACTTCTGCCAGAAAAGGAGCAAAATGTCCCAATTCTTTCTTTATAGTGTGGCCAAGGAGATTAGGAAAAAAATGTTAGTCCCTTTGAATCTTCCTTCAGAATACTTTTCTTTCACCATTGCTTTATTATTCATACATAATGTTATTCCACAGCCAAAGAATAATCATCATCCACCTTGGCACTGCAAAGCGGTGTTATTATTTTGAGATTTTTCCTCCATAATTGATTAAGAAACTCTCTAAAAGGTCATAACAAGGTTAGAATAGCTACTGAAAAACAAAGTGCTCAAAATATATTATAAAGGCTGAAGTAACTGAAGCTACATTCACAGTTAGCCTTTCTGTAAGTCTTTTAAGTACTTATGAGGTCATATATTGGTGAGGTTTTGCCAATATTGTGCATTCTGTTAGTAACAGCAAGACAGATAAAAACATAAAAAATAAACCTAAAGCAGTGCATAAGAAATAAATTGTATGCTGATACCTCTCAGTGTTTATATTAATAGTAGAGACCTTTAGATAATGGACACAGTCCAACTAACATGACTATTTTCTAAGCAAGCTAAGTGATCATGACCAAAGGGTTAGGGGGGAATTAGAACCAGAGAGTAACTATTAGTAAAGCATCACCAAAGGGAAGAATATTCTCATTGGGCTTTCATAGAATTACACCCTGGATCCATTTTCATTAAGTATTTTCAAAGAAGTTCTGGATCAAGGCACAATCTAATTATTAGAATTCCAGGTCTTACAGTTACAAGACAGTATGGAAGTAGGTCAATGAAGAGAGAGAATACAAAATGAGAAGCTGGAAAAATTGTTTGGAACAGCATTATAAAATTCAGGAAAATGGGTAAAGCACTGTGCTTAAGAAGTAATAATCTGTTTCACAGAACTGGATGGGAACTTCTTTTTATAGAATAGGTTTTTTGTTCAACAAGTGGAACATGGGACAACAGTATCTGCTTTTGAAAAAATGGCAAACGTGACACCTTTTACTTGGTCATTACTGAAAACTCATAAAGCAAAAGAGTAAAAACTTCTTCCCTTCTGCTTGTTCTCTAACTCAGCTGACAGCTGAGCTGGTACCTCAGCAGATGCAACCTACTAGATTGTGTGATTCTTAAAACACTTGTAATTTTTCACTGTGGATACCAGTAAAATGAGTCTGTGCTATTCCACTGTCAGCTAATGGAAACCTGAGAACTGAAATATATTTCTTGACCTCTCTTCCTCTTCAAGACATAACACACAAAGCAACCTTCTTTAGAGTTACAAAGAAAAAAGAAACAACCTAAATATTGATATTTCATTCATATTTCCAGACTACAGTTCTTGTTAGTCTTCTGTGACCTAGTTCTCTTGCTGTTTGTTTAAAGACTCCAATGAGAATGTGAAATTAGCTGGATTTTTTTATCCATAATAAACTAACCTATTTCCAGAGCATATCTGTAAAATACAAATGGTCTTTATTGCAGGCTAAAAAAAAAGAATGAGCTGTATATTGTTCAGTTCTTTTCACCAGCTAAATGTATTTTCTGTCACCTTCAGTGGTTTTACTTTTTGATTCAAAAAGAAAATGAGAGAATAATATGCTAAAGAGATCATAGCTCAGAACCCTGATATATTTAACAGTTTCTATTCTGGGAATTCTTCTCTTTATTGATATCAGAGTAACAAATCTATTTAAGTCAATGGAGATGGCCTCTGGGACTTAAAAGGAATTTTAGCCCTTAAGCCTTGTCTCCTGAAAGAACAATAATGAAAAACATGGGGAACTACTTACAGTGATACATAAATAGGTTTTTATGGGGTTTATTTCTATTGCAATCAAATAGTCCTTTAAGAATTATAAAGTGGTCTCTGGCAATGCAAAGACTTCCTATGACTTCATAGTTTGGATATTTTTGATTTGGATATTGGATTTGGAAACAGGGAACAAATTTATCATTCACTCTGTGAAAGGTATGTTATCAAAGAAAGATTCCGGAGGAAGTTGTAGGAAACCTAACTGCTAGGTATTTCATGTCAAATAACAAAAAGGCTTCAGTAATGGATTTTTTTTTTATATTACCACCAAAAAAATCCCTGTGTTGATGTGGTTTTGATGTATGCATCTCTACTTTTCACCCAAGTTCTAATTACATCATCATTTTCTCCCTCTTAAAGTGGGCGAAAAAGTGGGCATCCCCCACCACAGTAGGCAACCTGTTGCTATGTCTCACTACCCTAATTGTAAAAGATTTCTTTCTTATGCCTAGTCTGAACCTACCCTCTTTTAGTTTAAAATAATTGCCCCTTTTCCTATTGCTACAGACCCTCCTTAAAAAGTCTGTCCCCATCTTTCTTAGAGTACTGAAAGGTTGCAATAAGGTCTTCCCAGAGGCTTCTCTTCTTCAGGTTGAACAACCCCAAATCTCTTAGCCCATTCTGATCATTTTTGTGGCCCTTCTCTGAACCCCATGTCTTTGTTTTTCCTGTACTGAAGATTCCAGGACGCAATACTGCAGGTGAGCTTTCACCAGAGTGGAGTAGAGGGGCAGAATTACCTTAAAATCATTCCTAGATTGAAACGTTTATTTCTTCTATGTGTCAGTGCTACCTCTGCTGTTTTGGCCCTGTGTACAGTTGATGTTAATGAATCTGAACATGTTTTGCCAGCTTCCGTGGAAAACGTGCCAGTGTTGGAAGCAACAGCTGAACATTGGCCTCTTATATAAGACGTGATCCATACTCAGAGATCTAGATTTAATCTTATAAGTGGTAAATAGGCTTAAGGAGATAGGTGAAATAATTTTGTAATTGTTATATTTATGTTAAATTAAGGACAGAAATAAATCCATGCAGGAAACTGATTATCTACATGTGCCAAGAAAAGAAAATAACTAAACAGTTATTTTACTTGATTTTCCTCAGTGAAATGTTCTGTTTGAGTTAGCTGTATATTTATATTTTAAAGTTTCAAACTTAAATCAAAAGTAACAATGTATTTTAAAGGTTTGTGGTTTTTTTCAAGGATGTTATTTTAATAAAATAAAAATAGCATTTTATCTGTGAATGCTTGCCATGAGATGTTCAGCACTTGAGCAGATCTTACCTTAAGTTATGAGAACAGGTATTTTTTTTACTCTTTCAAAGCTTTAATATATGCCTATAAAGTTCTTCTGCATCAGTGCTGGTCAGATCAGGCAGGAACTAACTAGTTCAGATCAGGAATAACCATACAAATTTCAGCCCAAGGATTTATTTTTGAGATAATGAAACATAGTCAAAATGATTCCCTTTACTGGAGTCACATTTTTTAGAATGCATACTAGTGAAAATTTTTGTCTACTGCCTCAAGACTATGATTTACCTCTTGAGTGAATAAATTATGAATAAATCATCTGTGTATTGAAGTTACAATGTTTTTATTTTTCTTACTCAACAAAATTACTCTTGTTGCCCTTGCTATATACTAGCATGAGAAAATCACTTAAAAGGTTTGTTACCATATCAATAAACCTTAACTTCTCAAGTTAAATTCTTGTGGCAAGGATTTTTAACTTTTTTTAGTGGAGGAAATGTTTCTACAAGTTCTCTATTTCGTATTGAATAGCTTCCAGTGATGCTCTGCACCACTGACAAATGAAATGTAATATTTGGCAGAAAAAACATTAGCTGTAGACAGGGTGTAATTTTGATGGCAGTTTTCAAGCAAACAACAACAGAAGAAATTGCAATAGATTGATGTTAAGCAAATTATCTGCCATCATACAGTCAGCGTATGTTAATACTGAAAAATGAAATAATGGTAGATCTTTGGGTGGATATTGTCTCTAAGAAGGGGGGGAGGGGGTTTCATTACATCATAATATGTTTGTAAAGATAAATATGGCTTTTTTATTATTATTATTATTTGGCATTATGATTCTGAATGCTGAATCCCTAGGAGTTAATAATTAGCCTGCAATAAATTATCCAGACCTTGAATACCTTCTGTTCTTTAGCTAGACTCTGAAAATGTGGGTTTCTGGGCATACCTTTTCAGAGTAACACCCTAACCCTCCTGATGTCACTCCTGAAAATACATTTTCCACTCTAAATCCTCAGATGTAACTGATCCTTCACTGTCGATCATTCCAGACATCCCATGAAGAAATTAATGCTCCACAGCATCATCGAGATTTGTTAAATTCCACAAAGTACTGATATTCTGTAAAGCCAGAGATACAAAAATTTTTCAGATACATTATCTTTTGTAGACAGAGAAAGTGTAAGTTATACAGATATATCCAAAGAGGTTGTCAGGAAGCACGACCCTCCATTTTTTTTTTCAATTATAATTTTTTTTTTTCTGCAGCCTAGTCTTTCCCTCACGTTACAAGTACATTGGAGACAAAGCTCTCTTTAATAATGTTTACATTGCTCCTGTCATGTTTCTGTGCCATAGCTCTTGTACACACGGACCCTTATCATGCAATTCACAGTTTTGGTTACATGAGGTCCCCCAGACTGGGCTCTTGAGGCTGTATACTGCTAGTGGTCATAAGATGCCTCCACCTGAATTTTCGAGAGGTTTAAGATTTCAAGCATATATTAATTCATCATTATCATAAAGTTAGGGAAGAAATGAACAAAATCCTGAAGGCAACAATAATAGCTGTAGATAGTAGATAAGTACATATTCCTATGTCCTAAGATTAATTGTGCTCATGAACCTATATACCCAAATACCCTTTTGCAGCTTTTTCCTGAACATTCACAGTGCTGAAACTTTTAATACAGTTTAAATGACAATATAAAACCTGTAGTAATTCAGAAAATACTATTGTCATAGCAACATTCATTCAATTTACAATTTTGAGATTATCTATCACACATGGTTCTGTGTGATCTTGTATTTATATTTGCTTTGTTTTTTAGCTCCAGACCAGTCTGTCTGAACCAATGACATTATCCAAGTCGATCTCACTTCCTCGTAGTGCATATTGGCATCATATCACCCGGCAGAACAGCGTTGGAGAAATCTACAGTTTACAAGGCAAGTTCCTTATAAGTAAATACCATGCCCATTATCTTCTTTCCATTTGACCACAATTCATGCAAATTTCTTTTTATTTGCCCTGGTTGTTTTCTTTTAATTTCATTTTATCAATTGTCAGGAACCTCAGCAGGATTCCCAAAGTTACATAAAACAGGTTTCTTTTAGTCATTTTGTAAAGTAATGATGAAAAATATTCCTTGAATCATCACATAAAGCTGGATAGACAATTTGGCTTGATGTAGCTTCTCAGTAGCTAATGAATGTCAGGTTGCTCTAGTGCTTTCTTCCAGTAAGATTGTGTATGTATTCGGTCAACCTCAGAGTGCCCAATTAAATTTACATGAAGTGGCTATATGAGTTGCAAGATTAAAACAAAATAATTCTAGGAATAGAGCTAGTCCTGGTGAATTTGCTTGGTGAATCATAGATGTGAATTGTTGATTAGAATAACTTACAGGCCCTATACATTTATCTTTTTCTGTCTCCAGTTCTCTTTCATATGTTTAAAATCTAAGGTATTTGCTTAAGGCTTGAAATGCTGTAATTAATGTAACTTGATGACAATCACAAAATCACAGAATCTTAGGGGTTGGAAGGGACCTCGAAAGATCATCTAGTCCAACCCCCCTGCTAGAGCAGGATCACCTAGAGTACATCACACAGCAACTTGTCCAGGTGGGTTTTGAGTGTCTCCAGTGAAGGAGACTCCACAACCTCTCTAGGCAGCCTGTTCCAGTGCTCCGTCACTCTCACAGTAAAGAAGGTTTTTCTGATGTTTACGTGGAACCCTCTATGTTCCATTTTGCACCCATTGCCCCTTGTCTTATCATTAGACATCACTGAAAAAAGCCTGGCTCCGTCCTCCAGACACTCGCCCTTAACATATTTGTAAACATTGATGAGGTCGCCCCTCAGTCTCCTCTTCTCCAAGCTAAAGAGACCCAGCTCCCTCAGCCTTTCCTCATAAGGGAGATGTTCCACTCCCTTCACCATCTTTGTGGCTCTGTGCTGGACTCCTTCAAGCAGTTCCCTGTCCTTCTTGAACTGTGGGGCCCAGAACTGGACACAATATTCCAGATGCGGCCTCACCAAGGCAGAATAGAGGGGGAGGAGAACCTCCCTTGACCTACTAACCACCCCCTTTCTAATGCACCCCAGGATGCCATTGGCCTTCTTGGCTACAAGGGCACATTGCTGGCCCATGGTCATCCTCCTGTCCACCAGGACCCCCAGGTCCCTTTCCCCTACACTGCTCTCCAGCAGGTCAGTCCCCAACCTGTACTGGTCCATGGGGTGTTCTTCCCCAGGTGCAAGACTCTACACTTGCCCTTGTTGAATTTCATCAAGTTTCTCCCCCGCAACTCTCCAGCCTGTCCAGTTCTCGCTGAATCGCAGCACAGCCTTCTGGTGTGTCAGCCACTCCTCCCGGTTTAGTGTCATCAGCAAACTTACTGATGAACCTTCTTCTGCAATTTGAGCATAAGCTGAACGGAGCACAAAGTATACATTTGCCTACTAATACTTGTTCATACTGGTGGTCTTTGCACAGCAGAGACCTACTGGTTGTCAAAGCACCATCCCAGACATTCTTCATAGATGTAGGTGGAAAGTGGGTAGTGAGGAAGCAGGTTGCAAGCATCACTTCAACCCTCAACTTAGCACAGCAGCCAGGGAAGAAGCTGTTGCAGAAGGAAAAATCACTTGCTGCCATTGTGATCTCCACTGAGCTTGAAAAGGTATATTACACCTTCAGAGAAGTGACATTTTCCTTAAAGAATAATCCATCAGACTCAGTTCTGCATGTGTATTCATGACAAGGCTTTTTAAATTCAAGAAACAAATTTGAAAATTCCACACATTCCTCTGAATATTCATAAATTCTAAAAGGAAATAGCTAGAGTGGTGTCTACCTATATTCAGATTACTATCAATATCAGTAAAGTAACAGCCAAACTCACTGTTAAGTACAGTGTGGAAGTGTTTCCATAGTGGCAATTATTTCAAACTTGCAGTCTGAAGTGACTAGAATTTAATTAATAACAGCTGGTGATGTATAGGGAGAAATGAATATGTGTTCATACTACCTTAGATAAATTGGCTCTTTGGGAGTTATTTAGCAGTTGAATTAAACTTAATTAGTAGTGTGAGTTGATCTGATAATGAATATGCTGTAAAGTAAGGTGAGGGTTCTTTTTATTTTTTGTAAGACTACTTTTGATGAGAAAAGGCAATTCAATAAAAGGGCATTGAGTTTATCATCCTCCATTTGCTCACAAAAACATGCATATGTAAAGACCTGAAAAGATTAAAATGCAGAATAATAGTGATAAAGGAACACAGGCTGCACAAACTGCCCTAAAAAGAGGTGGGCTGGTTTCTCACTTTATAGAGCTTTTCTTCCATTTGTGTCTTCCTTGCACTCTTTCAGTTCTGATTGCACCACTAAAAGAAAACTAGTAGTTCAACTGTCTGATTAGTCTCATTGGTAGGAACAACTTGGTGGTTGACACTTACTAGTGGCAACACATCAGTATCAGTATTCATTTCAAATTTTACAGCACAGTGCTGCAGGTCTGACAGTTTCCATCCATGATTACAGCCACTCAGGAGGCTGTGGTGTGGGGCCTCATTCTCTGGCACAGTGGTTCCCTTTTTGTATTTGGATTTAAATTTGCTTAGGATGAAAAAAGGATTGCAGGCTGAGTTTTCAGCTAGCTGAAATTTAGTGTTGTAATTCTTGCTCTAGATAATTTGAATAGTACAAGTTCTAAACACAGTCACCTTGTATATAATTAAATAAATAAAGCCAAATAAAATTTGGTATGAAGACCTGCACTAGCTTTTAGTATTGCAGTTATAGAAATCCTTGAGGAAATTATGTTCAGAAAATCTAATCACAGTCTGGCCTTCCTCCAAGAAATTCAAATTTAATAATTGCTTTCAAGCACCTCTGTTGTGTTTGAGTCTTGTTTGTGTTCCTTATTTGGATTATTATTTTTTTTTTTTGCTACCCCTATTCAAAGTGATGAACACCTACCCACATAAGCAATCCTGTTCATTTCTATGATAGTACTCATTTGAAGGAATGTACATTTGTATAAGAACCACACCAGTAACATCTTACATGTTTCCCCCTTAATTAGAACACTAATGCTTTTTTCCACAGTGAATTCCCTGTCACAGTTTGCTTATCACAAATGCTTATTTGCTCTACCAAAAAGGTTTACCACATTTCTTGTAAGCCCTTACAAAATAATTAAATTATATTGAAAATTTTAAGTTGCCTGCTAAGAGCTAGAGTCACATTTTTAAACTCAGTGAGGAATTCTGAGAAATAGTCTTCAATGAGACAGGTCTTAATCTTGAAGCATCACTTAAGCTTGTAGGTACATGTCAAAACCAAAACCAGACAGAAATAAGAACTGTTTTCAAGGAAGTGTGTCAGAATTTTGTTGTTGATATGCAATAACCTTTTGTATTTTTCTACATGCATATTTGTATATGCAAGAAACATAAATTTGCTTATGCAAAGCAAAACAGAGGGAAACTCTGGCTCCTCTTTGGCCTAGGTAAGCAAGCCTGCATTGTCCCTTGTCTTTTGGTCTTGGTAGGTCAGAGCTCACACGTCTCTTGTTATTTAATATATTAGAAGTAGAATAACATGTAGTGCTAACCCATTCAACTAAAAGGTTTTGTGCATAAAAGGGAGCCAAAGTCATACACAAATTATTTCAACTTAACATGGAAACATAAGTTTCCAGCCTTTTCAAAGATTCAAAATAATCAGAGAATATTCAAGCTGCTAAATATTTTGAAGGGTTTCAATCATCCTGTTCAACCTTCCTTAGGCTAATCCTGCAGGAATTTCCTATGTCATCTTCAGCAGTTTTCTGTAAATTAAAGCATGTAAAATGAATTGAAGGAAATTTGTCATTTTGGCATTTCCATTGTTTGTCCCTGTGCCAAGAAACAGAGTACAGAATCAATTTTCCCATATAATATTGGTGCCAGAATTATGCAAATGACATTAAAATGTTAGACTGTATCTGTTATATAAACCTGAACATTCAGTAATGTTTCACTAAGTGTCTACCAGCAGCTAAACCTGAAATACTTTATAGCCTCCCACCTTCCCATTTCCTTTGCTGAATCTCATCAGGACTTTCACATTAGTGAATGAGGCCTATAAAAATTTGAAGTATGAAAAAGGATGCCTGAAACAAGATACTTACTGAGTAGAAACTACGTAAGAGCTACATTATTTAAAATGCCTGTATTATGTGACCTCTCAAGTCTTATGCAGTAGATTTGATCCTTTTCTTTTGACCTTTGAAACTTGATGCAAAATATTGTATCACTAGATTGATTTTAAAATGGTGTATTGTAAATGGAAAGTGTCTTACTAAGAAACTAGTAAAGAATAACCTAATTTTCTTCAACAGTGATTGCTGTAGTTAATTAAGAGTACTACTGACAAGCTCTAAAGAGTATCTTCACAGAATCACACAGAATTACAGAATTGTCATGGTCAGAAAGGACCTCTGAGACCAAAGTCCAACCATCAACACAAAAAAAACCTCAAACAATAAAGACAAACAACCACACACACTCCACCAAAAAAACACCCACAAAAAATTACATCAGCCACTAGAACATGCCCTGAAATGCCACATCTACATATTTATTGAATACCTCCGAGGATGGTGACTCAACCACCTCCCTGGGCTGGCTGTTCCAATGCCTGACCACTCTTTCAGTATAGAAATTCTTCCTAATATCCAATCTGAACCTTCCTTGCCAAAACTTCAGGCTATTTCTCTGTTCTTGTCATTATTTACTTGGCAGAAGAGGCCAGCATTCACCTCCATACAACCTCCTTTCTGGTATTTATAGAGGGCAATGAAGTCTCCCTTCATCCTCCTGTTCTGAAGGCTGAACAGCTCCAGTTCCCTCAGCTGCTCCTTGTATAACTGGTTCCTAGACCCTTCACCAGCTCGGTGTCTCTCCTCTGGACACACTCCAGCATCTCAATGTCCTGTGTATAGTGAGGGCCTCAGAACTGCACACAGTACTCCAGGTGTGGCCTCACCAGTGCCAAGTACAGGGGCACAATCACTTCCCGTCTCCTGCTGGCCACACTATTCCTGATACAAGCCAGGATGCTCTTGGCCTTCTTGGCCACCTGGACACACTGCTGGCTCATGTTAAGCTGGCTGTCAGCCAACACCCCGAGATCCTTTTCTGCCAGGCAGATTTCCAGACACTCTTCCCCAAGCCTGTAGCATTGCATGGGCTTGTTGTGACTGAAATGCAGGACCGGGTACTTGGCCTCATTGAACCTCATACAAGTGGCCTTGACCCATCAATCCAGCCAGTCCAGGTCCCTTTGTAGATCCTTCCTACCCTCAGGCAGATCAACACTCCCACTCAATTTTCTTCTGATAATTATTTTTAAATAAAGTAAAAGAAAAAAAATGAAATAGATGCTTCTGTATAAAGTGTTCACAACGCGTTTTATAATCTAGAAACAATGTAAGTTTTGAAAATAAGTTGTGTAATGGGAAGAGTGAGAGGATGTTAATAATATCAGCTTTCCCAGCAGTAATGGGGAAAGAAGTCAAGTCCGATGTTTCCAAGTGAAATTTATTGTGTTCTGCTTTAAGTGGAAAAAAGATCCACCACCCTCTTAACTTTCTAATGTTTATGAGATACAATAGCATGATATAAATATATATTTCACTGCTAGTCTGACATGACAAAAAATGTACCTAATTATCTGTTAATTTGTTTCTAAAAATATTTGTTATAGAAAGAGTATTGTAAGATCTCAAATACATTAAACTTAAGTTTCTATAAGATTGTCCTTTATGTGTATCCCACTTCACTAATATGCAAAAATATTATGTTGACAATATTTGTGGCACATGACATACAGTCTGTTGTTAGTACAGACCTATTTATTTTCTTGGTAAGGCAAATTTAAGCACAATGGGCACCCTACCTAGTATGTTCAGTTTAATCAAGCCATAAGATTATATTATTTATAACTCCATAGTGAGTTTTAGCTGTGCAGAAATGATTGAAGAATCATAGTGTTATTCAGCAGAGAAGAAAACAAATGTTTAATAAAAATTCTTGGAGCTTCTTTCATCCTCTATTTGTTAAAAAAACCCACATTTTCATCTTAGTGAATTTTTATATCTTGCCAACTTTTTATTTTATCAAAATTATTCATTGGAAGAAACTGAGACAAATATCACAGAAGTAAAAACTCTGAATAACAATAGGAATTCCTTGCCAATGCAGAGTTAAGATGATTTTACCAAAGTTAAAGTTTTTAATCTTTTCCGAAACAGAAGTTTGCCAACTCCTTGCAGTTCTATGTGAATACTAGAAGTGAGTTTGTTTTCTAGCTACTGGATACTTGTTCATCCTTCAAAATTCTTTGAAAATATCTTCAGAGAAAGGATTTGAATACAAGTTTCTTTGCCCTGATTTGAAGAACAAATGAGATATTCTCTTATAAAGCCATATGGAAGAAAGCAAAATGCAATCCCAGGCTGGAAGAGAGTTAAGAGAGAAAGGACTTGATAGAAACCAGAGCTGCATGCTCTGGGATTTACATTATAAATAACAAAGACTATCCTTTTCTACTTTTAACAAAAATGTCCACATGAAGACAGAGTGTACTGCAAAGCCATACCTATCCTAACTGCAGACGGTAGAAGTAAGGTTGTAAGTAGAATGAGGCTTTTTGTTGGTCAGCAGCAAATGCCTTAATTGGAGAGTGAGGATGAAATTAAAAATCGTGTTATCCCTTAGCCCAGCCCAAGGAAGTGATGGAAATGCAACAGCTTGCAAGGAGAGGCACCTTGTCCCCCTCTGCTGGGACGGCTGTTCTGCCCCGGATGTGTTGACTGAGAAACTAAAGACGTATCTTCTCTCTGCCTCTTGTCCTCCTTGCACTTTCATCCCCACTCAGCATAGAAAGCAGGGTGTTGTCTAATCCACATCTGTCCCTGAGGATAATCTTTGGTAGGGCCTGCCACTGCCAGTAACAGGCATTCTTTTTTCTGTCCAAACTCTGTTGAACTCTATATAGCCACCACAGGCTATTCCCAAAGGTGTTTGATATGAGCTAGGTGCAACTTACTTTTAGTCACTATTATCATGCATTCAAAGTAAAGCATCTACTTTATGAGTTGAAAACTTAATTGAGAAATAGCTAATTATGCAGTGGCATGTTTTCAACCTACAGAAGACGTGGCTATACTACTGTTTTTATCTTTTCTGAATGAAATGTAATTAAGACAGAATTTTGATCAGTTGTTTGGTTTCAACTTCCAAGAAAAATACTCTTCCTCTGGCTTACAACATTGCTCATTGTTCTTGCATTTTACTAATTAAACATTTAATTGCTATTAGTTTTATTCCTTTCCATACTGTACTTCTGTAAAATTGTCAGTACTAAGTGTGGTGCTTTTTCATGGAAGTGAAAATAGTGTGAAACAAGTTTTCATTTTTAATTCATTTTGCCATTTTTCCACACATCTGTAAAAACACATAACAATTACAGAATGTTTTCTTCCTAAATACCTATTACGCACATGCCAGCATAGCATTTCTGTGTCCATACATTTGCCTACCTTTTGCTATAATAGGAATGAGTCTTACTTGTTAATGAGGTTTCTGAACACACCTGTGTCAGGGTGTCTAATGAGAAGTTGTGAGATTTTTCTAATTTCTTGGTCATAGACTGATGGTATCAAAGCATGAATGCAGGTACCCAAATATGCTTTATCTTCTCTTCATGGGTGGACATCCCAGGTTTTGGGAGTAATCACAAGCAATGCTGCTGCTGAAAGAGCCTTTTCACATAAGAGTTGAATTTTAAATTTAATTTGAAGAAACTGATTCTAGTAGTTATTGTTGTAGGTGCAGCATCACTTTAAATGATTGACTATTGACTGACTTCAGCCACTTGTTTTTATCCATTATTGCTGTTATACTGTTCTAGGATATCTCAGCAGGTTTGTAGGGCTTCTGTCTGTGAGATGACAGTCCTATTATCACCAAACTTTTTATGTCACAAGCCTTTCATGATGGAAACAATTTTGTCAATGTCAAATTGTTGTAGTAGGGATTTTCCATTAATCTGTTTGTGAAGAGTCTTGTTTGTCTCCTAACTGTCACCAATGAATTTTTAACAAATATATGGGGAGTGGAGGAGAGAGGAGGACACAGGGCTGTGACGTATATACTGAACATTCTCTGTACTATTGTGTGAAGTTTCAGTCACAAATATATACTAGTTTGTATATGCTGGTAACATCTTTTTATCCTCTAGGATACATGTAGGAAGGTCTATTCTCAATGCCTGTGACTGCAAAATTCTTGTAACATCTCAACCATAGATCTTCACAGTGTCACAGTATCACTCTGATTGGAAAAGACCTTCAAGACCATCAAATCCAACCACTACCCTAACTCTGCCACATCCACCACTAAACCCTAGCCCATGGCAATGGCACCACATCTGTCTTTTTAGATGTCTCCAGGGATGGTAGCTCAACCACCTTCTCGGACAGCCTGGATCACCAAGTCCAGCTTCTGCCCCACTACAGGACAACCCCAAAGTTCACACCATGTCCCTGAGGGCATTGTCCAAATGCTTCTTGAATATTGTTAGGCTCAGTGCCATTACTGCTTCCCTGGGGAGTTTATTCCAGTGCTCCACCACCCTCTCCTCTAGGTGAAGAATCTCTTCCGAATGTCCAGCCTAAACCTCCCCCTGCGAATCTTCCTACCATTCCCTCGGGTCCTATTGTTGGTCACCAGAGAGAAGAGGTCAGCGCCTATTCCTCCTCCTTCCCTAATGAGGAAGCAGCAAGCTGCAATGAGGTCTCCCCTCAGTCTCCTTTTCTCCAGGATGAACAGACCAAGTGCCTTTAGCTGCTCCTCATACAGCTTCCCCTCCAAACCCTTCACCAACCTCGTGGCCCTCCTCTGGACACTCTCCAGTATCTTTATATCCTTTTGCACCCAAAACTGCACTCAGTACTCAAGATGGGGCCACACCAGTGCAGAGTAAAGTGGGACAATCACCTTCCTTGACCGGCTGGCTATGCCGTGCCTGATGCACCCCAGGACTCAGTTTGCCCTCCTGCCTCTTGGCTCACGTTCAACTTGCCATTGACCACAACCCCCAGATCCCTCTCCACAGGGCTGGTCTCCAGCCTCTCACTCCCCATACTGTGTCTATATCCAGGGCTGCCATGTCCCAGGTGCAAAATCTGGCATTTCTCCTTGTTAAACTTCATGCTATTGGTGATTGCCCAGCTCTCTAATTTGTCCAGAACCCTCTGCAGGGCCTCTCTGCCCTCAAGAGTGTCAACCACTGCCCGCAGTTTGGTGTGATATGCGAACTTTATAAGTAGGCCTTCAAGTTCTTCATCTAAGGCATTTATGAATATATTAAAAAGGGTACTGGCCCTAAGATGGATCTCTGTGGAACTCCGCTAGTGACTGGTTGCCAGCCTGATGTGACCCCATTTACTGTGACCCTTTGAGCTTGACCCATCAGCCAATTTCTAACCCAATGCATTATGTTCTTGTCCAGCTGAATGCTTGACATTTTGTTTAGAAGGATGCTGTGAGAGACAGTATCAAAGGCCTTTCTGAAATCTAGAAAGATTACATCAACTGGCTTCCCTTGGTCAAGTAGGTCATAGAAACTTTTCATAGAAATAAATCAAATTAGTTAAGCAGGACCTTCCCCTAATGAACTTGTGCTGGCTGAGACCAATGACTGTGTTGTCTTTAGATGTTTTTCTATAGCTCCCAGAAGAATCTTCTCCAAAATCTTACCAGGCACTGAGATGAGACTAACAGGCCTGTAGTTACCAGTGTCATCCCTGCTGCCCTTCTTGAAGACTGGGACAACATTTGACAACTTCCAGTCAATTAGTACCTCTCCAAATTCCCAATCTGGAGTCTTCAGTTCACCTGGTATAAGAATAAGTTTCTTTATAATTTTGTACTATTTCCTGATTTGCTGTCCAGCATTTGAAAGCAAAGAACTACTCCATCTTATGTGTAAGTGTTAGGACTGAAGAAATAAAAGAAAGGCTCAGGATGCCTATTCACATACTCTTAATACCTTAGTTGTACTTCTATTGAACTGGAAGAATGAGCCATAAATTTTGCAGTGGTGTTTATTGTGTAATAAAATATCAAAAAAGAGGACAATTTAAGCTGTTGTCCTCAAGGTGTGACTGTTTTTTTGCTTATGCTGCAGTAAATCAGGAATATTGTTAGGGATATAAAGGACATTATGGTAGTTCATAACTATTATGAATAGGAAAAATGTATAGAAAATTTGAATAGTATCATTGCTATGAATATAAGATACTTACTCATTTTGTTTATTTAAATGTTCAAAACCATGCAAGATGCAAAATAAATCCTTCATAAGTAGACAAGAAAGATAAGTTAATTTGTTGTTAAGGCATTTGTCCTCAGCTGTTGCAAGTCATTCCTGCTCATGAAGAAAAACTCTAATTCTGCTGACCCAGGTGAAATTAAAACCTTTCACTATAATTCATGTCTACAGATCACTGTAGCATTAACAAGACCCCCACTTTTGAACATTTCTCCAGTGGCCCAGGTAATTATGTATAGACTTTTTGACTGAAGTCAATCAGTCAGTGGATCTCTGTTATATTTTTACATGGTAATGCAGATACATTTTTTTATTATAAAATACCTGCACATTTGCTTTGGACTTAATGTCAGCTATATGAAAGATATTTCTTTTTCTTATTTTTCTTTTATATTGATGTGATTAGACAAAGAATATGAACTGAGAATATCATTGCAACTGTGAAAATGGTATAATAGAGCCTTCTCAGTACTATCACATAGCATGAAATTGTCCCAACACACATACTGTTGCAGCATGGGTTAATACCTAGAGAATAGGTACAAACCATTAAGATGTCAATAAAGCAATATTCAGCCTCACCAGCAGGGGAGTGATGATGCCCTTATCTCCCTGAAAACAGCCCTCAGTCAGTAGGACCTCTGAAGCCAGACTCTGTGAGTTGCTTCTTGAAAGTGTATTTTATCCAAAAGTGAAAGACAGAATTAGCTTTGAATCCTGTTTCTGATGACCTCGGAGGAGTAAATTACCTTAGAGGAAGTATGACTTAGCACCTGACTGTACATCATTTGCAGCTTTCACCTGCCTGAGTAAGAATCATTGAAATCTGACAATTATGTTGGCATCTCTTGTCCAACAGTCAAGCTATTAATCCATCAAGAGAATTCTTCTTAGGATAAAATTATTCAGAATTTTTTCATAGGATTTTATTTGAAATGGAATTTTTTATATGCATGCTGCTCACACAAATAAACTTATAATAATGAAGTTTTTCCAGACAGTTACAGTTGTTGTGGGGTTTTTTCTCAGAAAATTTGCTAACAGAAAATCATTAATATTAATATATCAATCATTTCCCAAGTATCTCATACAGAAATGTTAACAGGATTTTTAAACCTCTCAAGTTAATAAGCAAACAAAAAAGTATTATGTAGATCAAAATGAAATCTATTATTGTAGATAAGATGTAAATGTTAAGACAAACCGTGTTATAGAATTATCATTAATCATGAAGAGCTTTATAAATTATCATATATCACTTTGCATGCATTATTACAGAATCAATGTTATTTGAATGTGAAATCTCTTCTAAACTGTATAGCTAAAATTTATCAAGAAGCAAACTTGAATCCAGCTCACACCCAGGTGTTTTTTGCCCGCAGTAGTGTGTGTTTGATCAAAAATATCATTTAGAGAAAATTAGTGTTAAACAGGAAGCCATATTATCTATCATAATTCTTACATATTTTTATCAGATTTCAGACATAAAATATATGGCCAGGTACAGAACACTGAAATCTCCTTAAACTTTCTGTGTCAGACATTTGTCTTTTATGAGTTACAGTTTACATTATGTTTCTTTTATAATGCTTTCTTATTTCTTTTCTGTGTAGCTTTTTTTATTTCCCTTAGACCATAAGTTCTTTTATTCCCTATCATTCCAATATCTATTATATGGAAATAGTTGCTGGCAATTAGGTCCAGTATTCCTGACTATGTGACAGAACAAAATGAGTGCCAGATCCCAGGCTGTTACAGATCAGCATAGCTCTTCTAAAGAAACCTCCAAGTGTGTTTGCTACAGAGATTCATGTTTCTATTTTTACCCTACATAATATATTAGACTTTTTTTATTTCACCACAGTTAGGGGTCCTTTGTATGTTATTATTCTCTATGTGTATTATCTGCTATCATAAATGCAACGGTTAATAGTTACCATTTTAATGTGCTAAAAATATTTTCCATGTTAAACTCATTCTAGTAATTCTAAATTTCCTTTGCTTAGCAGAAGGATTTATGTTTTGTTTGTTTTTTATGCCAAACTATAACTTAATATTTTTATGTTGACATGGCTATGTGCAAAATTATATAAAAAATGTTAAGTATTTGCTGTGTCCTAGTGTGTATGGAAAGTGTATTAGACACATTTACTGCCACGTGATAGCTGGAAGCCTCTTTCCTAAAGACAAGCACTTCGTACAAAGATGAAAAATAGCCATCAGATTTTCTGGATAGTCTCAATGAAAGAACTAGAGTTATGACAATTTTACACAATTAATCTGAAAAGCAGATGCCTTTGACAAGAGTTTTCTTAGGTGATAAACAATTCAGGTCTCTCATATTCACTAGAACCATCAGCACACTAAAAAATTAAGTGAAGGAACAAGAAATTCGACCTAGTAGTCCACATTCAATTAATGAGCATAGTTAGGTTGAAAGAATTTATATTTCAAGGACTAATTTAATGAAAGATATTTGTGGTTGGTGCTTTTGGTTATTCATTTTTAATAGAAGAATCCCTGCATGTATTTTAATGCACAATTTAGAGATATAATTTATTATAAGTGGTAGCAGTGTACTGATTAAAATGTTGCCCTGCTTGCTTATGATTCTCTTAATGCATGCGTGGAATAGGACTGTGATTTCACAAAATAATAAATTCATTTTGAAAATGCCTGCTGCTTGATAAGGAATGCCATGGCTATGTGATTCAGAATGCTGAACTGACATAAACTCATTTTAACAGTTCAAAGTTGTTCAAAATATTTTGATAGGTAGCTTTATGAAGGCAAACTTTATGCCACATTTAGTTTCGATTCAGTTAAAGAATGTTAGTCATTAAACATTACTTATGTTTAGTTCTGAATCAAACAACTAATTATGCTTTAATTTCTTGTCATCATTCCTCAAGAGAAGTTTTGTTTTAATGGTTTTACTGTGACATTTTTACTAACATTTGGTTCACTAACATATACATTTCGAATTGGTCATTTAACCTGAAAATCTGAGCCAAATCAAGCAGCCAGAAGTAGACAGAAAACAGCTGAGATACCTCAGGGTGGGAGAGAAAGGGAGGTGGAAATGGGAGGATGTTTTCTGACCATTTTTTTCTGGAAAGAGCATAATCAATATCATATTGAGCCCCTCCCACCAAAGAAGCCAGGATTTAAGCTCATTTTTATAAACTGCTGTATTTTCAAAGCTGGAGAGATTCAGTTTGGGTTTGAGCTTGAGCATAATAGGAAAAAGAGGATATGCATTAGACTCTTTTTTTCTTTTGATTACCAGTCACTTAGAAACAGCACATTGTATCTACAGCTTGTCTTATAGCTACTAACAATGAGCACTTTTACGTTTTGATCAAACTGTAGCAGGGCTATATATCATTTATTTGACCTAGAGGAAGGAGTGTATTTAATATCATAGACATCTGTAATCCTCTTGAAAACAGAGAAGAGCATGAGGTTATATTTTATAGTGACTGAAAAATACAAAACATTTTGTTCTCTGCTCTGGAATGTTAATAAAAGCAATGTAATGACAAAATCAAATAGCCTTTTCTGGGATGAAAAAGAAAAGAAATGTACGTTCTGCCTTCTGGTAAGAACAGTGGTTATGTGTTTTATCTGTTAAATCTATCTGTATATGTAATTCTTCTAGTACTAGCACATAGTATTTGTGTACATATGTGAGACTTAATTAAACAATTCTAAAAATGACAGTCATTATGAAAATAGAAAACATATTCTAAATTGTATGTGTAGTTTCTAGGAAAATGAAGAACATCAGAAATGTGCATTTTATCATAGAATCCTAGAATGATTTGGGTTGGAAGAGACTGTAAAGATCATCTCGTTACAACCTCCCTGCTATGGGCAGAGATGCCTCCCACTAGACCAGGTTGCTTAAAGCCCCATCCAACTTGGCCTTGAACACTTCCAGGGACACGGCATGCACAGCTTCCCTAGATGGCATGTGCCATTGTCTCGCCACCCTCACACTGAAGAATTCCTTCCTAATAGCCAGTCTAAATCTACCCTCTTCCAGTTTGAAACCATTCCCCTTCATCCCCTTCATCAGTACATGCCCTGGTGAAAAGTCCCTCCCCAGCTTTCCTGTAAGGTCTCCTTGGAGCCTTCTCTGCTCCAGGCTGAACAACCCCAGCTCTCTCTGCCTGCCTTCATAAGAGAGGTGCTTCAGCCCTCAGATCATCTTTGTGGTCCTCCTCTGGACTCGCTCCAGCAGCAAGTCCTTCTTTTGTTGAGGGTTCCAGAACTCCAGGTGCAGTCTCACGAGAGCAGAGTAGAGGGGGAGAATCACCTCACTCGAGCTGTTGTCCACACTTCTTTTGATGCAGCCATGGGTTCAGTTGGTTTTCTGGGCTGTGAGTGCATATTGCCAGCTCATCAACCCCCAAGTCCTTTTCCTTAGGGCTGTTCTCAGTCCATTCCCTGCCCAGCCTGTATTTGTTCTTTATATCTATTATCTCAATATTAGGTAGGGTGGTTTTTTTGTGTGTATGTAATACAGATGGTTCCCAAAAAAGAAATTAGCTTTTTAAAGACACTATTCAATTTTGACAGAAGGTTTTGCATATTAAAAATTATTACTGGATTTCTTCCAATTAATTAGAATTTTAAATACAAATCTTCCAAAATTTTTGGGAGACCTTACTTTTTTGACTGTATCTTATGACAGGGTGGCCATAATAACACCACATTTTCAAGTATTTTGAGAAGTACAATCAGTATAATACAGTGATAAAAGACAATATCAACAGTTAGAAATTAAAATCCATTTCTGAAATGTTTCATTTTAGAGTCAAAAACTAGGCAATTATTATATTCTATTGGTATTACTCAATTCATTGAGCACTTCTACATTTATACATTTTACAAGTACAACTAATTTAATAAATTATAGAAGTTTGCTGAAAGCTGCTTTTTAACTTTGAAAACTTTTGCATAATATAGATCTGCTCATAACCTTATTTTTTAGCAATACATGCATAAAATAACTCAATTCTACACCTGTATATGGCTAGGCTTATGTTTTTATCACTTCATTTTCTTTTTTATTGAAATAAGACGGATCAGTTAGAAGTGGCCTTTTACTTGATATTTTCACACTTGGATTACATCATGTTCTTTATCTTGCATTTCTTCTAGCAACAACAGTCAAAAACAATTTTGGACCTCTGCATAGATGGATACATTTAATCTTTTGTTAACGTATTTTCTGGTGATAACTACTTTGTCCTTTTCAAGATTGCATTTAACATGCAAGGGAATTTAAGAACTATTATCAGATAAGAGGAACTAGCTGTGTCTGTGAACGAATTAACTTATCGGTAATCATTCTTGAAGGAGTAGCTCACACGTGTAGATTTTGGTGAACATCTGGATTGTTAAACAGCTTTGTCTTAAATATTTTTATAACTTTCATTTCCAATTGACATTTCCTGGCAAAAGGAGAAAACATCATGCTGACTTCTGATTTATGTCCTCACTATTAATTGGGATGTGATCCATGGATCTATTCTGAAATTTCCTGGTAGTATAAATATAATAGATGACAGAATGATAATTTAATTCACTATGTTAGCAAAGTCCATCACTGTGCAATAAATATTCTGAAAAAGAAAAAAGAAACAAACAAACAAACAAACAAACACCTATTGCAGCACATTCAGCTCTTTATAAGAAAAATAAGAAATACTGTAATGAAAGATCTAAATGAAAGGCGGAATGAATGAGGGAATAGTGACACTTGTGGATATAAATTTTATCTGAACATTTAGTCTTTTCTTCATTAAGTATACTTTTTTGTTTCTCACATTGAATATCCATAGAAGATACAGTGTGTGTTGCTTTATTTGCATTTCTGTTACTCTAAAAACAGTAAGCTTATAGTGAGATTATATAATGCACCTATAAATGCCATAAAATCATAACCTCTCATCAACATTTGTGGTTTCTGCTAAAAATACAGAGTAAATATGATGGCAGCAGTGGGGTTTAGGACACATATTGCTAAATGCTTGAAACAACTGCTTGGGACAAAAGGACCTCTGTTTTACTCAGAGGACAGACACATTCTTTTCACTTCCTCTGAGACCAAGAGACAGGAGTTATTTCCATAAAAAGAAGCAAACTAGCTGAACACCTCCCCATAGGTCAAGAGGCATGCTAGTTTCACTGTCACATGCACAGGATGGACTACAATTTGAGGGCTCTAGAAATTGTATTTATTGTCATTATTGGCATTGAATGCCAAAAAAAAAAAAGTACATGCCACTGCAAGAAAATGTTTCTTACCCTAAAGAGATGTCAGTTGTTCTGTAAATTGAAAAAGGCTAGTATTAGGTCAGACCTTAAGTCTGCTTACTTTGGGCAGAAATTCCATTTTTCAGTCGGGAATAATAATGAGTGACCTCTACCAGAGACTGTAGGATACAAGTGAGCTTTTCTACACGTTTTGGATGTTACATTAAATCCATGGAGTACAGAAATTAAATGAGAGGAGCATTTGAAAATGCAGGATCAAGATAAATTTTTAGTCTGTAATTCATCATATTACTTCTGCCAGCTATGGGGTAGATTCTTTATTTTCATATTTAAAAGAATTATATTTTTCTCAGTTTATTTTTCTTCTCACATACTTAGTTGATCTCAGTCCACTAGAAACACTTCTCGTTAAAGATGACATTATGAAATAAATGTTAGCTGTTTCCTTTGCTCCCAGTCCATTAACTTCTAATAAGTAAGGGAGGGTCTAATGCCTAAATACTGCCTAACCTCTAAGCCATCAAAACAATGCATGATGCAGTTAGTTTCTGAAGACTAGAAATATGGTCTCTCTGGTAATTTGTGAACTTGGCAAAACTAATTGACTCATAGACCAAATGCCATTCTGTGATCAGAAGGGACAGCAGTTACAAGACTGCTTAAGTGCATTCACATCACAGGTAGAGAAAAAGGTAAGAGACATAAATACTCCTCCAGAGAGAGCTTCATGCCACTTGGCATTAGGTCTTCAAAAGGAAAACAGGATAGGCTAGACCAGGGCGGGGGTCATAAATTTTCTGTGTGTAACTGTGCACAGTCGCAACTATTTCCAAGCACAAATTACATGCATTACAGAGCAGTAGAAATACTGTAGTGCAGTAATTTACACAACTTCTACTTTTATACAGTATTAATTAGTATTAAATTAGTCAGGCTCGTTCATAAACCTGATAGGATTGGTCTATCTAGGATGCTGAAAAATTATTTGTATGCTGCATTTGACTGCATACAAACATTTTTCTGTCTGCTGACAGAGTGCTAAAACCCTTCCCAATCAAAAGTGACAACTTCAAAGGAATGCTTCAGCAGAAGGGTAACATATTTGATAAGAGAAGTTGAGTTGTACTCACTAAAACGTTGTGACAGAGGAGGAGTTATTAGTTTATTGTGCTTACAAAATTCCGTCTAGACTGTTGAGCTATAGAGTATCTATTGAGACAGGCTATATTTCATGTTTGTATGTATTTTTATCATTCAGAAGAACTTTCCAATGCATATCTTTATACTTTTCTGCTTCTCTTTGACACTATGATGACATTAAGGGCAGAACAAATATATTTTTCCAGGATAAATTATTTACTATGCATTTTTACATGAAAGTAGGCCTTTCTTAGAGCAGGCTTATCATAGTTTTGCATGTAGTCTGGACAGTGGAAGAACTTCTATTTCCTTAGCGATATTAAGCCTATAGTGCTGGGTTCCTCTTCCATAATTTTAGCGTAACAGCAGGATAGAGACATTAATTTTCTGGTGAAAATTTCAGAAGTTTAAAATATTACTTTTTTACAGGTTGTGGATCTAAATCCAAATGCCAATGTGTATTTTGGTTTAAATTTAGGAAAAAAAAATAACATAAGAATGATAATTTTCAGTTCTTAACATGACATTCTTTCTTCTAATGGTAATGAAGTTGTCACGAGTTGTCAAACAGGAGCTTTGTTCCATTCCCATGCTGCTAAGTTTTAGCTTTTTGTTTTTATGTGTGACCATAGAGTATTCACAGTTCAGTGTTATTCTCAGGCAAAATATATAGGGGGGAAAACATCTTTGCTACCATTCATATTCAATATCCTTATTAAACACATTCTCAGACTCTTTAACTTCTTTCTGGAAGTATACATGATGGATAAATCTGCGTATGTCTGGGTGACACAATGCGACCTAGAAACATAAACACATTTCAGACCGGAATATTGTGCTGTTAACAATTTCTAAGGCCTTTTTTTTTTTTTTTATGGGCCTAACTAAACATGGCTTCAGAGCCAGGGAATTAAGACCTGAGGTTCAGTACAATACACAAATATGAGGACCTGAAAGTGCCCTTGACATAAGCAGGAGTTGGGGCACAGAATCTACTGTTCTTATATATAATCCTAAATTGAGAAACTATACTGCAATGCAATTTCAGTTCGTGTGAGTTAAGTTTGGTAAATTTAATGGCACCAAAAGTGGTGATTTAGGATGTGGAAAACACAGAAGTAAAGGATGCCCAAAGCTCTTTGTCTTTTGTAGTGCCATGCTATGCTAAGGCAATGACCGCCATCATGGAAATTACGTATGACTAATGGCAAAAGTTCTTTTTGCATGGTCTCAAGTCTTGGAGTGTCTTCACTATTTACCTTGTAAGGAAAATTGAGGCTTGTATTGTAGCACTCTAAAAACAGCTGTCTCTTCCTGAACTAGCAGAGACTGCAGGGAAAGAGTAAGAGATTCCCTGTTTCATTACATTTCTGTATCAAGAGAATCTCTTTTAAATTGGATCCCTGGGCAGCCACCAGCTATAACAATGTACAGCAACATCTTAGATTTAGCACAGGCATATACAGCATTTTTCAGGCTGTATGGTTTTTCCCTACCAAATTCCTGGAACATTTCCAGATGTGTCATTCTCCCTGGTCCATTCCACATGGGTGGGTAGTATAGAGTCCAGCTGATACCGTTGTTACAAAAGCGAGCTTCAGCACCTACATTAGTAATGTGAATGTGTAATATCTGAGTTAATAAATATATTCCCTTCCATTCAGTGGGTTGTATGAAATGCAGGCAGTTTTTCTGCTCAATTTTTAGAGTGAAAATTCTCACAACAGACATCAGTCTGATATGTATCTTCTATAGCTGTTGTGTGTGCTGGAAGTCTGAGCAAATGCATGAAAAGTTTGAAAAGAGTTTGAAATTTCAGTCTGGGGACTGAAAGATTATTTTTATAAGTCTTCTTGCATTTAACAGATTTATTCTAATTTATAGATTTATTCTACGCTCTTAATTAAAGCTTTGAGCTTTTCCCAGCTCATAGTGATAAAACTGTGGAAAAATTAAAGAATTCCTATATGAGCACACAACTGTTTGATAGTATCTACACGTCACTTCGGAGTGCACTTCCTTGCATACCTGTGACTTATATGATCTAAATAGAAAGGAGTGTGAAGTTCTGACCCTAAATCTTATTTTATGCTCTAGCTAACAATACAAGCAGCATGTTACATTATAACACATATACACCTACAATTGAATATGTAATATAACTGCAATTATTCTTCTCTTTATTGCATATGAGATGAGGTCTGGCATTAAAATGAAAGAAGCTTTTTTTTTGCTTTGCCTTTTTTTTTTTTTTCAGGATGGCTATAAATATATTTGCTGAGTTTCAAAGCAGTTGTGACATTTTTCTTGTAAACTAAGCTTTTAAAGAAGTACATTTCCAAGTATTTCTGAAGTGAAAACATTTTTTACTTCAGAAGCTGGTCAAGTACATTTAGCAATGATCAGAGACATATACATCTTCCCATTTTTGAGCTGTGATTCACTGAGTTCCACAGTTGTATTATGCAGAAATATTTTGCAAGAGAGAAAATTGATTAAAATTAATCAACCAGGGATAAAAGAAAAAAATATTTAAATTTCTAGGGGTTTCACATGGAAGGTTGATAATGTTTCCTCACTCTTTGAAAAGTTAAGGATATTTTTTATTATAATTAAGCTTCCTGGCTTAGTTTGTTTTCCCCAATAGTTTGTTTTCTTTGGCTTTGTAGCCCACAGCACTAAATACACAGAACAGACAGAGGTGAATTCCCATGATAGCCTAAATGTGTCACTAAATTTAAACTGTTCTCAAGTGGATTCATTGATGTGTGCATTTTTTTTTTTTCTTCTTTTCCTACATTACATATATCCAAAACAATAGTTTGGCTGCTATCACAAGATTCACAGTGAGAAATGTTGAGCAGGAGAGAGAAGAGCCTTGGCAGCTTGCACTGAGACAAATGACAGGTCACTTCCCCCTTCCCTTGCTTCTTTCTGTCAGTAGTATGGTTATATACATACAGAACAAATCTTGCAGCTGCCACATGTAGATGTCTGTGCTTCAGCCCTTAAATATGTGTATTCAGCCCCTTGAATGTATTAATGCCAGGAGAAATCTTTGATTAATTCTCTGTCAGCTTCCACTCTTTTCCAGAAGGACTCTTAACAGAACTAATAGTTTCTACAAAGCATTGCTAAAAACTACAGCTGAAGGGAGAAAATGCAGCATATCTTTGAAATGCACTTATGGCTCTTCTGCAAACATAAAAATACACAATTCTACACATACATTTTTTGCAGAAAAGAATAAGTAAGTTTTACTGATCATGCAGGTTGGAAATGAGAATTCAGGACTAGAGTTCATGAACAAATTTCTTCTCATCACTCATCTGAATTTTGAGGTTTATTCCTTGGTCTTTGTCATTGACATTTAAATAATAAGCTACTTTCTAAATCTACAAGAAGCATTTACTCTTTCTTCTTCCTGGATCTTTCTTCTGGACAGAATATGAAGCATAGTTATTCTTACTGAAACAGAGTAGATTGCTTAAAACTGCAGGAGTTTTATTCCTACAAAATTCCAGCAACTTCTTCAATGTTGCAAAAGATTTTCATCTAATACAGTTCTACAGCTAAATGAATCACAGCTCAAAGCCAGGTGGCATTTCTTGTGACTATACACTCTCATAAATACAGTGCAGCAGAAGCCCAAATGGAAACACATCTTTTTGAAACCATCTGTTCTTACAGATATCTGCAACAATAAAGAAAATAGAGGCTTTAAATGCTGCTATGCTGTTTTAAACCTTAAAGGCAATTCCTTTTGGTCTCTCCTTTTATTCTAAGAAGCTCAATTTGTTTCACTTGGAAATAACTTAGGTGCCATGTTTGTTGCTGTTCTGTTTATGAGTTTTGGAGTATCTGACTGTAATTGGCTTACCTATATATGAATATTTATAAAACAGTACCTATTTCATGCTGCAAAGTGCTGGGTTGCCCTCTGGTGAATGTAGCTTGTCTTTGATTGTACATTTTATAATAGCTTACAGGGTGAAACTATTCCCTCAGTGAGTTACTTGTTTGCTGAAGGGAAGTTGTGTGTGATTTGTTCAAAGACAATACTGCAGTGCCTCAGCCACAAAGCTGATAATCTTTAACTGTTGCTTATTTAATTAATTATTTCACATTGCTCTTATGATATATTGCCTTTAAAAATACTCAGCTGGAACAATATTCCTAAACTTGTGTGTTTAGAACATACTCCTTAATTGGTGCAGTTTTTATAATGTTAACACTGATTTTTAAAAAATCAGTTTCTTACTGGGGTTGATTATTTTGTGCTGTCAGTCTCAGTCTTTTTTCTATTACAGCCAGTGAATGTTTCAAAAAGAGTACAGCTGCATATCCAAAAAAAAAAAAAAAATTCTCATGACTGAAATCTAAGTTACAAGACTACAGTATGTTTGCTAATGCTGCAGTCAGTATTTTAACTCGTTTACAGAATTTCTGTAGGCCCTTGCACTGCAGTTGAAGACAGAGCTATCTTCTAGAATGAAATAGAGATGACAACTTGCAGAAATTCAAGATGTAAACCAGTCTAAGAAACTGAACCACAATGATGTAAGCTATCCCATTCCTAAAGGACTAACAAAGAGCAGAGTGACATAGGGAGAAATGGCAAATAGAGCTACAGTTTCCAACCTAGAAGAACAATGTTAATCCATGGACACCTCTGGTTTATCTGAAATAGTTAAACCTATGTGCCACATGGTTAGGCATTAGATTTTGGTAGGAGAAGAAATGGCACAGGCATCATACCTAATTATGTGACTGGCAGGTTTCATCTGTATACAACTACCTGACAGCAGAAATTTGCAGAAGTAAATTCCCCCTCTTTTTCTGCCATGCCACATTTTCAGCAGTGATAAAGTGGGAGATGGTCACTCTTGACCACCCCGGGAAAGCTGTCAGCCCCTGAACCATGGAGCATAATTGCCCTTTTACTTGGGGCCAGAGGCACGTGCTGGAAGAAATATCTTTCTGCCCAAGCGTCTTTTCCCAGCAAAGGGAGAAATGAAATGTCACACCAATTATCTGAGCAGTGGACAGTGTAAGAAAAACTGGCTGCTTTTTGAAGCTGCAGCTGGAGTCCCAATTACTGAATTAAGCTGAAGCCTTTTTCTACTGTTTGCACTTGGCTTTCACGTTGCATGCAACAGGCACCAGTGCGTGTGGGATAATCAGGTATGACCGCAGCAAGATGCACTGCAAAATGACATTCTGAGCCTGCAGGGGGGGGATGCAGAGGGGCGGGCCCAAAATCAACCTGTGCTTTTAAGATCCGGAAGTCATTTCTATAGTGTTTGGGAGCAAATCTCCCAAAGGAGGTGGAATTGCAGGGCTGCAGCTGATAGCTGGGAAGAGTGATGGAGATCAGAGGGACGCTTCTGTGTGCAAAAAGCTGCACTGTGCTTCAGTGGTGTGTTGGTGGTGGAAGAAAAACCAATCCAGCCCATCGAGAACATTTAAACCAGAATAGGGATTTTAGCCAGTTATTTCTCAGCAAAAATCAGTCAGCCAAAAAGCACAACAGATTGTAAATTATAGCATGCAATTTTTTTAACAAGAAATAAAAAGTTTTTTGGGGAAAAAAAAAAATCCACTTTTCAGGTGGGGCCAGGTCATTCTCATCCAGATGCTTTACATCCAAATGATACACTTTCCTGGTGCATGAAAAAAAATTGCATTCTAATACAGTTAATTAATATTCATAGTTTTCAGCAGGTGTGCTAATTTCTCATATGACAGTGGGATGTTCTGCTAAGTGCTGTAACATGACAGCAGCTGTGATGAATGGAACTAAGATATTAAAATCTTCTAAGCAGCAATGGTATTCCAGCTGATAAAGCACCATTTTGAAAAAATGGATTCATTTAGAGTTTCTAAGACAAGTAAACAGCAAAAGGAGACCAACAGGTGCTAAAATGGTTAACGGTGTGTTACAGCTTACTACATTTCCATATATTTCACTTCATTTCCCTTAATAATATTTAGTATATGCTCTGTAAAGCATTCTTTTTTATTAAGTCCCCTTTTAAGTGTATGGGTACTTGAGGAACACATAATAGAGAAAGGGTTTTTTACCTGACATGTGATCTGGATAGATGAAAGAAATCTAACATAGAAATAAATCCTGTGCCAAAAAAGTAGCAAATAGTAAAAAGTAAAAATATTCAAAATGTACTATAATATTTTTAAGTTTCTTTATATTGAATTATACATTTTATGCAGATCTGTCTGTAATGTTTAATGGAAAATGTTTATGCATTATATTGCTGATGCCATTAAATAATATGATTCAGAAATATGGAAATTGGAGGTGTATGAACCCTTAGGAAATTTCTGTGATATCTGATCATCTCATCAGAAACACTTGTCCATCATTTATTACTTGACAATATTTGATTTATTTATGAATATTGAGTGGAAAGGAGGGCGATGAAAAAAAAAATTATTATATTAAAATTGTTATTTCTCGAAATTTTAAAAAGTCAGGTATATCTCTGGTTCTGTCTGTTATAAATGACAAGTTTTTCAATTCTTACTCAATTAAGGTAAACAAAAGACAAGTGGTATAATCCCAGTTGGCTCTCATTTATCAGAACAAAATTATATGACTGAATTCTGTTGAAGCCTAAGAATTTAAAAGATTTCTTAAAAATAAGCAAAGAAACATGCATGCATGCCACAAAGGGGGAAGTTACTCCATTTGATGGAAGTGTTACCTATAGAAATATATTGTCATCTAAAATGAAGAGTAATGCAACTTCAAATTGTTTGTAAAAAGACTAGCATTTTGAAATATTTGAAAACAAAAAACACCTTCCTAATTTAATAAATCATATTAAATATTATTTACAGTGGTGAAGTGTTTAAGATACATACTTTACAACAGCAAGCTGTATTTATAATAATCACCAAGTCCCCCTATCTTTTGCATATGCACATTTGCTATAGTTTGATTTAGAGGCAAATCCTAACCCTAAAGCTCTGCTTTCTAGTCATTTCTAGTGAGGCAAGAGCTAGATGCAGTAGATGATGGTACTAACAGGAGGAAAATAAGAAAAGGCTCTGTTTCAAGAGGTGTCCATCTCACTGAAAAGGACTGTACTCCACCCCTGTGCCTTACCTTCGAGCATCAGGGAGTAAAGCAAGTAACAGAGGCATCTCAGTTACTACAAAATAATAAAAAGAGTGTTATAGCCTCTGTATGATGTTATAGGCAGAAGATTAGAAACCTGGAAACCTGCTAACCCTACTCCTACTACATCACAGGTGGGCTGAGATTCTCTTAATGGTTTCGTATTGCTCATAATTTGAAATTATTCTCACTGTTTTAATAGCTTCTATTTGGAAAGCCAAATATATATATATAAGGTTCTTTTTAGGCAAAAAACAGGGCATTAAAAGAACTGAAAAGGATAGATTTTGTGTAAAATCATGCAGGTGACTACAGTAAAGTCTCTGTTCAAAAGGTGATACTCAATGAACCAAGAATTACATCCTAATTTCAGGAAGGTAGGAAATGGTTTCTTTCAGATAGTGCCTTTGTTCTTAAACTTAAATAAAGTTTTTTGCCTCCTTTATTTACTTCAAATACTAAGGTAATACTTCTTTTTCCTGAACCCCAATTCTTGCAAAAGGGTTTTTTTATTTTGCATGACTGAAGTAGCCAAAAGGAAAAAAGCATGTGCTTCTTCTTTTCTTTTTGTTGTGTTTTTGTTGTTGTTGTTGTTGGGTTTTTTGTTTGTTTGTTTGTGGGTTTTTTTTAATTAGATTGGGTTGCTTTGGGGGAAAAGAAATTCCAGATATTGTGACATATCTCTGCTGCTTTTTCAAGGCAATTAATTTTTAAAATGAAGAAGAATAATAGCTAGCTGGTAGAAACAGTAACCCTACATTTTTCAGCACTCTCATTGCGGGTACTGTTTCCTTATTTTTGCTCTTTAAGTTACAGTTTAGTGGCCATAGATTTTTTTTTTTAATACATCATGGTGGGCCAGTTGCCTTAATCGTTGCTACTTAGCAAATAGACCAAAGACGTAGAAATTGGATCTCCTCTTTCTCATTGCCTGTACTGTAATCCCTGGGTATCTTCTAAAAACACATTTATAGGGGCAAAGCATATGGTCTCAAAGCCTTCAGCAGCAGGTCTGAATGTCTTCTAAAACTGAGATAGCTCCCCAGTTGTATTTTAAATTCAGTTCCTGATTATCCTCAAACGCAAATGGACAGACAGATCCTACATCCCAGAAAAGTTCCTCTATTAGCATATGATTGTTCTTGTGAAGCTGTTTAAAAAAGCTGAAGTGTTTGTTTAATTTTGTTTTGCCTTTCAAAGTGAATTTAAAAAGCTAGAGATTGTTAAGCTGAATATTCACTGGCTGACATTTTGAGCTAGTATATCCGTTTCTGAGCTATTTTAGAGGCTTCTACATCCATTCCTATATTTCATTTAGTATCCATCATAAATAAATAAAATACATTTTAAAAAAAACCAAAGCACACAACCCAAGAAAAAAAACAAACCTGGAACTGTTACCTGTATCCCATTCTCACATTTACAAGGAAAAATGTAAAATCTTAAAAGAATGCAAAGATCTAATATTGTGAAAGAGAAATGTCTCAGAGACAATACTGCTTCCTCTATGCTTTAATAGTGCTCCTGTCTGCAGCTGCAAGACTATATAAAGAAAATTATTTTAACTGCAATTTCTAGCGATGGGATATAAATATGGTGATTTTATAATGCAAAATCAGTGTCCTGAGTAATCCAGATGGTGCAGTTATCACTGGTGTGAGCTGTAACATAAAAGATTTAATTCTTGTTCTTCCCTTGATATTAATTATTAAAATGTTCTTGTTGATAGCATACTTGTTCCCTGAGAGTTATCTCACACCTCAGTTTGAGGACTCAACTGAGAACTCTTCATTACTGCTCTATTCTGTTTAACAACCAATGAGCAAAAGTCCTCACAATTACTGGTTTAAAAGTATTATTTTTTTCCAGAGAGGTGTAAGCTACAATGATATAAATTGAAAATAACTGGGAAAAGTTGTTTGCTTTCTTCTTTATTTTCTTCTTTATTTTATGAAATTGCTTTTTGAGTTTTTTTAACATTTCTTCCCCTTGAAATTATCCTCAGTATACTCTTAAAATAGAGGATATATATGTTTAATTTTAGTTAGGCTTTATGCTTGCAACCTGGAGCCAGTACCTTATACAGTAATCTTTTGCAACCTGCCATTTTGCCTTAATGTAAAAGTATTTCATCATGTCATCCGATACAGTATCTTCAGAGTCACTCCTGCTAAAGTTATACTTTAACTTCCTTTTAAATCACAGCTAGCTGTGATTTCTAGCTCCCTAAATTCCCTATTTTGTCCTGCTGGAAAGCTACTTGTTTTCTATTATTTATTTCCCTCCTTTTAGACTTCTAGTACTGTTCTAATACACCTGAAAATTTAGGTGCAAGTTGATAATTTCTTTCAGTGTTCTTGAAGAAGTAGTACCATAACTCAAGAATACCATCTCATATTGTATTCTTCTACATTATACGCTGCTCTGGTCTGTTAGGCACTAGGAGTATAAATAGCACAGGAAACAAGTCATGGTGGAGGAAGACAAAGCTCCTTCTAGTCTCTTTTGTGTCTTAGTGTATTCTAAGCAGCAATGAAAGAGCTAAAAATGACTGGAGCACTGAGTGGATCCTTAATGTTACATATATTTCCTTTCTACTGCTTATAGCTTCATGCCATCCATCTTGCTCTTAGCTAAACTGCTACCCAACACCAGTATCTTTGATGTTCAACCCTTGTGTAAGTTTCATATTTGTTAACCTTGTCATCTGCTATCTGTACGTTATGACTACAGACAGTCATAATCCATTTAACTTCTGCATTACAGCTCTTTTCCAGTTAAAACCAATAGCAAAATCACCATCAGGAAAAAGTCTTGCTTTAATGTAAGACACTCTTTTCTCAAAATGTCTGTGTGCAGCTTAATTACTTTGTACATGTCATGTTCTGATTTTCATTGCTGGTTATTGCCGTGTGCTATGGGCGCATTTGGTTTTGGTGGGGTTTTTTTCATTTCTTAGCTTGCTTTAGTAACATTTAACTAATAGGCAGTGAGAGAGGGCAGAATCAATGTCACTTAGGAGATAACAGTTCTCTAGCGCTTCCTGATTTGGCAGATCAGTCGATTTGCCAGAATGCACTGGGGTTTGTCAGGACTCTCTTCCCAGCAGCCGGGCTTAAGGAAAGTGGCTGAAGGGGCTGCTGCTGTGCTGCTTTTACAGCTCCTGTGATTTCAGTGGCCACAAAAGGAATATCAGGGGGGGGGAAATAATAATAATAAAAAAATATTAAAAAAGCTGTTTCAGAGAGATGCGGAACAGAAAAGACAAAACATGAGCGAGAATATTTACAGGTTTAATAACAAATTTCAAGAGAGAAGACATGTGGGTGGTAATTCCAGCCTGTCTTATTATTATTTTTGGTTTTGATATACTATTTATTTCTGTGCTTATTCGAATGGAGAAAATGTATTTCCTTAATCTGTTTATTATCTCATCCAAGAGATTGAAGAAAAAGGGTCTCCTCCCATCTGCAGGCACAAGCACTTCAAGCAGTTTGTCACACCTTTTCAAGATTTACCTCTGTGCCTTTTCTCTATTTTTACACAAGTCTGATGCAAATAACACAGCTTGTTCACATTGAACCATTTTTCAGGGGAAAAAAAAAAAAGGAAAAAAAAAAAGAGCCATCACTTGCATCCCTCAGTGAATTACAGCCATTGTTTTTTTATTTCCTAGTGAGCAATTGAAGGCTTTTACAGCTAGCAAAAATTATTTATAAAGTCATGACAAATTAATTAACTTTCCTGAGTGCTTCATTGCATTGCTTTATTCCAATTAAACTTACATAATCTAAAATCAATGAACATATTTATTTTAGAGAATAAATTACAGAGGAAAAGAATTTGTTTAGCCTTTGTGAACTGCCTCATTTCCACATATTTCATACATGTAATCTTTGCAAGGAAACAAAGAACTCAAAGTTCTATTATGCTCAATAGAGACAGAAACCTTTCACTTGTGCCCAGCACCTTCAGTGATTGCACAGAAGCCAAGCTTTGGGAAGGAACCTAGTAACTTTCCTGATGGATTAGACATACATCCATCTAATGAACTATTCTGCCAATTCTAATGGCTTCTACCAAGTGACTCAGAAGAAGACATGGGACAGTGCAGGACATCTTATCTATCTGTCCCCAAAATTATGCATATACAGTTTCCTAATAGAGAATTTCTCAAAGTATACCTTAATTATCTATTATGAAATTCATTTCTGTCTTTTTTGTGTAGATTGTGGATGATTCCCATCTGAAAATTATAGAGTTTGATTTCCAATTAATATAAATTCATGTCACTTTATCTCAAGAGAATACTTGGCTAACTAAAGACAAGTAATTTTAAAAAATGCAATACCATCTTTATTAGCATTTTTATTCTCAGTCTGAACACTGAACAGAGCATGGAGATGGAAGGATCTTCAGTTAAATACCACTGACTGGAAATGGTCACTGTTGCAATGTCATCAATTAGCATCAGGTCTGTTGAGCTAGCTCAGGATGGGATCTGCTACGATACTTATTCCAAGCATATTCAAGTTGCATCAGTTTTAACAGAAGGATTCAAATTCTACTATTAATGGTGAATTTTTATACTATGTATTTGGGCCTAGAGATGTTTTAAATAGGTAAGAGTTTCTGGTTTTGCTTTGGTGAATCCTGCCTAGGCTATCCTGAGTAAACTGTGAAATGTGAGAAATCTGAACTAAATCATGTAAAAATAAAGGAGGAATTAAGTATTATTTTTCAGAAAATATTCAAGAAGTCTGCTTGTGACAGATGAAATAATGATTGAGGAATATCCAAAACAAATAAAAATTTTAGAAATATTCAAAGTACTAGTTTCTTCTAATCAATCTTTTAAATCTCAGCTTAAGTTTCACTATAAAATATTAAATAACACTAATAATACATACTAATGAATACTAATTTGCTATTGCATATTGGTAGTCTGCAAAATTCCCTCCTAGAAAATAATTACTTTTTTGGATAGAGCTTTACAACTTCCTTGAACAACCAGACATTAAACACATAATGATACTATCATTTAAACTGACAGATTCTCTCTTGTGGGTATGTTTATTTGGTTTACAGCTTTTTCAAAACTATTTTCTACTTCCAGAATTGCATAATATGAGTTTTTTCCAGCAAAGATGATAGCAGGAAAAGAGAGAGTGTGTTTTTAACACACTTTTTTGATATCTCTGTAATATTTTTCTATCTTTACAATTATCCATCATCATGTTTTCATTGGGTTTGCACCAGTGATGCATCTAGTCTAAGAAGCATCTTTAATTTACAGACATGTTTAATGACTGAGTGTCATTCAGTAGATTGTCTTTGTTATTTTAGTGGGAAAGTATCAAAGCAGTCCTAAATTTGTAGTTAGAGTTTTTCAGTAATTCAGTCTCTTTTTAAGTTGTTCTAAGCAGGTATAGTGAAAGGTGAAATATATTTTGAAGAAATTCAAGCAATGTTACATTTTAGATAAAATGCTTGTAGTCTTGAGTCTCTTTTATTTAAAAAAAAAAAAAAAATTGTCTTTTCATCTTTTTTTCCTTAGAACTGCTGGAGAGGTGTGTGTTTTTGTCTTCGAGTAATTGACATAGCTTCTTAATTATTGCCAGAGACCTAATTATGAGCCAATGCAATATTTTCTCTTTTATATGACATCTACTATTACTATCTGGTTGTAGCTTGAAATAACATTAAGGCCCTCAAAAGAATATTTCCAAGGACTATTTCATAGTAAGCTATTTCATAGAAAGCTTAAATCTGAATAACAAATGGTTTAACAAATGCTTTCAATGCATGGGTAAAAAATAGAACAGAGTTTGAAAGGTTCTAAAAACTGTGTTTCATCCCTGCATATATTAATGTAACATTTATTATCCTCTCTCATTGGCTCATTGGTGACAGGAAAAAGAAATCATGGAAAATCTTCAGTCGGTTGAAGTAACTCATTTTATTAAACTAGGGACTACATTTTTACTACCTCCCACAAACCACCTTCTTCTTCCCATTTCCATCAAAATGCACATAAGGAAGAATAATTGTACATCATAAATATAATGAATTAGGTTTTACCAGAGTCCTGGCTTTTGAACACATTGCCTACAATTTGAACAACACTTTGTCCTTAAATACTTGTAGGGAAGTGCAGTAATGGGACAACTCTGACAAAAGTATATGATCAAAAGAGATTATGACTTTTGCTGGTTTTGTGCAGTGAGGAGCACTAGCAGAACTCAAGGAGGACTGAGGGTGCAGTGCAACAATTTGCTGAGGTAATTTAAGGCACAGCCGATCCTAAAAGGAGTGGTCCAGTTCCAGCTCATAACCATTTTCAACAGCCAGGCATTTTCTTTGAACAGCCCAGAAGTAGAGCACGTCTGACACCACAGTGAAAGCCAATCAGGCACAAAGCATGTTTTGGATTTGGGTTTTCTTCTTTGGTTGGTTGGTTTTGGTAAGGTTTAGTTTTGATACCCTATATCTCCCTATTTGCCTGGTTCATGAGGTGTGCAAAGAAAGTGCTATAGGAAGGACTCAGCTGCATCACAATTCCTACCCTCAATGTCTTAGACTTCATATTTTATATGTGTTTAGTTATCACATTATACTCACATGATAAAATTGTATCTTAAAATTAATAGTTGTAGAATAGGTATCCATATGGAGTGGTAAAATCCCTTGTGCCCATCTTTTCCTGCATCAAGTAATGTAAACTCTACCACCTGCCAGTTGTTTTTTTTTTAGTTTGTTTTCCAATCAAAGCTGTATTTTACTCATATAAAAATGTGGTGGAAAGCATAATTTCTCCATCCTAGCAAACCAAATTTTCTCTCTAGCTTCAGACCTCATGTGCTGAATTTCATTTTATGGCAATTTTTTTTTATATGCTAGTTACAAGTATTTGTGAATGGATTTTTTATAATAAAAATACTACCTGGCCAGGCAATATTTGCCACACTAAAGATCAGCAGAATTGTAACAGCAACAAGATAGAACAGTACTAAGCAATCAGCCTCCAGTAGCGTCCTATTTTCAAAGGCAACGGACTATCTCCACTTCATACACTTTTTGTCAATGTAAGTATTTTTTTTTCCTTCATTTTGACTAGATACTCTAATATGAAACTAGAAATTCACTATTTCACTTCACCTCTGTAGTATCAGTAGAATTGAATGAGGCCTGGATATTGTTTTGTGCAAGGGTGTGTCCATGTCAACATGGTTTGAAATGCAATAAATACTTAACACTGAGATATTCCATATAATCAAAATCAAATGCAATGTATAAATTTACATTTTTGCATTGACTTTTTTGATAAGATGCTTCATGCTAAATCAGTAACAGGTCTAGGGGTTGATTTTTTTTAACAAGGTATCTGATAAAATCTGTGTTTTGACTGGACATTTAGCTGTGATAAAAATGCAACAAAAGCATTTGGAGGATGGGAATAGTGAATGCTGAGACAAGAAGTTGGTAAACTAAGATTATGACATTGCATACATAGCTACCTAATTTAAATTACTCTGGTAGATGTAGTTTTCAAGAATGTAGAAGAAAATTACACTAGAAATCTCTTTATGCCCAGAGGTCAACAATCATTTGACTCTTAAAGTGACTCGTTGCTGTATACAAGAATCAAGAGAAAAAGACAGTGAAGTGTGTAGTTTTACCTGCTTTAATATAGCAGAAAATGGTGACTTGAGACACAGCAACTGAATTCACACACTTTTATCTATCTTTCATGTTTCTTTCTTTTATCACTACCTATATATTCTTCCCACTTCTCAGTTTTCCAGTAGCAGGGTACTTTTTCTGAGTTTCCTTTGGCTTGCTATGACCCCGTAAGACAAAGTACTGTCAAGACTAATATTCTTACTGAAGCTTAGTTGTTTTATCTTCCCCCAAAATTTATTTTGTCTTAGAAAGCAAAATGGCTGGAAATAAAGTATTGCATCATATCACAGAGTAGTGTGGGATGGAAGATGGCTCTGGAATTGATTCATCCTAACTGCTTGCTCAGTGCAGTGTTAGCATAGAACAGGGTTGCCTGACAAATACTCTGGTATCTATAAACTGAACTTTTAATGTATAATTGCAGAAAATTTCACTTTTGCAGAATCTGTGAAATCAGACATGGAAACCTTTCTTTCTCATGCTTTTAATCTGGAAAATACTGTTTGAAGCAAAGTTGGACCTTAGCCTAATTTTGTATTAAGTTAGAACATGATTATGCCTCCGTCTACTGTGTTGGTAGAGTAAAGGAGCTGGACTCAGAACAGAGGGAGAAAGGAGGCTTGTTTCAAATTGCAACAATAGCAGAAGTGTAAAAATATGTAACGATTAAATCAATTACTCTCGGTAAGGACCACTGCAGTCTGTATATAAGAGGCATGGGGGAGGAACTTTTTACAAAGGCATGCAGTGATACGACAAGGGGTAATGACTTGAAACTAGAAGAGGGGAGATGTAGGTTAGAAATTAGGAAGAAAATCTTTAGTGTGAGGGTGGTCAGACACTGGAACAAGTTGTCCTGGGAAGCTGTGGGTGCCCCTTCCCTAGAAGTGTTCAAGGGCAGGTTGGATGGGGCTTTGAGCAGCCTAGTCTAGTGGGAGGTGTCCCTGCCCATGGCAGGGAGGTTGTAATGAGATGATCTTTAAGGTCCCTTCCAACCCAACCCATTCTATGATTCAATGGTTCATATGTTTACCTTCAAGTTACATTTTTAAAAATACAATTAACTACGTTCACATGTTGAAATAAAATTAATAAAAAGAAATAATTATGGTAAAATAATTAAATAATCCAATTATTCCTAGTTGGCTTAAGATTTCTAAGTAGTAATTTTCTAGAATTAAATTTTTATTCAGCCTTTTTTTAAAACTTTAGTATGTCATGTAAAGGAAATTCTAAATTGCAATCAATACTTTTATTCAAATTTGTGCTAAATACACTGGTATTTTGTAGTAATGCCCATACAGCTGAGCAGCCTTATGGAATCTAAGGTGCTGCAGCATCTCCATAGTTATGTTGTAGGTCAGCACTAAGGATTTTGAGACTGAAGATACAGGGAAAAAAATTCAGTAAATCATTTAGGTTCCACGGCTTTCTATGCATCCTGCTTCAGTAGTGGTTTTTGTGTCATATTTGAGTCGTATTGGTTGAGAGAAGAAGAAAAATACTATTTGTGGATTTTGTAGCTTTTTGATGCCAGAGCTGTTTTCAAGAATACAAAATTAACTCTTCTCTACAGTTCTTCTGAAGCAGAGGAAATTGATTAAAACACACTTTGTGACATGAAGTAGTAGAATTGGGGGAGTATTTTCCTATGGCTTACATATGGTTTTTTAATTTTTTTTCTTGTTCCAGGACAGGACCTTGGAAAGGTGTTACTAAGCTTCCTTCATTCTTTATTTAAATTTACTCTCAGGATCATAGAATGCAATGAAGCTGTAGTCCAAAGCAATTAGGTATGAATGATTCATCAAGATAATTTAATGTAACCTGGCAAATTACACCAAAATTAAATTTTTCTTGATCTTAATTATGTTGGAAGCAGAGGCAGTATGCACAAGGACCTTATTTCATGACATGGTGCTTATTTATAACAATTCTTTAGAGGAAAAACCCAATGGTTTCCTAGTAACAGAAGTGATTGATGTACATATAAGTAGATCGATCACAACTTCTAAAAGAAAACTTGCAGTACTCAGCTAAATGAAAAAGGAAAAAAAAAAAAAAGAAGTTGTGCAGGGATGAGCTTTTAAAGACTCCCTTGCTCCTGCTTATTGGGAGATTTTTGTTTCTGGTTTGAATTAAGAATTCAAAATATTAACCAGAAGGCAGGTGTCAAACCTTTTTGTTTTCTAAATGAGGAAAAGATTACGGTTTTCTTTTCCAACTCAAGAATTCTAAGCACTCTCTCATCTGATGTTCTTTGGTTAGAGCACTCATCTGCGATGTAGAAGTCCTCTTAAAACTCCCCTTTGCCTGTGGGTAAGGTTCAACATTACACTTTATGTAATGCAAAAATCCACTGAAAATATTCCTTTTCTCCCTTCTGCCTGCACTGCCATTCACTGTCACTCAGTTCTGCCATTGTGACTGAAAGGTTGCTTAGCAGACTGAAGCACTTTGGTCATCTGGTCTGCAAGAGCCCTAGAAATTGTTCTACTGGCTGAGGAGCAAGAGCAAGAACTGAGTGACAGCTGGTAGCTGTGATGGTTGAGACACAGACTCCAGGGTGAGAAGCAATGGAATCATTTATTATGAAAAAAATGCTCCCTTATATACTCTTACAGTGGGAGTTGAGAATTAGAAATCAGACTACAGAGAATGTAAACAACACTCACACCTGCTCCTTGGCACATACATAGACCTTGGATTGCCAGGATGTAGCCAATCACACACCAAACACATGATAAACAGTGTTCTGATTTTTGTCAACATTCACAGTGCTGCTCACAGCAAGCCCTGGCCCTTAGCTGGTCTCATATTGTTTTATCTACTTCTTTACAGATAGAGGAGGCCCTTTTTCTTTTCCCATGGCTATTCTCCACATGTAGCCTCTGCGTCAGCATTGTCTGGTGACACAAGGCTAAGAGTTGGCATGGTTTTTCTCAGATTAGTTTTGTTATCAGAAAGTTTGGTTGGGCAATGACCTGTGAGCAATGTGTAATTCTATGATTCTATGATTCTATGATTCTATGAAATGCAGGTGAACACTGTCACCACCAGACTACTCCTCTGATGCAGGACCATTTTGAAACCCTGTGACTAAGTCTTCTAATACAAGATCTTTCACATACAAGTGTATATTCTTGTGGTACAATGATTAAAATTTAATAGAACCAAGAGACTCCTGTCTTTCAGCTTCTGCTGCAGGCCTTTTACGTACCTCATAATAGATAGTCATTAAGTAAAATAAAGAAGCAGACTTTTGCATCTACACTGCAAGCTTTCAGCTGGGATTTCTTAGCCTCTGAACAGATGACTTTGCAAACAAAATGATGTTCTTCTAATGCAGTTTTACTTTTCTAGGCAATAATAATAAACTTTATTTTTGAAAATAGAAATTGGCATTTCCATTCCCAAGATTATGAGCTCAAAATTGAAGTCATTAAATTAAAGACAATTGAATATCTTTATTAGTATTATGTTTTGTGTATTTGTACTTGGGCGTGCTCTGAGATTCCAGGAGGATGAGCTTTGTGATGACTATGGTTGTTTCTATAAATGTTATAGACAAACATCATTGTTCAAAATGATTTTCTGTGAATCAATCAATGCAAGCTGAGACCAAATAAAGTAAACCACTTGTTGCATTGTAAAGCAACCTTTTCTTTTTAAAAATATTAGTTGGAAAATTCTGTTGTTGACAATAAAAAGAACAGTCTGGTAACTAGTGAAATATAGGCAAAGAGGATTTCTCCACAAAGGATCGTGTAAGAAGGTGGAAAAATCTCAATTAACTAACAGATGTTTGAGGAGAAAAATGTTAGTAAGAAGGAAGAAGCTGTATGTTGTTTCCTCACACAATTGTCACTCAAAATAAATGCAGCCCTTCTGCCAGTAAAGTTCACCAAACTGGTACCGGCCTTTAATCTAGATTTAAGTTCTTCAAGGACTTGCCCAGCATCAATGAAAGATCCCATTTATTTCAGAGGAGGTCCAGGGATTATACTGAGGAAATGGCTTAGGTGGAAAAGCATGTCTTGCTTTGCAGCATTTTTTCTAAGACAAAGGACAAAAAGGGAAAGGCACTGTAATTATGTTCTGAAAGCCCACTAGGGAAAATATAACACTTACTGCAAGAAACTGAATTATTATGACTGCTTCTTTTAGATGGAAGCTTTTATCCTCTAAGAGCTTTTGTTGCAAAGAAAGAGGTTCCACATTTTATTCTGAATGAAGAAAATGTACTTCAAAAAAACCCTACTACAATCTCAAATCAGCTATTTGGCTATTATTGCATGAAAAAGGATACTTCCATTTGAGGCAGAAAATAAGTGGTTGCTGTTATCCTATTTATAAAATGATGCTGGTTAGAATTCTGCCAACCCTCTGTATTGAATATACAGTGTCTTTTATTGAGCTGTTGATGACAAAGCAGCTTTTGCATTCCTGGTGTTAGATGACTGAAATAGCTAAAGTCTCATAGCAGGACAAACTGCTATGAAGCAAAACATCTATTTTACAGCAATGATGCAGTGGGATTGGAAGGGCATTAATTGGCATAGCAATTATTATGCTGTCATTCACAAAAATTGCAATGGAAAGGACAGATGGAAATGGAAAAATAGCATACACTACATTACAGCATATTGTGGGCCTGTTTCAGTTCCAAATAAAGAAAAACAAATTTTCCCTTGAATTTAGCTGCAGTAGGAATTAAAATTCCAGAGAGCACAGATGGGGTCCAACTTCTATATTTTCTAAAATAATTTTGGATTTCATTCCATCAAATATTTATCTTTCTGAAAGGAAGACAAATAGGCAATATAAAACCAGCAAATTTACAATATATCAAAATTTTTAGTCTTAAGGAAAAAGTTTTTAACATTCCAATGTTGGCACAAAAATGCTGGAGTCTTGTGAAGAGTGAATTTACATGTCAATATTTTGAAATAAAGAAAATGCATGTCTTAGGGAATGGCAATGGTGACAATTCTTTCAACACCTACAAATTATGTGAATTGCTTGTAAATATTATGTACAGAAAAAAAAAAATAGCATTATTTCATCTGTATCCCTACAGAAAATAGGAAGTATTTTAAAGTAATATCTTGAATAATATAACAAAACTAATATATTGACTAAAGGTCAGATTGGTTTAATTGACTGTGTGTTTCCAAAGATTTTTTTTAAATACTTGCTCTCCTATTACATTTAAACAGTATATTAGCTACTTAAGCTATCACAATGGGATCAAATTGGAGCATAGGAGGTTCAAGGTGAATATTCGAAAAAATTTTTTTACTGTGAGAGTGACAGAGCACTGGAACAGGCTGCCCAGGGAGGTTGTGGAGTCTCCTTCTCTGGAGACATTCAAAACCCACCTGGATGCATTCCTGTGTGATGTGCTCTAGATGACCCTGCTCTGGCAGGGGGCTTGGACTAGATGATCTTTTGAGGTCCCTTCCAACCCCTATGATTCTATGATTCTATGATTCTATGATTCACAAGCTGATGCAGCTCTTGTGGTAGAAATATCCATCAACCAAATATTTCTATCATATTCAAATCATAGAACAGTTTGGACTGCAAGGGACCTTAAAGATCATCTCATTACAACCTCCCTGCCATGGGCAGGGACACCTCCCACTAGACTAGGCTGCTCAAAGCTCCATCCAACCTGCCCTTGAACACTTCTAGGGAAAGGGCACCCACAGCTTTCCAGGACAACCTGTTCCAGTATCTGACCACCCTCACACTAAAGAATTTCTTGCCTAACTTAAGTATCCCCTCTTCTAGTTTCAAGTCATCACTCCTTGTTGTATCACTGCATGCCCTTGTAAAAAGTACCTCTCCAGCTTTCCTGTAGCTCCTTCAGGTACCAGACAGCTGCTATAAGGTCTCCCTGGAGCCTTCTCCAGGCTGAACAACCCTATCTCTCTCCTCCTTGGATCATCTTTGTGGCCCTTTTCTGGACTCCCTCCAACAGCTCCATGACCTTCTTATATTGAGGGCCCCTAAACTGGACACAGTACTCCAGGTGGTGTCTCATGAGAGCAGAGTAGAGGGGCAGAATCACCTTCCTCAAGCTGCTGACCACACTTGATGCAGCCCCTTGTATGGTTGGCTTTCTGGGCTGCAAGCATACACTCTCTTCATGTCTTTCCTAAAGAGCTTGTATCCATCCATTCCCACACTTCAGTCATAGGAGTCATCCCACCATGTCTCAGTGATGCCAATAACATCATAGCCCTGCAGGCTTGCACACATCTGCAACTCCTTTTGTTTATTTCCCGTGCTACGTGCATTTGCATAGAGGCATTTAAATTGGACATCCATTGAAGATGTCTTACTGGCTGTCTTACTGATTCTATATTGGATAGAGCCATTCCTTCCTAAACTCACAAGCTGTCTATTACCCACAGCTTTTTCATTTCATTTGAACCAATCTCCTCCATTGATTAAAATCATACTGTTCAGCTTGAGCCTCGACCAGGAGCCTTAGTTCTTTTTGTGCTGCTGAGTGCATCTTTTAATCTTTTGGATCTGTGACTGTTTCTCTCTCTCCATGACTACATATCGTAGCCATCAGGGAAGAAGCCTCTTATCCTCATTAACCCCTTTGGTTACAGAATGGCTAACATCTGCCCCTTTTTGAGATTTAGCAGCTATACATTTTCTTTTAAAGAACAGTAAGGGATGTACTAGCAGCTGAGGCACAAATCCAGGAAATGGAAGACCTGAACCTAATTTGCTTTTTAACCTTGATAGGTTCAAATTTAACTTCTGTATTACAAGAGCCTGCCTAGATACCTTGACTAGGTATTAGTTTAGTAGAGGCACTCTTCTTCACTTCAGTGCTGTTTAACATCTTTGTTGGAGACATGGACAGTGGCATTGAGTGTATCCTCAGCAAATTTGCTGATGATAGCAAGCTGTGTGTGTGTGGTTGACACCCAAGAGGGAAGGGACACCATCCAGAGGGACCTTGACAGGCTGGAGAGGTGGGCCAGTGCCAACTTCATGAAGTTCAACAAGGCCAAGTGCAGGGTCATGCACCTGGGTCGGCACAACCCCAGGCACAAATACAGGCTGGGGGTTGAATGGCTAGAGAGCAGTCCTGAGGAGAAGGACTTGGGGGTGGTAGTTGATGAGAAACTTGACATGAGCCGCTGGTGTGTGCTGGAGCCCAGAGAGCAACTGCATCCTGGGCTGCATCAAAAGTATGGCCAGCAGGACCAGGGAGGTGATTCTGCCCCTCTACTCTGCTCTGGTCAGACCCCACCTGGAGTACTGTGTACAGTTCTGGTGCCCTCAGCACAAGAAAGATACAGACCTGTTGGAAAGGGTCCAGAGAAGGGCCACCAAGATGACCAAAGGCTGGAGCACGTCTGCTATGAAGACAGTCTGAGAGAGTTGGGGCTGTTCAGCCTAGAGAAGAGAAGGCTCCAGGGAGACCTTATATCAGCCTTCCAGTACTTGAAAGGGGCCTACAGGAAAGCTGGGGAGGGGCTTTTCATTAGAGAAGTCAGTGATAGGACAAGGGGTTTTAAACTGAGAGAGGGGAGATTTAGGTTAGATATTAGGAAGAAATTCTTCACTATAAGGGTGGTGAGGCACTGGAATGGGTTGCCCAGGGAGGTTGTTGATGCCCCATCCCTGGAGGTTTTTAGGGCCAGGCTGGATGAGGTTTTGTGCAACCTGATCTAGTGGTAGGGTTCCCTACTCATGGCAGGGGGGTTGGAACTTGATGATCTTTAAGGTCCGTTCCAACCTTAATGATTCTATGATTCTATGAAAAGCTTCTTGAAGCAGAAGACATTTAAACCTGGCATCTCAGTCAGGTTTTGATAGCCAATGTCAATTTAACCCAGTGAGTGAACAGTGAAAAGGCATATACAAAATTCATCACACATACAAAAAAGAAGGGATTTTTATGACCCCTAAATGTGCCACTGGGAATTCACTCTCTAGTTTTATTGTCTTCTTGTCACTGAGATATATCTTCTAATTTACTTTTTATTCAGCTGAGTTTTTTCTTTCTTGGACCCAGTGTTGCTCTGGTCAACACATCTTCAGGGAGATTACAGGTTTTTTCATGAAGCAAGAAGTAACATTTTATAGCCAAACTTTTCCAAATACAAGTTAGGACAAAGTTTTGCCAAATCCAGTCAACATCATTCGTGGTTCCAACACTCCTGGGGCAGTCTGGAAAGGTGTTAGCTGTTTTGAAATGTTGCAATGTGAGCTGAGTTCTTCAGCGATTGAGTCTAAACTGTTACTTATTAATAGCTCTGTGGTTAAAGGAAAAATAAGATTTTGTATTTCTACATATAATATTTGTATTAAAGATTTTTTTTTTAATTATCCAAGACTATTTTAAATCCAGGCTTCAATATATGTTTCCAAAAAAAATGGAGAATATATGTTGCATGAAGATACACACTTTGGAACTTAACTTTTTGTCACTAATTAAATCACAGTTTTAAAAGTGAATTTTGAGATAGGCAAATGATCAGGGTACAGAATCAGCAATGTTCTAAGTTTGGTCATTGGCTTTTTAATGGCTAGGCTTCCCATTCGTGGTTTCCCATCTCACTTACTGTGGGTGAGCAAGCCATGATTATATAAGATTCACAAGCTTGTCTGAGGAAAGATCTTGTGCATCCTATTCCCAAGCAGTATTCTACCATGTGGCTATATCCCACCTCCAATTCCTTTTGAAATGACAATGATGCTGTGTTTACCAGACAAACTGGCATCCTATTCAGAAGCCTGTAAGTACATGAAGCGGTGTTTGTGTGACAAATCCCTTTAAAACTGCTGGCATTACTTTCATCACTTTAAGCAGTGCTTTAGATAAATAAGTAGTGCATTACTTCTTCATCAGCTCTAACTAGCAAATATAATGGAGATGTATACAGTAGGAAACATAAAGATATGATATCCTACATTTATTAAAAAAAAATAAAATCTGCCTTTAAATTGTGCCTCTGTCGTGTCCTGGATTTTCTGCCTCAGCTGGGCATCCATCACTCATTTGTGCTCTCAGACACAGACAAAACCCTGCTCTGCAACCCCAGCAAGGCTTGATATGGCATGTCTGTTTTCCATGCGCCCTGGCAGTACATCAGCCTGTCAAAGTCCATGTCCATGGTAAAAGACTTAAAGTACATTAAAATTAATTAAAGCCCAGTTACATATTTTGTGTCCATGTCCCCCACACACAGGTCACAGCCTCGGCTCAGTGAAGGTTTCCCGGGCACAGACGTTTCCCAGCTACCCCTCGGAGCAGGGTGAGGAGCACCAGCAGTCCCTGTCACTGGCCAGCAGCTACACCTTCAGCTATGGCTCAGGCCTGGTGCAATGACAGCTGGGTGCAGCCAGTTGAGAGAGACAGTTCAGCCTGGAGCCTGCCGCCAGGGCCAGGGAGCTACCAGGCCCCTCTGCACCCACCATTTGCTGTGAAAACTGATGCCTACCAGCTCCAGTCGGGTCACCGCCAAGGTGGAAACCTGGAGAGCCAGCTTCCCTGAAGCAGAGGCTAAGTGTTTGTTTGTTTGTTTATTTATTTTGCTGATATTTTGTTGATATGTTCAGAAAGTAGGGGGGCGGCTGGGAAGGGAGAGAGGGGGATGCATTTGCCTTGTGAGAAAGTGGTGGAAACAAACTCAACTGTGTTGGTGTGAAGGTTTCTGCATGACTGGAGAAGGCCCATTCTGGGGCTCCATGCCGATGGCACACTCAACATCGGGGCCTTCCTACCCGCCTGCACCAGCAGGCTGGCCTGTCTTCACCTGTAGTGTTTTTAGGTCCTTGCTGCAGCCTGCCGATTCCTGCAGGAGTCACTGAAATGTCACCAATTTGAGACGCAACGTCAGCACTGTGGGGGTCACCTTCAGAAGCAAGCGAGGTCTCTCATTACCTTAGAGGTTGGTTGAGTGTTTTTTGACCCAGATGCAAATAGATGCTGGAGAAGCAGGCTAACACGATTTGTTGGGTATAGAGTTTGATGCATTAAGGTAAGGTTATTGCCTGGTATGGCTCTAACCTTAAATTCTTGGGGCACAAATTCGTCCTTTACTACTAATACACGTTATTCTCGTGACACCCCTGAGAGCTGTGAACGTCTATATCAGCAGCACAATCTCATCCTCAGAACTGCAATGAAGTCTTATTTTTTGCAAATTATTTAGATAACCATGCCTGCAAGCCTAACTATAAAAAGCAGGAAAACTGTTCTTCAGACCAATAAAAGCAGACTGGCGACTGCCTGTGCCATGGCTATGCTGGATATGGTAGAGCTGAGCCCTCGTCTTGTCTTTCTGGTCAACGTTATTTTGATTTTCTCCATTTTCTTCTCAGTTTTCTGTTCTAGATGCACATTGTACCGTGTATGATCATGTGTCATGCATCAGTTTAATTTGAAAAGAAGGATGAATATCGCTTAATGGACATTTTCTGTCTTTGGAAGACGTCTTTAGAAAAGGAACTGCCGTAGGTGTGTTTGTAATCAGTAACAAGGGAGTAAGTTGGAAGGCATACCTGTATGTGGGGAACAAGTTTTATCTCTGCTGAACATTTAGAATTTTGTAAGTGGTGTTGAATATTTATGTACTCCTTACAATGCCCTGGAATGTTTGAAATTGTGGGGAGAAACATCTGCCCTCTTGCTATGACCTGAGAAGCCTTGTGTTCTGGTTCCGGTGTGAACTGATTGCAATGATCACCAGAGCGATTCATTTCGTTAGCTGTTTCTCAGGACAGGTTGAGGAAGCATATCAAGGAGGAGACACAGAATTTTTTCAAATTAAACAATCAATTTTATGTGCCATAATTTAACTAAAGAAGTGCTGTTGGGTTGTTTTATATATGCATATATATATAAATATTAAAAAGTACAGAAGAAATTTCTGCTTTTGTTCAAATACTTACTGATACACTATGTCCAGCTTCTCTTCAACCATTTTCCGAGCTAGAAGGCCTTGCAGACGTACAGCTTTCTACACCTCAGTGAACAGCTGCTGAATAAAATAGCCTGTGATCAGCCTGAATGGAACTCTTCTATTCCACTACAATGAGCTTTATTTATTTTTCTTCTTTTACCTGTCTCATTCACTACCTCTTTTCCTTCTCACAGTGCTGCCATACTCAGGAATAGAACAGCTCCCTACAAAGAGTATATCGATGAGCTAAAATGGAAAACTGCTCTCCCACACTTTACCTTGGTTCTCTCTGAGCTGTACCCATCAAGGAAGTTTCATTCACATTTTCATTTAAGAAAAAAATGTTGGTTGCTGTTTAGCTTTTGCAAAATTTCCAGTTTGCAAATATTACATGCAAAACATGATAGAAAACAATAGATACTCTGCTGGTGTAATTCCTTTATTCAATACAGCTTTGACGAATATAAGACTTTTAAGGAACTGGCCAGTTGTTGTTGTTTTTTAATACCTATGCAACTGCAATTATTTTGTTTGGCCTAAAATTATAGATTTTATTTAGAATTCCTTAGATTAAGTTCCCAATATGCTCTGCAGATTTCTATGCTGCATCCACATAACTGTTTTCCTCTGAGACTTGAATACTACTAATATAATACATATTCTACATAGTCTGAAAGTGGGGAAAATGCAAAACAGGAGATTAACAGAACTGCTTTGTAGTTCCCCATGCTCACATACTTTTAGAATCTTTCTACATCCTAAAGCTAGGGCTCTAGCTGTGTTTAGACAAAAAAGCATAAGATCTATATAGTGTGTTCTTTCCTTTTCCTGGTGAACAGTTTCTGTCTGTCACAGATAATTTTGTCTTCCTATGCGGTGCATGAATATTGTCTAGGTAATTAAAATGTAGATGCTATTTCCAAAGAAATACACACACAAATGCATAGGGTGGATTAGCCATGTATAGGAGTTTTACCAAATATTTTGCTTTCATTAGATAATACAACTATCCTCACAACTCATACATTCGTAAACATTTGTCAAGTCCCATCTTGTAACAATAGGCAAAAAACTGAACTCCAGGACAAACCCAGAGAATGAAACCAACAAAAAGCAAACCCGACATATTGAGAATCTATTTCTTCTAGATAGTAAACGCAGCCACACTGGAAGCTGAAAATAAGGATGCAACTTCACAGTGTACTACAACACAATCTAAGAAAGCTGGGTACCTGCAGCACAAAGGTATTTAGCAGCCAGGGCGTGTTGCCATTAGTGCCACTCCAGAACAGCAGCTAGCATTTCTGTAACATTTGTGTGTTTGCATAGCTCCCAGAAATGTTCCTCAGAAAAGCTTCCTTAGAACCAGGTAGCATTGTACCAACAGTTTGCCAGAAAATTCTGTTTCAAAGAATTGCTTTAGTTCCTGGCATATGCCTATCAATACTCTAAGTGATTAAACACTGAGAAGATTACTTTTTACAGTTCCTAGTGCTCCTGCCAGAAGAAAAACTCTCTTTCGGCACACATGGTAGAGCTGCCTGCCTAGAGACTACAAGGGCCTTTAAATAGGCCCACGGACCCCATGGGTCCCTTTTCAGGTCTCGGCTTTCTTCATGTGCAAGGCACACAGATAACGTCTGCCCTTGACCCAAAAGGAGCCCTCTGTTTTCAGATAATGACTGTGAAGAGATGGAGGGCAACTAAACGTCTTCAGAGGTAACCAGATTCAACTTGTGCAAATAGAACTTAGCATTGGTACTTTATAAAATAGAATAAATAGTTTAAGGCTATCACTTTCATTTTGGTTCTCAGGATGTGTTATGAATATATAACTGTAACCATGATTTGATTTTTTTTTAATGACCCTTCATAACATTATATTCACCCCTATGAACAAATAAAACCCGTCATTACTAAATATAGCTACTAAAATGTATTAACTGTGAATATTGTAGATTGATGCATGCTGGTACTTTTGATTTTGATGTCACTTGATGCAGAAAAAAAAGATAAATTGACACCGTCTGGTAATAAATCATCAAATGTCTCTGAGGTACTTGAGTAGCCCCAATTTTTAAACAGATAAATTTCATTATTGTTTCAATAATCTGTGAATGTAGTCCTTTGAAACAATTTTGCCTGCCTACATTAAAGAGAAAGAAAGATTAACATCTTGTACCATGGAGTTTGGTGCTTTACTGAGTAAACGTTTAGGCTTTATTTCTGGTGGTAGGCTCTGATTCCAGCTTCTCACATATATCAGGTCCATGCAAAATTCTGTTCTTCTTGGGCTTTTTTGTTTTATTTTTTTACTAAAGCTAGAGAGTGAAGCTTTGAAATATATTGACAAACCAAAGAAGTTTGTTAGGTATCAACAATAACTGCTTTAGTTTGTTTTTACAAAATTCTACCATGATATTTTGGGACAATATTTCATTTCCCAGCACATGAATAGAAATCCTGTTGGGAAGCAACAAACACATTTCTAATAAGGTCTTGCTCTAAGCTAGTAAGAATTTGAGTGAGGAGGGGCTGAAATTGAATCTCTGAGGTCAAAAGTATTTTAAATGCTTTCTATAGCAATAATGTAAGTACAACATACAACCTTCAAGCACCTGTTTATTTAGGAGCTGCAAAGTGCAGGCAGTCTGTGAAGACCCTCACCTGTTCATGGAAAAGAGAAGAAAAGAGCATTAATCAGATCTCTGTATTGCATCTATCAGAAAAGGAATTAACTTCCTTTTCTTGTTAAGCTCTCCAGTCTAGTTGTCCATACTATGAGGAGTAGTGATTTTTGAGATATTTGGTCTCTTGGAAATAAGACCATCAGCCTGTAGCATGTAAAATTCTATTCAGAACTGGCTCACCAGACACACTTACTAGTTTTCATGTGGTAACTTAGAAACTGCCAGATAGCATTGCATGAGAAAATATAAGTGTCTTGAATGGCTCTGCTTTTTAAGATGAAATACAGTATCATTCAAAACTATTTCTTCCTAAAAAGAAAGGAGGAAGATGTTCCAACTAATCTCCTTTTTCGTTTTTTTATATCAGTGTATTTTTTCTCCTTTTTATACCTGCTGCAAAGGAATAAAAGTGGCTTTTATCCACATAAAGAATAGAGTGAAATGTGGAGAAAGTGTGAAAAGCTGCTGTTTGATTAACAATAGATCCAACAGGACTGGAAAGTTTCTTTTTTCCATACATCATCCAAATATTTGTGATTCTTTCCAATCCAAGTTGTTATACATCCTGCATATATTAGAATCTTAAATCTTTCACCACAGACAACTGATTGGGATATCTGCCTGTGTTTTGTAATTAGAGGATAACACTTGTAGTGGAATAACTTGAAAATCAAAGGGTATAAGGTTGGATATATTAATTCTTGCACATACAAAGTCTTGCAGTCCATAAAGGGTGCTGTGTTTGTTCTTGATATTATAAATAAAGGCTCTTCATTTTTTATTTTTTGATAAAAAGGTGTGTTATGTTGGAAACAAGTACAGGCATACAGTGGAATAAAAGAAATGTCAAAGAATATTGACTAAACAGTTGTAACAGAAAGTTTGTCTCTTTCTGTGCAAAAGGTGATAGGTGTATTCAGCAAGTATTTGAATGACATTATGCTTAGAAACCTAAATATTAGAATTCATAAGTGAACTGGCCCTATTAAAGAAGATTAAGTTTCACTTTGCAAATATGCCTATTTGCATCTCAGCGTGCAGATATTTATGGATATGGTTAAAACACATATAAAAGTAACAAAGGTTTAAGTATGATTAATTATAATTAAAGTGGTTTAAAGTTCAGTGTTGTTATGAATATTGTAAGTTGTAAAGGAGAAAAGATTTTCTCTTTAACTAAACGCAAGATGAAGGACTTAATCTTTTTAAAACTCACACTGGAAGTCCCTAGGAATAGATTTCATTGGGTTTTTTCCTTCAGTACAGAAATCCTCATGAGGTTGAATAGATTTACCACATTACTTTACAATCCTCAGATTGTCAAGTGAATAGGTATATTTTACAGTAGATTTTTTCCTGTATAAATATTTTACATTAATTAAGGTAATCCTCATTTTTAACATAGGCTACATATTGTTTTCAATCTTTTTTGAAATTGCATGATAGCAAAACTGCAATGGGCATAGAAAATAGCACAACATTTATTAGCTGTCTTGTCAATTCCATACCAATAATAAAAATAAAGGTTGTAGCTAAACACTTGTTCTCACCACTGCAGCTAGAAAGGATATATATGATGTAAAATAAAGCAGTCCTTGTTGATGTTAATAGGTGCATTTCCTGAGTTTCTGTAGATGACAAACTCTAACAGGAGACATTTGTTTTCCAGATCTGCTTTTTGTACTGATTTAAAATGTTTACATAGAAAAAGGGCCAATGCAGAAAAAAGTAGTATGACTTCCTACCAAAGTGTGACACATTATCACCTTCTATTTCTTTTTCCTTCTTTGAAAAACATCTTTCTAGAGAAAGGCATTTATTAAATATAATAAAAAGTAATGAAAAATAGGATAAGAAATTAACAAAAATAATAATAATAAAAAGATTCTGTAACCTTAAAAAATATTAGTAAAATTTAGCAGGCATTTAAGCACATAGCAATGGGTCATGTTGAGTGCAAAACAGTTTCCCAGAGCATTCAACTTCTTCTGACTTTACGAATATCTAGAACAAGTTGGTCTAAGTTGCTCTGTAACTATGGACTCAGGCGGGCTGGGCTCATTTTCCCATCTGACTGGATTAAACAAGTACTAGTCCAGCTAACATGCATTATGCAATATAGATGCTTAAAAATAGCATTTTATACAGTACATCATAACTGTTATCACACAATGTTGTGGAAATTAATTCAACCAGATATTGCTAAAAACATGATTTAAAATATTTCAGAGCTCATCAATTTCTGGGTTAAAAAAAACAACAACTGCATTTATCATGCATAAAAATGCAGACATAGCTGCTCATTCTTTATGCTTATAATTACAAAATCATTTCAGAATAAGAAAGTTCTTCCCATACAACTGTTGTTGGGTAAATTATTGAAATGTGAAATGAAACAATAATGTCTGCTTCAGATAGTTTTATTTCAGAGAAAAAAAATTGTATCAACTGGGATTAATTTAAATACATATAATATTCCAAATGAATTTATCACATCAAATGCACATATAGACATCAACACAAACAGAGAAAGGTTTTGAAAAAAAAAAAATTTAATAAATTGTTTTTATTTGGCTATATATAAGTATGATAATCTATTGATCACTTAAATCCTGTTATAAAACTTATTGGTTAATACTAAAAATATTTTTTTTAGTGTAACAATCTAATTACATACACTTTTAAGAAAGATGTTAAATATCCTCTAGAATCCCTGAGACATGTTTTTCTAAAACTACAAAATTCGCTCTTTAAGAAAGCATAAGGTTACAGGAAATATGCCAGCCACTGCTATGGTGTTTTTTTTATCTAATTATAATGGCTAACAAGGTAGATAGTGTGGAAGTAATAGACATATTTTACTTTTGAAACTCAGATAACTTTGTGCATTTCCCTTGGTATTTCTGACTTGAACTTCAATTCCTAGGTTGTATGTAGGCATTTTTAACAGCCAGCCTATAGCATGGATATCTTTTGAGTTGCCTTACTTACACCTTAAATAATACAGTCTGAGAACTTGATGTCCATTCCTACTCCCGGAGTCCACACTCTAAAAGACAGAGGCATTTTTGGAACTGGCCCCTAGTGTCAGACTTACAAGCCGTTTAGGGGATTAACTCCTATTGAACATCTAGGCTTTAAAGGAAATAAATCTTTCTTTTGCACTGGGGAGTACTCTCTGAGGCAGAGATTCAGCTACCCTAAATAAATACCACTGATTTGAACTTTTGCATAGCTCAGTAACATAGATGGTTTAGAGAATCATGATGTAGATAAGATTTAAAAAGAAATTAAAAAAACAACAACAACAAAAAAAACCCCACAACAACAAAAAAACAAAACCAAAACCAAACCTGGTTCCCAGATGTCTTCATTATTACAAAAAAATCACCATTAGCCTTTATCCTGGGATAAGACCTGGATAGGAGATAGGGGAAGTTGCACAGCACAGTTAGAACAAGTTATTTTTAAGTGTTCTTGAAAAATTTAGGTGCCTAATAGAAGAGGTTCCTGGGAACTTAGGGCAGGTGGAGGTCAGAAAGAGGCTTTAGAACTGGACTACCCTGCCTAATGTGGGGGTTTGGAGAAGTCCAGCTCCTTCTGTTCCTTGATGGGTCCAGTCCTTAACACAGCCTTTTTCCTCAAATAAACAATATTTTACCCCAAGATGTACAGTCAGTGGAGAGTAGAAGACAAGCAGAATAAGAAGTTTAAAGAATATATTACAGAGTCAGAGAAGCTCTTTAAGGTAAAGGAAGGTATTTGAGATTTATAAAGAAAGTAACAGGATACACTACTGTTCTAACTTTCACCTTCTTTCATCGACTGTGAGTTTAGTATCCCCCCTGCTGATCCAAACTCTGACTGTCTCTCCTAAATTTAGAAGTCCAGGCAAATACTGATTACAAAGATTTTTTTCTCTGATTTCTTTTTTTAAGAGAGATGTGAGTTTACTCCCAGTAAAGACTTAGTAGCACTATTAATAATGGAATTTTCCTTTGAATTTGGGACTTAAATATATATCTTTTTCACCAAGCATAAAAGATGAATTTTATTATTACAGAAACACAATCTGGTTTTACCAGTGATCCAAGACTCATTTTTTTTTTTTTAATGAAAACATGCTTTATTATGTATATTTCCTTTCAGCAAAGTTTCTAATGCCTTAAAACAACAAAAAAGGCAGAACTGTCTCTCAGTTTAGAGCAGATTGCTACCCATAGTTGTGTCATGTCTCTTTTTTTTTTCCTCCCTCTTAACTATTTGGGCAAGTAGTACAGCATGAAATAGCATAGTAATTGTTCAACAGAAAATTTCAAAATTACAATAGAAGAAGTTCACTCAAAAGGAACTAAAACTTTCCAAAATAAAAGGGCAAATCTATGGAATATATTGAAAATAAACAGCAATAAGTACTATTTGTACTTTTTTACACTGGGAAGTTTCTTCACATAATCCAAACTGTGTCACAGCAAACAGGCACTTACTAGGTCACATCCTGCCAGATTCATAAAATATTAAAAGATTTTTAATATTACAGTTCAAATTACCCCTTTGGAAGTTTCTCTTCTGTATAGCTTTTTAAGCCATTGAGAATATTTATAAGCTTTGGGTTGTTATTTTTTTGGTTTTTTATTTGTATCAGTCTCATGTTCAGCTGCTGTTCACTGGTATTACCATGGTACAAAAATGAAGCTGTTATTTTGGGTTTCTTTTTTGAAAAAAAAAATATATATTGCTCTTATTATGCTGTGTGTGATGTGATTTTCCCTGTGGACCATCCTGGTAGAAGTAATATGCGTATGGAATTTAAATTAAAACAGATTAAATACCTGGAAAGATGTGCCCTGCAGATTTCTTTTTCTTCTTCAAATCTCAAAAATAAGCAACTATTTTGAAAAGACAAGTTAAAAACACCAAGGGGGGTAAGAAATAAGGGTATTACCAGAAATAATCAAAACAATCTGGTATTCTTGGTATTTAACCTCAAACTCTCTCCCTTTTTTACCCTCAGTAAAGTAGAGATGTATTTCTGTCTCTACAACCAGTGAAACAATACCAACTTCTCTGTTTATGGATATTTCTGTATCAGGATGCCAGCTGAGAACATAAGTGTAATAAAATTAATTACATTATCATTTTGGCATTTTAATATAAATGGGATCATCAAAGAAATGACCTGATGCTACAGGCTTTTATTTGTAATGCCGTGCACAACTTAGAATTATCTGTTATGACATTAAATAACTCAAGAAACAAACTAATTTATTAACATACAGTTCTGTGTAGCCTCATCAACTTCACATGCATATATATATATAAATCTTCAGTAAGGGAAAGAAAAGAAAATATCCCTTGCAATGTGTATGTGTCCTTGTTCAGGAATACATAAAACCAAAATGGGATGTTTTCTGATGGTATATGAGTTTGTAAACAATTTAAGTCTTCAGTGCTAGGTTGAAGGACAGTTTGGTTTAGGTTTTTCGATTTTAGCTGAAGTGTAGGCTAACCAGACACTGATAGTATTGCTCAAATAATTCAGAGAAGCCTTGTGTCCAAATTATTCTCAGAAGAACTTAGACTCCTGTTTTTCCTGCGCATGTGAAGAAAGTTTTCCATTGGAGAAGGCTACTCAAAATATGCTTCTTACTGTCAGGCTGTTGATGCTCCTTCTTAGCCAGCCAAGAGGAACCAGTAACTGATCTGCAGGCAGTCATGATCCCTCCTCCCCAGAACCTTTAAAAAAAATAAATTAAAAAAATAATAAAAAAAATAATAATAAAAAACAACAACAACACACTCAAAACCCCCCTGAATATGTTCAGCAACAATTTTGCTAAAGCTTCAAGATAAAAGAGGTATAAAGCATAGGTGGGCCAGGCACACAGTTTGTAGTATGCAAACATATATTATTATCAGCCATCATGGTAACACCTTCATCTACTGGGATTTCATCCTTAGTAACACAGCAGATCTGTAAAAGACCAAAAGATGTGTAGATCCTAATTCTCAGGTCTGCCTTCTAGTTCTGTTTGTTTAAGGAATTATTTTGTCTGTTTGTTCAATTTCTGTGTGGTTTCTTCTGTAGGTTTTGGCAGAATATATACATATGCACACATAAGACTACCTATGTATGTGTATTGTTTTGTAAATGTTCTCAATCATGCTTTTTTCTGCTTTGCACCATTTATTCATATATACTTCCATGTTCTCATTTACTTTTTGTGCAGCTAAACATTATAATAAATTATTATTAAATAGAACCTAACAGTGACAGAACCTTTATGTATTGTTTTCTGTTGGGCATGGGGGAAGAAATGGTTGGGGGGAGAGGGAGGAGAGCAGGGGCTGGACTTCTATTCCATCTCAAAATAGAAAGCACTGAAAAAAACTGTGGTGAGTGGCAAGAAACCTGTAAAACCACACAGCTGCCAGACAGCAAGCTTCTGTTCATACTTCTAAATCTAAGTTCAAGGATCCTTGATATATTTGCTTTTGTCAGCTGGATAGTACTGTTTGCCCAGCAGCAAAATAACACACCTCCTGTGTGGAAAATCATGGATATTTTTTATGCTATGAAGCTCTCAATTTGACATGCAAAAATCATGGATGTAGACAACAGTGAGCACATTTTCTTTCTCACCCTGTCACATAGGCTTCTCAGGCACATAGACTTCTCAGACAAAATTAACTTTACATAAACATACCAACTCCATTCTGCATATCTAAAATTCTTACTTAAGAGTACATCTATTGGGTAAAAAGGTTTAAATTGCAGAAGTACATATAAAATTTTAACTCTACTTATTATCAAAGGATGATGTTGCTGCTGCAACACAACACAGACACACTTGGAGTAGCCTGGTCCAGGTTGGCCCTCTAGCCAAAACAGCCCAGGCAGCGCACACACAGACAGCTTAACCTTCCACATCTCACCAGCACAAAGAAAATAAAGTCTAAGATGCAAATATAAGGCCTGCACATTGGCTACTTCACTCTTAAGAAGGAATCTAACAATCTTTTAGGTTTGTGTGAGATATTTTTGCAGTTCATGTAAATCTCTGCCCAGGTGATTATTCTTCTTTCTGCGTTCTGGGTGCCATGAAAATTAGATTGTCCATAACAGTTAGCAGGCTAGAAGAACAATAAAAAAAACACCAAAACAAAAAACAAAAAGTTGAAAGACTTTTCTAAAAATATCCATAAATTTGAAAAAGGAGAAATAGGGCAACTTTTTCTCATATGGTGATTTGTTATTCAGAAATATTCAACCATCAGACAAAATATTTTTTTTTCCTTCTTGTTTTCTATGTAAACATTTAAGGTTCAAGTCATGAATAAAAGAAGTTACACTTCAAGTATGTTTCTCAGCTGTCCCACATCATTCCATTGGTAAAGCACCTGTTCCAATTAATTATAGTGAAGCTGAACTAGAAGAAATAAAGACCAAGGGTACCATGGAATACATTTTTCTTCCTCCACTTTTAAAGTAGTGAGTAGAGCAAAAAATATATTACTAATACACAAATAATATAAAAACTAGGAAACGAAAAAAGCTAATTTGTTAGTAACATGGAACACAGCTGGGTCTCTAAACATAGCTGTAAATGTTAAAGAATATTAATTTAAAAAATAGTGCAAAACAATCACCATCATTTAAAATACTCCATTTTTTCTGACTTTATAGTTTAAGATTAGATTGTAAGATTAAAAGAATATAACTATCAGATACAGAAAATAAAGGTGTTAAGAATTATGCAACACAAGTGTGAGTGAAGTCCAGCCGATCTTACCCTTGTATTAGTAGCTTTTGATAAAGCCTCTGTGATCCTCTTTTTCTTCTTTTTGGTGACACACACTCAGTTAAAAATACAAATGGGGGGAACTATACCCTGTACCCTAGTATAGTCCAAACTATCTAGTTCCAACACACAAGAGATAATGCTGGCATTGCTTACTTTCCCACTGCAACAAATAAATATTATATCAATCCAGGTCTTTCCTCTGACTTGCAAACTGTAGCAATCATGAGATTAGCAGTTTTGTAATGGCCCTGTTCAAACCACTAGTGTTGAGTTGACAAGGAACACAGCAAACTTAGTTAATGGTTTAAACAATTTGTTTGGATCCACCTGGGAGCATATCTGGAACATAAATCAAGATGTCACCTGTCCTTCTCTAAGCACAAGGTAGGAGCAGTCTATGCCTAAGCTTTTATTCCTGACAAATCACCCTTGTAATGAAGTTTCAGCTAATACCACTGTAGGATGAGCAGTTAATACCTTCATACTAACTTGCCTCAGTAGATCAAGCAAGTTGGTTTATTACTCACTTTTTGCGATAAGCAGTATAATGCAGAAGATTAGTAGGAAAACTAACAGTAAGACTGCAGAAGATATTCCTCCAGCTATGTAGATAATAAACCATGTGTGATCCCCAAGATGCTAAACTACAATTGTAATAAGTATGATCAGCATTTTGTAGAAAGCATTTTGTAGCATTTGTAGAAAGTGCATTAATTTCTTATGACAAATTAAATTGAAAATCAACAGTTATTTAGACATATGCCTCTGTTATGCTGAACTAGCTCTTACAAAAGTTGTGACTGGAATGTTCAAAGGTGAGTAAACACAGCACAGTGTTATGAAAAACAGTGATGACCTGTATAATCCTTTTGCATCTCCTTTCCTCCCCTGGTGACAAAGCAGTCCAACAGCATACTTAAGTGACCTGATACGTGGGTAATAAAAGCAGTCAGACTACTTAAGTCAATGCTCCTGGCATTGCAAAGGTTGTCCCATAAGAGATAACTAGCAATCATGCAATACTTCCATGGGTAAGACATTTTTCAGAGTACCAGGAAGAATATCTCAATCCAAAAGAGTTTTTCTACTCAGTACTGCACAATCATACCTGGTTTTTTTCTGCCCTAATTCAAAAGGAAACCTGTACACTTTTTGATGAAAAATATTTCCACAAATACTTCCACAGGCTGGAGAGCTGGGCAGAGAAGAACCTCATGAGGTTCAACACAGGCAAGTGTAGGGTTGTGCACCTGGGGAGGAAGAACCCCATGCACCAATATAGGTTAAGGGTGGAAAGCAATCCTGAGGAGAAGGACCTGAGACTCCTAGTAGATAATAAATTATCCATGAGTCAGCAATGCGCCATTGCTCCCAAGAAGGCCAATGCAATCCTGGGTTGTATAAGAAAGAGTGTGGCGAGTAGGTTGAGAAAGGTCATTCTCCTTCTCTACTCTGCAGTTCTGGGCCCCCAGTGGAGGGCAACAAAGATGTTTGGGAGACTGGAGCATCTCTCTTATGAGGAAAGGCTGAGACAGGTGAGAGTCTTTAGCCTGGAAAAGAGAAGGCTGAGGGGAGACCTTATTAATGCCTAGAAGTATCTAAAGGGTGGATGCAAGGAGCATGGAACCAGACTCTTTTCAGGAGATCCTGGTGACATGGTAAGGGGCAATGGGCACAAGCTGGAACATAGGAAGTTCCATTTAAATATGAAGAGAAACTTCTTTACTGTGAGGGTGACAGAGCACTGGAACAGGCTGCCCAGGGAGTCTGTGGAGTCCCCTTCTCTGGAGATATTCAAGACCCATCTGGATGCAGTCCTGTGTGATGTGCTCCAGGCAATCCTGCTTTAGCAGGGGAGTTGGACTAGATGATCTCTAGAGGTCCCTTCCAACTCTGACAATTCTGTGATTATGTGATTCCATTAAGTATTTCACCCATTCTGATTCTTGTTGTTGTTTTTTTTTAAATAACCCAGTACTGTACATATTTTGATGGATGTCAGGAAACCCACCATATTTGTTCTAGCCTAAAGATCATTTATTTGAGAATTACAATTAATACAGGAAAAATCAGGTTTATAGAAGCTTTGCTTAAAAAGCATAGGCATCTTAAATACATAGCCACATCTTCAAATTAAGCTAAGGAGCAACACGTAATAACTAAGGCATAGAGATACGCAAGACAGTGACTTCAAAATATGAGTTAACACATTCTTCTGGTGTTCAGGCTTGTGGTAATATACCTATAATTTTTGAGGTGAAAAAAGCTGGAGGAAAGAGAAGAGATATACTCCAAGTCACACAGAAAGTCCACAACACAAGTCCTCAGTATAGGTGTCGTGTATTTAAAACGTTTTCTTCTGTCACAGTCTGAACTCAGCTAGTGGAAGCATGGGAAAAAAAAAAAAAAAAAAAAAAAGTGCGTTAAACCACAGAACTTCAAGTCAGTTTCTCACAGCCCATCACAGCGCCCTGTTTCCTACTTCTCTGTCGCAGCTCTGCACTACCATTCTGCAGACTTGAGACCAGTAGCACAAAAAAGTAGTATGTAATAAACATTTCTGAAAAAAGTGTATATCTTGGCTAGCAGTATGATAAATTACAGGACACATCTTAGACAGACAATCCTACCAACTTCTATCAGTCTCAAATAGCCATGTGTCAGCAATGTCTTCATGTGGCAAGCATTGAGTGTGTCTATGCCCAGTTACTTAGTGAAGAAGAAATATTTGCTGCTGTTCTTCAGTTTCTCAACATACAGGAGTAAAACAAAACAAGAAGTACAAAAAAGTGAGCATGCCTTGGGATGGAAACAGTGTAATGCCTCTTGTGGTACTTCCTAGAAGTGATATGGCCACAAACTTGTTTCTTTTGTTTCAGATAAAGTCTAGCAATTCATTGGTGAAAAGGGACTAAAAAAAGCTGTCTTTAAGTTAGTCCCTCTTTAGTGTTCTGTGCACCATGCGGAGAAAGTATCTGAAGGTGAAACCAGGGCTGCCCCAAGCAGCCTTCATTCTGAGTAGACAAGAAAGTTACACGCTCAGTGCATAGGCATAGGAAAACAATCAGGATCCGTAACAACAGTAACCCCAGCTAACCAGCTGCTGAGCCATCACCAGATGGCTTTTCTCTCCTGGATCTAAAGGTTCACAGCTTCTTATCTGGCTCTCCTGAATACCAGCTGGGACTTGCTCAGGTACACCTCTTTAGTATTAATGTGCTCATTGGAAAGGATTACAAAAAATACTGATTAAAGAAGAGTGTTATCCTTGAATTTCAACATTATTTTGCTGGGAAGAAAAAAGAAAGACAATTGTCTCAGAAGTTTATGCTGCTGTAGGTGACACAATAAAGAAGGCTGCCTCATTACAAAGCTAGTGTCTTCTGTATTTTATCTGCATATGAACTCGCGCTACTTTCAGCATGTTTTGAACAGCTGTGTACTAAAAATGACAGGATGGTGCATATAGTGATGTCCAAATTCAGGAAAAATTATAGTATTTTTTCCAAGTGGTTAGCTCCCCACCACAGAAAACTATTATCTGTGCCAGTGAGTACTTACAGAAGGAAAAAAACATCCCCTAGGCAACAAAGAAAAATTTTTAAAAGACTGTATTTAATTATCGTCAAGGATGAGAAAATCTGGATAAACTTCCAGACTTCAGCAGCATTCCCATCCTTCAGTCTAAGCACTCCAAATCTCATTCTTCTTTTCCTGAAGTTCCACCTTCAGTTTTATCAGGTCAAGATAATAATCTCTGAGTTAATGAGTTTGAGAGATGAGATTATCAGCTGTCACTTAAAATCCGAGTGAGAAAAATAATTAGATTTTTTTTAGAAGCAACAATTCAAAGCCCTTTTGCCTTTTCTCATTTGAAATGAGCAAAGTCTTCCCGAGGCATTTGTTTTCTTTAACGATACAAAACCTTTTGTAATTACTGACTTGAACAACTTGAACATAACATTCAAGATTGTGCAGAAACATGTCAGAGGCTTGTCACGTCTCCTTAGCTCTTGGGTTCTCATCAAAGGTGATACGCTGATAGGAGCCTAGAAAATATATTTTCAGCATTAATACAATTTGTATTAAGTATTAGATAACGTGTCCCTCTCTCTTTCATTTTCATAGCCTTGGCATTTTCTCTGCAAGACTGTGAAATTCTGTGGAGGTGAAGGTTTTTGACCTTCAGTGCATTAACTTTGGTTTTGAGGAGGAAGCACTGATGGACTGTTTATTTGATCTAACAAGAGATTTGATCTGTACTGTAAAGATCTCCATGCCTTGCTGGACTGACACATATAGTATGCTAACTAGACATCACTGAAATAGTTTTGCCCATGAGTGAAAGTCAGAAATGCAGCACAAATGCATTCATGCCCAGCAAAAGGTCTCATCTCTTGTGTTTATACTAGATGAATTGCAAAAGGAAAAGGAAGCTAATTTCACTCCTACCCTGATTCTCCTCACCTCCTACTACAGCCTTATTTTCTGATTGTTTCCTATGGCACAGAGGTACTGCTGTTTTCTCCCAGCTCAGAAGGATTACATAATAACCCTCAATGACCAGAAAAGTAGTCCACTGTTTTTCATCTAGGTGCTATGAAGATCATACTGAGTGCCATTAAAAGACATTTACTGAACAACTTGAAGGCACAGTCAACGTGTTCACAAGGGGAAAGTACTCTCTAATTTGATATCTTTCTATGATAAAATCACCCGTATAGTGCATGAAGGGAGCAAATACTGGATTCTCCACATGGGACAGGATAACACTAGGTGCAAGTATAAACTGGGAGAGGAGTGGCAGGACAGCAGCCTTGCAGAAAGTGATCTGGGGCTGCTGGTCGGCAGCAAGCTCAACATGAGTCAGCCATGTGCCCTGGCAGCCACGAGGGCAAACCGCATCCTGGGGTGCATCAAGCACAGCTTGAGTAGCCAGTCAAAAGGTGTGATTATCCCGCTATACTCAGCATTTGTGCAACCCCACCTTGAATTTATCCCACAATTTCAGGATGTCAAGGTCCTTGAAGAAATCCAGAGAAAGCCAACAAAGCTGGGGAAAGGTCTAGTATGAACTATAATATAATTCTGACCCTCAAAATGTATTTAAATACCACCATCAATGTGTTTTTCAGATCTAGTGGGAACTCACAGAAACACAAAATGTTTCTGTTTTCCTTTGTCTAAGAGACCTTGCTATCACACTTTCTGCTAAAGCAAGAAAAAAGCTTATTAAGTCTTTCTAAAAATGGCTAGATCTTCAGGATTGAATAAGCATTTCTTTTCCAACCCTTCTAATTTTTCTGTTCTTTCATATGACATCTTCCTTTCTCTCCCAATCATCTGCCAAAACAATGCATGGATTTTAAATCTACTTCCTTCCCTCAAAAACATTGTAGAAATTAAATCTAACTAAAGGAAAAAGCATGGTAAGGAAAAATCAGAAATGGGTCCAGGTGTGGTATCTTGTGACATGACCAACCTCCATATTAGCAGAACTTTTAGAAGAAGAAATATGGTGAGGAACACATCAGAAATTAATCCAAAGTCTCTTGAACACAAACATAATTTTGTAAAATTAAGCCTTCTGTTTCTGTAAGTGCTGTACAGCAAAAGCTAAGCTACTTTACATACACTTGTTGGTTTATGTGTTCTAGATTTTGAGGTAAGGCAGGATTTACAGAATCACAGAATCTTAGGGGTTGGAAGGGACCTTGAAAGACCACCCAGTGCAACCCCCCTGCCAGAGCAGGGAGAAGTCTCATTTCAGCTGGAAATTTCTGTCACTAAGAAAGAGAAGTCACAGTATTTAGTGGGATAGACTGGGCAAACTTGATACTGAATGGATCTCATGGTTTCATTTTCACTGACATTTAAATATGCTAAATGCAACGTGGTAACTTCTACTGATACAGCTGGAAGAACAGTAAAGGCTTTCCCAACACTTGAATACCAGTACCCCTATATCTCCCTTTTTTCTTCATAGGAATGCCATGCTCTTCCTCTGTGCAAAAATACATTCACTTTTAGACAAGAAGCAAGCTGCTTCTTTCTCCTGCACCATGTCTCCAAAACAGTGGTTTGGGGACTATTATTAGTTCTTTAAATAATCCTGTGATCTTGTTTCTACCTCATTTCACCCAAGCTTTCTTTTCTTCAAGAATTCTTGGTGCCTTCTCAATGAAAGCTTCTCAAAAACAAGAAAAAAAAGTTATCTCTCTTCTTACTTTTTCTCAACCTAAACCATGTTTTCCCTATTAGTGTTTACAGTGCAGTTATTCTCCAGCTCCTAGACTCGGTATTCAAAACACCTCTGGAACTGAGAAAGACAAGAAATACCCATGCAGAATCACATCAAGAGACCAAAAACATTGGAAGAATTTGGTGGCAGAAAATCCAAGCTATAGTGTGGCTTAGCTACAACACTAAGCCAAAAAAAAATAAAAATGAAGTGACTGAACTGATAGAACACACAAAAAGTAGCATACCAAGTTTATGTCACTATTTGGTTTATTCCAGCCACAACTTTGCATCAAGACAGGGTAAGTCACTTGTGAGATTGAGAGAGACTTCACTCGCTATGCCACAAGCTGTGCTGGTGACCTGGCCTGTTTCCCCTTTCCACTTAATGTTTCTTTGTATCTCACTGGAAATACTAATAGCATGTTATGAAATGGTTCCAAACGTTAAAGAGAAATAATTGGAAATTCTTGACATCGCACTTCCTTTGGGATTAATGAAAATTCAACACAGTATGTTTCACAATACAAAGAGAGGGCTTAAAAGGGAGAAAATAGGGTGTTCTCTGAATCATACTGTTTCACCTTTTTTTTTTTCCCCAATAGAGAAACATAAATATGCTGGCATTGTTAGAACAAAAAAATTATAAATAAGATTTGTTTCAAGAGTGAAAGAAGCATGGAAAAAAACCACTTATTTTGAGAAGAAATGGTTTGTATGGGTAGGATTGATAATTCTTAATGTATTTTTCTCGACTTATTATATGCTTCACTTTTTTATGAGAAACACTGCACTTGGAGTAAGCAGAAAATATTTCTGTTGCTCTACAATTTGGATATACTTGCTTATATGAACATAGTCAACAATTTGAAATTTGAATGCTTTAAATTGTCAGAGGCAAGAGGAATTTTTTCCTGATACCCCTTTTCTTTTTATCACATTCTGATCAATTTCATGGTCTTTTGTTGTCAAGTATTCATCGTAAAGCAGGTCATCAGTTTCTTTTCCAAGCAGAATTCCATTTCTCTAAAAACAGATGATAGATCAACCATACACCATGCCACAGAAATTAGTACTGCCAAGAGAGATGTCTACTAGCATTCAATACCAGAACAAAGGCAGTACCCTCAAAAGATACCAGAAAGCTGGGCTGAATGCTGCAATAGGATAAGAAGGAATAGAGTTGTGCAAGAGTTGTATCTTCAAAAAACATTCTGTAGATAAGAACCAAAATTAAGTAGTTTGTTTGTTTGTTTGTTTTAAGTCATAACAGGTAAAATAAATTAAGGGAGGATTTAGATCACATTTTGAGAAATCTTATTTTAAGAGTTGACATATGGAAACCCAAGATCCCATCATAAACAAACTATAAACATAGTCACAGCAAAACCTAGAGAGCTTCTCAATTCCTACTAAAGAAACTCCTTACATTAGCAAGTTAGGGGTCATTTTACAAATGTTTACATTTCCAAGTGAAAGTGTGCTCTTTGCCTTTGTTGGAGGATGGGTCTCTCCCCTGGCACCCTGTAGTGCACTATGCAGTTGCTTTAGGAGAAGGTCCACCTCTTCCAGCAAATTCAGTGTCTCCTCTTCCAAAGTGTCTCACTCCTAACATCAAACTAGTTTCTCACAAACAGGCATAAAGTGCAATAAAGACATCAGACAAGCTTAAAATCAGCTTCTTCCTGTGTAAACAAGATTGTGTTAATTTTGCTATAATTTACTGGAATGCATTATTTAAACAAATCCGCATTTTCTATCAATGAGTTATTTTATGTGAGTAAAAGTGCTAATACCTCAGAAGGTCCTCAGAAGGTAAAAGTATCACTTCCTCCTTTACTTACCAGTCACAGTAAAACTCATCACACAGGTTTTGTTTCTACCAGTAGCTATGCAGCTGTAGGTTGCAAAGTCAGAGGCTATAATGTTTTGACTGACAATCATGGGGATTGCCTGTTGAGAGCAATCCACCAGTGCACGTTCTTTGAAATCTGAACCAAAGCTTTGCTTTCCTGACAAGTTGCACAGAACAAGAGTATCCACTCAACCTGCTTTAATCCTTTCCCACATCACTGGGTGCACTAAATCTCAAAATTTATAGGGACAAGTAAAAGCAACATTTCCTCCTGGCTTGGTAAACACAGGATTATTTTGTTTCTCAGATACTTCAGAAGCATCTGTTCAAAAACACACACAAAAAAAACCCAACAACAAAAACCTACTCATAATTGGTTTGAGGAAAAATATGGCAAATATGAATGAAATTTACTTACAACAGAAAGACAGTCAAATAATTTGAAAAACTGAATAATATAATTTACACCTTTCTATTATTATATTTTTGTGCACATTTCTACAAAATAGTCTTAATGGAACTGTGATGCTTCAATGACATTGCAAAGAAGGCTATTTTTATTAATTTTGAGTACACTAATATTTTAGTAACCGTTTCGGCAAATATTCAACAGCACTATTTATGGAGCCAGTCTAATTAAATTTGTGACAGTCTTGTTCTGCTTTCACACTAATTATAAAAAGAAAATGGCTTTATGCAACCCTCAGGATGTGCATTAGTAAATTACATTGCAAGATATTCCAGTCTATGTACTACAATTATCCCATTTCTGAACCTCACCACTTAAATAAAAAATTTAACTATTACTCTATGTGAGAAAAACCTGTGTGATAATCAAGCTGTGCTATGAAATGACACTTCAAGACAGATTCAAGCCTTCCACCAAATATAAACCATAGATATATCTTAAATAAGCTTGACTGAAATTGCCCTGCTCTGAGCCATTGTTTTTAGTAATAGAATTCACTGTTTAGAAATCGAGAAAATAAATAATTAAGTCTTCAACAGAAAGATTCTCAATGTTTCTGACATTCAAAGCATTCAATAGACATTTGGTTTCTGAAGTCAGCCTTGTAATGCATATATTCATGAGTTAGGACTAGCACTGTCATCTTTTTGAAGACTTTAGTCTTGAAAAAGATTAATGATCAGAGTATTTTTCCTACACTCTAAAAGGACTGATCTTTCCTGCTGTTCAGTGAGTTTCTTTTTTAACTGCATTTCTTTCATAGAATTTACGTTAAAAATGTCACTAGAATATATGTTTAATGTGTTTACATCTATATGTGCAACAGTTGGATGCAAAGACAGAAAACAAAAATTGCATTAGAAAAATTACAGTCATTAAAAGCATCAAAATGTATTATTTAAAAAAAATACCAAAGTTTTAATATTAAGCTGTAGCCAGATTCATGGGATGGCTGGTTGCAGTAGCACTCTGAATGGAACAGAATACACTGAAGGACTGAGCTAGATTTAGATCCTCCTTGATACCACATTTTAATCACAAATCTAGGGAGGAAAATGCCAGTGAAATGTATTTCCTTGGTAGTGCCGAGGTTGTCAAAATCATAGGTACTGGCAAAATCAATATGGGGTGACCTACCTCAGCTTCTAAGCCAGGTGCAAAGTGTAATAGGATTTCATGTGGGCAAGTATCTACCCTACATCTAGGTATAAGTTATTCCATTAATGTTGGCAGCATGGAAATTTAATTGTGGAACTCTGAAACTTCTGAGACTTGGGCAGTCTGAAATGGTGAATGAAGATGTTTAGCCTGCAAATTTTTATCAATGGAGCACAGCACAGTAAAATTACATTCCTTCTGCCTTTGGAGACCAGAAGTATGACTAAAACATTGAAATACTGAAATACAAAAGTAACGGTGTCTAATGAGTTTAGCCAAAAAAAGAATAAAAAATTAAAAAAATTAATTAAAATCTTGAAGATCCATGTAGGCTGCAGTCATGGAGACAGAAAGTTAATGATAGACAAGGACAGAAGACAGAAAAATTCACAGAACTAAACAGAGGTACAACATGATGAAACTAATTAACTCATTAGACAGCTTGCCAAAGACATCTAAATTTTTATTACTGATGATGACTGCCATGGTTGGATAATCATTAAGATATAATGGTAGTTGAAGTAAGAATTTACTCATGGAATTCTAAGTATTATTAAAATCAGACTACTATGATGGGACTCTATACTTGCAAAATATGGTCCTTGAAGTGCACTTCCTCAAAAGTCACTACACTAGAATAGGTAATTTTTTTTTTCACATCTTGCAGATTCGTATCTGCAGATTCAGATTCAGATCTGCTAAGGAAGAGAGGAAAATATCTTTGGGGCCAGATAAGATCCACCCAGTTGTACTAAGGGAGCTGGCAGAAGTGCTCATCAAGCCAATATCCATCATCTATAAGTAGTCTTGGCAAACTGAGGTCTTCGTTGACCGGAGACTGACAAAAGTGATGCCCATTTACATGAGGGGCAGGAAGGAGGATCTAGGGAACTACAGACCTGTCAGTCTGACCCCAGTGACAGGGAAGGTTATGGAACCTTAAGTGCCATCACACAGTACATACAGGACAAAGAGTCTATCAGTCTCAGTCAGCTTGGGTTCACAAAAGGCAAGCCCTGCTTGACTAACCCTATCTACTTCTATGACAAGGTGACCCATTCAGGGGATGAGGGACAGGCTACGGATGTTGTTGTTTATCTAGACTTTAATAGAACCTTTGACACAGCTTCCCACAACATTCTGTTGGAGAAACTAGCTGCTCATGGCTTGGACAAGTGCACTCAGAGCGTAGAAAACTGCATGGGTGGCTGGGCCCAAAGATTTGTGGTGAATGGAGTCCAATCCAACTGGCTGCCAGTCACAAGTGGTGTTGCCCAGGGCTCAGTATCTGGCTAGCTCTATTTCATATCTTTATAATCTGAATGAGGGGATAGAGTGCACCCTCAGTAAGTTTGCAGACAACACCAAGTTGGGCAGGAGTGTTGAACTGCCTACAGCTCTGCAGATGGACCTGGACAGGCTGGATAGATGGGGTGAGGCCAATTTTGTGAGATTCAACAAGGCTGTGTCAAGTCCTGCACTTGAGTCACATCAACCCTAAGCAATGTCACATGATTCTAGGAAATAAAAAGGTAATTTAAATAAATTTTCTCTCCCGTCATATTCTTACAGGTCAGATCCTTACCTCATGTCCCACTTTTCACACCACTAACCTCTAGCAACTGCCTGCTTTACAATAAAGCGTGTATTCTTCCCTGAGAAATCATTTCTTCACTATGCAGTCTTTGCTGTCTTCTGCTATGAGCAAGACCTACTGTTACCCACAGTCTCCTAAGGACCCTTGAAATCTCTTCTACTTCTGGGTCCATCCTTGCTGACTTATTCATTTCATGCCATTGCTATCCTGAACTCCAGGTGTTTCTCCTATCTAAACATACTTATTAGGGAAATTTTGTGTATGATAATGATTCCTTCCACCTTCCAGAGGATTCCTACCTGCCTAAAAAAGCAGCAATTAGGACTGTATAAAAACCAGCCTCTTTCCTACTGTCCTGCCATACATTTGCTAGAAAAATATACATTATATATATGGTGAACTGTGAACAAGATAAAACTTTCCACCAAAACAATGAAAATCCCCTGTGTCTTAAAATGTATTAGTAAACTCTGCATATTGTATTTGCTCAACAATACATCACAATTTCCCAATAACATATATAATACTCCAACCTCCAATAGCATACTGTAACAGGTACTTTACAAAGCTAAGATTGCCTTGCAACCTCAGTGAAGTATTTCCAGGTACAAATCTTGATTTATTTGTACAATTTGCCAGCATACAAATAATAAATAATACTGGGAACTATGTACAATTATCCATCTTAAAATAGAAAAAGTTTTGGGATGCTCAGATGCTGCACATTCTATCATTACCATTTTCAAAGAGATATCGTGACACATTTTATCTTTTGTACTGCATATGTATTTTACTTGACAGTATGCAGCAACATTCAGGTATTTTCACTCTTGCTGAAAGATGTAAATAGCTCCCCTTCTTACAATATGATACCTTTGACAACCTAAATGATTATGTAAAGCACAAACACTGGAGAATCAAGCCTACATAGTTCTAATTAAATCTTCCAAGTACACTGAAGTGTTCCAGGCTTTTGTTTTAAGCAATTGTCCCATTTTATTTTCACACTAGCATTGGCAGAGTTCTTTCATGTTCCCTCTCCTCTGTTCATCCACTTTCTTTATTTAGCACCTTTCTGAACAAAGTTTCTTTTATTTCAGCCTGGCAGGCGTGGGATGAGAACCTCCCATTCTGAAAAATACTTCTATGGGCAAAAAGGCACACCCACATACTTTCACCTCCATGCACACACAATTCAAGGTGACACACCATATGCGAACATTTTAGAAACTGGAAAAAAAATGTATCATTACATCTGATAAAAATAGTCATCCCCTTCTTGCTGCTCATTCTGGCCACTGCCACCGCTGCCTGCTCTGCCAGATAACATGGTCATGTCATCCTGCCTCCTGCACAGAAAGTTCCTACTTTCTGATGTTACAGCACTCACGGTAGGTGCATTTGCTTCTGCTTAGTAAATAAGTGCTCTGTGTTTGGTATCCTCTCTGCATCTATTTTCCATGATGTTATATCATCATCTTTTACAATATTTTTTTTTTTTTTTTTCAGTCTGCTTTAGGGCCATGAGGCATATAAAGGATAAAAAATGTAAGCTTTCCTATTTAAAAAAAAAATATTAATTCTTGGAAAGAAAATCTCAGAACTAAAGAGGTACAAAAGAGTGTAAACCATATTCCCAGAATTTAAAGGGCCAAGTGACTAAAATAAAATCCCGCAGCAGGGAAATTGTTGAAATTCAGAATTTTCTTTTGAAGGGAAACGAAAATAATGGTCTCATCTTTCCCAACCCCCTCACCCCTACCCCATTTTCAAGTAAAACTCAAGGTGCAGAATTTCACTCTGATGACACACAAATCTCATGCATTCCTCCTGGTTTAAAACCATATACAAAGGAAACAATACTCATACTTCAACATCAGTTCTGCAACTTCAGAAAGGCAAAATTCAGCACAGTAAAATAAAACACATCAAAACACTCTTCTGGTATTTCATGCTTCTGTATCTCTGTTGAGGCTTAAAGCTTAACAGAAGTTAAGCACTACCAGAGCTGTTTTTAGATTAAGAAAGCTGCATCAGCTGCTGCAGGCAAGTGCACACGCTGCCAAGTAACAAACACAGGTGCTCACACCCCACCGTCAGTCATCACGGCACACATTTTCCATGTGTTCCCAGGTATCACAAGTTCTGCTTATACTAATGGTGACAGAGCTATCTTCAAGGTAGCTACTCAAGAGAACAATTCTGATGCTCTCCATCAGAAATAACTAATGACCTTAATAGATGTTTTCAAAACTAATGTAGCTCTACAGCAGAGACAAATTCTCAGGTCCCACTTCATTTGCTGAAGCTCTGCATAAAACTACAAACTTCTTCCTCAGTTTACTGTAACTGACAAAATAAATTGCATTAAAAAAAAGATTTAAAATTTTATGAAGGTGAACCTTCTCCAGGGTTTTTCTTTTCATCAAAGAAATCAACTTTCAGTTGAGAAAATACTTCAAGATTAACCATTTCACCCTACCTAATCAGACTAGATATGAAATTATATTTATCTCCCCCTCTAGTACCTTCCAGCTGTAGAGAATGTATTTTGAATAGTCCTGAGGAGAAGGACTTGGGGGTGTTGGTTGATGAGAAGCTCCACATGAGCCAACAACGTGTGGGCTTGCAGCCCAGAAAGCCAACCATAGCCATGGCTGCATCAAAAGAAGCATGGCCAGCAGGTCAAGGGAGGTGATTCTCCTCCTCTGCTCCACTCTTCTGAGACCCTACTTGGAGTTCTGGATCCAGTTATGGAGACCCCAAATAATGAAGGACTCTCTGTTGGAACAAGTCCAGAGAAGGTCCACAAAGATGATCAGAGGGCTGGAACACCTCTCCTATGAAGACAGGCTGAGAGAGTTGGGGTTGTTCAACCTGAAGAAGAGAAGGCTCCAGGGAGACCTTATGGACACGTTCCAGTACTGAAAGGATGAAGAGAGAAAGAGTACAGTGCTACTAAGGGTGAGAAAATAATTGTTTGTTCAAGTATAAACCTTCCTTTACTTCAAGAAAGAAGAGTTTGGTTGATGGGTGTCGTGATCTGCGACCTATTATATCTCCTTTTTGGAGTTAATTTAACTTACTGGGATCTGCCGAGAGGTCCGCACGCAGCGCTCGCCTCTCACAGAGGAGCAGTGAACTTCGGCACTAACTTTTCAGGTGAGACACTTGTTCAATGCTCACTAGTGTTTCCAATAACAGCAGCCAATCCCCAATTAGAATTTACAAATACACGGTTTATCGAGGGGAAAAAAAAAACAATTTGGGGCAGGAGACTCAAAGAGGGTAATTAAAAGACACAGGATCTGTAAAATATCTTTAAAACACCAAATACCAAGAACTTACATATGCTCTAATGCTTATATATAGATAGGCCTTATTTACACACCCAGATTAATTATTACTATCACACAGAGGGGAAGAGGAAAGAGGGATATGCCCGACGCTTGTCCCATAGAGGGTCACAGTTTGTGTGCAGGTAAGTGAGAGTAGCTGCGGGTGACTTCCCCTGCAACCCGGTCTTAGAACCACGGGTGGCAGGAAGAAATCTCACCGCACGTGCTCAGTAGCAGGCAGGTTCCGCAGGTGGGCAGCAGCAGGCAGGAACTGCAGGCAACCAGGTTCCGCAAGCAAGGATCGCTGGCAGCCTGGCAGGACCGCAGGCAGGTCGGGAGCTGGGACTACAAAAGCCGCGGGTGAGGCGGGACAAGCCGGGTCTGCAGGGATTAGTCAGGACTGCAGGGGAAGCAGGAGCCAGGCTGCAGGGACTAGCAGGTAAAGTGGGAGCTGGGACTAGCCGAGAGCCAGGACTAGCCAGGAGCCGGGCTGCAGAAACTAGCTGGGAGTAGCAGGTAAACAGGAGCAGGAACAGGATCGGGGACCTCTGGCTGGCAGGCACCCCCAAGGCGCAGGTCACCCCCCAAAAGCAAGCAGCAGCACCAGCTTCAGTGTCTGTCCAAAACCGTCCCAAAGCAGCCCACACGCTGTCTCTTTTATGCTTCTCCTTTGCTCCCAATTGGCCAGTCTCTTGTTTCTGGGGCTTCTCAGCCAATCAGACAGGGACTTTTTCCCACCACTGCTGTTACCAGGCAGACTTGCAGTTTGCAACCTTGTTGCCATTTTCCCGCCACTGACCCTCTCTAGCTCGCAGCCAGCAGCTACCTCCCTCATGGCGTCGGACTTGTTTTCTGGCAGAGGAGGTGGGCGGGAGAGGGTTTAAAGTGCCACGTGGAGCAGCCATCTTTAAGTCATCTATGACTACTGACCTAAAGGGCATATTATATTCGTGTGAGGAAACGTCTGGTCCTTCACAATGGGGAAGAAGTCACTTGATAAAAGCATACATTGTATTATTCCAGGATTCACCTGCAGGACAGTCTTGAAGATATAAAAAGTCAGAATTTCAAATTTTTATCCTTTCCAAGAATTTCATCAGTTTAGGATGAAAGGAATCTACCAGCAATAAGAGTACAATAAGGAAACAGAGGAGTGACACAAGATACCATGCTCAGCCTTCACTTATTGCTAATGATCCCTATTGTCTCACAGTGAAAGAAGAGAAATGATATACTGAGAAGCTACATGCCAAAGCACGTGTGCATGTGCACACATTTACATTAGTGTCTACCTGCTCATATCTTCCATGAGGCTTCTGGGTGTCGGACTTCAGGCAGAGCAGAAGAGATCAAATTTTAAGCCACACAGAAGAAAAAAGACAGGGGAGAGCAGAAGGGAAAGGGTGTGAAAAATCAAACTGGTTCCTAAGGACAACTGTTAAACCACTTTTTCTCAGGAGGGAAAGCCAAAGGTGCCAAGGTAATGGACAGACTACACAGCCATGCTGCCCAGCCACAGCAGTGTTGTAACACTCAGGAGTGAAGCATGAGAGTGCATTGTGGGGAACAGCTGCCCTGCATCTCAGATACTGGTTATAAGTTTTAATGGATTGTTTTCTGTACTGAAAATATACTGGAGAAGAAGAAAAATACAGTGTATTTCATAATGTCTGTTATGAAGCTTAGTACCAGGTAAGAAAATGGAAGAAATCAATATATCATCAGTATATTTTACTGAATGCTTCCTTTCCATTTATTTTTATCCTTATTAAGTTATAAATTATATTCCCATCTGACAGGCCAACTGAAAGAAAGGTTCATCATTAGAAATATAAGCAGCAGAATGAGGTTCTGCAGATGGAAAAATTTCAGAACTTAAAATATTAATAATCTCTTTGTTATTTCCTTTAGAATATTTGGAATTCTAACTATCTGAATCTGTTATTCTTTTTACCGTCTCTTTTTCACATACCTCTGTTTATTCCATAACCTAACATGTATTTCCCCAAATAAAATATTATTCAGTCTGTCCTAGATAAACTAATACTATCCCCTTCATTTTTAATATTTTGAAGCTGTGACTGTGCACTACCCATTTTCCCCTGCAATTGCATCCTGTAATGATTTCCAAATTCCATTATCTTAAAGTTTCATCCATCACATTTACACTTTGAGAAATCAAAACCAACATTATAAAACTCTTGGATCTGGATTTAACTACTGGGTGCCACAGCAGATACAGTCAATACTAGATAGAATATCAAACTTTCGTTCCAGTGGTGGCTGCGGAGTCATAGAATTAGGGAATATTACCTAAAAAGATTAAGATAGCTTACAGAGGCAGGGGAATACTTACATAATTCTAAATAGATGGAGGGGTGGATGGATAGATGCACGAATAGATGGATGGATGGATGGATGGATGGGTAGATAGATAGATAGATAGATAGATAGATAGATAGATAGATAGATAGATAGATAGATAGATAGATAGATAACCCAATAGATTCACTTCCAGGTTACTTTTGGCTTTCTCAGGTGCACCCATTCATGCTTGGACAGTATTTCAAGGTTCCTTCCAAGTCAACTACATCTGCTTCTGTTGTGTCTATGCTTCCTTTTTATGTTTAAGTTTAGTCAGGAGCTTCTTGTTCATCCGTGTAGGCCTTCTGACACTTTTGCTTGATTTCCTGATTGTCTAGATGGACCACTGGAGGAGGTTTTCCTTGAAAATGTTTTCTCCACCACCCTTGGGAGCCTTCCACAGGGATCTCTGAATGGGTCAAAGCCTGCACTTTTGAAGCCCAGGGCAGTGATCCTGCTTTTTTGCTTTTATCCCCTACTCTTGGGATCATGAACTCTACTATGCAGCCCAGGATGCCCCTGTCTTCACAATCCCAGAAAGTTCTTCCTTCTCTGTAAGTCTGAGGTTGAGCAGAGTGCCTCCTTTTCAGCTACTTAATCACCTGAGTGAAGAAATTATAATCAATAGACTCCAGAAACATCCCAGATTAATTTTGCCCTGCTGTGTTGCTTCTCTACAGATACCAGGCAGTTGAGTTCACCCATGAGGACCACAAAATGTGAAGCTTCTTTCAGTTATCTGATGAAGGCCTAACCTATATCAGGCCTGATTACCCTTATTAAGCAGTGAGTAGCAGACACTCACCACAATATCACCTATGTTGATTTGCCTGTTAATCCTGACCCTTGAGCTCTCAGTTGGCTCATATCCCCTCCTTACCACTCCAGCCTGTTCTTCATGAAGAGCTTGTATCCAGCCATTGCAGCACTCCGGACGTTCAAGCCATCCCACCATGTCTCTGTGAGCACACTGAGATCACAGAGTCACAGAATTATCTTGGTTGGAAAAGACGTTCAAGTTCACCAAGTCCAACCATCAACCTACCATTGACAAGTCCTTAGCTAAACCATATCCCTAAGTACTGTGTCTGTATGACTCTTAAATACCTTGAGGGATGGTGACTCCACCGCTGCCCTGGGCAGCCTGTTCCAATGCCTGATAAATCTTTTGGTGAATAAATTCTTCCTAACATCCAATCAAACCTCACCTGGCGCAACCTGATGCCATTACCTGTTGTCCCATAACCTGTAACTTGAACAGCCTGATCCCAACCTCTTTACAACCTGCTTTCAGGTAGTTGTAGAGAGCAACAAGGTCTTCCCTCAGACTCCTTTTCTTTAGGCTAAACAATGCCAGTTCCCTCAGCCACTTCTTGTAAGACATGCTCCAAACCTTAATCAACTTCCTTGCTGTTCTTTGGACACTCTCTTAGTAGCTCAATGTCCTTTCTGTAGTGAGAGGCCCAAAACTGAACACAGTACTCGAGGTGCTACCTCACCAGTGCCAAGTACAGGGGTAAGATCACGTCCTTGGTCATGCTGGCCACACTATTTGTGATACAGACCTGGATGCCATTGGCCCTCTTGGCCACCTGGGAACACTGCTGGCTCATGTTCAGCCAGCTGTCAATCAACGCACCTAGGTAATCCATCCAAGATAGTGGTCCTTCAGCTGTGCACAGAACTCTTATTCTTTCTTTGTTACTCATGCTGTGTTCACTGGTGTACAGATGCTTCATATGGTCATCCAGTCGTCCTGATTTCCCAGAAAAGGTGTAAGAGCTTCCAAACAATGTGTTCCCTCTGCATTTCCTTATTGTGTGGACATATTCAGAATTGCCCTCTTTGTGCCCAAATTTGTTGGTTTTAAGGTGTTTCTTGTATAATCTAATAATCTCAAACATTTGCTTGTAAGCTCAGTCCACTTCCTCACTCACTTGCAGGTCGCCATCTCACTTTCTTGTTAAAGCTCTCCTCACCATCCTCTTGGCAAGGATGCTTCTCCCCCACATGCTTAGGTGGATCCTGCCTCTTTCTTGATCATCAGTTCTTGATCATCAAAAAGTGTCCATAGTGATAAAAAGTAACACCTTGTTCACACCAGCCATGCAACTGGATCTTGACCCACAGAATCTGGCCCCTCTTCCCAGGGCTTTTCCCTTTATCAGCAGGATCAAGGAAACGTCACCTAAGTCACCCGTGTCCTTGATCACCACCTCCACCAATATATAGTCACACATCAGACACATAAAGCACAGTCATACATCTTTGGTGTATGTGTGAAAAAGCTACAAGGCTTAGGGGTCTGAGAACTAGGCAAGCCTTGGTAGTCTCTCTGCAGCATCCTAGAGTCTACCTTGGCAAGCAGCAAACCTCCCCAGACAGCAATTTGGGTCAGCAGATGAACAGATATGAATTGAGAGTCATCTTCAAATTAGCACACAACAGCAAGTCAGTTAATAGCTATAGTATCTAGCTAACATGCAATGCATGCTCATCAAAACAATGCTCCCAGGGAACATACAAAAAACATCCTTACGATTTTCTCTTGCTTTGGTAGAAACACAGCAGTCCTCATGGGTACTGAAAGTTCTGATGCAAAGAATATAAACAAGAGTACCTAACAGCACCATTATTCTTAGTAACTAACTGAACATTCAAAACAGTAAGGAGTAAAAAGAAGAAAAGAGGATAAAAAAAGTAAAAAAATCCCCAGTGCTGAATGAAAGGATGATCTGATTGTTAGCCAAACATAATAAAAAATGTTATCTCATTGTCTGTTTCCAAATGACAATTTTTCTCAAGTATGTCAACAGAGAGTCATATACAAGACAAAGGATGTATTATTTTGCTTCATTTAGCAATGATAAGAAAGACCTTAGTGGAACACAGTGTTTCATTCTATGTATCTCACTTTAATAAGGTTATATACAAACTGGAAAAAATTCTAATGAGAAAAAGAATGATGAAATTTAGAATAATGAATGAAGAAGAAAAGTTATAAGAACTGTGCTTGTTTAGTACAGAGGGATGACTGAAAGCTGGCAATATGAGAGCTTCCTCTTTTTTCAAAGGAAGGACTGCAGCAACTGAACTCAGTATTAAACAAGATATATCTGTTAGATACAACGGAAAAAAAATCTTCTAAGTGCTAGAATGACTACACAGAGTATTATATATGGATTTCCAACATGGGAATCGGTCAGGGATGATATAGATATGCTGAAAACACAGAGATGGATGGTATGAATTTGAAAAGTCTCTTCCAGCCTGTTTTCCATAATTCTGTAATTCCTTTTAATCTAAGCTTTTCCTTCAGAAAGGAAGAGGAGATGTCTGCTACCCTCCCAACAGGGCTGGTGTGGTTTTTTCCCCTAGCCTTTTATACTGAAGGGGCATCTAATCCTTAATTCATCACAGAAGATCAAAACGTTAGAAAAGCAGCATTTAACAGGTCAATAATCACAGCAGAGGTGTGAAAAAGGCAGTTTCACTTGCCTACATCCTCTTGCTTTCTAATTAGGTGCTGACAACATGGTTGACACAGTGTAAGATACAGAGACATTTCTTGCTCTGGGGAGCTCAGAGTCTAAGAGCTGAAGAATGGAAATCCCTCAGGATTAGTTCTTGCTTCCATGTGCTTTAAAGCGCTGATAACTTTTCACTGTAGACCAATGAATCACATTCTAAATTGAGACAGAGATAAATAGAAAGCAAGCTATTTCAGGTGAACAGGGACTTGAAAAAAAATCTATGCAACTTGCTGCTTTTGGCAGACAGAAGAACATTAATATAGAAGTAAGTGCTGAGTGGCATGGATATCACCACACTAGCTAAGAATAGAAAAGCTCTGTCTCTGCTATCACAGAAGAGATTGATCACTCTATTTAAAATATGGGAGTACGTCGTGGTACATGTAGCATTTAAATACTCTATTAATTAATTTCCATTTCTGCTCAGAGTTGCTAACAAAACACTTCTCTTGAGCAATCCATTGTCACTAATTGACAGAAATACAAATTTACTAATGAGTAGGAAAAAAAATCCAATCATATAACAAGAAAAAAATCAATTTACATTATGGGAATTTTTAAGTCAAACTGGTACTATTTTAACACCTAACTGAAACAAAACTCCTGAGAAAATAAACGTCTCAAAATATACAGATATTCATGTTAGAATTCAACAGTTTTGAAATGCAAATAAACAAACACAGGACAATAATATTCCAGGTAATGTTAATGGCATTTGCTCCTCATGGAAATAAACGTACAACAAAGCTCTGCCATAAAGACCAGTTTTCATATAAACTGCTTATATATCACATAAGTCTTCACCGATGAAGACTTCCAACTTTCTATTTATTTAGCAAAAACATAGTGTATAGGAGTATAACAACATTAGTCTGTGATCTGTCTAATTATGTTTATTATAGTCTATATTTTAAGTTAAATTTGCTTTGTAAATTTGTCCATTGTGTATTTTAAGACTGCTGATCCAGCTTTAGCTGACTGTTCTGCATCACAAAACTCTTCACAAGTTGATTTACTTTGTTTCCGAGACAGTTTTTGCCTACACTCAATCATTTCTGGTGGAGATTTATATCAATATTCTGATAATACCTTTTGATGGAAACTTAAAACCCCTTAGTCTAGGGATTGCTACGTATTGTTGCAAGGCTACCTAGAGAGCTAAGTATTAATAAGGCCAAATGGTTTGGGAGGATGTGTGAAGAACATGAAGCCAGTACTTCTCAAGGCAGGATGAGTCAGAGGATAGTTTGTGATTGCATAGGAAGAATCAGTACAGTGGTCTGGTAATGCGAAAGGTATTGCACGGAACTGCAACTGACAGAGAAACGCCTCATACTTTCATAGGGACAAGACAGAAAAGGGCAAGAGTATAATCACAGGCAATGACAATACAAAGCTATCATCAAGCAGTAATGGTACATTGTGTATCATCACAGATACTAAAGTGCAATAGGAAAACAATTTTAAGTACTTTCTGTATAAGAAGCCTAAATTAAACCCACTAAGTTCAACAAAGTATTGGTCCTGGAAGGTATTTTAAACATATATTACTACTAATGTCTTTTTTCAGGTTGAGAACAAGACAGAAATACACTTCAGATTTGTAAAAGTCTGAAGATCTTGATGAACAGATGCTAATGGAAATCATATAATCATGTTTTCAACCAAATACGTGTCTATTAATCTTCTCTTAACCTTTCTTGTTGATGTAGCCTCGTTATCCCCATGGAGTTAAGAATGGCTGAAAAAGAACAGACAAAACTAAGAACATAAAGGCAGATATGCATTACAGGATGACAGGACGAGGTCTCATTTTCTGTCGAATAAATGATGAAGAGACCACAATAATTCCTTAAATTCTTTTGAGTATTTATACTTCAAAAAATCCTTTCAAAGATTGTTGTACTGATGGATTTAACCAAAGAGAGAAGAACCATAGGACTCAAGACACTTCTGGAAAAGGGTCAAGTAAAGAAATGTGTCTATGTCTCAAGTTACTAAAGGCAAGAAAGTTCTGGACAAACCAGAAACAGACAAAGGATATAGAATAAAAAACAAAGGATATATCTTCCAATCCCTTTCTAAATTAAAGTCATCCAAGCGTCTATTCCAAAGTGCTAGAGACTGGAATTCCTACTGTTTCTTTGCTAGTGTTAGGTATATGACTGGCAACTGGCAAGACAACACAGCTGTGTTTTGAGTGGCCACCTGGGATGACAGCTAAACAGCTGCTCCACACCTGCCCAATGGACTGACCAAATACACTGCACTCTTAACACTCTTTCATTTGAAAGTATAATTACAACATCTGCAGCTTTGAATGCTTTCTCTTCTGGCCACCAAGTATATGAAATGACATCCTTTTTATTATGAACAACTCCTGGGTGATGTCTCCAACACTAATGCTTCTTCTATTAGTAGCAACTTCACTCTCTGCTCCTCACATTTTATACTGCACTCAAAAATCAGTCTAAACACTGTAGATAAGGAACTACAGATATTTATAAATTGTTCCTGAAGGAAAGTGAAATAAAACTGCTGACTCTTCCTATGTAATTGTTAAATCTTATCGAAAAATGTGCAATGAGTTTTCTCTAAAAGGATGAGTTTTGTTTGCTTAGTGCAGGAGTGGTTGTCATTCATAAAATGAGGGAATATTAAGGGCAAAAAATCCCTTGAATTCAGTTCTGAAAGCTGTTGGATATATGTTACTGCTACAGGAAAAAAAGAAACAACAGATTCGTCCAGATGGCAAATATCTTCCTGTGGGATAACTAGACTATTCTTTGCCAATATATTCATGTGTAACTGTGGAAGATAATTCTTTCAAGTTTTTTGCAATTAAGGGGCAAAATTTCAACACCATATCTACCATAAAAATCTCCTGTATTTATATAACATGCTAATTTTCCAATACAATATCCAGAGTATTATAGCTTTTCTGTCAGTATTTTTCAGTAACTGCCAATACAGAAAGCATGGATAACATTCTTCAGTTTGCAAGAACACTTTCTCATCTATTTTATAGATGTCATAGGAAATCTTTAGCCAAAATTTAAGGCAAAAAGAACAAAATATGTCCTAACATTATTATTACATATTGTGATGCAGCCACAGGACTAAACTGAGACCATATCTTGTAAAAAAATCAATTACTACAATAATTGCATACAATATTTTATATAAGTGGTGATTTATTACCACTTCTATGGTCTTCAGTCTGCCAGTGATGCAATGAGGCTAGCACACCAAGAAAAGGCCTCTGTAATGAGAGCTATAACCTCTTCCATCACCTGGGATCTCAGGTGCTCATGACAGCTCAGCCACTGCTTATCCAAGATTAATCTTTTTGTTGGTTTGTTGGGGCTTTTTGCTTTTTTTCTATGATTGAAAGAGAATTGCATTCACCCTCTCCAGACTTCAGTGGGCTGAGCTGCTGCTCTGCAACCAGAAACAAAGCCAGAAGCAGAGGCCTAAATAGAATTTCTCTAGTATTATTTTGCTACTAGATACACTGCAAATCTGTTGTGATCTTTTATTCACTCAATAGCATCTTTAATCATATATGAAGGGTGTAACCACAGTGGACCATTTTATCTTAAAGATGCCTCTACTCTAAAGGGAAAGAAATAGGGACGTTGTCAAAATACCAATAAATAGAAGTATGTCTAATACTTTTCAAATAGTTGACTTTTTTCTTCTCTTTCAGTTTTTTTTTTTTGTTTAAAAAAGCAAGTTATGATCCCCAAACCTTTTTAACTGCTTGAAGGTCTATTCCAACCTTGATGATTCTGTGATTCTGTGATTTTATATTGTGAGGGTCTTGCTAACACTTGAGGTGCTGGATCTAGTGATACTACTGTAACTGTTAGACATCACTTGAAATATTTAGTCCTTAAGCATCAGCACTTGAGGCCTCCAAATGTGCAAATTAAATTAAATACTCACTTTGTATTTGTAGTTTTAAAAAGTTATACCAAGCACATGGAAAGGAGACATATGACCTCTGATGATTACCTGGAATGAAGCACTGGACCTACTTTTAACAGCATGAGTACAGAAACACTCTTTTTTTTGCAAGCCAGCACAAGTTAATCCAATAGACCTTACCCAATTAATGTAACTGCCAGCAAATATGATCACCATGTGAAGAACATTTCACTTTATGCTTCAGTCTAGTTAAGAATCTCCACAATCTGTTCACAAGAACATGCAACAATAGAACAAGGGGTAACAGTTTCAAGCTAGAGAAGGGTAGATTTAGGTTGGACATTAGGAAAAAGTTCTTTAATATGAGGGTGGTGGATCACTGGAACAGGTTGCCTAGAGAGGTGGTGGAGGCCTCATCCCTGGAGACATTCAAGTTTAGGCTTGAGGGGGGTCTGAGCAATCTTTTCTGGTTGGAGAGGTCCCTGATTTTTGTAGGGGGGTTGGACTAGAAGACCTTTAGAGGTCCCTTCCAACCCAAGACATTCTATGATTTCATTCTATGATTCTACGATCATGAGTATAATGCCAGTGTTGAATATTGTGTCCACAAAGTTGCATCCACTTAAAAGCAGATACAACTTTAGCTTAGCCAACCAATATTTGACACTAAAAACACAAATTGCAAAGACATCATGCAATTCCTTAAATAAAAAAAAAAACACCAAAGCAAAACAAAACTAAGCAAAACAAAACAAACCAACCTAGTCACCTGGTCTAAATATTTGTTGACTGACTGTTATAGATAGAAGAAACTGATTTTGTACTGAGTTGCCTATTTCTCTGGGGACTGTAGGTAAATTAATGCTTTTAGAAAAGTAGTGTCTATTGGGAATCAGTACATTATAAATACAAACCAAATAAAACAATGTAATTGGGAAAAAAAAAGGCTTTTATTATCTATAAAATTATCTTTCTATGATGGTGGTCAGATTTCTTCATTCCAGTGAATACCTGATTCCTTAAAAAACACTTCAGATTCCAAGACCTTAAGTATGGGTGTATATTAATCCTATAGTAAAATAACTGGGTACAGTGAAATCATGAGACTAACATTCAGCTTTCGGAACGCTCTTTCCCTGATGCAGAATAAAAAACTTTAAATATAAACACCAAGGTCCTAATTTTACAGGTTGGAAGACAGAAAAAAGAAACATGATACATCTAGTGTCAGCAGCAACCTAAAATACCAGCTGCACAGTAGTGAATTTGAAGTTAATTGTTTATTTAATAAAGAAAGATGCCATCCAGAAAGTTTGACATTTTTAGTACTGATGAAGGTCCTAAGTAAAGTAATATGAAGCCTGACTGATAACAGTTCTACTATAGCTACTACATAAATAAATACTTTCTATAAACTTGGGTTTTAATAACATACTTATTTGCAATGCAGATTAAAGTAGTACTAATTTATCTTCACTGGTGATAACACTTCATTCTCTTCACATCAGTGTATATAAAGATCAGATTTATACACATCTGTCAGGAGCTGAACAGGATTGAATGTTCCTGTTCTCAGCAAACTTGATCCTTTAAATAGAAAAGGATTCATTACTCTTGAAATATGGGGGGGTTTTGAAGACTATTCTATCATCTGTACATAATGATCTTCTAAGGACTTCTATCAGAGAAGCTTGGTAATTTTCACCAGAGTTGTGAGTTGACTAATGCTGAATGGGCATGCATGGAAAAATACTATAAAAGGGTTTTCTCCTCTTACTTATATGGCTGGAAAGAAAACCAGATTGGTTGAGTGGTCAGGTAATTACAGAGTCTTTGGAAAGTACATGAGCAGCTACACAGAAAGTACATGGACATAACTGGATCTTTTTCTTTCGTTCTTCCATTTTCCACCAATAAAAAAGACTTATTTTAAAGAAAATGTCTTTTTTTTTTGTTTTTTTTTTTCATTTGAACTTCCCTACTTCTCTCCCTCCTGCTGCCACATCATTCCTAAGTGGTTATTTTGTTCCTGAAAAAGCAAGCACAGAAGAGCTTCTAGGGAAAAAAAAACCTTGACCCAGTAGAAATATCACCATTGCAATGACCACTAGTATGTGAAGACTGCCATGTACTACATTGCTGCTGTGACATTTGCCCGACTCCTCCAGTTCCCCTTTTTACTTCCTTACAATGACTTTTTGTCAAGTAAGATAATTCTTCTCTGTTGTGCTAGTTATTTTCCCCAAAATACTCCACTTCTTCATGTTATGTAATTGAAAAGAAAAATTAGAATGCCAGATACTTCTTTAATTGGCATGGATTTCTGGATATATCAGAAATGTATTTATTTTTTTAAAAGAGAGATTTATTTACCTGGCTGAATAATTTCTATTACTTTTCCCCAGATTCCATCTGGGCAAGTTACAATGGAATAAAAGTAAAGACCAACATCCTCTAAAGTGCTTTTAATGAACGATAAAGTCTTTTCTTCCCTGGAAGCATTTTTCAAAATAAATTCTTCCATTGTATTTGTCTTCAATACATATGCCATAGATTGGATCCAAGACAGCTATATTTTCTTTATGAATTACATTAAGTTTCAACCAGGATATCTGGATTTTCATGGCTGTTTTTGGATACATGCATTCCAGTTTCAACTTCTCAGTAAGTCTAACAGTTGAATCCACAAACTTTCCTTGCACATTGGCTAAAAGACACACAGAAGTTCAGTTTCAGAATTAAAATATCTGAAAACCAATACCAAAACTCAGAAACAACTTTGCAGCACTACAAGTAAAACACTGAAGAAAAAGTTCATTAAAAAAATCAATCAATCAAACAACAACAACAAAAACCAACCAGCAAACCCTAGACATTATTATTACTTCTAACTTGGGAATATCATTAAACAGTCAAAATTTATCTGAGCCGGACAGTAATGCTCTTGTGAATTGTGATCATACCTGTCATGATGCAAAAACAAAAGGAAAGATGTCAGCTAGGGGTAAGAAAGCAACCTTACTTCCACAAAGTTGGAGAAGAACAATAAGGGGAACTGTGTAGTCCATCTCAAAGAATACTGGAATTAGTGACTGCAGCATGACATGGTTTTATTCAATCTCTGCACACCTTGTGCCATTCTCACAGGACGTTTTTACTTTTGAAATGTGAAAAACATCATGCACTTTTTACTTTCACAATCAAAGAAACACCAAGTTTGATGTCCTGGTGCAGTTACATCAGAATGAGAATAAATTCCTATCAAATCCACCTCAAAGTTTTGCATTACTGTCACGGTTTGACTGAGAATTGGCAATTAAACCAGAGACAACAATGCTCTCAATCTCCTCCCCCTCCCATCCACGTAGGGAAGGAAGGAGAGAACGAGGGAGAGAGACCCTCTGGGTTGAAAACTAAAATAGACAGCATTAATTAAACACTGATGATAAAAGAAAATATGGACAATTATGTACAAATGTGTTCAGGAATTTGCAAAAGCTTCTTGTTGTTGACCACCCCCAGCAACTCTCACAGCACTCTCCCTAGCTGTGAACAATCATGGACTGCTTCTGGAGAAAGAGTAGAGTTATGAGGGTCGAGGGATGTACAGCCTGGAGGTCAACACTGATGGATGGATGGAGTCCTCCCTGGACGCCGGCCATGGACGGAAGGGAAGGGAAGAAGAAGAAGGAAGGAAGTTGTCTTCTGTGATCTCTGACCTTCCTCTGAGCTTATGTAGATGTGTAGAATTTCTCTGGCCAATTTTGCTGTCCATGTAGCTCAGCCTTCTACGGGAGAGTCATAGACCTCCCCATAGTGCCTGAGCCATCAGGGCAAAGGCATGACCTTGGAGGTCTGTCAGTAACAAACATTCCAGTGTTATCAGTCCAGTAGCTGGAACACTTGCTGCTAGTTAAAAGAAAGCTTACTGAAGGAAAAAAAAAAATAACAGTAAAAGGAAAATTGGCTTCATCCTAGCTCAAACCAGGACAATTACTAGTGAACCTCTAGCAATATGCATGAATACTATGAAAACTGATGAAGCAGGTATCTCTAGGTTTCATCAGCAGAAGCAAACACAATTCTTCCAAGCCATGTATCCAAAATCAAGAGATTTTCTCAATTTTTCTGCCTCTCCAGTTCAATCAACATCTATCTATTATTTAGGGAGCATAAAATCTAGAGAGAAGACAAGACAGTTCCAATATATTAGAGGTTATCATTCTGTGACTAGTTATAAAACGTAATGTCTTAAGGTCTGAGAATTTATTTGTGATAACATGTCATGAGATAGTATTTTGGGATCAAAATTATGCAGCTTGAAAATTCTTGTTCAGAGGTGTAAGAATCCTGAGTATTCGTGACTCCTGCTGAAATTTGTCAAAACAAGCCACACTCACATTTTTAATGGATTTTTCTCAGGGCAACTGCAAGCATTTTTGCACCTCAACAGGCCTTAGTTTTATGGAGCTGCTTAAAATTGGAAAATATGACTGATTCGAAACCAAAACTATAGTTGAGTCAATTTGTTTAAATTCTCAAACGAATACAAAAATGTAATTTGACCTAAAGCTGACAACAGAAATCGATATTTCAGGTAATAGCCTGCACAAGCTTGAGCAGGACTTAGCATTAGATCTGTTTAAAACACATTGCCTAGTGCAACAGCCTGTCTGGAAATCAAAATCTGTATATGTTTATCTGTGTTAAGCCAGGCAGGTTTTAGGATAAAACTAAATTTTAAAAGGTTACAATTAGTTTTGCCTCTTCCTAGTTCTGTAATTCTCCGGTGTTGCAGTTGTGCTTATTTCTACTTTACCTTGTCAATAAACATAGAATTCACCAATGAAGGGATAAAAAAATGGTACTCTATGTACTCTATACCACTTTTTAACTCAAGAGGATGCACTATCTGCATGTATTTACACTCAGGAAACAATAAAAGGTAAGATACTTATATAAATATAATACCAAATGAAATTATAAAAGGGTACTTTCCATAATCTCTTAAGCTGACGTGATTCTTGTATTCCTGTTACCTGGAACAATTTTCACTGAAGATTCAAGTATTTTATTAATTTTCTTCTTTTGTGGGGACCTCTTCTTGGAAGGGAGGAGATGTGAGATTAAGTGTGAAAAGGCTATAAAGCTTTTCTTTCTTTCTTTTTTCTGGTGATTTTTCATTTTTACAAAGGACTTCCTATTTTTTCTTGTCTGAGAAATCATGTTCACAGCTGTAGGCAAGTGAATCCATAGTAGAAAATAAATTCCTCCTCAATAAGAATTTTGTTTATGAGGAAATTGTATTATTTGAATTCAACAAATACACTAGTCATAGATCAAAAGTTCCTTAAAAAATAGGAAAATATTATACCCATAATCTTTCCCTAGAAATCTGAGCTGAGCCTTCCAAATGTCATTTAACAAAAAAGGCACCTCAAAATTTTCCAATTACATTGTCTCTTCATTTGTGTATTGTTTTTATTTCAATTACTTCAATATTCTGAAAATTTCCTCAAATACTGGAACTTCACAGCAGCAAAAGCTTTGATGACTGATAAATTCCTACAACACAATGAGCTTCTTTTAAGAAACTTCACATTTTCTAAGAGAAGTAATTATTTAAATATTAATTGAGCAACTGAGATGTTCCTGGCCAAACCAAAATCTGGATTCACAAAGTAGTGCATCTAAGAAAGAGTGTAAAAATCTAAATAGAATAATTAAGTTGAAGTCTGTCTTGGATTACTTTCATTCCAAAGTTATCTTTACAAAGAGATCAAAAAAATAACTTACATCTAGCTTGTCTCAGGAAACAGAAGTGTTACCGATAAAAAAAGCAGGAAATAGGAAATTTCAGAAACTAAACTGCAGATTTCGTATTGGAAAACAAAAGGATCTTGTAACTTGAAGCGGTCTGATTCCTGGATGCTGTGTGGCACCATGGACTTTGAACTCACTACACAGACTCTTTGTGGGTTCCCACACTTGAATTCTTAACCTCAATGGCCAGCTGTTCTCAAATTGCAGTTGCAGAAGCAGCAAAAAAACAAAGCAGCTCTCTAGCTTGAAATACTATTCTTTATGCCATACTACATATATATATATAGCAATTTACACAGCAGCGGTGTTACACAAAATCTAAAGTGGAGTGAAAATATAAACTTCTTTTTCTTTTTTTTTTTTACTATTATTATTACAAATGAAACTTTTTACACATCTGTTGCCCTTAATTATAGCTAAGATAAAGTACTCAGGAAGTTTCCAAAATAAAGACAAATTCCCTTAAATGAAAATAATTCTTTAGTCATCTGTTTACTTATATAAATTACAATTTTCATGCTCTGAATTTCATGCTCATTTCTCTCCATCTGGCAACGAAAGAAAAACAGAAGTTAAGAAAATAATATCCAACCCTACACGATTACTAAATATCGATGATATAATACATTAATGTCTACAGACATTTATTGCTGTACAACAGACACAGTTACTACAAACGTCAGGGATTTTAGGTCACTTAGTCCCATGAATAGAGTCCGTTGTCACACCTGCTAAAAAAAGCAGCCTGTAACCAGAGCGTTACTGGGTCTCCCTCTAAAGGCCACAATACAAAGCCTGTCTAGACACCTGGGCAACATGCCTCCAAGTCACTAATCAGAAAGCTGTTGGCACTGTGGAAGCTGACTCTACTGGTATAATTTGGGAGCAGACACACACCTAGAAGCATCATATTTTTACAGTAGATATATATGTAACTAGATTCAACAAGGCTGTGTCAAGTACTGCACTTCGGTCACAACAACCCCATGCAATGCTACAGGCCTCAGAAAGACTGGCTGGATAGATGCCCAGCGGAAAAGGACCTGTGAGTGTTGCTTGACAGCTGGCCGAATATGAGCCAGCAGAGTGCCTAGGTAGCCAAGAAGGCCAATAGCATCCTGACTTGTATCAGAACTAGTGGCCAGCAGGACTAGGGAAGTTATTGTCCCTATGTGCTCTGCACTAGTGAGGCTGCAACTCAAATAGCGTGTTCAGTTTTGGGCTCCTCACTACAAGAAGGACATTGAGATGCTGAAGCGTGTCCACAGAAGAGCAACAAAGCTGGTGAAAAGTCTAGAACACAAGACTTGTGAGGAATGGCTGAGGGAACTGGGATTGTTTAGTCTGCAGAAAAGGAGGCTGAGGGGGAGACCTTATTGCTTTCTACAACTACCTGAAAGGAGGTTGTAGCAAGGTGGGTGTCAGTTTCTTCTCCCTAATCACAAGTGATAGAACAAGAGGAGATAGCCTCAAGTTGCTCCAGGGGAAGCTTAGATTAGATATGAGGAACAATTTCATTACTGACAGGGTTGCCAGTCACTGGCACAGTCTGCTCATGGAAGCCACCATCCCTGGAGGTATTTAAAAGATGTGCAGATGTGGTGATTAGGGACATGGTTTAAGAGAGGACTTGGCAGTGTTAGGTTTATGGTTGGACTTGATCTGAAAGGTCTTTTCCAACCAGGACAATTCTATGATTCTGTGATTATAAAAAGGGAAATACACATAATCTCCACCATACCCTCCTGGCCAGTAAACATATCAGATCAGGTAGTGTAAGGGAAGGTCAGTCATGCAGGCCCCTCCCTTTCAGCCTCTCCTCTTACCTCCTTTACCTCTAACCTCTGATTCTCCATATCTCCCCTGTACTGAAAGGCTGGAAAAGACACTTATCTCTATTATCTGATGATAAGAGACTCACAACAGCAGCAGCAGCAGCACATCTCATGATCACCCCATCACCATAGCAGTTCCTTGGTCTCTGCCTCTCTTGGTCTCTGCCCACCATTCCCCACAGACTGGCTCTTCTTTGCCAGTAATCCCACTTTCTCTCCAAGTTTTGAACCCCAAAGCAAAGGAAGGGAAGGCACACAAAAACAAACGGGACATATTTAACTAATTCTTGGGTAAATACCAATTACATTTTGTCAACAAATCAGCATGGTGGAATTTTTCCATCTGAATGTACAACTATAGGATGTGGTTTAAAAAAAAAAAAAAACAACACAAAAAAAAACAAACTAGAAATGAAGAGAAAGAGCAAAAAAGATTGTTCAGCAAACACAATGGAGATCTACAGCTTGGATTTTAATCATGACTTGGACATATATCTTCAGTGACCCTGGGTGAGTCATTTCATTTCCTAGTGCATTAGTTTCCTAAACTCCAATGCACAGATAATATGTAATAAATGCTGCTGTTTCAAAGCATGTCACAGCAATCTCTGTAATGAGGTTTTTTTTAATGGAAATTGTTATAAAACTGATGGATAAAACATACATACAGGGCCAACACAATATGTTAATACCCTTTTTAATGATTCATTAGTATTTAAGATTTAACAGTAGCAATAGCACAGAAAAAGCGGCAAATAAATGTGCAAACTGCTGCCATGACCAGAAAAAAGGCAGTGTGGCAGTGAAATAGGAGATAGCTAGAAAGGAGACAACTCCAGGTACCATTTCTTTGCCTACAAATATGAAGAACAGGGAAAGAATGAGAGCAAAAAGGTTTTTTAGTTTTGGTGAATTTTCAGTCAATATGAAGTAAATGGGCTGCGAGGAAGAAAATTTTAGCTGTTTCACTTTTGGTGTGAGCACCCCTGGAGATTAGCTCTAAAGCTGTAGAAGCCAGGTTAGCCAATGTAGAACAACAGTTCAGTAATAAATCGCTGTTTGTCCATGGATGAGGGTCCCCCTAGATGCCTACCATCATCCTACCATTTCATTCACTATTCTATATTTCTTTAAACAGGATGGCTGAGTACAGCCAGATAAAGGAACAATAATTCAGTTTGCTTTTTCCTATTCTGCATCTAATCTAATTGAATCAGTAAAGCCCCCCCCCAATTGGATTAATCTGTAGGCATGCCTTTTGCAGTAACATAATGGATAGGATTCTTCAGCATGTATTCATTAACCTCAGAGAAGTTAAATTAACACCAGATATTCCTTCAAAGAGAAAGAAAAAAGTTGTGAATTAAATAAAATCGCATTTGGGGATATATTGGTGAAGATGATTCAGAGAGATAAAAAACAGAACCTAAAAGGCTTTCCCAAATGTAGAAAAGTAAAGAAAATGTAATCTACATACTCAATTTCTTGATTTTTCTTTATTGTTAATCATACTGGCCTTCAAGATGTTAACGTTATATAAATTATAGTTCTGTGATAAAAGGTTTTGACTCAAAAAAATAAATGTTTGGAAGAGGATATGTATTCAAGAATCTTTAGATAAAGAACCATGTTACTACATTTCTGGAACTGGGAAATTGTTTACATTTTTTGAAACTGGCCCAGTAACTTGATATTCATCCTTATGTAACACTGAACACCTAAATGGGTCAGGAAGCTACATACTGTTGGTGATAAAAACCACAGCTCTACTATGAAGGGTAGATAAGACTGAATGTTGCTATTCAGGAAGGGTATTTTCACAGCTTTTTTCAGGGAGATTATTAATGAGTAATCTATGCAATCTGAACATAGAAGAGTTATGTTTAGTGACAGGATAAGTTAACAGTGAGATGCAGTAATGGTTTAAAGATCTGATTTAGACAGTGGAAGAAATGCCAATACTGGGCAAATTTTGAACTGCATAAAGCACCACTGCTGCCAGCTCTGAGGTGAAAGGTGTGTTGGCAGAAGACAAGAAAGCTTGTGGCATTTTTTAAGTTCACTGTGTGAGTAACCTTCCTTTGATGTGCTCATAGCAGAAGAGTCCCCCTGTAATGACTTGCTGAACTATAATGAAGTTTGCATGTCTGTGTATGAGGGGGGAAAGCCTTACAGCAAACATTCAAAGTGTTCTTCCATCCATTTTAATAAAACAGAAGTGGAAAACATTACAAAAAAAGTGAACTGAAGATCATAATGAAGACAATAAAAAAAACCCCAAGACTATCTACTTAAAAAGGAGTGAGAAAATCACAACAAACAATCCCAAGAGAATATTAATTTATTTTGTTTATATATTTATTTACATGATTGCTTAATGACAAAATCTATCACCTTTTTCTTCTGTCTAAACCGTTGCTGTTCAGTGAACTTGATGTAAATATCTGCCACTGATTAGGTCAATAAGAGATAAAAATATCCTTAAAACTATTTTATAAGTTCTTCTACTTTTGTAATAGGAAGATAGTAGTGGGTTTCGAGTCACATTTTGTTTATAATTAGTCTATGCATTTTCATCCAATAATAACATGGAAGACAGCATTTGAAAGCCATGAGAGAGTAATTCACAAAGGAAAGTAGTAAATTAAATTTGAGGCTCTAAAATGTAGTTGACTGTGCTTATTTCTTTCAGCTTAATTCTTGTCTTTCTCTTGAAGTCTCTGAATGTACCAGTTTCAAAAAAAATTATATTATTTGTAGAAACCTGGAAGTTTAATTTTAATGAAAGAAAAATGAAATAAAGGCCTCAAGGTTCTTATACAAATCCATTATTGGGATGGGAAATTGACCTTTCTGTTTCAGAGCACAGCCATCCTCATACATCTATTATTTTTCCTGAATTGTCCTTTTCCTGGTTCAACTCTACTTTTTATGTCCATTGTGTTGCTAAAAAAAACCCACTTGTTGAAAGTCTGCATAAAAAACTCATGTTGCTGTTTTTTTTTCTTTTGCTGGCAGATTCTTACAGAGCTGCTTCCCAAACAATACCCTCAAATACAGTCTGGGTGTGAAAACTTCCTGGGGAAGTGATTCACTTAAGGTTGAGGTTATCCTTAATTATAGGATGCTGTCAGCTCAGGCATTTCTCCAAGAAAGATCTGTGACTTTTATATGGCAAAGAAGCTTGTGACTTTTAAAATGGCCTTCAAAATCCAGGTAGAAAGTTAAAGAAAGCAAACAATGCATCTTTCGTATGTGGCGTCTTTAATCTTTTTTGTTGATGCATCCAGGACCTGACACACCACACACCTACATTCCTAGTGAGGAAAGTTTTCTCCTGCATTTTCTTTTTCTTAAGCCCCTTTTGTGCCCCTTCATTAGGAAAAAGCCTGGTAAACCACAAAGTGGAAGTTCGTAATTTTCCAGTAATGCACATATCTTTCCTACAGGATCAAATCAAAGTAGTAAATATCATGTAAAATCTTCTCCCTACACACACACACAAAAAAACCCAACAAAAATCCAGAACCAAAAAAGCAAACAGAAAAACAGCAGAGAAAACCATTATCAAAGAAAACCAAACAAAACACCAAACACAAATATTATCAAGGTAGTGGTGATGTTGCATAAAAGCAGAAAATCAAGTGACTGTTTTGTTAGCTGTTTACAGTTTGATGAGTTCCATGCCTTGTTTCTTCCATTTAAAAATCAAAAAGTGGTGTGGGGGTGTCATTGTGCAGCAGAGAAGATACTGCCCGTGCTGGCTGAGACAAGCTGGGTGTAGTCAGGCACTGAAATGAAGGTGGGAAGGAAGCCATGTGCTCACCACGCAAGCACTGGCTGGAGGAGTTCAGAAGCAGATGAATGATAAGATGGTTTGGGTTGGAAGGAACCTTAAAGATCATCTTGAAGACTGTTCTGAGGTCTCCCTGGAGCCTTTTCCAGGCTGAACAACTCCAGCTACCCTCTACAAAATCTTTGCATATGTAATGAAATGGAAAAATCAACAAAACCTAAAGAAAAAAATTAAAATTCTGTTCTGCTGTAATGAATTAAGGTAATCTGTTGGTTTGGGAGTTTTCTGGTTGTTTTAAACTTTACACCCCCAGATACTGATGCATAGTCATTCCTCAGGTAAAAATCCTTTTCCTACTAGAATCTAGAACAGATGTTTCTTGAGCACTCAATTGCTTTACAGAAGTTAATTTGTTTAAGCAAAGCCCAAGGAAATAGTAGAGCTTTTTTAAGAAAGGTGTCATAGGCAGCTGTAAATTAATGGAACCAAGGAATATCTGGTGCAATCATTTGTTTTAGTAGAAATAGCACATTTGTACCATAAACTCCTGCCTAATTCACTACAACATATTACATCCATTTTATGCTAATGTAGTTCCAAGGAAATTAATGATATTTATACTGACATAAAGCAGGGATGAGTCACAGTCTCAATTAGTCTCTTCAGTTCAAGAACGAATATCAGAGATTCTTATTAATATTCCAGAATTTAGCCTGCAACCATGTTCACAGATTTCTGAGAACCTGAAAATTTAATTACATTTATAGGGCTTCAGAGCACCCATCACAGAATCATAAAAAGTTACTTTATGAGGATATTTTTTTAAATTTAGTTATTGTGACTTCATAGGTCTTCTGTATCATTAATTTGTCCATAAAAGGAGTCACTGGTCTCTAGCAGTTTGGGGGAGGTTTAAAATTTTTCTGTGATCTATAGGAATCATAAAAGGCATATAAAATAGCATACCTGCTAAAAAATAGGCTTGATATTGATATTGATTCTGCTATCAATTACAAATATTATTATTTTATTTTTATGGTTGGGTTTTATTTCCCCTTAGTTGAAATAATGTGTGAAGCCTATACCAGTTTGAAATATAACCCATTTTTAACTTTCCAAAGTTAAAAATCACAGATTATTTTTAATATTTTTTTTTACAATTATGTCTATTTCTAATTGAATTTCTGTTTCTTTTTCGTTAACATGAAATATGTATTTTTTTAAATAGTAGTGATCTGAATATATGATGTGTGAGTGCTCAAAGGCTTTCCAGTATAATGATGCATTAAACAGGCAGGAATTTAAATAGATAATCTAAGGCAAACTTGCCAGGGTAGTTTTAAAGATTTGGTTGACTGAATTTAGGTTGATCAGAAATATTCAGAGACCTTGGTTTTGCAGGCAGTTCTTTCTTAAAGAGCAAAAGAGGAGAGCTTCTCATGCACACACTGGACTGTCACATACACAACTTCAGGTTTTGGCTTATTCCAGCTAATAGCCTGGATCAAGATCTCCAAGGTCAAAATGGCATTTATCAACTTTCTTGCAGTAACATTTGCATACATTACAAACTATATTTATTTTGAGGTGGGAAACCTAGATATATAGCATTAGATTTGGGGTTTTTTATTATTTTTCAAAACAGAAAATGAAAGATACAAAATACTGTTATAGCTGTGTTTTGTCCCTGAATTCTGGGATTGAGAGCTATGTGTCTTGTTTTTGTTGTTTCTGTTGTAGATGATGGCAAATTATATTTCCTGGATATTATGTTTAAGTCTCAGTGGGCTTTTTTTTTTTTCCCCACAACTGAATCAACTGCATTTTCTGCTAAGTCTGAGATTAATACATATGTGCCCCCCTTTCATTTTAGTAGAAATTCTATTTGCTTCAAAACATATATATAATAATATACAGAGTGTGGCATCTTACTCAGTTCTTCAAATGGTGAATAAATTCTTCTGAGAACAAAGATACAGATTTCCTGTCATTCTGATATTATCCATTCTTTGTATAGGACGGGTAGCATCAAAAGCATCTTAAACACTTTTCAGTCTGCTTTTCAGAAGTTTGACAGTGTTAATTACTTCTGCTAACAGAAATTTCTGACACTTACATGACCTGCTGCATTTGAAAAAGTCTGTCAGGTCTGGTGTACTGATATATTCAGTGAAAACCTAAAGAAATTAAAAGAAACAAAATAAAACAAAATGACACAAAACATTTCTTTTTGCAAAAAAAGAACAGAAGCATCAAACTTGCAATCCTTGCCCCTTGAGGCAGACAGCCCAACTTCACACCTGGGTGAACTGCTCATGGTTTGTCCAGGGGAGAACCTGGTGGTGGGCTTGTGCACCACTTCACTCTCTCCCAGGCAGCATCAGATTATCTGTAATTCTAAAAAAGACTGTGCTAATCCCTGTGAAATCAGAAGAAAAGATAGAAAAATTCTGAGTAAAACCAAAAAAGAATTACTATCAGAGTGCAGAAGAATGGCAGAATGAGGATGTTTTAAGCAGAAGAAATACAACTGCCAAAGTAGATAACTGTGCACTCTCTTTATTTTCCATGGACAAAATCAAGGACCTTGCTGTGCATGAAACATATTCCTTTACACTGCCATGGTTAGAGTAAAGCCATCACCCTTAGACAGGTGCATTTGTACCAACACAAAATCTTGTTTATTCATCACTCACGGTTTCAAGCATTTATGAGACAGTGAATATACTCAGGGAAGTCAACTTTATGTAGTATATTTGTAAGAGAATCACTAACAGAATTGTTAGACTGGCAAAAAAAAAAAAAAGTAAAAAAACCCAAAAACCAATCTTACAGTACTGTAACAATATTAGTATATAAAGATCCGACATTGAAATGGCACAAACTCTGATGACTGTGAAGACCAGTGATAGGACAAGGGGTAATGGATGCAAATTGGAGCATAGGAGGTTCAAGGTGAATATCAGAAATTTTTTTTTTTACTGTGAGAGTGACAGAGCACTGGAACAGGCTGCCCAGAGAGGTTGTGGAGTCTCCTTCACTGGAGACATTCAAAACCCGCCTGGATGCGTTTCTTTGTGATGTACTCTAGGTGATCCTGCTCTGGCGGGGGGGTTGGACTAGATGATCTTTCAAGGTCCCTTCCAACCCCTAGGATTCTATGATTCTATGATTCTATGACTGTTAAGTGCTTCATTGCAATTCGTAGGTAAAGTTCAACAGAAGCGTTTAGAACTACAGCAGTGTAAAACACCTGAAATTAGACATTGCTAAGCACAAAGAAAAAAAATAATTTAAAAAAGGCCATTTTGCGTATTTCTTTCTCTCTATTCCTCTCTCTCTATTTTTTAAGTGTACAGTAGCTCAGTGAGATTTCAAACATTTGGTTTAGCGCTTGTCACCTACCACTGTTTCTGTTACTGAAAATAAAATTATGCCAGCATGCTGGGGAGGAAGCACAGAATATTTTAAAGAGTCACATGAAAAAGTGTGTAGGCTGTTAAGGATCTCTCTTCCGATACATTATTGCAAATACACTCCCAGCACAGGATAAGGAGATTTATTACCCAAAGAGATGTTTCAGTTCAGAGGGAGTATAAAATAATCCACCCTGAAGAGCTACGTTCTGGGTGATTACATTTTGACCTCAATTCCTCCTATATTACCTAGTGAATTTGTCCATACAATAATGTTTCTTTCCCTTGCTGGGACCTCATCCAACACCACCTAAAGTTAGATTTTTCTATTGATTTTTATGGTCTTTAGGTCCTTAAAATCAGTTGTTGTTACATTCATAATCATCTTCCATGCTTGTTGTTCTGTCATGAAATGTTTTTAAATGCATACTAGATGAAACCCACACTGTTAAACTGCATGTTTAACCACATACAGACTCTGAATAACAGCAATAGAAGAAAAAAGCTGCATTACAATCTATTGCTGTGCTCCATTTTTTCCTCATTTTTATTCTTACAGGAAGAAAACTTCCTGTCACTAAAAAAGTCAGCTTTAAAAGTATTCAAAAGCATTTTTCTGACTCCAGTTTCAGTCATTTTGCTATTTAAAACTGTATACAAATAACTGCTTTATTCAAATTGCAGTGGGGATGTTGCCTTGTTGATGTAGGATAAATAAATAAATAAAATAAAATGAAACAATACTATTGTCAACAAACACCTGAAGTGAGCAGAAATATTTTGTATCCTATAAATGTTAAATGCGAAAAAATTGTACAGGATGACTTTTGGAAATCATTAATAGTTTTACACTACATCCCCACTCATTTCCAAGTAATTCTTGTTATTTTGGCTGCTGCTTGATTGCTGACTTTACATCCATCCCCCCCCAGCACAGGGTGCAGACAGGGAGGGAGGACAAGCCCCAAGCTACAGCGGCAGCTGCAAGCTTCACAGTGCCCCCCAAACCTCAAAGCCCTCCCTGCTGGTTGCTCCAGCTACCTCCTGCCAAATGGTTCCACTCCTTCTCATGTATTAACACACCTTTTTGTAGAGATGCTTTGCAAACCTTTCATTATTTCACAGTAATTTCAGATAACGCAGGATTTTTCACTCAAATGTAACACTTTTATTAGGCCAGAAACCAGCATGTAGGTGAATTTAATATTCCTTTTTTAAACTTATTTTTAGTGCTGGAAATTGCACATTTTCCAGGTGTGAAGCAACCACAACAAAGGATCTAAACAACAGTTTCCTGAGCTGTGGATTAATGAGCAGCTGATGTCTTAATTTATGCAGATTAAAAACCACACCGAAAGTTTCAGAAAAATTGTGAATTCCAGTGACACTGCTTCCACCTGCAGGAGTAGCCTGTGCTAGCTCTTGAAACTTCAGAGTTATTTGCCATTTATGAAAAGCTGTAAAACTGCAGAAAATCTAATAATACAGTCAATAATGCATGTATGTAGTTTCAGGATCCACCAAATTCCAGGTTCAGGAAGGCTCTGAAATTCAGCTAAAGCAGCTTTAATCAGAAGCAACTCAAAGTTTTGATTCAGATGCCATTATTCTGTTCTGGAAGACACCTTTCTGGAAAACACTCCTGATGGGCAAGAAAATCTCCAGCTGAGGAGGTGTGAGTCACACTCCAGCTGCCACAGAGATAGGAAAACAGCCCTCTGCAAATACTGTTACAGAGAGTCCTAGAATGAAAACCAAGTGGAAAGACAATCTTCCTCTTTCTGATGTGGAGGAATCTGCTTTTGAAGTGGAAACACTTTGAGCTTTTCTACAAGACTCTACATTTGAATTTATGTGATGAGTGCTGCTATTCTGCTGGTAATATTTTAGTTGGCATTGTCTCAGTTAAGACTGCATCCGTCTCAGCTCGCAGCAGTTGACTGTATTCTCTCAAAACAGCTTTTGAAGAGTATTTTTGGTTGGTTTTCTTTCTTTTTCCTTTTTTTTTTTTTTTGTCTTAATATTGTTCAGGTTTTGGTTTACTGTTTGTATTAATAATTGGTACTAATCCACACTAACTGGTCTCTGAAGACAGCAGCAGACAGTGATGCAGACCTAGCACAGGAAATTAAACTAGGGAGACATCATCTTTTGTTAAATTTAATTAGCAGACATGATCTAAATTGGCTGACAAGTTTTTAATAACGTATTTATTACTCCTGAATCTAAAACAAGGATTTAGATATGTGTAAGATACTGGGCCACAGGCAGTGTGGATACCCCTCTCTCTCCTGTTCTAATGTGTCTCTGTGAAGCTCCACTGCTGCTCAGGGTTATTGAAGGAGTGAGAATACAAAATGTTTGGTTTTAAACGGCATTCCTCACTGATTACAACCTCATATGTATTTCAACTCCAGGTCAGTCTTCTGAAAATATTCTTAATTAAGAAGCATTTCTAGAACTGCCTTTTTTAAACAAAAATAGGCAAACCAGTGAAAAAATGCAACTCACGTATTACTTAAATCTAGTGAGCAGAATCTTGTATTACCTACATGAAGCACTGGGAGTTGCCAGCCTGTATTCTGATGGCTCCAAATGCTTTGAACATTTAGCTTGCTAGCAGTGTTTCTTGTGTTAGGCTACCCTACATTTCATGTTGTTTTTGGAAACAATTTTCCTATGGAAAAATAAATAAAACAGAAGTTTTAACTGTCAGCAGAAGCTCTTACAGAAGTTATCTATGGATAAGTATTGCTTGTGGTTTTAGATCTGCTCTTTATTGACCATGAATACCTGCTGCAATTTAATCAGTCCTGCCTGGCTGATGAGAAATTGTTTACACATACACACAAGGTATTTTTTCCCCCAAATTTCCTATGAGACTTTTAACTTGTAGAAATTTTTTTCTTGTCCTTACTTCTTTTTCTGCTGTTCTTGGCAAACAATAGGTCAAAGCCCATGCTAAATTTCTATTTTTTAAATAGTAAGTTACCTATAAATTATTTTGGAGAAATGAGTCATGTATTATGCATAATTTAGGGTTGTTAACCTCAGGCTTTTCAAGACAGAGTATCAGCTGTGATACTAACAGTCAGAAATGCCCTTATAGAGTGATTCTTCTGAAAGAAGACACTACTTGGCCAGCATTAATTGTGAAAGGAAGTACAACAGATTTTCTTGATGCTCTCTCTTCTTGTCCAAAAATGTTGTCCCACTGAACCTATATTGCACCAATCAGCTTCTACCTGTCCCTGTCAGCAATGGACCAAGAATATTTAAGGCTCACCTCAAGCAGCTTTTCCCTCATTTTCAGAGAGAAGCATCAAATAATTTGGAGCTTTGTTACAGATTTCCTTCGTATCAACAAAGTTAGAAACTGCTTTCAACCAGAGCTTTCCTGCTTTAGTCTTTGACCAGAGTGTTCTTTCAAGTGATGTGGGTGAAGGCAGTCTCTCCTGTCACTTTGAAGTCGAGTTCAACTCTGTCTCCTCATGGTTTGTGATCTCAGTGGTGCAATATTTAGTTGAGTTCTTTCCTAGTGTAACTTGACTGTAAAATAGCTTTTGAGTTAGGAAGATACAGATTATTTCAACTCTGAATGTGGCTTGTTTTGGGTTATTTTCCACCACAACTGGTAAAGTCTCACAACACTGAGATAAACAAAATACCAGATAACAGAAGACTATTTCTAATAATCAACATCAGATTCCACATTTGGAAATGTTTATTTACTATGAAATGCCTATTAAACAAGCATTCCAATACCAAAAAAAAAAATCTTTCTTGCAGGTTTAAAGCACTGCATGCAGTGATACATTTAGGTAAGCACTTGGAATATTGTACCATTATTAATATGCATATTTTAGCATGGATAAAATATTTTCATTTTCTATAAATATTTTATAGTCAAAACGATGCATTTTGATAATTTCTTGCACTGGATTTGCAAGAGAAGGAAGCAAGGTTAGCACGTTTTTCTGCTTTTTGCAGAGAAAAGTATGCACTCTAAGTGGCAGGATGTCTCTCTGATGGGTTAGAAATACCAAAAGGAGCTTTTATGCATCACCCACACTTTTTAAAACCACAGACCAATAGACACCTACTAGCTTCTCGAAAATCGTAAGTTGCATTTGGTAGAAGGAACTATTGTTAACCTCTGAGATTTCAATAAAATCACATGAATGCTGGTGTCAAGTTGCGGAAAGTAGAAGAAACAACAGACACTGCTTAGAAAAAATAGGGAACAATAAAAAAAATGCAATAATGAATGTACTTTTCAATAAAACAAGGAATACTGTTATGCGTTTAGTTCTGGATTAATTATGTTTTTAACCCACAATATTCTATTTCGGATTAGTTTGATAAAAATGGCTGATAATTTAAATGGCATAATTGCTCATATTGAGAAGAATCAGAAATACAAAATCAAATTTAAGATTCATGTGTTTGGTGGAATCACTGGCCAGAAGAATTTACATTTTTAGGCTCTAAATAATGCATTATTGCATCTAAAAGGTAGATAATGGTATGTCAGTAATCCACATCAAAGGAAAAAGAGACAGAATAAAAGCAGAAAAACACTAGTGTGGCAGTTATTGAAAATGCATTAGCCTAGTCTAAAAAAATATAAACATCTAAAAATGCATACTTTTTTTTATTAAGGAGGTTATTTTTCTTTTCAACTCAAACGGAAAAAAAAAAGTAAAAATTTTGCAGAACAAAAAATTAACTTGTTTCCAAACAGCTCCATCACCTATTTATGGAAAGCCCTTCTAATTCCAACTGCCTGCCAACATCTTAATTTTGAAAAAATTATAGAATAGTATGCAAAAATCATATGCAGTATTGATTTCCCTTAAAGTTACATTTCTGCTGTGCAAAAACTTGCATACATATATACTAAACACTAATGATTAGGATCTAAAAATGTAGAACTTCATAACACCTTTTTCAAACAGTCAAGAAGCTGGTAGGATTGATCATGCAGAATTAGTCCATGTGTTTATGAAGAATAAGTATATTTCTGAATCCTGAGCACATTTGTTTGCTGTAAATCCAATACAGACTGACACTCCATTTTGGAAAGCAGGCTTTGAAAATCTCCTCTTCCAGTGAAAATGGGACCAGCTTTAACACTGTACATTTTTTTTCTTGTAAAGGTTGTGGGGGCTGAGATGGTTGGCATACAGTTTGAATACCAAACTGAACTGTAAAATCCCTACTGCTAATCTTAAAACAACAGTTATAAAAATTAGAAGTGCCCAAGAATAGCTGGCACTGAGGCCAGAGGGCACAGACTGACCCTCGTCCCTGAGGTCAAACCCTCTTGGACTACACAACAGGGAGACTAATCAGCTCTTGGGAATCCCCAAAGGCCATGCAGAATTGCCTAATGAGGTCATGTAAGCACCGAAACTGAAGTGGTGGTGACAAATGAAGAATGCACATCTTCTAAAATGTGACCCAGGGGTGAAAAGTTGAGCTACAAAGGTTTGAGATGCTGTGAAATTATATTTACCACAAATCTCTCTCCTCTGTGATTCTAAAGTAATGGTGATATGACTACTATCACAGCACTGTAGCTGTAAAGGATTACTGGAGGCCATCTGGAGGAAAGACTTGAAGGAATCACTTTTTATTATTATTTTTACAGCCATTGAAAACTTGAAGTGAATTGTAGAGCGTCCCTAGGCTCCCTGGAGGACAGCAATCTTCAAGTTTTGGCTAACCAATTTTTTTCTTTTTCCCTGGAAGACAGTGAAACACTTCTCTGAAGAACAATCAGATTTCAGAAGCTGCCACAATAACTTCTACTTCACTGTGAAGGAAAACCCTTGCATAAAGCTGGACCAAAGTCTCAGTACAGAAAATTCCCCTCCCTAGTCTCATTAGTACTGTTCCATCTTTCCACTAAAGCCATTGCTGTAATTTGCAAGTTTGATATGGAGAGGAACCAGTGAAAAACTCTACCAGGCTGTGTAGTTGCTACGACAAACTGAGGAAAATCCATAGCTCCAAACTGCTGGAAAAGAAATAAATAGTATCTTTCTCATAAATTAAGATTCTTAGACTTTTCAAGTAGGCATAAAAAACTATTACTCAAAGGTTTGAAAACTTCATCAGCAAGTCATGACTTTATGTCTCTATTTGCATGAATACACACACAATCAAAACTAAATTATTTTCAGCTTAATCCACAATTTTTTACCACTCAAACAAAAATTATTTCTTTGAAAATTTCAAACATGCAATAGATGACACATCAGTCTTGAAAAATATGAAAGCTTCATCTGTCATGGATTTTATGTACATACCTCTTTCAAATTTAAAATAACTTCTTTCTTGATTACAACCTTATCATAAAAGATAAAGCAACCAAGTAAAGCATAATATATCTGCAGTTAGTGAAAATGGTAATTGGGTTCTTCTGGATAAGGATTTTCAAAAGATTTCTAGCTTGCATGGCCATGGTGTTTATTAGAGAAACTAGATGTATGCTCAATATTACCTTTTAAATTCTGCAGTCCATCCAGGGAATACATTTCCATTTTAACTGAACTCTCCTCTGTAGGATAAAAAATAATTTTACAGCTCTTAAAATTTGAATGCTATTTTAGGGTTTAATTTTCTTTGAAAGCCCAAATATAATAAATACCACATTACTGAAAATAGATGCATCTCCAAAACTCTCAAATTAAGTTTAATAGTGAATGAGGTCTCAGTATTTTAGTTTTCTTTCATGCAAGCTATTAAGACTACAGGTTATTGTGAGGCTAATTGTGCTAGCTTAAGTGCCAGTGAAACTGAAATGATTGGGTCATTTATGTTTTATAACCCATCTCTTTATTAACATGCAGGGAGACAGGATGCAGCTGCTCTATGTCCCTGATTTTTGAGGGAAAACATGACAAAGATAGTGCTGTACTTTACATAAATAAATTCCTCTTTCCTTATTTTTTAAAAAGAAACACTTCTAGTATGCTGTGAAGACACTGGACACAAAGTGAATATAAAGACCTGATGTACATGCCCTTAGAGGCTAAAAATGGTTTTGATTTTCCTGAGAAGCAACACCAAACAGAAGTATTTACTTATACCATCACTACAGTTGCCTCCTACAATTGTAAAATGTTGCAAAATAGTGAGAAAATAGTGGTTAAATCTATGCTCATTTTGGGATAAACACAGCACTTGTCATAAGGCTTACTCTAACTCCAAATTCATTAATAATTTATCAGGATTTTGCATTAAGAATAATTTCTTCAAGAATTTGTACAGTTCAGTAAAAGAAAACAAGCATCCAGTTCTTCTATGTTCTTATTATTTTGTACATGCATGTAATGAAGTCATCCAAGTACACAGCCTTATTTCACCTCACTAGATCCATGTGTGCTTCTACACTTCAGGAGAGCTCTTGCCATCCTTGCTGAGTGGTTACTTCCATTGGAATTATTCTGACATTGAGTGCTCTCATTTTTTGTCTCCCTGGAGAAGAAAGCAAAGTGGCAAACAACCTGCATTTTGACTTAAAACCTGATTTACGAGAGAAATCATCAGGGTCGAGTATGCTGAAAGACAAATCTCTGAAGACACTCACTAGTCTGAGGGGAAGAGACTCCAACAAGCCCAAACAGCAAACACTGACTTGCAGAGCTGTCTGCTGATGAGTGTTCTCCTGCCCTGCAGTTTACTCTTCTGCAACACTATGAGATGAGCATGACAGCATTTAACAACCACTTTGGAAGTTCCCTTAATTATGCAATATATCAAGTGGAAAAGAATCATGGTCTGGTGGTCTGTCCTTGTTTTTTGTCTGGTGGAGAAGCAGGAGGTCAGCTGATGATTACATTTCTAGCATTGATTTAATCCAGTCACTTTAAGCATCACACTTATGTCAGTTGAATTATATCAAGTCACACATTACTTACAAGCATCACAAAATGAAAAAAAAAACAACAAAACAAACCAGCCTCTGTCAGAGGAAAATAGTTTAATCATCTAGTTAGGAAGAAAAGACTAATTACAGGTAGACATGGCCTTGCTACAATTCTTTTAGCGATGTTACCCAAGTTTTGTTTTCTCTTTGCTCCCTGTTATCTGTCTCTGACATAGAACAAAACCTTTATGCTTTGAGGGAAATCTAAACACTCTGCTAGACATTTCAAAAGCACATTCAGCAAAACTGTCATGAGCTCAGGCATCAGTGTATTTCTGTCTCAAAATCATTCAGCACTGAATACTGAAAAACTTATAAACACAGGCCTGGATAACAGACTGGTTTTTTTTCCCCTCAAGGACAATATTTGAAATGTTTAAACATTGGAAACCAACAGATTGTGTCTAAAATATTTTCTACAATGTTGTAACTGTAGCAGGACGCTCCATCTCTCAACATGCCTACCTCAGTTTCCCCCTATGATTCAACTGCTTTTGTCTCTCAGTTTTGCAAGCCCTGGCTTGGAGTGGAAAGATTCCCATGAGAAGGGAAAAGCCTAGCAAACTCGGAGCTCGTAACAACCTTGAAAGGCACAAACAGAGACCAAGTTGATATTCATAATACCAGCTGCTCTCTAGTGTTGAAGAACACAGAGCCCAGCCTGGCCACAACTAGGCCTGAAACAAAGTGAGAAGGAACAGATAAACTAAAGATTTTGCTTGGTGAGAAAAAGGCCTTCATGTTTTTTTCTACTATTTTCCTTTCTTTCTCCAATGAGAGATTTTGGACGTACAGCTAAGTGGTTAAATGACAGCAGCTGATCCACTTTATTCTATAAAAGCCTGGTCCCACCTTTGCTTGAGGGGACTTTCCATACACTTTCCCAGAAGGCTGCTGGACCTTCCCTCCTCTAGCAGAGACACCTGCCAGAGAGACTAATTCTCGAGAATTATGATCCACCCAGGAACATCCAGCTGTGGCCTGGCAAAGGTAAGAGATACTAACTTCCTTATTGACTTTATTAGCAAACATAACATTAAGTAATTTTCATCATTAAGCTTTAAGATATGGAATCCTTTAAGATGGATAATTAATGTTCTAGTATAAAACTTGATAATAAGTAAGTTGCTAGCATTTTAATGGTTAACCTTTATTATTTGGTCTAACTACATACAAGTAGTAAATTTTACTGTTAAGATACCTTTGCATTCAAACTTCAACTTCCTTTCCAATCTCCCAGTTCCCCTACAATTTGACTGTGCTTGAGCCTTCTACTTTAAGGAGTTAAGACCCCAGTGCTATAAACAATAAATTTTTATCTGTGCATATACATCTCATCTGCCATCCTATCCCATTTGTGAGAGTAACATAACTAAAACTGATACATATACCACACAGCAGAATACACTTCTATGCTAACATAACTGTCACCTGTAATATCAGCATTCGAGAGCTCTTTTTCAGTTTTCAATATCTCAAAAGAATTCAGCAGTTTCAACTGGAAACTTACTCGCATCTAAAATACACACCTTGCTGTTCTATGTCTAATAGATATAATACATCATGACTGTCCAACGTGTTCGGTTCTTGCACCTAAGTATGCACTGTGCATATCTGCAGCATTACAAATTACAATCCACAAACAACAAATGCTGATACCAATTAAAAACCTCTTTATTAAGAGCAATCTAAAGCAGCAATTCTAACACAGTAACAATTTCAATTCATAATTCAAGAAAATTACTGATTTTTCACACCTTTTTCCTCTGTACATTCCTTCTTCTGTGTACATACTTTACATAGTAACATCATTACAATTTCCCATTGGGATTACACTACAAATACTTTGGATCACATTTAGTGTGATTTCGTAGGTTCAAAAGTGAAGAAACTCCTTCCCCAAAACCTTCTTAAGCTTCTTCCATAATATGTGGGCTGTTGCCACAAATCCGTAAGTTAGAAATGTTTTCTTTGAATTTCAGTCTCTCCTTGAAAAAGCTGTCCAATTTCAACATGAGAAGTCATTTAATGATCATTAAGAATCAAGAAGCTGCACTATACTCTCTAAGCATTTTAAATAGTAGGCATGTAATTCATTTTCTTCTGGCTGTGGAGTAGCTAAAAAGAAAGAAAAAACCCAAGATTTTAACATCTAGCTGATTCTTAATACTTTTTTTTTTTTTTCTAAGAACACTTCAAATACCATTCTAAAATTCATGTTATTTTGCGACATTAACCTCTAGATTACCATTAGCGGATCAAGTATTAATACGTTATGTTTCAAAGTCTGGGTTTTTTTGTTTGTGTTTTTGTTTTTTTTTTAAAGCTAAGCACTTTAGCATCCCTCCATGTCCCCACTTAACTGTTAAAAATAAAGTGAGAACTGCCTTTTGATTATGTTATGTTACAATGAGGACGTCTTGTTCAAGACAAAACTTCTTAGATAGGACAAAGTGGGAAAACAAAAAATAACAATAGCCATGTTGAAAAATTCTCCCACTTGTACTCAGAAAAACAATCTATGATTTTTAACCCAATCAGCACTGTAAAACAATCAAAGCTTTAATAGGGTAGATTGGTTGAGAACTTAAATACAGAAAAATAGAGATGACAACTTCATATACCTGTAAACTGCAGCTGCATAAAAATCATACTCAGTATTTTGATATCTAAATGTTTATTGAATTAAAAATCAACCTTTCAGTCTAGGACTTTATTTTCTTAAGTAACACAAATAAATAGGGATGAAAGCTACAAGGTGCTAGTCTGTCAAAGCTGCATACTTCTACTTTGTTGATTCAATGTAATAGTTTGAAAAAATTGTAGTTATGCTAAAAAGAACAATACAAAGTTATCTATGTATTAACACACTATCAATATATGAAAGGTTGCATTATGTTATGGTTAATGGTTGATTTAGTAAATGATGAGTTTGAAAAAACAGTGCACTGACAAAATCAGTGGATTTGAGTATCCCTGCCCATTTGGGTGACAGTACAGGAAGAATTATGATGAGATGTTCTAGTAAATATTTCATCTCCTATTTATTAGAATAATGAAAAACTGTGTTCAACATAGACAGAAATTTTGTGGCAAATCTACTGTGAAAAATCTTGTTGGAACACAGTATTATAAGCCCCCCAGTTTATAAACCTTTTAAAGTATAACTGTAAAGCAAATAAAATTGGTAGAAAAAATCATTGACTTAAAATGAAACGTGCATGATTTTGCAAGATCAGAGTCTTGATGTGGCTAACAACCAACACACATATTAGCTACTGAAGCTCCAACTACAAACTATAGTTTGAACATCTTTCAATATGAATGCTCTGGAGCTGAAGATCATAGAATCATAGAATGGTTGGAAGGACCCAAAAGATCGTCTAGTTCCAACTGCTCTGCATGGGCAGGTTCCCAGCAGATCAGGTTGCTCAGGGCCCCATCCAACCTGGCCTTGAACGCTTCCAGGGATAGGGCTTCCACAACTTCCCTGGGCAACCTTTTCCAGTGTTTCACCACTCTCATACTAAAGAATTTCCTCCTAACATCTAACCTAAATCTCCCTCTTCCAGTTGTGATCCATTACTTCTTGTCTTCTCACTACAATCCCTTATAAAAAGTCACTCCCTAGATTTCCTGTAGGCCACCTTCAGGTACTGGATAGCAACCTGTTGTATAAAAGCTATTCAAACGATAGTTATGTTCAATTACTTGAGTAAAAAACTCTAGTCTTAAGAAAGTCAGTTAACTCGAGGGACAGTATTTTAAGACTGGCACAATGACCTGTTTTGATCCTTTCTCTATGTGGTTGAACACAACAAGGTTGAGCACTGTTAAGCAAAGTCAGTGATAAATTAACAATTTTTCTTATCACTAAATTTAAGAATTAACACAGAAGTGTATTGTGCAAAGAAAGCATTTTGCTGCTAGCACCATCAGACTCATTCTTACACACTAAACTTAGCAATTACCTGAAATCTTATTTATAAATTATTAGCCAAGAGGCATTTTCTATATCTGTATTTATAAGATGTCTAACCAAAACAGTATTACTACTCATACTTTTAGATACAAAAGTATCCTTTCAAAAACTTGTATCACAAGAAAAACTTATTGCAATTATATAAATTGAAATGTATTAATGCTCTATCTGATGAAAAAATATAGAACTGGCATTAGTTGGAAGACTTACTTTTCTTCACTAAAGAATATGCCTCATCTATTTTTCTCCTTATTGATGGATTCTTCAAAGTCACTTTTGCCTGTAGCATACACAAACATAAAATACAATGACTTGACTTTCTTCCCAACATGTTCAGATTTTAACAGCAAAGTTTAAAAAATGACAGTAATTCAGCAGAACATGGATGCAGGAATTTTAGAATTAGCATATCAACATATCATCATACAGATGGCATTTATAGAAGCAGTCACAAATCACAGAGGACAAGCTGCTTCCTTATCATGTTGTTTAACCTCCTAACCTGAGTAGCTATTTACTATTTAAAATAACAGCTGCTGCTGCAAACTTAATTTTTATTTACTTGAGGGTTATTGTATTGTTTAAAGCATGATAAAGGCAACATTGTATTTTTTCAAGTATTTCTCAAATACTAACCTTCTGACAGTTGTGAAGCAAAGCCCAAAGCGAGGCTGCTCCTATTCTCTGAACAGCACAACTATCACTTTCCAAACAGGTAGACAGTACCGCAATTGCTTTATCTAAAGACAAAGATAATTAAACAACAACAAACCACAACTCATATAGAAAATATCATCAAAAGCACACAAATACATTTACAAGACTCAGTGCTTTGATCCTTGGAGTACACTTATTTCTATGACAAGTATTGTTACTGCAGAGGGAGTACAGAAAGTTTATTATCAGATTAAATTTAAATACATTCACATTGAAAGAAACGTTAAAAAGAATACAGCAAAACAAAAGCAAGCAATGCTAAAAAATTAAGCCATCAGTAATAAAACATGCATATTAAGTACAGCCATCAGCTATATATGGGAACTGAGTAAGCCATGAAACTGTTTGATAACTCCCAATAGCCACAATTAGAGCCACATCAGGATGGAAATTAAGATGTTTCTATTTTCCTTAGTACTTATGCAGATGACTTGTAACCAATGAGAAATATTTGCCATTCCACTGTAGGTGCCTTAATTTCCTAGCCTTGGTCTGAAGCTGAACTCTTGTAGTCTGCTTGTTTACTTCATAATAAGAACTCACAGATTATGTAGCTGAATAATGTATGCTTAATTAAGGCAGCAAATCAGCATGTTGGGTAAAAAAGAGACACTACAGAAAACCTGCTGAGAACTTTTAGCAAAGACAGGAGCATTCTCTCTGGAATTAAACAGGGAAAAGAAACATAACTTTTAAAAACAACTGACATAAAGGTTTTGTGCAAAGGCTTTTTGTTGCTACACTATATACATATAACATTGTCATAACTTCAATATCAGAAACAATTTCTGCCCATGACAGAACACAAAATAGTTTGTTTCAACATCCATGACTTTCAGGAGCTAAATAAGGCTTTCTCCAAGTGAAAGTTAGGAACTGCAACGGTAGAAAATTTTTTTAAAAAATATTTAAAAAGTGAATTATTTCAGATTGACTGACACAAGGAATCTTTCACACACACCCCTCCCGAAAAACTAGCTGTTTGAGAAAAATGCAAAACTCCTTTCATTCATAATGGGTTACTATATTCAAATGATTAGTCTCACAATAAATACTGATTTAGAAAAAAAAACCACCTATATATTTGCTTTTCCTTTCCCTACATATTCTTATTTTAATTGCTTTTCTGCCAAAATGTGTTCTATATTTAATCCTACAAAAATAATTTTTATAAAAATGCTTTTCTAAACAACAATACTGACTGCTCAGTAACCCAAATTCCAGTGAAATACAGTATTCTGGAAGATGCAATATTCTTAAGAGTACAATATCTTGTATACCCTCTAGCTACTTACCATTAGCTAATATCTTTGGTTTATTAGCTGGACTAAAACATACATTATGTAGAATAAGAAGTGCTAAATGTTGGCTGCTCTTGTGTTTGTATTTACACATTTCCACAATCTGGTCTAAAAAACCATTTATCTTCATTATCATCTGCTGTCCATCTTCTCCAAAAGATATGTTCAGTAGTAGCTTCAGCCAAAGAGTAGACACAGTACCAGGATTTTTATTACTTCCTTTTGGTAATGAAAGAGACAAAAAGTTCTGCAGGAAGTTACTCTGTCAGAGGAACAAAAACAAGGTTAGAATTAATAGTATTCTGTAGTTTGTTCACTGCTCTTTGTCCTTCCAATTTGCGTACTTGACCAAAAACTAGTATTTTTGTATTTCAGGGAACCCATTTTTAAGGAATTTTGAAATCCTACTGAGAATACACAATGGTTTTGATTCCCACAGAAGCATCTCTATATAATCACAAGACACTCCATATTGAAAGATGACTGCTTATTAAAAAGGAAAGTGCATCCATCACATTGCTAAAATCAGTAATATTATCTGCTTACCTTCTGAATAATTCCTTTACAGTCATGAGACAGAGCAAGGTTAGAAAGAAGACAAAAGACCACCTGCTGAATAGGGCAGTTATCATTTGACACTTGGGAAGCCAACTTTAAGATGTTATGCATTAATGAACTGCCAGCTGCACTTCGTGCAGATGGAAGTGATGATTGTCCACCACTGGCCCAACAAAGTGAAGCACAACCTTAAAGAAATGAAACGTTTATCATATGAGAAATGCACATATACATAAAAAAAGCAAAAATATATCTAGAAAGAGCAGTCTAACAACTCAAAGACTGAGACTGGACTATTGAAAGGATTGGGGTTTTTGAATTTGAAACACAGTGAACTCAATGGGACATCCTTTCAAAAGAACCATGCCTGAATGTGGCACTTGACACCAATAAGAGTCAAGTACTATTCTATTGTTCTAGAATCTAAGAGGTTATTCTCTTGTTAAAGAGAAGCTATTGCTCCATCTGAGAAAGTCTTCTTAAATACCAGAAAATTATATTTAAGGCATTATATAATTATTTGGCATCAGAATCTGAAGGGACTCTCTGAAACTGGTTCAGAGAAAAAGAGCTCTCTATGAAAGGTTTAATAAGTTCCTTAACATATTTTTCTGAGATATAAAAGTGCTGTTTGCATCTGTCATTGCCTCGAACAACAGTAGCATGCAAAATCCTGCGCTACAGAGCTGCCAGCTCAAATTAATACAGTGGCAGGAAACTAAAGTTACCAACGTTGATGTTTGTGCACTAATATATATAGATTCCTTTATATTTAGTGGCATTTGACATCTGCAACAATGGTTGATTTCTTATATGTAAATAAAATGAGACCGTTTTTAACTGTTAGAAAAATCTACATGCATTTCTTTGCCTGACTACACAAAGGTGAAGTGGTTAACAAGTTCAGGGTAGGTAAGTTTGGGTCACCTCACAAGCCAACCATTCTGAACAGAAAGAAAAAACATGATTAAACTAAACACACTTGCCTTTATTAGCAAATAAAATCAAAATGCAATCTAGAGTCACTCGGAATTAAAGAACAAGAAAGATCATCAGAACTACAGCTTGATTTCACCACAGGACATTACATTTTAATTTTATACCCCTGTGGTTGACTAAATATATTTGACCTTTTCTCAGTCCATATTAACAAAAGTCGCCACAAAAGAGAAGCATCACAAGCTCATTTAAGGTCTGGAGACATTAACTTAAAAAGAGGGTAAAAAAGCTCAGACTATTCAGTTGACATATAGGGAGAAATCAACAGATACTTATATGTCTCTTCAAGCCACTAGCCAATCATTATCTGAATCAATTAACAGGATATGGTATGAGACAAATTCATACTAGAAAAAAAAAAAAATCAACAGGCTACTAGTGCTAGGGATAATTACTCTTCACTGGAAATAAAAGGTTTCCTGAAATTAAGAAGAGAACACATATGAAAAAATACAAGCTACTGAGCCCAATACATAAATAAATAATTGTAATACAGAATTAAATTAGTTACTGAATATTTCCAAACCAAAATGTTCTCAATAAGGTTTGAAATACAAACTGTATAAAGTACTGATACACTGGTCTTTGTGAGAGAATTCCTAGGGAAGTGTTTCTACATCATACTATTCCATTTGGCAGGGCTTGCAGTATAACCTTCAAACATAATGGTTTGAGTTAAACGCTATATAATCCTTTAAGACAATTGTACTCTTGCTAAATCCAGCAGACTGAAAAAAAGTCTTGAGTGTATGAAAATCAAAACTTTTCATAGACTTTGATGGACCAGTGCTTTTATACTTTTCTGGTAATCATAAGTGTTATCCTTTTATTACGCTTTTCTGTCTTAATTATTCTGGTTAAATATTTTGATGTGTTATTTCACAGAGTGACTCTCATACCTGCAGAATAGTTTGCAGTGTAGACACAAAGCAAATGCAGAGCTATTTGCATTGAGGAATCATCTATTAAAAACCATGGCCATAGCGAATGCAGAACAGGAACAAGATGACCTTTGAGCGCTGCCATCTACAAGAACATGAGGAACAATTTGAATTATTAATCTATTACATACTTTGAAAATTAAGTATGAAGGGAGAAAATATTGTTAACTTATTGTGTCTCATTAGTTTACTTTAAAAGATTGTACATAGAAAACTGACACTCTCATTTCAACATTAATGAAATTAATTCTATCCCACTTAAAACTAGCACACCTTTTAATTGCTCAGCCACATGCAAACAAAAGTAAAGATTTATGCATTCCAACTGTGATTGTTCAAGAGCTCTGTATTGTAAAGTTTCATTCCACTCAAATTAATTATTGGAACTCAAAAAGCATGGAAATAGAAGAGTGTGGTTCTACAGAGCAAATAACAGAAAACCTCAGTTATCAACAGCAATCTTCCTCTCTCCTCCAAGCATTTGTCACTGCAGACCCCTGATCAAAACAAGAAAAATATCCCACGATTATCTGAGATTATGGTAGAACCACATTATGGGGACTTTAGGGATTACCAGATAGCTTATTCAGGCCCATAATTTACATGGTGTTCTGTCCACAAAAAGGATGCAAACACATGCCCTCAATATGGGTACTTCTGGAAGGCCGATGTGTTTGCTAAAAGTAGCACAAGGTGTATTACAATATCAAGACAAACTGCAAAAGAGAAAATTATAATAAATATGTGAAAGGTATCAACAACAAGAAAGAGGAAGAGTACTCATCAGAAAGAAAGAATTCTGGAAGAATGAAAAATAGTAAAGTAGTATTTTCCCAATGGAAAAGAGGTAGGCAGAAGAACTGAAATAGAAAAGAAAGTGAAAAGCACAGAGAAAAAGACAAAGAATGTGAAACGAAAAGAAGAAATTCAAAACAAGATTCTGGGTGAGAAAAATGATCGGGGGAAAAAAAAAATCAAGATGAAAACAAAATTGTACTTTGCAGGATTAGTGGAATTTTACTGAGACAAGGAAAAGTAAATTACAAACTACTAATTAGGGTTTTTGTTTTGGGGGTAGGTTTTTTTGTTTGTTTCTTTCAGAAAGGGAAAGGAAAAGAGAAGAGTGGAGTAAGGAGAGGAAACTACATTGCAAGACGTGAAGTGTATCTCTTATGCACCTTTCTTGTGGCCCCACACTTTTCTCCACATTCATTTTTTGCATTACATGTTTTGGAACTTGGAATTACTGATTTAAATAAAGCAGAAGTGGGTATGAAGGATGATAGCCACCTGAAGCCTTTGAGAGTTCCTAGGGCATGTATGAATTATTCTTAGAGGTGGGAACAATAATGAAATTTGAAGTATTTGTTGCCATTAATATCAAGCTTAAATTTGGCAAGCTTGGAAATAATTTTAAAGTAGAAAAAAAATATGATCTTCATTCACTAACTGTGCTCACAGTTATACTCAGTATAAGAATAATTATATATATTCAGTATACTTATATATATTCAGTATAAGAATACTTACTTTGCATTCTTCATTTTGAAAGAGGCAGTTTCTGAGGAGCTGCATAGAACACCTTAACTGCTTGGTAAGGTTATCCTCCTATCCGGAGAAAAATATTTGAAAATTATCAATGTAAGACCAGAATTCATTTTGTACAAGGAGGAATGAAAGGTCTTAGCTTCAAATCTAAGGCATCAACATTTGGGTCACATCTCTTCAGCAGAGTTTCTTTCTGATCTCAGGTAGGATTCATATCAGCTAGCTTTAAACACATATACGGAAGACATACATAACAAATTACTTGAAGATATCCTTATCTCTCTTTAAAACCCACAGATGCTGTTCTTTAGGAGCACTGATCTGGCCAAATGCAGAGATCTGTAATGTAGAGCTCCATTTCTCTTACAACTAATGAAGAATGGGTGGGAACACTTTCTAGGTATTTTTTCCATGGTGTCCAGACAGACACCTAAAACAAGTCAAATGAATCATTCCCTAGAAGCACTTATTTTTCTTCCTTGGTTAAAAACAAGGATAAACTAGCTCTGTCTTGCAGAACTCTACACTAGGTCAAACCAATCCATCCTTATATTGCCAGTGTCTTACTTCCCTATCCTTAATAATGGAAATAGTGTTCAACCTGATAAGAATATTACAAAGATAAATAAAGACCTTTGGACAGTGAGATCCTATACTAAGATTCAAGAACAAGTAAACAAAATACCTCTTTTCATTATAGTGCTGTGATGCTAAAAGGCTAATTAAGGAAAAAATTCTTCACCATGAGGGTAGTAAGGTATTGAAGAGGATGCCCATGGAGATTGTCAGTGCCCCCTCCCTGGTGTTTAAGGCCAGGCTGGATGAGGCTTTGTGCAGCCTGGTCTAGTAGGAGGTAACCCTGCTCACAGCAAGGAGGTTGAAACCTGATGATCTTTAAGGTCCCTTTCAACCTTGACCATTCTATGATTCTGTGATAATGATGGCTGACCCAACTTCTCTAAGGCTGACATACTAAACTATTTCTGAAAGATCATCAAATCCCAATATGTTTGTTCACCACAGGAGACTATTTCTGTTTAATCAAGAATAAAGGAACAAAAATGTAAAATAGGATTCATGCTTAATCTCAGACAATGTGAAGCAACAATGTTCATTTATAAATCATACCATGTACAGTTGATGACATTTAGAGATTAAGTAAAAGTCTCAAAAAAAGTTAACTAAAGTCAAGTGCAGTAGATGAAAGAAGAACAAGTCATCATTACAAATGCATGTTATGAGTGGTTTGTCTCATTTTTAACTAAATAAAATGCTAACTCTAAAAAAATCTCTTCAAGAACATCTATATATATTAATGTATTGAAGAAATACAAATAGCACTAAATCCCATAAAATGCCACAAGTGACAACTTATACTTACTGTGTAAACTAATAGGAGGTTGAAAAAGTTATAGATTGTGTTGATGACACTGTTTGTACTTTAAGATATCTTGATTTTTTACTAAGATCCTAACTAAGGGTTTTGGGTTTTTTTGGAAGCTTGGCTATTTGTAAATAATTCTCATGCCCTTCGTTAGCATCACAGTAATTATTGTGAAGGAAAAGGGATATCAGGTAAAATACCTAAGTTGTCTTGAGAATGAATTAGGTCAAACCCATTTTTCCAAATAGTTCTTATTTTGTTTGGTTTTTGTTTTTTTTTTTAAATAAATAAAAAAGAACCTCTGATAACTTCACTTTGAGAGCTGTGGGTTGAGGGGCCGTTTTCTGAATGATCAGCTAAAACTGACCTTGATGGTAAACTAGATTGCTCATCCTCATGCAACAGAGATGATGAACAACATGCTTACATATGATGTAGCAACCTACAGTCCTAGCTTAGGAGTGAAATTTGCCACAAAGTATTTTGCAAATTTCTTTCAAAGAATCCTTAATTAAACATAAACAGTCTTTCTGACTTTCTGCAGAGGCTCTTCTCCTGTAAATTTCTTTCAAATTTTAAATTCCTTCTATATATAGCAGAAGAGCAAAAGTACCCAGCTTCTCCCTTCTCAAACCAAGAAATACAAAGAACCAGGTGACTTCAACTTCAGTGGACAGAACCAGGGTAGAAGACCTTTTAGCCTCCACCCCTTGAGGAATAGATAAAAAATCTGCTTAGGAGATCAAGAAAAAATATTGTAGCCTTCAAATGTCAGGATAATTTTTTTTTTTTTTTAAGATCTTTGTTATAAAACACAGTTCCACACTCTCACAAATCAAGGCTAATGTCTGTTTGTGCCAACACTTCAAAAAATAAAAAAATACTTCTGAGCTCAAAGAATGCAGAAATATCCCACAGGAAGATGTTTTCTGCAATCTCTGCTTTATGTGCAAGTGGACAAGATATCAAACTTGACAGCAGAGGTTATTGTCTGGATTTTAATAATTCTTTTAGATGGAAGTGGTAGAAAACAAGCAGATTGCAAAAAAAATCTTGCGATACTGCTGCATGATGGTAAGAAATAATCTATGTCTAGATGTAGTAAGGAGTAGCTGGATGATGTGAGAGTCTGGAACAACTGGAAGAATGTGTTAAAAAGGCTAAACAAAGAAACTGTGAATGGAGAGAAGAAACTAGGAGTACAGGCAGTGGAAGGAGAGCGAGTACTAGGTAAAAAAAACCCACTGACAAAAATTTGAAGCCAGGGACAACAGACTTTGATGACCAGAGATTAAGACATCCAGACCAAGCATACTAAAAAAATGAGAACTGGAAGCCAGATAATACGCGAAAGTAGAGAAAAAAAAACAACCTATGATTTCATGTGCAAGCAGACTGGATCTGCTTTTGGCATGATAGGGAGATTGACTCGTACAGGAACAGAAAAAAGCAAAATGGCTAGCACTAGTTCAAAGACATTGAGAAAGAAAATCTGAGAAATATAAAAGTTATTATTTTGTAAACAAGGGGAAAAATTAGCTGGATTGGATAGAACCATGATGTCACCACCTACAGGAAAGCTGGGGAGCATTGCACATTGGTTGCTCATGTCCAGCTTTTGATCCACTAGTACCCCCAGGTCATTTCCACAGGCCTGCTCTCAAGTGTGACCTTCCCCAGCCTGTATTCATATCTTGGGCTACCTCGGCCCAGGTGCAGGACCCTGCACTTGGCCTTGTTGAACCTCATGAGGTTCACCTGGGCCCACTTGTCTAGCTTGTCCAGGTCCCTCTGGATGGCATCCCATCCCTCTAGCATATCAACTGCACCACCCAACTTGTTGTCATCAGCAAACTTGCTGAGGGTGCTCTCAATGCCACTGTCAATATTGTTAATGAAGATATTAAACAACACTGGGCCCAGCACTGACCCCTGAGGGACACGACTTGTCACCGTTTTCCATCTGGTCATTGACCCACTGACCACTACTCTGGAAGACACCACCCAGCTAATTCCTTATCCACTGAACAGTCCACCCATCATACCCATATTTCTCCAACTTAGAGAGACGGATGTTGTGGGTGACCGTGTCAAATGCCTTGCAGACGTCCAGACAGATGACATCCATAGGTTTTCCCTTGTCCACTGATGCAGTCACTCCTTTGTGGAAAGCCACTAGGTTGGTCAGGCAGGATTTTCCCCTAGTAAAGCCATGCTGGCTGTCCTGAATCACCTCCCCGTCCTCCAGATGCCTTAACATGTCTTCTAGGACAAATTGTTCCATGATCTTTCCAGGCACAGAGGTGAGGCTGACAGGTTGGAAGTTCCCAGGGTCCTCCTTTCTATCCCTTTTAAAATGGGTGTAATGTTTCCTTTGTTCCAGTCACGAGGGACTTCACCAGACTGCCATGGCTTTTCAAATATCGTGGAGAATGGCTTGACAACTACATCAGTCGATTCCTCTGGAACTCTGGGATGCATCTCATCAGGTTCCATGGACTTGTGTATGTTCAGGTTCCTCAGATGATCAAGAACCTTGTCTTCACTTATGGTGGGAAGGACTTTGTCTCTCTGGTCTCCATCCTGTGGGCCATCAACTTGAAAGCCGTGAGGAAAGGAGTTGCCAGTGAAGACTGAGAAAAAAGGTTGTTGAGAATCCCAGCCTTCACCTCATCCATTGTTACTAGTTCACCACTGTTGCTCAAGTGCGTTTTTTATGTTTAAATGGAACTTCCTATTTTGCAGCTTGTACCCACTGCCCCTCATTCTGACACTGGGAACTACTGAGAAGACCCTGTCTCCATCTTCCTTGCACCCACTCTTTAGATACTTATAGGCATTAATAAGGTCTCCCCTCAGCCTTCTCATCTTCAGGCTAAAGAGTCCCAACTCCCTCAGCCTTTCCTCATAAGAGAGATACTCCAGTCTCCCTATCATCTTTGTCACCCTCCTCTGGACTCTCTCCAGTAGTTCCCTGTGTCTCTTGACCTGTGGAGCCCAGAACTGGACACAGTATTCCAGATGTGGCCTCACCAGGGCAGAGTAGAGTGAGAGAATGAACTCCCTCAACCTACTGGCCACGCTCTTCTTTACGCAACCCAGGATTCCATTGGCCTTCTTGGCAACAGGGGCACATTGCTGGCTCATGGATAATTTACTGTCTATCAGGACTCCGAGATTCTTCTCCTTCAAACTACTCTCCAGCAGATCCACCCCTAACCTATGTTGGTGTTTGGGGTTCCTCCTTCCCAGGTGTGGGATCCTAGACTTGTTCTTATTAAACCTCATGAGGTTTTTCTCTGCCCAACTCACTCTGAACGGCAGCACAGGCCTCTGGAGTGTCAGACAACTCTCCCAGTTTTGTATTATTGGCAAACTCTTGTCCAGGTCATTGACGAACATGTTGAACAAGACCGGACCAAGTACTGATCCCTGGAGGATGCTGCTGGTTACTGGCCTCCAACTCAATCCTGATCCGTTGATCACCACCATTTGATTTCTGTCACACAACCAGCTCTCAATCCACCCCACTTTCCTAAAATTTGGAGTCCTGGCTATGGTTTTCATCTGCCTCATACCCCTTAGGACAGTGAATTGCACTAGTGCATGATCACTGTAGTCCAGGCTGCCTTCAACTTTGACATCCCTGATGAGTTCATCAGCATTTCTGACCAGCAGGTCCAATAACACATCCACTTGGGTAGGGCTGTAAATTTCTTGTCATAAGTTGTCATCATTGAGGCACTCCAGAAGTCTCCTGGATTGCCTGCAGCTTGTCGTGCTACTTTTCCAACAGACACCAGAATGGTTGAAATCCCTCAGCAGGATGAGAGCCTGTGATCACGACATCTCCTTGAGCTGCAGCAAGAAGGCTTCATCGATGGGCTCCACTTTGTCAGGCAGCCTGTAGCAGACTCCAATGACAAGACTCCTTTCGTTGTCCTGATCCCCAGTGCCTATCCATAAGCTTTTGATATGCTCATGGCTATTTTTTAGGGACAACTTTTCACACTCTATCTACTTCTTTACAAAGAGGGTAACACCTTAAACCCTTCTTCCTCTCCTATCCCTTCTGAACAGCTTTTAGCCATCAACAGCCACCCTCCAGTTGTAGAATTCATCCCACCAAGATTCAATAACTGTCACTATGTCGTAGCTTTCCTGTAGCATGGTAGCTTCTAACTCCTCCTGCTTATAAGCCCATGCTGCATGCATAGATGTAGAGGCACCTCAGCTGGGCTGCTGGCCACATCACCTTCTTGGAGGGACTCTCCCTTTATTCCCCCAAGGTGTTTCATGGATGCTACCATGGTGTCTTCTATTTCCTTTAGCACGAACTGATATAATTTTCTGCCTGGCTTTCCTGAACCAGTAGTCATCTCCATGCCAGCAAAAGAAGTTGAGACCTAGTGAACATAACTGTGTGGGACAGTGAGTGTGCGAGATAATCAAGTTGGTAAAAGCTCTAAAATCATTGACTCCTAAAGTAGCCCAGTTGTCCAGACAGCAACAGTATCTGCCTCAAGAACAAAAAAAGCAAAACAAAATAAAAGCAGAGCTGGGAAGAACCTTATCAGATCAGGTTTTTTTTGTTTTTATAGTTACCTTTTTTTTCTGTGCCTTCCCAGGCTTTAGGGAATCCAAATTCAGTTGTGCGTGTATATGTTTCATGTCTTCTATACAGCCGCCTACCAGGTCAACTGGAAGGCAAAAAAAAAAAACAACAACAACCAAAAAAAACCAACACAACACACATTTAGAAGTTCATTCACAACAAAAAAAAAAATTATAAAACATAACATATTTTCCTTGGAATTATCTTGATTACTGTTACCCTCCTGAACTGAAATTTAAAGATTCAGATGTCCAAATTCTGTGAGTTCATAATATAGTATCTTCTTGATGTCAGGAAGTAACTAACAATCTATGAGATGGAGTGCATCTAGTTGAATGATCTTGAGAAGCAAGAATACTTTTGAGTTGTCTCGCAACAGAGTCCTATGATAGGAATGCCCAAAGGAAGGACTGAGAAGAAGGAGAGGGGAGGATGATTTGGGAGGAACAGGATAACTCATAAGTCTTTAGGATATTTTCAGTGACACTGCCAAGAAGACTGAAGGTTCAAGAGGTTAGGACGTATTTTTGTCTTACTCAGCTCTTCCCTAACAACAGATTTGCTGCATCTGAGGTGAGACAAAGGAAAGCAAATGTTCAGGTACGCAAAGCGCAAACATTGACTTAGGCTCTTTCCTTGGGATCTAGTCTTCAATTTATTACAGTATCATAGGCTCACAGGATAATTGAGGTTGGAAGAGATGGCCTCCAGAGGTCATCTAGTCCAACCTCCTTCTCAAAACAGAGTCTACTATAAGTTCAGGCACAGTTTACCCACAGCCTTACCCAGTTGGGTCTTGAAAATGTCTAAAGACAGAGACAGCCTAGTGTCTAACCAACCTGACCAACTGCTTAACTGCCTTCAAAGAGGAAACATTTATTTACAGACAGTCTGATCCTTACATTTCCATTTATGCCCATTCTCTTTTATCCTCCTAATCCATGCACTGCTGTGAAAAACATGGCTCTGTCTTCTTCAAAATCTTATAGGTATGAGAAGGCTGCTATTTGGTCCTCCCAAAACCTTCTTTTCTCCTGGTTAAACAAGGCCAGCTCACTCAGACACTCCTCTAAGGACACAATCAACTTGGTGGCCCTCTGCTGAACTTGCTCCAGTTTGTTAATATCTTTCTTGTACTGGGCCAAAACTAGATGCATTGTTCTAGATTTGGTCTTAACAAGTGCTCAGTAGAGGAAAGATAATCCTTTCCCCTCAATCTACTGGCTGTGTTCCTGTTAATACAGCCCAGGATGCTTTCAGTCTTCTTACATTCAGCCTGCTACCTACCAAAACCTAAAGATCCTTTTCGGCTCCCCAGTCAGCCCAGTGCAGGTGCAGGATTTTGCATTTGTATCATGAAAAGCCATCCTTAAGTGCTGAACAGGTAATGTTAGATCTACAGATATCTTCAGAACACTGATTTAACACCAGAACTCCTCTTCCTCCTCTCTAAGATTTGTGTTGTATCACAGCAAGGAGGACTTGAAGGCTGCTCAAGCTCAGAATGTGATGCACTTTATGTTGAAGGCAGTGCCTTCCCAGGAAGTCAGGTCTTAGATAATTTAGTGAGTCATTAACAGAACAACTCTAACCAAAGTAAAGGCTGAGTAGACCACCAATATACTGGGGAAGAGCAGAAAGTAAGTATATAGTCCAGGATTTGAAGTTTGGAGTTTTCTGCCACTATTAGGATCAGACATTGAGCAGATATGTCTAGGCTATTTACTTCAGTGTAGTGTAGGTTTAAAGGACTGAGCAAACCAAAAGAGATGCAAGTAACAAGAGAGCACCCAAAACAAAATGTGCTTGGGTGATCAGCAGTTACTCAACATATCATGAGAAATGCAAATAAACTGGTTTTCCCTGTGTTCTAGTGGGCACAAAAAGTATTTGATTAGTTTTATACTTTTATTTTATTACTGTAAAATAAAAAACATAGCATGAAAAATGTTGCATTGCAAGGGGAGAAGGATCTACTTAAACTGTAAAAGGGGATGAAAAAAACAGAGGCAGGGAAGAACAAAGCTGAGAAGAATTCTCTTCTTTTCTAGGAACAGCCAGAACTGAGAACACAGGTCATACTTTCAACCTACAAACCTGTATTGACACAGCATGAAACAAGAAATGAGAGATACTGCCAGTGCAAAATCGCCTGCTTAAAATTAATGAATATTCCACTAGCAGTAAAAGCTCACAGGTCTCTCCTGCCTCTAACACAGAGCTGTGATTTCATCACAAGTTTTCAGACTGGCTACAACATAGTATTTTATCTGTAGCTGAAAATTTTAGTTATTAATAAAGTTTTTCTCTGTAAAAATATGCAAAAAAAGGTCACTGAAAACTAGTTATTTTGTTTTGACAAAAACATTATGATTTTAAAATACATAAAACACCTGCACACATTTGCTTTATAAAGCATTTAACATATGTTTTGAAATGCTCACCTTCCAAAGCACATCTCTGGGCGTTTTTGCTGACAGCTAGCAGAGATAGCAATGCATTTGTAGCAACTTCTTTCAGCACATCCTTGGCAGATTTTCTTTCACAAACCTACAAATAATGCAATTTCATTACTGAAATGAAAAAGTGACTATATTAAAAGTAGTATTCATATATCTAAACAAGTTGTCATAGTCTTCGATTTTCATTTGGATGTTTTATCACTACACTCCTTTCTAGAGTGCTTCCTCTCTATATTCATGTCCATAGTCTTGTCAGCATTGAAGCGATCATTTCTTTTTTCTAATTAAAATGTGCTGGATTTTTTTTTAAATGTTGATCTTTTTTCTAAGCCTATTCCTTTTACCTGTTTCTTAACATTCTACCTTCCTAAAGCCTAGATTCCCATCCCTGGCATTCCAGTCCTTTCCTAATATTCAGGCTTGCTATCACAATTTGCTGACAAGCCTTTAATGCAATCTCACTTTCCTACAACACAATGATAAAGAAGACATTAAATACCAGTGAAATATCATTGATATATGGATAATTTTTTTTAGATACTCTTCCAACCAGAGAAAAATGGTAGTTTGTCTTATTTTTGTGAGCGTCACATTATCTCTAATAACATAGATATAATCCTTGTGCTTTTAAAGGAATATGTATTTGGAATCATATAACAAACTAGTTGAAAGATGAGGAGCTGTTTGTGCTTTATATATTATCCACTAGACAATTTTGCCCATCTAGCAATTTGCCCTAACGTATCATTCCAATACTGACATCCAACATAACATAAAACAACAGGCACTGTAATCAGAAGAATATAGAAAAATAAGAACTGTTGCTGGAACACAGTAGAAAAAACCCAGGTATTTTACAGTTAGCCAAAAAATACAGGACCTTAAAAAAAAGTTAATAGTTCAGACAGAAATCTTATTAGTACCTAGCCACAGATAGCTATAGATTTTATACCTCTACATATATTACATTTATCACGTTTTATTCATTTTAGTCCTTCAGATAGTAATTATGTAAGAACTTTTTCAAATTTCAACATGCAATAAAATATCAATGTATGGCCTAGAGTTTTATCATCTATTGAAGTGTTCAGTGTTACCGGGACTGAAAAGGTGAAGGGATGAAGACTAGTAAGTTAATAACTTGGAAGAAACCCCACCTCATTGATAAGGACAACTGACACCAAATTAAAGCACCAAAGAATGGACTGAGTTCTGCACTTATAGTTAACAACAAAGAAAAATCCGCATTTAGAGCACAACTGGTTTTATTAGATCCCAAGCAATATCCCAAAGCTATTATCAGCACAAGAATGTTCTAAGTAAATTAACTATTTTTCAGTACTGATAGGTGGTGGCTTCTTTTCAAATTAAAGAATTTAGATGTTTGAGTACTTAAAAAAATTAAAAGCTTGAAGTTTAAACTTAATGCACATTAAACTTAATTACCAAAAACCAGCAAAAACCAAAATGTTGAGTTCCTTCAGTCCTGCATAACCTAAAATGTAGATTTTGTGATTTATCTACTCAAAGGCTTTCGCTCTATTAAGATGCTACCCGTTTTTATTTTTTTGTAGTACTTAGGAATATTTTAATAATTAAAAACATACTTTCTTGACAATTCCTTGGGTATTTTCCTTCCATTATTATGTGGCTGTTTAGGACAGATTAAATAATTGAGGTGAGTTGTCCTCTATTAGTAACTTTTAAAAAGTTTTAATTTCATCTTACTATTTTCTAAATTTCACCTTAAAAACTATCAAAATTACATTATTTCTTGAAGCATGCTCCTTTCTGTATTTTCTCATTGCTTTGCAATCAAGAATTGCAGTTTATAATAAAAAAGATTTTCTGTCACTTGTAGAGAACATTTAAATAATTAATAATTGATTTATTACTAACTACTAGTTAAATGAAAAAAATAACTCTATGTAAATGTATAATGGTTTCTGTCAGCAGACTGTATAGTTACAAACTACTAGTATTAAAGTATTTTAAAATGAGAATGGACACTTTTCATTCTCTTTGTAAATTATGATGCATCATCAATTTATGATGTCCCATAAATCCACAGCAGATTTAGCTGTTAGTCTGCACCCACTGTAAGTTAATTGAAAGGGAGATCACAGCCTAAAACATTGTAAATTTTATAACTAGAAAAAAAAGTAGGGTCTAAATTTGAGGTTTTATGCATGGATTATGGTTTCCTTATTACTTCTGACCTTGAAAACATGCACACACAGGTTTAAGCCCATGTACACAAAAGTATTAAAACCTTTAAAAGTCAGCATGTGCATTGACTAAGTAAGTTCTATGCAATAATGCATGTTAATTTAGGACCTGGTTTGCTAATATTTGCACCTGCAGACCCAGTCTTAAGTTAGCATTTGCCATTGTGTATAACCTGCTCTGTAGATTTTATGTAATTAGGATGACTAATGGAGATGAATGATTGTTTGAAATTTCTCTCAGCCTTTTCTATGTTATTCAGTTATTTGCTTGAGTGCTTCTCTTGACAAAAGATCATATTTAAATCTTTCAGGTTGTTTTTGGTTTTGTAGTAGCTCTTTCTTTCCTAATGCTGTTACACTTTTTTGGGGACCATAGCAGCTATATCCCTTTCATGTATTAAGTCTCAGACATCATAGGTTATCTTTTGAGTTCTTTTATGAACAAAACACATTGTCCCTCTACAGCTCTAAGCAGTTAAAGAGCAAATTAAAGGCTGCTATCTCTTACGATACTCAAACTATATCATAGTGTCTGATGTACTTTAACTGGCCTGGCTGCAGTTAATTCTTCACTGTACAGACTTCTTCTGCTGTCACCATAAGAATAATCACTTTTCACTGCTAAAGACTGGTAATGAGTTCTATATACTTGTACAAAATACATGAACATGACTTACAACACATCTTTGTCTGACACTTTCATGCAATAGCATTTTTTGTGGCAGAGTCAAGGATTTCAGTTTTAGGCACACACACACACAAAACATTCAATACAGGATATTTAGCAAAATATCCAATTTCAATGAAGCACCTTTGGTTTTGTTGTAAAGTCTCTAAAAATCATGTCTTCACTGGAAAACTCTATGGATCTGAAATTATTATCTGTCAGAAAGATAGTGTGGAGAACTGGCCTCCAAAAGTATGTCTCTCACTGAAATTGACTGTAATAGAGAGACGTAACAGGAAAAAATAAAATAAAAGTAAAGGAGAAACGGTGGCAATACTGCGGGGCAGGGGCCCCGTCTGGGACTTTATCCCGAGCTGCACGTAGGCCTGGGAGCTGCACAGCAAGGAAGGCCGGTAACGACGATCGCTTGAGGGTCGTTACCGTGCCCATTGCCGCTGCTGCTGGTACAGGAGAGAGAAGCAAAGAAGACAAAAGAGAGAGGAGAAGAAAAGCCAAATAAAAGGAGCCGAGCTGAAAGCAGCCCTGGCTGAGACCACCACAGGCCGTGACTTTGCCACCAGACCCAGGTCCAGTGAGGAAAACAGCCTCAGACTCCTCGCCTCTCCAGCGCTCCTGAGAGCATCAGAAGAAAGCTCTTAAAGGCCATAGTGGTGAGTGGCCCTGCCGCCCGTGCTGTGCCCAGACTCCAAAAAAGAGCCGTCCCCTGCGTCCCCAGGCACACAATAGCTCGGCTGCCAGAGGCACCAGAAGGATGAAGGCAGCAGCTGCTGCAGCCGCCCCTGCTGTCCCTGCCGCTGGTGCCACCTGCCCTGGACCTGCCACTGCTGCCACAACTCGCCTCACCCCCCAGTTCCAGGAGGACGTGAGCACAACATCATCATCCAAACCTTTCATCTCTAACGCCTTAACCCCCCAGGTGTGTTACTGGCCCCTTACTTGCACTCACTTTCGTAGACCCGCAAGGGAAAGGCTTGGGCTTGTCACCACCATCTGTATTATTGCTTTCATACACACATATTCCCTGGTGTATTTACATCTCTTCCTGCTCTCCACTGCTCTCTTAGTAAAAGCTAAAGCTTGCCTGTGTGTGTGTGTGCGCTTCCGAGAGGAGCTGATCAATCACTTCTATATCCGGGGGAAGCAAGCCGGCCCCAAGCCAGGGATGGACCCACCGAAGTAATTCAGAAGGCTATCCTGAATATATAATTTAGTGTCAGAAAATCCTGATCAACAAACAGGGCGATTGTGCCCTGAGATAAGGCGGCTTCGACCCAAAACCGAGTTTGGACCGTGACAGATAGGAAATTTTAGTTTTGGTGGTCTATAGAGTGACACCAAGATAAATCCTTTTAGGAAGCTTCTCCTCCCTAGAAGACATGGACAGAACACTATGCCCCACTATGCCCCAATAAATGAGTATTATAGAGCCACAGCAATGTGTAACACAGATGTAAAAGAATGTTTAGGTAGATGTTAGGTAGATCAGTTCAATTCTTGGTAGGAGTGAGGTGATTCTACAATAATTCAATAACCATAGGAAAAGAGAATATGAAGTGATAGTAAGATAACCTTGTTTTAGTCACACCATCCAACATGCACTAATACATGTTGAAAAAAATAATATTTTACATAACACAATAGTACTAAATGTGATTCTTATTAAAAATAATTACAAGATACTGACTCCAGAACATCTGAAATAATAAGTTACATTATGTTATATGACATGTGTGTCTTTCAGACAAATGCTACACTTATAATCATGGATCCCTATTATTGCTACAATGACAAAGCACAGATAAGCCAAAGAAGGACAATGAGTATGTAGATAAAAGAACTGATTTGTGCAGGAAAATAAATAAGACGAATTTAGCCTATAAATTTTCTTATTGCTTAGTAATGGAAGATACTTTAACAACCTGCAAATAAGTGAAAGACATAAAAATAAAGGAGGTAAAAGAATAATTTAGGAGAGTACATAAAAGTACAAATAAGAATAATGAGTTTACATTAACTCAGAACATTCAGGATAAGTATCTAGAAAAAAATATCTGGTCACCAATACATATATATCTTGTCACCAATATACATTATGTCAGGAAAGTTCCTAAGTTCCTAAAATAATTAGTGAAGATACTTGGTCAATTTATAACTAGCTTGGAAAACACAGGAATATATGCTACTTAAGTGAACAATACTGATCTTACACTATCAGGGAATGAACTAGAAGGCTTAATGATTAATTTTTGTTCACAATTTTTACAAACGCATCTGTTAAAACAAGAATACTGTCATTTACAATGGGTATAACTACATCTCAGACTTTAAAAACCTCATTACTTGTTTGGAAAGGCAGTAAAAATAATCTATTTGGCCAAATACTGATACATATTTTTATCTATGATTCATCTTCTCTACATAAGACAGCAAGGCACTTCCTAGAAGCTGCTTCTTTGCAGTCGTTCCAGCTTATTACTTGAGTTTCAAAAATGAATGTAATAGATGTCTCAGTCCATAACTGGAAACAATTGATTTTTCATTAGATAAAAGTGAAACGCTTTTTAACAAAATAAAAAAATGCAAAAAAAATATCCTACAACCATATCGTCCAGACTTTTAATACCTGAATAATTAATGCAGTAAGTTGAGTTACTGATGCCTGGCATCCTTCAACGTGATCCAGAAGAAAGCTAATAGTTGGATTCTGACATATACTGTCTTTATCTTGGAGTTGTCTTCTTCCTTCCTCATTCAAAATGACAGAGAGGAACTGTAAACTAGCTATATATAAAGCAGGATATGTGTCTGACAGATGTATACAATCACAAATGGTACCTGAAAGGTTAAACAGAAAAATTGAAATGCTGACATTTCATTCTGAATAAAGCTTAAGTGCTTCAGAACTCAGGAAGCCTTATCAAAGAAAGCGTGAGCCAAAAAAGCAATTATACCTGTGCACTGCACACAGAATTCTACAAATTCTATGCATTTGCTAAGATTTTTAAAATCTAAGAAAGAAAACTTTGAGTTTGTAACATGTCAGAGAATCTTGGTGACCTACAGTCCTTCAATATCTACTGAAGGTATAAATAAAGTAAAATAAAAATAATTTAAAAACACAAATGCTGTGTAATAATCTTGAATTCCTATTTTTATCTCCCATAAAAACTTTGTTTTCCTTTTATGTAAGGTATTAAAAAACCCAAACACACATGGAAAAAAAATAAGTGCTATTGAATCATCTCAGGCTCCACTCACAGGTGCCATATTTGGTTAAAGCATACAACTAGACTCACTAACCCATATATGTGAAAAAAAAAAAAAATCTGGCAATTCAAAAGTTAGTCTGATGATATAAGAAAGAATTATAAAAATCCAGTAAAAGGATTTTCTTAAGGTCAGTCAAATTCTGCACACATTTGGATTTTGTTTTGGTTATGCCATCAGTAATTACTTATTAGCACCTAAACAGGAATGATCCTCTTCTATTTATTAGCTGAGGTTAAAACCCATCCAGGAATAATTATTACCAATTATTGCTGTAGAGTGATTTGCAAGGGCTCCTGTCACAGATGAAAGAGACATTTGACCACCCTTCCACAATAATGTACTTAGGAAGTTGAAAAAGTCTACCCATGTTTCGTGAAGCACAGATGTTAACTCGGTATCTGCAAAGACAATATAGAAAAAAAAAAAAAAAATCAAACCATTGACATATGCACAGACCTGGATAGCTGAGCCAGGTAAAAACTGTCAATTTAAATGAAGGTGGTACATAAATAAAGACCTGCCTCTGCATGGCTGTACTGCAAAGAAAGTACTTCATTACCTAACCCATCTTTGGAGCTGATTGAGAGAATCTTGAAGGTATTTCCCAAGAGAGGTTTCAACAGTTCATCCTGGATTACAAGCTGAGAGTCCACCAATAAACATGTTTTCAGAAGTCTGGATACAGAAGACAAGTACTGAAGTAGTAGTAACACCTGTTAAATATTTTTTAAAATATATGAAATAAAGCCATGTATTTGCATATTTTCACCTTCTGTTTTTGTTTGTTTGTTTGTTTTTTAATTTAAATACTCTCATTACCTCAACTGACTAATAACATTTTGAATTAATATACACCACTTAAAAGAAATAACAGGATATAAATTTAAAATAAGTCTCCTATTTTTTACTGGAGAACATGAACAGAATTCCTAGTCTGGAATCATATGTAGGAAATCAATTTTGTAGTGACAAATTTTATAGTTCCTTGTGAGAAAGTCATGACTCTCATTCTATGTATAGCATCATATGCTCTGGAAGCTCACAAATAAAACCATCAAAATTATGATAAATGTTGATTAATATATGTGTATTTCCTGAAAACAGAAGCTAAATTAGAAGCTTGGGGAAACAAAAAATATTCCTGACATCTATTTATTTATTCTAAAAAGATTTCTGCAGAAACACGCTTTTTAAAAATAAAGTGGGAATCTTTCTTCAAAGTAAATCTGAATGCAGAGCAACAGAAGGTTTAAAATGGTGCTGAACCATGAGCATGGTATGTTCTATATGTTATATATACAGAGTTAAATTTGATACAAAAGCAGTTTCATTGGCAGTAACCCTAAATGCTTTGCATGGAATAAAATTAGTTGAGAAGTATGTAAGTGTCTGCAGGACTGGAGACAAAGCAAAACAGCCAGGTTTATTGTGGAAAATAAGTATGAAATGTGTCAGTAACTGTATCTGCATTGTACTTCAATACCATACAAAGAAATTCTATTATATTATTTCTGTAACTGCTAACTCAATTCAAAAGCACAGAGATTCATATGAATGTAGCCTATAGCAGTGTGTGTGGACTATGTTAATGAATATGTATTATGCAAACTAATTAATTTTATCATTTTAAAAAGTTTGAAAGTAACAAATGCTTCTCTAACCTGGTCTTTTACATGTTCTATATGACATGGATGACCCAGTGGAGCTTTCAGTTCCAAGATACACCTCTCAACCAGATTAGCGCTTACAAGACTAAAATAAAATGAAGTAAGCTGGTTAGAAATATACTTAAATAATAAAATACCTTACTAATTTAACATTCCATAGCAGATAAATTTTTAAATAAACAGAGTAAATATAAATTATTAAACACTTTCTTAAAATATGTCTTAAACAGACGTAACTCTAGTGCAATACCAATTATAGTAAGCATAAGTTCTTTCAGAATAGTTAGACTAACATGAATTCCAATGGCTGTTACTGTACTGGTAAAAATGGTTTGTTTATATTTGATTACTTATTTTCTTTCTTGTAGAACAATAAACAGCTCCGTAACAATATTAGTATTCAAACAAGGGTAGGATTTTTTTTCATTAACTGCAGCATGAAGAACATCTACAAAAGCTCTTGAAACCTTAAAAAAATCCTGAATTAACTTTCATGCTTCACTTCCAAACACTCTCTACCGATGAAAGAATTTGTTACGATATGAGTGTAAACATGGAATACCATCCAAAGACTATTTTGAAGTGGTTCCTTCTTTAAAAAAGAAAAAAAACCAAAACACTAGGGCCTATCATCCAATACTTTCCCAAATCTGGCAAGCATTATTTACTCTATTGTAGTGTTACAGCCCTTGGCTCATCCTCAGAACATTGAATAAAATTCAAAGAAGAATCTAAGAAGATAAACTGAAATTATCTACAGTTTTCTACTGTTTCTACTTTTCTACTGAAGAAAACAAAAATTTAAAATTTACATCTCCAAAAAGAATGACTAAAGAGCCATCTACACAAAATACTAAAACATTATCAGAGAACAGTAAACCTGTAGAAGACAGGCACCACAAACTGAATCATCAGTATGTCTATCTTTAATTTGAATTTAAAAAAAAAATCCAGATCTTTTATTTTGATTACTGTATTTTTTTAAAGGCATTTTTGAAAACTTCAGAAACAAGAAGTGATCAATATATTTAACAATTTGAGTAAGAAACACTGATAGATCTTATTTCAAACTTTTCACCTCTATTCTACACCTTGCTTGTAGTCCAGCAGTTATTGATCTCATACCTGCTGAGAGCTGTTAGCAAATGTGCTTGTTGAAGAGCAATTCCAGTATCTCTTGGTGTGACAACCAGCAGATTGTGCAGAAGGCTGCAAACAGCTGACAAAAGGGCAGGTGTGACTACAGCATGCTGTTTAGACAGAGTAGCAGACGTGGGAGAATTACATTGACTTGGAGATTCTGATGTGGTTGTATTGCTTTGACCTAGAACGTGTTTAATAATAAAATAGGAAAAACACAAAAGATTAATTGGGGCAGCTAAACAGAACAAATTGCTTTTTCATTTAAAAGTTTCCTCCACATTTAAAACAGTATATTCTGGTACAAGGGGAAAAAAAAGGCAACCAAGAAATCAGAGACAGAAAAATATTACTTCAAATAGTTGTGAAATAAAATGTTCCTTTTACAAGGCACTAATAATAATAGTTGAAGAAAAATGGTAAATTTCAAAAGATTTTTGGAAAATAATTTTCACTTCTTAACAGAAAAGTACATTATAAACTTAATGTTTTGAAAGGGTGACTGGATGACAGGTGTAGAATCTACTGCTTGAAATGTAACCTGAGACTTACCAACCATTTTCACTTACTTCTGTCAAATGTATTTAACTCTCTCTCATTTTAAAGGAAGTGTTTCATGTTTGTCTACCAAAGCAACCACTAGAAGCATCAATGGTAATTGTTCCAGCAACACATAAGCTTTATATGCATGTACAAATACTGTATATGGGCAGGCTACTACATCGTATTCATTATGTACACAAACTCAGACTTTGATTTACCTTGTGTCCTAAGTCGATCAGCTGCATTTTCAGGAATAAAACTAGTTGAATTTGTTGGGACTATTGCTTGAAGCTCAGTAACACTCTCCAGTGATGGTGATGCATACCAAATCTAGAAAGACACAAAACCAGTTGATTTCAGCTTTTATAGACCAGACTTGTATTTATATTTTGCTTGAAGGCAGGGGAGGGAAGGAAACCAACACAACAAACCTACAAAACAATGCAAACCTACAAAACGATGCAAAAATTACTATTAACAATTTTTGCCCACCATATGTGTGTGTATATATATTTATTTTATAAACATTCAATAATTACAACTATTGAAAGATGTGCAATATGAACAGCCTGAAATATTTCTGTTAAAAACTGAACAATGGCCATGTTACTGGAAATTCCTCTTCTTCATCCTTCTTTTTAATCCATATAATTGCTCAATCTATGTTTGAAATAAGAGAGAAAGGCATTACTGAAGCATTTAAACTCAAATTATTCATGGACTATTTGCTCTGCTGAGAACATCAGCACTTGTCCATCTGTATCAGGATACACTTGGATAAAAATATCACAAGCACATTCGTCACCAGCGAAAGTTGAAGTTTCAGAGTCTTTCCAACTCTGGTTACTTTTCTTAACCTTAGGCCTGTGATCCTTACATGTATTCATCTCGTGGTGAATAAATGAGGTATTTACATGACAACAGACAATTTTACTGTTGTGCTACCATGTTCCTTCTACCAATTCTATGTGATCTATCAGATTATTAATTTTGGATTATTTCAAAAATTCTTGATGCTCATTCTACTGTGTCTAAAACCACAAGCTTGAGATCAGAAGATCTTGAGTCTCCAGCTTAATAATAAGCATTTATTCAGCACAATTTTAAGCATTCTAATAAATATAACCCTTTTTCTTAACTTCTAACAGTCCATATGGTTCTTCTGCAACAAGTAAATCCCTAAAAGGGATTACTATCATCATTATATTATTTTTATTTTTATTTTTATTTTATTATTATGATTATTATTATTATTATTATTATTATTATTATTATTATTATTATTATTATTATTATTATTAAAATTTTCATCTGGTTAGAAAAATGTCGGCTTCTTGCACTGATGGAACATTTATTGGTAATTGCTTCACAGTGGGACATGGGTTAGAACTAGACATTTTCTGCTATCTTAACAGAAAACATACAGTAACACGATAAAGCTGCTTCCACAATGCTCTGCCTTCCAGGAAAGAAAAGATATTACTGCTTTTATAAATCACCTTTGATAAGGATGAACTGAGGGTCTGAGACATTGTATCTAATAAAGGATATTTACTACTGCCACCATATTATTTCCAGGAGCAATGAAGCATTCTGTTGCTTAATAGTGAAACGGGGTTAAATGGGGAAAAGAAAGGGTGGGGGGAGGGAGATGACATCTGCAGATTAGAACGAATATGAAAGAATACAAAAATTATCTGAGTGGAAATACAGGAGAAATGTGAGGTTTTTTTTCCATTTATCTACTAGTAATGAATAAAAGGTCTTTTCTTAACCTCTAGTATAAAAATCCCTCTGGCATTGCTTTAAGAGGCTTGCAGTGATTAATTCTATTCAGTTCACTTTTCAAAGGTTTAAATCACTTAAATGTATAGCACTCTGGTAACCATGGTTCCAGAAAATAAGGCACACATTTTTATAAAATAGCAAGTAGATGTCATAGGAAAGAATGGCCATGACTTAAAGCTCTCTGGAAGCTGTCTGCAGATCTTTAACCTGCACCATTTTTAGCTTAAGTTTTTTAATAACTGCTCATTTTGCTAAGCCGTCCTGGGGACAGAATCGCCCTTGCGTGTGTACGCAGTGTAAGCAAGTATCTCCATGCTGATTGGTGCTTTCAGTCATATGTTCTAAACACAAAACATGTTGGTTAAAATAAGAATAAGGATTTGTTCTCTGTAATGATGAGTTAATGCTTAAACTACAAATTCTATGAAAGAGCAAGATTTTTAATTTTTTTATTTAACAGAAATCTGTAATCCACTGAGATCTTAAAGACATTAAAAACAGTGCATATGAGTTAACAGAGTACAGACAACTGAGTGCTGCTGCTGTCTTTTACATGACCTTGAATCATTGATTTCATCCCCACACTGCTATTCCTTACTTTGCAAAACAAGCAAAAATTTACTTATGGCTTCTACAAGAACTCTGACTACTTTACAGCCTAAAGATTTTAAAAAAACACAACAAAATGTTATTAATACACTTGCTTTTTAATTTTCTCAATTGTACTTTCCACAAATTCCAGGAAAAATTTGGAGATGGGAAAAAAATATGAAGCCAAAAATTTATATACTATTTTAACTTAAGTTTATATGGACCCTGTGTGAAATAAGACTTTGATAGCACATAAATAAAAAATAATATTGATTATATTAAATACAAAAACAGAGAAAATGCTTTTTTTTTTCTTTTTGTTAGAAATGCTTTCAAATATATAAAAAATATATATCCAGCTGAACTTTTCTCTTCACAGAAAATAAATTAATATAATTCAGTTAAAAGACCTTACTTTAGCTTATGCAAAGATGTGACTTACTGAAATTAAAAGCAGTTTCAGCTTGTAGACTGACATTCATTAAACAAATAGATTTGGACATATTTAGAACTTATTTTAAAATGATATTAAAATATCAGAGAAGAGCTTGTTAATGAAACGATTCTACTTGGTTTAATAGCTGGTAAGTCTCAATTATTTGTGGCTGTTGTCATCAAATCTGTACCATATACACACAAAAACCATTTTTCCCTTCAACAGGACCCGCATACTCCCTTTCACCTGTAATGAGGAAAGCATGCCATCTAGTGGGCTTGGAATAACTACATCTTACTGCAACCATAAATATGTCAAATTTAGAGAAATATTTCTACAAACTTATGGTAATAACAGCATAAATGTATTTATTTCTCTCATACATCAAAATAGAAAGCTTTGAGCAAATTGTAGAAACATAACAGATGTATGAGATTCAACAAGGCCAAGTGTTGGGTCCTGCACTCGGGCCACAACTCCATGCAACACTACAGGCTTGGGGAAGAGGGGAAAAAAGCTGCCCAGAGGAAAAGGACCTAGGAATGTTGCTCAACAGCCGGTTGAATATGAGCCAGCAGTGTGCCCAGGTGGCGAAGAAGGCCAACAGCATCCTAAATACTATCAGAACTAACGTGGCCAGCAGAACTAGGGAAGTGATTGTTCCCCGCACTCGAGGCTGCACCTCGAGTACTGTGTTCAGTTTTGGGCCCTCACTACAAGACAGCGAGGTGCTGGAGCGAGTCCAGGGAAGGGCGACAAAGCTGGTAAAAAGTCTGGAAAACAAGTCTTAAGAGGAGCATCTCAGAGAAATGGGGTTGTTTATTCGGGAGAAAAAGAGGCTGAGAGGAGACCTTATCACTCTCTACAGCTATCTGAAAGGAAGTTAGGTGAGGTGGGGGTTGGTCTCTTCTCCCTAGTAACAAGCAACAAGAGGAAATGGGCTCAAGTTGAGCCTGGGAAGGTTTAGATTAGACATTAGAAGAAACTTCTTCACTGAAAAGGTAATTAAACTCTGGAATAGGCTGCCAAGGGCAGTGGTTGTATCACCATCCCTGGAAGTGTTTAAACGTGGTTTAAGAACTGGACTTGGCACAGTTAGGCTAATGGTTGGACATTAAAGGTCCATCTTAAAGGTCTTTTCCAACCACTGATCCTGTGATAACATGTGAAGTTATATATGAATTGCAAATGCCAGATTTCAGGACAAGTCTGAGTTTTTAGAAGTATTTCCAAACTTTACTAGATAGACACTCAATAGTCTTTAACTGCCCTCTGAAATACAGTTTGTATTTAGCCTCAGTTCTCTTCCTCAATCTTTCTTCTCCTAATTAATACTAGCACTGGAACATCAGACCTCTGCACCTTGCCTTCCAGCTTGGAAGCTTAGAATCTGTCATATAAGCACTAATATTTTTTTAAAGGTAAGAAAAGTAATTACTAAAACAGCTTACAGCTGCTTAGAAAGATTATGAAGGACAAATGGAAATTAAATTAACTTCTTTACAGGAGAGGTCAATTAAATTTTTTGCGTGAAATCTTCATATGTATTAGGGAAGAAGGAAAACATAAAAACCAACTTGAATAAGTATCTCTTACATCAGCTGTAAGAGCAAAATTTTAGCAAATACGAAGTCTACAACATCTGGAAGATTATACAAATGAATATGTCTTAGTATTGCATTGTGCTTTCCACTTTACATAATTAGTTGTCCGTGTGTTAAATGGATTTGTAGAGCCATACCTTTATGTTAAAATACGATGCTACTTTACATTTTTTTTTCCCCCTTTTTTTCTTTTTTCATGGTACTGAAGCTGAAACAATTTCATATACTGAACTCTTCAACTATTAATGACAATTCAAGGACAACTGTAAGTAGATTAGACACTCAAGCTTGATAAGAATTGCTAAAATGTAATTTTTACCTCAAGTAACATGAACAAAACAAGATGAAATTTGTTCAGCTTTTATTCCTATAAGTGGCACTCAATCTATTCAATAAAACACAATTTTCAGATTATTGCTTTTAAACAACTCAAGATTCTTATGTAAATGGTTTTTAAAGCAGCATTCATGTTAGCATCTTCTTCCTGATTTACACACACTTTCATTTGTTTTAGTTTCAAATACACAAATTTGAATACTTGTGTTTAAAATAAGCCCAATAGGCTTTTGGGGTTTTTGATAGATAGTCAAAACATCAAGGAAAAATCGTGAAATATTTTGAGACAAGATTTCAATCCTGTTGAAACGTTTTTATGATGAACCACAAGAAAACTGGGCATAATGATTCTAGTCAATACAGTAATATCTGGTTGTTCTTTAACAATCTTTGGCATATCAGCACATCTGTTTAACAGAAACTTCTGAGTTATGATATTATGGATTCCACATTACATTCAATGGTTATTCATATATAAAAAATTTTCCAAGAAAATCTAAAATTATAAAAATGGATTTCAGTGCAACATGTTGTTGTGCTGTTGTCATTAAAAAGATATTATTTTTATCAGGTAACTAACAAATAAAAGCTTCTCTCATAGTCTGGTCCAATATTGGAAATCTACTCTTGAACTGAAATAACATTTTCAATTTCTTTTCCTTTGCCTTTGCCATCTTGAAATACAGCACATGTTTACAGCATTTCATTGCAGTAATGACCCCAGTCAGAAACAAATTTTTCAAGCAGCCACCTGCTTTCTTCTATTTTTTCATGTCTATTTTGGGTCTTGCAAACACTTGTGCCACTTTTACATTTTATAAATGCAGTTTCAGAATCCTGATATTATTATGACACAGAACATAATTTCAATCCTGTGCACTTCAGTGGTTTTGACTGATCCAGTTCTGTAGCTGTGTGGTGTAAATATAGGTTCACTCTGAAAGGACAGTTTGGATAAAAGCAGCAAAAGTGACAACTGTGGATGGAGATGACTGTATTTTGTCAATAAAGCCAATTACAAAGCCATCTCTAGAGAATGCGTCTTGCTGTGAGAAGCTACAGAGTTCGGCACTTGCTTATATGCTTAACTAGTATTTTATCTCTTTTTGCTCAGGTAAATAACCACAGAAGTTTTCTTCAGCTTCTTAAAAGTACATTTCAATTTAGTTTGAGCTTTTCAGTCTTCAGTTTTGTTTTGTGTTTTGTTGGGTTTTTTTCAGAATTTGCAAGAATGCTTTTTTTTCTTCAAAGCATTCAATGAACAACTTTATATATCTATATAAATCTATATATCTATTTAATCTATATAAATAGATTACTCTGCTAGTTACCATAGTTTCAGATGTTGACTGAGAATGTGAAGATCGGCTTTGACTGGATGGAGCCTTCCAAAGATTAAGAGAATCATCAAAATCTGTATTAAAAAAGAATAAAAATCAAAATCAAACAAAAAAGTTTTATTTCTCATTACTAGCAGAGAGCATAATATGAAACTTTCCAAAGGATTGTTTAAGTGAAACACAAAAGTAGCCAACTGAAGTTATCCTTCTGAAGATCTCAGAATACAATTTTTCACACACTGTACCTATGAATTCTTATCCAGCAAATCCCTTGAAAAAACACAAATAAAACAAAATACAGTTTTCAGCTGCAACAGAAAATCATCTTGAAAAAGCTACACTTAACTCAAACTAGAGTCACGTGGCCTTTAGTAATTTGAAATAGTAAAGAATTATTTTATTCTAAATGTAATAGTACAAAAACATTGAAGATACTGAAGCTTCATAGCACAAACATGAACAGATGTCCTCATCTTCAAAATACTTCAAATTTGCATTTGAAGATAAACAGTTTCAAGAGAACCCATATTCATAAATATAATAAAGACAGGATTACTTTGTAAATCTGTTTCAGAGTTATAAGTGCCAAAAATTTTATAGCACAAACCTGTCAATAATAGGTTTTGAGGCTGTCACATATTTAGAAAACAACTAAGAACAAAGCACTAGATTACACATGTTCTGAGTGCAAAACTCCCAAAATTTTAAGCCCTATACATATCTTAAATTATTAAACTGAACTAAATAATTCAATTTTCAATTTAACTTTGTGGATGAGGGGTTTTTTAATATTCCTGAAAAATATGAGGAAAACTGACTGGGAAAAATCCCCAGTTTAAAATGCAACAAAAATTTTTTCAGTAAGATAAACCAATGCAAGATCTTCTATTAAGAGATGACAAGGGACATATTAAAATCCAGAAACAGGTCATTCTAGATAAACAGCACAATTCTGAACATACGAATGAAGGACTTCCAAGCCTTTCAAAAACTACTGTTTTATAGATGACGCAAACATTGTCTTGTGTTTCCTTTTTTAAATAAATTTTGAAAAATGTTTATTGATTGAAAAGCATCATAGATTATTCTCCTTTATTTCAGTGCTCCTGGAAAAATATATTTTTGGCTTTTCTTTTCAATGATGTGATAAAACATATTGCAACTGCTCACTGAAAAGTTCTACAATCCTGGAGTTTGAGTTGCTCTTATATATGATATGCTATTGCATCAGCTAACAGTACTACCAAGAGGCACAAACAAGGGGACCATGGGAGAAGTGAAATGTGTCTGACTGGAAAAAAAAAAAAATGACACAGAAGAAACTCAGGTTTTTATGGCTGGAATTTTGTATACTGCTGAGGTACTTCTCTGGTAACTCAGTGAGTTAACCAAAAATACTTTTTTTCCCTTGGGTCTGTCATAAAATCATAACTTGGTATGGGAAATAACATTCCTCTTCTGTTCATGCTTATGTAATTTAACTTTAACAGATTCGACCAAAAAAACATGTTTAAAACTGTAGCCTTTGATGAAAATACAGAAACTTAGGCACACAAAAAAAGAAAGAAAGAAAACAGGATGAAGTTGTTACTATTTGAGCTCTCTGAAGAATTTCCTAGCTTTTGAAACTTGGGATCATACTACACATTTGGACCAGAATGTGGGTAAAAAGTATTTCACTCCCAAAATTTTGCAAGAAAATATATTGCAGAACCAATTACAATCTTTTACATCTGTAACTGAAAGCTTTTCCTGAGATATGATAAACTAGTGAACTAGTAGACTTATCTACTTCTTAAATCCTCAGAAGAATATTTTGACTTAATAACACAAGAAGTTCATCGTCTATATATTCCTTTTCATTTTTAGTAAGAATTATTGAAGGTAAATTACTCAAAACTAGAAGTTACTTAACTAGGTTTGAAATACTACAAAGTTACATTAACATCACTTACCAATTATACCACCTTTTTCTATTACAAGGCTGTGTTCCTTGGAAGAATTCAAATCAAACATATAACATCCTAGGTAACAGTGTTTCACCATCTGATTCACATGTTCATAGAACTGGCAGTGATACAAAAGGGTCTTTAGTGCAGGCTTTCCTGTCTGACAGAGGCCAGATTCTTCATCATGTACACAGGGACCCTGAAGACATGAAATTCACAAATGGTATTTGTTTACATAAAATAAACTGCCAAAAAAAAAACCCAACCCAAAACAACTGACTTAAACCTAATCCTGTGTATGTATATGTGTGTGTGTATACATAGCTGGTTTACAGGTTGTAACTAATAGATTACAGAATCATAGAATGTTAGGGGTTGGAAGGGACCTCTAGAGATCATCTAGTCCAATCTCCCTGCCAAAGCAGGACGACCTAGGCCACATCACACAGGAACGCTTCCAGGTGGGTTTTTAATGTCTCCAGAGAAGGAGACTCCACAACTTTTCTGGGCAGCCTGTTCCAGTGCTCCACCACCCGCACAGCAATGAAGTTTATCCTCATGCTGATGTGGAACATCCTTATACCCACTGTTTCTTGTCCTATCACTGGGCACCACCATAAAGAGACTGGCCCCTTCCTCTTGATGTCCACTCCTCAGATATTTATAGATATTAATAAGATGCCCTCTCAGCCCTCCTCTTCTCAGGACTAAACAGCCCCAGTTCTCTCAGCTTTTCAAGTCCCTTAATCATCCTCATGGATCTCTGTTGGATTCTCTCCAGTAGATCCCTGTCTCTCTTGAATTAGGTATCCCAAAACTGGGTACAGTATTCCACATGTGGTCTCACCAGGGCAGAGTAGAGAGGGAGGAGAACCTCCCTTGACCTGTTGGAAACACTTTTCTTAATGCACCTCACGATACCATTGGCCCTCTTGGCCACATGGGCACGTTGCTGTCCCATGGATAACTTACTGTCCACTAGGACTCCAAGGTCTTTCTCCAGGGAGCTGCTTTCCAGCAGAACAACCCCTAATCTGTACTGGTGCCTGCTGGTATTTCTCCCCAGATGCAGGACTCTACACTTGCCCTTATTGAACTTCATAAGGTTAACCTTTGCCCAGCTATCTAGCCTGTCTAGATCTCACTGGATAGCAGCATAGCCCTCTGGAGTGTCAGCCACCTCTCCCAGTTTCATATCATCAGTGAACTGGCTGAGGGTATACTCCATCCCCTCATCCAGCCTGTTAGTGAGGATATTGGACAAAACTGGACCCAGTACTGATCCTTGAGGAGAACCATGGGTCACAGGCCTCCAGCTTGATTCTGTGCCAACAACCGTCTGAACTCTATTGTTGAGCCAGTTTTCAATCCACCTCACAGTCCAATCATCTACCCCACATTTCTTGAGTTTTCCTATGAGGATGTTATGGGAGACAGCATCAAAAGCCTTAGTGAAGTCAAGGTATACGATACCCACTGCTCTCCCTTCATCTACCCTTTTGGTATAGCCTTCGTAGAAGGATATCAGAACAGTCAAGCAAGATTTCCCCTTACTAAATCCATGTTGGCTACTCCTGAAAACCTTTTCTTCCATGTGTTTAGAGATGGCCTCCAAAATGAGCTGCTCCATCACCTTTCCAGAGATGGAGGTGAAGCTGACTGGTCTGTAGTTGCCTGGATCTTTCTTCTTGCCCCTTTTGAAGACTGGAGTAACATTTGCTTTCTTCCAGTCCTCAGGCACCTCTCCCATTCTCCATGATTTTTCAAAAATGATGGAGTGTGGCTTGGCAATAACATCAGCCAGCACTGTCAGCACATGTGGATGCATCAAGGATTTGTTGTGCATTTTCATTTTATCCAACTGAATCTAACTCAATCCACACTGACCAGTGGAGAGTCTTCCTCCTCTGTTTTGCTCCCTCACATCCAGTGACTGGGATTCAGTAAAGACTGAGGCAAAGAAGACTTTCAGCAATTCTGCCATCTCTGCATCCTCTGTTATCATATCTCCCACCTCATTTAGCAGTGGACGCACTTTTTCCCTACTCTTCCTTTTATCATTGATGTATTTGAAGAAGCTCTTCTTGTTTTCTATCACCACCCTAGCCAGACTAAGTTCCAAGAGAGCCTTGGCCTTTCTTGTTGAGTCTCTACATAATCTAGCAGCATTTTTATAATCCTCCCAATTAACCAGACCTTTATTCCACATATTGTAAATTTCTCTCTTACATTTGAGTTTTTCCAGGAGCTCCTGGCTTATCCATGAAGGTCTCCTGCTTCCTCTATTTGTTTGGGGTTTTTTTGTGGGGTTTTTTTCAGGGGAATACCTTTATCCTGAGCTTGGAGGAGGTGCTGTTTGAATACTGACCAGCTCTCTTGGGCCCCCTACCTTCTAGAGCCCTAGCACATGGGATACTTCAAATACAGATTTTATTATGGCTGAGATAAATCATATTTTACCAAAATTGTAATTATTTAGCAAAATGGAAGTAGCTACTTAGCTCCCAAGAAATTTGTAAACATCTAAGTAGAAGGTCATTGAAAGCTGTAACTGGGTGGTTTTAAGACAGTATTTGTATCAGGAGACTTTGCAATTTTTATTTCTTTTTTAAAGCTACTTACAGATACCAAATAATGCAAAAGTTTTCTTTGGAAAACAAGTACACTCATCCTAAGATCCTCTTGCAAATTACACTGCCATTTTACTACATATATCCATGTCAACCTACTTTGATAAAAGATTTATTTAGAAAAAAAAGACATGAAATTAATTATCTCCTAAGAATGGTTTTCAGTAATTTCTTTCTAAATATTGACTTCAGAGAAAACTTTCTAGAACAGTGGATTTACACCTGAAAAGAAAGACTTCATAGTCTTACTTAAAATAACAGCTTGATTTTACTGCATTTGTTACAGTATTTCTCCAGTGCTTTCTATGGTGACAAGGGAAAGGAAATTTTATTAAGCTGCAACATAACCTGTTTTAGAGTAACTATAAAAATTAAAAGTGTTAATTGGCAAAAGAATTTTAATTTATGTTTGTATTTTCAACAGTTTAAATTACCAGTTACTACAAAGTGTTGTTTGATAATATCTTTCAGCATGAACACTTATTAAGTAATGAGCAATTTCCATTAAATTGCACTGCTTAAGAAGAATCACATTGACTCAAAGCTTCTATTAATTGCACTGTAATTCATCCAGAATAGCACAACTGGATTCAATTTTTGTCATCTCACCATAGTCACTGAAATGCTTAAAAAAAGACTAAACAACTTCTAATAGAGTTTATATCAACAAGTTACAATGGCTGTCTCTTGTAAATCCCCTGCTATTATGAATTTAAATAATTACTATTTATATTGATAAAATATAAATAACAAGCAATAAGACTGAAACAAGGGCTAGATTCATAAAATTACTTGAATTATGGGTGCAGCTGAATCACAGATAACTTATCCCAGTAAAATAGGAGGAATGTGTTTCAGCGCTAACTTGATCTTTGGCAGAAAGGAATAGAAAAATTCAGGATATGGTTGCATCTGCAAATTTCTTCAAAGAAGAATAGACACTGCTCTCACATTGGTATGATCTCACCTACTGGAAGGAGCAAGATAAACAGAAAGAACAGGTATAAAAGCCACAAAAATTTGAAAAATGGAGAACTAAGATCCAAAGATCTTTATGTAAAATACCAGACTTGCTGAAGGTAACATGAGATGTCTGACTTAAGATCAGAACTGGAAAAGTCTCTGGAGGACCTGACCAGTTTGTATAAATATCTGATGAGAGAAAGAAAAGAGAAGCAGACCCTTCTCTTTGGTATCCAATGGCAGGACAAAAGGCAATGAGCAAAAATTGAAACACAGGAAATTCTATTTAAACTTAAGAAAAATCTTAATCCCTGTGAGGGCAGTCAACATTAGAACAGGTTACCCGGAGACCTTGTGGAGTCTCCATATTTTGGGTCACTCAAGCCCAACTGGACAAAGGCTCAAGCAACCTGCTCTAGTTCACACTGCTTTGAGCAAGGGGTTATATATTTGACAAGCATTTAAATTTACTTAAGCAACACAATGCTTCATCTTTCTTTGGAAAGGGTTGTTTCTCATCACTTACATATTTCTTTCAAAACATTTTTAAACGTCACATTCTCATAATTTCTTCTTCCTCAAATCATATTGCACCCTAAGTGTGGGTAAAACAAATTACCAATTTCTATCCTAAAACTTTAATGGTACTATGTAAATAAGCAACTTTCCCAGGAGCTCAAAAAAACTATATTCATGAAATACAACATTTATACAAACTAACTGTGGTTCTCCTGAGCCTGCTGGAAGTTTGAGAGAAGTTTGTCTATTCATGTATTTCTTTTTCCAAAGTGTTACCTTAGACATGTAATTTTTTAGGTTTATACTTTATAGGTATACTGACATAAGTTTTTAAACAAAATATCATCTCTCTGTGAAACTATGACCTTTCTCATCAAATGTAATAGTCACTCACATGCCAAAAACAATCTTTCACATCTTCTGAAGGAACTGGAATCACAAGGAGATTTTGTAGAATAAAAGCAGCCTGCAAGAAATGAAAGCATCACTATTGTCATCAAGCTACCACAGTTCAAAAAAACCCACATCAGACTGAACAGTACATTCTACATATTATTCCACTGCTTAAGACATATGTTGAAACAAAAGAATTTTTATGTTAATGTTGACAAAAAAGAATATTTAGAAGGATATGGCCTAGAACCCCTCAATGATAGATGGCATCAGGGCATGGCACAAGAGAAGGCTATTGTCTCAATTATTTTATAATAATTTAAAAAAACTTGGGGGGTGCACTGTGACAGACTCATACATTTCAAATGTTGTCGTTTCTAAATACATGGCGTGTGTGTAGTTTATATTACACACCTATCACATGAACATGCGGGTGGATTGAAATTGCTTTTTTCATGTTTTGCCAATGTTTGTCAATTTGGCTCTTATGAGACTACTAAAATGATTTGGACATTAAATAAAACAATGAAGCAGACATTGTCAAGAGCATTTTGCACAAATAAATTAAAACTATTACTTTGGAATATGTAATTGGTTGAGCAACAGAGGTGAAAGAAGTTAACTCACTATTTGTCATAGTTATTCTTTTTTACTCATTGGAAAACAAGAAAAACTTTACAACTACAGTTGATAGAAAGTTGCAAAAAAACTTACACAGTTTAAATATAGCATTACACAGTTCTGTGTGATGTTCTACCAGAGTACAAACTTTCAGTTCTCACAAATAAATATTCTTGCCTAGGCAAATTAGATTGCTTCATGTCTGTAATGAAGAGATACTTACTCCAGATCAGAGGATGAGTTTGTACCAAAGTGTTCATAAAGAAACAAAACAGCCATTAAAATCTGTGCTAATTTGTTTTGCTTTAACAACCTATTTTTCTGCCTGAGTCAGTCTTAGGAGTTTTAATGCATTCACTTGTAATTGTTTAGATAATTTCTGCTTTTACACTAGTCATCTGTATTTCTTGAATCTTGAGTAATTCTAAATAAGAAGCTAAACATTTACTTCATTTAGGCAATATTTAACTTACAAAGCAGTAGGTGTTATGGTGCATAAGAGAATAGATACATAGAATAAAAAATTTAAAAAAACTTTTCTCCATAATGGAAAAAAAACTTGACAATCTAACACAGCAGAAGGAAACAAGAAACATACCTCCCTGCGTACCACGCTACATTCAGATTGGTCCAGAAGGATGTTTATCACCGTTGCCCACAGTCCTCCTGAGATGTTCTGACAGCTTTCTGCTAAAGCGATACATCCTATTTCAAGAGATGTAAGAGCTGATCCTATTCCAAGTGCTGTAAATCTGACCTGATACATACAAGCACAACACAAAAGTGATATTTCTTGCAGTAATCAGCAACACATTTTTCAAACTATTAAGTTGTATCAACTGAATCTGGAGCTTAAGAGAATAATTTAAAAAGTAACAGCCTCTCATCCTATATTTCTCTAGCCCTATACTCATAATCATAACTGTGTGTATGATAAATGTCAGAATTAATAAATACATTTTGAATACTTAAAAATACTAAGATAGTCTTCAATCTTCTTCATATTTTGCCATTTTAAAATAGTTCAATTTAGCAAACATAATTTAACACATTTGAATCAAATAAATTTGCTCTAAATTTGTAGTTAATGTAAACATTTCTGCTTTGCAGCTAAGTAACAACAGTGTCAATGGAAACTGCCAGTGAATCATGATCATGAGTGACTAATGAAAGCACAGAGGACAAAAGATGTAAGGAAAAAATTTTCATACTGTATTTATATGTTACTTTATTGTTACTGTTCCATAGGATATAGTTAATAACATTTTAAATAATGCAAAACAGTAGTTTCAATATTAAATAAATTAATGAAACAAAAATTCTGCAAACACTAAAGGGCCAAAATAAAATATCAACTTAACATTGCATTAACTAACCTCAGGGTCTCTGTCTACCCATAAAGGAACCAGCCACGCCAGACCTAGCCGAGAAGCAACTTGTTCTTCACTGGTATCATAAGGCAAAGACCAAAGAGATATCCAGTCCTGATTAGAGAACGTAAAATTATTTCACTACTCTTTCAATCCCATGCCACTCTATCAACAGAATGAGCCACAAGTTACCTACTAGAACACTACAAATGTATACTACACTGATACTCCAGGAAAAAGATTCTGATTCTGTCTCTATAAACATGTATTTAACCTGCTTACTTCACCTATTGAATTAAATTTGTGTCATCATCTTAACAGAACCGGGACAGCAGTGCTGAAGAGAGAGTAAATTATTTTTTTTTTAATACTGGAATAATTATTTCAATTTAAAATTTACTCCTTCCTTTTTTTCATTTTTACTTATTATTCACATTATCTTTCTCTCATATTATCCATGTGCAGAAAACTACCAAATAAGAACATGTAACTATTTCTTTGATTGTAATTAATTATTTTTCTTCATGTATCTGTCATGTGATTAAATAACGTGAATTTTTCATTTTTATTATCTGTTGAAATATAAGACATCTTCCCCCACCACATATGAAAATCCATCATTTAACTTAAGCAGTTAAAATATATCTGTGCATAGCTCTCACAAATGACAAGATAAGGACAATTGTAATGCACTCACCATATCCTTCGCTTGAGCCATCATTTCATGAGATAAGTGAAGCAAGCAAAGCACTGTGCTTTTTGTAACCCCTTTTCCCATGAAGGACATAGCGTTTCCTCCCCATTCAACATAAAATGAAGAAATTACCTAAGAGAGGGGGTAGAAGTTCATGGTAGCTTTACTGTAAGCAGTATACAGGTAGAATACAAACTGTTCTACAGGCTAGTAAATTACAATTTAAACTCATGAAAAGGTGGCAGACTTTTAGCTGAATTTTAATAATTTATTTATATATGAGTCATCCAGTCATGTGATCATTTCTTATATGGTTAAACCTCTGAAGTTCAATGTTTTTTATTTGCTTCTTCAAATGAAGAATGCAGTGGAGCTTAATAATAAACACAATATTAAACAGAAACCTGAAAATCCTAAAAATTTTAATTTCATTAGTTACATTAGTTCTTTACATGCATTTGTATCCAAAGCTATATTATAACATAAGCTACTTACCTCAAGAAGACCTGTTAAATATTTCTTACAAATTGTGACAGGTTCAACTGCAGCAGAGTAGGTACTCCAGTTTGGAAGTGCAGTAACATGAACCATTCCTCGTAATGTTCTCTCCAGTGAAGGAAGGCCATAAAAATGTGGTGCATCTGTTAGCCTTAAGCATTGTAGCAGATTCAGAGCCAGCTCAGTTCTGAAAGAGCCAGCAAGTTGCAAGCCCTCTCTGGTTTAATAGTAAAAAAAAAAAAAAAAAAAAAAAAAAAATCAACTGTCAACATGAAGCTGCTATAATGAATTATTTTATAAGAGGCCAAGGCCTCACTCTTCTTGTGTTAGTCTATGAGTCTCAGCATCTCAATTGATTAGTAATGTCTTATGCACAGAATAACATGGAATTAAATTTTATATTTCTAGCTTCAACCAGGTTCTGAAAGAATACTATTGCATCTGTTTATAACAGGGTTGCTTAACCAAAATAGGACAAAATAGATTTAACTCTAATTATTAAGGAACATGCTAAATAAAGAGTGAGAGATTGAAGACAGATCATGAAAAAGCTGTAAAGCTTAGTAGCTATGCCTATGTTTGTTTTGGTTCAAGAGACAAATTTACAAATATTTCCCACAAAATACAATAAATCCAGAATTCAGGTAAACAGAAAATACAGGAATGTTAGATATAAGTAGCAGCAATTTCTATAATCTTCCCTTTCCAACTTTTAAATTTTTTAGAAAATTAACAACTGCATGGATGTGGAGAATGCCCCATCTTCTCCCCCCACAAAAGACTAAATAAAGAATGGGAAGAATGAAAAAGGTAAGATTTTGAAAGTATCTTTACAAACCATTATGTTGTGGCACTTAAACAAATATTGTTTTAAGCTGCAATTTTAGTATCTCTTAGACTACACTTGGACAGAGAGATTTAGTATGGGAAGATTAGAAACTCAGAGAAAAAAAATAATAGAAATTCATGTCTGTGTTTGCTTAATTGACAGGAAAAGGTTGTAACTTCATGCTTAAAGTAGCTGTCCTAAATAATCACTCGTGCACTGATACACTATCAGGCTCAAAAAGGAGTTCAATTAAAATATTTGTTGATATTTCAAGTATTTCAATGTTTTACTTTTCTATAAATAAATGCTACAAAATCAACCAAGTTATCATGTGTGCAAATTTCTAGCAATGACAGAGAATTAGCTCGTCTTCTCCCTGAAATCGGTTCAGTCCTCATTTGCTGAAAAAGTGACAACTATTACATACTCTTCCAAGTTTCCCAGTTTATTTCCTAATTTTACTGTGAAAATGTGTACTAGTTTGAGTCAATTTTCTTTTTACTGTTGTTTGTTTGTTTGTTTTCCTTTAGTGAACTCTGATAAGCAGCACACTTGCTGAAAGTAGCAGCAAGTTTCCCAGCTAGTGGACTGATAATGCTGAAATATTTATAGTTACTGCTGAGAGACCAAAGACACTTTGCTCAGCTTGTTGAATCCGCTGCTTTGGACACTAAAGGAGCAGAAAAGTTTTATGTATAACTCTCCCATAGGGAGAAGAGGATTAGACAGACAGCAAAATTGACCAAAGAGATTATTCCATCCTACATATAAATTCAGGGATCACATCATGGCCAGCGTCCCAGGACTCTGTCTATCCATCTTCTTTGATCCCTTGGCCTGTGCATTACTGACCCTCATATATCTTCCCTCAGCTCCTGTCTGCTCTGCAGCTATCTCTGGCAGCGGTCCAGGACTTTCCAGAACTGCTCACAGCTCAGGAATGTGCTGTGGGAGTTGATGGGGATGAGGGGAGGTGCTAAGGGTTTTGTATGTTCCTGCACATATTTGTATATATTTGTGTATATTTTATCATTAGCATTTAATTAAAGCTGTCTAGTTTAGTTTGCAATCTGGAAGCAATGAGCATCGTTGTCATTGGTTTAATTCCGATCCCGAGTTAAACCATGGCAAAAGGCCTATCTAATGTTGATCTTCACTTCAACAGGAGTATATTCCATTCTTACAGTTTAAAATGACAGAGTCAAGATGTAATTCGATTGAAATTCTGACACAGATACAGCAGGAGCAGGTATTATGATACCCCACCAGAATTACAAAGAAAGGTCCATTTTTACTGTACCTGTCAGTCACTGACAAGGAACAAAGTAACAATGTGTTAAAAAGACGAATGAGTTCTTTATCAAGCTGCTGCCTGACACGAGTCTGTATGTCATCTATTTCGTTCTGCACTTGGGATTCTGGTCGCACTAGGAGGGCCAAAAGGGATTTTGGCTCCTATAAAAAAAGAATAAAAATGTAGTCAAATAATGAACTGTTTAAATCCTATTTTAATATACGCACTAAAGCCATTTTTCTGTTGAGAGCTTGCAAATCACACACATTATAAATCACAAATTTTATTATCATTTTAATAAGAAGTATTTCTGTAAAAAGCACAGTAAAAAATTCCTATCATTACCAATTACTTAAATCTACTAAATGTCATAAAAAATCTACACCTAAGGCCTTTAAAAACTCCTAGTATTAAGCAATGATACAGTGTATTTTGAAGCATGAAGGGAAAGTTGAAGTTATACACAGCAATAGCCTGCAATAAAAAAATAGATCACAAAACAATACATAGTAGAAATATTAATTCAATATGTATCTTGTCTCAGTTGCCTGAAATACTTAAAATAATTTGCAATAATGATTTCTTATTAATATATTGAATGGGCTGTACTGTATAAATTCTATAAAATTGTACAGGATTCCCAGTTAGCCATATAAATTGAAGTATTTGAATTCTGTAAGGGATTGATATAAAGTCTACTAGCGTTTTTGTCTTAAATGTTTTGATTATACTCTAAAATGGGAAAATGCAAGTGCACGCAGACTCTACTTAACATATGATATCCCTTGCAAGACCATGAATAAACCTGCACACAGGCAGTGCGCCCTTGATTTGTCAAGAACAGTACTTTACAAACTTTTAAAACTGCAGCCATCTCTTTTATTTTTGGCGTTAAACTATTTTTTATAAAGCAAGATTGAATTATTACATTTTGACAAATATAATAAGTTATTTTATTCTGCTTTATAATGTTCTTATTTTCCAATTTTACACATCTTAAATTAATAGTAGTGGACAGAATGGATCTCTGAAATAGACAGCACTGAAAAACTGAAAAGAAACACAATTACATTCTTTCATTATTACAAATGTGTTTTAACTACACCAACTGAACTGTATGCTCATAATACCTTCCTCAAGCTTCTAAAATATTTTACTTAGACATATTATAACCATTTAAAATTAAAACTTAAGTGACAGACACAGTGAAAGCAAAAACTTCTGGCCTTTCAATTCTCGTTCTTAATTCGAGACAAATAATGTTCACTTTTATCTCTTTGCCAAACAGAAGTGTGTTCCAACACACTTATATCAAACTTCATCCCTTAAGTTACGTAGATAATAGGCAGGTATGTAGCTAAGCATAGCTTATACAGCTGTATACGTATGCATACATACATGTATGTACAGCTACATAGTTAACCATATCATATAAGTATTTACAGTTACATGTATATACAGAACTCTACATAGAGCTACATGGCTCTATACAACCATAGTTAGCTGCATCAGAGTAAGGCACACACAGATATTTTTTACTTTTGGCAAATAATATGAGTTTAGAGAAACAATATCTATAACAAGTAAAGACAATAAGGAAATTTACTTTTGTTCAAAGTTAACTTCCCCAAACAAAAAGCAGCAGACATTTATACCACAAGATCTGCTATTTTTTGCTTTCACCAAAACAAGTCATTTTACTAGAGAAACTCAACAGAAACAAACCAGCCAACCAGTTCACTGTTGTTCATTTCTTACAGTCCACAGCTAACTTCTTAGGTATATTCTTACATTTTTAAGCAATGATTTCAGGATCCACTTTATATGGTCTGACTCCAGACTTGATCTCTGCTCTTTAAGCAATTTGTTTAAAAATCTTAAGACATCTACCAAAAGCTTCTCATCCTCTGCAGAAGCTGGAAGCACTTGCAGAAACCTGCAACACAAACAAAAATATTTACATTTAAACCCTCTTTTAATGTGCTACAAGTATGACATCTCAGGCTAATACGACTGAAGTCACCTGCAAATGTGGAATTACAAAGAGTAAATATGGGTATTACATATATTTACCTATGTATTCACATTCCATATGAATATGGAATTATATTATGTTATAGATGTAATCTATATTAAACTACACATATATAAATACTTTTACATAAAATTGTATTATTAAATTATTATGTTTATATAATATGTATTCATTTTGTACTATTACAGTATGGAATGGTTATGTATATTAAAAGTGTATTTACATAAAGTAAACACAGAATTGCATATAGTGAAAGGTAGAAAAATCTGAACAGTGCCACAGACAGGAAAGAAAAAATGAAATTAGGTATTAAGTACTAGCAATTAACAACAATAGCAAAGCCTACCTATGCATTTTAAATAAACCTTAAATACAGCATTCTTACTTTTTGCGGGTTCTGTGTATGTAAATTGTAGAATGAAGTAATCACTGAAGTTGGAACCTGGTCCAATATCCCTGCTCCTCTAGTGACAGCTGGAACCAGTTGCTTAGGAACATGTCCAGGTGACTTTTTAATATCTCCAAGGATGGAGACACTACAACTTGTCGGGGCAACCTGTGTCACTCTTTGGCCACCTTCACAATAAAGAAGCATTTACTGATGTTCAGAAGGAACCTCCTGTGTGTGCCCGTTTCGTCTGTTCATGTCACTGGGCTCCGCTGGAAAGAGCCTGGATACATCTTCTTTATACTCTCCCTTCAGGTACTTGTACACATTAATGATGACCTCTTCAAGTCTTCTCTTCTCCAGACTAACCAGTCCCAGCTCCCTCAGCCTTTTCTCATAAGAAATATGCTCTAGTCTATCATAATCTCTGTGGTGCTTTATTGGACTCTCTCCTGTACGTCCATGTCTCTCTTGTAGTGGGGAGTCCAGAAGTGAACACAGAACTCCAGATGTGGCTTTACCGGTACTGAGTGAAGGGGAAGGATCATCTGCCTCATCCTGCTGACAACATTCCTAATGCAGTTCAGGATACCATTAGACCTCAGTCAACGTGCTGAAAAGGCACGTTGCTGGGTCATATTCAGGTTGGTGTCCACCAGGATCCCCAGGTCCTTTTCTGGAAAGCTGCTTTTCAGCTTGGTGAACTCCAAGCATGTTCTGCTGCATGGGGTCATGCCTCACTGGTAGAACTTTGTATTTGTCCTTGTTGAACTTCAGATGTTTTTGTCAGCCCATTTCTTCAGCCTGTATAGGTCCCTCTGGATGGCAGTATGACTCCCTACTGTATCAACCACTGCTCCCAGTTTTGCAAAATAAGCAAAACTGCCAAGGGTGCATTCTGCTCCATGATCCCAACCATTAATGAAGACGTTAAACAGGATTGAACCCAGTATTGATGCCTTGGGCACAATGCTACTTACTGCCATCCAACTGGACTTGATACCACTGATCCGGATGTTCAGACAGTATATCATCCATCTCACTTTCTACTCATCCACCCTATACCTCATGAGATTCTCTACAAGAATCTGAGGAAAGACTGTCAAAATGCCTTCCTGAAGTCAAAGCAAACAATATTGAGTGCTCTACCCTTATTTACAAAGCCAGATATTTCATTGTAGAAGGGTATCAAGCATATCCCCTTGGTGAATCCATACAGACTACTCTGATGATCTTGTCATTCATGTGCTTGGAAATGGTTTCTATGCATGCTCTACCAGTTTCCCAGAAATTGAGGTGAGGCTGCCTGGCCTGTAGTTCCCTGGGTTCTCCTTCCTGCCCTTCTGGAAGATAGGAGGGTAATTTGGTTTCCTTCCATTCTCAGGCACCTCTCCCTATCACCCTGATAGAGGAAAGTGGACATGAAATTATATCAGACAGGATACACTCATGGGTTGCATTCCATCAGGGCCTACCGACTTATGCATGTCCAGTTTGCTTATGCATTTCCTAAACTGATCCTCTTCCACCAGCGGATATATCTTCCTTGCTCCAGACTTCTTCCCTGGTCTCTGGGATCTGGCATTCCTAAAGACAGGTCTTGCTAGTAAAGTCTGACGTGAAGAAGGCATGCAGGACCTCAGCCTGTGTCACTGGTACCCATTCAGCAGCAAGCTCATTTTCCCTAGCCTTCCTTTTGTCACTTACATATTTACAGAAGCCTATCTTGTTGCCTTTGATGCCCTTCATCACATTCAATCCCAGGTGGGCTTTTGGCTTTCTTAACTGCATCTCTGCATGCTTATACAGTGTCTCTATATTCCTCCCAAGTTATCTGACCCTGCTTCCACCCTCTGCAGGATTCCTTTTTGTATTTGAGTTTTGCCAGGATCTCCTTGCTCATTTATGCAGGCATCCTGACATTTTTTGTCTGACTTCTTGCTCAATAACATGGACTGCTCTTAAGCTTGGAGGCAGTGGTCAATTAACATTAGCCAGCTTTCTTAGGCCTCTCTACCTTGCAGGCCCTGATACCATCAGACACTAACAATAAGAACTTTGAAGAGGTCAAAGTCTGTTATCCTGAAAACCAACACTTTGATCTCATTTTTTGCCCTCCTCCCTACTCTTAAGATCCTGAACTCTACACCCTCATGGTCACTACAGCCAAAGCTGCCTTAGAACATCATATCCCTAATGAGCCTTTGCTTGTTTGTGAGCATGAGGTCCAGCTGAGCACCTCTCTCTATTGGTTTCTCTATTGCTAGAGTCAAGAAGTTATCACTGATGGTCTCTAAGAATGTCCTGGATTGATTATGCCCTGCTGTGTTGCCCCTCCAGCAGACACAGGGAACAACATATAAATATATGTACATATATACATATATAGGTATATGTGTATATCACATTATACATATGTATCTGAATCAGAGGTGCATAGACAATCAATGCCATAACTTGGAAAATATGAAAGCTAGGAAAATTACAATTTAAGCATCATAATCTTTAATGAATTTCTATAGTCCACATGCTTACCTGTTTATTGCTTTTTGCCAAACAAAGCTCTTCAAAGTGGTTACACAAGACGCAGAACTGCATTTTAATGCAAGTCTGTCATTCAGAATGTAAAAATTAAGCCTAATGAGAGCAGCCCTAACATCCCTGTGGGATACTGCTTCAATGACTGAATTGAGACAATCCTGCAGTCCATAGTCTGTGTGAGTTATTTTTAGTATAACAATGTCTTCTGAGGATAGTTTTAGTGAGTCTAAAAATCTGAAAAGGTACAAGAGAAAAATTATTAACAGCCAGTATCTTTACAAACTATCTCAGAGAGTGCTGACTCCTTCAGTTCCTGGTTCAAATGAGAAGACAAAACATAAATTCCCTTAAAAATTTATTTTTGGTTAACTAATGATTTCTCTTCCTTCCTCCTCCCCCACAAAAAGAAAAACCAACAACATTAACAAACAACCCCACCGCATTTAAATCCTGAGCTGTTTTGGTTCTTTGGAAAAATGGCATCTCTCAAAAAGTTAAAATGCGCTTACTTAAAAGGTTCTATTCACATTGTTTGTAAAGAACCTTTCGTCCACGCTATTGAAAATGTTGGCCACTTGGACTATATAATTTTCCTGTTCTCTTTTTAGGAGACTGCTTGCTTTTTTTTTTCCTAAGGGAGTGTAAAATTAAAATGATTTATCTAATCAACAACTGCAAAGTTTACAATGGCTCAGAACCACACTACTTATTACTAGAACTTGTAGGACCCCTTAAAGGACACAAGCAAAAACTGAAAAATTGTCAAGATGGGCAGATACAGATACAAACATTTCAGTCTTAATAAAGAATCATCTAAAATGTTGATTTCTGTACACAAAATAGTCTCAAAGTGAGAAATTATGCAAAATCAAGAGCTAACCAAAGGATGCAAAGGGAATTTTCTTCTTTAGCTACCTTAATTCTAAGTATTATAATTAAAAAGAATAATATTTTTTTAAATTTAAATCCCCAAGGAAAGAAAGATAAGACAAAAAGTAAGTCATGCAACTATAAAGGGGAAAAAAGGCAGCTCCCTTAAAAACCCAAAATGACTACAAGAAAAACAGGGCCTACTTAAAATTGTTTGAAATGAGTCTAACCATCAAAAAAAGTTTGGATTAAACTCTAGACTTCATGTATAAATATAATTTAGGTAAACATTAGCTGTGACAACAGATCTACAGCCTCCTGGGATGCGATTCTTTAGGTTTAAAAGCACAGCATTCTCAAACCAGTAAAAACCTGAAGTGCTGTTTGAAGGTGAAAACCTATTTAAACTTGATAGAATGCTAATTTAATTTCAATACATTAGGATTTAAAAATCAATATTAAATCGCTCACGTTTCTGCTTCCTTCTCATAATTTATCAGTTGCAATAGGTTTTTGATCCCATGGTACCATGACAGATTCCAAGCCATCTTAAGCATATCTGACACAGGTTTCATAGCCAAGCACTCAGAAGACAAAGGCACCACAACAGTATTAGGGCTAACTACATGATGAGCAGTGATCCTGACTGGGAGATGATACCTAAACCAAAACAAACAAACAAAAAGTATTTTTAAAAAGGTGTGGTTTGGGCTTTGTTTTTTTCTTAATTAAATGCTCTTTAACCCACACATACCTTCTAACAACAGCAACAGGTAAACTGAAAGCAGGTAGGCCAATATCATTAATGGTTATACCATCACCCCTGCAAGAGATGAAGTTATAGTTAGTACTCTGTATTTTAAGCTTCGATGTTTCAATTTCTACTAATGCTACACTTACTGTTTTCTTATTATTCAGATATAGCTGCATGTTTTCCTCCATCTAGCTCTCTCGTAACCCACTGGCGAGTAAGTCTTAATAAATGTTTCTTTATGGTTATGCAATATTAAAATCACACATATACAGAATATTTGTCGCAGATGTACTGCACATATTAATGAAATTAAAGATAACATACCAAAACACATACTTTTTTCCTTTTTCTAACAGAGGAAAAATATGCAATATAATTCTTTTCAGTATATTTCAAGTGTGTGAATTCAAAAAGCTTTATTTTTTCTGATGTATATGCAAATTTCAAATGACAAGATCTGTTGTTTTAAGGACAACTACTACACTTAAAAGCCAAAGTAAACAGAAGAATTCTAATTAAGTTAAAAAACATGCCTAAAGATAGCAGTATTTTTTTCTGTAGTTTCCATTTATGGAAAAGATGGATTACAAACAAATCAGGGTTTTTTGAATATTAAGTAAATTTAAAATTAACACTGAGGTACAAAGAATTTATACTGCAAAAATATGTCGTGTAGACCTACACAGCACGCAACTCAAATACTGAAACAATTTGTTTGGCCTATAAACATGCAATTTTGGATATATAAAAGTTGGAGGACATAATTTGTTTGGAGATTTATATGAACTTATTTTTATTAAAATCATAAATTTAGACCATAGAATATGGCATTAAATAACAGCTTTTTCATACCACGTTTCTGTTCTTGCCACTTCATCAAACAACAGAAGACAAAGCAATACTGTAGCTTCAGTTAAAACCTCACTGTTGTTTTGGAATATCAGGGCAACTGAAAGAAATAAAGATATTTTAAAATATGTGCTAGGAAAACACTGACATTTAGTAATGTATAGAAGGTCACCGCTTAAAAAACAACTGATCTCCACATCATCTTGCCAGCATCTTCAACAGATGCCACAACATGGGTAACATTAGCACACAATGATTTATCCTTTAAATATTAGAGACTCTGAAGTGATACAAGGTTCTCAAGAAGGCTTTCGATTAAACAACTAACTATATTTCATGCACTTCCTCTCCACGCATGTACCAAAGTCAAAGTAGAATCTTTACCTCTGAATAGCAAAAGCAGTAAAGATGATTGCTGTGCTAGAGACAGACGAACAACGGGATCAGCATATACAAGTTTGCGTAAAAGTGTCAGACATGGTAACACTATGGATTCCATAAGCTGCAGGAACAAACAAAAAATTAAATAGAGATAACAACTTGCATCATCTAATACGAGATGCTCAATACAAACTGTCATGCTATGAAGCAGTGCATTTCACCATTTATAGTAGAGAAATCCGGAACTTTCTTAGACAAGCACATTTCACCTAGATGTACACTGAATACTTATTAGAAAATATTTATTCCCTTCTGGTTTTATTTTATTAGCCATTGAGGATCACTTTATGGGTCTCTGGTATCACAACACAATTAAAAGGTTTTATTCCAAAATATGTATTTTTAAGAAGCATATATGTGAGCTGAAGGATTTTTTTTAAAAAAAACACAAATGTTTACAACCATTTAAGCTTACTTTTTCTTTTCTTTTTTTTTTTTTTTTTAATACAAATAGCTTAATGTATCACATTTGTTTTCTGGGTCTCAGTATTTCAGAACAAGAAACCTAAGAGGGCAAAGAAGCTTGCTGAAAGTTAAAGTATCAATGAATGGCCAAAAATATGACCAAAGTTACTGCTTCCAAGAATGAGAAGACAGTATGTCTTTCATAGTACCATCCTTTTGCTTGTCTGAGGTTCTGTCTTTAAATTTTGTCTTGCAAACTGCATCACTCAAAATAGTTCAGTTTAATACCAAATAAACCAAAGCCTTTCATATTTAGAATGGAAAAAGTCTTTTGCATAGATAATATATAAATGCTTATTTAAATGGTGCTTTTTTTCTATCTACTGTGCCCTTTATCCTTTTCTTGGTAGCCACTTTTCTAAGAACATGCAAGGTTTTTTGTCTGCTATTCTATTCTATTATATTCTATTCTATTTATTTTAGGATTAAATAAAACATCAATTGAGAGAAGAACAAAAATCTGGGCTAGATTCCTTCAAGATAGTGTCATAATGACTTATTTACACAAACATTCATGGTCTTTCTTGAACCTTAGGAAACTTTGGAACTTGGCGTTTATCCTAAGCTGTATCAAATAAGAGGTAATCAGTGCTCCTACCTAATTTGTTTTCTTGGGAAGTAGTTTGAACTGTCAGAGCTTAAGGGAACTAAGGATGGGACCTCTACTGGTTGTGTTCAAGAGAAAGAAGTAAGACTTGCTTAGCAATTTTGCAGAGGAAACAACAAATTTCTGAATGCTAGCACTTGAAGAAGTGGATTTTTTTTTATACAGCTGTTGGCTTATGCTCTCCTGATGACTTGATCTAATTAATTTTTCAACCTGAACAATTTTAAGATTTCTTCTCTAAAATATTCTCCAACTTCCATCTCATAAAGTTTCAGCAACCTGTTTAGTATAAAGATCCTACCTTCCACAAGACATATAGGCAAAAGAAAGGTGTCAGAGCCCCCAGATAATTGTTGCCTGTGCCCTTCCCAGATCAAAGTTTATTAAGGGCTAAAAACATGATTTTAAAGTCTATCCTAGACTTTTAGCTAACTATGAAGGATCTGCTAAGGCAATATATTTCCTATGCTTGTATTCCTGAATTAAGCACTTATGCTAACATATACTAACTATCCAAAACAAAAAACAAGAGTTGCATTACTCTGTATCTCTAAGAAAGGTAAAATAAAAAACTGAAATAAAAACCATGAAACCACAACACCACACAAACAAACAAACACCCCCCCAAAAAAAAAAAACCACAACATGTCCCCTCTCAAAAAAAAAAAACAAAAGAAAAAAAACAAAACAAAACAAGAAACATTAAAAATCTGAAGAACACAGTATTCCAATTTCTACAGCTGGGTTTCAATCTGTCATAAACTGGACTAACCATTACTAAAGAAAAATGTCATTTTTATTAATTTGACAAGTAAGAGGAATTCTACTAAGTATCAAGCAGTTCCTTTCTCTTGTATATTTTTGGGAAAAAAGTCATTACTATATAAAAATCCTCTTGGTTTCATAAAATAGGTCAAGGTTTGGACTATTGGACTACTACAACATCACTATGCAAGCAAATGAAGAAATATGTTTATCCAGTAAAGTGATGCTGAGCAACTTATAGCCTGAATAAGCTTGCATAAAATGTTTTCAAATAATGAATTTCAGAAAAAACTCAAGTATTAGATTAGACATATTATAAAAACAGAAAGCTTGGTCATCTACAAATATACACTCAACTCTAATTGTAGTCTTATCTCCTCAGTCTTTCCCTGATGTTGTGATTTTCCATTGGTCAGAAAATTACTTATACCTGAAGCTCAATCCAACATGTAGATTCCAATTTACCATAACATCTCCTAATGTTTAATTATAGCTTGCTTCAGGACTTAAAGTCAGAGACTATGATATACAATGTAACACTTTTTTTTTTTTAAAGTCATTAAATTTTTTTTTTGGTCCCTATGGAGAAAGCTCCAGAAAAGTTCTGATACACTTGTGAACCACACTGAACAGTTCTCTAACTATTCTCATAGGTAGGCAAAGCAATCTTCTTTCATCAACATAATCTTTGCATTATCAGAAACATAACAAACAAAATACATATTGCAATTATGTCCTGGTTTGAGCCAGGATGAAGCCAATTCTCCTTTTTACTGATTTTTTTCCTTCAGTAAGCTTTCTTTTACTAGCAACATTCTGTTCTAGCTAGGCTGATAAGACATTGGAATGTTTTTCTAACTGCTGGGGCTTCAAGGTCGCACCTTCACTCTGCTGGCTCAGACACTACGGGGAGATCTGTGACCCCCCCCTGTAGGAGGCTGAATTAGACAGACAGCAAAATTGGCCAGAGATATTCCATTCCATATATCTACGTAAGCTCAGAGGAAGGTCAGAGATCACGGAAGACAACTTCCCTCCTGCTTCTTCTTCCCTTCTCTTCCATCCATGGCCGGCATCCGGAGAGGACTCCGTCCATCCATCACTGTCAACCCTTAGGCTCAAGCTCTCTTGACCCTCATCACTCTCCACTTTCTCCAGCAGCAGCTCTGGGATTTCTCGGACCTGTTCCAGCTCAGGGGAGTGTGGTGGGAGTTGCTGGGGGTGGGGGGAGGCGAGAGGCTCTTGTACATACCTGAACATATCTTTATCTAATTGTATATATTTTCTTATATCATTAGTGTTTAATTAAAGCTGTGTAGTTTAGTTTTCAGTGCAGCCAAGTCTCTCGCTTGTTCTCTCTCTCCTTCCCTATCTGGGTGGGAGGGGTAGGGGATTGAGAGCATTGTTGTCGGACCTGAGTCAAATGGTGACAAATTACAATTGCTAAATGCTTATGTTCTGTGCAGAAATAATGCACAAATATTAGTGTTATACAAGCAGAAAAAGGCAACTTTTTTTACTGCCATGCTGTGCAATGCTTGCAGAGGATCTTGGAACAATAGTTTTACCTTGCCATCCACATGTACACATTCATCAAGGTAAGTCAAAATCCTTTCTATTACACCTAACTTTTTCACAATGCCATGCATTTTGGTATCTGCAGGAAAAACAAAGGATAGTAAGAATCACTGGTTCTGCACCAATTTATTATCAAACTTCTTTCTGCAAGATCACAGACTCTTAGAATCATAGAATCATTTTGGTCAGAAAAGATCCTCAAGATCATCAAGACAACTAATTCATCTAGCAAAATACCAAGTCCTCCACTAATCTATGTCCCTAAGCACCATACTTACATTTCTTATAAATATCTCCAGGGATGGTGACTCAACCACTCCCATTGGCAGCCTGTTCCACTGCCTGGAACCAACCCTTTTGGTGATGAAATTTCTCCCAATATCCAATCTAAACCTCCCCTGGTTGCAATCTGGGGCTATTTCCTCTTGTCCTATTTCTTCTTCCTTGGGAGAAGACACTGACCACCACCTTACTACACCAGGTAGTTTCAGGTAGTTGTAAAGAGCTATATGTTCTCCCCTTCTTTCCTCCAGGCTACACAACCCAGTTCCCTCAGCCACTTTTCATAAGACTTTTCCTCTAGACTCTTTACCAGCTTTGTTCTCCTTCTTTGGACATGCTCCAGCACTTCAGTGTCTTTCTAGTAGCAAGAGGCCCAAAACTGAACACAGTACTTGAGGTGCAAAATTGCAAGCTCATGCAATGATCTGCGCATTAATACATTTCTGAAAAATTTTACCTTCTAAAATGATAGCTAGCTGTTCGGCTGCAGACTTCCGCAAAACTAGGTCAACAGCATCAGAAGTCAAGATGTCATAGAGCTTTTCAACAGCTTCTGCCTAGAAGTAAAACTGTATTAGATCTAAATCCAATATGCTATTATGAAATAAGGTAACCAGCCAAATTTCCTAAGAGAAAGTAGAAAATAAAGCTCTACATCACTTACTACAATGTATTTGATTAGATTGCACATGCGTGTAATAAGAAAGGGTTGGGTTATAATCTTTTTAAAACAAATCTCTAATAATACCTTCAGAATACAAGACAATAGTTTCTAATGCGCAATAGAAGCAGTTTTCTAACAAATAATGCTTAATATACTCAGGACTACAGAAAGCTCAACACTACACAGGAATGCTAGAATATATTTCTAAGTCTGTGAAGGGGACTGACTTTTTATTGGTAATAGGGCTAGAGAAATCTAAATAATCCAACATATCCATGTAAATTTCAAGTCCTAATTTTTTGAAGGAAGTAGGGGAAGAGTATAAAGTGTACAATGACTCCCAAAATACTTCTTTCAGAGGGGAGGCATTGTAGCATTTAACATCGTGCTGTCGATCTGAAAGTACTGAGAGTAAAGAAAGGAGAATGGAGGGGAGATGATTAAAAAAGCCCAAACCAAAAAGAGTTTCCCCACAGGTCGAATACTTGTGATTTGTTTTTCACTTTGCAAAGACAGCAACATTAAGAAAACAATGACATAAAATAATAATGTTTTAGACTCTTTCATATTAAAAAGAATTTGTGCCATTTTCAGCAAAAATGTATGTTGTAGGCAAAAAAAGCTCTATGAGAGAAAAATAAGACTCTACACCCATGCACAATTAAATTGCTGTAAACAGAGCAGGCCTGTGCTCTTGATACTAAAGTCTTGCTGTTAACTTCTTTGCAGACAGAAGAAAAATATATAGAAGGAATTATTTTCTTATTGCTGCATATGGTAGCATAAAAACTACTGCTTAAGTTTACACTGAATTAATATATCAACAGATTTTTTTTTTTTTATGAAGCAAACCGATTTGTAAGAAACATTGCAGCCTTCAGAAAGTCATAATTTCAGAGAACGAGCAGGTAGAAGAGCTGATCAATGATACGATATTTAGACAGTTTACTCACCTTAATTATTGACTCTGTTTTATCATCCAATTTCAGCTCAATAGCTCTTTCAATAATAAATAAGTTTGAAATGCTGGAAAGCACACTAGCATGCAGATGTGGGCGTTTCAGATTTGCCCCTTCTTCATTCAAAAGATGAAATGTTAAATGTTTAAGTGCTATAGAACGAACCCTGTAGGAGGAAACAATTTAAATAAATAAATAAATTCCTCATATTGGAAAACTTTAGCTGTACAGTTGAAAAATAATTAATTTATAAAATTAATACAGTCGGAAGAAGTATTTACTCAACTGAATACTGCTTAATCTACCTTTCAAATCAGCCCAGTGCATAATAATAAATTGGTTTTCTAGATTATAGATTTTTGTCATCAAAGTTACATGACATGCTGAAATGCTACATGGAATTACTTACAACTGCTTTTTTGAGAAGAGAAGGCGCAGAGCAGCTCGTAGTCTAGTAGTTCTAGGGAGAATACCATCTCCTTTGTCAGATGCTGTTTCACTCAAAGTGAGAATACAGTTACCTAGTGTATCTTTTGTGTCAGCATAACCCTAAAATGAACAACAAACAGAAATTTCCAAAATTTAAAAGCATCTGCTAAATAATTTAGCAAATTATAAAAGTTAATTCCATTTTTAGAGGCTAAAGGATGGTAAGGAGCAACATCCCAAAAAGCCCCCAAAACTAGTAAGCTTGAAGAAAGCATTAAATTTATGCAGATTAATATTCCTCTGCTAAACAATTTTTAAAATTAATAAATGATTGATTTTTACATGACGAAGAGGTACTTTGACCTTAAGCTTTACCCTTATCTGTTAGCATGATGCTGCTCTGTAAGATCAGTTTCCATTTTGAATTCAGTCCCTACAAGAAAATTACTTCATAACATTAAATCCTGTATTTTTTTTCAGATATTTAGTCAAAGCATTTTCACACACAACCAAGACAAACCCTAATCAGTTACTGCAAATACTTAAATAGGACATTAAAATACAGGGCATTTTATATATATCTAGCCTCTGGTATGCTCTGCTCAAGTATCTATTCAATGCAGCCACCACAAAAATGAGTGGGGTAAATTCTTTCTCACATGTTTAGCCTGCAGCTTATATTAAACCCTCACCTACCTAATCTTTAATATCAATGGAAGATATGTATGTGGGTAACACAGAAAAGCTGACATTACTGGACGAGAAACCTCCAAAGTAACCTTTCTCCCACCACCTTCAAGTTCTCGGTGTTTTTCCTCTGCATATTTTTCTCTCTGGTTCATCTCACAATTTCTCCCATTTTTGTTTTGGTTTTTGTAAGGACTTAAGTTATACAGGCTTATAGCAGTGATACCAGTAAGTCAGTATAGTTACCAAAAGTTATATTTTTGGAGAAGAAAAGACAAAAAGTATACTTGGATGTATACTTCTAGTTAAATAAAAGACAGAAATAAGGCAAAAAAACCCAAGACAACAGGAAAAGCAGGTATCAGACAGGTGCAGCAAAATATCCAACCAAGAATACTACAAGCAGATCACAGAAGGGAAATTCTAGTACTAAAAAACACAAAAAAAACCAAACAATAATTAATTTGGATGAAGCAGTTAGGCTGAAAGTCAGACTGAGAAAGGCAAAAGCTCCCACTAGATCTAGCCAAGAGTAAACATTGCTTAAACATTGTTACAGATACGTAGACAAAGACCTAAGGATAATACTGACTGTTGAATCTTCTAGTAGTATTGGAAACACCAAATGAAAAAACACCAAAATATACAAAAAGACCCAGCTTATACCTATTGCTACTTGCTGAGTGCACACTTGATCAGAAAACAATATAAACATTACGGAGGAGTTACAATTTTTAAATTTAAGATATGGGAGACATTCTAATAATTATTAACTATTTTTAAAAACATGCCATGTTTTAATCTATACTTGGATTATCCACTCATATCTTCAAAACATTTAAGTCCCAGTCAATACTTGACAATTTCTTTTTTAGCACTTCAAAGTTTCACATTCTAATAATATCACTCTAAAATTTGTCTATAAATTCAAAGTAGTAACTTTGATTGGCATTAGGATCCCTGAAAAACATTTCTCCATTTGACATCGGACAAAGTAAGTCTGTAGCTATATTAGCATTAACCTATCTTCCACCTGCTAGCTAGGTCAATGTTATTTGTTGTTCAACATGACCGGGTTGCTGTTTGTGTGATTTCATCAAATTCAGATTAAAGCACTTAGAAATACCTGTAAAACAGGAATCATGGGACAGAGTGCCTCAATAAACTTGTTCCAAGTCAATACTGCCATTACTAATCGTCCCTGCAATAGATGTATCAGAATGGCCTTGGCTGTAGAGTTCACCTGCTCAACAACAAAGAAAACAAATGAATGCAACCACTGATGTGTCCATAACAGTTTGTCACTGCTGTAACTGAAAATGTTAAACAAAAACATCTCCAAGTCCATCTACAAACAAAACACTGTCACTGCAGAATTGTACTTTAAAATTGTCAAACTCATCAAACATTAAGTTGTTAATAAAGCCTCTCAGAAAAAACACACAAATAGTTATGCCTAAATAACATCCAATCGTTTTCCCCTTCAGACTCTGGTTTGTCTTCTCTGAAATAAATAATTACTTAAACTTCCACACCTATTGGCTCCACTTTCCTGACCCTGTGTTTCTTGGACATTTCATTCCCATTCTTTACTATATGTTTCTGAAGATAGAGGAAGAAGAGAGACTTAAAGCCTATTAAATGGCCATTTCACTTTACTGAGAAAACAATCAAACTCAGAAGGTTACCAAATATTTTAAATTGCACATTAATTCACCTGAATCTCTAAATCAAAAAGGAAAAAAGGTATACTTATGCTGCATTAATTTATCCTGTATACAGCATACAAAAATCTTTAGCCCAACCTTGGAACAAAGGTTTTTCTCAATTTCTCCTCATTGTCACATTCCTGAGAGACTAACCTGATGCTTTATGAAAAAGTAAGTAGCAGATACACATACAAGAAGTAAAAATTCAAAACAAACAAAACAACAACCTTGGACATGGTTATTCATTATATACTTTGTTAAAAGAATAATAAAAATTTATTATAAGACAGAGAACAAAACAAGATAATTTTCTAAAAATTCATTCTCTATCTCAACAATCTTTTAAAATTCAGTGTCAATTGGAGTCTATTTGCTAATCTTGACCAATCACTAAAAAAGAAAATTGGCAGTACTTTCAATAAGGTATCCAAAGGAGTAATCAAAGAACATAAATGCTTTCCTTGGAAACAATAAATTACATATAAAATACGAATTCAAATACATAGTACATTACCAAAGACATTTTACCTTTCCCTTATAAATGCTAACAGCTAAGAAAAATCACTTCTAAATAGCATTGTGCACAGTACTGTGTTAAAAAAAAAACAACAATAAATCTCATTTCAGAAGACTAATTGAAATAAATAAATAAATGTTACCAGTGTTCTTTCCCTTCTGCTATAAGGACCTCATAGAACAGACAGCAAGTAGTTACAAATAATCTGATTTTTCTTACTCTTAGAATTCGCTGCTTAGCTGTATATGTAAGGTAGGAAATAGTGGATATATGTTGAGCATTCTATTCTATAATACCATAAAATACTCATATAGCACTCAGGTAATTAAATTTAAACTCAAATATGTTAGTAGTGATGAAATACACTTTTATAGCAAAGACACTGCAGATTGAAAATGCCTTTTTGCACATTTTTCAGAGGTCATCCCTGAAAAGTAGAAAAAATGGAAAGTTGCCTGGCAGAGAAGGACCTAGGGGTGCTGGTTGACAGCTGGATGAACATGAGCCAGCAGTGTGCCCAGGTGGCTAAGAAGGCCAACAGCATCCTGGCATGCATCAGGAAAACCATGGTCCACAGGAGTAGAGAGGTGATCGTACTCAGCACCGGTGAGGCCACACCTTGAGTATTGTGTTCAGTTCCAGGTTCCTCAGTACGGGAAGGACATTGAGGTGCTGGAGTGTGTCCAGAAAAGAGCTAACAAGCTGGTAAAGGGTCTAGAGAACAAGTCATATGAGGAGCAGCTGAGGGAACTAGGGATGTTTAGTTTGGAAAAGAGGAGGCTGAACGGAGACCTCATCACCCTCTACAACTACCTGAAAGGAAGTTGTAGGAGGTGGGTATAGGCCTCTTCTCCTGAGTAAATAACAATTGGACCAGAGGAAATGGCCTGAAGTTGTAGTAAGGGAGGTTTAGATTGGATATTAGGAAGAATTTATTTAATGAAAGAGTGGTCAGGCACAGGAGCAGGCTGCCCAGGGAGGTGGTTGAGTCACCATCCTTGGAGGTATTCAAGAAACATATAGATTTGGCACTTCAGGGCATGGTCTGGTGGCCAAGGTTCTGTTGATGGTTGGACTCCGTGATCTCAGAGGTCCTTTCTAACCACGAGGGTACTGTGATTCTGAGAACCCACCTTTACAAAGACTTCTTTTCCATAAATGTAAAGCATGATATGTTCTATTTCATCATATGTATATTAAGGCTGAATATATTACAGGAAAAGCTTACTTAATTTTTCATTGGTATTTATTATATTTAATAGCATCCTATGCATAGAAGATCATTATGTCTCTGAATTCTTCATAAAAACAATCTTCACATTTACTACAACTTCACTCCTTGTGTAGCTTTTCTATATACAAGGAACAGTATGTAGGCAATACTTCAGGTAAGCCTCAGACCACCATGGAAAATATCAACATTTACTTTGTATAGATATCAACTTATAAATATAGCTACTAAACACAGTACCTCATTCTTAGCTTCCGGAAGGCCAAACGTACAGATTTCATATAAAACTTTTGGATGAAGAAGGAAATGTATTCCTTGACAGATCGAAGACACAGGCTTCACAATATTATGAATACCTAAACAGTCCTTCAGTAAAAATATAGTTGATTAATTTTAAAATTATAGATATTCTCCACTACTACATCTTGTTTTATAGACTGAAGTTGTCAACCAGTGAAAGACTTTGTCTCAGCAGTTTGGAAGACTATAGTTCTGAAAGATAAACTTTACAGCCCTAAAATAAACAGTATTTATAGATAGCTTATTGAAAATTCCTGTTGCTACACAGCACTAAGAAAAACAAAATAATTTTTCTTTTATTCTACATAATAGTGAAAATAAATTAGATAAACTTTATACATTGTTTAGCATTACATTAAAAAAAGCAAAAGACAGGTAAAAATCTCACAAAAAGATGCAAGCTTCATTCAGCAGAGATAAAGGGGTTTTTGTGAAAGACTAGCTCAGGCATCTTTGTACATTCTTGAGTTGTGCTATAAGCACAGTAGGTTTAGCTAATGCCCACTATAGAAAACATGAATTATGGCAACGTATTATTTCAAAATAGAGAAGTGATTTTTATTTTGTGAGCCAGTATTACTGAATACTTAAAATTACCTGATGAATATGAGATTATCTTTCTTAATACAGAGTACAGACATATGTGGGAAGTTCACATCCTTTATCCCTTGGGATATCTTTATAAAAAGCTAAGGCAGTGACAAAATATCCATATAAAATAAAAACAAAACCTAAACAAACCCCCAAAACAAGAGCAACAAAATTAATGTCTTAAAACTATGAGTAGATAAAAGGACTTACAAGTTCTTAAACACAACCGAAGCTTTTTATATACAAGAAAAACAATATAAGTTCTAAGCAATTAAAGCACAATCTACATACAACATTTTCTTTTTGAAAGTGTCAGTATTTTATTAACATATTACTGTGTTGTTTTTCCTTTGATAAACATCCTCACAAAGTGAAAAATCACTATGAAGGGAATAGAATCTGTCTTCAAGGAGTGGGCCCATGTGAACCTTATGAATTTCAACAAGTGCAAAGTCCTGCTCCTGGATCAACGCAATCCCCAGTACTAACACAAGCTAGATGATGGACTGAGAGTAGTCCCATGGAGAAGGACATGGGGGTACCTGTGGATAAAAAGCTGAACATGAGCTGGCAATGTGTGCCTGAAGTCCAGAAAGCCAACCACATCCTAGGCTGCACCTAAAGAAGCGTGGCCAGCAGGTCAAGGGAGGCGATTCTCCCTCTTTATTCCACTCTTGTGAGACCCGCCACATGGTACTATGTCCAGTTCTGGAGTCCTCAGTACAAGAAAGACATGGACCTGTTGGAGCAGGCCCAGAGGAGGGCCGCAAAAATGATCAGAGGGATAGAACACCTCTCCTATAAGGAAAGGCTGAGAGAGTTGAGGTTGGTCAGTCTGAAAGAGAAGGCTCCAGGGGAACCCTATGGCAGCTCTTCAATACCTAAAGGGGGCCTATGAGCAAGATGGGGACAAACAATTTAGCAAGGCCTGTAACAATAGGGTAATGGTTTTAAACTAAAATAGGGTAGATTTAGAGTAGATATAAGGCAGACATGTTTTGCAGTGAGATTGGTGAAACACTGGAGCAGGTTTCCAGGGGGGGCAGGTAGATGCCCCATCCCTGGAAATATTCATGGTGAGGTTTCATGAGGCTCTGAGCAACCTGATCTAGTTAAAGGGGGAGTTGGACTAGATGGTCTTTAAAGGTCTCAACCCAAATGAGTCTGTGATTCTATAAAACTCATTTCAGGAAAGAAGCAAAACTGAACAACTGAATTATTTTTCAAAAGCAAAATTAAATATAAATATTTCTGTATAACAGCAGAAAACAAACAAAAAAAACCCTTAAAAAAATTCCAGCATCAGTAAGAAACCTTTTTAAATAATAACATTATCAGTCCTTGTTTTTCCCTTTACAGATGCTCTCATTCTGAAGTGCAGTGCCTGAAGTAGAACCTAACCCAGTAAATTTAACACCAAAAATATACCAGTAAACTGCAAGCACAGCCCTATACAGACTGAACTGTATATAACACCATAAACAGAATTTGCATTAAAAATGCTTTTAAATGAGGAAACTGTGTAATATGGATTATTTAGCACAACACTAATAGCACTGAATAAGCATTACTTCTAACCTTAACCACTTCCAAGCAGCAATGGTAGGCTTCAGTTTTTATATTCAGCAAAGGATGAGATAATAGATGGAGAAGCACCTTCTGACCCTCAGCCTGGAGCAATGAGTTAGCCTCAGCAGACTTCCAACTAAAAATGAAAAATAACTAATTCATTATTTATTTTACAGTACCAAAGATGTCTAGAAAAATTTTCCTTTTAAGTCTCAGGATAATGTCTGACAAATACTTCCTGAAGAGGTATATGTCCTTAAAAATGAGTTGACAGACAAAAGCTCAGAGATTACAATATGTTTGCCAAAACCATATTATAAATCTTTGTTTGTACATTTATTTATTTAATACATGTAGATAATCAAAGACCATAGTTTTTTAAAAATTAATCAAAGTTAGAAGCCTGGCAAAAATTTATGATTGTCTGAAAAAATGAACTTCTAATGAGCTTCAATAGGCTCCTCAAATTATGGTATTCGATTATGAAAAAATATATATGCTTTAGTATTATATGCAATTAGAATTGTTCGATTACTGTTTCAGGCAATGGGAAATTCACTTCAGTTTTTGAACTAATATCAATGCTAAAAGCATTAGGAAACTAAAACGCGTTTTTACGTTCCATAATTTAAAAACATATAGAGAGCGTTTAAATGTGGTTTCCTTTGAAAAAATCCCTGAAGTCAAATTCTAAATAAGTATAAAATTAAGATTTTGTATTTCTAATTAAGTGTTCAATACAGAACATTTCCATTTCTCTAACTAGAGACATGAAAAATCTAAAAAGTAATAAAAACATTCTGTTTAATAAATGAGATGGCATACTCTAATTACAGCATCTACAATAAAGTAAGACCTCTAGGATTTCTGAAAGTAAAATTTAAAAGTTACACAAATACACTCAGAACAAAGGAATTTTTAAAAAGTTTGAAAGGCAGGTCAAAGTGTTTTAAAACTGTTTCTTTGTAAATCACATAGTAACTTTATATACAAAAATCATAAAAGCTTATCCATAGAAAATAAAATGTTAGGGGTTTTAGCATCTGAAATTCAATTTTCAAGAAATCTACCACAAAATGACACAAATTACTTAGAAGAGACCTTTCAATTACTAAAACAGTTGTTCAAACACAGGGAATAAAAAAAAAAAAATAAGCTTCTACCTGAGAAATATTATCCATAAAAAAGATTATATTTTCTCAAGTAAGAGTTTTAAATAGTACTCACATATTTGAGCATATGTGAATGCATTCCTGAAGCAAGGGAAAGTGTTGATGGTAGGGCAGACTACTCAAGGCCTGATATGCCAATTCTACCAATTCAGAAAGATTCTTGTCTCCCTGAGAGGTAAAATTAAGAAGAAAAAAAAGTACCAGCATTTGTAATATTAAAAGTATACAATGTTATTATGTAATCTTGCAGAATTTGTAATTATTTAATACATCTTCTAACTGGGGTTTGATTCAGACTTTCACAAAGAAGTTTAAATTAACCTGATGAACAAACTCTGTAGATCTCAAATATATTTTAGAACCTACTCCTGGGAGCTGAAAACCCTTCAGCTGCTGAATCCAATTAAACATCTGCTAAACTCAATAGAAGTAATGCATGTCTAACACTTCATAGCATGAACACTATACCTATTCAAAACACTTTCTAAAATGCCCAAGAATAGATTAATCTTTGAAGAATTTATGTTTTTAAGCAAATTACTGTTTTTTAAATCAATATGCATGTTATGCGAGGAGAGTATAATAAAAGATTTAACTATTAAACTTTCAACAATTCACTGTTAATATTGAAGAGCAGGTTTGTGGGGTTTTTTTTAAGTACACACATCTTCGTACTTCTGGCTACCAAATACGTTAATCATGAGCCATTGAAATTTGATGCAGTTAACTTCATTGTAAACACTAATTTATAAATAAAGTAATGCTTCTATTAAATTCAGAATCTGCCTATATAAAGGATAGATTAACTCAGATTTGTATTTGTACATTGGTATTCCACTATTCTATTCATTTATTTTGGTATCAATGGAGCAAGTACTTTGTGCAATTACTTGTCCATTTGGATAATGGAGAAAAGTATTTCTATACCATGCTAGAATCTCTTAACTAATAAAGCAAAGTATATAAGTTGTCTTCACAACAAAGTGAAACACACAAATTTCACACTGACTAGAAGTATTCATTTATTAGAGCTACAAGACCCAAGTAGTTGGGAATTAAATTTTTCTAAACTATTTAAATACTGGACAACATACATAGATAGATACACATGCATACATATATCACACTATACATTTAAATACAGTGTTTTCTTCTTTCTTATTTCTTTGCCTATAAAAGGTCGTGGCCCACTTCCAACCTCTACATGTTTATTTCTTTTGTTTCACTTTGGATAAGATTTTTACAAACATGGTGAGTAGCATTACTGAAAACAAACACAAATTAACTTAATCTTGCATGGTACAGAATACTCATATTTATGAATTTTCTTCAGCTATGCTACACTACAGCTTTTACCACAGAGAAAGCGGAGGAAAGAAATTTGTTTAAAGGAAATATTTTATATCATAAAATTCCACACCTTCTTACGAACTTCACTCATGAAGCTACAGGTGCATTCAATTGAATATGCAGCTTCTGAAGTTTGCTTATAAATACTATAGTTCTCAGTACTCATCTGCTCCAGATAGGCTACAATGGATTCATGAATGCTTGGGTATTCCAAGGAGAAGGCCACGTCCAGAGAGAGAAGAAATAAAGCGTTCAGCAAACTCTTTTGTAAAACTTTACTCGCCTTTGAAAAAGAAAACAACTATCAGAATAACCGTCTGAAAATACAGTAATCACCAAAAGCATTTGCAGACGTTCAAAAAATACAATCACTATTGTTGCTACTTAAAAATTAGAGAAAGAAATACATATGAACTGTGAACTTCTGCGTTTGCTCAAAACCAAGAGAAATGTACCAGAGGTGGAAAATTGGAACATTACTGGTTGGAAATTATGACGACATTGCCAGGACATGCAGAGATGCAGTTAGGAAAGCAAAAGCTCAGCTTGAGCTGACACTGGCCAGAGATGTCAAAAACTTCAAAAAAGGGTTATTCAGATACATTAACCACGAGCAGAAACAGAGGAATAATATTGGCCCACTATTAAACAGGAGAGGTGAATTAGTCACTAACAACAATGAAAAGGCAGAGGTCCTTAACACTTGCTTCACCTCTGTCTTCACCTCTGTTGTTGGGTCCTAGGCCATGGGAACAAAAGTCCAGGTTGATGGAGACACTAACCCACCATCAGTGAAGAAAGAGTTGGTGTGTCTACAATTACAGGAGCTTGAGCCATACAAATCGATGGGACTGGATACTATCTGCCCTATGGTGCTGAGAAAGCTGCTGATGTCATTGTAAAGTGGCTCCTCATAATCTTTGAGAAGTTGTGGAGATCAGGAGATGTCCCTGAAGACTGGAGGAAGGCTAATGTCACCCCCATCTATAAGAAGGGTTTAAGGGATGACCCAGGTAATTACAGGCCCATTAGCCTCACTTCAGTCCCTGGAAAGGTCATGGAGCAAATCCTCCTGGGGACTACCACAAGTCAATTGAAGCACATGATTGGGAAAAGCCAAGATGGATTTATCAGGGGCAAATCATGCTTGACAAACTTAATCACCTTCTACAACAAAGTAACCCGCTCAGCTCATGCAGGGCAAATGGTGGACATTATCTACCAGGACTTCTCCTAGGCTTTTGATATGGTTCCCCCACAGCCTCGTCCTGGAGAAAGTGACTCATTAGGCTTGACAAGTGGTCTGTGCAGTGGGTGGGGGACCGGCTGACAGAAGATACCCAGAGAGCAATAGAAACAGTTCCTCCTCAAACTGGCAACTGGTCACCAGTGGGGTCCCCCAGGGACCGATATTGAGTCCAATGCTGTTTAACATCTTCATAAGTGACATGGACGTTGGGATCCAGAGCACCCTGATGAAGTTTGCTGACGACACCAAGATGAGTGGAGAGGCTGAAACTCCAGAAGGGAGGGCCACCCTCTAGGATGACCTAGACAGGCTGGAGCAGTGGGCTAGCAGGACCCTTATGAAGTTCAATGAGGAGAAGTGTAAGGTCTTGCACCTGGGAACACAACCCAGGAATGTAGTTCAGACTGGGATCCACCTGGCTGGAGAGCAGACCTGTGGAAGCGGACCTGGGGGTGTTGGTGGATAACAGGCTCAACATGAGTGAACAGTGTGCTGCAGTAGCTAAGAAGCCAAAAGGATGCTGGGCTGCATCAACAAGGGCATCACCAGCAGAGATAAAGAAGTCATCATCCCACTCTACTTAGCGCTTGTCAGAGCACAACTGGAGTATTGCTTTCAGTTTTAGTCCCCACTCTACAAAAAGGATTCCAAAGAAGGGCCACAAGGATGATCAGAGGACTGGAGGACCTGCCATATGAGGACAGGCTGAGAAAACTGGGTTTATTCAGCCTTGAGAAAAGAAGGTTTGGGGGAGACCTTATTATCTTGTTCCAGTACTTAAAGGGTGGCTACCAAGAAGATGGAGACTCCCTTTTTACAAGGAGTCACATGGAAAAGACAAAGGGTAATGGGCACAAGTTGCTCCTGGAGAGATTCCAATTGGACACAACAGGTACATTTTTCACCATGAGAACAATCAAATACTGGAAGAGTCTCTCAAGGGAATTGGTAGATTCCCCCACAGTGGACAGTTTTAAGTCTCAGCTTGACAGTGTGCTGAGCCCTCTCATAAATTATAGTATCACCTAGAAAGGCTGGACTAGATGATCCTTGAGATCCCTTTCAAACTGGCATTCTATCATTCTGTGAACTGAGTAACATTTGAAGACTTTAATTTTTTTTTAATACAAAAAGTGAGTATTCAGTAGATGTCAGTCCTAATATCAGAGCTGCAACCAGTCACAAAAGTTGTCTATGATCTAGTCACAGCACAAACAACTACACACATCATTAGCCAGGGTCAATTTTCTGGCTAACCAGTAGATGGCAGAGAATACAGAGACCACAAATGTTTATTTAGTAAAAAGCTGTCTACAATTCTGTATAGGAATACCACATACAAAGAACTGGAATTTCTGTTGTTATTGTGGATTGTTTTTACTGCAAGTGTTCAGTACTCCTTCAACTAAAATTTCTGACCTCAGATTCAGTAACTTTTTTCCAACTACTGTCATACACAGAATTGAAATTTTGTATTATGTACATAAGAAGAAAGAAATATTATAAAAAATTCATTAGATTAGTATGCCTACACTTATTGCAGGTATAAGAAACTATTTATATTAAAAGACCTAATATTTGTGACAAAAAGCCTGTAACTGAAAATCACTCTGCTATTCAAATTCAAGAATATCTAAAAAAGTGATACACGGCAATAAAAGTTGATTAAAAAAAAAATGTAAACCCATACAGTTTTAAATATCTTCTAACACTTTCATCCCATAAAAAACTTCCAAACATTAGACCCTCCATACCCCCAAAAAATTTAAAATTTATCCAATTCAAGACCTACAATAGAACTTTTAAAGAACACCGGAAAAGCAAAGAATTATTAAAATCAAAATTATTATGATGTATGAAGCCTAAGTGTTTACTATGTATGTCCAATCAGATTAAGAGTGATTATCTTAAACATTACATAGTTTTATCTTACTTGGTCTTACTTGCACACATACTATAAACGAGCAGGGGGCAGCATAGCTTTACAAATCATGCATCATACACAAAAAAAAACAAACCACACTGTAGGAGGAAAAAGAAAACTGAATTTCAAAAGCTCATTAAAATAAACGGTATTAAAAGTATTTTCAAAGACTTGAAATCTGCAGACAATCTTGCAGAATGCACAGATAAGTGCAGAACGGACAAAGTTGCCTTCTGTGATCATACATCAGCCCATGTGAATCAGATTAATTTTTCTGTTCAGTGGCTGTTTTCCCAGTATTAATCACTGAAGAAAGCATCACCTTTTGCAAAACCAGAAGACAGTCACTTAAAATTAATGATGCCATACCTTTTCTACAGGGAGCAGTATTTGCAGCAATCTAACACTGAAAAGTGAAATGCTAACGAACGCCATTCTGTGATGTACCAACATCACCTCAGGCTGCTCTGCACTTATATTGGTTTTGTGATATAATATAGTTTCTCCAAGTAAATCCAAGATCATAAGCAATTTGTCTTTCTGAAAAAAAAATCAGAAATGCAATAATTAGAAATAATTTAAACATTATTGTATCTTCACAGTGTTCACACGGCACTCATAGCATCATTATCACAATGAGACCAAATAATTTTAAAACACAGAAATTATACAAAATATATGGCATTTTGTTTGTCATATGAGCAGAACTGTACATTACTACTAGACCTCACTCTACCTTCACTTGCAGTTCTGAATACTTTGGCTAATAATTATCCAACACTACTGGTTACTCTCTCTCATCTTCCTCTTTTTCCTCATCCCACTCCCCTCACCCCCCACCATAATGCCTGCTCACCATACTTTTGAACTTGTGGAACTTAAAGGATTTTGAAGTACACATTTAATATGGAAAAATTAGGAGCTGATTTGAACCTGTAATAAGGCTTTACATTAAAATTAAATACATATATATAATAATAATTTTTAAAAATCAACCCACAGTCCAAATTTTGAGAATATCAGACAATTATTATGTCTATTCATTCTGAAAGGAAACAGCAGCACATTTCCCAGATTATGTACATCCTACTCAAGAATCACTTTCATTTGGCTAAATTCACCTCATGGACACAGAATAAAAATAGTTTCTAGAATTTGGGTCACCTGTAAAATCCAGGTTTGTACTTAAGAACACTAGAACAAAGGTAGAATTCATGTTGTTGCCAGTTTTGGAGTGCCAAATGATGATTAAGAAGGCTATAGCACATGTGAGATTTAGCTTCTTAATCCCAGAAACTGATGATCACTGTTAAGCAATTAAGAGCTATGTATTTGACTCAACATAGTTAAAGAAAATTACAAGAAGCAAACTGCCCTTAAGTTCACACCACAAAACTGGACAAAAGTACAATTTTTACTTGGGAGAAAGAAAAACATGGGTAAAACAAACACAGTTGCAAACAAATATTTTTGAATGGGATTTCCAACATTTTTCACAAAGATATTCCAGTGCCGAGTTTTAAAACTGGACAAAGAAAGAAACATAAGGAAATAAAAGTCATGCAAGAAACGCTTTCAAGTTTTCTAGAAAGAAGACACATCACCTCCTTCCTTTGGAGCTAATACAAAACACAAAGAGGAAGCATATTTTCTAAGCACTGCAGCCTAACCACTCTAAAAACAGTCTACTTGATAAAAGACATTTTATTTTATAATAATAAATAATATCAAGGTAAGTTTAAAAGCTGTTTCCAAAAATTGTCCAGTTATTTTTTGTTTACTCAAACATTAAGAAATATGAAGACTTGGGTCATGCAACCACTAGACAAAATATTCTGTTAAGCTTCTTCCCTTAAATGTTCTGCAAGGAATCTTCAGTACTGACTCGATATTTATCAATTATAATAGATTGACAGACCAGCATGCCAAATTCAGACAAAAAAGTTCTCATTCACTGTTAGGTCCTAAAATGAAATAAATATTATTGTTTGTAAAAACCGAGCATAGGGAAGACTACAGTAATGTTTTAAATAATAATTACTGCAATAACATTGTCATATTCAGTGGTATTTTCATGAATTCTAACTTATGTCACATGCATTTAAGACTACACTTAAGCTTTTAGACAAGTTTTAGTCTGCAACTCTGGTATGTTTGTTATGTGCATAAGCAATGCTGGCTTATGTTTCAGCTTTCAGCTGTCTTCAAAGAAGCAAGTCGCTTATTGTTATTTCATCTCTTATTCACTAGTTATATACATGAAATATCAAGTAAGACTCTACTGTGATCAAGTATATATTTCCAGCTCTTTGATAAAAAAAAACCTTAACACTTTAAATATCTCCTGGGCTAAAAAGATTTCTCCGTTTATTCCAACCTAAGCAACAGACCTCAGGATAGCTGAAATCTGTGCAGGCATTTATATGTCCTGTGTAGGAAATAGATACCATGTATCTTACACTTTCAGTTTTATATTTAAACAGTTACCTCCCTAAACAAATAGCTTGCAGTAGAGAAAGGGAATATTGTCCTTTACATCAAACTATCTCCAACACTTGTAGTTAGTACTTTTCCCTCAGATGCCCTTCCCTGCACAATTTTCCCCAGTGACTGCTTAACAACATTTCACTACAAGACAAAATTCATTACCTATTTTCTCAACGTGAAACTTCATGTAACATCTGGTAAAAGAACTTATATTTAAAATAAAAAGAATGTACCCATGATAGAACTAGTAATAACCTATTTAAGACTTTGAAAAGGGTAGCTCAGCAGAAGATTAGATATGTATATGAATCACTGCAAAAAATGTCAGAGGCTTATAAAAGCAGGCAGTTAAATACAGCTGATCAAAGCCTAAAGAATCTTACCAGTTGCAGTGCAAAAAGGCTATCATCTTCCCAAACATTTTCAGAAATAGCATCACCAATAAGGAACATGTCTTCAACAAGCAAGTCAAGAACTTCCATTGTCACTCTCCTATTGCCTAGGAAAGAAAATGAGAGGATAAATTCTAATATAGGCAAAATATTATGCTACGATATTCAGAAAACACTGTTTTGAACATGGGATTATTCCAAATTGAAAATTCTGATATTTTAATTTTCATATAAACTCCAGTTAATCTAATGCTAACTGTCCTTAATGGCCAATAGCCCTGAAACACAGAAAACAGCAACTAGCCAAAATCACAACATAAAGGATTAAACTAATAATATATTTGAAAAAATACTGCATTTCCTTAAATTCTATATTACTACATAAAATTTGTTACAGCTTTAAATCCAATTATTTGACTTCTTTGAAGTTCAGAATAAAGTCACTTATTTCCCCCACCCAGATAGACATGTTACACATCTTTCTTATATATATTACCTACTCCTGTAAATCTGCATTTTTGGCATAGCAGGACTGTTTTTTTTCCAAGATTATTTTTTTTGAGATCTTTTGAAAAACAAGGAGATGAATACCCACTTTACCTACTTGTACGATTAACAATTTTCCCCCCTTGTTTTAGGCTAATACCTATTCATTTTCTTTGCTCAGTATCTCTTAATAGCAAGGCTAATCTGCTCTATTAGTGACTTTTATACTTTGTACAGCATCATGCTTGAACACCTGGCCACAAAGAAACCCAGCCTGAACTTAAAATATTCACAGCCTACCCTCTCAACAGATAAAAACCTCCCCCTTATATCTGTAGATAATGAGACAATAGAGGAGAAGCAGTCAAAGTCTAGAAGGTTTCATGAATTACAAGGCAGAATATCTGGAGCCAGACCAAATATTTTCAGTTTCATAAAATGGAGGATGATAAAACTATCTGGGTTCCTAAGGAACCATAAGGTGACAATTTCTCTCAAATATTCAATTTACTGCAACTCTTACTTTAGGTTACTTGTTGATGCTATGTTTCTATTTAAAGTCATGGATGGATTTCACACAATACCATTGAATTTCCAATTTATTTTTGAACTAATGTAAAAATTTTGCATCCTTCAAAATCAGTTACAAAAAAAAAAAAAAAAAAGAGCTCTACATTTCTTTATGATTGAACAATTTCTTAGTCAAATTTTCTATCTTTTTCAGATTTTATACACTGTTGGAGCCTTTTTTTTTTTTTTCTCAAGTATATCAATAAATATGTCTCTATGATTGTATTTGTAGTGATGATGACCAGAGCTCACGCAATATGCACCTCAAAGGATCTGCTGTGAGTAAGCATATGGCAGAGAATGGCACAGGGCCTTTTTTGAAAGTTTGCTTTTTCCTGTCTCACAGAAGTGGGTTTTTTCTATTTATTTTAGGCAAAACATTGCCAAATTGAAAAGTATATGCCTGAAAAAAAGCACTTTTTCTCTCTTCACAATTATTTTGCAAATTCTTAATAAAATGTTTGTACTTAAGACACTTTAAAGGTAATTTCATAAATTTCCCCATTATAATGCAAGTATGAAATAACGGTGGTTAAATTTGAGTTAGTTTCAGAATTATTTTTAAGTTAATAGCTAAACATAAAACCTGCAACAATGCTTTGCTGTAGCTATTGTGATCTACAGACATGCAAGTTCATTCCACCACACTCTTACATGAATTACTCATTTCCCAACACCCATGTCAATGAGTAAGTCCCAACAGTTTGTTATTACTGAATGCACAGTAAGCCAGATATAATTAACAACCGTAAAACAAATCTTTGGCTGTATAGATTTAAATAAATGTCTTTAAGACACGCAGTATTAACACTGAACTTCAGACAAGTATGGTAGATGACAACTGATCACAAAAAAAAACCAAAACACAAAACCCAACCAAAAAAAACAAAGCCAAAAAACCTGCAATCCACACTACTATTGATTTCTGAAATTATTTCACTCACAAGACAGATCAGCACAAAGGAGGAAAAATTCCAGTGAATACTGCCACAAGGAACAGAATTTTAGCTTAACTGAAATGTGTTATATTGTAAAATACAAGCAAGCAAATGCTACAGTAAGCTTACCATCTTTCTTTCACCCAGTAATTTAAACAGAATAGAAAATAAAATAAAACCTACATTATACAGCACCTACTATAAAAGGAGATGATTCTGTCAGTAAAAGTGCCCGTTGATTTAACTGAAAAACCAATTCAGAAAACATAGCTACATGAGAAACACTGTTACAGTTTGCCACTATGCCACAGTATCACAGTGAGCCTTCACATCACAGGATATCAGATCAACAGGAACAGGTTAAAAATATTAGTTTGCTTACAATCTGTGTCTTATTAAAGTACAGTAGAAGAAAGAATATATATGATCTGGCAGAGTACAAAAAACGTAAAAAATGTAAGGGCATGAAAAACAAAACCAGACCAACTTCTCAAAATGAAATTATTTTAATTAGAAGATACAACAAGATGAAAAAATTCACTGTATTTTAATTCTGCAGATTTGAATTGACATGCATCAGAAATGGAAAAGAAATTTTCTATCCTCTTTGCAGTTTTACATTATAAATAACAGATGACAGAAGTCAAGAATATGCTCGTGAAGAATTAATTTTAAATATTACTATTCTGAAAGGGAAAAACAAAACTTTTATTTATTTTAGTTTAATTTATTACCAAAAAAATTAGGATTGAATAATCTTCAAGTGGACACAGGTTAATGCTTTTGCCACTACGAAATACCCAAATAAATTAGTATTTCATGAGAGAACAGAAAGTAATGAAAAAGTATAAGCAATCACGAAACAACAGTAAATGTTTCATACATATTTCATGCAATTTTTAGAAATTAAAGCCACTTCACAGCTCAGGAAATGTTGATGAATATATTTAAAAAACAACTTTTAGTATTCTAGTCATAGACAGATACACATTTACAGCTCCTATACTTGAAAATCTTACCACGTTTACCAGTGGTTGCTTTGAATGACATTGTTTTACATCTAAATTCTATTTTGGACAACCTAGGAGCAAAAATACTCTCCTTCAAAATAGTTTTGCAATTTAGAGCCAACTTTTAATTAATTGCAATTAGACTATCATTACTTATTTTTCTAAAAACATAGCTACAATTTGTTACTGCATTCATAAGAATAAAATAAACTTTTTTCCATTTTTGTTTATTATTTCTTGAAGAGGAGGAAAACTACCCTCAAAAAGATCAGAACTCATGTTTTGTTAAGTGTCATTTTTTCATCTTCTTGAATGACATTTCATTCAGCCACACCATTTTTCCACCACACACCTAATTCTTTCTCCCACTGCTTCCCACCATCAGTAAAAATCATTTGAGACTTCTGGTTGATTTCCAGAATCACTGCAGAAAATTCAAGCTTTATTACCTGAATAAAATCCCTAGAAAAGAACTCTTTTAACTAGATGCAGTATATCAGTAATCATCTGTACCTTGTTTATTTGAGGTAATATCATAATTTTAACTTCTTAAGAGGTTTATACTAAAGACAAGAAGGATACGTAAGTGAAATACTTACTACAAAACTTTCTCACCTGTTCTTAGAAGAGGTATTGCATTTTCCAAGATGGAAACACAGAACTGAGGAAGGCTAAGCTGCCTCATTTGTAATTCCAAGGTGTCCTCATTTTCAGTATTTGGTAGGTCAATATGTCCTACAGCAAGTGGCGAATGCAGAGATATTCTGGAGTTTGCATTTGCTTGGGTACTATTTCCACTTAAAAAAACAAACAAAACAAACAAGAAACAAAGTTAGCTCTTGCAAAGAGACAACACATATGTATAGATGTTAAAAACAGGATCAAGTATTTTCATGTCCTCCTTCCTTATTACATATCCTTCCTTTCATCCCAATCTTTCTCTGCTATCCACCAGTATTGAGGAAGTGGTGGATTTTGGTTGTTTTTTTTCTTCCAAAGTCAGAACTGGTAGCACCGCAAGTGAATGCCTAGTGTTTTGGCAGTCATCTTCAAATGCACTTAGAAATATATATTAGAAGAAATACAGGTGTGGGAAATTATTCTTCTTCTTCCACACGTAAGTCTAAAGGTAGCCTCTGTGACAGCATCAGCTTGTGACATGTAATGAATACAATATTGCAAGAGAAAAAAAAGTTTATTTAAAACTCTAGTTTTGATTAACAAAGTCTGTTTCTTGAAGCAAGCCACTCACTAAATCAAATTTCAGCTTGAATTATTCCTGCTACATTAAAACTATTCTATGCAACCAGCCACAAGAATCCTTAGAAGGAAAATAAAGTGTGGCACACATTTAAGCCTGAAAGACTCTAATCCACTGTAAACCAGAAAATATTCCCTTCTCTAAGAAAGTCTTAAATGTAACCAAGTATATATTACAAAATATACATATAATTATTCAATTATATAATTATTTAATATTATTACCTCTCTATATAGCTCACAATTCTATTATTTTCCAATTGCTTTCAAAAAGAATCTAATTCTAGTGGCACCATTATAATTAATACAACTCAGAAAACATATTTTTTTAATGTTTTTTCTCATCCTAAACAATATTTAGCAAGCTTGAATTGCTTTAAAAACTTGTATCACCTTTATAGTTTTTTTGTTTAGCTGCTTTTTTATTATTAAACAAGCTGAAGAAAATGAATTGTGACATGACTGTGTTACTTTATACTGTCTAACTAAATATAAAGAAGTCAAAAGAATAGCAATTAAAAATGTATAAGTCAATTGATTTTTAAGAAGTCAATAGAAGACTACAAGCAAAACAGAAGGGTTTACTGATATGTAGTGGTTTTCTGATTGCACTTACCAGAGGGTAAGGAAGGAGAGGTATCAATCATAAAAACAATTCAGAAGAGGAAAGGTTAAGTTTCTAGGCAGAATTTGAAACAGACAGATTGAAGAGTCTCAAGATTAAGGAATAAGGAAAAAGAAGAGTTACATATAGAATGGCAGTAAAGAAATAATTAAGATTATGATTTGTTGAAAAAGACAAGATTCACTAATAGCAGCTCTTCCATATCAAAACCAGCAGTGTCAGAGCAATACTATAGTAATTTCCCTCTATTGTATTTTCTATTTATTCAACATAATGTTTTTCGTTATGCTGTCTCTGGGCTAAATTATATCTTTGTAAGAAGTGGGATACATGGGCAGTGATCAGCTCTACTGCAGCGCACAGGACATAAGAAGATCAAAGTGAACTGTCATGAACAGCTCATAATACAGCCTTACATATTTAATAAATTACCATTCCCTTTTTTTGTAGGTATCTCATCATGGCCTTAGCTGGTGTTTACTGTAATGTAGATTTTGATACTACGCTGACAGACAGGCCACCCCTACCTCTTGCACAGCATACAGCAGCTATTGTTAAACTGGTAACTGTTCAGCTGGGGAAAATGGTCAGGTTCTAGAACACGTAAAGCCTGGAGTCCATTTACAGTGTCATATTAGTTACATAATAAAGAATGAACATATACTTCAGATGAATAAAAATAACCTTTTAATATGACAACTCTCAAGATGCATTTACAATTAACGATGTGAGCTATTCTCATCTGTAATATACAGTCTACTTGAATACCTAGAAATTGCTCAATTACTAAGCCATAGACTCAAAAGAATTAACAACAAGCACACAAGTAAGGATTCACAAGAACTTATAAATTCCCATATACTAAAAGACACTGGTTTTGAACATGAGCTTTAAATCTATTGAGTCAAGATGAATAATAAAACCACACACAACAATCTCAACATTTTTAAGATATACAGACATTCATAATTTCATATTAGACTTTAATCTTTAGATTATATACAACTGAAATTTGTTGTCAGATTTAACAAGTTTTCAATGGCCTTTAATGGAAATCTCTATACAGCATAGCATATTTTACAATACTGTACACTGTTACCTATGAGATGGCCATTCAACTTACAAGAACGTATGCGGTTATCTGCTGGAGAAAGAAAAATCACTGACTTCACATCAATTTGAATAAATGCTTTTCTGCATCTTACAAATACATGCTCAAGCAATAACAATTGATACTATGAGATTTCATTAAAATGTTGATTGGGTACTGAATGTGGCTTGTAAAACTGATCTTATGTATTCCAAACACCACTTAAAGAACCGTTAAATTCATAAACATGGGTTGAATTTTCACAGGTTAATGAAACCCTCACATCATCCCACACACTAACAAGGAGCTGATGATACAATCCTATTTTATTTTTTTTTAATTGAAGTGTAAGTTCTGCTATTTTATTCACCTGGAAGATGCCGCATCCCAATCTTGACCATCTCCTCTAGGACGTTGAACTGTCCGTCCAATCACAGATGGCCGAGGGCTACTACTTCCAGGTGATGGATTCTGAGAACAAGGAGGACCTCTTGCTTCTTGACAGTAAGATATAGATGAATTCTGGGAAGCTGTGCCTTTATGCAACACAAATCACATATTTTCCATAGTGGAGTTAATTATTCTGAAAGATACTACACAGTGAAGTAATGAAGAAAGCAACTGAGGTAGGATATGGAAAACACTAAGTAAATATTGGTGAGCAAGGACAAGCTATCATTGGCAAGTAGTAGACACTGGAAACTCTATTCCAAGGCAAAAAAACCCACTAAAAATTAAAGCTGAATAACAAAACTTGAGTTTTAAAAATACAGTGTCTAACTAAGGCTATTGGATTTGTTGATGTTGTAACTACATTTATTTATTAAAACACCAAGTATTATTAAGAGAACCAAGCTGCCAATTTACAGGAACAAAGTTGATTAAATTCAGCTGACAAAAAAAAACACAACAAAACAGGAAGATCACTATAACCAATCTACACTATTAAATCTACAAAAATCTAAGCATTAAGAACATTGTGAAATAGCCCTAGTGACTCTAAAACCCAAAACAATAATTAAACTATATTCAGCCATCAGAACAATAACAGAAAAGTAACACAGCTCATGAAATTAGAACATAAATTGTTAAAGACTAATAGCTTGAAAACTTTCCTGAAATTCTGCCCACTTTTATTTTAAAGATTTAATTTAGTTTTAGTTAAAAATCCCTCTCCTACTGATATGCAAACAGTTGGATACTAGGAAAAGATTGATGAACAGAGAATCACAGGAAATGTAAAAAATTAGTAAGTATTTTAAAACAATGCAAGTGCTCCAAAAATATTTATTAGCTTGAATAGTATTGAGCACCATCATTAACAAAACTGCTTGGTTTTATTACATTTGTTATAAATGTAATAAAATACATTTGTTATAAAGCTGTGAGTTGGCTTTTTTTTAATTAATCCTTCTAGACGATATTACCTGTAGTAAAACCATTTTTTCAAATAGTTAAAAATACCTACCTTGCTCGGTGGAAGAAAAACTTGGATCTCTGTGAAAGTTCAGTCTACTTCTCAAGAAAATGCACAACTGTTGCAGGCACGACACAGCCTGTAAAGCTAACCGATGTCCTCCATCTCCTCCAAAAGCCAGGTTTAGCAGAGACAAAAGGCTCTGCAAATGCAAAACCATCAATACTGGTAGCTGAATGCTAATGGACGCTTGTGAACAACCATGCCCACAAGAGTCTTGCACTGAATATAGTTCACAAGTTTTTCCAAGTGTTTAAAAATCACAGCAAAGAATAAATAGGCTTAATAACTGTTTTCTTACTGAATGAAGACTATCAATCCTAAGGAAAACACTGAGTTAAACATCATGTTTCCATTACTTTGATTAAGGGAATCCATGAGAGGGTGTGCATGTGACAATGACACAATTTTATCTTATCCAGAAGAAACTAAGTATTGCCTCACAACATGCTTGGTTACTGAGTAGCAATATACCTTATTAAACTCAAATAACATCCTAAATAGAACAGCTAATGTCCCCTTTTCTATGCACCTAGAATTTACATAAAGTAAGTTTTATTTAGCTGTATTGTTTAGAAACAAATTGTATCATGCACATCAATTCTTACTGGGCACAACTAATACCATAGCAGAAGAAAAATTTTAAACTTCTTGTAAATTCTTGCCTGTACAATCTTTGGCCTTTGAAGGAAGATCTCAGCAGGAAAATCTTGCATAATCACATCCTGTAGAAGCTCACACGTACTCCAAATTAAACTTTGGTTGTTACTTCTCAGAGAACTAAAGATGCAGATCATATTTAAATATGCATTTTAAAAAAACAAAACAACAAGAAAACAGTAAACCTTAGTGCTTACAAGACAGTTTCGATTACAACACTGAAGAATCTAAATTTTAAAATACTGTAATTCTATTATCATAGCATTTTTTAAAATTTAATAATTCCTTAGGTATGCTAATTCTGTATATAATAAGAAACAAATTCAGTTCCAGCTGTTACCAAACCACATGTAAAATTACGTACCCAGAAGAGAAATAACTTAATTGATTCTGAGTTTGAAAATAAGATAAGAAAGACTGGAAATTCCCCATGAAGCTTGTGATTATCTTAGTGGTATACAGCAAGCAATTTAACAGATAAGAAAGATTTTTTACATTACCAAGGTTCATGTAGAACTAAAAAGCATTTGAATTACATATATGGAAAGGTACAAAATAGGAAGAAGTTCACTAGCTATGTTCTAATATATATATCAGTAAATAATAAGAGCCTTTTGAGTATTCTACTTCACTTTTTTCTATTTTTATTTTTTTCTGAAACTACTGTTTCTGAAACTACTATAAAAAAATCAAGTAGGTCCAGTTCTAGGGATCTATTTTCTTTTTCTAGGCTCAGGCATAAAGAAAATTAAATATTAAAGAGGTTTTCCAACTTCAGAGATCTTTCAAAAGGAAAAAAAACAACAAAACTAAACACACAAATAAAAAACTAGTACAAAAAAGCCTACAGTTACAATAGACTTGTTTAATAGTCTAGTCCACAGTACTGCATTGCTGGCTATGCTAGAAATCTATCACAGCTCTGTGTCAACTCATAAGTGACCCCAACTACAGAACTTTTCCTTGGGCCACTTCAAACACTGATTTTCTAAATGAAAATACAAAACCACTGCAAAAATATTATCTGAATGACTCTACACCTGCATAAGGCATTGTACCTAAACTTACTGACCTAAACCTAGTTAAGCTACTAATGAAAGTATGGATTTCTCTGCCAAGTGGCCATGGATGTAAAGTAAAGAATTATTTATTCCAGCTTGCTCTAAAATTGACTGAATTAAATATTTGAGAATACTAGAGAAATTTAGAAGACAGACGGAAGTGTCATGAACAAAAAAAATATACTCTGAAAAATTAACTCCTTAGGTCACTTACAGGAGCATTTACAGGAATAATGCAGGACAGAAATTTACAATACTCTTAACCAAGAAAAATAAAAACTATGAGCAAATTGTGTTGTTTCCATTACTGCACCTTTCATTTGATGAAAGAACATGTCTATCTGTTGAAGTCAGAGTTAGCCAGGGAAACGTGGAAAATTTCAAGCATTTCACTGCAAAAAAAAAAAAAGTGCAAATTCTGGAGTATATTTTATAGAAGTATTAAACTGCGTATTTCCATAGCAAAGTAAAAAACTTATAAACTACATACTATCTGAAATAGAAATATATTTTACTAAATATAGACTCACATAAACTGAAGGGCTTTTAATGAAAGTTTTCAGCAATATTAAAAAAAAACACAAAGGTCATCTCAAACCAAAATGAAACATATTTATCGAAGAAAGTTTTAGCAAACAGAAAACACAGCATTAGAGGAAGAGTATTCAATCCCCCATAGCATGCTGTCAAACAAATTATAATTTTGTTCTGCTACTAAAGACTACTTATTAGCACAATTCCTAAAAATGGGACATTGACTTCATGATCTTACTCTTAAAGCAGTATACAGTTGTTATGAAATTATTGCTCATAAATACTTTTTACCTAACAGAACTTTAAGGTATTTTTAACTTAAAGTTTATAATTATTATTGTCCAAGTCTAAAGATAGCAGATACACTGCTAAAAAGCAATCTGGTGATTTACACACAGTAACTTCAAAGTCCTATTTGAAATCTAGTCTTCAGTGTCATGCTGTATGTTAAATACGATACTCTCATGTGAACCCCTACTAGTATGCTGGTACAAGAAAAGACTTGCCAAATAATACTGGTCTGTTTCTCAGTGAAACATTTCATATTGTTTTACTGCAGAAAAAAAAAAAAAAAAAAAAAAAAGAGTAATAATGGTTTTCATTTAGATTCAAGGTAATGCTTTCTAAAGCACCTAAATCTAGTCTTCTCAAAAGTAGAAAGGTCCTTCAGACTGTTTTGTTGAAATAAAAATGTATTTACAACAACCATTTTTCTTTATGGAACACAGACCTTCTGAAAAACATGAGCATCTTAAATATTGTTTTAATTACAGCATATTGTAACATACTTTACATATTTCAAAGAGTTATATTAACTATTTACTAGAAAAGAGAAAGATGAATGTCATGTTTATAAGTGTTATAATTTCAGTTGTTATGATACTAGATTGCACAGAACAATAACAGGAAAAAGAATAGCCAATATTTGCAGTGGAATTCAATCTAAATTAGAACTTCAATAACTTTCTGTAATTAACATATTCTGATTTTATAACTACACCTACCAACTGTTCTTTTGGGAGGTATTTCTAACTGTGGCAGAGGACTTTCACCTTGACAAAAATATCCAGTGGAGAGAAACACCTCCTGAGGTAGAACTAAAACAAATAAAGGGTACGTTTAAAAAATGTACACACACACAGAAAAAACCAAAACAACCAACCAAGAAAAAAGCAAGACACAACCAAAAGAAACTTATCTTCATGTTTTTCCTGAACTGCCTTCCCTTGTGTCCTTGAGTTTTAACCCATTAAAGAAACTGACTTAAAACTTAGAATAGCCTCAGATAATCAGCAAAGTGGAGCAAAAAGAGTGTGTTGATGTTTATTTGTTAGAATCATATTCTGCAACTGTAAAGTTGTGGGGTTTTTTTCTATTTCCTTTTACTACCTCGCATACCATACATGCAATAGCAAAATCAGTTACACAAAATGTATTGCCTGATGGACAACTGGCAGCCAAAAATTTGTTTTCCTCTAATCCACCTATGTAGTAATAAAATTAACTTTTTTAATTCACTATTTAAAACCTTTTTCTATCAAAATTGGTGTCTTTTCAGGTCAGCTGAAAAGTTGTCCTCCCTGGGTGTGTATATATATATACACACACATATATAAAAAAATGTATATTATTAAATACATGTAATTAATACACAAACTGTATAACAAAAAATACACACAGTATGTAACACTAAAAGTGATGTCTCCAGAGCATAATATTTGATTCAAAGGATCAAACTAGAAAACACCCAGATTATTAGTTTATATTTTTTTCCCATAACTGAAGCTGAAATAGAAAAAAAAATACAACACTCCTGTTAATAAGCATTAAGATTGTTTAATCCACACATTAATACAATCTACAGCATAAGTAGGAATTATGTATAATACTTCAACTGGGAAGTTTCAAAAGGATGTAGTTTAAGAATGAAACATAAAACATTACTATATAATCCCATAAACTGGCAACCTTAAATAAAAATCTAGCTAAACTCTTATGTAGACACAGGGAGAAAAAAAGAAAAAAACAAACCACAAAACCAACAAAAAATTTAACAGACATCACATCACACATCAAAGCATTAGACAAATAGCAGAAACCACGGGAAAATTACTTTTATTTCTGAGATATCACAGCATGAGTGACAGAGGTGTGGCAATTACTACACCATGCAGTGTAACAGCAGTGGCTTTCCCACAAGAACCAGGAAGATGAAGTAAGGGCCTCTGTGGTACATAATTTTCTCCTCTATACCTTATGATAAAATTTTCAAGGCAGAAGAAGAGAACCACACAGGTTTACTTCTTGCCTGCATCTAAGAAGTGCTGTAAATCATTGTAACAGATAGATAACAAGCTAGATAACAGAAATAAGTAATAGCATTTCACACATATGTCAAGCACTTCACAGTATTTTAAATAAGGTTTACGTATTTTCTATGACAAATACTTATCCAAAACTAAGCAGACAGTGCATACAATACTAATGTAGTTTTAAAAATCATACTACTAGGATCACTTGTTTTCCAGGTGGTTGTTTGGGTTTTGTTTTTTTTTTTTTAAGATTTGTATTGCTGTCAAAGTCTGCTATGCAAAGAAAAGAAGCAAAGCATACTGACTTAATTCCAGAGTTGTTAAAAGTTGCTACTGCCACAAAGCAGTCTTTGGAAGTTCATGTCCTGTGTCATGCCCTTTTTGCATTACAGAAAACAGATACTGCATACTGAAGAAATGAACAGAAGTCTGATTACACAAAAAAAGGATCATTCTTCTGTAGAGAACTCCGTTACAGGCATAGCACTATTTGATTTAGCCAAGATCACACTTTCTCTGGCAATATCTGCTTACCATATACTTCACTGATCTCTCAGGAACAATATGCCTACTACACCTGAAAACCTCACCTTTTCATAGCCTAGAAGTTTTTTAATTTACTGTATTTATATTTTAAATTAACCACACTTCAAAATATGCAATATACCTGGCTGATCTACTGAAGGCTGAGACAGAGTTTGATAACATACTGATGAAGAACTAGAAGGCAGTCCAGAAGGAAGGAAGAACAGTCCATCCACAATCCCATCAATTACAGCCTGCAAGTTTGGATCAACATTGGGACGAAGCTCAGAGAAGAATTCCACTGCACCAATTCGAATCAGTTTCTGGGCAGCAGGTGGATGCTACATTAGGACAAACAACTGACAAAGTTAGCCTGAAGACTCTTGAGGTCTCTTGATCTTAAGGGAGGGGAATGAAAGAACAGTAATCAAAACTTAAGTTAGATTTTGTGGTTGTTTAAACCATCCATCAGTTTCAAGGATGGGATTTTTTTTTCCCCTCTGCACAGCTACTGTTTAGTGATGAAAACATAAAAATGTAATACAAGATATATTAAATTTCTGAAACACTTTCTCCATTTTTTAAAAATAAGTTGCCCCATTGTTCAAATCTTCACTTTTCAGGAACAGTGCAAGTGCTTAGCAGCAAACCATGTCCCAGAGAAGAAATTAAACAGTAAGGAGAAACTGAAGAAGCAGAGAAACTAAGGTAGAAACCCAGAAAATAATTATATTTTTCTGCTTATCCCTACAAGTAATTGCAAGTCACTCAAATTGTTTCCATTTCTGTCTACACCCAGTGGCTTTATTATTCATGTCTTTATGAAATACTCATTACATGGAGCTATAAAACGAAATAATATCCAGTTGTACTTAGCTTTAGTATTCTAAAGACAAATTTATGTATAAATAAACATTAGTATGTCATACCTTAATCAAATTGTTCACAAGATTTAGTACTTCCTCTTTCATTGGTACAACTGGAAAATTGAACCACTCCAAAACATTAAAGAAAAGCACTTTTTCATGGATCAGATCAGCATACGAAATCAAGTTATGATCTAATTTAAAAATAATAGTCTTCAGTGATCGTTCTCTTATCTCTGCCAGTTCATGACCTGCTCCCCCAAGAAAAAAAAGAAAATGGCATTTAAAACAAAAGCATTAAAAAAACATATAAAACCATCTGCCACAAACTAATTCTTATTTAGACAAGCAGGATCCTTCCCTAGATCTGTGAAAAACACCTAGCTTTTATACTGTCAGTATCATGCTTATCAAGAAGACAAATATTATCCCACTCACCAGCAGCAAGATAACCGAGTATGTAAAGTGTGAAATACTAAAAAATACACTGATACAATCTGGTGCCAAATGTAAATCCTGAGGATGGCCTTTTCTCTCGAAGCACACAATTAAACTCTGAAAACCTCTACCGCAATACGCTGTGGATACCGAAAGCTGCCTCAGACTCAAAACTTGGACAAAAATCTACCCAAGCCTATTGAATCCAAAGGCACTGTATCTGAAAGGGAAAGCCTTCAGCATTTCCTAGGGAAAGCAGGATCCACAGATTCCTAGATGTCTGCAGCGGGAAGGAGAGAGCAGAAGGCGACAAACTGTCGCGGGGTCTGGGGCGGGCGGCGGGCACCTGAAAGCGGGGATCAGGCAGGTGCGCCCCGAGTGCCGAGGAAGGAAGCGGCTTCCCGCTCCCTCCATCTCTCCCGGCCAGCAGCAGCGCTCCCACACGCAACCGACGGGCCCGTTTCGCAGATGAAGCCCCTCAGGGCTGCAGGAGGGCGGGGGGCAGGCCCCTCGCCACCCCCATGCACAAAGCCCCGCAGAGGGGTCGGGGACAGCCGCGGCGCCCCTCAACAGCCGGTCCCGATGCCCTAGGAGGGGGAACGGAACCGTTACCCAGCTTCCTGACGAGCGACGACAACTCCATCGCGCCGCTCTCCCCGCCAGCATTCAACCGTCGCGCCGGTTCCGCCGCCAGCCCGGCCCGCCCGTCTAACGGCGGCCGCGGTGCACCTTGGGAAATGTAGTCCGCTCCGCTTCCCATCGCTGCCTCGACCGCCCTTGGCTGCGCGCGAAGCACGCTGGGAGCTTTCACCCTCCCCCGCGGAAACCCGAGGCGAGCCGCTGGAGCCGGAGCAACTACAGCTCCCATGCAGCCCCGCGCCAAGCCTTGGCGCCCCGCTACGGAAGCCGACGGGGTGGGGCGGCTCTGCGCTTCGCGGCGCCCGCCCGAGTAGGGCGAGCGCGGAGAGAAGTCGGGCGGGGGCGACCCGCGGCCCGGGGTGACGCGGGAAGGCGGCCGGTGAGGGCACCTGCGGAAGCCCGGGGCGGCCCAGGGCCTGGCGCCGCCTGAGGGGCGTCCCCTCCGCGGCAGAGCGCCGTGCCTTCCCGCAGGGCGGGCGCTCCGCCTGCCCAGCCGAGCCGCCGGGCGGGGCTCTGCGCGGTCCTGACGGGAGCGAAGCGCTGCCGGATCCAGTCAGGTTTCCTCGGCAGGAGAGCAGAACTTAGCAGTCGTTGTAAACTTTCAAAAAGGTAGAGCCATGCTTTCCGGGTGGAAAAGAATCGCTTGCAAAGAGGTTTGCATTTCAATAATCGCACCTGAGAGAATTAAAGAAGTTACGTGGTTTCATTCTTCGAAGTAATCGGGAGAAGCTTCAGGTGGATACATGTAATTCCTGGCGTGCTTTTTTTCAGCTTGACGTTAATTACCCATACCCTGGAAGCGCAATTTTGGAAAGACTGTGCTTGCCATCATATTTGGAAAAAATAAATTAATGATAGGTGTACAAGTGGTGGACGTTGTTGTGTGTATATGCTGTTGAAGTTTTTACATGTAACTGCAGATGCATAAAATAAGGTGGCCTTGTAATAGTCACCATTTCTTTTTATATCATGTATTGCGTGAGAAAGTACGTTTTTATCAGCATCCAATAAAAATGTGAAAAGTGCAGTATGGTATAGGTAAATGATTGCCAAAAGGATGTATGTCACAGCCCTCTGAGCTTATGTCTAATTGTTTTTCTACTCTGGTCTCCATTACTGTGCTGTTCTTTCACAATAATCTTACATTAATGTCCCCCATCTGCTATATCAAGGTTGTGCTAAATTCATAATTGCAGCTCAGAACTGTCCGTTGTTTTGCAGGACAGTATTCCTATCTGTGGAGCAATAAAACAAGGGCTGTATTAAACTAATTTTAAATGTACTATGATAGCTGCAACAAGATTTTCTACATGAGGCTGAACTTGCATGGATCTATCAGTGCTTTTCAAGAGCAAATACAAAAGAAGTATCACTGAGTAAAAATTCCTTTTAGCTGTGCATGATAAGCTCATGTAGCAAAATGTGAAGAGCTCTAATCAGATGCTCACAGCCCTGCTCACATTTCCTCAAATACAACTGGTGGGAATTTTATGAGACCCCATACCAGACCCGTGATAGGAATGGATTTGTATCTCATTTGTCCAGCAAGGAGAACGAATTGCTGAGACAGTCATTTCCCAAAATCAGCTAAATAAAAACATGTACTTGGGAGGAAGAGATGTGTCATTCACATCTATAGGACTGTTCAGTCCAGGTCCTTCTCACCTTCCTAAATATGGTCAATCTATTTTGCATTAGAAAAACAAATGTTTTCTTACTCTGTCTTCGGTGTCTGAATTAGTAGCTACACAAACACTTCATAGAGCTTTTGCTGATGCAAGGGTGACACATGCGCTCTCCATTGCTAATACACTCCTTTGCACTGTAAGTGTGGGCATTTCATTCCGATTTTCTTAACCAAAGGACTACTTAACTTCAACTCCAAACAATACTCTTAACCTTGAAGAGCAGCTTCAATTTTGCTGAAAAAAAAAGAAACAGTGATCCAAGAGCACACTGTATCAGGCGGTGGGATATGTTTTATGCTATGACAGCTCACAACTGGTATTCAAGATGACCACCAGTAACTGCGTTTTCATTGTTACAAACTGAGGAGTGATATGTTAAGGACAAAGTGTGTATCTCAACAAAAACAGAAGCAAAACCCCCAAACATTTACTGGGTATTAAAAATGAAAAAAATAAAATAATAAAAAAAATCGTTGGCCTTGAGAGACAGTGTAAATAGCAGAAGACTAGTCTTTCATTACTAGGAGTGCTAATTCACTCTGTGTCTGCATCTCCTGTTTTGAACCCCCACTAGTGCCTCCACTTTCCCTCCTACATGCTTGTTCCTATTACCTTGCAGATTCCCATAACTGGTTTTGAATCCAGTTTGACTTTTTCTTCTCCATTGGCATTAATTAACATGGGTGTCTCTTCCACCATGTGTATTCTTACTAATCTGTAGTCAAAATGTGTAGGAGTTCCACCACTGGGGAAATTTGTCATGGACTCTCATTTACATTGTCCCTTGTTGCTTCCTTACTGCACTCTATGTAAGATGAACTTTAAAGAGCTGCCTACTCCTGTCTCCTTACCAGCTTGGTTTCTATAATTCAGATGACTTCTTTTAACCCCTGCTGTATCTGTTGGGCTCTATCCCAATATATTGATGATAGGTGGGCAAATAATGGACATTGTGTGTATATGTTCATGAAGTTTTTTCACGGAATTGAAGATGCACAATTAAAATGACCTTGTAATTTTCACCATTTTGTGAAGATTTTTTAATGAAAGCCATCCTTTAGCAGTTTTAACAGAGGATGCCCTGTAGCTTTGACATTTCCTTTCAGTTAGATGTAGAGATGAACTTGAAAAAACTTCTGAGTCTTTTTTAAGTATTCAGTCTCCTTTTTATATATATTTTCCATGATTCATTCAATGCAGAATGAAGTCTTATTATCTCCGCATACGTTTTTCAAAGCTGGCTATTAAAAAACAATTATTTTTTCCCCTTTCCTTACTGCTTTTGATTTCTGTCCTCTTACGTTCCTAAAGTTCTCTGAAGTTCACCATATCAAAGACTTTATCTGACAGGGTCTTGATTCCATTTTTTATAATATCCTTACTGAGTTTAACAGTTGCAACTTCTGTTTCTCCATGAATTTTCTGCTGTTTGGTTCTTCACATACATCAGAAAGCAGAGGTCTTACAAAGAAGTATCAGGGCATGTGAGATGACAAAACATCCAGCTCTGGAGTGACCTCATAGTGGCCTTCCAGTACCTGAAGAGTGCTGACAAGAAAGATGAGGAGGGACTTTTTACAAGGACATGTAGCAAAAGGACAAGGGGTAATGGCTTAAAGCTGGAAAACAGGAGATTAAGGCTAGACATTAGGAGGAAATTCTTCACTATGAGGGTGATGAGGCACTGGACCAGGTTGCCCAGAGAAGTTTCGGATGCCCCATCCCTGGAAGTGTTCAAGAGCAGGTTGGATGGGGCTTTGAGCAACATGGTCTAGTGGGAGGTGTCCCTGTCCATGGCACAGGGTTTGGAACTAGGTGATCTTTAGGGTCCCTTCCAACCCAAACCATTCTGATTCTATGAATTCCAGGTGTTTCTCTGAAGGCAACACCTAAGACAGACTGTGATGCCCAAACCTCACCTACTGCTGTAGGTAAAATTAACCTTGCAACTTAGCAGCTAAAAGAACACTGCCGCAGGGAAGAAAGCAAAGAGGAAGACAATGTTGGTAATGGAAGGAGGTAGAAAGGGCCAAGAGAGTTTAAATGAGCAATTCCCCAGCTGAGGAAGTTATCTCTACATGTTAACAACCATCCTGTCAATCTGCCTTCCTATTCATTTCAGAATCCACTTAAAAGTATTCTCTCCTCTGCTGAAAACTCCTTGATTGCTGTCTCCCCCAGCTTTCTCATCCTTTTCCATTCACTAGCTGCTGTTGGTAAAAAGAGTATGTTGAAATCTAAAATGTAAAAAAAAAAAATAATAATTAAACCAAAACAAATAATAAAAAAAACCAACCACAAACCAAAACTGTTGGTCACCTGTATATGCAGTCCATACTGAACCTACTGCATGTGCACTGTAAAGACAGTGTGGGCATAAGCAGTAGCTGTGTGTTCGTTGCCTTAACTATTCAAAATCAGTGGGATCACAGCAGGCTTGAAAAGGTTTTCTGTAAACATCAGTAGAGCTGCATGTGTAAAACCCCTTTCCTTTGTGCTTTCTGTGGGCAGGAACAGCATTTTATTATCACATTACCTTAAAGCTTGTGACAGGATCTCAACAGGTGCTCTAATGTAAATTTCTGAATTTCACTGCTTCTAAATTAGGTACATAATACCCAGACTAAGTACATGTTACAATTATTTTTGTTTGCAGCAGTGCAGATGCAAATTTGGAAGCTCATTTATTATGTTATTATTTTATTGTTTATACTTTCTTCCCTAGTGAGATTGTTTTCCTTTTTTTTTTTGCATTTAACTGGATTTATATTCTATGCTAAACTGCATATGCAGATATGCAAGTGACTTATGGACTGGTTCAGAAAAAAAGCACTTGCATCTAAATAATAGCTAGACAATTTAATTTCATACAGATTATTGTATTTGGTGAGTCAGTCAATATCAATATAAATGTCTACCATTAAACTGCAAAACAAAAGGACTTTAAAACCTAAGTGAGAAGATCTTTCTTCCATGGTGTTTTCTTAAAACACATAAAAGCACATTTTTACACCACGGGTAATGAACTTGTGGAATATCTTGGTACAGGAGATTCTCAATGCAGGTAGCACCAGTATGTTTAGAAAATAAAAAGATTAGGCAAATTGGCAGAGAACAGATCTGTATAGAGACAGCAGAGGCACTGGTAGGGATGTAACCACTGACCTCCCAAGGCAGCATCGTGGTCTCTAGGCAGAACTGGGTAGATGGACCAGGAAAGCAGCTCTCTCTGAGCAGTACCTTGGCTCATCACTCGGGGACAGCTAGATTGGTCTTCCCAGTCACAGAGTGACTTCCCAGTAAGACATTTCTCACTCTCTTCCAATGTGTGAATTGAAATCTTATCAAAGGAAATAAGATATACCAGGAAGAGAAATGGAACACGACTTCCGGGAATGCAGACTAATGGGATTATTAGCCTTTACAACTCTGAAAAAGAGCCTTCTACTTTTAGCATTTGTGACATTCCAAACCCTTTTAAAAAATATATATATATATCGCACAGATTTTTAATGGCCTTTTTACAGGTAGTCAGCATCTTCTTCCCTCATAAATATAACTCCAAATTAAACTGGTAGTTGGCATGGGTTGTTGTGGGTTTTTTTGGCCAAAATGAAAAGGCTGGATTAAACTGCCATGAATTGCATCTGTATCCACTTTACAGAAAGGGCTGGTAAGGTAGTACCTAACATACGCAACTAGTTGGCTTTATTTGAGGGCACAGTGCATTACACATGATTTCTGGCTCAGGTTGTGTAATTGCTACATACATTTTCCCTTTTATAAACAAGGGAATATAATATAAAATTATATAATTTCAAATTCATAAATCACTGTGATAAAACCTTTGATGTTATTAAAACATCTAGCATTATCGTTTGTATCAATGCACTTCTTTACTGCTTTTAGATAATGTAGCACATTGTTTAATGATCTTACTTCATAAAGACAATGTATTCTAAAGGGAGCTTCTTCTGTATGTTATTTGCTTGGATAATATTAAACATCTCAAGATGGTCTACAATTCTAGAAACAAATATATTCTTGAGAACTGTCAAATTGTCATGGGAGTTACTCTTTTCTGCTAATACTAATGCTGTACATCATTGTGAAGGATAAAAACATTTCAGTAATCAGTTCTTGAATTTGGAAGGTATTACCATTTAGCCAACAATATGATATTTTTAGTTTTATTTTGATGTAACTGTAATTAAATTACCAAGTCTAGGTCAAAACAGGAAATAATTCTTCTTAAAATACTGATGGAGTCATCATTTTGTATCATATTTATAGACTTGTAAAACCTTTGGGTGACATTAATAGAGCTCAATGTAATTTTTAGCATTACTGCTGTTAATTAGTAATAATAGTGTTTGCAAGCTATGCAATGCTATTTATTTGCCTTAGAAAGTGAGTTTTCCAAACTTACGTCATTACCCCTATGTATCTCAGCCACATAGTCATATCCACAAGTCTGGCTGTTAATTAGGCATCACACTTACTTCAGAGTCTCTGAGACACAGAAGGGAAGCCAGTGTCGAGTGCCTCCCATATAATATGTTTCTCCAGTGTTACCTTTCCCTTAGAATTATTAAATAACCAAAACCGTGTCAAAGAAAGAGGAAATGAGATTCTGTTTCTATTCTGTCTTTTCAAGAATCCACAAAGTTCCTTACAATTATGGTTCTCTTCACACAAATAAGAGGTGGCCTGCTGTTCATGCACAGGGCTTGCATCCTCCAAACACTATATATTCACAACAGGCAGAAAAGAAAAGAAGGAGAAAATTACCAAGGCAAGTTTTGTAGTGTAAATTGCATCCTGGCTTGAGTAAGGCACATTTTCTAAAAAGAAAGATAAAGTTACTCCTACAGCAGTGATTTGACTGGAGATGCAATTAGAATTGTATCTTTTTTGTTTCTCAGCTTTTCTAGCTTTTGGACAAACATTAAAAATACAACAGTACTATGCTGAAATATTTGACAATGCAGTTAGATGCTCTGTCTCACATTCAAGTGGAAGAAATACATTGGGGAAATTTTCTGTCATCAAAATCCTCAAAACTATAAAATTATAAGAATATTTACATTCCTGTCTTGAACACAATTTCAAATACATGAATTCCAGACTTAGCCTTACTTTTGTACCTAACACAGATCTGATTTCTTGTTTTTTTCATATAGCTTTCCTAGACTTTGAAACTGAATCTTGGACTCCAGGCTATTCCTTGTCCTCTAAATATTGCTGTTGTTGTTGTATTTGGTACTGTGTGCTTTTATATAGGCACAGTAACTCTCAGAGACTAATCCTGTGTGTTCCTTAATTGCTCCCCAGAAATCTGACATTGTGACATCTGAAAGAGCTGTAATTTCCTGAATGCTCATGGACAGTAAAGTGAACAATGTGAGGCTCAATTTTTGGCAAGTATCAGAGCTTGTTAAGTCAATTAAACAGTCATGGAATAATATGTGTACTTTTATGACTACAGATCTTAAAGATAAGTTGTTTGTTTCTGATAATTTAAGTAACTTGATCAATATAATTGTTGTTCAGTTGTATTCCTTATTGTGCTTTCCTACTCAGCCTCATATCTCCCTCTGAATTGATAAAAATAGAAGACTATTGGTGGACATGTTTTGAATGGCAACTCTTACATATTTCTCTTTGATCTCATAAGCACTTTTTCAAAAGCATCATGCTCAAATTCACCTGTAGCACTTGTAACAAGATACAGTGTATGTGAGAAACCCAGTTTCTGTACAAAACTTCAGTTCTGTCTTTAAAAACAGGCATTTTTCCAAATATCCTGAAAACACTTTCCAGAAGTCAGTTTCAAAATGTAACTATACATATGCCTTCACCTCATAGTATTTTCTTAGAGAACTGGAAAAAAAAAAAAAAAAAAAAAAAAAAAAAGTTTTAGCTAATTTCACCCCAGCTAAGTCAAAGTAGCTGCCAAGCACCAAGCTGGATAGACCGTATTCTGCCTCCAGAATTAACCACAGGACCGATTATTAGCAAGATTGTGTCTCTACAGTCTTTAGTGGCAGTAGACAACAAATGATAGTCAGAGGAGAGGGGACATTCTTCATTTGCAGGTAGATGAATGCACTCTCTTCATATACTGGCATATGTAGCCTGAGAGAATAATTGAGGCCTCAACAGAGAGAGACACCCAGCAGAGCTGCCAACTTGTTTATGATTTTTTTCTGATTAGGATTTCATTTGGTTAATATGCTAAATACAAAACACATAAGCTTCAGTTGCACTTAGAGAGGAGGAGGTCATATATTAAAACACTGAAACTTGAATGTCAGTGCTATTTAAAAAGGCAAAACAAAACCAAATGCCTATGTTTCACTAGCACTATGGGTTTAGGTAGATAGATATATATATATTTTTATATATGTATACATGTAAGTGTAAATAAGACAATGAGAAGATTTTTACTGTCTTCACCTGTCTCTGATTTCCACCTCCTTTTGCTCCTGATTTTGCCAGGGCTGCCTAAAGGAGCGAGTTATCTGGTGGCATGCATTATCTGAAGATTTATTTTCAAATGCAGGCACTTTTACTGAATGTTAATAATCTGAAGTATTCATAAGCACGAAAATATGGAAATCTTTCTGCTGTTATCAATAAGCCAGTTTTAATTTGTTTTCAAAGTGTAAATAACAAATAATTATATTTTTTGCAATCCCTAGCAATGCCTCTTTCTGGTTTCATGCAGGAAAACTTTATTAATAGCATCCTAAAGATACAAGATATATGACACATGCTGGGCTAAAAATATTTTTATTCAGTACTGAATTCTTTACCATCTTGGTTCTCACATTTGTCTTAATCTAACTAGTAGCAAATTTCATACAAAAATATGCGTATTCGGATGTAACAGTGAAAAAATTACAGGATGTTTTAATTTTAATTTGTTCATAGAAAATCAATCTGTTTACAGGCAGTATCTAAACATTCCAAACCCCTTTATTTAGTAAAGAAAAATGCCCTGGTTTTTTTAATGTATAATATAATCATGGCCATTAGGAGAGCTACCAGTGTTTTGTTGGACAGTGTTTCTATTCTTCAGGACAGAAATCTTTGTTTTCTAACATAATTATATTTTTGAAGGGTTTTTTAACAATTTTTTAAGTTATTTAAATTCTGTAAGTTGAATGTAGGCCATAGCAAAAGGTCCACCTAGCCATATATACCTTCCAATTGTTAATGTCAGAAGCAGTAATAGTAACCTATCTAACTATTGCTTTGTTCACTGCTTGAGGGAAGGAGATGTATACTTATCTCTGTGAAAGAAATTTATTATAAAAACATTCCTTGAAATTATTTCCCAGTTTGCACTAAGGAAATATTACCCACAGATACTGAAAGAAACCTGGATTAGTCAGCTACAGCAGAGGTCCAATCAGCCTAAAGTAGTTCAACAGCACTTTTAATAAGAGGACTGTAGCTGAAGAATATGAATACTGTTTCCAGTGGCAGCAGGTCTCTCTTTACAATTTAATTAGCTTTACAATTAGAAAATTAGTAATTTCATTAAGAATCTGTTTGAGCTGCATGACTTTCAGAAAGCAGCCTGAAGATTCTCTGTTACTAATGCTAGATAATATTTTTTCTGATATGAAGGACAAATCATTTAGTTACATCTCAGTCTTGTAATCTTCTCAAGTCAGGGCTCTATTACTGGCTCACACTTCAGTAGAAAGCTGACTGCAAGTTCATACCACCTCGCTATGTACAGATTAAAGAGCATTTAGCTGGTGACGTTTCAAAATGAGAGGCTTGGTTCCAGTTTGTGCCTCCCCAGATTTCTGTTTTAGCTCCAAGCCACACATTTAACCGTAAGAAAGCTCTATCACTATGTAGACATCTCTGAGTGAGATGACAAGCTGTTGGCTAGCATTTCTCCATAAGGGTATGCATAGGAATGAGGATAAAGAATAGCAGATTCTTCTGTTTCCTTATTTTGATCTTTTCAGAACTTAAAGTATTTCATCAGGACCTGTCAAAAGTGATAACAGAAACCTTATTAGTGGTAGGTGGTAGCCTCGACGCTGTTCAAGTGATGATGCTGTTTGCACACAGATGTCATCGGAGCTGGACTGGTATAGGAGAGGATGTGCACAGCGCTCCATAAGGGCAGCAGCAGCTGCTGTGGGTGCACTCTCAGCACACCAGGGAGCATCTCTGGGAACTGTTATTAGTGTACAGCTCATCTTCCTCACTGCTAGTGTGGAGTCAAGACTGCAATCTAGCCCCAAATTAGGATGTACACTTTAAAATGACATGATCCTTCTCTGCTTCAGCTGCAGTATATTTCTGTCTGAAGACCAGCTGCAACCTCACTGCTGTGTTTTCAGACACCCACTACTTGACACACTCTTTATAGTGCATGACTACTAATGACAAAGGGTTTAATTAAATTTTTCGTTTTGTTTGTAAAGGAAATGTTCAAAAAATTGAGAGATGTAGGGCACCCCTCTAGGCAACCTGAAGCACTGGTGACACAGACAGGACTGCTTTTCTTTTCCCTGAGGACTGAAGGGCAGCAGAAGCATGACCTGGGAAAATGGGAAACTGAGATATGCTGTGGTAGAAGCATGATTTAGCAGTGATGCTGTAAGATACTTGGAAGCAGAGGAATATTTATCAACTTTTATTTGTCTGCTAGCTATATTATAACAATTGAGTGTCTTCAGTGGGGAGAAAAAAAAAAAGGGAAAAGAAAAAAAAAGAAAAAAGAAAAAAGAAGGAAAAAAAAAAGCTGGTCATGATCACTTAAAGACATTTTTCAGATCTCATACAATAAGCCAGCAATTATCACTAATTCTTCCTGGAGCCTTTTAAAATAACAATTCAAAATAAATGATGAATGCTCTGGAGCTTGTCATATTCCTCCTTTTCTTTCTATACCCACCCATCACTGATGCAAGTAGCAAGGCCTGGGACACCGGGTAAAGAGCAAAGTAGAATTTACTCACAGTCCTTAAGCAGACAGAAGGAAAACTGATTTCTGCATTTCCCTCTGAGGAATATTAAGGGAAAATTTAGAGAAATAAATTACTTCAGTGGTATAGTAACTAAGTACTTAAGAAAGCAATGCATGATCTGTAACAATAACAAAAGAGAGGACAGGGCCATCCTTTAGCTCCTTAAAGGCAGTGAATTTTTTACAATATATATTTTTAACCACAAAATGATGGATTAAGGCTCAGGGTTTTCATAAGCAGCCAAGAGAGCTAGATACCCCATTCCTGTTAACAATAAGGAAAATGGGCACTCAGTGTTGCTAAGCAGTTTTGCAACGTCCACATCTAGAAATTAAAAGTGAAAGCAAGTCTAGAAAGTCTTCTAGCTCACTTCTCAGTTGAAGGGAAGAATGTCCTGTCTAGTATTTATGAAGGCTTTATTTGGCCTGTTTTGACTGTTTCTAATGATTTCTTACTTTTGACTTGTGCAATTATTCTGAACTTGGGTTTTGTTTATTTTTACTTTATATATTTTTAACTAAAGATTAATCTTTTTTTTTCTGCATTCTATTTTGCATGCTTATGTTTTCCTTCCTGACAGACAACAGACTATTTATACCACTCTGCTTCGAACACAATTTATATATTTATCAAATGGGTAGCATGTTGTCTCAAACCTTCTTCTCCCATGCAATTTCTATACATATTAATTTCTATTAATTTACTTAATACACCAGTTTCTACAAGCTTTTCCTTCTCTAAAGCAATTCAGGATTAACAGATATGATTTACAAGCTGTTGTATGTAAAAATGCAAACCCACTGACACCATTACAAATTACACAGAAAAGTTGAAGCCATGGTCCAGTTAAAGTAATGGGTATTTTTTACTGACTTAGAATGTAGTCAAGTCAAAGGGTTATTTTAAATTATTGGCAAATTACCAGCCTAAGGTGTATATATATTGTTTATTTTTCAAAAAAGAACTGACCTCTTAAGCACGTAGATTTCCTCTTAAACATTTTGCTGTCCATTTGGAAAAAAGAGCTCTCGAATCCTAATATCAAAATACTAGGACTCAGAACAGAGGGAGAAAAATGTCCCTTAACAAGCTTCAATGTTACTCAGTCCCAAAATGTTTCTGGTTTATTTTTTATTTTGGTCAAGTCAGAGATTATTAAAGCAACATTTTACAACTGATTTTTAAAATGTTTTCCAGATCTGAGGCCTTATATGATAAACATTCATGTTGAAATTGTTTGACAATTACCAGCTTCAAAAAACAGAGCTTAAAAGGGTGACACTGAGATAACCCCAACTATTCTGCTGCTTCTAAGATAAAATGGTATTACACAGTAAAACATCCAGTTACATTTAAAATTATTTCTGAGAAGATGAGCAGTAATTCAGTACTAAAGAAATTCCACTGACTTCATAAGCTGTGAAGGCGTGAGTGCTCTAAAAAGAATGCCACCAGAAATCCAAGAAGGTCCTGTTAAATGATTCATCACAAGGTATTTGTTATTGATGTGACAGTTTTCATAGTTAGAACAGTAAGCTATCTCATCCAGCAGCACTAAAATGTCCTTTTCTAAAAGAGACTCTGTCCTCATGTGTGAAGGATATTCAGTAAAGCACGCAGGCAGGAGGGTGAACACACACATTTGCTTTTTAGTAGCAACCCTCCACTTATCCTCCAGTCTGGCTTTCATTAAACTGCCTGCCTCTAGTTTTCCTTTTTTGAAGGAATTATTTTCACTGTTCCCATTGCTTCAAGTTCATTGAGAAGAGTAAAATATAGCTGTCAACTGAGACACGCATGTGACAGGGAGGAAGTACGGGAGGGCATGCCAGGGACCTTGGTCATCACATGCTGGTTATGGTCTCAGGCAGAGTCCCGTGCTTTAAGGAAGCCTAGGAGCTCAGCTTAGTACTTAGACAATTTAGGAAGTAGTTGCATGTCCTAAGCTTTCAATAGAATTACACCATTATCTTGGTATTTGAGGGAGTAGCAAGACTTCCTCTTCAGATGAAGCATCCCACACTGGGCAAAACTTTAAATAGATTACCAGATTTAGATAGGATGTTAACTCAGATGTTGATCAGGTATGATAAATCCCGTCTTTGTATCTTTCCACAACATGAATAAAGCTAGTATTTTTCTCTCTGTGTTACCCTTTGTTTCCTCTGAGATGTTAACACTTCAAGTTTTTTACTTTGAAAAATTCTAAACAGTTTTGAAGTTGAGGGCTGCAGTTGTAAAATAGAGTTTTCTAAAGTCAACACTCATTCTTGTGACAACAGATGAGTCAGAGAAGAACATAGACACAGGCTTCTTGCCTATAAACTTATATTAATAGAACTTCCTTGTTTGAGAAAATTGTTCATAACTTCAAAAAGAGATACTGGCCTAGATGAAGTAAACACTCTTAGGTGCCCGGATATGACTAGTTTTGGAAAGAAAAGGTATTGATATTAGAGACAGTTCAGCTCAGCAGTGTATCAGAACATCTGCAATGAACAGTGCAACATTTCAGGATGCTGAAATGCACTTTAGTGCTTATTTCTGGCAAATGGCATGGAAACAATTCTTGCAAGATGCAGAAAGATACAATAGACTAATCTGAACTTCCAAATATATGACCTTAGTGGACTATAACTTTTAGTTTGGCTAGAGCAGTATGATAATTAAAGCAAAAATAAAATGCCCTCTTAAGGAAATACGCACTATCTAATCATAATTAAATAGATAGAAAATGTCTACACTTAAATTTCTACTTCATTTCTATACAGAGAAACAGGTAAAATTTTTAAAGAAGGCCTGACTCTTGACTAGGGTAGAGACCTTCAATGAAAGCAAAAAATACAGTACTTTTATAGATGTGTATTTCATCAAAGCTCTATAGTAGGTTTATAATTGTGTGGAGAGGTTTATCCCTCTGTGTCACTGAAATCAGCAGGAGTATAACTTGAAACACTAGAAGAGCTGGCCTGGCCTGGCCATTAAAACTAAGAAACAGGAAAATTAGATAAATATATGTTCAATCATACTCAGAATTACAGACTTCCATATATTATTGGTTATATATTGGTTATACATTCTTTAAAAAACCCTACCATCCCAGTATTTGTGCTTCCTCCTCCTATTTTTTAAGATAAATTAATACTCTATGGCATTCTGTGTGATTTCATGTCTTCTAAAATCTCTGCTGAAATTCTTAATCACATGGGAAAGTTCTAAACCAAAAATCCTAAGAGCTATATTTAATTACATTTATATAACTGACACATTAAAATGTTCCCCATCATTTTCAAATTAAACTTTTCAAGCCAAAGAAAAGGGGACATAGAAACAGTGGTAGTAATTAAACTGATGATATGCCTTTCAGTGGAGCCTGATTACTTATCCTCAACTATGTAGTACATATAAAAATTCCCAAACACATGTAGTGAAAAGACAGTAAAACATAGGAATACATACATAACAATACTATAAAACTTTGGAACTTTTTCCTTTATGATTAACAAATAGTGTGACCAGCAGGACCAGGGGGGTGATCCTGCCCTTCCACTCAGCCTTGGTGAGGGCGCACCTTGAGCGCTGTGTGCAGTTTTGGGCACCACAGTACAAGAAAGACATTGAGGTGCTGGAGAGGGTGCGAGAAGAACTGAGCTGATGAGAGGTCTGGAGAACTGGCCCTATGAGGAGAGGCAGAGAGAGCTGGGGCTGTTTAGCCTGGAAAAGAGGAGGCTGAGGGAAGACCTCATTGCTCTCTACAACTACCTGAGAGGAGATTGTAGAGGGGTGGATGTTGGCCTCTTCTCCCCAGTGACTAGCTATAGGACAAGAGGGATGGGGTCAAACAGCGACAGGGGAGATTCAGATCGGATATTAGGAAAAATTTCTTCACAGAAAGAGTAGTGAGGCATTGGAACAGGCTGGCCAGGGATGTGGTGGAGGCAGCATTCCTGGAGGTGTTAAAAAAAGAAGTAGACGTGGTGTTTTGGAAGATGGTTTAGTGGTTATGGGTTGTAGGGTGGATGGTTGGACTTGATGATCTTGAAGGTCTTTTGCAACCTTGATGATTCTGTGATTCTGTGGAAATGTCTGTAATGAAAGTCAAACTTAGGGGAAAAATGCTAGAGATTTTGGTTCAGTGTTCATTAAGTTCTAGATAATACAAACCTATTTTATAAACAACAGCTGAGTCACAAAAAGTATGTGAGTTATATACAGAATGAATTTATAAGACCAAACAGCCTATCTCTTGGCTGTTACAGGATTATTCTTTACACTCTCCAGTATAGTCCACTTCGTTATCATAAAAAAGAGCAGTTAATGTCGTCTGAATTCCCCCTACTACAGATTTTGCATTTGTGTGGATCTAACTGTCATGCTTAAGTATTTTGCTATTTTGGGTCAACTCCAAAGTGACTAATGCCCTCCTCTCTGCTTCTCCCCATTTAATAATAGCTTAAAGGGGCATCTTCAGGGGATAACACATACCCTTTCTGAGGATCCTGACATTTGACAGCAACTGTCTGCACCAAAAATGCTCTACTACAGTGTATGCTACACTGAAATTGATTGATGCTGTTAGTTTAGTCATATTTAATGTCCTGTAAATATGCCTTGTGAGAAAATAAAACATTAATAAACATCTATGAACACTTACAGATTGAAATAAACCTGCTTCTCAATGTAAATTTTCTTTTTTTCTTTTTATTTTTTCTCGCTGGGGTTTCAGCAGCTCTGAAAGCTCTAATAAACTGAATTCACACCTTTTCTTCCTTTTTCTCTGCAGGCTTCTCTCCATTGTTTCTTAAGTGGGATACCCGCATTCCTCTACCAAGGACCAGCTCGTTTATTATTAGAGATTCTTGTTATTAATGCCAACAGATGTGAACAACTGGAGAAAATCGATCCTAACTTCTTGTTTCTTTCTTTGTATCTCAGTCTGTTGGTTATTTGCATACATTGTCATGTAGTTGGGTTACAACAATGCCTGTCCTAAATGGCATATTGCAGGCGATTTGCATGAATAACAATGACAAGCAGTGTAGGCTCACAAATGTCTTTGTTTGCTAATTTGTAATGTGGAGGTCAAATATAATGGAATCTGACCTTTGAGGGTAAGAGGAATTGCCCATATGCTGTTCCCAGATCCAGAAACAAAAGCTCTACACATTAAGTGAAACTATTGTTAAACTGCTGTTACATGGAGAACACTTGATTCTTTATTTCTTTGTTTATTCTGTAAGCCATTTTCTCAAAACTTGGTTACATTGGTGCAAATTGCAACCAAGATCTGCTCTGTCTCAGCTGAGGTTAAAAAAAGACAAATTGTTATAGGAAATGTGAATTATTTTTTCAGAAGCTAAAAGTAGTCAAGAATGCAAAATGTAACTTATCCAAGATATAACTCAATTAAAGCATTATGAAAGCTATTAATATTTTGTTTGTTTTCTTCAAAGAATATTGTTAAGTACGGTTTCACTGGATGAATATTTTTTATTTCGTATAATTTCATTATTGGATTGAAGGTAAGATTGCCCTTTAAAAGAAATAACACATGCATTATCAGTACACCTGCACAGGATTGTCCAGTTTCTACAGACAGGCTTTGTAAAAATAATTTTTAGTTTGAATTAGTATTAACTGGAACCCTGAAATGCAAATCACAGCAAACTAGTTGCAGTTTATAGAATTGTGGAATTAGACATCAGGGGATATTATGGTCAGTGAAGTAACTATAATTATCAAACAGTATCAGTATTGAGGAAAAAACAAACTTTAAAAGTTTTACAAAGCTAACTTTAAGCTAGTTAACACCAAAGTTGACTAAGAGTCCTTTAAAATTCAGGACAAATCTAATTAAGATTTGGATTTCTAAATATTCATAAACTTGTTGGCAAAGTACACTGAAGTTACAGTTCTTGATTTTGTGATATAAGAAAGCAGTTGCTTCATTTTTTTACACTGGCTTCCACATATCTTGAAACAGGTGATTTAGAAATAAAATAAAATAATAAATTATTATAATTGCAGACTCCTAAACATTTTACAGGCTATTATTCTGGTTGTTAGGTAGAAAGCAATGGCTATAAAAAAATGAAGTCTGAACATCAAGGCTTGTGAAACTGACTATTTAAATTTTAACATGGTTGATTTAGTCCTTATTTTTTCTCAATGAGTGAAATAGAGTACCATGTAGCTTATCATCTGTATCACGATATAGGCTAGATATTTGTTTTAATGTAATATGTTCAGATAGCTCTGTTTCATATGGATAGTACTGAACTGTATTTTGTACATTACTAATAACAAAGATTTTCTCATCATCTTTGACTTAGCTTTTCATATTATTTGTGTTAGGGATATGTGGACGTTCCTTTTCTTAGTCTGTTTTCTACAGGGAATGTAGATTGGACAAGGATAAAGAAAGAAAACTTATCAAGTCTCCCTTCATATGAAAGCTGTTTCTCCAAGAAGCTTTTAAATTTACTTTGAATTTATGGAGAAGTCCTACCTCAGTCTAGTATCAACAAAACACAGAAAACTTTTTTGTAGCTTCCAAACACCAATGTCTTTATCAAAAGAATACTTGGATGTAACTGTGGGCTTTTTGAATAGGAGGGGATTGCAAATTCTGTTAAAGACCTATATTCCATGTGTATGTGATCCTAAGAAATAAAGAAAATAATTGCTATATTTGTTTCAGTGTTTATTCTCACCCAATTTATATAAAGAAAAGCACAGCTGAAGAGCACTGAAAGTATTGGCTCATGGCAGTAATTTTCAATAAAACAGGTGATGATGCAAGTAGAAGCATTAAACATTTATATGGTATACTTGATAAAGGATGAACAAAGATAAATAAAGTCATGACTTATACAAATTTCCAGAAGAAAAAGCGTGATGTTGTGTTACCAATACTGAAGGAAACTGGTCAGAGGTACAGGACTTCTCATATCTGGCTGATGGCTCCTCTCTTGGATTTCTTCAAAAGCTCTGTCCTCAGTTTACATCACAGGCACTTCATCAGTGTGGCAAACAAGAAGCTAATATCCTGATACTGAAAAAGTAATGGCAGTGGAGAAAAGTAGATACCAAAGAGTGTCTGAAGCTTCTGCTTTTTGGTAGCACTCAGCCTGACCCCGTGGCCAAACATCGGGGTATAGCAGATAATTGTTAAATGCTCTCCCAAACACTATGCTTTTACAAGATAAGGGTAGGAGAAGATGTGATAGCTGCTAACTCCCAGCTGGAATTTGTCCGAGTGATGCATGTAGTTTCACGTTGAAAGCTCAGCATCACCTATCCTATTTTTTTTATTATTTTTTTTTTAAATATGGAAGAGAAAACATTTCTGCTATTTCTTAAATCTGAATCTTAAATCTTAGATATCTAAAGAAATGTAGTGAGTTCTTCAGTACTGTATGGCCAGACAATAAGTCTCTTCAGTAGAAGAAAAATTTTCTCTGGCAATTTGAAAAAGCTGCTGGAAGTTCTGTTAAGGAAAAAAAAAAAAAAAAGCACCTATTAAATGGTCCACTGATGAAAAGAGAATGCAGATAGTCTCTGGGTAACTGAAGATTACCAACTCAGCCAAGACTTCTTTGCTATTCTGTGATACCGCTAATTTCATACTCATGCCCAATGCTATTGCTAATGTTCGTCCTGCCTTTGCTTTTTACACTGATGTGCTTTTTCCATATGCCACTGCTCACGATGCTTAATGCAAAATTATAATCTCTGAAATGAAAAACTCTTCTCTGTGGTGATCACTGCTATGTGATGAGAAAATACTGTGTCAAACTCTCCAGAGACTGAACAAAGCAACTTACTCTATAACACTGTGTCATCCAACAGAAAGTGACCTCTGCCAGAAAGCAGGCTGAGGATGTTGGTTTCTCTTCTTTTTATTACTACACTGATGGCAGGTGGAAGAGAGGATATTTATTATTAGAACTATAATATGATCTTGAACCTGGCCAGATAAAAATGCACTTAATTCTTAATATTAACAATTTAGCAATGAAATCAGCATCTATTTCAAATGGATAGTAAAACTGCAGAACTTTGAAAAAAGTTTCCTGGCTACAGGATTTAGAATCATGAAATCATCGGGGTTGGAAGGTACCTTGGAGATCATCAAGTCCAACCATAACCTAAATCCCCCTGCCATAACCTGATTTACCCATTAAGTGCTTAAATAATTTTATTTATTCATTCATTTATTTATTATTTGCAATAATATACTTCAGAATTTTGCAAAGCCTGGCTTCTTTTGCTACACATTTCACCAAGATTGATGATATAAATTAATTTGGAATATGAAATAGACTTCCTGTAAGGAAGTTTCCCACCAAAACCAAACCACTTAGTTTCTTTGCCTGCATAGGATATAACTGCAACTTTTGAAAGAATCTATCATGAGGAAAGCAGATTTAGCTATTTACAGACCAAAGAGCTGAGCAGCTTTTATCTATATTTGATTCTGTGCCTCTAGACTGTTTAAAAAATCCAAACCTGATGCTTATATTGTTAAACTTTTCACACAGTTTTACAAAAACTGACAAGGTCACTACCTAAAGTAGCATGGTTGCCAGATGTTACACCATGAGTTACAATCTTAGACAGAATAGGCATAAGCAGGGAGAAGCAAGACTTAAAATAACTCTCTGTAATGTTTTTCCAGCTAATGCTCTTCTAACAATTAAGCATTATTTCTTATTTAGTAGTATGTGGATCTTAATATTTTTATTAACAGAAGCTAAATATTTAACTTAATTTATAATTATGTGGAAATAACTGTAGCTATTTATCCAGTACAAACTGTGGTTTTCATTATCATATTTTTCATAGGAAAAAAGCCTTTGAACACATCAGAACGTACCAGTGACCTAAGATTTCTTTGAACTGAACATTTGCACAATCACTTTCTGGTGTATTTGTTACCCATTTCAGTTTACTATATTGTGTTCAATAAAAAACACAGGGGTTTTTTCAAGCAGAGCCAATATTTTTTCAAAACTCTTCTCTTACCTTTGAAAGTCACTTTCTCATACTGGGATGCACATAAATAAATCATTGCCTTACTTCATTGGCTTTTGATGCAAGTTTTCTACAGGTCATTCTTCACTGAATGAAAGCTATATATCTTTAGTAGCAACCTCAGTAATGTCAAGCTGAAGGTGGTTAGTTGTTCTGAAACTTCCAGAGAGAAACTGAAACATCACAAGTCATTTTCTACACTTATGGTTTTGTTCAGCCTGTCCCTCCTGGACTGCACATTCTTATTTCTCAAATAAAGTTTACTATGGTGACCTATTTTACCTGCTGAAAGTTTTCTAGAAGTTACTCTTATAAAACGAAGTCACACTTATAAAAATGAGTATATTAAATTTTCTGTAAGAAAATTAGTAATGCAGAAAGAAGAAAATAACTTGTACAAAGAAGTAAATATATGTGGAAATGTATATATAAGTGTGTCTGTACCTGTATTCTGTTTGCAAAAAAATAATGTTCTTTATAGCACTGTTTTCAACTCCTTGTGTGCACCTTCACAGATATGTAAAGGGATAAAAAAACATTTAACAGTATCCTGCTATACGGTTACTATCTTTCCCTGTTTTGCAGCAGAATGATGGAAGCCAGGATCTGACACATTTCACAATGTGGCTAGTGCTGTTATGCCAGTGGATTCAGGAAAATAAATACTGCCTTGCATGGATCTGATGCAGGGTATATGATAGACTGGAAAACAAGTCTGTAAACCATTGTACCCAATTACCAAACCCACATCTAACCACAGATTTTTTTAATCACAGAATCGTCACAGTTGGAAAGGACCTCTAAGATCACTAAGTCCAACCATCAACCCATAAAAAACCACCATGCCCACTAGGGCATGTCCTGAAGTGTCGTGTCTACACACCATTTGAATTCCTCCAGGGATGCTGACTTAACCACCTTCCTGGGCAGCCCATTCCAGACTACTCTTTTGGTAAAGCAACTCTTCCTAATATCTAGTTGAAACCCCCCCTGGCACAACCTCAGGCCATTTCTTCCAGTCCTATAATTATTTGCCTGGGAGAAGAGGCCAACACCCACTTCACTACAATCTTCTTTCAAGTAGTTATAGAAAGTGATAAGGACTCATCTCAGTCTCCTTATCTCCAAACTAAACAATCTCAGTTCCCTCAGCCTCTCCATACAGGACTTGTTCTCTAGACCCTTCACCAACTTGGCTGCTCTTCCCTGGACATGCTCCAGCAACTCAATGTCCTTCTCGTAGTGAGGGGCCCAGAACTGAACACAGTACTTGCGGTGCAGCCTCACCAGTTCCAAGTACAGTGGCCCTACTCCTGCTGGCCGTACTATTTCTGATGCAGGCCCAGGAATGTGTGCGAAAATATCCATTCCTCTTCCAACATGCTCTCCAAATCACCCTTGACCAGGCAAATGAGAAACTTGCATCACCAGAAACAATAAAGATTGTGGTATTATTGAGCAGTAAATCTGATCTTTGAAATAAGGAAGTGAGCAAGACTAACCTCATAACAGTTAAAATTATTAAATATTGTTGCTCTTTGATGTGTAAACTCTACATAACATTATAATTCACCCTTATATTAAAAATTCAGGTCAAAGTAATAAAGAAATTATAGCATTAAAAAAAAAATAGCAGAGGGGGAAGAAGAAAAGTCTGGTAAATAAACTGACAAATGTTACATATTCAGTGTCAAGGCGAAGAACGTAGGCCATGTACCAGACCCTAGTAGACTACTGCATGTAAGTAAATAGTTGTTCTATGCCTGTTTCCATATGGTGTTCATTAGAAAAACAAAATAAGTGCCTCCAGCAATTTTTCCTTAGAAGCAGACAATGCAGCTTTTGTCTTTTGAATCTGAATAGGAGAGTCACAGACTGGAGAAGGTCTAAAAATCTAAGTTTCATCTGTGAATTAATGATATCTAAAAATACAAGAATGAAATGTTTGTTATTAGATGAATGCTAAAGTGTAAGCAATGCTCTATGAAATTTCATTCTTAGACAAAAATGACCCTTTTCAGATGCATTGCTTATTTGCTTAGGGCAATCTTGCTAAGAAACAGAACAGTAAATTATCATATACAAACTAAACTTTGATATGAAGATGGTCCTTAGCAAGCTGGTGAGAACTACCTGCATACAAGTAGTGACAACATGGTATGGAAGAATCTAGTGAGTTAAAGGGTAGTGAGAGGTAAAGCAGTACAAATTATTACAGAGAAATAAAGTTGCCATAGTGATTCCAGTAACCTGGAATTTTTCACAGCAAGGCTTACCTTCAATTCCTATTGCACCAGTGATAGATTAGTAAATGATTGGCTAGAAACAGACTCTCCACTAGTATAAATTAGTGCAATTTCACGGAAATTAATTTATTTTAATCAAAGAGAAAAATCAGAAACCACTGAGCATTCCCAGAAGACTCCTCCCCTGGCATAAAGTGAGTGGCTAAAGTTGTTTTGGTGTTTATGGATGAGGTTCCTTCTATCAGTGCTTTAGAGCTCTTACCTGGTAGGGAAGATAAATTCAGGCACCAGAAATAGTAAGCTGAAAAAATACTCTGTGTCTGCTGCTGCTGAAAGGCTGTTGACCCTCAGAAAAGCACAATGCCTTTTACTTATCCTTCAGTTGTCTTGCCTATTCACATCATAATATCTGTAAATCAGAGATTACATACATGCAAGACCCAAGAGGGTGAGATCTTAATCTCAATTAGAGTTCCTGGGAGTCAGTTCCTTACCAGGAGTGACAGAGCACAGATACATGGACAGAAATGCTCAGAACTGATGAAGTCATTAGTTTGTGTTACCCCACACAGGTGTGAAGCACCTGTGACTAATTTATTCTGCCTTATCATAACCATGTAACTCCAGAAGAGTTTCAGGATTGGTCAAAAATATTGTTCTACTTTGTGGAAAATATAGAGAAAATTATGCTCTTCAGTTTCCATCAGTGTGCTTCATTAAAAGTATATTTTCCTCTTTATGTTTGTGCATATGCTTTATGCAGTGGGAGAAAACCCCACTTGATCTGCAAGTTTATGAAGTGGGATTTCCTTTGCAAAAAGCAATACTTTATTAAGTGATTTATGAAATTATTTACAAAGTGACTAAAAGTGTAATAAATTTTATTATTTAGTGAAAATGTTTAAAATTACAGAATTCTTAAAAAAATCAATACTGCTGAAAACCCATTTAAAAATGTTTGACTGCATCTAGCTTTGTTAAAAAAAAAAAAAAAAAAAAAATCCACAATGGTGTTCCTAGGAGATATGATATAGTTTGCAGTTCACGACCTGAATGTCATTGTCTCAACCAGCAGGTCCTGTTCCTTTTCCTTCTTCTACCCAGCAGCATCTGTAACCACAGCAATAAGTCTCTGCCAATTCCATCTTGACTTAGGCTATGTCCGTCCTGCTCTTCCTCCTTCTATCACTGGGATATGGCCTTCTGGGACAGGCAGAAAAGGAGAAGTCCAATGATGGACCAGAAGAGGACAGGTAGAAAAGATAGGCATTTGCCCATAGAAATGAGGTAAATTGCAGCCCGTGTCAAAGAGGAAGGACAAAGTAATGAGAAACGGATCTTTTCACTGCTGCAAAGTGAGAATGAAGTTGGTAAGAGGAAGTGGCTAGGAGGCTGGGAAGTCCTAAAACCCCAATTCTTACTATTACAGAGGTGGGACTACCTATAATATACATGATTGTTCTAAGGAGCAGCTACCTTTTCTCTCATGTGCACCCCGTGTCACCTACTACACTGTGCACAGTACAGCTGCCCTAGGAACCAGGCTGATTAAGTGATCTGTAGGGGTCAGGACTTCTGGGGTAAAACAAAACAAAACACAAACACACAAACAAAACAAATAAACAAAAAAATCAAAACCAAAACACAAAAAACCCCCCAAAACGAACAAACAAACAAAACCCAACCAAACCAAACCAAACCCCACTAATTTCTTAATTTTGTTATTTCACCTAGATTATTTCCTTGTCTGTTCTCTGTGCAGCTGCATAAACCATTGCCCTAGAAGAGCCACGAGATTGTGCAAGGCTAGAGGGGAACAGCGGCAGGAAAAGGCTGCTCAGCAGGGCAGCAGCAGAGCTGTCAAGTGAAAAACCTCAGCCTAAGGATAAGGTTTCAGCTCACACCTCATCTAGTGTGACTATGGGCTGCTGATAAAAAGGGTGATCCTGCTCTTCCCCTTCCCGACCTTGCATCAGATCTAGCAATCACACATCAACGTGAGTTTCATCAGCTTGTTGATTTGTCTTCCCTGACAGACGCTGCGCATGGTTGTGGAAGGGATTGAGTGGACTCTCCCCTGCAGGAGCACAGTTCCCAGGCTCGGTTCAAGGGAAGCATTAGGGACACTGCTGGGAGCAGGGAATTAAGAGATACTTTCAGATTAGACCAGTTTTAATGACTCATCGCATCACACACAGCATTGTAACTGGTTTCAAAATCGCAGTCCTGCTTACGGGTGTTGATTTGCATTACACAGAGGCAGGATGTTAATCAACCACATCTCCTGCAAGGTGCCTTCTTCCCAGCCTGACATGCTCAGGCTCAAGGAGGAGCTGCAAACCCGACATCACAGAGACCATACAGGCACCATAACAGTTTGGTTTTACTTAAACAGATAACCCTAAAATATCACCTTCATCAATAACTCAAGTCCGAAAAGTGTCCTCCCACCACACAACTCCATCCCCACCTCCCACTTACATGTTAAGTATAACCAGCCACAAAGTTTCTGGAAAAAAGCCTAGAAAATCACTAGTCTGGGTTTTTGTTTGTTTGTTTGTTTTTTGCTTGTTTATGGGTTTTTGTTTTGCTTGTTTGTTTTTAATAATGAAGACTTAAAAAAGAGAAATATAATTAATTGCTAAACATTATAAGTTGATGCGAGATGTCTTGTCCAACTAACTATACCTTTTGTGTGACTAAAGTTTGTCTACTAACTGAAATAGTATTAGTGGCCCTTATCTTTGTGTCAAATAAGTCTTTGATTTAGATTTAGTATACCTAAAAAAAACTTGTGATAAGGAGTAGATAAAATCTCATTGAAATTCTGTATTTAGGGCCAGTTTTTAACATACAGTGCTGAACTTGAATGCTCTAGACAAAGGAGTTGAACTGTACAACAATCAGTACTTAATGATACAAATTCAACTAAAAATGAAAAACAGCCAGCAACAATCTGATGTAATGATCAATAACAGTATGAAATTTCTAAAAAAATCTTAGAGCATTAGTTAAATAAACATTCTTACAAGAACAATCCCTGTAAAACAACAAGATATAACCACTTCTGTTTACATTAATTTGCTTTTGATGTTTCATTTAGCTAAGTCTGATGTTTTTAATACAAAAAGTAGTTTGACCTCCTCTGAATCCAAAGCAGATTTTAAATTTAAGTCCCATTAATTTTGTCTTTCGATTATTACAGGTAGGGTTTACTATTTAGTAGTATACATAACACCACCATTCTAGTTAAACAACAGTGAGGAAACCACAGTCCTCCTGAAGTGAAGAGCAATTTTGATAAGAATTTAAATGGAATAAATACTTAGTTCTGAACTTTCCACTATACAAAATTAAAAGCTGATTGATACTTAAGCATCTACTTCTAGTTATCCACCTATAAAAAAATGGTCCCACTAGTTATAAACTTAAAAATTACAAGTTTTAAAGCATTTTCATCTCTTCATGAAACATGGCTATCATTATGGAAAACATAGTACTCCATTGATTTATTTTTTAGTAACTTTTTTTATCTTTTTCTTTCAGATTAGACAAACAGAGATGTTATTATTTTTCAGTATGATAAAATAGCCTTTCTGGTGTGATCATAGTAAGATTGCTTAGCATTTGTAGTAGCTGTTGAATACTATTTACATCAACATTCCTTAATTCATGCTCTTCACTTCTGCTCAGTACCCTTCAGCTTTATAGTGATGAATGTTTTCCATACTGCCTATCAACATGTTTATAAAACCAAGAGGATGTATCATTTACAGCAAAAATGTGATAGAGATGAGTCATAAAAGAAAACAAATTCTGCATTAACAAAATCCCAACAGAGCAAGGGAGGATATTTTTTTTCAAAGGTGTGAAGAACCATGAGGGACCTAACTGATGTGTGTAAATACCCTTCATGTCTTTGAAAATCTGTCTTGGATGCAAGTGACTTAGTAGAATGACATTGTGTCCTTCAAAGGACGCATTTTGTTTTATGGAACAAAGTTTGAAATCCAGCTAAAGACTCATTTTTACCCACAAAAGATACTGTGGTTGTGTATCCACTATGTGAGCATGTTTTGCAAACATATGAACTTCATTTTTTAAAATAATAGCTTTATTTTCAGTTTCAGCTGAAAGCCTTCAGTCCTGGTTTTAAGATAGCATAATTCTTTGCGTTGTCTTTCCTGATGTAGAGTTTAGTGGTGTACTGAGGAGATAATTCAAATTCACTGTATTTGTGGGAAAAAGACACTGTAATGTTATTTTACATTAGTAATAATTTCCAGCTTTGGAACAACATATCATGTATTCATCACTACTCTTTTATAAAATTCCTGGATTAAATGAATGAAAGCTGTGATGTGATCTTCAGCATGTTGAGGCTGTAGTCATTGAGTCTTTTTAATTTTTTTTTCCTCCAAAAGAGGACTTGTTAAATATTTTTCAAATTTAATTTTAACTTTTTAATGTTCTTATGTGTGTTTTAAAAAGCATATTCTTAAGAAGACTGAAAAGTACCTGTTTGACCCTCTTTTTCATAACTAAGGAAATGGCTGCAACACTTAGTCATTATACAGAAAGTAGAACAACATTAATTTCTGTGCAGACTGGCTACTACTGTATTTAGATATTTTCTAATTGAATATAATCCTTTGTAGGGAACATTCTGACTCGATATGTACACTTTACATTGCACTTTTTTATGTGATCTAATGAACTAGGTATGATTCTTGATGTCACAATAACATTTATTTTTAGGTACATAAATACAATTCTAGCTAAAGCTGTTTGCTCAGTCCTCATGTAACTCTATGACAGGAGCTGGCTGAAGAAAAAATGCAAAAATAATATTACTTCTTGAGTTTTCAAAAATATTTTTCCTTGTGAAAAAGTGAAGTGCAAGTCATCTTTTAATTCCTTTTCCCTTTTTTATTCCATCTTATGTTCCTTCTTAAAGATGAGAAAATAAACTATTGCTTACTTTCCTTTCAAGCAGCCTTGTTTAAGAACAGTAAACTTCTCACAAACACAATTGTTTATTTTTTAAATGACCAGTTTTATATTTGAAAATTTTGGGGCATACTTTTGTCATGAGCTCTACCCTGAAAAAACAGTTCAAGTGCAACATTTTCTTGATCAGTCTCACCCTCCAGACAGGGAAACCAAGAAACAGAGACACTGAACAACACATGCCCTTGCCACAATCTCAGTCAAATCACACAAGTCTTATTTGATCCTCCAGACCTACAGCAAATCCATAACCAAAAGTGCAGAATGTTTAAGTATTGTGAAGTGACATCTGGAGTTGTTTTCGTTTGTCTTCAACATTTGCTCTCCAAAATTATTGCCTTGTACTGAGCTCTATATTCCTTGAGCCAGTTGTGAATACTTAAGGACTACAAAGGCAAGCCCATGAGCTGCATTGTAAACAAAAAATAAAAAGTTACATAACATTAATTTGTCTATAGAGGAATATAATGCCCCCCCCCAAATAAAATATATATTTACTTTAAAAAAGGTTATGACACCAGTACCCATAGAAATTCTTATTGGACATACACTTTCCCCTTTTAAGGGCATAAACTTTAGAAGTTGAAGAAGGAAGCCTCTGCGAGGTGTCTGCTTCGCTGTTACAGAAAAACACATGACCATAGGCTTCTATATATATTATTTTGATGAACTAGTATAGGGAAGCCAGTGAAAAAAGCTTGTATGTACTCCAGTGCATTGGCTTTGAGAATACAGACTTTATATATATAATCTTGGCTGTTTATGTCTTACTCCAGTTTAAAATCCAAGAAATTCAGACTTGTGCCAGCAGTGCTTGTACACATGAGATGGGAGCTAGGATGAGCTCTCCACCCTGCCTGTCTTTCTGCATCTCCAAATCTACATGACTTGCTGCAGACCTGAGCCGGTTTACAAGCAAATGTACAGGCAATATGGACAATCAATGAATAAGATGCATAGGCTAACCTAACCATATAGAGTTTTTCACATCAGTTCTTATCATGATTCATTGTGTGTCTTTGATTATGAGAAAAGTGATATATTATTTCCCTGACTTTAACAAAAATCCATTTGTGAGGCCCAGTTTACCCTGACTTTATTCAGCTTTTGGTCCACAGACAATCAGGATGACTCTTCCCTTTCTTCATTACTTGGCAGATTAGAAGTTAGTCTTCTTGTACTGTAATTAGAAATGTAATTTTGCTTTGCTCTGTTGTCTAACATAATCTAACTGTTAGAGAACTTTGATCTAAGAAAACATTGAGCTGTGCTCTTGCTAAAAAAAATCAACACCCATCAACAGAAAACTTTGCAATGGATTAAAAAATCTTAATGGCAGAAGTCATCAATCATTTCAAGTACATTTTTTCTTGAAATGAAATTAAACAGGTCAGAGTGGCACTCAAAAATACGTATAAATTAGAAAAATCTTATGTAAATAAGCACTGGGTTTTCTTTTTGTTTGGATTTTTTTTGGATTTTTTTTAGGCCAAAGCATAACATACAATGATAAGTTATCACAACTTAACCACACTATGAAGTAGAAGGGATAGCATTACTCTAATTAAAATGTGACACATGATTTATATGCATAATACAAATAGTTAGTTTACCCTTAATAGCTATAATGAGGTCTTAGTGCCATTCATACCCTAAGCTGATTTCAGCAGTGCCAGAAAACAATGCAAATTTAACTCCAATCTGAGACAAAGGGGAGTGTGAAAGAACTTCCTGCATACCTCACATTGTTCTGGCATTTTTGGTTTTTTTGGTGGTTGTTTTTCATGGTGGTTTTTTTTTAGTTTTTTGTTTGTTTGTTTGTTTTATTTAAACATTACTATTAAACTGAGTGAAGCCCCTCTGAAAAAAAGGAAAAATAAATAAATTTGAAAATATTTGCATAAATTAACTCACAAAGTGGAAATGGAATTTACTAACAGAAAACATGCAAGAACCTATGAGAAAACTAAGAAGACCAAACAACTTACAGTGTCCAAAAACTGTACATGACATGATAAATAAAACTTTTCTAACACATATTATAATATAGTGATATAAATATACCATGCTATATAAAAATAAAAATAGAGGAATAAATAAAATACGTGTAATAAAAAAGGACTACAGGAATTAAAAAAATCAGAAAACTAGGCCATGATTACAAAAAATGAACAGCAACAGTGATTTCGTGTACATTGCCTTCCTTACAAATCTATGATTTTCCAAAGCTGTTTGAACATTTACCATGTAAAAGATCAAATTCCTGTAAAGTACCACAATAATTCAAAAATTGTAGTAAAATGACAACAAATACCCCTTCTGAATTATACATAAGTGAAGTGGAAAAGAAGGCATTTGTATCCTTAAAGTACAACCACATACAGTAACATGCCTGCAAAGAGCAGTAAGAAGACAAGGGCATTAATCTCCCATTGCAATGCAAATTTAACTCCAATCTGAGACAAAGGGGAGTGTGAAAGAACTTCCTGCATACCTCACATTGTTCTGGCATTTTTGGTTTTTTTGGTGGTTGTTTTTCATGGTGGTTTTTTTTTAGTTTTTTGTTTGTTTGTTTGTTTTATTTAAACATTACTATTAAACTGAGTGAAGCCCCTCTGAAAAAAAGGAAAAATAAATAAATTTGAAAATATTTGCATAAATTAACTCACAAAGTGGAAATGGAATTTACTAACAGAAAACATGCAAGAACCTATGAGAAAACTAAGAAGACCAAACAACTTACAGTGTCCAAAAACTGTACATGACATGATAAATAAAACTTTTCTAACACATATTATAATATAGTGATATAAATATACCATGCTATATAAAAATAAAAATAGAGGAATAAATAAAATACGTGTAATAAAAAAGGACTACAGGAATTAAAAAAATCAGAAAACTAGGCCATGATTACAAAAAATGAACAGCAACAGTGATTTCGTGTACATTGCCTTCCTTACAAATCTATGATTTTCCAAAGCTGTTTGAACATTTACCATGTAAAAGATCAAATTCCTGTAAAGTACCACAATAATTCAAAAATTGTAGTAAAATGACAACAAATACCCCTTCTGAATTATACATAAGTGAAGTGGAAAAGAAGGCATTTGTATCCTTAAAGTACAACCACATACAGTAACATGCCTGCAAAGAGCAGTAAGAAGACAAGGGCATTAATCTCCCATTGCAATTCAGGCCAAAAAAGCCAGGATGAAAGTAGCTGGTCCAAGACTGATTCTGGCAACATATGCCAGGCAGGTAGGCAGCAGTTAGGTAAAAAGTAGATACAGTGGATATAACAGAGACTTTGTTGTCAATGGACACTCATACATCAGGTTTCTGATCCTTCATTCTGAACTACAGATTTGTATATACACAAATCAGACTCAAAAGGTCTTAAAGAATTTATAATCACAGTTTTCAGTATAAAAAAAGGAGGAAAAAAGACATAAGCTTATTAAAATAGGGAACTCATCAATGTGCAGACCTCAGACAAAGAAATTAGAACTGGATCTCGAGCTCTGGATTTTATAGACTCACACATATAAGTACATCAGATATCAAATATCTGAATTTTGTATTACTAAACCTAGATTTCTACTCTTCATCATTTTGAGCAAAAGCTAGCAACTGTAAGGCAAGTTTATTAGGTGATATATGCAGAGAGCATTAAAACAAGACGTCTGAATGCATGAACTGCCAAATTTAGTTCAATATGTGTTTTTAAGCCAATAACAAATTCATTTGAGCAATCCTGCTAACATCCTCCTCATCTGCTACTGAAGTTGCAATGCCAGTAGCACACTTAGATGAGTTCACCCCAGCTGATAAACTATCGCTCTTACTGGGACACAGCTGTTTGCTGACACATCTGGGTTGGAAAAAGTCTGACCGGAACATTTTTAGTCTGTGACAAGCCAACAACACACTGGCAGCCTATACAGAAGATCATAATCCCTGATCCTCCTTCCCTTTTCTCCCTACCACCACTCCAAATACCCAAATTACCTCTTTATTTGTGTAGGCTGCAATACTCACCTGGTAATGGGTTGAACATCAGTGACTGCTCCATCTGAAAAGTGTTGTTTTATTTTGCTTATTCAGTTTGCATGTCTACCTTGAAAGACACTGACTTTTCATAAACTGCTTAAAGCTAGAGTTGGAAAATGCTGTTCTTGTGAAATCTTACAGAAACAGATTACAGTTTCTAAATTATGGGACTGAAAAATAAGGCAGCTGTTCTACTTCATGTCACCATTTTTTGTCAGGTAAATGAACTTCAAGAGATTTAGCTACCTCAGCCAGCTTAGAGAGGTCCAATGAGCACTGGAGCCCCTATAAAGAAAAGGAAAGGAGTGTACAGGCAGGGGGAGGTAAGGAGACACAGAAATGAGATGAGGAAGGTCCCTATTTTTAGTAGTGATACTAATTTAAGCCATATTTAGCATCACCCCTAGTGAGAAGAAAGGTAAGGTATTGAAGAGAAACTGTAGAGTAAAAAGCTACCAATGTATTTGGATTGTTTTCCTTTGAATCTTTAAGGGTGTCTATCAGTGCTATTTCTGGAAAAAGCTAAGACTTTTCATAGAAGTGATAAAGGGGCTGTTTCAGACCCATGAAAAGCTTTGATCAACACATGGCATGGAAAACTTCAACATCCACAACCAACCTTTCTAATAGTATAGGAGGAAGTATAATAAAATTCCTAAGACCCATTTTTATTTTGTTTCACAAGCAGTATAGTCTACCACATAAGTTGGCTATGGTAAAAGCTGGTTGAAGGCAGAAAAATATTTTTAGCCCAGCTGACTTCTTCACATATGGCTGCTGTTGTCCCACAGCTGCTGCTGAAGACACTGCTTAAATTAATACTATATACATGCGTCAAGCAAGAATACCAGCTGAATCGTGAAAAGCATTACTCACACAAATGCTTGTATCCAAGGGAAAAGGAGGCCTAAAAAGGTAAGAACACACAAAATAAAATAAATTAAAAAACAAAAACCAATTTGTTTGAGAAACTAACAGGACTGTATGAGACTTTTCCCAGTCAGGGGCTTCCTTTCTTACCCGGTTCTCTTTTGGTTCCCTTTTGCATTAGGCAGGTAAACTCCAAGGTTTTATCTAGGAAAGGAGAAGACTACCATGTTAAAAAAAAAAAAAAAGTTAGTCTTTAATTATTTAATTTTCTTTATTTGTTTTCTTTCTATTAACTCTTTTCCTTCTATTCATTCTTTTCTTTCTTGTAATTTTTTCTTTTTTCTTTTTTTTTTTTTAACACCACTGCCAACCTAGAAAGTCACTCATATTTTTCTTAGTGACAGTGTTGGTTTTACAAGCAAGACTTATACTGCATAAGCTTCCCAAAATTATCAGCTTAGAGCTATTCGTAGCTATTTGTTATACCACTGATAACATGTAAACATAATTGTGAAACAAACAGTTCCAATATAAAACAATTAAAAACCCATAAATCATTCTAGGAATGTTGTATCTGAAAAAGCTGAACTTCGTATTTGAAAAAATATTATTTCCTTTCCAACTCTTATTGGAGTCATCATCTCCTGAAACAATCCTGGCCTGCCAGCAACTGAGGTAGATCAGACACATAAAGAAGCAGATGCTTCTTGGATGAGACTCAAAAAAATCCTTTAATTCTCGATAAATGCCTGGGATAAAAAAATGCAAAGGCAATCAGGACATATTGCAACATCAAATAACTTTGTCAATTAAACAATTAAATGACCTCAACCCTCAGATACTTCTGATTTCAGTAGAATAATTCAGGCAGAATGTATATGAGTATTCTCACAACCTTGTGAGTTTCAGCCAGTTCTTTCTAATCTTGAAATCACTGAAGTAATTGCATAACAAGCCATACAAATAATCTCACTGACTCTCATGCGATTACATAGGTAAGCAAATTATGCATATCTTTGCAAATCAGGTTCTTGATTTGCATCGGTTTGATGCCACAAGAAAGAAAAGAAGGTAGTATTTTACCAGCTCTCCATCAGTTAGTAAATAACGACTTGTGACAACTTTCGAGACCCATATTGTACACAGATTTAAATTCTTCACCCCCCACTAGTCTTTTCCATCAGTCTCACACATCCTAAATTAAGAATTGTTTTGTTGCTCTTGATTTAGCATGGGGGTTTTTTTGTTTGTTTTTTTGGGGTTTTTTTTTGTTGTTGTTGTTTTGTGTGTGTGTTTGTTTGGGGCTTTTTTGTTTGGTTTTGTGTTTTTTGTTGTTTTTTTTCTGTAATGCGAGCAGCAAGCAAGCAAACATCCTGCTCGGCTGAAGTTTCTACCGCGCAGCTGATGAAGCTGAAGTTTACTGGCACTTTCTTCAGCGGCGATCTGTGAAGCAAAGTTAAGACTCAGAAAGAATGTTTTTTTCGCGCATCGGGTTCACGCCAAGGGAGGCGTAGGAGACGATGAAGAGAGGGGGAGGGAAGACCACCTCTCCCTTTCTACCTCCCTCCTTCCCAGCACGACGCGGGGCTGCCGGCGACCTCCCGCCGCCGGCGTCACCCGGCGAGGCGGCAGCAGGCGCGGCTCGCCCCCCGTGCGCTGGGCGGGGAGCGGCTGGGGTGGCCCAGGGGAGCCTCTCCCGCTGTGCGCTGCCCCAGGCGTCGCCCCTCGCCCAAACAAACGTGAGCCAGTAGCTCCCTGTGGATGCTTATGCATCAGCTTCTGTAGCCGAGGGGAGCGGTCAAAACCCGGAGCAGGGGAGGGGTGAGGAAGGGGTCTGGGGCTAACAAAGACCGGCCGTCACTCTCCCAGCGCGGCTCCCGTCCGCCCCCCTCGCCAAGTGGGGATGAGCCCGGGCAAAGCCGCCCAGACGCAGGGAAAGGGTCCGGCCCAGCGCTGAAAGGCAGGCGGGCCGCAGAGGGCTGGTGGCGGGGGCGGCCGGGGCAACTGGCAAAGCGGAGGGACGGAGCTGGGGTGGCCCGGGCCCTGTTGTCCCCGCCGGACTTGTGCGTGGGCGCCGCAGCCGTGGTAGCCGTGCCTGAAGCAGGCGGCAGCCATCGCAGCTCGGCGCCCCCGTGCGCCCCTCCGAGGACGGAGGGGTGGGGGCAGAGGAGGAGGCGGAGGAAGCGGCGGCGGCGCCAGGAACAGGGAGGCGGCGGCACGGCGAGGGAGGGAGCCGGGCCGGGCCCCGCAAGAGCAAACAGCAGCGCCAGCTCCTCCTCCTCCCCCCCCTCCTCCTCCGGTGAGTTCTGCTCCGGCGCCCCGGGAGGCTGCTCGCCGCCGAGCCTGGATGACGGCGCAGTTCTGGCCGCGCTGCCGAGAGGCCCGCGCCGGGAGCGGGACACCGCGGCCTCCGCTGGGTGAGCGTCCCCGGGGCGATCGGCGCGCAGCGGCCCGTCTCCCCCCTCCCTCCCCCTGATGGCCGCGGAGGGTTGGTGAGACGGAGGGAGAGTCAGGGGATGGTGGACGGCGCGGCTCGCGGCTTGCCCGCCGCCCTCCCGAGCCGCGGCCCTGGCCCTGGCCTCCTTTCCCTTTGTTTGCTCGGCTCCCCGAGCCAGCGGCGGCGCCAGGCCCTGCGGAGGCACCGGGGCCGCGGCGCGGCCTGCAAGGCGGGCGGGCAGGCGGGGAGGAGCGCTGGGCCCGGGCCGCCGAGGCGCTGCCCAGCCCCCGCCGTGACAGGAGAGGGCTGGGGCCGGCCCGTCGTCCCCACCCGCCACGCCAGTGTGACCCGCGCGTTTCCCCCGCCTCCCTCCTGCCCTGGGCCCTTGCCCGAACGCGACCCGCTCCTACCGGTGCCATTGTCGGGGGCGGCTGAATTAGCTTGATTTCCCCCTACCCTGCCATGAAACTCGCTTTCAGTTTTGGGCTTGGGGGGGGCGGGGGTCCCATCTCCAGCAGGACAGGAGGTCCGGAGGTGGCGGTTTGGGCTGCCGCTGAGGGGGCTGGTGCGGCGGAGGGCGCCGAGTGTCGCGTTGTCGTGAGGTGAGGGTGCGCCGAGGTCTCCCGACGGGGCGAGAGAGGGAAAGGCTGCTTTCCGTGACGGGTGGCACTTAAAAGCTGGACTTAAAAAAAAAAAAAAAAAAAAAAAAAGAAAACAAAACCACCAAACCAACAAGCACACCAAAACCCCGAACTTTACGAACTCTTATTGCTCTTGAAACTGCTTCTGAAATTCTTTTGCCCTCATGGTGCCACTTCTCTCAGAAAACAACTGGTCATGGCCCAAGCCTACCCTTTGCTTACGAAAAGTCTTTACAAAACATTGAGGTTTGAAGAGGTGCAGAGGATGATGCTTCTTTGATATGAGGTGATTTGGCTGTCTTTCTGTTTTCTTTAGACTTGTCTTCTTATGTTTTAAAAATCAAATAAGTTTGGAGCACGATTGGTTTTTTTTTGTTTGGGTTTTTTTGGTGGAGTAGATTACTCAAAGAGATTGGTCACAGAATACACTTCAGCCAGGGAAAGCTGGTTACTAAATTCTTGTGCCCTTTCACTATTTTAGGTCTCAACCCCTCTTTTCTACCTGCCAAAAATGTTTACGACATGTCCAGCCACTTAATATACCTGTAGTTAAAAAATGCCTGCTGCAGGCCTCCTGCTGAGGATTGTGGTCTGCACAAGTGCTGGGGGAATGATGCATCTGCTTTCTGGTGTGGATGGAAAAAAATAGCTCTATTCATATTAATAAACACATCCTTGGATTGTAGAAAACAAGGAAGTTTCAGTATAGTTATGAAATAAATTACTTAGCTTGACTGGAAGACTTTAAACCACTGGAGTAGGTACTTCTGTAGGTATTTGTGGAGTCTTCTGCAATAAGAGAGTAATCATAGATAACAGCTTTCTGTGTAACTTATGAAAGGCAAATTTCAGGTTTTTCAAAAGGTGTTAATGAAGTGTTAAGCAGTACTTGAATGGAATCTTCACTTCCTATTTTTTTTTTTTTTGTGGTATTGTACTATAGAACTAAGGTTTTACACGTGTTGTATGCTTAATCAAGCACATATTCCCTGTATACTGAGTTTAGAGATTTAAATAGTTTTTCAAAAGTCAAAATTCAATGAAATAAGGCCTTAATACTTGTGAGTGGTCATAGTGCAGTGTTATGTGGAGATGCCTGCATTTGCTGACTCTCTGGGAGACTGCGAGGCTATGGAGTTAGTAAGGAAGAACTGTTGTCTTTCCAGAGCTTTTGTGAGCATCTCTTCATCACACTGTGTGTGTGCAGCATCAAAGTGTTCACATGGATTCAGGAGACATGATGGATCATCCTAAATTTCCTGAGAACTTGACATACGGAAGTCTAAAAAATATGTATGTTAAGTTATACTGTGCTGTGAATTTCTTTGATCCTGCATTGTGAAGTAGGTCAGTCAAACACTTTGGGTCACTCCTTAAGTGAGGGACTTTTTGAAGAAATTATTTCTGGTCCACATTGTTCTGTAAGTAGAATACACATTCTAACTCTTCTTAGTATAGAAGAGCGGTGGAGTGAGATTGAACTCTTAATTAAGGGTTTTTCTTAGGAATAAAGTTAATTCTTTCTGCCCTTTTTTTAAAATGAAATCATCATAGTCACACAGTAACTTGAACATAAGCATTTGAGAGACTTTGCCTAATAGTGTTGCCTGGAGTTCACTATGTGTTTGCTACACTGTTGCTGGCAGAACTGAGGTTGCAGTCCAGGGTAACCCCTTGCTGAGTGCTTTATTTGCTATGGCTTTGGCGGCCTCCTGGGCATACGCTCCACTATTTTGGTAGTATTTGTGTAGTACAAAATGTGTTAGGGAGGTGCATAATAACGTTAAATATACAGAAAGGAGACCGTTCTCTGCTAGTGTGTGTCTCAGCATTTTGTTGATAGTGCTTTGATGGGTGTGAGCAACAGTTTAGAGGGGGAAGCTCAAGTGGTTGTGACGCTCCAAGGAGGAAAATAATGTACAAGTACTATGAGACTAAATGTAATCTAATTTAGGAATGCAAATGCTAAAATCTATTGAGTAAAAATTGGATAAGGTTGGGATTGAAGGGTGGATTAGAGATTTCTTATGCAATTTAACTTTATTTTGTAATGTAAAATATTAGATGGAAAAGATATGCAGAACATTGAGGGGTTTTTTTGTTTTGTTTTTGTTTTTTTTGCTAAAGAGAAATTAAAGTATCTAATAATGTTTCTTAGCCTTATGTTTGTGCCAAAATCTTAGTTACATTCCATTTTAGTGTATGCTTCCTTTTCTGGAAATACATGTTAGTCTTCAGGAGACAATAGATGCATTTGATGCACAGCTCCCAACTTCTTACAGCCTCTATCCCAGCGCCTCCCAGTAAAAATGTAGTAGTAGTAGACAAGGAAGTATCCTTAAAAAAAAAAAAAAAAAAAAAGCATTGAGCCGTTTTCCTTGACAGTTTCAGGTGTCAAGTTACCTACAGCAGTATGTGGATTTTAATTTTAGAAAACAAGAAGATTATGCTTGTAACGGGATGTTTATTGTCTGTGTTAAAAACCAGCTTCATACCAGTCAAATATGCTTCTGATGCAGCAGAGAATAGATTCATGACACACAATAGATTCATTCTTTTATTGTTATTTTTGCATTTTCCTCTAGAAATAATTTATTTCTGAATTAAGACTCTGTAGCATGTACATTGGATAAATTTGTGTTAAATTGTGTACGTTAGTTTTGAAACAAACATTTAAAAACTCGGAGCTTTGAGGTTTTTTTGTTGCAGTAGGTTTTTTCCCCACAGTTGCTGAATGGTCTTAAGCTGTTGAAACAAAACTGTCACCTACTTCAGCCTTTCCTGGTGGTTAAAACCAAAACAAGTGGGCCTTGTCAATATTGTCCTGGATGAAAATGGAAAGCTGACTGTATGTAAAGTGTTGTCTGATACATCAAATATATAAAGAAGGTTATACAAACTTTGCTACTGTCTACGCAGGCTGAATTTGGAAAGGCAACATGATACAGAATCTGAATTAGTCTGCTTAATGTGAGAATTAAACGTTTCAGATCAAAGTGTTAGAAGTTCAGCTCTCCTGATTCCTAAAGCTCACTTAAATGAAAATTGCTCAAAATTTTTTCTTCTTCAAGTTTTCATGGTCTTCTGATGCCTGTTTTTTGTCATGTACAGGCATGCAAGAAATAAGCATCTGCAACTTCGGTTAATTTCAGGTAGTTTTGAGATGTATGAGTGCATATCTGACTGCTATTTGTTAGAGTCTGCAGTGTGGATTTAAGGACCTCTATTTAGATTATTTGTTTTAATTAATTAAACTATGATTTGCGATGAAATTTTCTCTGCAAAATATTAAGATAAAAAAGTCTGGAAATTATTGACCCTCTTCTGTGTCCTTAACCTTTCACATAACACTTTGGACTCTGAGGAACTCAGTTGGCCTCATTTGTGACAAGAATGTAAGCCACATTTTGCCTCAAAAATTGTTCCTTGGTTGCTACACCACCAAGAAAACTATGCAAGTTAAATATAAGTCTTTATTTGTTGAGCATGGATGCAGTTATATTGACTGAGTTGTTCTGCATCTGACTTTAAAACTCCATTGAGGAACTAAGAAAAAAAAAATCTCTTTGCTTGCAGGTAACCCCAACCTAAGGATGCATTTCTGTCCAGGTGCTGCTCTCCAAACATTGCTTCCTATGGTGTATATACAGGGCACACAGAGCAAGAGAGGCTTCCTGTCTTCTGTGAAACATTATTTTCTTTTGTAATCTGCCAAGTGCATTAGGTTGGCAGTTTGAAAAAAATCTCAGGTTTGTGAAGTATGTGGGATTTTTGTTATAAACACCAAATAATTTTTCTCTGGGAGTGAATATATAAATAGTAGATGTTAGTGTTTTTTTCAGAGTGTGTTAAGTGGTCTCTAGTTAAAAAAACTTAATCTGGAAATGAACCTATCCATATTGTTAGGTAAATCATATGGCCACGTGATATTTTACTCTGCTTCCCAGTGCAGTGTATAATCAGCAATTGTATTTGTTTTATGCGACTTGCATGGCATATGATACTGATCTGTAAGAGGACTTGTGCTAGGTTTTGGTGATGTTAATATGGTCAATGCAGCTGACTTATAAATAGATTAATATTAAGATTTGAGATTGCAGAAAAAAGACCTTTGGTATTCTCCATCAAGAATATTCCATATTACTTAAAACAATACATGAAGTGCTCCTCTGGATGGCCTGATTGTTGGAAACAAGATTCCACTCAGTCTTGGTTTTACAGTGTGTGGTCTCTGTTTTTCTTGAGTAGTTTTATTCTTAATTAATCTTGACGTTCTCTGGTAAATGTGCTAAAACAGCAGTTTGTAGGAGTCTTGAGTAGGTGATTGTTTTTCCTTCTCTAAAGCAGTCTGCATTCCTCAAATAGGTCGAGAACAAATTAGTAGGCTACTCCAAACGTTTCCAAAGCATGTTTGTTTGATCCAAAGATGTCTCTAATACCGTGGTCAAGCTTGCTTTCTTGTTTTGTTCCTCCTGATTTAGGGAATTCTGTCTCCCCGACTTTGCCTTAGTAAGTGATACAAGACCGGGCAGTTCTGAGCTATAGTGTTGGCTGTGTTTTTTACATTGGTAATGGGCTTTAATGCCCTTGGAATCCCTTTTGGTTGGTATTCAGGTAGTCGGATTAAGAGGTTTAATAATTGAAATAGAGAAATGAAGATGAGTGACACAGGGCAGAGGCTTTTGATTACAGAAGCTGTGCCTTCTAGGATGAGATTTGTGGAAGCTGTACTCCAAAAACAGGGTAGGCAGCTTTTCAGGATGACTCCCTTCGTTCAAGAACAGGTGGGAACTGTGCGAGTGAGGAATTCTCGCTGGATTCACTGAACAGAAGGTGCTTGTGCAGGCATACAGGTTTGGTTGAAACCTGCACTGGGGAAGTTTTTCCAGGCTGGAATTTTGGTCAGCCTGAGGAGATTGAGTCCAAAATAGTTGGTTTGTACATTCAGAGGTACAAGTTTGTAGGTTAAGTGTAAGATTCTAAGTCTGGGTCAGTGTAAGGTAGGTGCTTGGTGGCTTTTTCTTTCCCCTCACTGTTCTTTCTGCAGTGAAAAACAGAGGCAAACCCAATGCTGATCCAGTGCTCTCTGAAATGTTGACTTTTCTCCTGTTCTTCCCTTTTGAAAAGAAGAGCGCTATTGGCTAGAAGTAAGCAATGTTGAGAAGAAATAAAGGATTAGTCTTTGGCATGATTTTGTGCAAAAAATCTCATTACTTGGGAAAATACTTGCATACAAATGGAAATATTCCACAGTTCCTTACTGAAGGGATAAGAGAGTCTGCACTGACCAGTGCAGTAGTCTTATTTGCATCTAATCCAGTGGTGGTCGAAAGAAGATGGTGAGGGGAAGTTGTTACGTCAGTACTGACTCAGATGTCTTGTATACTACAAAAACAAGTGCTGCTTGGAATCTACAGTATTTTATGTGTTGTTTGACATGGAAAACAGGAACTGAAATTCTACGTGCCAACATTGAAAAGTATGTCTATTGTAATTTTTAAAAATTGGACTAATACATTTCTCCACTTTATTTACAGTGTTTGTAAGTTTAAGTGTATGTCAGAGAGAAGAGAAGAAAAAAGCAGTCTGTGTGCGTGTCTCTGTTTCTTTCATGCTTGAACTTTGAAGCTTAGCTAGCTTTTGTAGCAGGGCTTCTATCTTCCTGGCTCTGCAGAAATTTGACCTTGGTCTGAAGATAGCTATCATAAGGGCTTTGAGTTTGTGTAAATATCATACAGCATATTACTTCATATATGAAAACTTTATCTTTGACTCTGCATATGAGAATTTGTACACTTATGTGAAGTTGCTCAGTTTAAGGCCCCAGTTCTTCATGTGCAAACTAAACATAATATACAATGAGCAGTGTCATTAATTTAAATGCCTGCTCACAGTTAATTAATCTTTGCTGGGTTGGGACTGAATATTAGCAAAATCAAATTTGGTTTTAGCACTATGTGAAAAATGTTCTGCTTCTGTGGAACATTATTTAAACCTGCAACTGCTACTACCACCAAATAGAAAAATGAGCCTGAAAGCCTTCCAGCATGCATCAGGACAGAACAGTGTCTGTCTAAAAAATTTAAAATATTCTCCTTCAGATGTGCTGGTTGGGGTAGTTAGTTGTTTCTGTCTGCAGGAGACTAGAGTGTAGGTGTAGGAGGGAAAAAAAAAAGTTCCAGATCTTAATAATGAATAATTAAGAGTCTCTCTGGTTTTGACCCAAAATTAGAAAACTTGCATAGAGCAAGCTTTATCAGAACTAGTATAGTCCTGTAAAAAGGTTTTATCCTGACAAATCAAGACTTCATAAAAAAGATGGCCAAGTAGCTTTGCCCATACAGTCAAAATTCTGTTCCCATTCTCATCATAGCACTCTCTGGTCTGAAAAGATTGTCAATTTAGAAAACCTATTTAATGTTTCATGTCCTGTTTTAAAGTAACCAAAATGGTAAAGTAGTTCTGTGAGATTAGATGGTAATAATACTTTCTGTACAGGTGTGTTTACCCTGTGTATGTGCTAGCACTTTGAGCAAAACAGTATCTCCTGTTTCCCATATACAGATAGGCTCTAAACCATAAAGAAGATAATTAGTTTACTCTTTGTTCGTATTGGACTTTCTGCCAGTAAAAATGGGAAGGGAAATATTTTCCATAAGATGAGTTTTACATTCTTACTTTCCGAAATGCAGAGTTCTGATTCTCTCTGTAGTGGGTCCCAGGAACTTGAAGGAGCCAGGCCATCAACGTGGGGAACCAGTGGACACACACTGGATTTGTCTTCTGCTCTCTTGACGACTTTTATTTATTTATTTATTTTCTTGTTGTTTGGTGGTTGTTTGTTATTTTTTTTCCCTCTAGTTTGATGTGTTGTGCTGGCTTGTCTGTAAAATAAACTATGCTTTCTGTTTCATTGGTTCTGTTTTACTGATCAGGAAATGACTGGTCTTCAGTAGTCAATACTGTTGGACATTCCATGGACAAAATCAGTTGGATTGGAGGTTGACAGTGATCATGCCCTAACCTTCCTGTATGTGTTTTGATGCAGGTATTAATTTCTTTAAGTTGAGGAATATTCACTTAAAAGAATCATGACAGCTCAGAAGGATTGTTTTAGAATATTGTATTTTTAAGGATTTAGCCTCTTAGAAAGCTTTAAAACTGTCTCAGCTTTGCTTAGCAGTTGACAGGCATGTAGAGTCCAAGACAAAAAATAAAATGCTTGAGACAGTGGAAATACAATATACTGAAAAAAGGATTTCAATAAAAATGATTTGGAGTTGTAATAGTGAAAAAGAGAACAGAATCATGAGCCTTCTTCAGTCTTGTTTTTGCATGCTGTACTCCTAAGAAACATCAATGTTTACAAATATGTAAAGGGTGAGTGTCAAGACGATGGAGTTAAGCTTTTTTCGGTGATGACCAGTGATAGGACAAGGAGTAATGGATACAAGTTGGAGCATAGGAGGTTTAAGATGAATATCAGGAAAAATTTTTTTACTGTAAGAGTGACAGAGCACTGGAACAGGCTGCCCAGAGAGGTTGTGGAGTCTCCTTCGCTGGAGACATTCAAAACCCGCCTGGACGCCTTCCTGTGTGATATACTCTAGGTGACCCTGCTCTGGCAGGGGGGTTGGACTAGATGATCTTTCGAGGTCCCTTCCAACCCCTAGGATTCTATGATTCTATGATTCTATGATTCTATGATAGTATGTGACCCCTTTCCTAGCTGTTCTGTATGAAACGTTTTCTGATTCTGAAACTGGTTTCAGAATCGGTAGCAAAGCTTTAAATATTGTATTAGTGTTTCACTTCTGTATCAGGTAATCAAGGTGAATATGTGAGTAGCTCCGTTAAAATAACTTGTCTTTTAGTGCTTAGAGTTTTGGGAGAGTGAGTGAGACTTTTACCCATGTGTGCTTCTGCTCCCCCCCAGCCTCTCCCAAATTTGTATTTAGAGGAGCGTAAACAATGATTGAAGTACTTACAAATGAAGGTGCAGGCAATAAGGAGCAGTCTTAGAATATTCCTAAGGAGGTACATGAAGATGTAGCTATAAAGTAGGCATTTATATAGTTCTGCTAACACTGAGTACTTCTGCTTTTTAATGCAAAAAATAAGGCTAAGGGTTAATGAGGAGTTCTTAATTAAAAACAAAACAAAACCACCTCTGAAATTTCGGTACTTCCTAGATTAAGGAGGTCTATGTATGTGAAGAGGAGAAAGGTTTTGATAAACAGCATTTTGAGCATAAGGTCCTCAGGTACTGACAAAAAATATCTGAACTTGGGCAAAAATCAGTTGTTTTACCTGTTTTAGGTAAGACTGGCTGTAGTTCTGACCTTTGCAGTTTGTCAAAATGTGCTTTGCTTTGAATTGTATTTTTGGAAAGCAGGCCATCAGACTCAAATCTGTTGTTTCAAGCCCAATGTGGTAGAGGTTGTGAGAATACTCTCTGCCTTACTGGAGTCACCAGACTCGGAGTTTCTGTCCAATAAAGCTTAAACTCCAGGCAGAAATATTGTAATTTATTTGTTAGTCTGAATTTACTTTCTTTGCACGTTGCACTTTGATTAATGGTTTAGAACTAACTCTGAAGGATATTTGGGCTTCTTCTTGGAGGGGGAGGGGAATTGAGTATTTTGCTTTTTTTTTTTTTATTCCCCTCCTCTGTATCTTTAGTATCTTGCTCTTTGTTGTAGTTTGTTTGTTTTCTTTTTTTTTTTTCCCCAGCTTTTTTTCACTCCTTTAGATATGTACAACTGATGGAACTTCTGCTCATCATCCAGCTACCTGATACTTTTTACTGTATTGTTGGTGATTCATTTGCATAGTGCTTTGATATATGATGCAGTTGGGCTGAAAAAGCTTTGTATAATATCTGTTGAATTGTGTAGTCTTAAAGAAAGTCAGGAAGTTGAATCATGACTAAATAGGGGACAGTGATAGAAGGTATACTGAAAGGCTGAGTATGTCTCCACAGGATAATGAAACCCAAGGTTTTGTGTTTGGCTTATTCCTCCATTGTCACCAACCCTCTGGAAAGGGCCACAAGCTTTAACTGATCACCTTCAGTGGGTGACAGCTTCCTGTTGCAGTCAACTACTGGAGTCACACTCATTTGGTTCTGTTGCCATCTTATGCTCACGTGGAGAGGTGGGGGAAGATGTCGGATTTAAGTAGGTATTTACTCAAAACCTCATCAAGTCAACGTCCTCATCATCACTCCATGTTATGAAAATGCAGAATTCAGGTTTCAGAATTAAAATACCTTAATTTGTCCTGATGGTGCATATTATTCAGCTTATGAATCCAACTAAAAAAGTGGAAATTGAGCTCTTGTTCTGTTTCCTGAAGTGTTGCTTAGAACACTGAATGCCTTTGCATTAATGTTTAAGTGTTAGATACAGAAATAGCAGGAATTTCCTTAATGAAGCCAATAATTCTGTCTGTGAGCTCTGGAATTTGGAGTTTAATTAGTATACTGTAAGTAAATAATGGGGCCATACATTTAAAGGGTGCTTGAGCGTAGAATAAATATAAACATTTTTTGTCCAATATGTGAGGCAAGAAAGAGAATTGCTTAGGCAGCTCTTCTGGCTTTTCTCAACTTCTGAGTTCTTGGGCTTTGAACCTTAAAGAAATTATCTGCTATCTTTCCTATATAAATAGTTCAGATACAGGATATAAAATTATTTTTCTCAGTATGCAGTTGTTCAAGAAAGAAAACACAAAGAATTTTACTCATTGAGAGAAGCTGTTTAGTATTATTTTAGTGATTATGTTTTAAATTTTCAAGAAAGTAAAGTTGCTAGTGGAACTTACAAGTTTGGAAAGAAGGACTCTCAAATTTTGAATTAATATATAGAAAATATTTTAAATTTGGAATATTTTTTCCTGGTGATTTCTTACCACAGTGATGTAAAAAATGTAACTTAAGCATTTCTCTTTTTAACTTCTGATCAGAAATTAAAAACAACATCACAGTATGAAACCACTTTTACTTCTGAACATAGGTGACAGATATCTCTGTGGTTGTAGGCAAACATTTTTTCCTGTTACAATGAAACACTTTTGTGAAACCTGTCTCTAAGGAATGGAATGGTTTCATGCCACTTTCCTCCTTGGTTTTGGAGATACTTTTGAGCTCCAGAGAAAGCTTTTCCTGTGTTTAGAAATGTCCATAGCTTGGATTTTTTCAAATATAAGAATATATTAATTTTTGCTATGGCTGCTCCCTCAGTTGAGACACTGTCTGTCTGCTCTTTTGATGAAACTTTTTTGGGAAGCCCTGAAGGGTTTGTAGGGCGCACAGATAGAAGGAGCTTTGCTTGATCGAGCTTAGTTTCCATAGGAAGTCATGCTAAACCAAACTACTCCTTGAATGTGAGTTTGTCTGAACTTTTGAGAAGTGGTTAGGGAGCTCACTTTCTTGAGTAGTAGCCTGTACTTTGTATGAGATTTTATATTTCAGTATTTTATCTATTTGTTTTTATTTCAAGGATTGTAAAGTCCTTGATTGACTAAAAGTAATTATTAATTAAATTAAACCAATGCTTTTTCATCCCAGGTACTTCATATTTCACTGAATGCATGTTTGCCTTTCAGTGTTTTATACTGAATGGGTGCATACACTTTCACATTGCACGTATGTTATATTTGTGTTAATGGTATGCATTTGTAGTAAAACAATTGCGTCAAACTTGTTACCACCTGAGGAACCCGGATATATGAAAGTGTATGGGATCTGACAAGATGCATTCCGGACTCTTGAGGGAATTGGCTGATGTTGTTGCCAAGCCACACTCCATGATAGCTGAAAAGTCAGGGGTGGGGTCTTTGGTGGCTGGAAGAAGGGAAACTTTACACCTATTTTTAAAAAGCATAAAAAGTTGGACCCTGGGAACTACTGAGCTGTTAGCCTCTCCTGTGTCTGGGAAGATGGTGGAACAGATCCTCCCAGAACCTATACTAAGGCACATGGTGGACAGGGAAGTGTTTTGAGACAGTAATTATGGCTCACCAAGGGCAAGTCCTGCCTGACAAACTTAGTTGCCTTTTGTTGATGGAGTGACTACATCAGTGGACAAGGGAAGAGCTACGGATGTCCTGTATCTGGACTTCTTTAAGGCCTTTAACACAGTCCTCCACAGCATGCTTTCTCTCTAAATTGGAGAGATACTGATTTGATGGGTGGACTGTTTGGTGCATGAGGAATTGGTTTGATGATCACATCCAGAGGGTAAAGGTCAATGGCTCGATGCCCATATAGAGATTGGTCACAATGGTGTCCCTCAGGGGTCCATACTGGGACCAGCACTGTTTAATATCTTCATCAATGACGTAGTAGGATCAAACACATCCTCAGCAAGTTTGCCTGTGACACCAAGCTGTGCGGTTCAGTTGAAATGCCTGAGGGACCAGATGCCATCTGAAGAGACCTGGACAACTTTGAGAAGTAGACCTATGTGAACCTCACAAGGTTCAACAAGGCCAAGTGGAAGATCCTGCACATGGGTCAGGGGAATCCCCTGTATCAAAACAGGTTGAGGGATGAAGAGATTGATAGCACCCCTGCAGAGAAGGATTTGGGGGTACTGGTGGATGAAAAGCTGAATGTGATCTGGCAGTGTGTGCCCATAGCCCAGGAGGCCAACTGTATCCTGGGCTGCATCAAAAAGAAGCGTGGCCAGCAGGTCAAGGGAGGTAATTTTTCCCTTCTACTCTCCTTTTGTGAGACCCCCACCTGGATTATTCTGTTCAGTTCTGGAGTCTTCAATACAGGAAAGACGTGGACCTGTTTGAGCTGGTGTAGAGGACAGCCACAAAAATGATCAGAGGAATGGGGCATCTCCCCTGTTCCTAACAATAGAACTGAGAGAGTTGGGGTTGTTTGGCCTGGAAAAGAGAAGGCTCCAGGGGGACCTTAGGGTGGCTTTTCAATACCTAACAGGGGCCTTTAAGAAGGATGAGGACAAACATCTTAGAGCAGGGCCTGTAGCTACAAGACAAAGAGTAATAGTTTTAGACTAGGTGTAAGGAAGAAATGTTTTACAATGAGATTGGTAGAACACTGGAGCAGATTTTCCAGAAAGGCAGTATATGTCTCATCATTGGAAACATTCAAGGTGAGGTTGGATGGGGCTCTGAGCAGCCTGATCTCGTTGAAGATGTCCCTGCTCACTGCAAGGGCGTTGGATGACCTTTAAAGGTTCCTTCCAACCCAAGCCATTCTCTGATTCTGTGATTACTTTGGAGAAATGTCACTGTCTTTAATAAAAAAATCTCTGTGAATTTCACAAAAATTAAATTTCTTTCACGTTGCACACTTGGGGAATGAGAATAGTATCAGTTGTCAGTATTTGTTTTCTGTTGTAGTTTTCTAGTCTTAGATATTAAAGGTACTGAATGATTTAATGTGCAGAAAAAAGCAAAGCTATGGAAGTAGGAGTCTCTGTGGGTTTGAAACTTACTAGATCTTTTAATTGTATAGCAACTGAATGCCTTGATACGAGGCAGGTACATTAAACCTTTTTGCACGGTCTGGAGGAGAATGGTGAGATCTTTGTGGCATCTGTGTAGCAAATACATTGTATTTATTTATCTGATTTAGTGAAGAAAGTCCCAAACCAGAGTCTAGTCCCTTCCTCTTTGTGTTTCTGACGGATGTCCTTAGTAACTGCTTCTTCGTCCTTGGTATGCTTGGAAACTCCTCTCCATGTGTGAACACTGTACAGATGCTGTGGGATAGACTTTTCCACTTTTATTTCTCTGTAATCAAGGCATTGTGCTCTCTTTCCCCTCAGATCATAAATGGATTCAATTAATCTCTCTCTTTATGGAGAGGGTTAACTGAATTATAAAGGATGGATGAATCTTAGCTTTAATTGAGAGGATAATGTTATCTTCTAATGAAAGAAAGCTTTTACTGTTACTGAAAATGGCATAATTACTGAAAAATAGATGGATGTGATAGCTTCAGAGAACTTTGAGATCCTACCTGATCATACAAATTTAAAGGGTAATTCAGCCGTAGTTAGAAACTAACCTATCTGAGGTGAATTTGAAGCTGCAGGTGCAGCCATCATCAGTTGTGAGGTCCAAGGCAGAATCATAGCTTCAAGAGCGGGGTAAAACAATAGTTTATTGCTGTTCGTGCAGGCCTTCTAGAGAAGCTGAAGAACAGGAAAATATGTCTTACTTCAAGCAAAGGTCCTCCAGTTGTAGAACATAAATGTGCTTGATATGGTGGAAAAGGAAATCCCTCTTTTCCTGTAATGAATTTTCAAACCAGTCTCTATTTTAGAAACTTCGTTCAGCTGTGTTTGTTTCAGCTTGGATACATGCTAGGGAAATTGGCGTGGAATAAATTTATCTTTTAGAGTTTAACAACATTTATTTTGTTACTAATGGAATAGATTAGATAACTAAATTTGGATTATTGCTTGAATAAGAGCTTGTACTTTTAAGTTTATGGGGTATTTTCAAAAAGGTGGTGTTTTTTTTTCTTCTCTGGACATATTTAAAGTAATTATACTGCCTTGAAGTAATTGCTGCAGATTTTTTCCCCCTGTTTTTGCATGTCTTTGTGACCAGTTGAATGTTATTTGTTCAAACAGTAAGGTAGTTACATACATTTCTTTTTGTTGTCAGATAAGCATAAATAGAGGTGGGAAGGTGAGCAGCATACAGCTTGCTGGTCAAGATACCAGTTTTACAAATATGTGCTATGAAGCCACCTGTTGGCTAGATAGTATGGCTAGTGAGGTGTTTAACGTAAAAGTTTAATCTAACTTTGATTTTTCTATGAGTGTGGTTTATAGCTCTCCTGATGTGTTGCTTAAGTTTTAAATTTCTGCTCCTTGAAGAGAGTATCCCATGTTGCACCTCAAGGAAAGCATAATTATAATTATTAGTCATACTTCTTGCTTGGTACTGCAGAGTGAAAAATGCTAATTTCTCTTTTCTTGTTTTCACAACACATGAATTGGACAGGCAGAAGCAATGTGATGATTATAACAAATAAACAGCTCATAATTTAGAGACAATAGCAGTATAAAAAAAAGTGTTTATTGCAGCAAGTAGTATCTTGAAGTATGTGGTGATCCTGTGTAAACCCTTATAATTTTCAGCAGAAATACAGTACACAGCTTCTTTTATGTTACTTTTCCTGGATTTACCTCCTTTCTCTCACAGTGTCTTCCTTTCTTTTATGGTGTTATTTTCCTAGATTCAGGCAGGCACGTACATGTGTTAACTGAGTGTTTCTGTATCACCCGCTTGGCGCATGCCCTGTGTACTGTATGTTTGATCAGTGTCAGAGGTTTGAGCTGAGAAGCTGGATATCTGTTCTGATGGCGCCGTAGGAAAGATCATTCATGGTACCTGTTCTATGTCTTCTTATGAAAATATCTCTCGGCAGCAGGCCCCTTCCAGCTGGCTTTGGTCATGTTTTGAAAGTTGCGCACAGAGACAGTGTTTCTTTGCTTGCTGTAGAAATACTAGCCTGAAGTAGCCCAACATAAACTTTGAAAGCGAAACCAACATCAATACAAGTCAGCACGAAGTGGTAATATTCAGCTGTTGAATGTCTGCTAAGTGTTTTCTTTCCTTTATTGGGAAGGGTGGAAGACAGTTTCTCACAATTATGTTATTTAGTCGTTAATATTAAAAGAATGGTCAGAGTATTGCTGACCACAGAATCACTTTGAGAGAATGGTCTCATTTATTATTTCCGTCTTTCTGGCATGTGCTTTAAACAGATGGACAGCATTTCTAAAATTATGGTTTGAAATGCATTGGAATTCAGAAATGAGCTGCATTTAGAGTTGGGTTTTGGAGTCTGTGTCTTTACCATTAGGTTATGTTCTTTTCAACACATATTGCAGGATTTAGGAATTTGTGCATGCTTCATAGAAAGAAGCAAAAAAAAAAAAGGCAATTTTTTCTTTTATTTATTGTCTTTCCTATTTCCATTCTTCCTTTCATTTTCAGTATGATAATTCCAAATACTTTTTTGTTGTTCTCAAATAAGTAGGCACAGAATCTGTTCATTGCCAAGGGCAGTTTGTTATTGTAAATTGCATACTGGTTTCTATAGGCAACTTTACAAAAAATCTTATAGCAAAATTGTTTTAAAAATTATTCCTGTTTACAAAACGTGATGTTGATCCTTATTGCTAATGAGAAGTTGGTTTGTAGAGCAATGCAGTCTTGCAACTTTTCTCAGACTCCTAACAACTGTGTTAAGGTGTAAGAGGATTGCATTGGTATCTTAGATGAGCATATAGTCCTTCTTATGCCACCATAGTACAACCGAGAAGAAACATTTTGGTGTATCCACCTTCTGTCGGGATGGAGAAGGTGGACAGACCCTTACTCAGAAAGGAATTATCATACATTATCTCCCATGAAGTCTAATCTTTGCTTACGAAGTTAAATTCATTTTTTCCTTACAGACATCGTGCTGCAAGGCTGGCTGATGCAGTCTTATAAAATAGCAAGAAATTATAACTGAGCCTGACTAAGCGTTATTCTCATTCTTCATCTGCTTCTGCACAGCTGTGTGAAGAAGAAAAACAAAGGTTTATTTGCACTTGATGGATGTGATGTTCTGCAATGAAACAAATGCACATGGTGTTCACACATCAGATTTCTTTAGTGACTTACCTCATTTGATTCAGCAAAAGTGCTTCATTTTTTTCTTCTTTAGTGACTTGGCAATTAGGGATTTGCTGAGTTATTTTTGTTTGCACGTTTTTCTCTTGCTCTTTGTTCATCAAGGTCTTAGAGCCAATTGTGGCTTTCTTTTTTTCTGTAGTTTTGCAGCAAGCTTGAAAAATTTTGTTAGCAGTATACTTTGTTATCATGTCTGCTTAAAATAAAGTGATGAAAGGTGGTACTTATGCCAGTCTTTTATTAAAATGTATAAAAAGTACAATCTGGTTTGTTCCCTGTTTATGGGTTGATTCCCAGTTGGTTAGAGATATGTAGCAGGAGTGGCTGAAGGGGTTACTGTTCTGGCTGTCATCCACTCAGCTCCCCCCCCAGAGCTTACTACTCTAAAAGCAACACTGGTATTGTAATGCTGTGTGTTCTTGAGCTGATACCAGCTGGTGCTGATTTCAGTGTAATTTATCAGGTTAGTGTATCTGTCTGTGGTAGCTCAGGAGCAGGCATGCATCCCAATCAGCCATCCCTGTGTAAGTGAAGTTGTCCTGCTTTGAGCCAGGACAGTAACCTTGGGTGAGGACTGTTAGTAACTGGTTTTGGCTGTTGTAGTGATGAGATTATTGTAGTTACAAGGCTCTGTATACACAGATGAACTGTAATATACAAATGCCATTTAACACTCTTCAGTTACTCCCCAGAGGAAAAGTACCAATCAGATAGAAATATTCTGTCCTGCAACCAAATATGGGAAAGAAGAACAAGTCTTACTGGAAGCGGCCATGGACAAAGTAGTGTTTAAAAAAAAAAAAAAAGTCAGGAAAATCAAGTTGTTAAGGGACATCCTTTTTCAATAGCAGGTTAGAGGCAAGGAGTCGAAAGTATGCAGACTTCTTGAGTGGTTCTGTTCCTGGTTTTGTGTACAGTTAATTGCACTAATGGTGGTGTAGAAAAATCCATTTGTGTCAAGTTTTCATTATTATTTTACCCTACTTTTCTACTTAGTACCAAAGTTGTACCTTGCTTATTCTCTGCTAAAGGTTGGTAATAGTGATTAGGATTGCTTTGTATGTTGTGAGAACAAGAGCACCTATGGGCTGTTTTCTCTTTAAGCTTTGGAAAAGGAGAAAAAAATAAAAATAATTATACGACTTAGTGTTGAGAGGAGTTTTTTTTTGTTTCTTTTAAATTGTAATTTTTTTAATTATACTGGTCTCTAGAGAAACTGACAGTACTTTCCTCAGCTGTTCAGATTTAGATGGTAGAAGTTTAAATTTGTGGTGAATAACATCTACTCAACATTCAGGTTTTTTATTAGTTGGCATAAAAATAGGAGGGTTTAACTACTCTTGAATAGTTAGGATTATAAAGTACTGTCAGATGAGCTTCTCATCTGTTTTTTTACCTTATTCCAATTTTATATGACGGTGTGCATCTGAGCTTCTCCACACTTGCTAGAAAAGCAGGTATGCTGGAGAGGATGGGCTTAAAAGTTTGCAGTCTTATGCTGAAACAGTGTTCATCCATTAGCAAGCAAGCCACTGCTAAACCCTTTTTTTGTTTTCTTTTCAAGTTATAAAAGGATGCAATGCAATTTAGGTTATTTTAAAGATTCTTCATGCTAGAGTAATACAATATAGAAATTTACTTGAACCTCAGGGAAGGGAAAAAACCTCTCATCTTCAATATGCTAATGGCATGTATAGTGAGAAAGCTGAAAGCTGCTGTTTAATGTATACACATTCTATCAGAAGCTGACGGTGTTTGAAATAGATATTTAATCTCTCTCTACTTAATGAGTATTTTATGTGTAGTTTCTGTGCTAATACAAACTGAAACTAACAAGTACATGGCAGAAAATATCTAAAGTCAATATTTTCTGTTACTCATTTGAAGAAATAACTTCCAGTGATACAGACTTCATTATGGAAGTAAAATGAACGGGAACAGGTACGGAGAACAACTTCTTAGTAATTTACATTAATAGATTCAGGAATAAATTTAGATGCTTAGGAATTTCCAAAATGTATCACTTGAAATACATGTTACCTTAAGATGCTGTTTTTGAAACCCCTTTCCAAGTAATGCACTAATATATTTCAGTGAGAGTTTGGGGGGCAGGAGTGGAACAAGGCCTCAGACTTCTGCAGATAATTAGACTAGGATTCATTATCTGACTGTAATGAAAACCTGCTGCTTTGCAATGCCCCTGGAATATAGCAAGTTTTTTTACTTTCAATGTATTTTTAGTTATTTTCTTAATATAAATAATTATGTTAAAAATACAATAAATGGAAATAATAAATGATACATCTTGCTATGATTTAGTGTAAGAATAAAGATTTTATTAATGGATAGCCAGACTTTTTAGGAATAATGTAGCCATGGGTTAAAAAAAAAAAAAATCCAAGTTGAGTTCTCTGCTGCTTCACTTTATGGAAATAAAAGTGTTTATTTTAGAAAAGTCTACCTTAACTGAAGCATCATTGATTAGTAGTTCCATTTTTGTTATTTAAAGACAATTCTTTGTTCAACCATGCATTGTATTTTGCTGTATGTTTCCAGTATGATGTTTTCTGTCCTAACTCTTAAAAGTTAATACTGTTTTATTTCTATAGTAGCATGTTCTGGTAGCATTATTTATATTATCTGTGTAGGGAAATGAGTGCATTGAACTTACAAGTGTAAAAAATAAATGAATAAAGGCCATATAAATGTAAATAAGAAAACTTTTTGTTGGTGTACTTTTGGAAACACTGCATCAAGATAGTCCATGGAAAAATTTTGTAGCATCAAACTGAAACTACTCTCAAGTGTTGCAATATTCAAACTAGATTTGCACAAACTTTAAAAAAAATTATTTTAAACTTGCAATTTTTTTCATAAATCAGTGCTGGCCACCACACTAAAAATTAATATAGAGTCATATGACTTGCTCTTCAGATTTCGGAGAAGCAGCCTGTAATGTTTTAGCTTTAATTCTCTTTGCTAATAATTTCACATTTGTATGTGGTTAATACCTGCTATTGTACTTCAAAACAAGGTACACAAATTTAATTTAGAGTGTTTCTATAAGCACAAAAGGATCCATGGTGTTTGCTGGGTGGTGGTCTGGTAGTTTTTGTCAAGAGGCCTATGTTTCGTCTACCAGCATAATTTTAAAGATTCCAAGATGCAGGATTTGTGATGGAAGTTCGTAAGCCAGAATTTCATTCTGCCTCATTATTCTGTGTGTTAACATCTCGTTCTTTTTCTGAGTGTCAGTCTCCTGTTTTCAAGATTTGTGTTCCAGGTATTTCTGCATACTTAGCCACCAGGTTTTGAGAGCACATTGGCATACTTCTGAGTCTGTCTGTAGTCGCAAAATACCTGCCAGAAGATTTTCAAGAGGTATTGCTAGTTAGGCTGTCTAAATTCACTGTACAGCAGGTGGCACTGGAAGAGCACATCAGCGGGAGACTTCAGTGATGCTGTAATTTGTACAAAATACTAGCAAAGTTGTTGCAGCACTGAGGGCTGTGAAGAAGTTGCGTAACTCATTTTAACGTATTCCAAGAAGGGGTGCATGCTGGGTTCTTCTGCTTCAGCTCTTTTATATGTAGACAGTGGAAAATTCTATACTTGCGAATGTGCAAGTGTATCGTATAATAAGGACTGTTTATACAGCTCTTCTAAACACGTTAATATGCAGAATTACTGATATTCTTTAAATACATGCAAAGGAAAAAGTGTATCTGGATCTATTGGGGTATTTGACTTGAGGGTATATTTGCTTACTCCTGTATTGGTTGAAATACCTGTAAGAGGTGTAAAGTAGAGTGGTTCTCATAGACTTGTTTAGAGGCTTGCTCTCACGTGTAGGTGTGTTCTGTTTACTTTGGAGAGAGCTTTGACCCAGACTACCATTTGCTAGATTTTTATCATCTTTCTGTGGATGAATAAGCTAGACTTTTGGTTATATGGATGTCCTTTATATAGTTTATATTTGAACTTAAAACTTTTATTATTTCTTTACATGCAGTGTTACAATGATACATGTAATGAGTTGTGCATTTGGTAAGCTGATAGGTGGAAATAACTTTTTTGCTGATGCAGGATCAGTAGTTATTTCCAAAGTAAAAAAACTTGACTTCTCTGTGTGCTGCCGCAGAGATTTATCTGTTGAGGTTATATTTAGATATTTGCTTTTCATTTGTAAAAAAGCCACATTTTTATAGAGAAAGAGTAGTATGAGAGAAAAACCTGTTCTTTCAAGTGACTTGTTTAGCTTTTTACTTATGGAGAAACCGAACAAATGTTCTTTCAGCCACAATTTAGGTAACTAATTCTTTTTAAACACACACAAAAAATGGGTGAATTAGACAGTTTAGGGCTCTATACATCTTTTCTCCCCAGTCAGCAATGCAGTGATGTTCTTTTATTCTATCCATACGATAGAAGGCAGATTTTACTTTGTTCCATGCTTGCTTTTTTAAGGTTAGGAGTTGCAAACTATGAGGTAGTTCCCACAAGGATCAGGGGACTTAACTGGTAAAGTGGAAATAATATCAGCTTGTGGATATCGGTCAGAAGCAGTTGGAGAACATGGTGGATTTCACAAGTGGGGCTAATGTGAGGGTTTCCAGGCTTCTGGTACAGCATACAGAAAGGCACAGTTAAATTTGTCAAATGAACAAACACGCTCACTTGGTCAGTTTAGGAGCAGCATAGAATTCTGAAGTTACATTTTTCATTAATTTTGTAAGTTAATTTATTTACGTATGGTGAAAAGCGTACTGTAAATTGGTAAGATGGCAAAATCCAAATGGTTTCAGAACAGGTGGTCAAAAATACATTTTGAGTCTACTTTTAATTGACATGTAACTGTTTATCTGTGTCTGTAGCTTTTTCTTAAGTACTGTACTTGGTCAGCTATCCTGATATGCCAAATTTCAGACATATAAAACCCACTAAATGTAGTCTATTCATGTTTGTTTTTCAGTACTTCCATATTTCCCAATTATTCCAAACATACGGAGCTCATATTAAACAACAGTATTTTAAAACATTAAATTTTGTGGTTCTGCATGCATCTGTCATAAGAAAATGAAAATAAAAGTAGTATCTTAACATTTGAAAATACATACGTATGTAGAATTATAGAACGTCTTGAGTTGGAAGGGACCTATAAAGGTCATCTAGTCCAACCCCCATACAATAAAGCAGGGACATCTCACACTAGAACAGATTGCTCAGAGCCCCATCAAGCTTGATCTTGAATGTCTCCAGGGATGGGGCCTCCACCACCTCTCCAGGCAACCCATTCCAGTGATCCACCACCTGCACATTAAAGAACTTTTTCCTAATGTCCAACCTAAATCTAGCCTTTTCTAGCATTTGTCCTATCATTACATGCTCTTGTGAACAGGTCTACCCCAGCCTTCTCATAGGCTCCTTTCAGGTATTGGAAGGTCACTCACTATAAGGTCCCCAGAATCTTCTCTTTTCCAGGCTGAACAACCCCAACTCCCTCAAGCCTGTCTTCATAAGAGAGGTGCTCCAGTCCCCTCATCATTTTTGTTGCCCTCCTCTGGACATGCTCCAACAGGTCCACAGCCTTCTTGTATTGGGGGCTCCAGAGCTGGATGCAGTGCTGCGAGTGAGGTCTCACCAGGACACAGTAGAGGGGCAGAGTCGGTCTACTGACCACACTTCTTTTGATGCAGCCCAGGATGCTGTTTGCCTTTTGGGCTGCAACTGCACATTGGTGGCTCATGTCCAGCTTTTGATCCACTGGTATCCCCAAGTCTTTTTCTACAGGGCTGCTCTCTAGAATGTCTTCCCCCAGCCTGTATTGATATCTCTGGTTCCCCCCAGCCCAGGTGCAGGATCCTGTACTTGGCCTTGTTGAACCTCATGAGGTCCCCCTAGGCCCACTTCTCCAGCTTGTCCAGATCCCTCTGGATGGCATCCTATCCCTCTGGCATATCAACTCCACCACCCAACTTGTGTCATCAGCAGACTCGCTGAGGGTGCTCTCAATGCCACTGTCAACATAATTAATGAAGATATTAAACAATCCTGGTACCAGTACAGATCCCTGTGGGACACCACTTCTCACTGTTTTCAATCTGGACATTGAGCCATTGACCACTACCCTCTGGATGCAACCATCCAGTCACAATTCCTTATCCACTGAACAGTCCACCCATCAAACTGATAACTGTTAAACATAGAGAGAAGGATGTTGTGGGGGACTGTGTCAAAGGCCTTGCAGAAGTCCAGATGGATGACGTGTCCTTGTCCACTGATGCAGTCACTCCATTATGGAAAACCGCTAGGTTGGTCAGGCAGGATTTTCCCCTAGTAAAGCCACGCTGGCTGTCCTGGATCACCTCCCTGTTCTCTGTTTCTATCTATCTGTCTGTCTGTCTATCTGTCTATGCTGATTAATTTTCCAAGTCAGTTCTCTGTATTTATTTTCATTTGATGCCTGTTCCTTAAGTACTGCAATTTCTATCTTTTTTTGGAGAGGGGGAAACACTTATGAATAATTAAAAAAATATTTATTTTGTGAAGTTAATTTTTTTTTTTTTTTATTTGTTTCCAGGAAATGGCTCTTCAAGTTAAATGAGGCTGTATAAAACACATAAATGAAGCAGAAGCTGCTCAGCATGTGTTAGCGCTGTATCACCACAAGCACTGCTGATCAGCCAGACTTGGTAACTTGTCATAATGAAGAAAATTAGTCTCAAAACAATTCGCAAGTCCTTCAACTTAAATAAAAGTAAAGATGAAAGCGACTTTGTAGTGGTTCAGCAGCCATCGTTAAGTGAATTTGGAAAAGATGACTCCTTGTTTGGCAGCTGCTACGGTAAAGATTTGGCTAGCTGTGAAGTCAATAGTGAAGATGAAAAAGGAGGCAAAAATAGATCAAAAAGTGAAAGTTTAATGGGTACGTTAAAAAGGAGGCTTTCAGCAAAACAAAAACAGAAAGGCAAAGGCAGCACACCATCTGTAAGCTCTGCAGATGATGACACGTTTTCTTCCTCATCTGCTCCAATAACCTTCAAAGATGTGCGAACTCAGAGACCTCTGAGATCCACTTCCCTCCGTAATCATCATTACAGCCCAACTCCATGGCCCCTTCGACCTACAAATTCAGAAGAGACTTGCATCAAAATGGAAGTGAAAGTCAAGGCCTTGGTCCATTCCTCTAATCCAAGCCCAGCACTGAATGGTGTTCGAAAAGACTTCCATGACTTGCAGTCAGACAGCACGTTCCAGGAACAAAACAACATGTTAAAAAATACCGAGTCTCAAAACGGGGACTTGCATCTTCATATTGATGAACATGTGCCTGTAGTTATTGGATTAATGCCTCAGGACTACATTCAGTATACTGTGCCTTTAGATGAGGGAATGTATCCTTTGGAAGGATCACGAAGTTATTGTCTGGATAGTTCCTCACCCATGGAAGTTTCAACTGTCTCTTCTCAAGTGGGGGGAAATGTTTTCCATGAAGAAGAGAGCCAAGTGGATCAGGATGTAGTTGTTGCACCAGATATCTTTGTGGACCAGACAGTGAATGGTTTGTTGATTGGTACCACAGGAGTCATGTTACAGAGCCCAAGAGTTAATCACAGTGATGTCCCTCCACTCTCACCTTTGCTACCTCCAATGCAGAATAATCAAATCCAAAGGAACTTCAATGGATTGAATGGCACCGATGCCCATGTGGCTGAAAGTATGCGCTGCCATTTGAATTTTGATCCTAACACTGCCCCTGGAGTTGGAAGAGTTTATGATTCTGTACAGAACAGTGGTCCTATGGTTGTGACAAGTCTCACAGAAGAACTGAAAAAACTTGCAAAACAAGGATGGTACTGGGGCCCAATTACACGTTGGGAGGCAGAGGGAAAATTAGCTAATGTGCCTGATGGCTCGTTTCTTGTTCGAGATAGTTCTGATGATCGTTATCTTTTAAGTTTGAGTTTTCGTTCACATGGAAAAACTCTTCACACTAGAATTGAGCACTCAAATGGTAGGTTTAGCTTTTATGAACAACCAGATGTGGAGGGACATACATCTATAGTTGACCTAATTGAACATTCAATCAGGGACTCAGAAAATGGAGCTTTCTGTTATTCGAGGTCGCGACTGCCTGGATCTGCAACTTACCCAGTGAGACTGACAAATCCCGTATCTCGGTTTATGCAGGTGCGCTCTTTACAATACCTATGTCGTTTTGTAATACGTCAGTACACCAGAATAGACCTGATTCAGAAACTGCCTTTGCCAAACAAAATGAAGGATTATTTACAGGAAAAGCACTACTGAAAGCTTGTGGGAATCTTGCATCTTGCACTTTGGGAACGACAAGAACAAAAAGAGATTGAATTACAGTTTACAGACTTTCACTATTATCAAAATATTTTGCTGCCATAAAAATGTTTCGTTTTTGTGTGTAAAAGAAACATAATGCATTTGGATTTATGTTTGTTTTAGGGTTTTTGTGTATGTTGAGGGGCTTTCTTTTTTTTTTTTTTTGAAAGAGTGATCTCAAGTTTATTTTCAGAAGTGTGAAATAGCTATCTTTCATCAATGTGCAGATTAATCACAATGTGAATGATCAAATTCTCCTTAATTTCCCCCAAGTCCTTTGCTGCTATCCACTGTGATTTTTATGCATTGAAAGCACATATCATGTGTATTCAACCATAAGTAAAGTCAAATAAAACTTGTTGAATGGAATTTTTTTCCCTTTAAAATAGCCTGTTTGAAGAAAATGATCATGGATAAAAGTTGGTATTCTAAATTGCAGAATTTACATCTATGTTAAAAACTATTTCTTAGTATCCTAATTATAAATTTCTATAGAGATATGCCCTAATGTAGAACTTATAGACAGAGCTGTGTTATAAGAACATGGTTATGCAGCATATCTTTGGGAAAAAGAACGACCTTTCTCCTAAGCCTTGTATTGTCTGTACACTTTTTTGTGTTTGAGAAGGTTGGTTGAGCCTTCTTCTTGTCTCAGTATTTTTTCTTTCTGAAAATGGCCTTTAAAAAAAGAAGTCTATGAAAGTCAATGTGTAGTACATGTACAGAAATTGCGGTGTTGGGGTCTTGTCAAATATTACCTTTTAAAAATCATGCCATTGGTTAAATAAATTAACACCTACCAGGTCTCCTTTTTCTGTCCTTTTCCCTCCTACCTTGTCTTGGGGGCAGGGTGGGAATTTTCCTGGGTTTTTAGGAAGACTCTTGGAATTGTTATTACGGGAACATAATATATAAGCCATTTTAGGAATGGGGTAAAACTTTTACTAGTATGATTTCTATAATATACATTCAAGCTACTTGAAATGTTACTACTTTCTGCATTTTTTTTCACTTCAGAAATGCAGTAATCACTAATGTCCTTTGGGTAATTTTCCCCCTTTTTTTTTTTTGGATATCCTTTGGGGAGGAAGGAACAGGACTGATAACATTTTGGATGGAAGATGCTTAAAATCCGTTTCTAAAGCTTTGTTCTCATAGCTTTTCAAATTATGGGGAAAAGGGATTTGGATGTACACTGACCACAGAAAATGTTTCCGTTTAGTGTCATAAAAAATGTTTTGACATGTGATATATTGAATCAATTACAAAAATGTTTATGATACCTGTCAAAGATTCTGGCATTTGAAGAACTTACAGTTATTCTAGCTTTCTGTAGGAAAAAAAAAAAGACTTTCAGGGGGGAGTACAGGTTCTACACTGTAATATTTTGATCATGCAAGGTTAATCCATGGCATTTTCCTGTTTTCAGGGTTTTTTTCCCCCATTATTCTATCATTTTTATAAGTTATTTGTTAAAGGGGCCATGGCTAGCTTGGAAGGGAGGTTTGTTTTGCTTTCCTCTGCCCCCCTGTTTTATATTTTAGAATGTCATCTTCCCAATCTCTGGTAGGAGTTGCTAGTCAGTAAGCATCAACTTTGAAAATGGGGTTCATCTTTGATACAGATTTCTTGTTTAGCTAATTTTCTTCTCCTTGTTTAATCTAGCCTTTTTGTCCCCTAAAATGAGTCTTTAGAAATGAATACAGTATTGCTGCAAGGTGGTGCAATAGCACTACATCTTGGGTTGCCTGAATTGATAGACAAAATTTATATTTTTTTAATTTATTTTTTGACCATAATGTTTAACTAGAAAATAAAAAAAAAAGAAAATCAAAGGTAGGTAGAGGCTGCCTTTACTTCTACGGGAGTGAGAATAAGGATTTTTTCTTTAGTCTGATAAAGTTTTAAACTTAAAAAAATCTAGAACAGTCTATATGCGTAACTTGTTGGCTCTGCCACTGAGATATATATATGAAAGTGTGAATTTTGTTTCCCCCCCCCGCCCCTCTACTGACTTCCCCCTTCACCAGCTGCCCCTTGAATCAGGATCACTAACTTTATTAAAAAAGGCACAATAACCTGTTGTATGGTACAGTGATCTGATTCTGTCTGTGGGGAGGAAAAAGAAAATAATTTTTGTGAATTTCAGGTGCATACTTTTGGAATAAAACCTCTGGCATTTTCTTCACTTTAAAAATTATTTCCCCATACAAGCTAGAGGACCTACGCATTCTGCAGAATCCTTGAAAGATTATAGTATACTAAATATTTTCTTCACCATTTAATACCACTATTGAATGCATTAAACATATGCTTATACTACACCATATGCATTAATTTAGCAGTCATTGCATTGAAACTTAAGTATTTGGAGCTATACTTTCCTGGTCATACTGCTGAATTGAAAAACGTGCAAGAACAGACATGCTAAATTTCTTGCCCATGCCTTTATAAATTTCAGTTTGTTCACTCATACATGTTGGTTCTTTTGTGTTTTTTTTTTTGTTTGTTTGTTTTTTTAAACTTTGGTTCAGCTATCCAGTTTTTGGATTGCCTTCCTTGCTGTGTTCTTCATCTGCAAACTTAAATCGGGTGAAGTTTGTCATTTCCCTTCTTCCCCCATAAAGCTTCCACAAAAGGAACACTGTAAAGTGGCTGAGGCCTAGGATGGGAGTACCATGTAGCACTTTGTTTCTAAATTAAAAATTATGCTAAGCTCAAAATATTTTACATCAGTAGTAACTAGATGCAAATACTTATTTTTACAGGTTTCATTAATCAGAACCTCACAGTATTTTTTCATACTGATGTGATTGGCCATCCAAGAGAAGGAATCCAGTAAAATTACTTCCAAAACATTAGATACTTAGAATTTCTTATAATAAAGATTAATGTTAAAGGAACACAGTAACATTTAGTTATGGACAGTTTAGAAGTACTCAGAGTAACCACAAAAACTGTTGACTTCTGCTTCATGAAAATTAGGGGAGCAAAATGTCCTTCACAAATAAAAGCAAAATTATTGAGGATATTTTGGGGACCTTCAGAAGTATATACACTAGGAATAAAAGCTAACTGACTATGATCCTTATAGAGTAGAAATATGACTATTTATTCAGCACAACAGTTTAGGGGTTCTAAAGGTATGCTTTTTATGCAATTAAATTGTGGACAAAAATTTTGAAAATGAGACTTTGAAATAAAACTTTTTTTGAGCATCTGAAATGATTGACGTTATTGATAACATGGTTTGGTTTACCAGTGAGAAGGGTAAACGACACCTTGCATTTGGAAATAGAAAAATAAAGTTGCACAATTTCCTTTGTTTATTTTTTTTTCTTTAAGCCAGTGTTACAAACAACTGAAAGTGATTTCATTCTTTGATCTACTTGAAGGATATAGCACTTATCCTGCTGTTGACATAGTGAATGCCATCGTTTCATCAAAATATTTCTGTGCCAGAAGGATCAGAAATACAATTGTTAATTAAACTCTTTGTTCTCAGATGAGCTGATTTTGCATTTTGTTAAAGTAAATTTCTTTCTGTGAGTATTGACTGCTGGGCTAAGTGAAATTTTTGCAAATTTTGATTTTATACATTTCATCTATGTGAATACTGGAATTAGAAATTTGAAACAGCATACCAGCAATACATGGGCTATGATGCTGATGAGAGGTATTTCTCTGTAACTGAGCTTTCAGATTCTGAACTAAGCTATGAATAAATTAATGATTGCCAATTTAATTTCTTAGAAGCTTTTTATGACTGCAAAGCATGAAAATTACAAGCATTCTTTATAAATTTAAAAATGGGCTAGATGGTAGATCATAATATTGGAAATACGGCGTTGTATCTGGTAAGTGTTCTAAATTCTACACAGATAATGAAAAAATCTTAAAGAATTTTTTATAGATACCTGTTGGGTTAAAGAATTTTTATAGTGATGATGGAGTGCCATGAAGTTAATACTTGCAATCCAGATTGCTGTAGTTTACACTTTTCTCTGTTTCAGACCAGGTGTGCACTATTTGTACTAAGCACACCACAGAGTGAATTATCCAAAGTCCATTGATTTTAATGTGTTTTGGTTTGTAAACAAAATTATAGTAATTTCTTGCACATTTTTGAAAAATAATTGTATAAGGATTTATGTATCTGCTTCTGGATACAGTGTGTAAATAAAAATTTCATTCACAAAAACAGATTTGTAGAGTGTTCTATATCATAGTGATGTTGAAAAACAAAAAAAAAACTTGAAAGACATTATAAAATTTGGGCATCTGACTCAAACACTTAAAATTTAATGGTTAAATTTGAAATTTGTGTATTTTTTAACTCTTGCTATTGGGTTTTCAAAACATTTCTCTATACCCATTGTATTAATTCCTGCTTTTCAAAGTAAGAAAAAAAATAATTGCCAGAGCACAACAAATATATAATTTTTTTTAAGGTCTTTGCACATACAGTAAGCTAACTTTATGATAATTCTAGTTCATTTTTTTGCTTAAAAATTTTACAGAATTCATAACAGAAGTCTCCATTTCATCCAAATGTATGTCAAAGGTAATACACCATCTCTTGACTTCCAAGCAAGCCGATAGTTCTTAGTTCCAAAAAAAAAAAAAAATAATGTGTATCGTGTTGATCTTCATATATTCACTTGTTGCTGTGCTAGATTGACTATAAAAAGGTAGTGGCATTTTAAACCATGAGAAATCACAGAAGGAAACCAGAAGATCAAGGTTAAACCATTTCTATGTTGCAAAATGCATGCACAGTTGTCCACATATTTTCATGTAATTGAGACAAAGACTCGCTACTCAAATTGATGAAAATACCACCAACTCCTTAGGCCTTGGTTATAACTGGTTTTGGTTTGTGTTTGTTTGTTTGCTTGTTTTTTTAATAAAAGAAAAACTCAGCCATGGTAGCAAGGAATTATTGTTTATATTGCCTACAGCTGATATGTAGAATCATAAAATCATAGGGGTTGGAGCAGAGTTTTGAAGATCATCTAGTCCAACCCGCCTGCTGCAGCAGGAACACCTAGGGCAAATCACACAGGAGCACACCCAGATAGGTCTTGAAAGTCTCCAGAAAAGGAGACTACAGCCTCTCTGGGCAGCCTGTTCCAATGCTCTGTCACCCTCATAGTAAAGAGGTTTTTGCTCATGTTAAGGTGGAACTTCCTGTGTTGTAAGCCTGGGGGTGTTTCCCTTTGTCCTTTTCTCTGTATTCTGTAACTTAATTCCTTAAACCATAAACAGAGATAATTTACAGTTTTTAATTTTTAAGAGAAAACTGTCTTCTATTTCCTGTTGCTGGAGCTAGTATTGCACATTCAGTAAGGTGTGTGCTAGTTCCACCAGTGTGTGTGGATTTTCTTACTAAGTGTGCATGATGTTCTTCCCTACATTTGTTGTATTCACTCCAGAAAATTTGTCAAAAAATGAACTTACCTTCCAATGTTGCCTTGCTAAGTGATGAAAAGTGACTAAGAGTTAATTTTACAACTGCCTGTAAAATAAACATTTCAGCCCTGCCTTAGTCAAGTTCATGGTGAAGATGCCTGTAATCCTAATTATTTCTACCTCACACTGAAGTGGCTTCTGAGAGTGGAAGAGAAATGCTAAGACATTGCCAGATGCAGAAAGCTTGCTGTATGTCTGGTAATATAACCCTTGTACCAAGGCTGCTCTTGATGGGGGGGTGAATTAAGTAAACCTCTGTAATTAAGATGAGACCTCAAAGATTACAAAGCTGTAAGATCGAGTAGAAATCCTTAATATTTAGGAAACAATGTTCAATCACTTCTCTCCAGCACATATGATCTGCTTGCAGTCTGATTTTTTTTTTTTTTTTTCCATTTCAAAAGCTAATGTTCAGCTGAGTATTTTAGCATCCCTTGAGACATTAGTATGCAGGTCTTTGACATTTCTCTTAAGGTAAAGCCTATTCTTTCCTGTCAAAGCAATGTAAAGTAGGAATATGATACTGTATAGAGTGGAAACAATGGTTATTTGTTTGTTTTTGAGGAATGTCTCAGAAATATGAGTTGTTTGCCTCCTGAGACAGGCACCTGCACTTCTCTAAGGCGAATTGGCTGCATGCTGATAGTAAACTACTGAAACTCTCTAGATGTGAACTTTGAAGATAGAGCTGAGGCTTGGCGTGGGCAAGGCACCAGCCCTCACAAAACAGGCTTAGAAAAGAAATGAGTGTTTCCTAGCATAAAATGTGGAAGGAAAGAGAAATGAAATGTTTCACTTTATGTGGGTGAGAATGAGTGTTTTATTGACACAAAGGAGGATGCATGGCCGACTCTGAACCGCACCAACAGCTCAAGTGGCATCTGGGCAATTAATTGTTGAGGGAAGAGTCAACATACAATGGGTACTGTAGCAAAAGTAACACAAGTTTTGTAAAACTTCAGAACAACTGTGTCCAGTATTAAATGTGTATTGTGTCTTCATCTGTTCTTCAATTTTTTTCTCTGATTTTCTTAACTTTAGTTTGCAAAACTCTCTAGCTGCAGTTATAATTTCGATGGCATTCTGAAAGGGCATCACACTCTTCTCAGCTGAGCCTGCTGCAGTAAGAAGGCCAGTTGCTTAAAAGTAACCCCTGTTGATTCCAGCTATTTAAATAGGAAATATTGCTTAAATAGATGAAATAATTAAAATTTATTTTCCAGAAGTCTTCATTAAATAGCTTAGGGTGTCTATCGTCCTGTGATCAACATCATACCTATTTCTTAATGATATATGTTGTCTTTTCAGTTACACACCTTTCAACTAAGAAAGAAAAGAAAATTTCTCAAACTGTCACTGAATGCTTCTGTGTTCACATCAATCAAGGGGTATCAGGGCTGAGCAGACTTTTGACAGTGTTGCTTTCCCACAAAACAACTGCCCTTTTCCTGTGTCCCAGCCTTTTGCTTCCATCCGGAGGCAGCATCTGTCTTGTTCAGTTTATAGTTGGGAGTTTGTTTGGATTGCCAAAAGGTTTTCTGCATCCACTGCTACAAACTCAGGCTTCCACTGAAAAGCAGACTTCGTATTTTCTTTCAGAGCACCTTTCTTCCCTGGTTGTTTGCCCCCTCTGAGAAGAAAATCAAAATACCCGATGTGAATGTTGTAACCTTCCTCAAACCTGATCTTGTCTGAAGTGAAATTGTTTCCTGTTTAAACAGTCCCCATTTCCGGCTAATGGAAAAGTTACCTGCTCTGTTTTTTTGCAAGTACTATTTTCAGTCAGTCTTACGCTCATGTCTCTAAAGGTCTCAGCTTCAAGAATTCATTGTGCAGCAAATTCCAAGATACTCTATAGTTCTCATGAGTGTTGAGTAAAGTTTGGAAAATGTGTAACTGGAAAAATCGTATGTCTGGGAAATTAATCCCATTATCTTTTTATGATTTTTGAGCTTCTGAATGGAAGCACCAAAGTGTGAGGACACCAGAAAAATGAAAGCCGCTGCTGTTTAGGCATTATACCTTGTCATGACGAAAACTTCTGGTTAGCTCAGCTGAATGGAAAAGGTGTTAGGGAAACTTCCAAATTCCAGACAGAAGAATGTAAATTGTGTCATTCCTGAAAATGAAAAGGGAAGTGGTACCTACGCACAGGGTAGGTGGTGCGGCAGGTGGCACTCACTCCTGGTGTTTTTTCTGCCTGTGTTGAGAGTCCACGGGCAATACGACATCGTACCTGACTTTCTTTTTAACTTTTGACAACTTTTTCAGATCTGGCCACTAATGGTTGGCAGTGTTCTGAAAACCTCCTGGCATTCTGAGCTGTATTGAAGGTGGAAGGTACCAAAGCGCAGGTCCGTGCCAGACTTCCTCCTTTTTGTCACTCATCTGTGACAATCAATGACTAATTTCAAGTCTTCTAACTTCCCTTTATGCTTTCTTTCTCTTCATCTTTTCAGTTTCAGTGCGTGAATCCATGCTCCCCTGGAGCACCTTGAAACCATTTCCTCTTGTCCTATCACCAGTGATGTGGGAGAAGAGACTGACCTCCCCCTTCACTACAACCTCCTTTCAGGCAGTTGTAGAGAGCAATAAGATCTCCCCTCAGCCTCCTCTAGGAAAAAATAACCCCAGTTCCCTCAGATGCTCTTCATAAGACTTGTACTCTAGACCCTTCACCAGCTTGGTTGCTCCAGCACCTCAGTGTCTTTTGTAGTGAGAGGCCCAAAATGGAGCACAGTACTTAAGGTGCAGCCTCACCAGCACCAAGTACTGGACAATTACTTCTCTACTTCTGCTGATCACATTATTTCTGGTACAAGCTAGGATGCTGTTGGCCTTCCAGGGCACTCTGATGATGGCTCATGTTCAGACAGCTGTCAACCAGCACCTCCAGGTCTTTTTCCTCTGAGCAGCTTTCCGTCCACTCTTCCCCAAGCCTGTAACATTGCATGGGGTTATTGTGACCCAAGTGCAGAACCCAGCACTTGGCCCTGTTGAACCTCATACAGTTGGTCTTGGCCCATTGATCCAGCCTGTTCAGGTCCCCCTGTAGAGCCTTCCTGTCCTCGAGCAGATCAACACTCCCTCCCAACTTGATGTCATATGTAAACTTACTGAGGGTGCTCTGAATCCCCACATCCAGATGTAGAAGTGATAGAGGAATGGAATTTTTTACTATCACTGTATTTTCAGCAGGAGTTTTTTTGGTCTGATTAAAGGCTGTTACATGGCATTTAATATTAGCATCATTAACATCTTCATGCCAGTTAGATGGTAGGATATACTCATCAAAGAATCAATTAATTGTGTGGGTTAATATAATGCTGGAAGTGAAGATAACCTTACTGTCATCTTTTGGTACTTACTTTACTGTATATCCAAGTTTTTTAAGAAGATCATTTAACATCTGGAATACAAGTCAAAACGTCTCACAATAAGATCTTTAACTTTTCTCCAATTAACAGTGGTGTTCAGGAAAAATATTTAAATTATGTTTTTCTTCAACCTGTGAATTTTGGAAAGCGTTTCCTTACGTATTCAAAAAAAAAAATAATTTTTGGCACTGCTAATTCTTCAAATGAACGTTTACCTCAATAAATTTTCAAGTGTAATTAATTTTAAGTAGTATCCTAGAGCAGACAGTTTCCTATGGATAGTCAAGAAGCAGAATGTTAGATGAAAAGACCTGTGTTTCAGAAACAGTCATTTATGTCATAATCATTAAAGACTACTTTCTGTCTCTAAAAATCCAATAATATATTAATTCAGTATTTTGGTTTGTTCTAATATAATAAAAATTTTTTCCAACACTAATGGAATACAAGAAATAAATATTACTTTCACTGATGTCCTACTGAACTGCTGAGACATGAGGTGGAAACTTCCTAACATCATGGCTAACATCATAGTTCAATGACAAAAAATGTCTTAAGAGAATGAAGTAATCCCTGTCTTTATCCATTAAAAATCCCAAATGCTTGCTTTTATACATGATCGTGTGCACAGCTGTGAATGTAAAAGTTTTCTGAAGAAACTGCTATAAAGATCAAACTTGAGATTTGTTCAAGTATGGATTATCTAGTTCAGTGGCATATATTAAGTACAAGTAAACCAATGCTCAAGAGAAAAAATTATTCTACAGTGTAGTTGTTTAATACACAAACAACACTGTCATATAAAAGTTATAGATAATTAAAAAAATAATAATTTCTGAATGACATGCAACATGCATAAAAATTTATTTCAAGTAACTTATAGTGAGTTTGGTTATTCTTTCAAGAGCCAGTAACAATTTTAGTCAACAGAGTCTGATTTTTAGATAAGTCATGGCTCCTAGTTAATACCCAGGTTATTTGGTTGCTTTAGATGAATTTAATTGTGATGTATCAGAATAAAACTTGTGGTGGGCTCTGTGAGGTTGTTTGTTGTTGTGTTTTTTTTTCTGTGGAGGTAGAGGTTAATTTTTTTCCGATGTTGTCAGCTCTGCTGCTCCAGAAATGTGAAAGTTACATTTTACACAGACTGAGTTAGGAAACTGATGTTTAGTTTCATATAAGTTTGCTGTTTTTAAATTTTAGGGAGTCTGTTCAGTCATTGAAATAGTACTGTGTTTGCAAAACTGTCAGTGTTTTGTAGTATAGAATATGTGATTTACAATGCAATGCAAGGGAACAAAATAGTTAGAAAAAAAATAGCTTTTAGCTCCTAGAAGAAAAACTTGAAGAAAAAGTTTTGTAATTTGCTTTTAAAATTATATATGTTATTGTTAGGCATTTTTATTTTCTGTAATAAAAATTTTGTTTTAAAATGTGAGGAAATCTACATGAAGATTAGTAATGTTTTAAAAAAATATTATTTTCTTTTAAAAAAGGAGGAGGGACATTCAAAAGAAAGAAGACCAGGAGGTTCTTCAAACAGCCTATCTTGAGGTGCAAAGCTCCTTTTCACAGGACAGTGCTAAGAATGTGTGTGGGCAAGAACATGGTAAGTACACTTATAAGAAATACTTGTAGTTCTGCTAAATGCAAAGATAAAGCAGGATGGTTAGGAGGCCATCTGAAGGCCAGATAGTTTATGCTTTTAATATTCTGGTTGTCTTTTCCAGATTTAGGTTCTAATTGGAAAAACATGATGTTGAGCAGTGGGAATCTTTGGTCTCACTCTGTATCTGTGCTTACATTTTTACATGGGTGAGAAACTGTGAATCTTGAAATCCTGTCTAACAGTTCTTGTTTCTATATTTTGAGGTCAGCAGGAATTTGAAGGATGAGTATTCTTGATCATTGTGGAAAATGTTGCTTTTTTTAAGAAAACATTAAAAAGAACAGTAAATATTTTTGCATTTGCAAGGCAAAAGATTGCTCCCAGCTGGAGCATCTAACAGATTTTTCATTAAATTCTATTGTACTTTTTTTTAGTGTTAAAATTAATTAAAGATCTGCATCAGATTCATTCTAGCACTGAAAGCTTTGAAAAACATCATATCTGAGAGAGAGATTTGTATTTGAACCAACATAAAATCTGCATAATATAAATATTTCAGCATATAAGAAGAACAAGAGCAAATCTGAAATTATGTTTTCTCCTATACTTGCCAAAGCATTGATTCCGTGAGCATATTTAACTGTACAGAAAATGATAGAAAACTGTGTATAAGTTTGTAGCAGAAGAAAATCTGACCTGCTTATATTCATAATTGATTGTAAGCATGCTGACATCTTTATTTCATGTCATATTGTAATTGTTATGTTGTAGGTTGGTTTGTTTGTTTCAAGTTGCAGAGGTGATGAAATAACTAGGAGGAAATGAAGAAAGAAATGATGGAAATGAGGAAAAAAAAAAATTGCCCTTCTGTTTTTGTATGCAAGTTAAAAAAAAAAAAAAGATAAGGAATACCAGCAGAGGAGCTGGAGACTCCTTTTTTGGGAGGGGTCAGGCACAGAATCTTTTGTGTGTGTGGCTGAGTTTGTTTGATCAACTACCCTTGTAGATAATGTCTAAGCTTCATAATTAGTTGCCTGCATACGTATTTCTTCTCTGAGGCGTTTGGCATTTTGTAGCTTGCTTCTACAGATTTTTCAGAGATTATGTTCTTAAAGACCTATCAGAAAACAGCATCCCTTTTTTTTTTTTTTTTTTTTTAATGTTTTTTTCCTTACTTTTCTCTTAATGATTACTTTGCTGTAGGAGGAAAATAGCATAGTCTAATTTTTCTGTCCTGGATAGTCTTGGAAAAGATCAAATACTCAGCTAATGAATGGATTAGTGCTGTTTTCATTGCTTTATGAGTCTCAGATATTTCCCAATGGAAATATATAAATAGATTTTTATAACGAACAAAGGGAAGATGTATTTTATTTCAGAAGTACTAATGCTGAAGGGCACGTCAAATACTTCAAGAGTTTTTTTTCTCTAGGAGAGAAACTGGAAACCACCAAGGATTTTGACCAAAGATTTTTTTTTAAATGGTGGGAAATAATTAAAGAAGTGCATAAAGAGTGATTTCCTAACTCTAAAAGGATATTAGAAGGATCTACAACACTGGGAGGTATAAGAAAATTTGAGGCCTCGTGTACATAGAACCATAAATGCTTTTGTATTATCTGTTTTCTTTCTAGGCTGCAACTGAAAATGTTACATATTCAGAACTAACCCTATTGGTAGTATTGCAGGAAGAAAAAATCAGGTATATTTTATATAGTAAAAGAAACATTTATTTTTTTTCTTTTAAATCTCAAATTCTAAATTGAGAGGGCAGATATCGTGAAAATGTAGCAATCGAGTGAAAATCTTGCCTTTCTCTAGGGATCTCTTGGGAACAGTTCTTTTGATAGGAGGTTAGTCGGTGTTCCATTTTAAACACAAATTGTTTTGGGGGTTGAGGCAATATAGAAAAAAAGGACGAACATGTTATCTTTCTCCTCTGTAGACCTTCTACAAGTTTCAAATTTTAGACTTAAAAACACACATACTTTAAATAATCACGATGCAATTGGCATGTAGCTTGGGTAGATGACAAGAACTAAAAATATATAATATATATATATGATATATTATTAAAATATCATTTATCCTTAGTAGTAAGTTAGTATATTATTATATCATCATATATCCTTAATAGTGTTACATGCTTTATTTTGGAACTCTTAGCACCTTCTGAGCCAACCTGGAGCTTTTCCATGCCTCACAAACCAATCCTACTTCAAATTTTTCAAATGTATTACTTCTTCCCTTAGGCACTCAGTAATATTAATACAGACAATATTTTATTGCTTCATATGCCACACAAGCCTCTTAAATGCAGTTATTTACAGGCATAGAGCATATAAGTTTCAAAATCAGAACAGAAAAAGGAGCTAATTTTCTTCACCTTGAAGGACTAGCGTGTCTTGTTTTTCTCTCAGCTTCCAAGAAAGGAAACAACAAACAGTGGGTCTCTGTGGTGTGACAGAGGGTTTAATGTAGTTATCAGCAGCTACTTATGCCTTCTCTTTTTAATAAATCAGATACAGCATTACCAGCTTCTATGTCTTGTCCCTTAGAGTTGGTTCAAGAGGAGAGAAACCATGGTGTTCCTTGCTCTTTTTGTGTGAAAAGATAGTTGTATGGTACAACTAAGAATCTGCTAGGAGGAGAGAGTGAAAAAAACCTAGTCCTGATAGGATCAAAATTTACCTAAACCTATCTTTAAGAAAAAAAACCAACAACCCCAAAAATATTAAGGTTTCAGCTTTTTCTCCATATTTTGTATGCACTTTTTAAATTTTTGATGCTAACTTCAGCTGAGTTGAGACTTACGTGACCTTGCACCAGTTGTTTAATTTCTCTGAGCCTCCATAAACTTGGCAGAAACACTGGACAAGAATATCACTGAATAAAACAGATTGAAAGGAAAAGAAATTTTACACAAAGCTCTATGCTTTGAGGTGAGTAATTTAAGGTGAAGGAGTGAAGCAAGCAATATCCTGGATGTAGATTCCAAAGCCATCACCTAACCTACCTATGAAGTTAATCTCCTAAAAGAAAAAAATCCCACAGAGCTGTTTTCTGAACGTATAATGTACCTGTCCATTTCTGTGCATGTATGGTTGTGCGTATGACTGCATGAGAAAGGACACCGAAGAACTTCAGTTTGAAGCAGCATTTAAGGCCTTGTGAATATAGCTGTGTACTACTCTCACACCATCACAAGCAACATGGTAACACAGATGAATGTTTACTTTGCATGGAAATGTCTGTAATCACAAGTGTGTATGAATAAATAGCTTGAAAGCAAAATATGGGACTGTAAAATAAAGTGCATTTCTGCATGACATGTATTAATGAAGACTTAGTTGGAACTAAGTAAAGAGACTTGTTTATTTTTTGTTTTGTTTTGTTCTAAGCTGCAAATGATCTCTCTTCTGTTAAGCAGACTCAGGGCAAGAGTTTTCATTTGGAAACTGAAGCTGGGTAGCTTACTACCAAATTTAAAGTTTTGGCTAAATGATATGAAGTGCACCTTGCTTAAAAGATGATTTCCAGAATTCTGGTAATGAGTGGAACGTGTGTTTTTTTTGTTTTGTTTTTTTTTTCTTCTTCTTTTTTCCATTATATAAATAAAATTATCATTCATTTGAGCCATAAATATAGAGAAGCAGACAAGCGGTTCCATGTGAACTTTCTGGCTAGAAAATCAGGAGTAATTAATATAATAACATTCTTACTAAAATCTATATTGGGTTAGCAATGCAATATAAACTTCCAAATATTGATGAAGCACTGCAGATTTCAGAGGCTGTTGTTAGTCAAGATTTTGGGGGCAGTTACACGTCTGTGGATGTTTATAGTTTCTCATCTGTATGTTCTGCTCAAGAGAGAGATTTGTTCAGCCATGGACATCAAACTGTAACGGAGACATTTTAAGGTAATGAATCAAGCCAAATGATTTTGCCAACCAAACAGAAGTGTTAATTTATCAGAGGATAAGAAAACCAAACCTACTTCTGTCTGTGAGGTATTTATTTTTAAATAACATTCCCAAGCTGGTAGGTATCAACTTATTTTAGGCAACTTGGATTTACTAAGAACTTTAAATATCCAATTACCCTTTTCTTCATATTCCTAGGCTTACTTGTCCCTTAGGTTCTGTCAACTCTAATTTCTCTTGAGTAGCTTGATAATTGTAGTGGTGATCTAGAGGTGAAAAGAAAGCAATAAATGATGCACTCATTTGTGTATTTAAAATATCAACATTATGTCTATAATTTCAGCTTTTCCTGGTTGCTGAAAAGAAAAATTTAGAAGTACCCTAAAGTAAAAAAAATTCTCAAATAATATTGTCCCTTACTAGAGGTATCGAAATTTAACATGATGCAGATGGTAATTGGGACTCTATGGTTTAGAAATAAGCAGGTTATTTTGTAGCTGAATTGATCACCACATCATGAATTTTGCTATTTTGGTTTTTTGTTATTCTTCGAAAGCAATATGGGGAGAATTCACCTTCTGCTTACTTTGAAACCAAAAGCATGTTGCATTCGGCGGCATCAGAATAGCACCAAGTATTTTTTCAAATTTCACAATACAGTCTGTTTTTATTATGTAATTTAGCAGCTGGAATAGCTTCTGTAGGAAAGGAAACAGTATCATATGGACAGGTATTTTAGCATATTATCAGATTGCTATTGGTCAGTGGATACCTGAAATCACTCTTTCAATTTTGAATCAAACTCTTCATGCAAAGCTACTGTCCTCCCAAAGTTGTCATTTATGTGGCTGTGAAGCACTCCATCTAGCTTTACGAGTGTACCAAGAGAAATTTTTGTTCAATGGCATGGCATTGCTTTATTTATTTGTATATTTATTTTATTAGACTTAACAAAGCACAATCAAAGTAGATGTCATCTCTGTCTTCTATTTCTTCAAGGCAAGTGCTGCCAGGATTGTGATTCTTTCAGTCTTAGAAGAAGTTAGAAGTGTGAAAATGTCCTCCATCTAGCACTGATGTGCATGTCAGTGGAACTGCTCTGTGAAGCTGAGTGGTAGTCAGCCAAATGCTGATTCCACATCTTAGGACATTAAAGATAACATATTTTAAAAGCAAAACCTTTCACCCAACCTTGGATGCTCTGTGGAAGAAGGTAAGGACATATTTAAAGTATGCTAACCATTAACAGTTGCTTCCTGAGAAGTCTGGTTTCTGCTACTGACACTTGTTTCTGGTGTAACTAATATCCCAGAGGTATCCCTGAAGCCCCAACAAGCTTCAGATGGGATTCTCCAGTGAAGCAAAGTTGTTGTTGTGGGAGATCCATCTCCTTCTCTTAACTCTGAAACCATATGTTGGCCAAAGCCTTGAGACTAGTCACTGTAAAAGTTTATTGTCAATGAATACAAATTTGTATTGTCAGCATTTCACTGTAGTAAGGAATTTATGTGATAATCACTTCAATTTTAGTAATACTGCTATAATTTTAACATTTTTTAAAAATTCTTTGCAAATAGTGTAGAAGCCAACAATGGTTTATGGTCAACAGTGAGTAAAAAAAGCAAATCAAGAATATCCATTTAAATATATTAAGGAAGATGGATGTATTTACTAGCATTGTGAGATTTTGCTGATATACTCTCAGTAGATTGCCATTTTTTATGCTTCCTTGTGAGAATGTGCCAGCGATACCTTCCCCATTTGACTTACTCACTTTGTGGCTTTTAAATGAGCAAAGTCAGGCATACTTGCTTCTACACATTAGCTGAGTCTTAGGTTTTCAGAAGGATTAATATGTAGTCTTTCAGCTTTCACGCCTTTGTTGCTGACCCAAGACTCATAAAGCAAGAGGGATTGATAGGTTCAGCATTTTCCTCATGTAACATGGAGAAATCATTTAGAAGAGTGATTTATAGTGTTGCAGTGAAACAGTTCATAAAGGATAATGTCTTTCTACTTAGAATTCACATGCTATTACATAGGAAAAGCTTTGCCATTTGAAGGAAAAGTCAGCTGCGGTATCATCAATTTATAGCAGGCTATTTGAATGTGAGATGGAGGGAAACACCCCATCAAACATTTCATTTCTGGGAATATTAGCTTCCCTGATAGTTAAACTTAATTACTCATGGAGGATGTCATTTGTCACTTAGCCATAGATTTGAGATTGTGGTGGAGGATAGTTGGAAAAGAAAATGAAGAGACACTTACCTATATAGCATTTCTGTATTTGTAGAAGAGGTAATTTATTCAAGAATGAGCCTTTACTTCTGTCTTTGACAAATTAAGATGATGCAAAATGGCAACATTGAGAAAGGCTTACCTAGTTTATTCCCACTTCAATATTCAGCAACAATAGTAAGATTAGAATATATTTTCTTGTTATCATCTGACCTGATACTTTTAAATACACATTAGAATGAAAGCAATTATAGCAGTACCCAGATTATTGAACCTATTCCCATCCCTCTTTGATGTTCCACATATTTTTTATTTTTTTTTTGCTGGTTCTCATTTAAATCTCAACTCAGTTCTTTGCTCTCAGTTTAAAACCAGCTGAACCAAATCCAAACCATCAGCTTGCCTGGTCATTGGTTTTGGGAGTTACTCTGCCTGTGGCTACTGCTCCTGCCCTGGTGACCGTGGGAAGCAAGCAAGCAAGTACCTGCTGACACACCAATAACAAAACCGGTGCCCTCTGGGAAAAAAAAGAATATATAGATATATATCTTAAAGATCACAAGCATATCTTTAATTAAAAAATTGCAGTGCTGTACCAGCACAGGCTGTGGAAAGAAGAGGAGTACTGCGCAGGAAGTCAGCTAAAGTGACAGCTAAGAGGAATTATTTTTTTTTTAATATTTAATGTGTAAGTTCGTCGTACACTGTGTACAGAAGTAGAATAACCAGGATAGAGGACACACCTAAAGTTTTGTGAAGGGTAATTGGGACCAGTCATTGCATTAGGTGGCTAAACAAGACAGGGCATTCCTTGCTAAGTTAAGTACACTGCAAAACCAGAATAAAACTTGTTTTATATCAAATCATAGAACCATAGAATCGTAGAATGGTTTGGGTTGGAAGGGGCTTTAAAGATCATCTAGTTCCAACTCTCTGCCTTGAGCAGGAACACCTTCCACTAGGCCAGGTTGCTCAAAACCCCATTCAACCTGCCCTTGGACACTTCCAGGGAGGAGGCATCCTCAGTCAGCTTCCTTGGTCAGCCTGTGTCAGTGTCTCACCACCCTCACAGTGAAAAAATTCTTTATAATGTCTAACCTAAATCTACCCTCTTTCAGTTTAAAGCCATTACCCCTTATTGTATCACTACATGCTCTTGTAAAAAGTCCCCAAATATAAGATTAAACCTGTCTCCTTTAGCCTTCTTCCCTTAACTACTAATTTCTCCGGGTGTTTGCAGTGCTAAATATGGGACTGTAATATTCTGTAATATTTACTGGCGTCATATGGAAAAGATTTGGCAAAGATGCAGCAAAACCTTCTGTTTATTCTGAAATTGCTTAAGGGAAAATGTAATGTGTGTTCCTAATGTGACAGTATACAAACACAAAAATCTGACAGAAACGAACAGAAATAAGTTAGGTTGATCCTATTCTTTACAGGAAAATAATACTATTAGAGCTTAATGGAGTATGCAAAAAAACTTAGTAAAGTGAAAAAGATTACAAAGTGGACTGTAATTTAGACAATTGTAAAGACTGTCTATAGTAGATTGAGCTAGATCCACAATGAAAGCAAGATTTCACTACCTATTAGCCAGTAGCTGGAGCATGTGCTGGTGGTGAAACGCAAATGAGTATATACCTATTTACCTGAGTAAGTAAATAAGAGCCATTTTGCCCTTATTGTCAAAGTATACCTGAATTTTAGTTTTCTGATTGTATCCTGTATGATGCATCCATAAAAATGTCAGCTGTGAGTTGCATCTCAGTTGAAGAACTAGCAAGTGAAAATGTAGTTTTGTGACAATTCGGGTGTTTCTCAGATGTCCACTCCTGTCAGTCAAATATATATAAAATCTACTGAATGCCTTTAAGACTATATGCAAGCGTTGTTTCTGTCCCCATACCTAGGATTTGATCTGTCTTTATTTTGTAGAGAGATTTTTCATTTTTTATGATTTTTAATCATTGGGATATGGATATCTGTCTCTCATATATTAAGTCACCATCCAATGACTAAACCCTAGAGAAACTGGTGTCTCTGATACATAAACTATTACTGAAATTAGAGTAATATATTTAGGTGTAAAGTCCTTTTACAATGAGGCATCTTCAGGTTTAACAGTTTATCTTCTGTTGGTGACATGAGAAGAACAGTGAATGCTTTTATGTGGTGGAAGGCCTGCAGTTATAGAAAACTGCATGCTTTATCTTTGTATTACTGACTGCTGTGGTATTCAGTGCTCTGCAAAGTGACTTACTGCTTTCAGTTACTTTCAGAGTTGCCTTGATACCTGAGATAGCTGGATCTTGGGATTACTCAGACTTCGTCTGTGCTACTAGGGTCATGTGATACCAGAGCCATGAATTTCCTTAAACATAATAAGACATGTGAAATTATCTACATGTGCAAGAAATTTCAGCATTGAGATCAAATGTAGAAGTTGATTTGGAATTAAAATGCTTAGGTAAAATGATGCTTAGTTAGGATCCCTGGGATTTGAGGGTCAGAGGAGATGTAGGCTCTGCTACTGGCATGCCTGTGAGCTTCAAAACCAAATCTCCTTTGAGAATAAATTGTAATTAACTCTCAGGTTTCTGAGTAATGAAGGATTTTGGTGCTCAGGAAAAAATCAGAGATAATATAAACCTATGTAAATGAAGTTTAGAAAAGACAAAGCCCATGCAGTCCACTGCCATGTATATAAAAGTTTACTACTTTCAGTCCTAAGCTGATTTGTAACCTGTAATCACTGAGAATGTCTGCTTCCAAAGATATAAACATGGGCTGAATTTCACTGTAACAGTGTGGCACTACTGGATGCTAAAAAACAACAACAAAAAAAAGCTGGAAGGGTGTCCAGATACCTGAAATTCCCTGTGGAGGACACATCAGAGGAAGCCCAAATAGGTAGTAATAGCCTGGTATCTTCTGAGTGAAAGAGAGAATCAATGAAGTTCCTGCTGAAATCATGTAGCCTTAAGATAAGAGATACTTAAGCATCTCATGATAAACCCTAGAGATAATAGTTTTCAGTCAATAGCAAGTTTCCTGGAATCTTCAGCAATTTGTAGGGAAAACTGGAATTTATTTTTGTAATTTAAATATATCTAAGGTACAAATACAGCTAACCTTTTTGTGTGAACTCACTTAAAGGTTTTTTTACTAAAACCGTCATCCTATCACTGTTATTTTCTTCCCCTGCAATTATATGGGGAAATATACAGCTCATAATGTGACATGCTTAACACCAAGTCAATAGAATTTCATGATAATGTGCCTAAGGGATATTGTCTTACTAGGATTTTTATATTTATATGGAGAGCTCAAATACAGCCTACCTTTTTTTAGCTTAACTTTTATGCTTTTTATGCTTATTAAAGGATTAGCATCTCTGAAAAATTAGCTCTTTTTCAACATTTGCCTTAAGAATTCAAGAATTACCTTACAAGAATTCTGGCTGTATTTTCAGGAATTCTCAATTTAACATGTATTTTTATCTAAAAAAAACACTGTGGCAGAGGGGAAGAAATTCAGAATATAGCATATTTTATGTCACTCTTCTCCAAATGAAATTTTTCCCCATCTCATTTTAAAACTTAGTTTGGTACTATTTTAAAAATAGGATGAATAGTACATTCACTGAAATGTTTAGAAAAGTATTCTTTTTTCAATCATCCTGAAATAATGAGGATGAATAGGTACTTTGGACTGATGTGAAATGAAATGTAGTAATCAATAATATTCATTACTGACAGTTAATCTTGGAAAAGTAACTGGTATTTTCAAAAAGCTTCTGACTAATCTCTTAGGTTATCAAGAACACCATTCAGTAATGTTGGTAACTTACCACCTGTTCTTTCAGTTTCTTTGGATGACTTCTCCAGTTTTACTCTTGTGAGTTTTGTTTTGAAGGCTGCTAACATAGGGGAATTATAACTGATGTAGCTATGTCTCTCATATTTACCATATGTTATAATGGATCTTTTATAAGTACTTCATTGCTGTATGCCACTTACAGGAACTACCTTGGATATAATGGTCTTCGTCTTATTTACTGTATGTATTAATTTAATGTTGTAGAGCTTACAAAGATGGTGTTATAGATAACCTAGCTATCTTTTAATATAAATATATATATATATTTATATATTATATTTTCTGTGGTTCTTCCACACTTTAAGTACTTGGAATTTAGAGCACAGCCTACCTAATTTCAGCTATTGGTTCTCTATTTTTCAAGGGCAAAAGAAAGTTTTAGAATCTCTTAGAATTCATAGGCTCATTTATGTACACAGTTCACTACTACACCCTTTCTCAGTCATGCTTTCATTTATAATGCAACGAAGTGAGTAATTGCCTATGAAAATGCAGTGATAGCGTAGCAACGGATATCTAATTTTGCAGGTTTCATGCCATTAAACTATGTGTAACTAAGCAGTGCAGGAGTTAGGGGTGGAGTAGAACCTGCACATACTCAGGAAAATGCATTTCCTTTTTCAAAGTGAAACTTTGGGTGGCTTCACTTGTACTATTGGTTAGAGGATCCGCCTAGTTGATGGGAGCACTGTCAGCCCTGTACTGTCAGGGGAAGAGCTGGGGTGTGGAGGAGGTTGATTGGGAGATTTGTCAATGCCTAGATCTAAATACACATAAAGAAGTGACACAGTATTTGAAAAATAAACAATAGTAACACTTTGCATTTTCCACCAAATATTGCAAAAGCCCTGCAAATACCATTAGACTTGTAATGTTCATTAATAAAAATAAATAGTATTTAATAAATGAAGAACATGCAGTGAAAGAAGTAATTCTATTTTCTTTTATTAATTCATTTTCTGAAGTTCTTAATAAGGTAATGATAGGGGGTTTTAGATAGGTTAAAAGAATATGTGGCTCAAAAGAGGCTTGGTTAATGTTACATAGGAAGTCTGCTGTAAAACAGGGAACAGAACCCAGATTTCCTGTTTTGTGGGTCTGTCGTAATAAAACAATCCTCCCTCCTTCCTACAATGAATGATTTGGTCCTACAGCCCATCCAGCATTTAGTTGTTTTTGAGACAGAGTGTGTTGCAATGTACAAGTGTGACTCTGAAGTAAAATGTGAGACTTAACATGAATAAGGAACAGTTACACCTAGGCACCCTCTAGGTCCTCCTTAGGTGGCATCTGTCCAGAGTCTTGTAAGGACATTTTGTATAAAACATGGTTGCTTTCACTGTGTATACCACTAGGATGTGGGTTTCTCAGTTACTGATGTATCCCTTTTCCTGTGCTTAGTGCTGCTGCACCAGTGCTCACTCAGAATCCCACTGACATTAAGTGCTCCTAGCACACTTTTGGTCTGAGGCAACCACCCTTTCTGCTACCATGGCTGCATTAGACACTATACTTCAGAAGTGGATCTCAGCTGGGACATGATAATGGCTTGCAGAAAGCTTCGTTGCTTCAACTGTGGCTAGTTTTGTTGAATTAATAGTGTGGCTTCACATGAACAACTAGTGTGGGTCTTGTCATTCTTGGCTGATTCATTCCCTTCCATAGTTGGAGACTTGGCCTGCCCAGGAGCTCCTGCCCTGGGACAGCCTGCTGCTGTCAAGTGTAACAAACCATCAATGCGATTCTGTGCTCTCACAAGTCACAGGCAGTTAAAGAGCCATAATTTTTTACTTTAGACGTGTCATTCTGGTCTCAGAGGGATTGATGGAACAAAGTCCATCTGAGAGCTGCTTATGAGCCATGTCCTTTGGGGGTCAGTTCTAAGGCTGATTCTGTGTAATATGATCTTAATGACATGAATGATGAGACAGAGATGGGGCGTTAGCTGTGCTCTCAGCAGATCATAGTGGGCACGGCAGCTGTTCAGAAGGTTCTTGGTAGGCTGGAGAAATGGGCTTGGGCTTGCAGTTACTGCATGAAGTAGTCCTGCATGTGAGGACCCTGTGCACCAATACAGTTTGGGGCTGACTGGCTGGAATATACCTTTGGTGGAAAGGCTCTGGGAATTGTTGTGAACAACAAATTGACCATCAGCCAATCGTGTGTCTTCACACTGAAGAAGGCCAGTTGTGTCCTGGGCTGTATTAGCGTGACTGCAGCCAGCAAATCAAGGGATGTGGCTCTTTCCCCATGTCTTGTGAAATAAATTCTGTAGTACTGCATCCTATTTTGGGTTCACCCATGAGATGCTCAAGGGGCTGGAACACAAGATGTATGAGTAGAAGCTGCGAGCACTGGGCTTGAGCAAATCCAGCTTTAAGCTGAAAGGTTTGAGAAGAAAATGCTTGCGGGGAATCTCTTACTGCTATCTGGTGCTACCTAGTGGGAGACTGCAGAGAGATTCAATGAGACTCCTCTTGGAAATGCATGGTTAATAGATGAGAGGCACAAGTTGGTAGATGAGGAATTTATTCTAGATGTAAGAAGTTTATTTATTTTTAATCATAGCAGTGGTGAAACACTGTAAGAAGTTGCCCAAAGTGTCTGTGGAATCTCCATGTTTTTAAGAGATTGAAAACTCAGCTAGAGAAGAACATGAGCAACCTGCTTTAGGTGTATTTATTTTGAGTAGGGACTCAAATGAGATGAGTCCCAGAGATCCCTTCCAACCTGAATGATCCTGTGATTTCTCCCAGGTTTGTTTGATCCGATCTCATGAGTACTACTGTACGCTTACAAGCTTTGCAACAGGATGTTAGAAGCTGATTATCACTTATCCTGAAAGTTACTGGTTTGGACCTTAATAATGAGTGTTGTATAATTATGTTGAGCAATTATGACTATAGAGTACAGCTATGTTATCTCTAAGACTGCCATCCCCTCCTTGCTTGTTTTAAATTGCAGTCCATTAAAAAAATAAATTGAAAAAACAAATCATCAATTCTATTGTAGGACTGACTAATGGCAGATCACACCAGTCCCATTTGCTTTCCTCCTTCCCTGATGTAATTTGGACCATATCAGTCTTCATTAAAGGAGCTCCTATTTTTACAGTTATGACAACTTTCCTGCAAGGCTTCTCACACTGGTTTGATTCTGTCCTGTTGAACCGATAAAATTACCTCAGTGCCTGGAAACACATAATTCTTCTGTTTGCATCAGTGGCTTTTCTTCCTGTCTCCACCCATTCATGCTTTTTGCTGCTCTCTTCTATAAATGACTGGCTCTGTGGTACTTGGTCCAGGATTCTGGAACTTCCCAGCTTTATTTTTCATTCACTTTCAACATGCATAACACAGAATACATTTCAAATCTTACAGTTTAACGCTTGTACCTGCCATTTCCTAATGTGCTGATTATGGATCACATATATTCAAAAGAAATCATTACATATTTTTATTTCTTCATTGTTTCAAAAATATTTAATCTGTGTTATCACAGCAGGCACATCTCTGTCTTTATGAGACAGGAAGCAGGAAACATTAAACAAAAGAGAGGGACAAAAGTAGCATAGCAACTCCACTGAGGTAGCATTGCACTTAGCAGCAGAAACTGCAACAAGATAGACTGACAGGGTAAGTCATCCATCAAATAGCTGATAGGTTTGTGTCTTGAAGATCACCACATATCATCTGTAACCCAGCTCCCCAGGGCAGGAGAGGGATGTCTGTAATGACTGGTGAAGTATATTCACAGCTATCTGAATCCAAATAGAAAATCCATCTGTGAAAATATTTTCCAGCTGTGCTTGTGCAAGAGAGAATGAGAGACTGAAAACAACCAGTGGGAAAGTAAAGTCTTTTGAATGGTTTATTTTTTACTTCCATGTACTTGGCAAAATTCACATCTTATATTGACCTATATTTAATATTGTCACGGTAAAATAAAACCAGGCCGAGGTTTAGTTAGGTGTTCTTCAACTATTACTGTGACCTTGTCTAGGCTAGGAGAATGATGTTTTACAGTGTTTGTTAATACAAGTTAGCAAATAACATGTTGTGCAAAATTGTGCATTGATGTGTGAAAACATGCTAGCCTGGGAGTAGATAAACATAGGATTGGCTGGAATAAAATAGCACTAAAGCAAAGCCATACTTAATGTGGTGACACACTTTTTATGTACAACCAATATTTCCACTCAATAAGGGTAGAAAATGAAAGTAGAAAAACTTAAAATGTGGTCAGCATGGAAATGCAGCACTGTGTCAGAACCATGTATAGCATTAGGAGAAGGGTGTGTCCTTTCTTTGTTCTGTTATGCAAAACAGACAATACATTCAGTAATTCAATCTAATCAGACTTTCACAATCAAGTGCTGGCATGAACTATAGCAAATATTTCCTGAATCCCTAGCCAGCCACATTTATAGCAATTGGGGAAAAAATATGACATGTAACCCCTTCATTGCCTGCATTCCTTGCATAAGAAGCAGCAGTCCTATGGACTCTCTTTAGGCACTTCAATCTGATAGGCCATTGTGAATTCCCATGGGAGAAGAAAAATTAATGCTTTTATTTTTCCTTCTCTATTAAAGTTATTCTGCAGCCTCCCAGGAGCAACTCTGCTTGTGCAGGAACCAGAGTGCAGCCTGGTGAGGTCACCCCTAGGTCATTGAGGTGCCCTGTGAATGTTCCTTCTTACAGATTCTTGATCAAGGATCTTCCTCTGGGAGCCATAAGGATATTTATTGAGCACTTGCAGGTACCTGCCCTGTCTTATTATTATCTGCAAATCAGTCCTCTACATTAGAAATAAACTAAGGTTTTTAGCAAGTGCACTTAAAAATTACCTGAGGGTTCATGTGAGTTTTCTACAACTGTTAGAAATATTAGGCAAAATTGAAATATCACAGCTTTGCAAAACAGGCTGTTAAAATGTCATGTTATGAGCAGAGTCTAATTAACTAATGAACATAAACACATTACAGAAAGTTATAATAAAGAATGTTAATAAAATCTCAAAATATATATGCAAACTGCAAGATGGAACAGTATTGATTGATTCACTTTTTAAGTGACTAAAGATGATATACAAGAGCATAAAGAAATTGATGTTTCAGTGAATGACTGCCTTTATAGTATCTCTGCAAGAAATAATCAGAATAGCTAAACAGTCCCTATGCCAGAGCATTTAAACAGTAGAAGTCAATTTTTTTCGTGACAGTGACATGAGAAGATTCATTTAAAATACTGAATTCTGGATGCAGCTATGTATGCATTCAAACTTAAAGTGTATTCAGCTTCCTAGGAAGGTCTTGAATACCCTCAAACCACCCAGAGATGTAAATTTGCTGCAGTTCCCTAGTACTGCTTTTCTTTTCCTGAGAGATGCCTGGTCATAGCTGCTTCCCTCAATACTTTGATGATGGGAGCCAGTTAAAGGGGAGGAACAATATTCATGACCCTCTGCAATTAAAAAGATCTCAGGTTTCAGACATTAAATCTAAAAGTCTTGCAGCAAAATATGTGGGTGTGCAGCCTAGAGATTAACTGAAATAATTCTTGCCAGCTTCTGTTGAGTAAATTAAAGGAATAAATACATTTAATTAAATGAATACGTTAAAGGATATTAGCTGTTTACAGAAACTGTATTAAAAAAGGGAAGTTAAATTCATTATTACAAATACTTCTTTATTTTCTTGTCACTCTCTCAAAAAAACTAGCAAGAATAAGTGTCAATAAAAGACTTGGGATGATATTTCCAGTCCTTGGCTCTTGGGAAAAAATCTCCATTAACTTCAAAAGCATTTAATCAGAAAGCCACTTATGCCTTTTTATTCTCAATTGCGTTTTTTTTCCATTTTAAGTTACGAAAAGTTTTTGTGTACATGAGCATCTAATCTGTTTTCACCAGTTTAGCCAAGGTACCTAAACTCTGGGAGACTGCTGCTTGAATGCAACCTGAACTGGTGGCTGAGGACATTATTTCACACTTGAGAAAACTCTTTATATAACTGTGCCTTGCTGCCTCTGGCAATCTAGAGCCACAAGGAACAAAACTATTCACATACAGCAAGAAGCTTTTATTCACTTAAATGTCCAGATGTGGTGGTTTAATAACATACCTGGATTTGGGGTAAATTGGAGCAAGTTGGAGAAGGATGAAAGTTGCATTAGAATAGTTATAATTTAGGTGTATCCTGAAGCCGTCAGACAGTCAAAGGAAGAGTTCTTTGATTCAAAAATAAAAGAGCTCTTCTTACAAGACCATCATGTATGAACAGTAGTTCAAGCAAAGGAGGTTACCTTCAAGATGTAGTGGTTTTGCTGTGAAATTCTATGTGCTTGCAAGACCTGGCAGCTATTACCAGTACAGGTTTTCTCCCTGTTTCATTTTTCTTTCATTTCTGTTAAGATCTTTTACACAGACTTTCCCATCTTTAATTCTTTTTCACCCTTTATTTTGAAACTCTGTCTCTAAAATGTTCCTTAATTGTTTAATTAGGCTCATGTTAATAATTTCAAGCAAAAACTTCTCACAACATATCTTAATTTTCTTCTTCTGGCAGACAGTCAAGAATTGTGCTCCCCACTCATTAAGACTAAGTACTAAATCTGATCCTAATCAGAAGGATCTAAAAGTCCTTCTCAGACTGGGGCTACACAGACATCTTGAGTCCTTATTTACAGGAGAAAGAATTCAGTTTCAGAATGCGAAGGTGTCTGTGGTGTGTAGGTATGACTGGATAAACAGCCTATGTGTATGAGCCTAAAATGCAAGTACCCATACCACATTGCTCATTGCACCTTTTTACCTTTTTCGTTGTGCTGTTTTGTGTGTGTGTTTTTGTTTGTTTGTTTTTGTTTTGTTTTGAAATATCCTTCTCTTTTATTTCCTTGATTTCCTCAAGATGTCTTTCTGACATGTCCTTTTAAGAGAGTTATGGATAATTCAGGTGGGTTGGTGTGGCAGATCATGCATGCACCCTTGCCTTCCCTACTGCCAGTGCTGGGGATTGTTAAGCTCTCTGGAGATGGTTCAAAAAGAACCCCTAAAGGACCTTTGTTAAGTCAAACTGGGTGGCGCTAAGACCGATTTCTGGTCGTAACCCCTGCTGGGCTGGGGAACTACCAGCAGACTCAGTGGGACCTGGTTTTCCCGGGCAATCTGGGGATTGCCAGGGCGGGACCCTTTGACAAGGTCCCAAGCCAATGGGGTGTCTTGTCCCAAGTAGAATTAACGAATGAATGACCACAGGTCAGATCTGATTTAGTATATAAAAAGAGTTCCCTGCCAGGAAGCCGGTTGGGTTTTCCCTTGGAGTAGCAGGTCTGCCAGGAAGCCTATCCACTTACGTAGGGATGCCACCTAAGGAGACCTCTCAAAATGAATGAGTGACCTCATCTTTGGTGAGTGATGCATTTCTCCTAGATACATCGTTGAATGAGCCTTGTCCCTATTGGGCTATTCCAGATACCTAAGCGGAAGGCTTTCCCTTTTGTCTGAGTGAGCGTGCACATGTGGGATTATTATTATTCACATTAAGATTACCTGTGTTAAGACTAGTCTAGTTAAGACTTAGGAATTCATAAGTAGCTGGGGTGTACTGTATTAATATTCTCAACTGACATCCAAATCTGGTATTATTTTTTATTTATGAGAGTATTAAATAATGATGCTCAAAATAAATATTCATTCTTAGTCAGCTCCTGTGCGTTTTTGGGTGCCTCTGTCACAGTTAGATCTGGGTGATGCTGTGGTTCAGAAGTATTTTCAGTGATCTGGCTGCACCTGTGATAGCGTTTATTGTTTGACATCAAGCAGCTCATTTCTGGCCGTATTTTAGTTTACAAAGAAGAGAGTTAATAAGTCTTTCTCCCAAAAATTGCATTCATCCTGAGACAGTTGTAAAAACAGGCTAAAGTCAATATGTTTTTTTTTTTTGCTTAGCATGGCCTGAACTGTATGTGTTACCCACTGAGTAAAGAAAATTATCCTTGTTGCCGTGTGACTCTCATATCACTGTTACAGATATATTCAGACTAAAAGAAAGACTTACGTGCATTAATATAGAAGTGCGTCCTGGAAACTAAATAGTGTTTCTATTTAATTCAGTACAACTGTACAATAAATTATGTGTCTAGAAGAGAATAGTTCTGTTTTATTTTACTTTTGATCAAATTGCACAAATAGTATCACTTACGCTTCTATTTCATCCTACAAACAAAAAATTAAAGTACTAACAGAATATTGAATAAATTGAGACTTCCTTGTCTGAGATTGAACTGAGACGTAAGTGGGAAAAAGTGATAGACTAATGGAAGCAGCCTAAAGGAATGATGAATTCCATTCTTCTTTAGGAGGCTTGAATTACATATTGACACACAGAATTATGCTAAAGGGATCTGTTTGGAATCACATTTTTTATGGGATGAATTGAAAGAAATTATGGTTCTGATCATTCCTACTACATATAGAGAGCATGTTTTCTTTTTTCATTTTGCAGTTGTCCCCTATACCTTCTCAAGAGTGATATGGAAGTGCACAGGGCATAAATTTTATACATGAAAATGTACTGGAGTGAAAAATATGTGTGGATATACACAACTCCATTATTCTGTTGATGCTCAGTATGCAATTTCACTGTTCCTGATGCCAATGACACTGAAGAGATGCTAGTATTATTAGTGTTGACATTATCAGTACTACTCCACAAAGCATTGCAAAACCCTGTATACTTTCATTCTGTCCAGCATTCCCTTCTTCCCTCTTCCTCACCCCCAATTGTTGCTGGAGCAGCAGTGAGGAAGAGGGAGTTACATTGATTATTTAGGTATTGACCTAATTTTAGTACTAAAGAGCTTCTAAAACTAAAATTTCCAGGAAAAATAATACTCAGTTTTTCATTTCCCCCCCTATGAGTTTCTTCATTTGTATTCCTCCTCTATATATCCCACTCACCAACATCCTATAACTATCAGAACATCTTTTTCTTTCCTTTTTTCCTTCTTTCCTTTTTTCTTCTTTTCTTTTTTCTTCTTTCCTTTTTTCCTTCTTTCCTTTTTTCCTTCTGTCTTTTTTTCCTTCTCTCTTTTTTCCTTCTTTTTTCCTTCTTTTTTCCTTCTTTTTTTCCTTCTTTTTTTCCTTCTTTTTTCTTCTTTCTTTTTCCTTTTTTTACTTTTTTTTTACTCTTTTATTTTTTTCCTTTTTCCCTTCTGTCTTTCACGTCTTTCTTCTTTTTCCCCCTGTTCAGATAACTATGTAAATGTAAATCTGAATTTATGACAAACATTCTAAATGCATTATATTATACCAGCACTTTAGAAACTTCTGGGCTGTTATGTATATACCATCTTTGTTCTCCTAAATGTAAATGTATAGAATAATTAATAATTTTTCCTGATGCCTCCACTGACCAAATACCTCTGACATGTTGTCTTTTCGGATAAAGTTCTTCTCTGAAACGAAGTTTAAACACAGAAAACAGTAAGATAAAGACACTGGTATTAAGTAAAAAAGTTCTGTTGGTTTACTATCAGCATCCCCTAGCGGTGATATTTATTCTTTTCTTATCAGACTTGTCCAGGAGAAGTAATTTGATAGATGTGCATACATAGACTAGAAAATCAAGGAACTGGTGATGCTTTAAAAATGATACAGTGTGTGGAAAAAATAAAATAAAATGTACAGGTCTTGCCTGTTAAGTTTTCAAAATTATTTTAGAGGTGAAAAAGGTGAGGAAACTGACAAAACCCCCATTTCTTGAATCATTTATCTCATTTGCTTAAAGAATGTTGGTAGGGAAGTAAATGGTGAGAATTTTAAAACACTTTCTGCTTTGGTTCTCATACAGGAATCCCTTGCTATTATTATTTGTTTTCATGACATTGCAGCAGATAGTTAAATACAAAAGTGAGTTAAACGGAAAAATTTTGTTAAACTTTTTCAAAGGTCTATTGAAATTGTGTGGCCTTGTATTTACATTTAACTTAATGTAAACCTTAGTATAACTAAACTTCTTAGATAGTGATGTCCAAAACAATTGAGAAATTAATCTTAATATGTTGGACTGCTCTGGTGAGACCACACCTGGAGTACTGCATACAGTTCTGGAGCCCTAAACACATGAAGGACATAGAGCACTTGGAGCAAGTCCAGAAGAGGGCTAGAAAGATGATCTGAGGGTTGGAGCACCTCTGCTATGAAGACAGGCTGAGGGAGTTGGGGCTGTTCAGCCTGGAGAAGAGAAGACTCTGAGGAGACCTCATAGTGGTCTTCCAGTACCTGAAGGGGGCCTGCAGGAAAGTTGAGGAGGGACTTTTTACCAGGATGTGTAGTGATAGGACAAGAGGTAATGGTTTTAATCTGGAAGAGGGTAAATTTAGGTCAAACATTAGGCAGACATTCTTTAGTATAAGGGTGGTGAGACACAGGAACAGACTGCCCGGGGAGGTTTTGGATGCCCCCTCCCTAGAAATGTTCAAGGCCAGGTTGGAAAGGGCTTTGAACAACCTGGTCTAATGAAAAGTGTCCCTGCCCATGCAGGGGGGTTGGAAGTAGATGATCTTTAAGGTCCCTTCCAACCCAAACCATTCTATGATTTTGGACTGTTATGTTGCAGGTTTAAGCATGTACTGTCTGTTTTCAACACATTAATCAATTTTGACTAAAAATTAACTAGGTTCTGCCAAGAAGCCCAAGGATCAGTGAAAAAAAAAAAAAAAAAGAGTGGAATCGAACCTCCTGAGTCACTCAAGTCTTATTTTAAAGTATTTTTAAGTGTTGTCCAACAAATTAAGATTAATTTATCAATTGTTTTGGACATCACTGTCTAAGAAGTTCAGTTATGCTAAGGTTTACATTAAGTTAAATGTAAATACACAGCCACACAATTTCAGCTGCCCTGATGTGTTTATCCTAATGCTTCCTTTTTTACTATTTTCCGTTGTTTATCCATTCCCACACATCCTTGTCATTACCATTCAGGAATATGTATAGACATGCCCCATAGGCCAATTCTCCCCTTCATCCCTGTCTGTGTAGCTCTGGCTTCTGCAAGCTTACTGGCCACTTCTCTTTCATTGAATTTAACTGTGCAGTGAGTGAGGGGCCTCTGCAATGCTGCTTTCCATAGCCACTATCACCTTTGGAGTCTGCAGGGACTGTCAGTGAAGAGTGTACTTGTCTTAAACTTATGTGGGGAAGAAGAAGAACCATTTCCTACAGTACTTTTGGTCATTATATGAGAGTCCATCATAGGGTGGTGCTTTTTTTGGCCAGGGGTGTCTTGGTTCAGTGATCAGGGTGAACCAAAAAAGAACAGAATTGCTATTACTCTCCTCCACCCTCCCAGGGGAAGATAGAAAGGAAATTATGAAGAGAGACTTGCAGGTTGGAAGTTAAAACTGGAACAGGTTTAATAGAACAGTGAAGGGATTGTAACGTGTGATAAGGAACAAATATACAAACATATTTAAAACATATTCTCAATCATGGCTGATATAAAAAGTGGCCAACAGTCCCTAGTGGCAAAGCCAACTTGGGGAAGGGGTCCAAGGCTCTTCCCAGAACCTGACGGATTCAGATCCTGCAGAGCATGTGACGAGCTGATGACAAAGAGCAGGAGCCTCTCTCCAGGACCTCCAGATGCAGTGGAGCAGCAAGGAAGAAGGGGTGACTGGGTCCTGCAGGGTTTTATAGGGTATGGCAGGAAATGAGAGGGAATACTGACCCCTCCCTGTCCTGCCCCCTGGATCACTCGGGGTCCTAAACAGGCTCTCTCTAAGTCCTGATACTGATATCATAAAAATAGCCTGTGCCCCCTCAAACCATAACACAGGTTTGATTAATAATTCTTCTTCCTCAAAACAATTAATAGTTTATTATATCAGTGTTTGGTGTACTTTGCTTCCCAGAATAATTCACTGGGAAATTAGTGCAGTCTGGTTGCTCTTTGTAGTGGCTGTGGTGCAATGGTTGGTTTTACTCTTCTCTAAATACTCATTATGGTATTGATAAGCAGGGCATCAACGTAAGTGGTTGAACCATCCCTAGTATTTCAGGTGCTGTTTGAACTCCTTCATAGGCAATAAGGATCTCTTTCTCTTGAGAGATGAGATCAGATATTCTGGGCTGATGCACCCAAACTGTGTAATAAATTTGGGAACTGTTATCTCAGAGAGACTATTTCCCACAGCTAGTTTACCTTTTAATGGTGCAGACACTGGAGGTTTACATATTGGTCTTCATTTAGAGTAGCTGCAATAGTCCTCATCTTGCCAGAAAATGAAGGGGAATTATCAAGGTACTCAGGAATAGACAACTCTTGACAATGTGGCTTTGACATGTATTGCTAGGAAACAGTGGGCCAAGCTGGGAAAATCAGCACATGAAAACACTAAGACAGAAGGGCATCCCAAAATATGTCAGTTATCACTCTTGATTACTTTTGATTGCTGGTGGCTAAAATAAGCTCATTGCTGTGAGCAAGAAAAAAAATCTCTTCTAGACTGATGTCTGCTATATTTAAGAAGGCAGGCTACTGTAAGGGGTAAATCCAAATACTGTTGCATTCAGTATCTAACACCAATTTCTGTTTTGAATTGAAATTATCTGCAAGATGCTGAATTTTGTCTAGCAGTGTAGATTAAAAAAAATTTAAGAACTAAATTGCAAATAGCTGTTTCTCACTGAATGCTGTTCACATATGAATTAAACATCAGATACTTGGAAGAAGAATAAAAAATCTATCAAATGTAGGGCAGAAGAGATAAAATGTGAGCCTAAAGTGGAGAAAAGAAAAGAGAAGAGAAGAAAAGAGAAGAAAAGAAAAGAAAAGAAAAGAAAAGAGAAAAGGAGAGGGTTCTAGATTCCTTTTCCAAAACATCTGAATTTAGGAAAACAGAAGTTGTTATAAATTCAACTAATGATATGGTGAAAGAGTACATCTCACTTTGTAGCATTATCTGGTGTTTCAGTCTCTCCCATAGCCAAGTGACAGCTCGTGTTCTTGGCTGATCATTCACAGGCTGCCATGTAAAAGAAAAAAGGTCTTTATTACTCCTTATCATGAATACCTTCATTTTCCCATACTCTAGTGCTTAGTTGGACTACTTCATGCACTGTGGTGCGAAGAATAATTGTGGACATGCTAGAAAAGAACTGGAATTTTTATGTGGATTTTGTTTTGATGTGACTGCAGAGAGATACTCTCACCAGATTGACCTGTGCAAGTAACACCTCCATCTGGTTACCAATCAGGAAATAAAAGAAAGCCCAAGCGTTGATTTAGTTTAGATTGCTTTGATTTGAATCTATAATTACTTTATCTTGCTGAAATTACCATTTTGTTTATTTCATGCAAAATATTCCATACAAATCTAAGAATTTCATTTTGCTGCCTTCCTATCCTAGGCTTTGGTTTACTTCAGCATGATCTCAGATACAATACAGAGCTGTAAGAATACAGAGAATTAACACTCTTGCTTATATGACTGGCTAATGGCAAAGAAATTTTTAAAGCTTGTTCCCAGAAGAAACTTCCAAAAACCCATGCATACCCACCTTTGTCTCTTATTTTACCTATATATTTATCCCCAGAATTTCTGAGATTAACTCTAAAATGTTTGCTATATTAGCATATCAAGTTTGCTTTATAAATTATTTAAAATTGAGCCAGTTCTACATTAACAGCAATAGGTTATCCTTTCATTGCAACAGAACAAGATGGCTTATTAAAAATATCTGATTTTAAATCCATTGCAGTTCTATATATTGATGTCAAACATGTTATTACATTTCTTCCCCATTTCTCAACCAATTAAATCTTTTTCTTAACAAGGAAATGATTGTATAATTCAGTCACTTTTCTGCCTTCTAATTAAGTGAACCTCTCAAGGGTCTAATTTCCTGCAAAGCTAAAAATCCCATTCACATGAATACAGTGAAAGAAGGTCAACAGCAGGAACTGAGAACATTTTATACTTCATAACATGGACATCTCTGCATTTTCCTCTAATGTAGTTTAACTCTCTAGTAGATGTGAGATTTCAGCTGGCTTTCCCCTGTGTAAGGAATGATTCAGTCTGTATGTTTCAGCCAGAAAGATGAATTTTAACAGCCTTAAATGGAACATTAAAAAATGCATTCAACTAAAACTATTTGTTGAATAGCCAAATAACTCTGAAATAACCAGAGCTTCATTTGTCAACAAGTTTAGTTGCTTCTCTTGAACTCAAATAACATACATGGTGAAGTCATGGCTGCTGGCTATGAAGAATTTTCAAAAGAACCCTCCAGCACAAACTGGTCCTCTGCACCAGAACTAACTGGATTGCTTCAGAAATATGTTAGTTATAACTAGTGACAAAAACTTTAGGATTTGCAACTTGCAGTCGCAACTTTCATCTATAGAAAACTCTACAGACTCCACTCTATTCTCTTTTCCTGTACTGTGATGTCGTTTCAAAGGCAGAAGGTACCAGGGAGATTGTGACTAGTGCTAAACAGGGCTTGTGGAGGAGCCACGTAGTTCCCTGGTATTGCAAGGGCACTAAGCAGTCACTTTTATTCTAACCAAACTCTCAGTTTCTTCAAACCCAACTTCTGAACTTCATAAAACTTCTGCATAATTTTTTATCATGAAGTAAAAAAGCAATCAAGAGCAATCTTTTTCTTGGTAGCAGGATTTTTTCAACAGAAGAGCTTCTCTAGTAATGTGACGGACAGAGTCATGAACAAAGTATCTTTTATCAAGCAATGATTGTAGTGTGTTAAAATCTGTGTCAAATATCTCAAAATGATGCTGTTACTGCAGAAAAATAAAAATTAAGCACTCTACTTGGAAACACAGGAAATCAAGCTGGTAAACCAATAGGTGTTAGTTCTGTAATGAAAGAGCTTCAACCTTGAATTTTGAATTTAAATCAATGTAACCTTAACCTGCAGAAATAGAAAAGTGTGAAGAACAGGCATTATACCAACTTTGAAAGTAGGACAGGAACTAAATGTAGAATTCAGTATATGATGTTTCTTAAAAAAAATCGTGGTCATGCTGAGATGTGTGATTGACAGTGAAAAATACCTTTGGACTACTCAAAGATCAATTTTAATTGGAAGTTAGGTCAGATGTAGGAAAGTAACTTTTGGTAACCAAGATGTTATGCCTGAAACTAACTCAAAATAACGATCAAAATCACAGGACTCAAAGGCTCGAGGTGACCTTAAAAAATCTTTCTATTTTATCTGACTTCTCTTATGCAGGATTAACTATAGGTAACCCATTTCTGCTATGTCTAATCTGTTCCTTCATCTGTGATTTTTGTCTGTCATGCTGGCCAATACTCTCTCACTGTTGTTCCCTAACCTCTCCGTATTGATCTACTGTGTCTTGTCTTATATGCAGATGCTAGGCTCTGTGGGACAGGATTTAATTTTTTATACTACTTTTGCACTTTGTATGTTCCATGGAAAAGATGAATAGGTGATGCAGAAATATGAATTATAGAAATCCTGTTGCCTGCTTTTTGTAGTTCTGCTATGTAGCCAATGTACTGCCAAACTGATCTTAGTTCCATTGATTCAGTTACATTGCATAGGAGCATATGAACTTTCATAATAGTCTTGTCTGCACCTACTGTCACCGGTTGCAATTGAGCAAGGCACTTCACTACCAAGCCCCTGAGCATCTCCGTTTAACTCTGAGTTTGTCCCTGTTTCAGACGAGGGAGGGACCACAAAACATCAGGAGGACTGTTCCACCCCCAATTATGTAAGAGTTGATGATTGGCTGTTTTCTTTTAAAAATTTTTCATTTTTGTTCAGATAACTTTTACTCAATGAATTGTTACGCATTCCTTTTCTAGACAAAGAATTTGTGCCGGTGGTTGGAAGGGTCACTTCTCTGTTTTGTCTCATTTCTGCTCAAAGAAGTGGCACTGTGATCTGATCTTGTGGTTTCAAAGACATGAGGCTCTCTAATACCAGATCCTCAGATTCTTTCATGGCTTACTCAGTCCTTTGCTCTTTTGAGAAAAGTAATGGGTAATTTTCTGTGGTTTTATATTTCAGCTGTTACCTTAAAAACCCTATGCCTTAACCATTTGGACAGTACACCCCTTTTTCACTCCATCCTACTACTGCATGGCTTTCTGTATACAGGTTTTACAGTTATGTGTCAGCACTGGTCCAGCAATATCTGCTTCTCAAAACATACTGAAAAAAACTGGGGAGGGATGTATTACTAGGCATGTAGTAAGAGTACAAAGGGTAATGGATTAAAACTTGAACAGGGAAGATTCAGATTAGACATTAGGATGAAATCTTCACTATGAGGGTGGTGAGGCATTGGAATAGGTTGCCCAGGGAAGCTGTGGAAGCCCCATCCCTGGAGTATTCAAGTGCAAGTTGTATGGGGCTCTGAACAGCCTGATCTAGTGGGACGTGTCCTTGCCAATGGAGGGGGGTTGGATCTAGGTGATCTCTAAGGTAGCTTTCAACCCTAGCCATTCTATGATTCTATGAAAACACAGCCCCTCTTGAATGGAAAAATTTCGTAGCATGTTTGAGTAAGTGGGATAAATGAAAAACTACTAGTATATTAGTAGAAGCTTTAGAAGAAAGATGAGAAGAGACAGTGACTGACCTTAAAAGGATCCATTTTTTAAACAACGATTTATCAGGCAAAATGTCAGAGAAGATCAAAACAAAGAACTCTGGTTCTTCTGTGCAGGTTTTTTTAGACTTAAAGTCCAAGTTTATTCTGCCTGTCAGGAGAGCAGCTAATGAAGGACTTTCTGAGGACTTCTGCTGTGATCCTTGTGGTTATAAAAGGGAGTGAAAAATGAATATTCTTCTTGCTCCAGTAGTGATCTTCAGACATTCTTAAAATGCCTTCACTCAAACTGTTTTGCGGCCATTTCACATCCCACAAAGTGGGCACGGCTCCCCAGAGGTGGGGGCCCAAATTAAATTTCACATCCCACAAGGTGGGTACAGGGTTGCATCCCACAAAGTGAGAACAGGTAGAGTTCCCCAGAGGTGGGGGTCAACCCAGGGAAATTCAGATCCAATCCTCCTCTCTTAATTAATCTCTTTTAACAACCCAGTTGGCAAGATTAACCTCTGGAATTCTCTGTATGGTATTCTACGAGTAAGACCATTACTCCGGAGGCTTATACAAAATATTACTTAACTAAAATTAAGTAAGATTATAAAGCTAGTGAAAAAAAATCACACAACAATATCACCCTCAAAGCAACAGATTCTAACCAGAAGGACTTAGCATAATGCTGCTCTCAATACAACAGGTTACAACCAATGGAACTTCGCAAAATTGTACTCTCAAAAAAACAGGTTACAACTGGAAAAACTTAGCAAAATTAGAAATTATGTTACCCATATGTGCTGAGAATAAGGTTAGCAACAGAGAGAGTGAGACAGAGAGAGAGAGATGAAAAATGAGGGGATAAGAAAGATACCACCATTCTTGATGATCTCAACATGACGTTGTGGTCCTTGGATGGCAGGTGTGCACACTGAGCATTTCAAGTCTGCCTCTTTAATGGCACCTAGCCCTGCCTCTCCTGGTGAGGTTCAGCCTACTTTGTGGAGATGCAGTGTTGGATTTGGGAATGTTCTGATAATTAGTCAGTGAGGCACGAGGGTCCAGGTGATCACTTGCCCCCTCCATCTTGTTGACCTAGCAATGATCTTTATTTTCATGCGTGTGGTCTGTCTTAAACAGGAAAGTGATCTTTCACCAGATGGCACTATGCCTCCACAGGGCTCCTCTTGTCAGCCACTGTTCTTTATCAAGTAAGGACAGTGTCCTATTTATCAGGGTGGCTGCCAAAGGAGGGCCTCTTTTTGTGAGAACAGGGTCCAGGTGGCTTATCGAGTGAAGATCCAGCCCAAGCACAATGTCCAGTTTGTCAGGGTGGCTGTTTTGAGACAATTTTTCATTTTGGGACTCTATAAGCCATTTCAGAAATTTGACTTGATAAGACTATGGAAAGACTATGATTCGACCTTCATTTCAAGTGTTTTTTTTTGTGCTCGCAAGAGCAATGGGTAGTAATGAGGAATACTATTGTATGTTTAGTGACAATTGGGTTGCTCAGTAGCCATAGTGTTATGTACAAGGGGTAAATCTTGTCTAGGCACCAGTAAACTTTCAGAACATTTACAGCATTATAGACTGTAATTCTTGCTCCCTGTGTGATCCTGGTTTTGTTTTCTGCAAGTACTTTAAGTGCTCCAAACTACTACTGGGTCAAAAATACCTAGTTTGTAACAGTAAATAACAAATACAACATTCTTATGTTGTGAAAAATAAGATAAAATACACATAGAATAAGACTGTCTATACTGCAGGGTATAAAACAGTCACATAGTCACCTCAAGGCAGCATAATCATCCTTTAGAAGGATGTGCATATTCCACCAAATCACTTAGGACTAGCTGCTGTGAAAAGAGAAGAAATGAAAATGGAAAGAAACCAGAATAAACAGGCTGGTGTTTTAAAATGGCCTGGCATTTTCTAAATCTCAAAACAGTAAAAAGATCTCTGAAAGTGAGAAAATTTTACTCTGTATTTTCTGCTCACCAGCCAACATGCACAGGAAGAGGCAGAGCATCTCAGCTGTTGCTATAAAGGGTTCTGTGGCTGCCATTTTTAATTTTGTGTAGAATTTAAATTTAAAAAAGTGTAAAATCTCCCTAGTGTCTGTTGTATTCATCTGATCAGCTTGCTCTGGTAGCAGCAGCATGAATACTACCAGTTGCTGTGAGTAGCACACCTGTGTGTTTAGCTCTCATCCTAGCTGAACCCCTCTCTCAAGCTATGTTTTGTCAGGGTGTGGCATTCTTACATGAAGATGTTTTGCAGTTTCAGTTTCTGCAAGGTGCAGAATATCCTGGTGAAATATCTTAATTTTTCTCTTTGTTTTATAATATGTGTATGCATATGCATATCTTTATTTATGGCTGTATCCATATATATATTAATATAATGATGTCTGCTTATATCTGTGTATATATATGTATAAGTATGTATGGACATTTAAATATATAATCATATATGTACATTGCAGACCCACATATATAGACTAATATTTTAAGCCTTTAGAGGTTTTGGGTTTTTTTTAGTCTTTTTTTTTTTTTAATTTTAATTCTAGTGTAGAGGTCTCGCTTGCTTTGGAAAATTCTTCCATAAGATTTCTCTGCTTTGAAAATAACAGCATGTTACTACATTGTAAAGCTTAGAGAAAATGAACTCTGAAATACAAAGTGAGGAGAGGTGGATAGAATTTTAATCTGTTCTGTGAGAGCACAATGATGTTTCAAATGAGAAAAATAATTTGGTTTTCCTGTGTCTATGCCTGCCTTTCAAACAATATGATTTTAATTATTCCTCTTTGCTTTGTATAAGCTTGGCCCTTGGTTAAAATATACAGTTCATCTACAGCACCTAATACGTACCTCAGTCCTTTGCTGGATCTGGAGCACTGTGTGATGATACTCAGGAGAACTTTCTTTGATCTCCAATCTTCTGCCCTAGAGCTTCCTACTCAGCCCTCCTGGAAGCTGGTTTCAAATTACTTCCTTATAGTGAAGGTATTTGTGATTATTCTTTAATTTTGAATATCTCTCTCCTGTCTTCAAATTAACCCTTTTATTTTGATCTCCCTTTTATAGTGTTTTAGAAAGTGTTTACCCCTTAAGAGTTTATAGTGTTTACCTTGCCATTTTGTTTGAGTGACACTGTGAAAGAAGACGTATCTACTAAGAGTTTATACTAAAAAAAATATCATATGGGCCTTGGGAATATCTTACGCAGATATTACAGCATGTATCTGTAGATGAGCTGTGTAACTATTTTGTTAGTATAAAAGGAAAGGCTTAGTTCAGTTAGATTTCATTTCCTGATCTTTAGCTCATATTTTTCAAGGAGAGGTCATGAATCTGAGAACAAATGTGATACATGAGGAAAAATGCCTGGTTTGCGTTTCAAGAACTTTCCAATTGTCTAGCTTCTACTGTGTAAGATACTGTGTATCTGTCCATGTTATGATGGCTTCCAGTAAGTCCCTGTCATGTAGTGGATGAGTTCATTTACAGTACAGTCCTGAACTGGTTATAAATTCCACATGAACATGCTGCAGTTGATACTGTAGTTGATGGTATTACAGTCCAACAAACTAGGCTGTCCATCTCCTTAGAGTGGTAGTTCCTGGTTCATACCTGTTTGTTTGCTTAATCCCCTGCTGTCGTCTGTCACTACCTTTGACTCTTCTGAGCCTGGTTCCCTGCTGCAGGCATGCCAGCCTTGCAGGAGGCTCATCCTCAACTACTGAGGCTTTCTCTCCTTGGCTTTAAGATTTTGCAGTGAACTCTTTATTTTGTGATCCAGTGGAAACCCATGGTGAGAGAGAAACTGAAAATGCTCTAAGGAGTGTGGTACAGATACTATGACAAGGGAACATGTGATAGGGGCCCAGGTGTGGCTGGAACCTGAAATGTGCAAGATATTTTTGGCCATGTCATATAGGGTGATTTTTCTCTTAATTTTAAGAAAAAAATTATCTACAATATTGATAAGTGGTTTCTAGTGATCTGATAGCCATTTTGAATTTTTGAGAGAGAAAAGTGTGGCCCATTTAAAAAATAAAGATAAACACATCCTGAAAACAAAACCCCAATTCCCAAACCCCCAAGCAGAAAAAAAAGAGGCGATAGGTGTGAGCAACCTAGGTATAAACAAGGAAAAAAGGCCACTCCACATTTTGTGTCATACTTTTCTGACAAGTAAGTTTTTGTGTTGTTCGCTGTTTCCAAATATTCTGGTAGTATCGTCTTGCAGTGTTTGAATTGCAAGGCCAAATGAAATGTAGGGGAAGTCCTGAAGAGGTTTTCTAGATCTTTCCTCTCCTTAAATAAACACATATGTACCACACATCATGGTGTGGACCCAGAGGTAGTCATTCTAGTCCTTGGTGGAAGTTCTCCCTCTCCACCTCCTGTGTTTCCAAGTACCATTACCTTCCTCAGCTTTCCATTAACACTTGCACAATTTCCTGGCTGTGAACAGTTTTCAGAGTGCAAAAGGATGGCTGTGACCTCTGCTCTTTCTGGATTTTTTGCAGTAGCATTGAGCACTTCAAAAATGTACATATAATTGTACATAGCAAACTAACATACCAGGCAATGGATTCATTGCTAGTGATGAAAAAAACACAGGGTATCAGCTGATATTTATCATAAGTATAGCTATTATGTCATATATGTATGTAATGTACTGCAACGTGCACCCAGTAAGTCTGTATAAACACATTGGAAGACTGGTTCTGAGACCCTGATAGTCCAAGTTGTTGCATATGTGCCCATTCCTAGTCACTGAACATATCTACAGTGTTCATTTCAAACACAGAACATTAGCAAAAAAAGAAGGGTCATGAATGATCCTCATACTAAAATTTTTCAACAGAATAATTTAACCTGTGAAAAATTGAAAAATAAAGTACAGCTTTTAAAGCTGCTGAAAAATTCCCTAAGCCCACAAAAAAAAAAAAAAAAAAAAATCCTTTTTTCTTCTCACTGCTAAGCAACTTACAGTAGTATCTGTTTTGTGACCACTGAAAGGTAAGTTGTTTTTTTTTAAGCAATGGGGGCATCTTAGCAACTTGATCTGAACTTGTCTCTTTTTAATGGTGTGGTGATTTTCAGCATATGAGCTGTGTAAAGTTATTCAAATGAATGCCTACTTTTCTATGGACTGGTAGAGAATTTACTTTAATTAAATAAAATATACCTCAATGAATACAAATCTATCTGTCTGTCTGCAGTGAGTAAACAATATAAGTATCTTTCTGTATTGGCGTAATAGTTTCTCCTCTTAAAAAGAGTACATCTTTGAAAATGGAAAATACCAAGAAAATAAGTAATATTTCTCATAAACATAAGCTCCTGGATCTTTTAGGATGCAATTAGATGATGCAGATCACTTGATCCCAGATATTTTTCTTGGAATAAGAATGTGAAAGAGCTAATTTTAATTAGTTTGTATTTGTAGAACTGCACACCCACAAAAAATCTCCAACTGTCACAGCAGCCAGTAATTGGCGGAGAGTTGCTTTGATAAAGGTGCGAAGAGATCCCTGCTGGTTCAAGACAGGTGGACATCAACTTGAATCCAATTTACATCTTTATATGCACAATAGAAAAGATTTGCATTACATTGCCTAGATGAAAGGGAGCTTTTAGTCTGAGCTCCTCATTTACTTTCCCCTCTTCCTTTTTTTTTTCTTCCCCAAGTATCCAAACTATCTGTAGCAAAGTTTTAATGAAGATACCTTGTTCAGCTGCTGTTTGAGGCAGCTATTTACTCAACCAAGACTCAAATCTGAACTCATGCTGGGCTGAAAAAGAAAAGCCATACTGATAATTGGACAGACCTGAAATTGGATGGTCTGCTTTACCCACAGCTTGAATCAAGCGAGTGTATCTTCAATGTCAAGTTATTTTTATTTTGTTGCCTGGTCGAAGTCCCTTGCAACTCTTGCTGGCACTTAACAAGAGAACTGCAGTGGAACGTGACTGCTCTGAAAGGTAAAAGAAAAGGCTACTGATGGGCAACTTTGGACTATTTAAATCTAGCTACATGTTTAAATGATTAATCCATATTTAAACTGTTAATTCAGATCCAAACTTTTACTGCATCTCAAAGTTTTCTGATTAAGAGTCCAATGATCAAGATCCAGGATAATGGAGATGCCTCCAAATGTCCAATCTGAACCTTATAAATGATGCTGAAAGTGGGCAGAGTAGTGAGGATACATTGCCTTCATGCTTCCCCAGCCCCCCTTAATACATTCTCTATGTGAAAATCAATATATGGCCTTGTATGAATGTGGTGTGTTGACCCTGGCTAGATGCCAGGTGCCCACCAGACCACTTTATCGCTCCTCCTCCTCTACGGTACAGAGGAGAAAAGATATAATTAAAGTATTGTGGGTCAGGATAAGGACAGGGAGAGATCACCCAGGCATTACCATCAGGGACAAAACAGACCAACTTGGGGAATTAATTTTATGTATTACCTACCAAAAATCAGAGTAAGGTAATAAGAAATAAACCCAAATCTTAAAACACCTTCCCCAACCCCTCCCTTCTTCTCTGGCTCAACTACTGATTTTTCTCTACCTTATTCTCTCCACAGCGGCACAAAGGAATGGGAAATGGGGGTTGCAGTCAGTTTATATTACAAATTGTCTCTGCTCCTCCTTTCTCCTTACACTCTTTCTGTGCTCCAGGATGGGGTCCATCCCACAGGGGACAGTCCACCATGAACTTCTCCACCCTGAGGCATTCCCATGGGCTGCAGTTCTTCAAACAGACTTCTCCACTGGGTGTCTTTCTCACAGGGTGCTGTCCTTCAGGAACAGAGTGCTCCAGTATTGGTGCCCCATGGAGTCACAAGTCCTGCCAGCAAACCTACTCCAGCATGGGTTTCTCTCTCCAAGGGTCTTCAAGTCCTGTCAGAAGCTTGCTCCAATGCAGGCTGTCCGTGGGGTCATTTGGGCATCCACCTGCTCTGGTGTGGGGCCCTCCTTGGACTGCAGGTGGATATCTGCTCCACTATGGACCTTGATGAGCTGCATGGAGACAGCCTGCCTCACCATGGTCTTCACCAGAGGCTACAGAAGAATCTCTGCTCTGGCACCTGGAGCACCTCCTCCCACTCCTTCTTCACTGATCTTGGTGTCTGCAGGGTTGTTTCTGTCACTTATTCTTACTATTTTCTTCTGTTGTCATTGCCACAGTATTTCCCCCCACCCCTTCTAAAATGTGTTATCACAGAGGTGCTAAGATAGTTGCTGCCAGTGGCAGGTCTGTCTTGGAGCTGGCTGATGCTGGCTCTATCAAATGTGAGAGAAGCTACCCTTGTGGTCTGCCCACTGCCAAAACCTTGCCATGCAAACCTAATATAACCATCTTGTAGTTGAAGGATGTGATTACACTTCCCACTTCAACTTTATTTGCATAATTTTTCAGGTCAACCTGAGTTGTGAAAAATTAAAGACTAGAAAAATTATGACTACTTTCCAAAATTATATTGTGCCGTTAAAGCTTTGTATTTCATTTCATACCGAGAATTTATTTGCGAGTGTTAGTCTAACAGGTTATGTCTTTCTATGTTGGATAGTCATGTGTGGCAATAAGAAAGTAAAATAACTGAAAGTATTTTCTCATGCCTTTGCTGTGGCTATGTCGTGTCTTTGCATAGTAATACACCAATGGGTGCAGCACATTCTGCTCTGGGATATAATCTCTTGGTTGTTTTGCAGTCTGAAGTGAAAATAATAATAATGATAAAAGGCTTACTGCTGTCACTTCTGATGTTATAAGGTTACAGGCTACAACCCTGAGAGATTTTACACAAAATTTGATTTTGATTGTCTCACAAAATGGGACCTGTTTCCTGACATTCAATAAAACTGCAGGTGATACTGCTCTTGTAATAGATATGAATGTACTATTACTGTTTACTATAGCAGTTTAACTGCAGGGCAAGCTTATAAGTGTGTTTTGTTAGAAAACATACACAATCTTTTTTTCTTTTTTTTTTTTTTTGCCACGGGACTATTTTGTTGTTTTCATTGGTTTAATATTGGTATATACTCATCTAAGCAGGTCTGAAATAAACAGAAAGTTCTCTGCTTCTGAAATTCAAAACCAACTAAAAATTGAAAATAAATATTGGTGGGCTAAAACAAAGGACTTTCAACACAGTATAAGCAGATAATCTCTAGATTCAAAATAATTTATCAATTTATCAAAGCAAATGTTACACGAGTATTATGTAAGTAACAGCAATGCAGAAGTCATCTTCTTGCAGAAGTCATCTTCTTTCAGTGCTTTCTCTTAAGTCACCTGAAAATTTTCTAGTTCTGTAGATCAGTATGTGGTGCTGACACTTTGAATCACAGAATCACTGAGGTTAGAAGGCATTTTTTTTTTAATGGTGTGGTCCAATGTTCATGTTCAGTGCAGGGTTAACTAGAGCTAATTGCTAAGGGCTGTGTCTGGTTGGTTTTTGAATGTCTCCCAAGAATGGGGTCTCCACAACATTTTAACCTGTGCCAAAGTTCCAAAGCCCTCATGGCAAAATAACTCTTTCTTATGCTTAAATAGAACTTCCTGTATTTCAATTTGTGTCCATTGACAATTGTCCTGTCACTGGGCACCACCAAGAAGAGTCTGATTGCCTCTTCTTCATTCCCTCACATAAGATATATGGATATCCACACATGGATTAGAATGCTGGAGTCTTCATCATCTTTGTGGCCCTATGTTGGACTTTCTTCAGGATTTCCATGTCTCTCTTGGACTGGGGACTAGAACTGGACCCAGCATTCAATAGAGAGGAAAGATTAAATCCTTTGACCTGCTGGCAAAGCTTTTCCTAATGGAGATGGCCTTGTTTGCCAAAAGGGTGCATTGTTGGGTCATGATTAGCTCACGGTCAGGAAGGACCCACTGCAACTTCCTCTACAAAGCTGCTTGGCGTGAGGTTATTTCTACCCAGGTGCAGGACTTGGTGGTTCCCTTTGTTGAACTTCATATGTTTCCTGTCATCCCATTTTGCCAGTCTGTTGAGGTCCCTCTGAACGGCACTATGATTCTCTGGTGCTCCAGCAACTCCTCCCAGTTTTGTATCATCTGTGTAGTTGCTGAGGTTACAGTCTGTCCCATCATCCAGGTGATTAGTGAAGAAGTAAAACAGTATTGTTTTATGCCCTCCTCCCAACAAGGTTGTGACGGTGCAACTGTATGCAGATCTCAAATTCATCACATTTATTCCCCATATTGTGTACATTTGTTTACAGGCATGTCAGAGAGGCACCCTAGCATGCTGATTTCCCAGAAAGAGATCTGTTTTCTTTCCTTATAATGATGCCTTCTGGTAATTTTCTTTCTTACATGCCAGTGCTGGAGGTGAGCCCACTTAAGACCTCTTTTGCTGATTTTATTAATTGCAAACATGTCACATTTCTGAAGGGAGACTTTATATCAGGGTTTTTTTCCTGCTGGTTGCAGGATGCAAGTTGCTTTGGACAAACCGATTCCTCCTTACTTATTCCATTTACAAATTACAGTACTACTGTCCTTGGTATCCTTACTGTCTTTACAGACAAAAAGGTTTACATACATAGTCTTTTCCATCTTTCAATTACTCTTCAGTCCTAAACTATGAATGTTTCTAGAAAATGTAATATCTGTGTAAATTACACTATACTCTATAAAATGTACTGTATAAAGTGCACGGTGTACTGCATAAAGCATCAAAGTACATCTTTCATTCTACAGGGTGTTGAACTACTGTGAATTTGATGATGAGCCTTTCAGGACTGCATGATTTTCAAGCATTAGAAAATCAGATGTGAGGTCCTGGAAAAATTTTCTGGTATCTAATTCTGTAGAACAGTAGGACTTTAATGCATTAACCCAACAGCAGCAAAATAATTCATTCCAGCCTTTTAGTTTAAGTGAGTTAAAATAAAGATGTAGTAAAGAGTCAGCATCTTTATGAAGCTCTGTATCAACATAAATCATCCCTAGTTTGAGGAAAGACCAGAGTGAATAAAAATCACCATAAATGTTCTTCTAGTGGTCTAGATATTTCCAGTATTATTTTTTTTTTTCCTAGCAATTTCAGTTAGTATTCCTATTTCTAGTTATTTTTTGTAATGTAATTTTGATCATTAACAGTTTTCCTGCACTTTTTAATTTTTTTTCTTTTTTTAGGTACCTCCCTATGCACATGATGTCTAAATGCAGGTTTATAAAATTAATTGGTTACTGGGAATCATTAGAGAGGAGAAATGGGGAGAAGAAATAAAGATGAATGACATAAAGTGGGGCAGAATCAGTTTTTTGAGTCTGACATCAAAAAGCTCAGTATAGCATGTAAATATCAGTAAATGTCATCTGGCTTTGGCTTATATTTGGAATTCTCATATGAGGAGCTCATCATCACAGATGTTTAACATCTCTGGTGGCTTGGTCTTTACCTGCAGCTTTCTGATGTTTTATCTCCTTTATCCTTTATTTTATCACTAGACATTTTGTTCACCATGTGCAATATTATTATATCTTATTCTGGGTGTAATGTGAGTATCTGAGATTTAAACTGCAATCACAGCACTCCTCTGCCTGTGAACTCCCCTGGTTTGTATTCACTTGTAGCGCATTTTGTCTTCTGTTAACTACGGAGGACAGGGAGCTTTATAATCCTTCCACCTGTGATGTCTCATTTCTTTATCAAACTCAGTAACTTCTTGTGGTGTTGATCTGGCAGTCACCTCTTGAAAATTCTCTTTATTCTTTTTATTTTGCTAAGTACTTGCCATGTTTTTACAGAACAGGCCCTCTGGCTGTTGCCAGCTAAACTTGTGAGACTGATCCACTCTTTCTTTCTTTCTTTCTTTCTTTCTTTCTTTCTTTCTTTCTTTCTTTCTTTCTTTCTTTCTTTCTTTCTTTCTTTCTTTCTTTCTTTCTTTCTTTCTTTCTTTCTTTCTTTCTTTCTTTCTTTCTTTCTTTCTTTCTTTCTTTCTTTCTTTCTTTCTTTCTTTCTTTCCTTTCTTTCTTTCTTTCTTTCTTTCTTTCTTTCTTTCTTTCTTTCTTTCTTTCTTTCTTTCTTTCTTTCTTTCTTTCTTTCTTTCTTTCTTTCTTTCTTTCTTTCTTTCTTTCTTTCTTTCTTTCTTTCTTTCTTTCTTTCTTTCTTTCTTTCTTTCTTTCTTTCTTTCTTTCTTTCTTTCTTTCTTTCTTTCTTTCTTTCTTTCTTTCTTTCTTTCTTTCTTTCTTTCTTTCTTTCTTTCTTTCTTTCTTTCTGTCTTTCTTTCGCTCTCTCTCTCTCTCTCTCTCTCTCTCTCTCTCTCTCTCTCTCTCTCTTCAGTATCTTTGATGTTACCAGTGTGTTTGCATTAAAAGCTGTCAATGATTTATTTAAATAAAATGCAATTATCCTTTTTAGTTCCTTGTGAAAGATTAATGGATATTTCCAATTTAATTCTGAATATAATCTCACTGAAGGAAACGCACCTGTCACTAATGGAATTGTGGCATTAATTGTGTCAGCAGAAGCAATGAGTGTTAACAAATATCTAATGCTGTGCAGACATAACTTCACTATCTTATGAAGAACTATTTGGGTCCAAGGAGAAAAGCAGCTCTTTTCAAGGAGGTATGCCAGAATAAGGCTAAAATATTGTGTTTCTCACACAGTTCAGTATCTCTGCAAGGTTCTTGTGCTGTGTTGCCTGGGAAAATACATTACACTTCCAGAAAGTGGCCTCTTCTACTTTCTAGGTTGTTCAATGGTTCAGTCTCCCAAACCATTACATCATCATGGTCTCAGCTGTGTACTTTTAAAGCAAACTTCATCTTCTCAAGCAAATCCTTGATTTCTCCATGCTGCTAACAGCAGGAGGTTGTGTTTCCACTACAATCAGTTTTTCTTTATCTAAAATATAGGACCAGTTTCTTAGTATTACTGAAATTTTCTTACTGGTGCAATCAAAGAGAAAGGAAAGGATTAACAACACTCTGTTGTGTTAAATTTGGGCTCGTGTGGACCTGAATAACATTATGAAGTTACTTCTTCCAGCCAACTGCCTTTCCAGGTTGTTTGTGTTATCAATAAATTGAAGTAGTCTGGTTGGCTTAGTGCCAAAAAAAGGCTGGTTATAAGCAGCAGCGAGATGGCACCAGTTTGATTTGGGACACTAATAGCTGAGAGTTGAGATGGTTCAGTGGCTGTCACCTATACCAGCTGAGACCCATTTAAACACAGCAGGGGTAAGCTGAAAAACCCGTCTGGTCTGAAGTATCAAATATATGTGTGATGTCAATCTGTTATGTTTTCAGTGATATATATGACAACCCACTCCCACCTTCACACCGCTGCTGTTGTTTAGTTTTTGCAAAAAGTCTTGCCACGGACCTCAGCATTTTTTGATTAGCTCCTCTCCTCCAAACCAACACATAACTTTAAAAAGTATCTAATCTTATTTCAAGATCACAATAAAGTCTCAACATGGAAAAGAATGTTTAATGATTGTCACTCAGGAAATACCCTAATGATGGGCCCAGGAATGACTTCCAGCATCACAAGAAGAAAGAGGTGTGGGGAAAAAAAGACCTTAATTAAACATTTACAGGGAACCTGACCCACAAGACCTATTTTAATAGTTTAATAGTTTTAATTGACTGGTCTCTGAACTTTTAAAATGATCAATTAGAAAATCAAAACCCCACAACACAGTAAAAAGTATCAAAGAAGAGAAAATACTGACTTTCATTTCATACCTGGGTAAGAGAAAACCCTTTTTCTTTGGAGTTGCAGAATCATGAAATGGTTTGGATTGGAAAGGAACTTTAAAGATCACCTAGTCCAATGCCCCCTGCAGTGAGCAGAGATATCTTCAACTAGATCAGGTTGCTCAGAACCCCATCAAGCCTGACCTTGAATGTTCCAGGGATGGGACTTCTGTCACCTCTCTGGGCAATGTGTTCCTGTGTTTCAGCACCCTCATTTTAAAAAATGTTCTTTTACGTAGTCTAAATCCACCCTCTTTTAGTTTAAAACCGTTATCTCTTGTCCTGTCACAACATTAGTCACTGTCTTTCTTCAAGTATTTCAAAGCCTCATTAAGGTCTTCACGGAGCCTTCTCTTCTCCAGGCAGAAAAATCCCAGCTCTCTCAGCCTTTTCTCATAGGAGAGATGTGTTATTCCTCTTGTAATTTTTGTGGCCCTCCTCTGGACCCAGTTCTACAGGTCCATGTCTTTCTTGTGCTGAGGACTCCAGAGCTGGATGTGGTACTGCAAGGTGGGAGTCTCACCAGAGCAGAGGGACAGAATCAGATTTGTTGTAATCTTTATCAGATTTTTAATGGAGTTGGTATTATACAGATATTATGTATCTGTAATAAATTTTTTGTATAGACTCATATAAAAGTAGAATGATTTGGGTTTGAAAGGAATCTTTAAAGGTCATTCAGGCCAACACATCTCCAATAAGCAGGGATATCTGCAAACAGAACAGTTTGTTTAGAGCCCCATCCAACCTGACCTTGAATATACTCTCATCTATCTCATTGCATAATTAAAAAAACTGAAGGTACTGATCAACATCAATCCTGTATTCTTTTACTAAATTATCTTGTCTGCCTTACCAGTTTCTCTCTTATTATTTTTGCTACTTCCTGTTTTCTGATTGCATTTACATCAATACCTCTGCTGGAATTTGAAAATTTTAATTGTTTTTAGGTTTGCTCCTTTCTTCCATTACAATAATGAGCACTTTTTATGGAGCTGACCCCAGATGGATAATGCTTAATAGCAGTTTAGTGAAATGACCCTGTTGAAAACATTCCATAAAACATTAAACATTTTAAAAATGTTTTATCTAAACAGTGTTGTGAACATCAACAGTGATTTGAGTGATGATACATGTCTAACCAAGCTCCTGAGGATACATATTGAATATAGAGATAAAAAGTTTCAGGGTTTAAGAGAAACAAATTTGGCCCATGTTTTTAAGATGTCAGGATATATATCTGCCCTTCAGATAAAAATTAGCAACATAAACCTTCCTGTGTGTTTGTAGTGGCAGTGTAAAAATCTTTGCTAACCAAGTGGTAAAGTACATGCATAGCTTAGTACTTGCTAATCAGTAGTCTGGATCCAATGCATTAGTAAACTTTTTAAAGTAAACTCTAAATAGTAAACTCTTTTCAGGGTCAGTAAGATTTCTAAATGGCATAAAATCTCAGTGAGGAAATATTCACAGAAAATGAATTTTCTAAACCCTAGATAGCTTTATTGGACTTTTTCTCCCTCCTTAGCTAAACTTTGTTTTGTAACTATTGCAAAATTGCATGCTTTCAAATTGTGCAGCCACGTTCTGTTAGCCACAGCACAGATATCCCACAGAGATGCTGTGGGAAAGCAACTGCATTTTGAGTGCTGCTGTGAGCCTTTACATTCATGGCAGGGTTCCTACAGCTTGCCCAGGAATGACTGCTTTGAACCCAGAGAGATTATCACCCTCTGAGGCTTTGTCTCAAGTAGGCAAAATACGTCACTAGAGATTTAAAAATAACTTATAATAATTAATGTTTATAATTTACATGAGAGAAAACTTCTATATGGCTTAATAAGACCAATCAAAATTGCAATACAATGATGTATCAATGTTATATTCTTACAAAGCAGGCAATCAGTATCCTTGTAGCCGATTTCAGACTGTATTTTAAGATACCTACAAAGTCAGTATCTGAAAGCATAAAACCACCTGTAATACAGTATTACGAATTATGTAAATATAATCCTAACTGCCAGAAAGAAATAGAACAATAGAATCATAGAACCATTCAGGTTGGAAAAGACCCTTGGGGTCACCAAGTCCAACCATCATCCCTACTCTACAAAGTTCTCCCCTAAACCATATCCACCAACACCACATCCAGATGACCCTTAAACACACCCAGGGATGGTAACTCAACCACATTCCTGGGCAGCCTATTCCAGTGTCTAACCACTCTTTCTGTGAAAATTTTTTTCCTAATGTCCAGTCTAAAGGTACTGTGTTGTAGCTTGAAGCCATTCCCTCTTGCTCTATCACTAATTACCTGTGAGATGAGACCAGCACAAACCTCTCTAGAATGACCTTTCAGGTAGCTGTAGAGACTGATGAGGTCTCCCCTCAGCCTCCTCTTCCTCAAACAACACATTCCCAGCTCCTTCAAGTGTTCTTCATAAATTTTTTTCTCTAGGCCCTTCACCAGCTTGGTTGCCCTCCTCTGTACTCGCTCCAGCACCTCGATATCTCTCTTGAATTGAGGTGCCCAAAACTGGACACAATACTCCAGGTGTGGCCTCACCAGCGCTGAGGACAGGGGGACAATCACCTCGCTACTTCTGCTGGTCACACTATTTCTAATACCAGGCAGGATGCCATTGGCTTTCTTGGCCACCTGGGCACACTGCTGGCTCCTATTCAGCCACTTGTCAATTAGAACCCTCAGGTCCTTTTCTGCCAGACACTTTCTGGCCACACTTCCCCAAGCCTGGAGTGTTGCCTGGGGTTGTTGTGGCCCAAGTGCAGGACCCAGCACTTGGCCTTGTTGAAGCCCACACCATTAACATTAGCCGAACAATCTAATCTAACCAAGTGTCTCTGCAGAGCCTCCCTATCCTCATGCAGATCAACACTCCCACCTAGCTTGGTGTCATCTGCAAACTTACTGATGATACACTCTGTGTCCTTATCAAGACCATCAGTAAAGATGTTAAACAGAAACGGTCCCAACACTGAGCCCTGAGGAACCACTTGTGATCGGAATGTCAGTAGGTTATGTAGAATATTGAACCAGTGCGAATATTTTTAAAATGAAAAGAAAAAAGTTTTCTTAAATGAGACTCTGTATACCTTAGAAGACAACTTAGGTATAACACTCCTTTTGCTTCTGCTCAGATATGGTGGTAAGCATTACAGCTACAGTTGCACTCCTATTGTCAACATACAGTATTTCATATAAGAAGTTTGGAAAGTCATGTGAAAATCATGGACTTCTTAAATTAATTGAATTATTTATGGCAAAATAATTGAAGAACAGACACTTAGCATATATTAGACTAGAGTAAGGAGATTAAAGGAAACACTGTAATTGAATAAAATAGATGTAACTATGCATTTTGTGTGCGGTAAAAAAGATTAGATCTATCTCATACATCAGGAACATAACAGTTTCTGTATTTTAGAACAGGCACTGCAAACTTCATTGGATAGGTTTATCCAAAATGTGAATCAGTTATTACAAGTAAAAGTTGTTAGTGGAAAATCTCTGGCTCATTAGATTGTTAACTTTGAAGTGAACAGTTTGGTGATGCAGAGATTTCACATATTCTTCAGTGATCCACATATTCTGGGCTATAAAGGAATTTAATTTTGCCTGTATTAATGCATGTGATCGAAGAAATATGGAAACTGGCATTTGGCCTTCGATGTTTTGCTTATAAATCCAAGGAAAAAGCCCTCAGTTAACACAGTTTGAAAATTAAGAAAAATAATTACAAATTATTTGGAAAAGAATTACTGTTTTTTAGAAGGAAAAATAGATATAACATTGAGAAGCATCTATTTTTCCTTCATCTGAAAAAGATACAAATATTAATATTTCATTTCATAATACAGCCAGAAATATAGAATGTTGTAATAAAACTACTGTGCACTTTGGAATTAAGTTTTGTTAGTGCTTAACTGGTGCTGCCAACCTCAGACCACATACAATTTGGATCACATGGAAGCAAAAAGCAATGTCCCTTCCATCTGTTCTGCAGGACAGCTTGCAGGTTGTTGGATTTCAGATGTTCTATCTTTTCTCATGGTGTTGCCTCTCTTTTACAACAGGAGTCTGAGCGCTCAGAAAATTATCGAGCATCATAGGTCCTTCATGTCGTCTAATGAAGGCAACCTATTTTTCAGCACTTCAGACTGCATTTACTTCTTCTCTCAATTCATTGTTAATGCTTCTTACTGTACAGTTATAATGATTTCAGTCATCTTGAGAGGTTTAAAACTTAGTGCTAAGTGTGAGTATTTTTATTTGCCTCATCAGAGTTTTTCCTCACATACGCCTAAGAAGAAAAGGAATCCATAAAGAGTCTCTGGTATTCTTTCAGTGAAGTAAGAATAACATAATATAAAATGAATAATCAAAATTAGCAGGAAATAAAATGAGTGAGCCATGAAGAGGAACCTATGATTAAAAATTGATTATGAATTAACATTTGGAAGATTGAGCTTATTATTATGAACACTGTTTCAAATATCAAAGTCAAATAAACAACAAGAACCTCAGTGAATATTTGACTTACACATCAGGAGTCAAAATAACAAAGAATTCAGAATTAGTATCATAGTGAGTGTTGAGTGAATGGCTAAAAATAACTAGTGAAATTATGTTCAATGAACACTAAAATTTGCTCCCTATCATCAGTTGGTTGAAACTGACTCACTAGTGGTGTTGTAGTCATTGCTTTTCTTGCTATTAAAATGCAGTCGATACAGCAGCATCACATTCTGAAATTTCTGATAAAATGTATTATGAAAAAGCCATTAGTTGTAATGCTTAAAATTACTTTAAAAACCACTGTCTATGTGCCATTATATGCTGCTCTGAGTTTGACAGGCAGTGACCCACCTTTACATGCATCTCTTATTCATGTCTTTGTAACCCTGTTCTGTACAACTGTGCTTACTTGTGATTTTCTGCTTCCTAAAGGATATTCAAATGAATGTCTGAATCATTAGTGTGAAAGTCTGAATCAGCAGCAAATGAGATATAATTTAAGTAACAGTGGTGGTATTGAACACTATGCATTGAAAGAAGTCACAGTCGTAAGCAACACTTGAGTATCACACCTGAAATAAATAAGCAAGCTGTGAAGGAAAAAAATATTTTGTATTATTTTCTCCTCAGGTAGCTTCTGAAGATGCTGAAAGGAGCTACTTTTTCAAACAGGAAGGAATAATGTTTCTTTCCTGAAAAAAGGGAGTATGTAGGGAAAGCACGTGATCACTACATTGACTTGAAAGTGATTTGGACATAAAATGACATTTTAATGAATCTAACTACTGGATCCAGTGTCTAAGCCAAGACACTTCTCTTAATTGGAATGATGGAAACATTTTTTACCCATTAGAATGAAAAAAGGTGTAGCAAAACAGTTGTCAGAACTAAGAAGTCTTTCTTCTTATGAATGTGTACATGGACTGTGACCCAGTCAATAGAGTAATATGCTGTGATGTACCTGAGGTACTAAAGTACTTACTATTGCTCTATCAGCAATAGTATTTCTGCAGCTTCTGACTGATGGATCTTTGAAATGTAACAGCACGTACTCACATACATCTTTGTTACAGAGAACAAATATCTTGTCAAATGATCTAGTCTATTTAATTTTATCTTTTCTCCCACACATTTTTAGTAATTTCTAAAGATATAGTACAGTAGCCATCTGACTCTCATATGTGGAAACCCACTGGATGGAATTATACTTATTAGTACCTTGGAAATCATGTTGACTTCAGAATTTGACCAATAATGTCCCAAGAAAACGTAATTTTCACAGCTGAGGAAAAAGGAAGCAGAAAACAAATAGTATTATTTGCTGTATTTTTGTTTGATAAGTCACATATCTCTGGGAATTTATCCAGTACAACTGTACTGATACCAAGTACCAACTGCAATTGATCAAAATTATAAGTCCTTTACAGAATGAGATTGCTCAGACATTTTTCTTTTATAGGAAAAAGAGCATTTTATAAGCAAATTATCAAGTGCCTTAAGATGAGTAATTTTGAATTGACCATAATTATTTTTCTCTCTCATACTGTAATTCTCTTTAATCTTTTGTTGTGTTATTTTATTTTTATTTTTTTCTAGTTAAGGGAGAAAAGAAAAAGAAAAGTAATCCCTTTGAACAAAGCTTTCTGAAGTAGCATTCCAAGTATGAAGAGATGGAGAAGAAAACACTTGAGCCTTGACTGTATGATACTGGTTTCACCAAACTGCATGCAGAAGTGATCCTGCTGGGATCATCACTGGGATTCAGGTATGTAACTGTAACTAACAAGACATAATCTGTAAATTTATTTTACATTGTCTCTTCTGTTTGTACAAGCTAGAGATGTTTGAAGTTGCTGTGCTATTATAACACTCAAGGCTAAGTGACAACTTATTGATGGGAAGCTGCCCAAGCCTGAATACTTATGTATCACCTGTCACTTCCCCTCCACACACAGTGCAGCCTCAGGCTGCACATTTTTTGTTACTTTAAACTCTTTTCGGTTTAGACAATTCATCATTTTGGCTAAATTTCCATTGGCTTTTGGAAACAACAAGAAAAAAATGAAGTGGCAGGTGATGCATTGTGCTTCAGACTGCTTAGTGGCACGGCAGAGGTCACCATGCTCAACATTATTAGAATGATAATTCTGTCTTATTTTTAGGGTACCTTGGTCTGGCCTGTTCACACAGGTTTAGAGAGTCTTGATTTTACTAATGATAGAAATATCTGTTTTTATTAACAATCTCACAAAGAGCATACAGTTGTGTACTTCAGCCCAGAGAAATGACAGTCACACTAAGTGACATGTCTATTCTGTACAGTCTTCTGATATACAGTTTCTCCATTTTTATATATCTTGACTGTTTTCTGTGATGGGTAAAATACAAAATATGGTCTATTTGCTTGGAAAGGACAGTATTTAGAACAAGATCAGGATTCTAGCTCATGAACTAGACCTCTAAAATCCACTGTATGCCTATGCAGCTGTGCTGATACACATGATTTTCAGATCTGATTATTAATTTTTTTATTATATTTTCTCTTCAAATATGCTGAATTATTCAAAGATTTTTTTTCACCTTTGAAATATTGCCAGGTTATTAAACATTTCTTCCAAAAGACTTTCCAGATCTGAGACCCAATTTCTGTTCAGGCTTGAGAGGTCATGTGTGCCAAGTAGCCAGTTGTACAGGAGTTGAACCAGTATGGGGAATAAAATATGGTTTAGTCAGAGCAAGATTTTGGATCAAATATTATATTGCATACTAATGTCCTGAAAGATGCATAGCAATGTATGACATATTCCTCTTTCTTTTTATATTTTCCCCCTAAAAATAATTGCCTGTCAGATTCTGAACTTGTTTGGCATTACAATGACAAAATTTTGAAAGAGTTCTTCTACTCTGTTTTGCTATAACATAAAGCAGAAATAAACAAAAATCATCATCTTATCACCATAAGTTTAAACACAAATTTGGCCCACACTGGGGCATGTAAGAACCCATTCACTTCAGCTGGCTCAGATGCACAAGTTGTGTTTTCATGAGGGATTTGTGGCAAGAAGCAGGGACTGCAACTCCATAAATTGTCTTATGAAGAATCTTATGAAATCTTCCACACAGTCTCAGAGCTCCATCACATATGTTTTCAGTGTGAAACCTGCAATTAATATAAGCAACTCCTTTTCTGGCAGTCTGTCACCGTTTGACTCAGTTTGACAACAATGCTCACGATCCCCTCCCCCTCCCACCCAGGTAGGGAAGGAGAGACAGAATTAGGAGACAGATGCTCTGGATTGAAAACTAAACTACACAGCTTTAATTAAACACCAGTGATAAAAGAAAATATATACAATTATATACAAATAAGTTCAGGTAGTGTGCAAACTTCTATTGCCTCCCCTGACCCCCAGCAGCTCCCACACCACTCTCCTTAGCGGGGAACAGTCCTGAAAAATCCCGGAGCTGCTGCTGGAGAAAGCACAGAGGGATGAGGGTCAGGAGAGCTTGAGGATGGGGGTCAACAGTGATGGATGGACGGAGTCCTCCCCAGATGCCAGCCATAGATGGAAGAGAAGGGAAGAAGAAACAGGAAGGAAGTTGTCTTCTGTGATCTCTGCGCTTCCTCTGAGCTTACATAGATGAAATGGAATATCTCTGGCCAATTTTGCTGTCTAACTCAGCCTTCTATGGGGCGGGGGGGTGAGGGGTGGGTCATAGATCTCCCTGTAGTGTCTGAGCCAGCAGAGTAAATGTGTGACCTTGAAGATCCAGCAGTTAGAAAAACATTCCACCATTTGTTATCGTTCTTAGCTGGAACACTCTGCTAGCAGTTAAAAGAAAGCTTACTGAAGGAAAAAAAAAAAAAAATCAGTAAAAAGAAAGTTGGTGTCATCCTGGCTCAAACCAGGACACAGTCCATTTACTAACAAAGAGAAGAAGACAGTTTTTGTCAGGAAGTATCACCAGGTAATTCCAGTAAACTTATCATCAGTATTACCTTCCTCAGACAGAACTTATCTATAAGGCCCATGCTTGATCATCTTCATCAGCACGACCCATTGGGGTGTAGAAATGTCATTTTTCAGTGGTCTCCTTTGTTTGCTAGAACACATATCACTGGTGTGAAGACCAGTTTTGAAAATGTCAATGAAAAGACATGCGTTTGTATATGGTCATTGTGAACATGTATGTAAAATACAGCATGCACTGACAATATTTCTAGTGGTTATGGGAACGTGGAGTTGCCTTTCCTAGTTTTTTGAAAGTTTTTCCCACTTTTAACCACCGTGTTGTGAACTGTGGGTTTGGCATCTGATCTAAGTTGAATATTGTTAAAGTTTAGTATGTTTGTCACATTGTACAATGTATTACTTTTTTTTTGGTCATTTGATGAATAAACTCACCCTACTGTGCTACAGAAGTCTCCAGAGATAACTGCAAGAGGAACTTCCTCTTTAAGTGTCTTCCTAGAGAAAGCAGTAGTAAAAGAGAAAATCACACAACAAAGATTGCAAGTACTTACTCATAGTAACCATAAGAGGGCTGGACTTGTATTTACAGTCAGCTTAAATATGAAAATTTTAAGATGACTGGAAAAGATGCATGAATAAGCAAGAATGGTGCAATGTGTACCGTAATTATGAGTCATATTTGAAGAGCTAGACATCTCATCATTAAATTTAAATAAACCTAAAAAGATGTTCTAGAAAGTGAAGTATGCAGAGGGATTTCAGGAAGCTTCTTCAGTTATGGGAATTATGGTATACTGGATTTCACAAGTTTGATTATTCATTTAATGTGTTACATATATCTTTAAAAATATACGCGATACTAAAGAATAATGTTGTAAAATATTTGCAGAATCTGACATGTATATTTTGAAAGGATAAACATATTATCCAGATAGACTATTTAGATGTGTTTTCTATTTTGTCTAAGCAATTATAACTGTGACATTTCCTCTTTGTGCTATAATGACAGTGTAAATACTGTTTCATAAATTTGTCCTTATTAAAAGCCTTCATATATAGTCATACTCTAAATTATTGAATAGTTGATACAACACAACACTGTGTAGAATTTGTGTTTTTTGAGGATTCTGCACTGATTTTTCTGTGTAATAAATGTGACCACCAAAGTGAGGAACAATGGAGAAATTTACTTTTTCTAACAGCCATTTTATCTGTTCTATAAAACTTAAGTATTGGAAGCAACTGTGAATTGTGTCTGATTTTGATGTTACTGGTATTTCATTCCACACAGCCTCTAGTAAGATTGTGGTTAGCCTACCTTATCCTTTGCATGAATTAACTGTCTTCAGACCAATGCTGGTTGAGAAGGGCTGGTGACCTCTGCAGGTGTAGCAATGGGCAAAACTTATGGGTTTCTCCTCACTGACATAACAAAACTGGCTGTCTTAGTGGGGACAAACAAGTACCTGAATTCTACTAGTGTTTGTGGATCCCACCATTGCAGTAGGGTGACAAATATGGCCTATGGCTTTTTTTTTTTTTTTTGAAAAGGAGGGCTTTTCAAAAGAGGCCACGCATGACACTGGATGTCCTAGATGGCTTTATTACATTTCTCTCTCCTAAAATGAGTGCCTGTTTTATATTTCTGTCTTGCTCTGCACTAATATTTAAGGGCAAAGCATGTGTAGTAAAAGTAGAGATAGCAGGAGAAACAGTGTGAACCAGCAAAACACAGAAAGAGGACTCAGGGAAGATTTTTCAGGCAGCCTCTTCAGGTAGGATTTTTTTTTTTTTAATCTGTGCACTCAGCGGAGAATGAATTAGTCTGGGCTTTCTTTTTCTTCCCATGGCAGAGAGATCTGACTCCCTTTGAAAATCTGAGTATATTTTCCATTTATTTGCTGTTTTGCTCACATCAGCATTGAGGCAGACAGCAACAGTGTGGTTTGGATCTGAATTCACTTCACAGTTCATCACTGATGTCACTGAAGAATGCAAATCTAAATACACATGGACCAGAAATAAGCTCCTCTCACCAGAATAGAGGGAATGGCATGGTTAGTGTGAGATTCTTGATAACTGGAGTGGTCTTGTCTTTTTTATTTGATCTTGTTGAAAGAAGTCCCTAGTTGACACTGATTTCAAGAGTATGTGGTGTGTCCTGAGTACACCTTCTCCTTCCTGGTCAGGGAGTATGCAGCTGCCCTGTAAGAAGAGTCTAATCAGAATTTGATTGAAGTGGATATACCAGTTTGAAATAAATGGCTTTTTGGGTGTATTTATACATTTTTAAGTTGTGGAGCTAGTTCATCAATTTGAATAGTTGTCCCAAGCTGTTACTGAATGTGTTTTCTCTGTTGAATAAAGTAGGGCCAAAGAAGAGCTCGCTGAGGAATTGCAAAAGCCAAACAATGCCCTGACCAGCTGTGTGGCTGCAGCCACCAGGGACCTTGCCCTTGCCTCACCTATCCCTCCCTGAAAGTAGCCTTGCCTTGCAGATTCAAATCAATGCATGAAGATTTTTTCTGCTAAGTTTCCCTGAGAAGAGCATATGTCATGTATTATTTCTTAGCAAAAACCTTTTTCTTACAACAAACATGAAAATTGAGAATGTTTCTGTCACTTAGATGTGGCTGTTAATAAAATATACAAAGAAGAAAGATTATTAGGACATAACAAAGCAACATTTTGGCAGGTAACTGTAGATTATTTTAGACAATAGATAAATAAATATTGTAGACAGACCCGATATTAATAAGTATTAGGCTTTATGTTTCCAGTGTTTCCTTCTAGTACTAATGCTGCTTTAAGGATGGGAAAAACAGGTTGGACTCGATGATCTTAAAGGTCTTTTCCAACCTAAGTGATTCTAGGGTTCTATGATTATAGGTGCTGATGTTACGAGAGGTGTTTTGCTGGTACTGTTTTCCGGTACACAGTTTGTGTTTATCTGCTTTTTTTCCCACATGCTTAGGAATGGAATGATGTGATGTCTAAAAGCAGAATTACTGACTCTTGTAAATCAACATTGCCAGCATCACTCTTTCTTCTCTTTCCCCCTCTCTCTTTTGCTAAATATCAACAATGTCAAGTATGAAAAAGCAGCACACTATCTCTACCATTTCACGGAGCTGATCACTAGAGGGCACTGCACACTGACAGTAACTTCACTTGCCAATTTTCAAAGCTATGTCAGCATACATCTGGTTTGAAAATCTGCTCTGATTCCAGACTGGACACTATTAGCTCTATTTACTCTATCTGTAGCAAGTTATATTGGATTAGAATAGGAGAAAGAATAAACAAAAAACGACCAATGAGTAATAAGAAAAATACACTATAATAATGACTACAGATATTAACAAAATCAAAAGTGATTTAGTAAAATGCTCTAGTGCAAATATATCTTTAAAGGATATACTTTTTATTCATAGGATAGCCTAATACACACCTTAGCCTTGCTACTGTATACTTCTGGAATGCTGATACACATCTAAAAGGTATTTGCTTCTTGCTTGTTCCACTGCTTTCTGCAATCCAATCCAAATCCCAATGGAGGTGTAATGGAGGACATATCCTCCATCACTAGCAGGACACTATAATGATGAATTCACAACCTGTTAATTAAAAAAAAAAAAAAAAAAGAAAAAGTCTTTCAGGTGCATGAAATCTTAAATGCAGTTTCAATGAAGGTGTCTAGAACTTGGAATCACTGAAAAGTAGGCAATTTTAATACTTGCATTTTTTTTTCTACTGCTGTTCATTCTAAGTGCAACTTTACTTCGTACTTGAAAGTCATAAAATGTCATTCCTAGTATCAGTCTGCTTATTATTAGTAGCCAGGAAAAAAATCCTGAATGCTGAAAACTGTTTAACAATATTTTAAAAAGATTGCATTATTCTAATTCCTGGAGTTGCTCTTTGACCTACTAGACTATTTTTTCTGCTGTGACTTAAAGAACAGTGAGTTTATATTTTTCTTTTCTTTTTTTCTCTTTCTTTTCACACACACAAACAAGGATATTTAGGTCTATAAGTAAAGGTTCTATAAAACATAGCAGGTTTGTTGTGTTGGTTTGGATGTTTCATGAAAACCAGCCCATCTTGACAAATTTAATAGAATCGCAGTTTCATAGAAGTGGCTGGGGTGGGAAGGAACCTCCTGCTCAAGCAGGGCCACCAAGACCTGGCTGTCAGTGGTGGCTTTTGAGTATCTCTGAGGTGAATGGCTCCACAACTTCTGGGGGCAAGCTGTGCTAGAGCTCATTTGTGCTCACAATGAAAAAGTGGTTCCTGATGTTCACAACAAACCTCCTGTGTTTCAGTCCTGTCACTGAGCACCACTGAGAAAAGCCTGGCTCCATTCTCTTCACACTATCTATTTTGATATTTGTGCACCTTGATCAAATGCCCCCAAGCTTTCTGTTTTTCAAGCTGAACAGTCCCAGCTGTCTCAGCCTTTCCTCATAGGTGAGGTGATATGTTACAGATGCTTCTAGAAATACTGCAATGTCAATGTCTCTGCAGCTATTGATTTTTGACTCAGGGGATGGTGGCAAAGATTCTAGAAAGAGCAATTGCAAACAATAAGTAAAATCTGAATTTTTCTAAAATTTATTAAAAAATATTTTTAAAATCTTGGTTGCATAGAATCTGGCTGAACTGGGAGAAAATCTGTTTATTATTTTATTCTTGATCCCCTGCTAGACCAAAGATAAATGTTATATGTGGTATTGACATTTCAATTTATATTAGACTATGAAGTAGTTCAGAGAAAAAGTAGAAGAAAACACAGTGAGTGAACTCAGTCAGAATGCACTCTTCAATCAAATCCTTTGTGTGCATATTTTGAAAATGTCTACCAGCCTGTACATTTTTAGTATACAGTGTATAGTCTAAACAACAGCTCATTTGCAACAATAAACTGCCTCTGACTACTTTCCAGATTTGACATGCAAAACTGGCATGAAAATTATGAAAATTATAGCTGCCAACACATTAAATCTATCACAGATAAATCAGCAAACAGTATCACGTGATTATTAAAGGTTGCAGCTTACTGTCAGTAAAAGTGTAACTACAATTGTAATTTTAACTGCACAGCATATTTCTGGGACCTACTGTGTATGTGACGTGTTTTGAAGGTAATGCATGACTGGTTTAAGCCTCGTTGTTATATTGCTGTTATTGTGTTATCTGGACACAGGTAAAATTTTATAATTAGAACCTGTAAAAATAATCTGGTTAGATGATAGGCCCGAATTTTGTAGAGTATTGGAGTACTTATACAGCTTTAAATGAATAGGCCTAGCCTTAACTAAATGCATGAATAAGCCAGGACCTTTTTGACAAAGCCTTTTTTTCTTCTATAGGCAGGGACTAGAGTCCAATTTTTTTCACAATATATGAGTGCAGGTGCAGTCTACAACAACATACTCAGCTTATTTGGGCTGTGCAGTTGGCTGGTACAGTTGTTCCCCTCTCCTTGGGGATATCTAACTCTAAAGCACTATGTCAGCTTTTGCTTTATCCGAGAAGCTCTAACCCTTTTCTTTGTGAAGAATAATCTTTAACCAGTAAAATGTTGTAAGCCTGGTTACTAGAGTTGAGCTTCTTGTGCTAATGTGTCATTCTCTGAAGATCAAGGCTTAGTCATGCTCTCTGAGACACTTCAGAGTTCTTTTTGGGACACTGTCAAACTTACACAGCATCTATTGATGTTGGAAAGGAGCATCAATTAACTACATAGGTACAGTGAGTTTACAGTGTCTGGCAAAAAGCCCACAAATGTATTAGGAGACTAATTTTTGATTGATACTAGGGTTTACTGCAATCTGTTAATGACTTGATATTATCTCATTGTGTTATATTAGTAACTTTACTGTCTTTTATTTCTCCCACTGTAAAATAAATGCTACATCCTGTCTTATTGTTCTGGGCAGGATACTGAACAATCATTGTCACAATACCTTAAGTGAAGTAATTTTATTTTGTAGTTGGGACAGGCTAAGAAATCATAAGCCATACTTTTAGCTTTGATCTCAGGTCCTTTAAAATACATCAGAATTCAGTTCCAGTTCTATAAACAAAATGCATGCAACTATTTAGGATCTGTTGCAGGAAATTAAACATCACAATTACACAGATTGAATAAAATTCCTGCCTTGGTCAGATTCCTGTGTATAGTGAAGGATGTGAGATATCTTTAAAAAATCATACTGACAGTCATTTGAAAAGGGAAAGGCAGTCCTTGGAATAGCCTTGATCAATGATACTAGTAAAGATGATGGAAGTGAAAAATTTCCATTGAGGTCAGACTGCATGTGACAAACATGACCTCTTTGTTATGAAACAAGTAAGGTAGATTAGCATAGACATTGTGAGCTTTACCTTCAGCTCTTTACTTTAAAAAGTGTAAAATTTAATGCAATGTAACAAATTATTAAAAAGTATTTTGGAACAAGATTTTGCTATGGCATTATTGCTATATGCACCTTAAAAATTTGATTCTATATGTCCACACACATCCAAAATTAAATACAATTAATATAATAGACTTATCTATCACATTGTTAGTTTGTGAGTCATCTTATTCATGCTTGTGAGTCTTTTACATAGCTATTTTTGAGTTCTGCCTACGTCCTTTTTCTCATTTTGTTCTTCCTATATTACTGTCTCTTTTAAGGCTTTACTGGCCCTCTTGTCTTCCTTTTCTGTTTTTGGTGTATTGTTTCTGGGACTTCTAATGCTTTATTTTCAAAATATATCACAAAGAGCTTTTAATTTAGCATAGTGAACTACTCAGAAGCCTGATGGAATGCTTGCTAATGCTTAGGATATGGCATAAAAATACTACGAAAGTCCGTTTAGTTCTGCAAGGGTGTACATAACAAATTCCCTTTTGTGAATTCTTTTTGAGACATTCAAATGTGTGAAAGTATAGTGGCCATTAAGGACAAGGGCCAAGCTAAGGTAGCACAGAATAACACCCTTCATATTTTTTGACAAATCAAACGAATTGAAAAGCTCTAGCTGTCCTTTGTTCTCTTCTGTTTGTCTCCTTCTAGAGCCAAACTGGAAGCTGAGAAATGGCATCTGATACTTGGTTGATCATTGAGTGGTGTTACCAAACAATCATCCTTTCTTAAAGTGAATAAAGCTAAGTTATAGAAATAAGTTTTGTAATGGATAAATTGCAAACATAAAAGAGCATTGTAGATAATGTGGATCTTGAAGATGGTTTATTCTTGCTGGTGGATCTTAGAAATATGTAGCAATGCTAGGCTGGTTTTAATAGCATCTAAATTGCCATGCAGATTTAGTGTAGAAATTAAGTTGATATCAACGAAGTACATATGGGCATTGCATCTAGATAATTCAGGTGTGATAAACAAGAAAACATTAGCAAGACAACACTTCTGATAGCTGAAGATGAATTATTATATTGGCAGCCATTTAAATAGTTGTAAAATGTGCCTATCAAACAGAATTGTTCCAGCCCTGGGACCGTTTTACCTACAAAAGTGGGCAAGTAAATCACATGAGACAGATTACATTGACTTTGCAAGAAAAGGAAAGACAAGCCTTTTTTATTGCTATTGATGTTTGCTCTTATTGACTAAGTGTTTGCCATGGACTCAAGTACCACTAGACACATAAATACAAGGAGAACCTTGTGTTTGTCCTTTATCTGACTGGGGGAAACAATTTGCAATTTACATCCAAGGGATCTGCAGTGTTCCTCCAACACACAGAATAGTTTGAGAAGAGTGGGCTGGTTCAAATAATCCTCCTGTCCTACAAAGTCCTTGCTAAGTTCAAAGAGAATGTTTTCCTTTATAGTGCAGAAGAAAATATTTGACACTCTACCACTGTGATTTCACTGCCTGAATTCTCTCTGAACTTTGCTAAGTCACAGCCTGGCTTAGTTTGCTAATGTTTTATTTTGTGAGATGTTAGGGCATGGGGTCACCTTAAAAAAAGACTGATGCAGGAATTCCCTTCCTCATATCTTTTTGTGGGAAAATCAGCCCTAATAAAAAGGGTACAAAGGGAGAAGATGTAAAAAATGAAACAGCCTGGGTGATTAAGAAGGGGAATCCTTCTGAATGATCAAGATACAAGTAGAAATCCGTTAAAGTAATATAAATCCTAGCTGTCACATCCCTTTCTAGAAACCACAGAGGAGCTCATGGTTCCAGAAAGGGTAAGACTTCAGCTGTTACTTCTAACCAAGCTACTAATTTAGCTCTGAAGGTAGAAATATGAAATTTGTTACCAGGGATTCCCTGTCCAGACTTCTCAGGAGAGTTGTTACAGTGAGACCAATTGGGGTTTGACTGATAGCAAATAGAGAATACGGACTTTCAACCAGGACCACATTTGAAGTTTTGGGAATAGGAAGTGTGTTCTTGATATTAGTAGCCAGCTTAATTAATCAATCACTATTTTACATAGGCCCCAGCTTATTTACAAAGAGCTTTACAAGTATAAACCTTTCCTGTTAAAAAGTTTAAATTTGGATTTTTTTTTTTTAATTTATTTTTTATTTCTTGATACAGCTTAAGCACTTAAAGGAGTTTCAAACTGAAAAGAGATTCTAAGTCTACTTTCATCTGCTGCTGATATATTGTAAGCTTTATGATGGAATACAGTGAATCATTACAAAGCATAATGTAAGTCAAGATTTGTTAGTACTGTTAGGCAGTCAATACATCTCTTTTGAGTAACTAAAAATGAGTATAACATAACCTTAGCTACAACAGTCCAACATATGTGAGTAGATGACTTCCCTTTTTATTATTGTGGGGGGTGTGTGTTTTAATTGCACTTTTGGTGTAATACAGATAATATTATAGCAAGCATAACTAGTCTAGCCAGCTCCAATTTTGTTAGGATCAGTAGAACCATGGATTATTGTGAGAAAAAGAACATACAGGCTCAGAGCTATATGAGTTATATGGGCTGAAGTAGCCCCTTCCCCATTTACACTTGACAAGCATGCCTTTGTGCTTAAAAAGAGATTAAGTACATTTCAGAGGGAAAGTGATTTTGTTGCTGCAAGAGCTATAAAAAGAAATATTGCAATATGGATCTGTATCTATTCCTGCAAGGTGAGACTCCACTGGCTTCACTTGATACTTGCTTTACTGAGAGTTGGTCCAATAGATTTTAGTGCCAACTATGCAACAGAGAAAAAAATTGCCTTCTGCAAAGCTGATGATACAATATTGCTGTTTTAAACAGAGGGTGAATTGAAACATTTTCTCTCTCACTCTCCCTGCAAATGCTGAAATGACATTGGTCTTTGCAGTATTTGATCAGCTCATAGTTCTAACTCAGTGATTATTCGTAAGTTGCTTTTATTTTTGTCAACCAGCTTGCTTGCCTGTTGCTGGTAGGACAGCTTTCTAGTCATGCCATTGCAATCTGAAGAAAATCTATAAGAGGTATAAATAAGGGATGGCTCCAATCGCCTTGTTGCTAGTGTTTGTCGCAAATGGAACAGTTTCTGAGGCATTTGTCATTATAACTAGCAAAGGTTTATGGCCGTAAGAGCAAAGGTCAGAGAATGTATATACTTCTGCATTGCACATAGCCATCATTTACAATCGCACTGGAGTGTGAAATGGTAGTCAGATACTGTTGGTTTTGTTTTACTTGACCTCTTCTCATTTAACATATTTTATGTACCAATACAAAGACTGCAATGAAACTTTCAGATTTCTCTTTAAAGTGATGGGTCACTATGCTGTTTTGCAAAGGTAGAGTGTTCAATGCTTTGCACTGCTCTGCCTTGGGGAAAAAAAAACAACAAACAAGTGACATAATAAAAATGCCAGGTTATTAGACTGATTTTTTGTGAGCCTCTAGGTATGTCAATGTTTCACATTTAGCACAGAGTTCTCAAAGAAATATTTCTTAAATGTTCACCTGATAAAGTCAAAGAGGAGTAGATACTGGTTGAGCAAATGAGTTAAAGCAGCCTGTGGTTTGGGGCTCCAGTGCTGCTATTCTGTGAGCTGTTTAAGCTAATGATGTTTGTGCAGGTAATTCTGGGCTCGACTCAGTATTCACTGAAGACAGCAGGAGCCCTTCTATCAATGTTAGTGACATTTCAAATAGGCTCATATCTGAGATAGGAGAAAAAGCCAACTGAGGAAAAATAATCTCCCCAGATGTCTTTATTGCTTATGTGTCTGTCTGTATGTATAAATATGAAGAAACAAAATATCTGTCTTTATTTCTTGTATGGAATCAGTTGCCTGATGCCTCAAAGAATATACATCACTCTTTCTTGCTGCTCCTTGCCTTTTTAGTGCATAGGATTTTCACTAATCAGAGCAAGAGCAAGTCATAACACACTGAAACCAAGTACATCCATAAATTTAGTGGAATGTTTTCAGCATTGTAACAGTGAGGATGTGTGGCTTTTTATGTGTATAAATGCTTGAGAAGACATGAAGGGCTTGCTTGGACCACTCCATTCTCACGTAGGTTAATTAGAGTTCTGGATATATATGTAGAGATGATACTTCCTGAAAGTTATTTTCTCAGTCATATAACCACCTTTCAAAGACTTGTAATTGTATGGTACCTATTGCTTGGCAATTGAAAAACTTCACATGAATATTTGCATTTTAGACCTTAGCTAATACTCGACTTTTACAGCCTGGCTTGTCACACCAGCAGAGCCATGGACTGACATTAGCATAACCTTGAATGCTCCAGCGGGGCTTGTAACAGAGATTTACAAATACCATTTCAGCAAACAGGGGCTAGAATCCCATCAAAGTTTTTCAAAGAAATCCAAAAAGCTTAAATCCAGTCCCTTTCCCCCAGTAACTCAAAAGATATGTAGTGAAATGACCTAACAGCTCCTTTGAGAAGTATACTGAAAAGGAAAATTTTGTATTCTGATCAGGGTGGACACAGCCAAACAAATATTCTATGGGAGAAAACAAACTAATCAGGAATTTTGCAGCAGAAGAGCTACAGTACCTGGCATACCCCTGCTACTGAACTGCAAGGAGCTTTGCCACATTGATCTTCTCCCTAATTGTGATGATTTATTTTTATTCAAGAGCAGTTGAAACTCATTGTTATGCTGGCTGCTCAGCACTGCCTTTGCCTGGAGACTTTTATGGCTTAAACCTCAGATCTGTTAAGCAAGAAATTGTAAATAGTGGCATGAAACCTTGGAAGAACTAATGGGAATGTGAAAGAAGCATTACAGTTTAAAAGCAGCAACTGTAAAAATAAGCACAGGTAAACTCTGGAAGAGAAAAATGTGTGGGAGAATGGAATCTGTGGTGTCAGTCTGTTACTCCTTAATAATATGATGAAACCCAGATTTGAAAATATTTGGAAACTCTATTTCCTGGCTGCTTCATTCTCCATTTTAGTGATAGAACATTATTTTTTCTTGTGAAGCAAAAAGAGTCCTCCTCATCCTTCTCCCCAAAGACCCTCCAAGGATTAAATAGAGCAAAACCTTCTGATACATCCTACAAAGCCCTCACAAACTTTGTAGGTGCCTTGACTTTATAAAGGGGTCAGCTAGTTAAGCCTTCTTTGGATTTCAGTTCTGTTAGTGCATGTAGATTTGTTGATTGTCTGTCAAATTTCTCATCACTTCAATGGCTTCAGAATCAAATATTTTTACAGAGACGATATCTGGCAAAAGTATTGTTATAATCTAACCTGAAGTTTCAGTTCATCAGGATTGAGAAGTGATGACTAAATAAGGGAAGGTGCCAATGCAGGTTGTGCTGCTTTGGGGTGTTAGCAAAGTACTTTATGATTAATAAAACTGTACTTCGTGTATCAGAGCTGTTTCAAGATATCTCATGACCAGCTACTGGAACTGGAAGGTAATGCTGCGGCTTTCTGTAAACCATCTGTGACACCAAGAGGATAAGGGTCTTCCAGGCAGGGAGGCTCCAGCTCTGGCTGTTACTTTAGCCTCCATATATGACAAAGTGCAGCTGAAGAAGGCAGTTTGACTCTTGATGTTTGTGCTGACTCTTTAGGTGACCGCAGAAAAGACCATTACCGTTTCATCCCTGTACTTGACCTATTGGTTTGTAGCTTGGATTTCAGGAAGGATGTACTTGTGACACACAAAGAAGACCCAGGAAATGACAGGCCAATCACTCACCTCTGTGCCTGGCAAAAGCATGGAGCAGATCCTCCTGGAGGCTCTTCTAAGGCAAGCAGATAACCAAGGGGCGATTTGTGACAGCCAACATGGATTCACCACGGGCAAGTCCTATCTGACTAATTTGGTGGCCTTTTACGATGGCTTACAGCCTTGGTGGACAATGGCAGAGCAACAGACATCATCTACCTGCACCTGTGCAAAGCCTTCGACTCTGTCCTGCATGACATCCTGGTCTCAAAATTGGAACGCTATGGTTTTGAGGGATGGACCACTTGTTGGATAAGAAACTGGCTGGATGGTCGCACCCAAAGGGTTGTGATTAAAGTCTCCATGTCCAAATGGAGACATGTGACAAGTGGTGTTCCTCAAGGGTCCGTACTCGGACCAGTACTGTTTAACATCTTTGTTGCCAACATGGACAGTGGGATAAAGTGCAGTCTCAACAAGTTTGCTGATGACACCAAACTGTGTGTTGAAGTCAACACGCTGGAGGGAAGGGACGCCATCCAGAAGGACCTTGACAGGCTTGAGAAGTGGGCTCATGCTAACTGCATGAAGTTCAACAAGGCCAAGTGCAAGGGTCTGCATCTGTGTTGAGGCAATCCCATGCATGAATACAGGTTGGGAGGAGAGGGATTGAGGGCAGCCCTGCAGAGAAGGACTTGGGGGTAATGGTGGATCAGAAGCTCAACTTGAGCTGTCAATGTGTGCTTGCAGCCCAGAAAGCCAACTGTATCCTGGGCTGAATCCAAAGAAGTTTTGCCAGTGGTTGAGGGAAGTGATTCTCCCCCCTCTACTCTGCTCTTGTGAGAGCCCACCTGGAATACCGTGTCCAGTTCTGGAGCCCCCAACATAAAAAAGACGTAGAGCTCCTTGAGCAAGTCCAGAGGAGGGCCACAAAAGTGCTCAGAGGACTGGAGCACCTTCCCTATGAAGATAGGCTGAGGAAGTTGGAGTTGTTCAGCCTGGAGCAAAGGAGACTCCGAAGTGACCTTATAGCATCTTTCCAATACCTGAAGGTGGCCTACAAGATAGCTGGAGCAGGACATTTTGCACAGACATGTACCGAGAGGACAAGGGGCAATGGTTTAAAACTTGAAGAGGGGAGACTTGGATTAGATACTAGGAGGAAATTCTTTGTTATCAGGGTGGTGAGACCCTGGAACAGGTTGCCCAGGAAGGTCGTGGAAGCCCCATCCCTGGCAGTATTCAAGGCCAGGTTGGATGGGACTCTAAGCAACCTGGTCTAGTGTCCCTGCCCATGCAGGGGGGTTGGATCTATGTGATCTTTAAGGTCCCTTCCAACCCTAACCTTTCTATGATTCTATGATAGAAAAGTTAACCTGAGATTGTGATGCCATAAAATTGCGTGAAAATCTGTATCTTTCTGTTTTATCAAGATTGTTGTAATGAGATGAAAGTCTTAGGCACAAACTGTGATATATGAAGTGTAAAGATTGTCAAAATTATCCTGTGAATGTAGTACATTTTTTATTATTGTTGTTTAAATATTTTATCAGAAATATTGTGAACTACAGAAATGGACAGTTCTTAGTTTAATATTAATTAACACAAAAATCAGCCTCAGTAATGCTGAAACAGGAAATGATCTTTTGATGCAGGTACGGGAGACTAACCTGCTTAAATATGAAATTAAAACTGGGGATAGTCACACAGAAGGGAAAATAAAGACAGTAAATATCGAAAGAAAAACTATTCACTTACAAAAGAGGGCTCGGAGACAGTGATAAGAGCAAAACTAACATGCTGAAAAAAGAAAGTGGCCACAATACTAAGTAAGTATGTGCTTGAGAGATTGAAAATGGTACTTGAAAATAAGTACAAAGAACTAAAAAGACAAATCTTAATATATTGGGGGGGAAAATAGGTAATCCGTGACAAAAATGAAGCTTAGACAAGTTTTAAACATCAGAGAAGGACTGTTGAGACTAAGCAATGGAACAGAAAAGCAAAGGTGAAGACTAATGCTAAGATTTCACATGAGATTAGTGCTATAGTTAGACATTTTTTAATTATGTGAGGTAAAAGAAATAATGAGACAACAAATATTTAATAAGTGGCCAGCATTATTTATTTACAGAGGACAGAGTCAGTGGGAAAGGAGAAAATATTAATTAATTTTTCACTTCAGGATTCCCAGTAGAGCATGTAGAACAGATGCTAAAGGCAACAAAACTCTTATATTGCAATTGGACATTACCATACAGAAATATAGACATGGAACAGGAGTAACAGAAAAATCTGAGTAGAAGTCATGCAACCTCATGCTCTAAACCATAAAGAAATCTGTAATTGGAATTTTTCCCTGCAGAGTAGAGATTATATTACCAGTATTTATTTTGTAATAGTCCCATGTACAAAATTCTGAACAGACATTTGAGGTCTTTGTCCAAATACTGTACTATTTCAGAAGTAGTGTTATATCTCTGACCCAGTGTTTCTGAACCTTTCTGTGAGGAAAGTTGATTCTGCCATATCTTCGCCTTGCCTCCTCCCATCAAGTCCCATTCCCTGATCTCTTCTCCCATCTCAACTTATATCTCTCCCTCCTTCTTCAGGTTCTGCTGTTTCCTTCTTTCTTACCTTCATCCAGAAGCAGAAGCACAAAGACGTTAAATAAAACCCACAATTTGCACCAGAGAATACTATACATCATGTCTCTCCTATAATCTCCTCTAGAGTATCATTTACGAACTGTGTAGAGACATTGACCAGAAGCTTTATTCGATAGACCAAGAACATAAATTGATTTAAACTGGAAGCTGAAAAAAATAGTGAGAAACAGAACTTCAGGCCTGTATATTTATCACTGCATTTTCCAGAACTGAAGATGAGAAAAAGATTGAATAATTTATTTTTTTTTTAGCATTTTTAAAGCAGTTTTTCAGAAGTCTTAGAAGATTCTGAAAATTAAAAAGGAAAATCTAATTTTTTTTTATAGATACTCAGATTCAATATATCCATTTGAAAACAACAGTATCTTGGGGAGTTATTTGAAGCTTGGGATCAAGACCCAGGTATCACAGATCAGGTATAGCATAGGTTTCCTCTGTAGGAGTCACCTTTTCAGAACATAGGAACTTCCGAATATTAAATGATTTTGATTCTGTTGTAGAGGTTACAGGAAATCTATGCTATACAGGAAAAATGTTAGATTTTTTTCTTGCATAATGCTTCCTGATGAATAGGAAGTACATACAAACCACTGCTGAAGTGTGTTTTGGAAATGATTTCCGTGATAACATCGAGTTGAGAGCTGGTGAAAATGATGAGATAATAAATCAAAATAACTTGTGCTTTGCAGGAAGTAAGAGAATCAGCTGAAGCTCAGGCAAACAGACATCAGTCATGTTTCCAGAGCTGAAGATAGATCCTACCTGTTTAAAAATCGTACCTTTTCCTCTTGGTTGGGACTCATTCCACTTGGTTGCATTCCACAAGTGTCAGCTGTGCCTAAAAAGAGAGTTTGTGATGTTCACAGAGATATTAATTGCGTAGACATCATCACTTACTGATTATTTTCAGGCACAGGGGAAGAGGAAGAATTTCTTCACTGAGGAAGTTAGATTCTGAACAAAGTATCTTTTGTGTTATTCTTAACAAAATAGTACCCATTTTATCTGGAACAGTAGATGAACCATTCTCAGTAATTCATTCATTATCAAAACCACCAAAGCAGTTTAGTATTTTGAGATTTTTCTGGAATAATGGGTATGAAAAAATGACAGATTTGCTGCCAAAGCCATATTGCTCCATAACAAACTTTGCAAGAGAAAGGAAGAATAGCTTTAAAGAGCACATACTATATAATTGGAAAACTGAAAGTTTACAGAGAAAAAAGTCCATAAGATGGGGTTTTATATAAGTTTTAGGAACTTGTTTAAGTTCCTAATTTAACTGAAGCCTTTCTTCAGCAGTGAAATCAAGAGCAAAGAGGACCTTAGAAACCCTGCTCAATTTTGTTCTCAGCAAAACCTTAAGGACATTGAAGAAACAGGTTTTTTTAGTCAGATCTTCAAGAACAAATCACAGTGTAATGGAAAGATATTTAATAGGCAAGGGAATGCACTAAAACTTTACACATATCTTTAATAAAAAGAAAAATATTTTAACAGGAACTTGTCATATTGTACACCTTTGAGGGGACAATGACAGACAGTAGACCACTTCTGAAACTACCATAAAACAAAGATTTTCAAAGGGATCCCATTATTTTAGACTCAGATTTTAGACTCAGTTCTGTCAGAGGATCCAACCGGTTAGCTCCATGCCTCTTTTTACAGAACTGTGGGTCTTAGATTTTTATCATATAGCTAAGAAAAAAAAAAAAGTATGCTGTTCATTATATTTTTCTCCTTTATTTTATTGCATTTTGGTTGTTTTAGTTCTTTCCCTTAAAGTACCTTCTTTTCATTAGTTACAAGGTCAAATGTGAACCAGATAGATGTAGCAAGCATGAATATATTTTAAAATTGTCAAACAGCCTATTTCTTACCTTTTACTTTATTCTTCAACACCACCTTTTTCATATATACTTATTACTAAACTATTGACTTAGGTGACTAAACTGAAACTGTTGGTACTATACTATTTAGTTCATAGGTAAAGTATGCTCACTTCCTAATGGTTCCCTTATTTCTCTTACAATTTTCAAATGCTCAATTAAATAGTGTTTTGGCTATTTGCTCTTCAAATTTCCTTTGAGCCACTGTAATTGCTCTATTATTTATCCCACAGTACAGTGTTTCTCCTGTCTTCATGTTTGGTAGTAGAGCTGAACATCTGTTTGTTTTGAGAAAATTCAGAGCTCTGTTGCATTTTGAATGTCTCAATGTTTTTGCTGTTTTGAAAGAAAATAAGTGGATGCCTTTTCTTTCCCCATCATAACATCTGTTGGTATCGGTGAGATTTAAAGAAGCAAATTAATACTGTGGAAAACAGCAGTTCCTACTTGTTGTGTGGCATACTCATCAGAAATGGTCAGACCAGAATGGCAATATGAGAATGACAGTAGCAGAGGCACTTCATTGTCAGGTAGCAGGCATCAACATTTTTCAGCTGACAGCTGAGAGGAGAGCCTACCAGGTAGAAAGATTTATACAACTAACTTGAAGCAGAAGTCTGATGTATTAAGGAAGAAACTGGCTACTTTATAGGGATAAAAATTCTGGAATACAGAGAAACATATAATGCTGTTAAAGTACAAGGTTTGTTTTTCTGTGGTAAATTACACGTCTAAAAGCTTCTACCTGAGTAACAATTGTTGGGAAGTTCCGAAGAAGTATTCAGTAATGCTGCAAATGTCATTCATTGATTACTTGCCTGTGAGGCATAGATCTTTTTTTTAGTTCTACTCAGTGATAGCTTACTGATTGGGATGGATCTATTTTTGATTTTTTAAACTGATCTCTTCTTGTACATCTCTCACCATATACAGTAGCACTGCAACCACACTTTATATCTAAGTGAAATGAGGTTGAAGGTAGGACTGGTGCCCTAGAGGTAAGATAGCCAGCCCTCTCAGAAGAATGCATCAAATATTAGTGTCTTCAGACCCCGCTGGCTGCAAAGCATATAAACTGTATCAAGAGAAGATTCTTAGACATTCATACACTATATCAACCAAATATTTTTTTTATATTCAGAAAATATCTACATTAATTTAGTAAAAGAAATTTGATGTGACTTTGGGATTCAACACATCAGATCACAGAGTCACTTTCATATAAGACAGAGGCTGCAGGAGCTGCTATCTATAGCTTCAGGGACACCAGCTGTGCCCTACATAGAACTCATGTCACCACGCTAATCAGGGACCTGCTGGTGATATGCTCACAGATTACTCTTTTTGTGGGGCTAGTGAAAATCTACAGACTGACGCTCTGCTGAAGATGAGCAGAATTTATACAGTATAACAGAAGTGCAGGATTTCCCATGTCAGCTGACATGGTACCTTTCAGAGCCTGGGTTAGCTTGCTTTGAATGGAGTGTCAGCATGTCTGAATCCTGTTTGCTGTTAACTAAGCAACAGAGCAGCCAGATGCCCTCCATCAGCTGCTCTTGAGACATACTGAAGAATGCAAATGCCACCTCTGCAGTTGCAGGTACTTCATAAGTTCCAACCTCACTGACAACATGGAGATACGGCTGCTGTGTATGACAGCACATCAGATCTTTTCTGGTCTAAATAGGCACGAGTTTTGCCACTTGACCAGACAAAAACCTATCTGTTGTTCAAGCAAGAAGAAGGTACTCAGTGTTTAGCAATGAAAGACAGCACAAATCCTTATGCAAATAGTGTACATTATACCTTTGTGAGTATCCCAAAAGGTAACCCTGCCACCTCTGAAGGTAGCTTGTGCTTGTGATTTTCTGTGGACTGCCCATTACCCAGGTTTGGCTCCATCTAACTTTCAAACCCTTTCTAGTGGTTTGCCCATTGTCAGTGGTGTACATGTACATGTGAGGAGAGGGGGCAAGCAAAGAGGGAAAGTACCCAAGGAAAGTTTCCTTGCAGAAATATAATATCCTCAGGACTATCACTCAGGGAACTGGATAAATGAAAACTGTTTCCCTGTCAGCATTCGCCTGAGGGGCTGCCCATACCTACCCCACTCACACTGCAAGTAGCAGGCAGTCCAGAGATGCATTTCTCTGTGGAGGGCTGTCGAAAGGACTCATCATTTCCAGTACGGTGGCGAGTTGTTTATTTATGGTGCTGCTGCTGCAGCAGGCATGGGGCCTCTGCAAAAGCACACACGGCTCTGTAAGATAATAAAACAGCCAGAAGGCTTTCTGCGTGTTCATGTCACAAAAGGCTCTTCAGAGAGAAACACTTTTAGTGTCTGAAGAATGAAGTGCTATTTCAGAATCTGGAGGCTTGAGGTTTTTTTAGCTCTACAATTGAATGATTTGCCCGTATTTTTTATGTAATAAAAAGAGCAGCACAATATGGCTCCTTGCTTGCTTAGAGAGCAGTTGAAATTTGTAATACTTAAAACAGAAAGATTGCACAGAACTCACTGCCACATTGACAAGAACACAGAAATATTTTTTTCATTTAGCTGGGGGCTGAAAGGGATGATGAAAAAAAACTTTCAAAAAGAGTGTGAGAAGGAGTATGAACTGTAGGGTTGATAGTGATGATCTAACTTAAGGATGGGCTGTTGTTTCAAACACCATATTACCATAGCATGGTTTTGTCTTCTACTTGGCTATTTCAGTTTAAAGGTCTTTATGATCTTACTCCTAAATCTGGGAAACTAATTTTAAATACTGCTATTTTTTTGAACAAATTGCTTCTGTCCAAACCTCATAATTTCTTTTGTAGAAGCCAACTGAGTTTCTTAATTTTAAGGAAAGGGAGATGCAAACATTTTTATTGTAATATTGCAAATCTTTTAATTAAGATATTTTGGAGTGATTGTGGAGCAGCTAATATAATGAAATCAGCTTGAACATAGGGTTTGCCCCCCCAAAAATTGTAAAGCAAACAGGTATTAAACTGAAAGTAGAGAATTTCCCACAGAACAGAGATTATACATTTTTAAAATGACATTTTATCTTGAATTAGCTAAAAAAATTATTTGAATTATCAAAAAGTCTTTTGCAGAACAAAACTTCTTCTTGAAGCTGTATATATAAACATTGAATCTTTACTGAAATATAATACAAAAGCTGAAACTGCATTCAGTTTCAGTCAAGACATTGCAAATCACTTGCAGGCAAAGTTGTGTTTATAGTGGCAGAACCTTATAAAACCACACAATTTAGAGAGACATTATTTTTCAATATTAAACTGTTATATTAATAATTGTTAATTAATAATTGTTAATTATTCGTATTTACTATTTCCATTAAAGTAATTTCCAGGTTGAATGTTCATCCTTCTGTATACAGAATGTTGGATGATTTTCTCTGTAGACACTGCTTACTGGAGCTCACTCGTGCTGCACAGACTCCCTCACTTCCCATTTCTAAATCAATTAATGTGGTAGGTCAGAAATATTGTCGTGCCTTTTGTTAAATATGGTGGTTGGTGCTGTGTATCAACATCCTGATTTTAAGGCTTGTTCTACTTTGTGAAAAAAATACTTTAGTTTCAGTTTACAGAGAGTTAATTCTACCACTAGTGCTAAAAATAAGTTTATATGAAAGCGTATGTTTCACAATATAGGAAGCAAAGGTAAAAAATATATTAAAAAGCCAGTGTAGATTATTACAGTTATCTCCAAGAATGAGGATTTTCATTACCTACTAAGCTATTCCCTTATAAATTACAGTATCAAATCTTCACACCCTTCCCCATTGGTAGCATCTTTTCACCTCCAGATGTCTAAAGTTGAACAGTGCAGATGCCTAGAGGACTAATATCATCTCAAGATGGATTAACCTCTTCTTTCCTTCTTCCTTCTGTTTAGATGACACAAATTTGTTATGATTAGAATGCTAAGGCATCACTTGGTTTGTTGAGGTACCATATTACTTCTCTCCCCTCTTTGAATACTAACATTACTATTTGATACTTCAGTGAACTAATTGCTGTCTGCAGACTGCTTTCTGCTGATTACTGCCTCTGCTTAAAGTGCACAACTTTATGAATTGTTATGTGAACAATATAGATGTACTACCTCATTACAAAATGGTTGGGGTTTTTTTATTGATATATGCTCTACTAGATTATTTCTATTTCTTAGTCATTATGTATCTGTTTAAATTATTTTCAAAATGATTTTTTTTCTAGAAATCAGTTTATTCCATTTATTATTATAATTTCAAAGAGGAAATGCTGTTTGTGAAGGCAATGGCCAGGCCTGTGATCCATTTCTATACTTATGTGTAAAACTGGGAACTCAATTTTGGATAATCTTCCCTGTGAAACTATCACAATACCTAGAACGACCTAAGTCACTTTTATTTTTTCAAATCAAGCTACTCTTTTTATTAATGTCCATATTATAAAAACATCAAGTAATGTATAATAAGAAACTAATTAAAACATATTTCTATGTTAACATTATTTTTTTTTTTCTAAATCACAGACTGAAGGGAGAGAGACAGACCTTTTGAATGTACTGCTAAGGAAAAGATACTGTATCAAATGGTTGTCCAAATCTCTGTAGCTTCCTCTCTATTGTGTTTGTGTCACCTCAGACTGAAGTTTTAGCTTTGAATAGTTTATTCACTTCAACAGCTATTCAGCTTATGGAATACCTGGGGAAACCATGAGACAGAAGGGGTCAAGTTATTTCCAGAGAGTAATAATGGGTATGAATTTTCTCTGCTTTGTGAATGAATCATGCTTTCATTTAAGGAAAAGGTCTTTAAGTGATAACAAGGTGCATTTGAGGCACCCATTTTCTCTTCTGTTTTTGTAAGGTAGCATATAAGCTTTATATATAAACAATTAAAAAGATTAATGTATTCTCATATTCTACAAAATCTTGTTTTACTTCATCACCAACATATACACTTCATCATTTCCACTACACAAACATTCTTCACAGGACAACATTATACCATACTATAATGCAGCCATACATTAATTTGCCAAACATGCTTTTTACTGTGTAGTTGATCACCTAAGGCAAATGAAATTGTTGTTGTTCCCTGAAAGAAATAATTAAAAAGTACAACGAAGAGACATATGAACTACTGTAAAAATCAAAATTATTAACATATAATCAAGAGAAGTAGCATAATGTAAAATATTTTAATCAGAGTTTTTAGATCTACAGATTTTTCACCTTTGTAAATATTTAGAAGTTTTAGAATATTTGAGATGGACTGAATGTCTGTCTTGAATTTCAGTGAACTGAGTTTATGCTTTATTGAAGTGTTTCTATATGTCATATTTTTTAGATTGTTCAGGTCTATCAATGACATTAACGAATTTGGTAGTCTCATTTATCTGAGAGATGGAACAGTGACTAATTTTACTAAAAGCGTAAAAGACTGGAGAAGCACTAGATAAAAACCTATGCTTTTGCAGAGGCCCCATGCCTGCTGCAGCAGCAGCACCATAAATAAACAACTCGCCACATATCACAAGTCCAGGGGAGAGGCATGGTCCTCCCTGTCCATTGGCATAATTGAAATATTTTCTCCATAAATTGAAAATCTGTACTTGGACCACTGGCAGCTGAACTATTGTTAAAATACCTGAAATGACGCAAGATCCAATATCTGTGGTTTGGCTGTGAGTATCTAATGGACTGCCTGGCAATTGTAAAAGCAGGCTTGAAAGTAAAAGGCATTGCAGTTCTAAGTTGAAGTACAATGGTTATATAATATTGATTTGGAAGATACGTTGTGCATCATAAATCTTTCCCTGTTCCCTTCACTTTTCAGAAACTTTATGAAATACCAATAATTTTATTTACTAATTGTTTCACTTGCAGTCTTTAAGACCAGCTCCCAGAGAGGAGAAGCTGGTCAGGTAACTACAAGGCAAAGGGAGTTCTGAGATGACAGCTGTGAAACTGTGAATATGGTAGATTTTTAGGGAAATGTTCTGGATTTTAGGGTAACCAGAGATACTATAAAATGTTTTTCATACAAGTATTACAGAAATACATAGAAATACATAGAAATTGCAGTTTCTCTGCAATTTAGTAGTAAAATTCTTTACCAACTCTGAATAAAGAATCTCTTTACCAATATTTGACTTGGACTCTGAGATACTAAGTCTAGATTTTAAATATAAAGAAAACGTAGTAGTGACCCACATGTTTTTTTTTAAAAGCCAAGCAAAAATGCTCTGATTATTTCCATCTTGGATTTATTGCAACATTAGATATAAAGAAAATATAAGAATAGAATTTTTATATAACATTTACATCTTTGATTTGTAAAACTAACACCAGTTGAACAAAATTTAATCTGGCAAGACAAATCTGTTTCTAGCACAGGCTAACTTTTTCATATATTTCATTGCTGCAGAAATCAATAGTCTGTGGCTGTGAAAACAAAAGCAAAGCTCTGTTAATTCATTAGCGTGTCTAGATAACATGCTTATAATGTGGTCAGTCTACATTAATGCTCCCTGGCTGATGAATCAGAAAGAGTATTCTCTGTAGTACACCAGATCAAATTGGCAGAGATAGAGATATTTTTGTTTTGGGATAAACATCTTAATTGCATCTCTAACAGAGTGTTTATCTGAAAGAAGTAGGAGCTGAAGAAGTCAAAAGGAATGCTTCTCAACTCTTCAAAATTCGTCTCACCAGGTACAGTTTTTCTTCTTATAGGACACTAAGTATATTTCCTCCTATTTCAATGTACTTTAAACATGCACTGAAACCTGAGGGAGCTCCTTCATAGTTCTCCTCTTTCCCTGCACCTTTCCCAAATCTGTAAGTTAAAACTACATATGTAATATATTGATTTCCTGCTGCTTTGTCTTTTTTTTTTGTCTTTTTTTTGTTGTTGTTTGTGAGTAACTGCAATGATAATTTCACAAAATAATTGTACCAAACTAAGACCTCAGTAATTTAGTTAGTATTTTGGTTGCCAAACTTACAAAAAAGAATGTTATATATATGTTGAGCCTTAAAAGATAATAGCCTAGCAATAAGGAAGCAGCCTCATCCTCAGAGCAATGTGCATGTCTGTTTGCATATATTTAATTCCTCACAGCTACATATTGCAAAAGAAAATATATAGAATGACAGATTGAATATATAAAAGCTTTCAAATGGATTGATATGCAAAAGTTTTTTAAAAACCTGTATTATGCCTTTATTTTAAATCAGTTGTTCTACAAGTCCTCTCCTCAAGCACAGTCCTTTGAATTTCTCAGTAAACAAGGATTCACCTGAGAAAAGGATATAGCTAGAGGTGCATCTTTCCAAAGCCTCTGCTGACATTTCCCTGACATGTGCTGTCCCAGTTTTATAAATTAGAAATCTGGTCATTTCAGATTATTCTCTAAGCAATGCCAGCTGTCTCTCTCTCTAACACTTCCAAGAGGCTTTGAAGTCATCTGTATTGTGTTGGTAACATTACTGCAGAAAGTTACAAAGAATGTAATACCTGAAAAAGGTTACACAGGCACACATAGTTGACTATGGCAATATAAATATTGCCTACTTTTTCCTAACAAAGTAGATATTGCCTTCCTTTAGATTAAAAAAAATTCTTCTATAGCTCTGTACAGTATTTGCCACAAAGGCTCTTATGTTTGGGCTTTAAGTAGTTTGTAGATGCTTATTCTAATTATGAAGAAAAAATTGTGTTGTAGAAAACAATAAGATCATGAAGAAAAATGAAGCTTCTGGGAGATGTTTGTTTGCTTCATACTGATGTTCATATTCTTCACAGACATCTTCCAAGGCATTTCTCTGAATTATTTACTTAAATGCAAAATGGGAAATACAGTCACCAAGAGAACCACTGGATGGAGCTGTCTGTTGTGACTTTTATTTTGCTCTGCAATACTAGAGACCTTTAGGCACAAACAAACTAAACTTGAAAAAATGAAAGAGGATAAGATACAAATGTTAAGGAAAATATACAGGAACTTAATCACAATCTAGGACCTTTTTAGATAAACTAATTTATTAAGAGAGCTCGGCTGAAGGGGACAGGGCAAAGTTTCTGAGTATTCTGTATATAAAGCTGAGGAGGAGTAAAGTAGTAGCAGCGGAAAAAAAAAAAAATCACAGCAAAAAATTGCCTTAATCCTTGCAGTAATATACTGTTAATTTCTATAACTTGATGTTAAATGCTGTCATGGTTTGACTCAGGATCAGTAATTAAGTGACAACAATGCTCTCTATCCCCTCCCCCTCCCACTCAGATAGGGAAAGGAGAGAGACAACAAGGAGAGAGGCTTCTGAATTGAAAAGTAAACTAGACAGCTTTAATGAAATACTACTGATAAAATATGTACAGATATATACAAGTATGTGCAGGAATGTGCAAAATCTCTGTTATCCCCCCCCACCAACTCCCAAGGCACTCTTCTCATCTGTGAGTGGTCCCAAGAAGTCCTGGACCACTTTCAGAGATAGCAGCAAAGCAGACAGGAATTCAGGGTAGCACTTCCTCATGGAGAGGGTGATTAGACATTGGAATGAACTTCCCAGAGAAGTGCTGGAGGCATGGTCCCTGCATGTGTTCGAGGAAAGGCTGAGTGTGGCATTTAGTGCCATGGTCTAGCCGATGTGGTGGTGTTAGGTCATAGGCTGGACTTGATGATCTTAAAGGTCTTTTCCTGCCTTGGTGATTCTGCAATTCCGTGATTCTGTGATTTGAGGGTCAGGAATGCATGGCCCTTGGGATCAAAGAAGATGGATAGACAGAGTCCTCCCTGGATGCCAGCCATGGACAAAAGAGAATGGAAAAAGAAGGGCTTGACTTCTGTGATCCCTGAATTTATACTGAGAGTTATGTGTATATGGGATGGAATATTTTTTTTCGTCAATTTTTCAATCTGTCTTGTCTGTTCCTCCTTACAGGCGGGTTGCAGATACAACCCTTCTGCTCCTTTAGTGTCCGAAGCAGCAGATTCAACAAACGGAGCAAAGTGTCCTTGGTCTCTCAACAGTAACTATAAACATTTGAGCATTATCAGTCCACTAGCTGGAAAACTTGCTGTTAATTTGAACAAGTGTGCTGATTAAAAAGGAGTTCACTGAAAAAAAAAAAAAAAAAAAAGTAAAAAGAAAATTGGCTTCATCCTGGCTCAGACCAGGACAAGTGCTTAAGTGGTTAATTGTTTGTGTAGGTTCCTTTCTTTTTGCCTTCTTTAGAAAGCGTAATACTTTCAATATAGTGAAACAGATGCTTTTTATTGACAAGAAATGAATTATTGGAACAATAATGAGTGATACCTTTTCTAACCAGCACTAAAGCTTCATTTCGTAGGCTTGCCCATGTTTTCTTCAGATGCAAGTTTACTAACTGGTATAGTTTAAAATAAAAGGCAAAAAAATGCAGCAATAAACTCTTAATCAAATGCTCATTAGTACTCAGGGAAGTTTGCTTATTGTAAGGCATATTATTTCTAATTTCATGAAGGTGATGACAGGGGGAGAGCTAATTCCTTTATTAAATTTTTTCATCTGGCTCAAAGCACAGGGTGGGAAAGCAACTGTGAAAAATAAAGGGATAACCCTAGCAGAACCTCTAGACAAATTCAGTTTATTGAGTCTCTTCTGGAGTTGTTCAAATAAGACAAGAATGTAATGAGAAATTTAGCAGAATAATTCTTAAAGTGGTATTTTAATTCCCAGCACAATCACTACTGCAACTTTAAAAAGATGTGAAAAATCAGGTCTTGAATAATAAAACTATTTAAGGGATCATTCAGAGAGGTGTTAATGGTAATTAAGAGCAGGCAAGAATAAACTCTAAAAGCAGTGAGCTTTCAACTGAAAACATTTAATTGCTTTTTTTCGGGAAAAGTAAAAATAAAATAAAATAAACCTTCTTAGGTGTTACTGTCAAGCTACAGAACCTTTAAAAACATCCTCAAAAATATGATAGTCATTGTTCATATGACTACTAGACCCTTTGGTAAAAGGAGGGAGGCTATAAAACACAAGATGTCAAAAGTGAGAAGGATAAACCATTGAAGAGATCCATAAAATATTTATTGAAATCTCTTCTGTGTACTGAAGAAGCACACTGGGCTAGTGACAGATTAAATGTTCACCATCTACATTGAGATATGCTGAGATTTAATGTACTGAATATTGATTGTATGATGAATCCAAGCAGTTTGTTTCCTGATGCTCACAAGAGAAGAGAGAAAATAAAACACCACAGAAGATTCATGTACACAAAATAAGGTGTTAATGGCTTTGCTGAAAGCAGAACCTCCTCTTCAGTCTGTGTGTGTAACTAAAAATGTCTAAAAGCCAGTCAGACTTGCTGAACTTTTTTTACTCATGAGAGATGAGAAACCTGAATACTCAAGCTATGGTTACTTTTAGAATGGGATCTTCCAAATAAAATAATGGTTTCTAAATATGTTTCTTAATATTTTTTTTTTTTTTCCTTTTGCTTTAGGTCAACTTTCAGTACTTGGGAAACAAAAAATCTGTTTCAGTAAGAATATGCAGTTCAACAAAATTATTTGTTGGCATAGCACATAACAGAAGTATAAGAATGTAAGAAAATCATAGTTAGTCTTCACAGGCAAATATTCCTGGTATGGTCTCACATCTTTACCAACACAATTTGCTTGCACCTATGAAGCTTTAAAACACAAAAATCTCCCAAGATCCACAATCTTCTTGACAGTTTCTCAAGTTTAACAAGAGAAGTGAATTGAGAAAATGTGTCCAACCTCTTCAGTTTCGATAAATATTTATATCAGGTAAATCCATTAGCAAATAACTCTGCCCAGCAAGCTGCTGCTCTCAAAAGCTGCAAGTTGCATTTGGCCTGCATGAGTGCTTAAGGCCACCTGCACATTCCACTCACTGAATCTTGTCTCATTTTCCAGGAATGACTGAGAATGTAAAGTAGTTTTTAAGGTTGGATAGACTTCAGGTGTCACAGTAGTAGTACTGTCATATCTAGGAAATAAAGGAGGCAGCCCTGGGTGGTGGGTGGTTGAGCTCTCTCATAACGGCCAGCCATTTTTCCCTCTTGCAGCAGAGACAGGATAGGGATTTCAGAAAGCGATGCTGTGTTCTTTCATGTGGTTATCATGGAATCATAGAATCATTAATGTTGTAAAAGACCTCATGAAATGCAATTGTCAGTTTAGAGGATGGTTAACATTACTCCCCTTAGACAGCTGGAGGGAGCAATTCTGTGAACAAAAAAGAAACTTAAAAGATATCTGTTGACTAATTCAATAAAGTAAGGACCTTACATAGATCATAACCAGGCTTACCAATATTTTACAATTAAAAACATTTAAATTAAAAACCTTAAAATGTTGATATGTGTCAATAATGACAGTTATCAGCATAAAGTAACATGCTTGTAATTAGCAATAGTCCTTCCTGTGCTGACATGAGCAATGTTTTGAGATGTAGAAAACTGATCTTTTCACTTATTAATCTGCTACCAAACATATTTTGAAAAATCATGTTACTACTGAAAATCTGTTTTCAACATGAAAATGAAAAGGGAAAAAATAATTTCTGATAAATTTGGATGAGATGACCTGGATGAGGGGGTGGAGTGTATCCTCAGCAAGTCTGCTGATGACATGAAGCTGGGAGGATTGACTGTTTCACCTGAAGGCTGTGCAGCCATCTAGTGAGATCTAGACAGGCTGGAGAGCTGGGCAAAGGAGGTTCAACAAGAATAAGAGTAGAGTTCTGCACCTGGGGAGGGGTAACATCATGCAGCAGTACAGATTAGGGTTTGACCTGCCAGAAAGCAGCTCTCTGGCAAAGGACTTTGGAGTCCTAGTGGACAACAAATTATCCATGGGACAGCAATGTGCCCTTGTGGCAAATAAGGTCAATGGTATCCTGGGGTGCATTAAAAAGTGTGTCCAGCAGGTTGAGGGAGGTTCTCCTCCCCATCTATTCTGCCCTAGTGAGACCACATCTGAATTATTGTGTCCAGTTCTGAGCTTTCCAGTTCAAGAGGGACAGGAATATACTAGAGTCCAATGAAGGGCTACAAAGATGATTAAGGGACTGGAACATCTGTCATATGAGGAAAGGATGAAAGACCTGGGGCTGTTTAGTCTGGAGAAGAGGAGACTAAGAGGGGATCTTATTAATGTCTATAAATATCTGAAGGGTGGATGTCAAGAAGAAGGGGCCGGTCTCTTTTCAGTGGTGCCCTGTGTTAGGACGAGGGGCAATGAATGCAAACTTGAGCACAGGAAGTTCCACCTCAAAATGAGGAAAAACATATTTACTGTGAGGGTGACAGAGCACTGGAACAGGCTGCCCAGAGAGGTTGTGGAGTCTCCTTTTCTGGAGATTTTCAAGACCCATCTGGATGTGTCTCTGTGTGACCTGCTCTAGGTGATCCTGCTCTGGCAGGGGCCTTGATTCGAGGGTTTCTGGGGGTCCCTTCCAACCCCATTCTAGGATTCTCTGACTTTTCTACAGGAAAGGTTTTAAAACATTTCAACTGAGATTCTGGTGAGTAATAGTAAAAAAAAAGAGCGTAGAAATTGTGAAAAATTCATTACAAACATCATAGGAAAAAGAGATGCATGTAGATTTTATGATGGAATATTTCTATGTGCTGAGCCATCACAGTTGTAAGGATGTGTTCACAAGCATTCTTCATGGGTGGAGTGGTTTCCCAAAATGAGTAAGTTATAACACATTTGTCTTAAGGATCTTCTCACTGGAGATATCCATGTAGTCTAGTCTACCACTTGAGTTGTTCTCTAATTCATGTCAGCCACAATGAGCTGGCTGATTAGCTTAAAGAGTATGTCTTTGTCCAACTGGCTTATTTTGCCTAAGTGGCTAATGATCTATTAAGTAAATAATTGAGCTTTCAGACCTTCAAACCAAGTTGAATACTGTGGTCAGCAAATAGATTCAATCCATTTTCCTGAGAGATGCCTTTCACTTATTGCAGGAGCTGAATGCAATTCTTTGTAAAACAATCAAGTGGTGTAAAGTTACAGGACATAGTAACTCCATCAGTCACACCTGCACTGAAATGACCCATTGCTTATTTATCCAGAGATCTAAATACCTGATATTACCTTTACTTATTTTTTGAAAAGTTCTCCTGGCAACCAGGAAAAGATCATATTTATAGATAATTCCTTTATTCCACAGGCTACAATTTACTTTTCTTATCAGCAGGAAAATGGAAAAACAAACATAAATTAATTCATGTTAACTGTTGAAGACTTGAAATATTGGTGCTTTCTTAAGATGTTCAGCCTGCAAAAGAAGAGAAGATGTGTTTGATGCACTGTCCTATGTTCAACTACTCTGTGATGCTCAATATTAAAAAAGAATAATAATTGTGGATGAAATTAAAAAAATAAAACCCAGCAGCCAGAATTCATAGTTTTTAATCAGGTTTCTGTAGACACACATAAAGTAGGAAATAAATACCCTGGAGATATTTAAATGATGTATACATATGGTGCTTAGGGACATGATTTAGGGGTGGACTTAACAGTTAATGGTTGGACTTGATGATAGCACAGGTCTTTTTCAACGAAAATTATTCCAGATTCTAGGATTCTATGAAAGGCAGAAAAAAAGATATTTCATTCTGTCTTATTTTGCAATGACACCTAGAAATCTAATGAACCTTGACTTACTTTTCATTCCTTTTCTCCTCACTTCTAGAGTCATATTTTAGAGCATTGTTTAAAACAAAACTTTATATTTTTTAATTATTTCATTACAAGCCAAGACACTTATTGCATAAGTAGTCTACAGAATACCAGACCCTATTAAGGCAAAACAAAATATCTTAAGGAATCCAAATGACATATGATATTTCTTCATAGACTGAGGATTTAAAAAAAAATGTCTATTATCAAACTTACCATAAAAACTTACTGTATAAATTTTAGAGTCACTTTATGCTGCTGTACAAATAGAATGGATTAAACCTCAGTTTTTTTGGCTCTGTTTGACATAGTTTAGCAAATTTTGTAGCCATTTCCTGAGCTACACACCGTCAACCTATATTTACAAGATAATGTGTACTTATTAATAAATGATCTGGAAAAATAATTAAACAGCTACATGACACAATTTATTGATGATACTAAGTTATTCAGTATAGCATTACTTTTCAGATTCAGTAAAGCTGACTTTCAAGCATTACAGAAGTGTTCTACAACTAAATAACTGGTTGGTAGTATTGAATTTAAGTCAGCATCTATAAAGGTAAAATTACACAGATGAGGGAAAACTCCTCCCCTCCATTTCTACCTGTATGCATGCAATGTTGATTTTGCTATTTTACCTCTACAATGACATCTTGGTATTATTATATATAGTTTCATGGAAGCACTGGCTCAAGAGTGGTTATAAAAATAAAAACAAGTTAGAGTGATTCAGAAAGCAATAGATGATGAAGCCGAAAGCCCGTCTAAGTATAGATGCTCCGTGGGGCTTCATCTTGAAAACTGTATGCTATTTGTTCCTCTTTTCTTAAAAGACATACACTAGATCTTAAAAAGGCACAGAAAAGAGCACAATGGTTGGTGCTGTACTGCTACAATCAATTGCGAAATGAGAGAACTCTTTCTTCTGATTCATCCTTTGGAAAAAGACATTAAATTTGAATTTCTGGGGAAAGTTTTACTTTTTTACCAATAGCACTTACTGAGTTAACCAATGCAGAAAAATCTTGATTTTAAGTTATTTCTTTCTCTTTTTTAAAAAAGTAGAAGAGTATTAATTTTGTTGAGCCTTAGCTAAAGTCCTTTGTTTAAGCTAGTTAAAAGCTAACATGACATTCCTGATATTGTTGAAGTAAAAATGAATCGAGAAAGTAGGAATGAAAAAGAAGTTCTAAAAATATTTACCTGGTGTAAGCTATACCGTCCTTATATTTCTGAAAGAACAAAATCAAACACTAAGGGTTCTGGAAATATGAGGTGCAACCCTTTCAGCCCTTAAAGGAAAAAAAAAAAAAAAGTTAAGCAGCCAACCATTACTTTTACGCTTGCAGAGGTGTCTCCTTAGAGAACACAGGCCAGTTGCCAGCTTTGTTGTAACCATTCTAAGAAAATAATCAGAAAACAAACCAAAGCAAAAAAAAAACTCCAAAAAAAACAAAACAAAACAAAAGAATATAAAAAGGGGAAAAACACAGTTCTAATATTTCTGCTTTTCCTTGTGCAGTTATATTAAAAATTTGTTTGCCATTCTGTTGAGACTTAACACACCTAGATGCTAACTTTTTGAAGAGTATAGGACAAATACATGAGTTGCGTTTCAGAAAACTGTATGACAACACAGTCTCTTACTTGGAGTTCCATGTGTGAGAGCCATTTTCAGTTTTCTTCCATATGAAAAAGAAAGATCTATATAGTTTTTTAAAGACATGTTGAAAAACTTGACATTGCTGTAAAAAAATTTGAAAATTATGCCTGGGGTATGAATATGCATCTTCTGGTGATGTGAAAAGCTCCAGCTGCGTATCCAAAGACAGGATTTTGTTCCATAACATTTTGACCAAAGTAACATAACCAGTCATGTTATTAAGTCATGTCAGTTTTTTTGGGTTTTTTTGTGTTTTGTTTGTGTTTTTTTGTTTTGTTTTGTTTTGTTTTGTTTTGTTTGAACATAATAGCTATACCAGAAGTACATATTGAACAAAAATGCACTGATGTGAAGCTGAAGTACAGCAATCTGTAATTGTTCTTAAAGTTTTTGGAATATCTACAGTCCAAGGATAGAGAGTTTCAGATGAGATAATAGTAAAAAAAAGAAAAAAAAACTCACAAAAAACACAAACGGATGCTTTAATTTAATTTTTAATATATTATAGAAGAAAAATACAATAATGACACAATCACATTACAACTTCAAAATGTAACAGTGATTGACTATCACATGCTGCCACATTTTTGTACTTATAGTCAATTTAATCTTAATTCACATTCATGTCATTGTTTTACTTTGTCATGGAAATAGGTTTATTTTATGTCTTTTTTTTTTCCTTATATGGAAATAAGATATTAATTTCTTCCATTTTTTTGTATGGTAAAAGGTTATTTTGACATCTCTAAATAATTAATGGTAGCTCCACATAAAGAAGGTCTAAATCCTCTGCTGAAATTACATATTCAGGATCTATTCCAGCTACCTGGCAATGCTGCAAAGGAAATATGCTGGGTTTTTTGGGTCTGGACAGCTGTGGATATTTCTGATAGTCACTCGCCTTTCTGCCCATTTGTCATAATGATGTACATACTTAAATAGCTCCATGTTCATAAATAAGCATCCAAAATTCCTATTTAAATGTCAGAGATTTATTAATGTGCAAAAGTTGTTAGAACAGGGAACATAAAATTATATATATATATATATTTACATAGGATTTTTTTTTTTCCAGAACATCACCTTGCCCTATTTTATGTTTATTGTGTTCCTCTTGACAAATCCGTATCTTAAAAATTTGTAGTAATTTGGATTCTTAATTTCTGGGTACAGCATGGAGTTAAAAATGACATTTTGACTATCATTTTATGTTTTATCTTAGTGCTGGTTTATTAATTAGCTAATCCATTGTGTGATTTTCTATGCAGTGTTATTACTTTTACCTAAATCAATGTTTTTAGAGACTGGAATTAACTAGGGTATGTAACTAGGGTAGTTAACTCTTCTTATATTCTGTTTGTTGGCAGTGAACAAATAGTGATTTTAGCTGCATAATATTGCTATTGTGTTGTTTCTAAGCTTCATTTAGCAGAAAATGGTGGGAAACCAGTAATTTAAAAGACTTCCAATCTTCAAGTAAAGCTTAGTTTCTGCCTTCAAAGACTAGGAACACACAGTAAGTCCAGGTTTTCAGTATTGTTACAGCACTTGCCTATCAAGTGTTTCCCTTTTGCAGACCAGATGGAGAGAAATGTCTAAAACTGAGGGCCGCTTGCAGATTGGGACAACCAAACATGTGAGATGTCACCAGGTTCTTCTCAGGCTAAAAGAAGGCATTCCTGAGAATTTTGCCTTGGAGTAGTTAAAATACAATGTTAAAAACAATTACTTGCTCAGTGAAAAGGAAATTTTCCTGGTAATAGAGCTTGACGGACACTTGCTTTTGCCAGTGATTATGAACCTGCAGCATATGGTCAGCTACAATCACTTTGCATTTACTTGCAGGAATGATGGAAAAAATAATTTTGAAATTGAAATGCCTTCAACTGACAGCTTTCTAATGCTGAGTGGTGTGTTTACCTCAATTTGTAAAAAAAAAAATAAAATTATTAAATTTCAGACTTTTTCTGTATTGTGTCTTTATGTTTACTTCTAAAATTATTTTTGTTTCTCTTTAAAATCTACTGAAATTTGCTGTTTGCTGTATCGTTTTGTGTATTGCAAAAGTGATTCTGATCCTGTTTACAGAAGCTGGGTTGTTGTGCTTATACTTAGTATACTATTGCATTTTGCCATACTGGAATTCACACAGGGATAACTGAGAAGAATTTTTTTTATTATACTTAGAATGTAGTCAGTCCATAACAAAATTCTGTAGAGAACTTATTTATTCCCTTATTTTACAAACAAGTCACTAATCACAGAGTCACAGAATCACAGAATGTTAGGGGTTGAAAGGGACCTCAAAAGATCATCTATTCCAACCTCCCTGCCAGAGCAGGATACCCTAGAGTAGGTCACACAGAAACATGTCCAGGTGGGTTTTGAACGTCTTTGAATGTCCTTCTCTCCAGAGAAGGAAACTCCACAAGCTCTCTGGGCAGCCTGATCCAGTGTTCTGTCACCCTCACAGTGAAAAAGGTTTTTCTCATGTTTTTGTCTGGAACCTCCTCTATGTTCCAGCTTGCACCTGTTGTCCCTTGTCCTATTATTGGACATCACTGAGAAGAGCCTGCCTCCATCCTCCTGACACTAGTTCTCTACAGATTTATGAACACTAATGAGGTCATCCCCCAGTCTCCTCCAAACTAAAGACACCCAGCTCCCTCAGCCTTTCCTCTTAAGGGAGATGTTCGACTCCCTTAATAATTTCTGTGGCTCTGCACTGGACTCTTTCTAGCAGTTCCCTGTCCTTGAACTGAGGGGCCCAGAACTGAACACAGTATTCCAGATTCAGCCTCACCTTGGCAGAGTAGAGGGGGAGGAGAACCTCTCTCAACACACTAACCTCACCTCTTCTAACACACCCCAGAATGCCATTAACCTGACCCCTGAGAAACTCCACTAGATACAGGCCTCCAACTAGACTCTGTCTCATTGACCACGACTCTCTGATTTCTTTCCTTAAACCAGTTCACAATCCACCTCAGTGCCCGATCATCCAGACCATACTTCCTCAGTTAAGCTGCGAGGATGCTGTGGGAGACAGTGTGAAATGCTTTATTTAAATCAGGATAAACCACATACAGTGCACTACCACCATCTACCCACCTGGTTATAAAAGGCTACCAGATTGGTTAAACATGACTTCTCCTTGGTAAAAACATGTTGACTGCTCCTAATAACCCCCTCATCCTAGATATGCCTAGAAACAGAGCCAGGGATAAGTTGTTCCATCACCTTTCCAGGCATGGAGGTGAGTCTGACCTGTCTGTAGTTACCTGGGTCCTCTGAGTCTGACCTGTCTGTAGTTACCTGGGTCCTCCTTCTTGCCCTTTTTGAAGACTGGAGTGACATTTGGTTTCCTCCGGTCCTCAGGCACCTCTCCTGTTCCCCATGACTTACCAAAAATTATGGAGAGTGGCCTACCTATTATTTCCACCAGCTCCCTCAGCACCTGCTGGTGCATCCCATCAGGACCCATGGATTTATGGATGTCCAGATTGCTTAATTGGTCCCTTACCCAGTCCTCATCATCCAAGGCAAACTCCTTTTTTGCCCTGACTTCCTCTGGGATCTCAGGGGTCTGAGGCTGCTGAGGACAGTTTCCAGCAGTATAGAAAGAGACAAAGAATTCATTAAGTAACTTCATGTTCTTTGTATCCTCTGTCACCAGGGCACCTACCTCATTCAGCAGTGGGCCTATATTGCCTCTGGTGTTAGTTTTGTCTGCAATGTATTTGTAGAAGCCCTTTCTATTATCCTTGGCCTCTCTTACAAGGTTTAATTCCAAGGAGTTTCCATGTTTGCTTCCCTACGTCCTCTGACAATAGTCTTATACTCCTCCCAAGTGGCCAGCCTCTCCTCCATGATCTGTAGACTTTCTTCTTCCACTTGAGTTTTCCTAGCAGTTCCCTGTGGATTTCCTGGCTCCCTTTCTTGATTTCCTGCCTGTTGGGATGCTCTGATCTTGAGCGTGGAAGGTGGTCCTTGAATCTTAACCAACTATCTTGGGCCCTTCACCTTCTAGTACCCTGTCCCATGGGATTTCCCCTAGCAATTGCTTGAGAAGATCATGCTGAAGTCCAGGGTCATGACCCTGCTTGGTATTCTGTTCCTACTGCACAAGGCTCCGAACTCCACCATCTCATGGTCGCTGCAGCCAAGGCTGCCCTCAACTTTCACTTCTTCAACAAGATTCTCCTTGTTAATAAGATCCAGCAGTGCTCCTCTCCTAGTTGGCTCACACACCATTTGCATTAAGATGTTATCAATGCACTGGAGGAACTTTCTGGACTGTGAAAGGCTGGCTGAGTAGGCCTTCTAGCAAATATCTGGGTAGTTAAAATCCCCCATGAAAGCCAGGGCCTGTAATAGATACCCACAACAGTATCACCCATGCTAGCCTACCCCCATGACCTCTCCTTGTTGACCTGTCTTTCCTAAAAAGGACATAGCCATCCATGACCACATTCTGGTCATGTGAGATGTCCCACCATGTTTCTGTAGTTGCAACCAGATCATACCCCTTAACGGCACACAGATTTCTGACTCCTCCTGTTTACTACCCATTCTGTGTGCACTGGTGTACAGGCATTTCAGGGAACAAGCTGAGCACACTGCTTAGTTTGTCATTATTTCTGTACATTGCTCAAAAATACACCTTGATATTTCCACTTATTTCTTATTTTAGTTCTGTTTCTCTCTCTGGAAAAAAAAAAAAGTAAATATGATCTAAGAATATTATTGTAGTCATACTGTTCTTGAAAAGTCATAATTACTACAGGTGCTACTGATGGCCTATGCAAGATATGAGAATTTTACTCTGTCATTGACTGTTGCTTTGAGTAAGATAGCTTGACATGTTGAAATGAAAATAAATAAACAGACATGAATACTGCCTATACGTCAACCATAATGGATAGTTGTCATGCTCTGGTTGTAGAAAATGAAGAATTTTCCTAACATGCATGCACCTAATCAGGTAAGATTAATAGCCTGAATTTTTATACTGAGAAGGCAGAGTACTACTGTAGCATTTGTGTCTCCTGCCCCAAGTTCTCTAGACAGCTACTGAAGAGTTATGCCATCACTGAATTATGTGAGGAAAGGCAGCAGCATGTTAGGAATCTATTTTTCAGAAAAGGGTAGGGGAGCTGTGATGGATGGCAGTCTAGAGCCTGCATCAATGTGCCACTGTTGCAGAGAAGGGAAAAACGCCTTCCTGGAATGTCTGATCCTCTGGTCCACTCCTGAGCTGCAGTGCTTTGTCCTGTTCAGCCAGTGAGAATGGCTAAAATACTGAGAAGTGTAATGTACAAAGACAGATCAAATAAATTGTTTAGTCTGGAGCAGGAGGGAAGACTTTAATTCAATTTCCTGAAACCAGGAGTCTCCAGAAATCCAGCATTACTATGCTACTTTTGTCCCCAATTCCTCACTTTTATCTGTCTTTTATGTCTGTCATCCTTTATGGCCTAATGGATGTAGAATATAGATACCTATAGAGTACCTTACTGGCAAGCTAAATGATTATGTTATATATGCACTTATCTGTGAATGCATTCCTGCTGCTTGAAAAAAATATTCCTTTATGTCAACTAATCAAAAAGTGAGACCACTATATTTTATTTATTCTGAGATTTTAGTCTCCTACTTTTCTGACTGTAAACAACTTAAAATACCATACAGTTGTAAAGTGAAGATACTAGTAAAGATTAGAATTGTTAAGAATATTTTGGCTGTGCACTGGAAATTATTGTGTAGGTGGACTTCCAAAGACTTATCTGAAAAATGCCTATGCAGTGGACTTCTCATGGGAATGACAGAATTCAGTAAAAAAGGGTAAGAAACAGAGTCTTATTCATTAATTGGCTTGTTAAACAAGTGGAACAGTTCTACAATGGGCTGCCTAAGAGACCTCCAGAGAGAAGTGGAAACAGAGTTTTATTAGAGAAGACTGATAGCTTAAAGTGAAATACAACACACTGGGCATTTTTTTCTAAGATCTTGGTGGGCACTAATATGCGATTTATATTGTGCTACTTTATTATATAAACCAGTCATAATAAAGCAGTATATTTCAGAGGGCAACTAGTAGAATTAAAAAGGAGTGATTTGGTCACTAGTTAAATCTATCCTTCATGCTCCTGAGAAGTTAGAGGTGGAGGTGTGTGTACTGCTCCTTTTATGTGGTCATTCTGAGTTCTGAGTTACTCTGCTGGGATATGTGTTCAGTCTTAGAGACGAAGAGTAGAAGTGTGTTCTGCAAAACAGAAAACTTGATGTAATTAAATATATAGTGTATATATTGACCCACCTGACAGATTTTTACTAACTGAAAATGCACCAAGTGTTTTCAGCACTTAATATTTTTTTTCCAATTATATTTTCTTTTCAATAGCATATACTGTATAATTTGAACTGATCTCTGAGACTAAAGAGGTGTGATTATATGATTTTGGGTCTTTCTAATGTACAAGCAATTTCCTATTATAGCCTCTAAGTTTCATGAGCAACATTAAATATGTGGGGATAAAGTATTTTTCAGTGCAACTAGTAAGTATGCAAAGCACAGCTTATAGATGGAGTGGAGTTACAAATACTGAAAGGTAAGTAGAATTGCTATTGTTGTTAAAACAGAATACATTAATTTCAGGCAACTGTTTTTTTGAAATTTTTTTACTTAACATTTGTGTGGAAAAAACATTTCTGTATATAGGTGGCAAAGAGTGCGATAAGATAAATGTCATGAGGAATTAAAAAAATGTGGCACTACTTACTGTATAAATGAAGTCAGCTTCCTGCATACAGGCAAGTTGTATGCCAACGATGGAGCACACTGCTATCTAGAAATCACCTTGTTTTAGGTGACCTTTGAAAGGAGAGCTGAAGAATGCTTTCAATTGAAAAAAAAAAAAAGACAAAAAGAAGAAAACATTTTTTCATAATGCTATTATCAGATAATTCAGATTATAATTATAATCAGCATGATACTTCTCAGTCATTCTTATAAAATGAGATACAATAGGAAGACTGACAAGTGTCAGCCTCAGTTCTAACAGAGATGGAAATCATATGGTGTTGTAAGAGGCTATTGAGTTAAAATGTTTAGTAGTTTCTTGTTTAATTTCTATTTACTCTTATTTATATGGATACAGATATTACAATATTGCAAATAAATATTTTTTCTTATAAATCAAAAGATGTGCTCATCAGTGGTGGAATTAAATACTTGCTGTTATCACTTTGGTAAACATTAGTCCTTGAAGTAATTTCCTTATGTGTGATGCAGATTATTAATATAATTTTAAATAAAATTTCAGAACTGGGTATCTCTTCCAGCTGGATTTTTCAGGAATACTTGTTACTATCAAACTCTGTGAAAATTAAGGTGAATCAACATGTGTGACAATATGACTCCTTCTTATAAATTAGATACATTAGTTTAATAATCTAATAATAAATTGGATATATTTACCTTTTTACAAAAATATGGCCCTTATTTTTTCTACCCCCAAGCTTCATTGCAATTTTTGACTACTAAGAATTACAGGATTTGGTTCTAAATTGCTATGAAATGGGGATAGCTTGAGAAGGTAAGATGTTGGTTATGGAGTGATAATCACACTCCACAGGAAAAAAGCCCTAATCATTAAATCAGCTTTAAAGAAAAAAACTATCAGTTAAGCAAACACAGAAAAACACCATTTTTCATCTGTAAAATCCCTTTCCAGAGTTTTATTACTTAAATCACTCAATCAGCACTCAGTCATAAGTGAGTTGTTGATTCAGTTCTTTGAGCAAAGTAGATATTCTTGTCCATTCTTTGCCTATTGTGTATTTAAATAATAAGAATCGTTCTTTACTCTTTGCAGTGGACTATTTATATTTAGCAAGCACATTTAGCTCTCTCTTTAATTTTAGGTTGGTGATTTTGCAGACAGAACTGAGCTCTACCTAATTCTGATCCTTAGGAATTTTTCAGTCTTTCCTCTTCCTTTATCTCACATATAAATGCTACCATCTATTTGTGTCATATGAAAATTAATGTAACTATTTAGAATGCACAGATTTTCTCTCATACTAAAAATAGTCTATATAGTTCTCTAACCTGCATCTTTATCCTGCTATGTCCAGGTTCACAGACCACTGGCAAACTTGAGCTCTTTCAGCATGTTCACCTCAGAACAGAAAGAAAAATAATTCAAGGATATCAGGGTGTTTTCACACAAAGAGTTAACTTATGCCTTTGAGAGCATATTTGTTTTTACACTGGTTTAGCTGTGTTAGGCTTGAGCTGCTTGCTCACATTACCCACTGATCTACAGCTCTCTCAGTGCTGCGGACAAAGGTTGTTTGGACCAAGCTTTAGGAACATACAGAGACTCTTAAGCCTCTGTGAACTGTGGAGAGCATGAAAAAGTAACAGAGGATTGCATGGAGTCAGTAGCACATTTAGCAGGACTTCTTCATAGTCAGCTTAGTGCCAGGCTTTCTGGTCAACGCTTGCTGAAAGTTGTGTGTGTTGTGTATTGCATATCACAGTTCATCATCCTAGTGGCTGTGATCCTAGCTGAGAGAGTAGCAGTCAGTCTGTAGGATACTGTCACTGCCATAAACCTTATTGGACAGATGTCTTTTTTTACAAAGGAGATATTTCCTGAATGCAAAGCTTTGCTGTTCAGGAATAAAAAACAGAACAAACTGACAGAAAAGGGGTTTGGTACCTTGTCACTGCACACAGCAGCATTGGGCTAGAGTAATTCCACACCGCCTTCAAAGTGATATAGTTTAGCACACACAAGTTGAACAGCTTCGTAAAGACAAATCATGATTTTCTTGTGCAGAAGTATCAACCGTATCTCATAGATCATGTATACAAATAGGTTTTTGATTTGGGTGATTCAATTCCCTTATGCTCAGGGAAGTTTAAAAGCTCTCTCCTTTCCCATAGGGTTTCTGGCCATCTAGGCTGTGCTAGGAGAAGCACTGTACAAGAGCAGCTGTGGAAGAGCTCTCGTGCTGGCGAGGAAACACAACCAATATAGAGAAATCACAAGAACTGTCCTGTCAGCCAAAAGAAACTGCTTCAATTACTTCAAAATACCAAACAGATCTCTGCCTGGCTTATCAGATTTTATTAGATCAGTCTGTTAAGAGGACTACTTTTAATATGGCTTATGGAAATTCGAGAAGTTAGGTATACAGCAATTATTCCCCCCAAGCTAAAATTTGACTTCCAATAAAAAACTTACCTGCAAGCAACCTGGAAAATTACTTTTTTTTTTTTTTTTTTTTTTTTTTTTTTTTTTTTTCCCTCAGCCCCTTATAGTTCCCTATTTTCTGCTCTTCCAAGGAAGAGATAGATCTCCAGTTTAAAAAAAAAAAATCTTTTAATGAAATATCTTGTCAAGTGAAGGTACCAGATAAACACTTTCCTAAGTTTTAATAAAATAAAATCTTCTTTATTTTGGAAGTGGAACAAATCTTTATTGGTTCATTTTTTAATTGGATGAAGTTTACTCCTGTAAAAGAGAACACTGGCATGTGCAAGAAAAACATTCACCTGCTCCATTTAAACAGGAAAAAAACAAATGGAGTTCAGCGCATGTTGATATAAATTATGCTAATTCATCCTTCAGTGGGATAATTTGTTTATGTGATCATGTTTTCAAAACTTCATTTGATGTAGCATCCAAAGATGCATAAATATACTATTATGTACTGCAGATGTCCCTTGTGTCTGACAGCGGTGTAAAAACTGACAAATAGCAATTATCTAAGCAGATGCATTTTATGAATACAATGTAGGCCTTCAATTTTGAAAGCATAATGCAATCCTCAGTAGTTTTCACAGTGTTTTCCTCATCTACTTTTGTCAGGGACGTGGTAGGAAATTTTAAATTCTATACCACAGTTACTAATTACACATCAGAAGCATAGCATTGCACCTATTATTTTAGGCTATGCTATGCATGTGACACCTGTTTGGAAGCATAGGTTAAACTATAAAAATCTTAATGCTCACTGACAAGAGGACAGCAGTTTCAAAGATAATCCACATTCGAACAAAATAATGTTTGACTTTCAGACACCATTATTAGAGCTGCCTCTAAGGCTTAAGGACACACAAGAAAGAAGGAACTTCATTTGAAATCAAGTTGGAGTGTCTAGTAAGTGAAACATGTAAATCCATTCTTACTAATCCATTTTGCTAATTTACCCTGTTGAGTCTAGGTCTTAAATTGACATATAAAAATATAGCTATAATCAGTAAAAATTCAATATGCATATTTATCATATTATGAGTTCTCAGATTTGAAGCGACCTTAGCATAAATGTTTCCAATAAACATTTAATTTAGATTTAGGGAGACAACTCTTCTGCTAATTAGAAAAAAATAGATTGGTAGAAGTGTAGTTATGAAACACTAGTATAAGGCTCATAAATGACAATATAAACAGCAAATGTAAGAGATCATGTCCTCAGGGATTTTGACAACTTTATTTGTATTTATGTACTTGTGTTTTCCATTACAGTTTCTGCAAAGTTTAAGGACCATGTATTAAATACTTGAAGAACATAGAAAGCTGGTCTACTCATCCTTAAATGTATTAGTATTTAGAAAAAGGCAGTGCAATTTATGGCATGTACTAATGTACAAATATTGACCCTTAGTACCTTTATGTTTCATTCAATGTGTTAATTTGCCTTTTAATCTTCGATCATTAGTATATATCTTCTTTTTTGGGTGCCTAGTTTAGGTCCAGCTTCACTTTCTTGTTACCTGCTTTGGTCTTTCACATACTTGCAGTGAAAAATTTCAGCAAGGCTCCAAGCTTACTATATTTACTTCCTGACAGCATATTACACTCCAAGCATAATATAAGGTGCTGTCACAGACAGGAAACAGAGGTATCTGTCCCTTATTTCCCATCATTTTCCTGTAGGAAGGTAACATACATGTGGAAGACTGTTACATGTTACAACTGACTCCCAAGCATGCTATGTTAGAGACTGTAGTTGAATTCAGCCCAGTTTAAAAAGCACAGAATTTGTGCCTGTATATGCTGATGATTTCTTAAAGACGGTGCATGGTTCAGTGGTAAATGCAATGCATCTATGGAATGTGTTAGTGACAGTGGTTGCAAATAACCTTTTAAGGGAGAAATCCATAATGTGTTTCTCAAATTCCATAACTAGGAAAAGCTACTTAATTCAAATCACTCTCAAGCTTCCAGATGCAGTTACATTTCATGGTTAAACAGGCAATATGCCAAATAGGTACATACATGCATACATACATGTATACATATGTATAGCCAGGATTATGGAGGATGTGGAGAACCTAGGATTTCTGGACTGGGACAGTTGAGCCTGGTAGTGTCCTCTGTGCAGTGCGAACATCTCTGTCTGAATATCTTAAATAACCTTTAAGTATAAGACTTAATTTTAGATTGCACAAAGTTGAGTAGTTTCATGTGATATTATACATTAATTTGTTTATGTTCTAGTAGAAGTGAATTATTCTTAAAGGGCAATTTAACCTTGACATTATTTTTTTCTCCTAAAACAGTCAGCATAAGGACTCAGACTGCTAGTGTAATATACATAAGGAAAATATTGTTAAATTTGCACTGGGAAGCATCCTGAATTTAGTCCAGGTCTGAATGTTGACATTACACAGAGAGAAAATACATACATTCAATTTCATTTCCCAGTAGCAGCACTGATAATGGTTAAAGGAAGACTTGCAAGGAAACAACATGCCTGTGACCTGTTTACACTGTCTTTTGAGACAGAAAGGAATAGGGCAGAAAAAAAGATTTTGTGTTTCCGTCCCTTTTCCTCACAGTGGTCAGCACCACTGAACTAGTAAATCAGTGGTAACAAAATACATGTGCCAAGGCAGATTTTGCTACAGCTTGTTCCCTTATAGAGAAAATGGAAACAGAAACAGAGCTGTCTCTCAATCTTCTGGTCCCAAGACAGTGAAATTATGCTTAATGTTGTAATAATAATGTATATTAAAAGTTTATAATCTGTATTTTAGTATTTGGTTGTACAATGATTGTGAAACCAGAGGGAGCTCAGGAAGCTCCCTCTGGCCCAGCAGTTTTATGAGCTTGTGATCTTAAAATGAATTGCCTGATTTTATTGCCTTTGACTCAGCTAGGATGCATTGTTTGATCTGTAGAGATTTATGCAATGTGTGCATTTTAACCTAACTTTTTAGGCAAGGTGGACTTGCTTTCTTAAAATAATTTATTTTCCCATGCAGATCATCCAGAGGCTTATTTTTTTCTTAGGCAGTGTCCTGGTTTGAGCCAGGATGACACCAACTTTCCTTTTACTGATTTTTTTTTTTGTTCCTTCAGTAAGCTATCTTTTAATTACTAGCAGAGTATTCCAGCTAAGAATGATAACAAACAGTGGAATGTTTTTCTAACTGCTGGGTCTTCAGGGTCACACGTTTACTCTGCCAGCTCAGACACTATGGGGAGATTTATGACTCCCCCAAAGGAGGCTGAATTAGACAGACAGTAAAACTGGCCAGAGATATTCCATTCCATATATCTACGTAAGCTCAGAGGAAGGTCAGAGACCACAGAAGGCAACTTCCTTCCTCCTTCTTCTTCCCTTCTCTTCCATCCATGGCTGGCATCCGGGGAGGACTCAGTCCATCCATTACTGTCGACCCCCAGGCTCGAACTCTCCTGACCCTCATCACTCTCCACTTTCTCCGGCAGCAGCTCCGGAATTTCTCAGGACTGTTCCAGCTGAGGGGAGTGCTGTGGGAGTTGCTGGGGGTGGGGGGAGGTGAGAGGCTTTTGCACATATCTGAAGATATTTGTATATAATTGTATGTATTTTCTTTTATCATTAGTGTTTAATTAAAGCTGTGTAGATTAGTTTTCAATCCAGCCAAGTCTCTCTCTTTTTCTCTCTCTCCTTCCTACCTGGGTGTGAGGGGGAGGGGATCGAGAGCATTGTTGTTGGACCTGAGTCATATGGTAACAGGCAGTTGTAATTTGCACTCCCAGAATCACAGAATGTTTTTTAGTTGGAAGATTAAAGATCATTGAGTTCCAACTCCCCTGCACGGGCAGGGACACCTTCCACTAGAACAGGCTGCTCAGAGCCCCATCCTGCCCTTGAACACCTCCAGATAATGAACCTCCACAAACATCTCTGGGCAGTCTGTCCCAGTGTCTCACCACCCTTACACCTTATCTCTAATCTAAATCTCTCTTCTTTCAGCTTAAAACCATTACCCCTCGTCCTCTCACTGCAAGCCCCTGTAAAAAGACCCTCCCCAGCTTTCCTGTAGGCCCCTTCAGGTACTGGAAGGCCACTACGAGGTCCCCCTGGAACCTTCTCTTTTTCAGACTGAACAGCTCCAACTCCCTCTGTCTGTCCTCATAAGAGAGGTGCTCCAGCCCTCAGATCATTTTCATGGCCCTCCTCTGGAGACATTCAAACAGGTCCACTTTCTTGTGTTGGGGGCACAAGAGTTGGACACAGTATTCTAGGTGAGGTCTCACCAGGGCAGAGTAGAGGGGCAGAATCATCTCTCTTGATCTGCTGACCAAACTTCTTTTGATACAGCCCAGGATGGAGTTGGCCTTCTGGGCTGCAACTGTACGTTGCTGGCTCATGTCCAGCTGTTGATCCACTAGTACCCCCAGGTCCTTTTCCACAGGGCTGCTCTCAAGTGTGACCTCTCCCAGCCTGTATTCATATCTTGGATTACCTCAGCCCAGGTGCAGGACAATGCACTTGGCCTTGTTGAACCTCATGAGGTTCACCTGGGCCCACTTCTCTAGCTTGTCCAGGTTCCTCTGGATGGCATCCCATCCCTATGACATATCGACTGTACCACCCAGCTTTGTGTCATCAGCAAACTTGCTGAGGTTGCTCTCAATGCCACTGTCAATATTGTTAATGAAGATATTAAACAACACTGAGCCCAGCACTTACCCCTGAGGGACACCACTTGTCACTGTTTTCCATCTGGACTTAGAGCCGTTGACCACCACCCTGTGGATATGACCATCTAGCCAGTTCCTTATCCACTGAACAGTCCACCCATCAAACCCATATCTCTCCAATTTAGTGAGAAGGAGGTTGTAGGTGACCTTGTCAAAGACCTTGCAGAATTCCAGATAGATGACACCTACTGCTTTTCCATGGTCAACTGATGTAGTCAGATTGTTGTAGAAAGCCACTAGGTTGGTCAGGCAGGATTTGCCCCTGGTAAAGCCATGCTGGCTGTCCTGAAAAGTATAAATACACTTTATCCCTAAAATACTAGAGGTAATCACAGTGGTTTTCTTTGCAGCAACTAGTGAATATAAAAGCGATCAGATTATGTTGTGATACTTCCCATAGGAACACCAAATGGTGGTTTATGAATATCACTAATATAATATGCAAATGATCTGTTTGGCTTTTGCCCTGTATTTTGCTTAACCTAGTCAATCAGTCAGATGTTACTAATGAGAAAGCTGATGAAAGCTTATTCAGCTGTTGAGAAGGTCAACAAAATGATAGACCTCCTCTCTATTTTCACTTGTCCTACATGTAGAATAGTACGTGTAGCGATGTTTTGACTGATTAACTAAATTCACCTGTGTATGAATAAGAGAATACGAAGCAAGTGTTTATAATATTTCCTGATACATACATTTATTATATCAGCTATTATTAAAGAGTTTTCAAAATAAAATTAGGATAACAAATAGTGAAGACTTCTTACAATCAGAAAATGCATTTAATCATAAAGACTACTTTCTAGAAAAAGAAAAAAAAAAATCAGACAGTCCCTTCAAGGCTGGGTTGTTTACTTTTCAGTTTTCTTTTTCAATTATTCAGTTTACTCCCTATATATATTTTTTTTTTTAAATAACTTTTTTCCAAAAGAGCAGAAGTGAAATTTAAGTTCCCCTCTTCCTAATTAAGCTCTATACTGCTGTTAAGACACTGAATGTTAAAATCCTCTCTAATTTTTTTGCCACCTTTGCATAAGAAAATAGTCACACAGGGCGTCAAATCTCAAAAGGAATGATTGGTTGCTGTCTCTCAAAAGGAAACCTCTGTTGTGATGGTGCTTGCAACAGCATAAGCATCTTCAGCTGAAACAGGATAGACTCTCTGAATCACTTTTCTACTTGGTTCTTGTACTCCAGCTTCCCATAGTCCTGCATAATCACTTCAGCAAGGCCTGTAGTCCCTCACTATTGATTGTTTTGATCCAAACAAAAATTATATCATAATTATTTTACCTATGTACAAAAGATTATTTTATTTTATGATTTCTGCATCTGTACTATCAGTTTGTACTTACAGCTATATACAATTTAGTAAATTCTAGGATTCTGAACCACCTGAGGTTCTCTGGGACAGTCCGAGTCTCCACCTGGGATATTAATATCCATATTTAAACATAAAAAATTGGTTTATATGCAGCAGAAGGTGCCTGGGGACCTTTTAAAAACTTCCAGCTTGGTAGTTCCTATAGCAATTAATCAAACATGTTGCTGTGAAGAAGGCTGTGAGGTAAGTCAATCACCTTGTTTCAAGTGGGTCCCTTATCTCAAGCCAGTCCAATATATCTGTGCAGTGTCTATGCAGAGACCATCTGGGAAGCTCCTAGATCAGTGTCTGCACATTTAATGCACTAGGTGTGTACATATAATTAATACAATACTATTATAACCATAGGGCAAAATCAATTTGAACCATATTTTTCCTTTATAATTGAAATTCCAAGGTTCTTGTCACTGTATGCTTTCCACTTGAATTTATGGCTGGGTACAAAAGTTCCTTAAGGGAGAAAATACGAAATTGTACTATAAGATCTGCTTAGAATAATCAGGAAAAGTAAGTAGTTTTAAATGTTGAAACTAAGAAAAAAATACTATACACTAAAAAAAAATAAATTAGATTTGATCAGTGTTTATTTGCAATGTGAATGTAGTTGGGAATGCAGGACCATAATTTTATTTCTGAGCTTTGGATTACAACAGAATTTTCTAATAAAAATTCATCTTAGATGATTGTATTATACAGAAATATCAACAAATGATGAATGGTTTTTAGAGGCTTTTGTTCCAGGGAAGTTTGAGTGTTATGACTTTAGTCAAATGTGGATGGCTTAAGGATAGCTCAGCTGAGGAGAGAACTAAGCCAAGAAAGACTGTGTAGGCCTGGATGCTTCATCTTTTGATTAAATTTTAGTCCTGAGAAATAATTTAATATTTTTATTATTAGATTCCAGTATTATATCCTGGTGGTTTAAGACATTAAGATCATCTAGTTCCACTCTCCTCTGAATCACCAGAGACACCTCCCACTAGACCAGGTTGTCCAAAGCCCCACCTAACCTGGCCTTGAACACTACTGGGGAGGGGGTATCCACAACTTCTCTGGGCAGTTTGTTCCAGTGTCCTGCCACTCTCATGGGAAAAAATGTGTTCCTAATGTCTAACCTAAATCTACCCTCTTGCAGCTTAAAACCATTCTGCCTCATCCTATTACTGATGTTCTTGTAAAATGTCCTTCTCCAGATTTTCTGTAGACCCACTTCATATACAGGAATGCCGCTATAAGGACTCCCTGGAACCTTCTCTTCTCTAGGTGAACAACCCCAACTCTCTCAGCCTGTCTTCATAGGAGAGGTGCTCTAGCCCTCTGATCATCCGCATGACAGAGGGACTGTCTTGCAAAAGGCAGCAGGCTAAATCAAGCAGCAGGCTAAATATGTTTCTTACATTGGATGTTGGCCTGCTAGAAAGCAGCCCCATGGAGAAGGACCTTGGGGTCCTGGTGGACAACAAGTTGTCCATGGGACAGCAATGTGCCCTTGTGGCTAATGGAGCCAATAGAACTTTGTGATGCATTAAGAACAGTGTGGCCAGCAGGTTGAGGGAGGTCTTCCTCCCCCTCTACTCTGGCCCAGTAAGACCCCATCTGGAGTATTGTGTCCAGTTCTGGGCTCCTCAGTTCAAGAGGGACAGGAATATACTGGAAAGAGTCCAACGGAGGGCTACAAGGATGATTAAGGGACTGGAACATCTGTCATCCAAAGAAAAGGCTGAGAGACTTGGGGGTGTTTAGTCTTGAGAAGAGAAGACTAAGAGGGGACCTTATTAGTGTCTACAGATATCTGAAGAGTGGATTTCAAGAAGGGGCCAGTCTCCTTTCAGTGGTGCCCTGTGATAGGACGAGGGGAAACAGCACTAAACTACAACACAAGAAGTTCCACCTCAACATGAGGAAAAATTTACTGTGAGGGTCACGGAGCACTGGAACAGGCTGCCCAGAAAGGCTGTGGAGTCTCCTTCTCTGGAGACTTTCAAGACCTGTCTGGATGTGTTCCTGTGTGATTTGCCCTAGGTGTTCCTGCTGCAGCAGAGGGGTTGGACTCGATTTGCAGAGGTCCCTTAGGGTCAGAAAGAACAGACCACTGTATTAACCAGAGGTATTGGCCAAGATAAAACTCTGGTGCCTGGCTTGTGCATCTTGACTTCAAACTTGATGACTGACAATTAGCACAACTTCTGGAACAGAGTGAAGATTGTGTGGCCTGGGGTCATAGCAATAAACCAAAACAACGGAAATGATGACACATTAGAAATCTGTACCATCTATGGTCCTTTCCCTCTCCCCTCTCTTAATTAATACATAATATGAACCTGCAAATGTACTAATCAGAAAATTATTTATGATCTAGTCCCATCTTCTTAGAGTGCAAGGATGGTAACTTCATTTTCCAAGTAATTGAGGAACCAACAAGAAGAGGTTCTATGCTGGATTTTGTTCTCACCAATGAGGAAGGGCTGGTGAGGGATCATAGAATCATAGAATCATAGGGGTTGGAAGGGACCTCGAAAGATCATCTAGTCCAACCCCCCCGCCAGAGCAGGGTCATCTAGAGTACATCACACAGGAAGGCGTCCAGGTGGGTTTTGAACGTCTCCAGAGAAGGAGACTCCACAACCTCTCTAGGCAGCCTGTTCCAGTGCTCTGTCACTCTCACAGTAAAAAAAAATTTTCTGATATTCACCTTAAACCTCCTATGCTCCAATTTGTATCCATTACTCCTTGTCCTATCACTGGTCATCAGTGAAAAAGCTTAACTCCATCTTCTTGACACTCACCCTTTACATATTTGTAAACATTGATGAGGTCACCCCTCAGTCTCCTTTTCTCCAAACTAAAGAGACCCAGCTCTCTCAGCCTTTCCTCATAAGGGAGATGTTCCACTCCCTTAATCATCTTTGTGGCTCTGTGCTGGACTCTTTCAAGCAGTTCCCTGTCCTTCTTGAACTGAGGGGCCCAGAACTGGACACAATACTCCAGATGCGGCCTCACCAATGCAGAATAGAGGGGGAGGAGAACCTCTCTTGACCTGCTAACTACACCCTTTCTAATGCACCCCAGGATGCCATTGGCCTTCTTAGCCACAAGGGCACATTGCTGGCTCATGGTCATCCTCCTGTCTACCAGGACCTCCAGATCCCTTTCACCTACACTGCTCTCCAGCAGGTCAGCCCCCAACCTGTACTGGTGCATGACATTTTTCTTCCCCAAATGCAAAACTCTACACTTGCCCTTGTTAAACTTCACCAGGTTTTTCCCCGCCCAAGTCTCCAGCCTGTCTAGGTCTCTCTGAATGGCAGCACAGCCTTCTGGTGTGTCAGCCACTCCTCCCAGCTTGGTGTCATCAGCAAACTTGCTGAGGGTACATTCTGTACCCTCATCCAGGTCGTTGATGAAGATGTTGAACAACACCGGTCCCAGTACCGACCCCTGAGGGACTCCACTAGTCACAGGCCTCCAACTAGATTCTTCCCCATTGACTACAACTCTCTGACTTCTTCCTTTCAACCAGTTCTTGATCCACCTCACTGCCTGATCATCAAACCCATACTTGATCAACTTATCTACAAGGATGCTGTGGGAGACGGTGTCAAATGTTAAGCTCAAGGGCAACCTAGGTTGTAGTGACCATGAAATGGTGGAGTTCAAGATCCTTAGGACAGCAAGGAGGGCTCACAGTGAGCTTACTACCCTTAACTTCAGAAGGGCCGTTTTCAGCCTCTTCAGGGATCTGCTCAAGAGGGTGTCTTGGAATAACATCCTGGAGGGTAGAGGGGCTCATGAAAGCTGGCTGACATTTAAGCATCAGTTTCTCCAGGCCCAAAAGTTTTGCATGCCAACTAAGAGGAAGTCAAGGAGAAACTCCGAGAGGCCGGCATGGATTAGTGAGCAGCTCCTAGAAAAGCTCAAACTGAAGAAGGAAGCATACAGGGGGTGGAAGCTAGGGCAGGTATCCTGGGAGGATTACAGAGAGGTGGTCCAAGCAGCTAGGGATCAAGTGAGGAGAGCCAAATCCCTGCTAGAATTAAATCTTGCCAAGGATGTTAAGAACAATAAGAAAAGCTTCTTTAGGTATGTTGGGGAGAAAAGGACATCCAAGGAGAGTGTAGGCCCTCTCCTGAAGGAAGCGGGCGAGGTAGCAACACAGGATATTGGGAAGGCTGAGGTCCTCAGTGACTTCTTTGCTTCAGTCTTCTCTGGCAAGTGCTCCAACCTCAACACAAACGCCACAGAAGGTGAAAGCAGGCACTAGGAGGATGAATTACCTCGCATCATAGGTGTAGAGCAGGTTTGTGACCATCTAAAGAACCTGAAGGTGCATAAATCTATGGGACCTGATGAGATTCACCCATGGGTCCTGAGGGAGCTGGTGGATGAGCTTGCTAAGCTTCTGTCCATCATATTTGAAAGGTCATGGCAGATTGGTGAGGTTCCTGCTGATTGAAAAAAAGGGAACATAGCCCCTGTTTTCAAAAAGGGGAAAAAGGAAGACCCAGGGAACTACAGGCCAGTCTCACCTCTGTGCCGAGCAAGATCATGGAACAGCTCCTCCTGGAAAGTTGGCTAAGGCACATGGAAAATAAAGAGGTGATTGGTGACAGCCAACATGGCTTCACTAAGGGCAAGTCATGCCTGACCAATCTGGTGGCCTTCTACAACAAGGATACAGAGATGGTGGATGGTGGCAGAACAACTGACGTCATCTACCTGGATTTGTGCACTGTGTTTGACACTGTCCCACATGACATCCTAGTCTCCAAACTGACAAGGCATGGAATTGACAGATGGAACACTCGGTGGATAACAGATTGGCTGGATATCTGCACCCAGAGAGTTGTGGTCAATGGCTCAATGTCCAAATGGAGGCAAGTGATGAGTTGTGTCCCTCAGGTGTCTGTATTTGGACCAGTGCTGTTTAACGTCCTCATTGGAGATATGGATAGTGAGATTGCGTGTATCCTCAGAAAGTTTGCTGACAAAACCAAGCTGTGTGGCGTCCCCAAAAAGGAAGGGACGCCATCCAGAGGGACCATGACAGGCTGGAGAGGTGGGCCAGTGCCAACCTCATGAAGTTCAACAAGGCCAAGTGCAGGGTCATGCACCTGGGTCGGCACGACCCCAGGCACAAATACAGGCTGGGGGAAGAATGGCTGGAGAGCATTCTGAGGAGGAGGACTAGAGGGTAGTAGTAGATGAGAAACTCAACATGAGTTGCCAGTGTGCGCTTGCAGCCCAGAGAGCCGACTGCATCCTGGGCTGCATCAAAAGAAGTGTGGCCTGCAGGGCCAAGGAGGTGATTCTGCCCCTCTGCTCTGGTCAGACCCCACCTGCAGTACTGCGTACAGTTCTGGTGCCTGTTGGAGAGGGTCCAGAGAAGGGCCACCAAGATGATCAAAGGCCTGGAGCACCTCTGCTATGAAGACAGGCTATGACAATGGGGGCTGTTCAGCCTAGAGAAGAGAAGGCTTTGGAGAGACCTTATAGCAGCCTTCCAGTACTTGAAAGGGGCCTACAGGAAAGCTGGGGAGGGGCTTTTCATCAGAGAAGATAGTGATAGGACAAGCAGAAATGGTTTGAAACTGAAAGAGGGGAGATTTAAATTAGATATTCGGAAGAAATTCTTCACTATAAGGGTGGTGAGGAACTGGAATGGGTTGCCCACAGGGATATTGTTGATGCCCCATCCCTTGAGGTTTTTAAGGCCCTGTTGGATGAGGTTTTGTGCAACCTGGTCTAGTGGTAGGGTTTCCAGCTCATGGCAGGGGGGTTGGAACTTGATGATCTTTAAGGTCCCTTCCAACCTTAATGATTCTATGATCTCATCACTTAGTATAAATTAGTCTGAAAATCCTCTTTTTCTTTGGAGGAAGAGATGAACAGCTTTTCAGATGAGTCAGTGGCCGTGTATCCTCTCTTCTTCTCCAAAATCGAAGCCTTTTGATAAGACTTGCACCTCTGACTCTGTTGGATGTTTTTATTTTGTCTTTACTATCTTCACCTCAAAACTATGCAGCTACTGAATTTATCAACAGCTATCCAGGACTTGTTATAACTGTAGCATTAATAAATAGTCTTATTTTTGCTATTGAGCTGTCTCAGTGAAAGTGCTTGTTGGGGCTGTGAGGTGGGCAAAATGCTTCCATGAAAGTCCTTTTGGTGGGACACTTGAAGAGGCAACTTCGTGAAACTGTCTCAGTGAAAGTCCTCTCTGAAACTCTGAGACAGGCAAAAATTGCCATTTTACATGACATGAGTTGGTCTTATGAGAGTGGAGTAGAAGGGGAGAAGCACCTCCCTTGATCTGCTCGCCACACTTCTTTTGATGCAGCCCAGGATACAGTTGGCTTTCTGGGTTGCAAGCGCATATTGCTGGTTCATGTTGATCTTCTTATCAACCAACACCCACATATCCTTCTCCTCAGGGTTGTTCTTAAATGTCATGGTTTGGGCCTAACATGACATCAAAGAACCAGCCACATGGCTGCTCACTCAACTTTCCCCCTCCCCTGCACATGCACACTGGAATGGGGAGGGCAAAGGCCAACTAGAATCTGATTGATAAAGGCAGAGAACAAGGAGGGTTCTACTCACCAGTTACACCTGCGAGCAAAACAGACTCAACTTGGCAAAAATAAATTGTTTAATTTACTGCTGATTAAATGCACACAGGACACAGAAAAAACAAAGAACAGTGCTTAAATATGTTATCTACATCCCTCCCTTCTTTCAGGGCCCAAATGACTTTGTTCCTGATTTCTCTAACTTCTTGCCCTCAGCAGCTCCAGGGTGACAGGGGATGGGATTTAGAGTCAGTTCACAGTCTGTTGTTTCCTGCCATTCCTTCTTCCTTGAGGAGAAAGATTCCTTACTGTCCCCCCCTGTTTCCCCATGGGGTCCCTCCCATGGGAGAGAATCCTTCATGAGCCTCTCCACCATGTGTCCATCCCAGAAGGTTCAGTCCTGCAGGAGTAAGCTGCTGCAGAGCTGACTTCCCAAAGAGCCACTGGCTGCTTCCTGAACAGTCAGTTCCCCTGGTGCGACATCCTCTATGGCTGCAGATCCAGGTCCATGGTCCACATTCGCCCCCCCTAGCGCCTTCAGGGAATCCTCCACTGAGTTCATCCTACATGCAGTACAGGGGGAGAGCCTGCCATCTTGCCATAGGCTGCAGGGGAACTTCTGCTTGGACACTTCCTTCCCCTTCTTCCTCACCAGCCTCAGGATCTCCACTGTGGCACATGCTCCACTCCACTGCTCTCACTGCTTTCAGGTCTTATATCAGCTCACTTATATGTTAACTGCAGAGGTGCATCTATTGTCTCTCTAATGGATCCACCTTAGACACCTGAGCTGGGGGAGCTTTTAGTAACTTCTTACAGGAGCCACCCCTAGGACCTTTCCTCCACTACCAAAACCATGCCAGAACCAAACCAGCACGTGTTTGTGCTTGGAATTGCCCCATCCCAGGTGCATGACATTGCAATTGGTGTTATTGAACTTCATGAGGTTGGCAGGGGCTCACCACTCAAGCCTGTTAAGGTCTTACACACTGAGTAGTCAAGTTCATATGTCTGCAACTTAGAGGTAAGTATGTCATGTGGGACAGTGTCAAACGCTTTGCACAAATCCAGGTAAATTACATCAGTTGCTCTTCCCTTTCCACCAGCGCTGTAACTCCATCATTATTTGCCTTTAGTAATGCCATATTGGCTGTAACCAGTCATCTCCTTATTTTTAATGTGCCTTAACATAGTTTCCAGGATGATCTACTCCATGGTCTTGCTGGACACAGATGTGAGACTGACTGGGCTGTAGCCCTATATGAAAATAGTTTTATATGAAAGCATTCATTTATTGGTGAGTGCAATGCAGCTGTCTTTGATTTAACCCTAGTAGCCAGGCTACTAAGCACAACACAGCTGCTCACTTGCTCCCCCAATCAGTGAGATAGGCAAGAGAATCAGAAGGGCAAAAGTCAGAAAACCCATGGGTTGTGATAAAGATAGCATAGTAATTAAAAAAAAATCCCAAACTACACTGAAACTCACAAAAAAAAAAAAAGAGGAGAATAGATAAAATCAAGAAAAGACAAGTGATGCCAAACCCCCCTACTGCTCACCACCAACAGTTGCCTAGCCAGTCCCAGAGCAAAAGCAGTGCCAGCCAGCTTCCAGCTTCCCTCACTTGCCAGTTTTATTGCTGAAAATGACATAATACGGTATGAGACATAACTTCGGTCAGTTGGGAATAGCTGTCCCAGCTGTGTCCCCTCCCATCTTCTTGTGCATTTCCAGAAGTCTACTTACTGTCAGAATGAGTAGCAGAAAACCCCTTTATCTCGTGTAAGCACTGCTCAGCAATAACTTGTGTTATCAACATTGTTTTGCTTGCAAATCCAAAATATCGTCTATATGAATGCACTATGAATTTAATGCTATCCCAGTCCAACACCAGTACAGCAACCTGTAACATTTCTTAAGAAAAAGAAAGAGATCTGACCAGGCATCACTCTCTGGAATCTCTGCATCTTACTTGCAGCTGCAATAAAACCTTTTTAAAATACCTGCAATATCGGTAGCTTGTTTTCTCCAAGGCCTTTTAAGGCCTTTTACTTCTGTTTTAAAAAGTGACTAGGCATTCCAGTTTTGTTGTACCTTTCAAATTGCTATGAAATTCTAAATGGATTTTTTTGCACAACCTTTTTTTTTTTTTTTTCCTCACAAACAATAAATTCAACCATTCAGCATTAGGGGGGTATAAAAGTGGGACTTTACTGTGGCTGTATCATTATAGCACATTACTATCCATAGTTATTTAGCAATAAATGCATCACAAAGCTCCCACATTTTCTAAATCACTCAGTTGTCTCAGGGCTAAATAGTATGAATTTATATAGTAGCAGAATTCAGGGCAGTATGAGATCCAACTTCTAAGGTAAGCAAAACTTGTTTTAAAATTAAAGTAATTGCAAAGTATGTTCCTTAGATTTCCATGGCCTTTGTGTGTTGCCACAAAAAAACCACAGATGAAAATATGGTTAATGAATTTATGAATATTAATATGCATTTTATTATTAAGTGACTTATAATGAAGAATTCTAAACTTGTATTTAGTTTTCACAAAACTTTAAAAACTAATTGAAATAAAGCTCTTCCTCCAAATATAAAAAATGTAGTTATATTTGAAATATTATCACATTTGCTGTTGAATACAAACAGTAATTTTTTTTGTCAAGGTAAAAGCAAAAAATTAATTGTAACAGCATTACAGAGGTAGTCTGCCTGTGCTGTAAAAAATGACATAAAGACATTTAAAGCAGTGGCTGTCGAGACTCATTTTGATTTGACAGGAGAAATCAGTAGGCATAGAAGCCTGATTTTGTTACGTTATTTTGTTATAACAGCCTTTTTTTCTTTCTTTCTTTCTTTTTTTTTCTGTTTTCTTTCTTTCGATAGTGTCCTTCCAAATTTCTGCTGTTCCTTAATACCCTTACTATTATTTTTGGGGAAAGAGGAACAATAACCTGGTTTGCTTTCTCGGGGCTGGTATCAGCGAGAAGGGCAGATCCCAGGAGCTGTCCTCAGAGCTGTGGTGCTGATATTCTTTCTGTCTTCCCTTCTGCTTTAGCGCTACTTACTCCAGGAAATGAGCTGAGAAATAAAAACCTTACAAAACCTTAAAAGGGCTTAATATCTTGTGTAATTATGAGTAGCTTCTAGGCTGGCACTCTCTGCCAATAGATGATGCTGCCCTTACAAGTAGGCACCACTGCTGAAATTTTCAGGTAACATGAAACAGCTCTCAGCAATTCAAAAAATAATTGTCACGTCCTTTTTTCTTCGGGGGGAAGAAAAAGAAAAAATAAGGCAGAGGGAAAAAAGAAAGCCTCACAAGGAAAAAGGAAGAAATAGTGACAGGCTGATGTAGCAAGTAACACAATGCAATAATAATATTTTCATTCAAACTGATTTCCTGTCCAATTAATTCAAGGTCAATTTTCAGGAATCAATTTTGGATAAAATCAACTTTCCTCATAAAAAATGTGAGATATTCTGCCTTCCATTAAGGTGAGGGATTTTAGATTTCTTCTTTGTTGACAAATTATAGCTGTATTGATGTGTCATGCCATGTAATTGACAGTGGAATAAAATAACAAGTTTTTATATATATATATATATATAAAAATAGGAAGTTGTGTAGCTGGCTTATAGCAATGCAACTGAGCTCAAATCTAGGTGCTTGGTGAAGTCTAGTCCAGACTATAAGCTCATTTCCAAGGAGAGAAAAAAAACCCTGGATGTTGGTTTTTTCCCCCTAACATGTTTAGGATTAATCTGGCAAGATATATTTTTAAGGCTATGTCCTTATGCAAATGAAAAGAGAAGAACTATGGCTACCGGAACAAACTTTGTTGTGAGATTTTTAATGTAAAAATTATTATTTGTTTCTATTATCAGGATTGGGGGTTTTTTTGGTTAGTTGGTTGGTTTTGTTTTGTTTTGCTTGTTTGTTTTGTGTTGTTTTCATTTGTTTCTTATGTATGTCATGAAACACTCAAGCTATATATCTAACAGTTTTCCCACGTTGTCCATGCTCCATAGTCAGCTTATTCTGATCTTGATAAAATAAATGCATAGCTAGAAAACTGCAGAGGGAAGATTTATCTGGTCACAAACCAGATATGAATTTGGATACCCTCAATTTCTCTGAATATCTGGACTGAAGGATTCAGAGAAGGGAAGGGAGGGCTGTACACCAGATGCACAGCAGAGGCTGCTCCTTCTCTAAGGCTCCCTTCATCCTTGGATAATTCCTGTCATACTTGATCCTATCTGAGCAGACTCAAAAGGCAGCAGGGGAGCAGCTGCCTTTCCTGTAACTTTCTCACAAAATTAATTCTCTTCCTGTCCTTCTTCTTGCCTACCTCTACTTTCTCCTGCCTTTTTTGCAGGTTCAGCAGGAATTTTGCTATGATTCACACACCTTGAGGAATGAGCTCAGGACAATCTTATTGATATGGTTCTGAGGGACACTATTTGCCTGTTTGTTTGGCCACTCTCTACACATGATGTCCTTGAGTATCAGTAGTAAAAGAAATTATGATAAATTAGCCTTCTTCAAGGGGTACTAGAGTCTGTGGCTGTGGGGTTAATGTGTCTGAAGATGATACTTGTAGGCAAAAATACAGCTATGGTCCTGGTCTTGTACCTCTGGTTGTGTGGCTCCAGACAACATCAACAACCAGGTTGTCTCCCTCAGTAATTTTTCCTCCCCATGCACTTCTGATGGGAAAGCAATAGTTGTTATAGCCATAGCTAAGTCAGTATTCATTCTGATGTCTCATGGACCAGACACAGAGATCAAACACATAAAGGCAAAGAATACCTTCATGTTGTGCCAGTTTAGATACCTATAACAGTCTTCAGGATCAGTCTTTGTAGGGATACATCAGTTTTATCTCTATGTGGGAATTCAATAGAGTGAAGGAAAGTATCAGGTCTAAGTGTGAGACAAGGACCCAGTATTAGTAGTAACCAGGTTCCAAGGCAAGGTGTCCATGGATGCCTAGACTTATGTAGAAGAATGTGACTATGTCAGGATGCATACATCTTGTGAAGTGGGCTTTGTTGCCATGAGCAGAGTTTATCTCTGAAGGAGATAATTTTTTGACTGGAGGGAAAGGAGATTTTTTATTTCTGTCAGGGCAAGGCTGATGCCTCAGTTGAGTGCTGCTCTAATGTTTGTGAAGGATATGATGGAAATAGTGTGGAGCCATATTGAACGAGATGTTTTCTCACATTATGCTGCTTTCTTTGGATATAGGTACAATGGCACTGATTATATCAGGCAAGACTGTGGGAAAAGAAGATGCAATATTTCTACACTGTACAGTCCAGCAACCTCCTCACACAGAGTGTGCAATGCTGCATTTATTAGTCAAATAAACACTTCAGGAAGACCCTGAGGAGGGTCCCAATGGAGAAACCCTTGTAGCCTCAGTTCAATTCACAATGGCTGCAAGGAGAGCAGATAATTTTCATTTGCTGTGAACTAAATCAATGCTCAGACTCTCTTCAATCCGCCTTCATGCCTGGGAAGTTATACGTTGACATAAAGATTATGCTTCTGAATGTTACCCTTTGTGGAAATGAATTCAGTAATAGACAAGACTTGACCAAAGCAGCTTAAACTCCACCAGCTGACCCTGCATGCAAGGTTCTTTCCCCATGGTGATCAGATACAGAATCATAGAATCATTAAGGTTGGAAAATACTTTTAGGATCATCACGTCCAACCCTTTGCCCTACACCCCTGTGACCACTGAACTGTCTCCCAAAGCACCACTTCTACCTGTTTTTTGAACACCTCTATGGTTGGTGCCTCTACCACCTCCCTGGGCAGCTTGTTCCAATGCTTCACCACTCTTTCTGTGAACAATTTTTTCCTAATATGCAATCTGGTGCAACTTGACGCCATTTCCTCTGGTCTTATTGATAGTCACTAGGGAGAAGAGGCCAACACCCACCTCACTACAACCACTTTTCAGGTAGTTGTAGAGAGGAATGAGGTCTCCCCTCAGCCTCCTCTTCTTCAGGCTTAACAGCCCCAGCTCCCTCAGATTCTCCTCATAAGCCCTGTTCTCCAGACCCCTTGTCAGCCTAGTTGCCCTTCTCTGCACCCTCTCAAGCACCTCAATGTCTTTCCTATACTGTGGTGCGCAAAACTGCACACAGTGCTCGAGGTGTGGCTTCACTGAGGCCAAATAGAGGGGCAGAAACACCTTCTTGGTCCTGCTGGTCACACTATTCCTGATGCAAGCCAGGATGGTGTTGGCCTTCTTGGCCACCTGGGCACATTGCTTGCTCATGTTGAGCTGGTTGTCAATCAACACCCCCAGGTCCCTCTCAGCTGGGCATCTCTCCAGCCAATTTTTCCCAGGCCTGTAGTGCTGCCAGGGGTTGTAGTGGCCAAAGCACAGTACTGGCCCATCAATCAATCCCATCCAGATCCCTCTGTGGAACCCCCCTACCCTCAAGCAGATTGACACTCCCACCCACTTCATTGTCATAGAATCATATGGTGGAGCAGATCACTGACCATCTCCTCCTGGATTGTGGTAGTGTCATTCTGCTCCTGGTCCCTGTCGCCTCACTGAGGGTGTTGGATTCCCTCTATAGAAGAGTGAGGTGTAGCCTGTGGTGGCTAGTTGTATGCTGAAAATCAATATAAGGTGGTTTTGACTGAAATACACCCATTCATGACAGGCTTATTTGTAGAATTCATGCAGAAGCATTTACTTAAAAATTATAACTTGTTGTATCTGTTATCTTTTCATCTCTCCTAAGAAGTGGGAACAACATTAAACCATACTTCAAAAAGAATTTTTCCAGCAAAGACTGAATAAGACATTGCATTTGAGAAAAAAATAAAATCGTTTTATGCATTAATATTAATATTAATTCCATTAGTCCATTATGTTATCCTATCTCGTCTATAGACAACATGGGTCATAACACATGCTTTTATCAAGATTGTACTTTGTGTTTGACATCCTGTGCATGTTATAGGAAGCAACTCTGTTTTGTTTAAGGTCTCTATGCAAAGGCATATCCAATATTTAAATTAGAATTAATTAAATTACTCAGCTTTTAAAATAGTAATAGTAATTATTATAATAAAAAAGTACTTAATTTCAAAAGAATTTTGAATAATAGAGATTCCACTGTATGAAGATAATTTTCTATTAAGTCTTCAATATTTATTTTTTAACTTACACCCTTTCTGGATTTCAGCTGCTAACAAGCTGAAAACTACTTAAAAGCTAGATGCATTATTCATTGTATAGTAACATCTGCTACTTTTTATTTATTGAAAAAAATCCTGACATTAATATCTTTTAACCATTTGTACAACATCCATAAAAACTGGTATTATTTTAGATAATTACTTCATTATTGTTTAAAACTCACTGAATAATAGTTGTCATGCACCCAGGGAGGACTCTGTCTATCCATCTCCTTTGATCCCTTGGCCTGTGTGTCTCTAACCCTCATACCTCTACCCTCAGCTCTTTTTTGCTCTGCCACTGCCTCCAGAAGCGGTCCAGGACTTTTCAGGACTGCTCCAGCTCAGGGGAGTATACTGGGAGTTGCTGGGGGTGGGGGGAGGCCATAGGGGTTTAGTACACTCCTACACATATTTGTATATATTTGTACATATTTTCTTTTATCAGTAGTATTTAATTAAAGCTGTCTAGATTAGTTTTCAATCCAGAAGCCTGTCTCCTTACCCTCTCTCTCCTTTCTTTATCTAGGTGGGAGGTGGAGGGGATAGAGAGCATTATTTTTATTACTTTAATTGTCAATCCTGAGTTAAACCATGACAAACTCTTAGAATGGTTATATTTTCAAACTCTTCTATTGGTTTCCTAGTGATTTGTAACATCTTGTACTGGAATTGTAAAACTTCTTAAAACTTGGTAAACAAAGTTGTACTCCATCAAGCAGATGGGGCCAAGACAGCTGGAATGCTGCTTGAGGTCTGCAGTGTCTGCAGTATGGGGGCTCTTCTGCTTTCCTTCGTTTCTTCCTTTTCCAATGCAGAATGTTTATACTGTATGGAAAGACCAATGGCTCTTTCTGTGATGTTCCTCTCTGATCTGCATTCTTCCTTGCTGTTAGTATCCTACAGAGAAACCACAGTTTCAGCCTTATTTCTTGCAGAAATGTAGGTTTCCCCTCACTCCTTCACTCCTCATCAGCTAAGGAGTCACAAGATCTGTGTAGCTCTGTCTTTGTCTGCATTGTCCAGGTGTGTTCTGCTGCTGTGGTCCTTCCTTTATCTAGACCACTACTAGCCAAAAAAGATCACAACCTTTTTAGAAGTAAAACCAGTAGCTACTTGGTTGCACCAAGGAGCAAACCAGATGCATCATCTGATCTCTGCTCTAAAGACGAGAAAATTTCTAGTAACTCACTCAGTATTCCTACTCCCTTATGTCTTCCTCTGAACAGCCATGCCCTGTCCTCTGCTTGAGCACAACGTCATTGATGTTCCTCATGGTTTCTTTTGTTTTCCCCTGTCTGTGTATTTAAATTCCTATCAGAATCCTATGGTGACAAGTACTACTGATGAAGTTTTAATACTCCATATTGCAAAGAATACTGGGAGGTGGGTGTGATCCGTGTTTTCTCTAGTGTACTGGAAGACCCTCATAGTACATGCGTACATATATATGTATATATATATATGTGTGTGTATATATAAAGGTGCTCTATAGAAGACTGTTGAGTAAGTCAAATCCCATATCAATAAACAAATTAATTATTAAAATAACAGAATGTGTGCTATAATTTAATATAATTTTGCTTTATGTTTAAATGGAGTCACATGAGGACGACCAATTGAACTGTGAGTCTAAACCAGTCATAAGTTCTAAGATGTGTAAGTTCCTTAGTTTTGATTTATAAAGCATTTGGTGTAGGAACAAAAGGAGGAAAAAACCCACCACCAAACCTGAAACTGGTACATCTCAGAGAGCATGACTGAGAGAAAAAAAAAAAAACAGAGTGATTTTGCCTAAATAGCTTAATAAGCATACATCAGATCAAATTTTATCTGTCTTCTTTCAGCTAGAGAAGTGTTAGATCAACCCAGGCATACTGATAGATAGTATTGGTGAAATGGGAAAGCACAGATCTTACAATGAATTTAAATGACAGTGTCTTAAAAAAACGTTTCACTGTTTCTGAAAGAAGATTTGGGTCCATTACCCTAACATTTAAAAGTAAGAACCACATTTTCTTCTGCTTAACTCACATAGCCCTTTAACATCAATAAAGTTACAATAATTCAAAGGAAGCACTCTAGTTCTAGTTTTAATCCAGAAATAATAAAGAAAGAAATAATGAAACTTCTATTAAGTTTTGCTCTTTCTGCCTCAGCTAATGAGGAAATTAAAGCTTTGATGCAGAATAGTAAGTTCTTTCTGAATTATAGTAGTTTGCACTGTATTTTTTCATGATGAACTGAGATTTCCATGTGCTGATGTATAAAATAGAGCAAAGTTGTATCTTACAGAGACTGTTTCCTCATATTTTTGCAATTAATTTCAAGAACATTTAGCATGGTTTAATTTAAATACAATCAACACTTCAGGTTTTCATTGTAACATTTATAATAATGATTTATAATTGTGATGATAAAGATTCACTCCAAGGAGTTGTGTAAAAAGGGCAACATTTGCCTGTCTCAAAGTCCCACCATCACAAAGTTGCCACTTTTTGGAGTCCCACCAAAACAGTTTTCACTGAAGTGCTTTGCCCACCTCAGAACCCCAACAAGGACTTCCACTAAGAAAGTTTAAAAGCAAAAATAGGATGATTTATTGATGCTACAGTTATAACAAGTTCTGGATGGCTGTTGATAAATTCACTAGATGCATAGATTTGAGGTGAAGATAGTAAAAACAACATAGAAACACCCAACAGAGTCAGAGGTACAAGTCTTAAGAAAAGGTGTCCCCTTTGGAGAAGAAGAGAGGATTCAGGCCAGTCGACCCATCTGGATAGCTGTTCATCTCTTCCTCCAAAGAAACAGAGGATTTCTAAGACTAATTTATACTAATTGATGAGATGAGACTAGGTCATAAATAATTTTCTGATTGGTACCTTAGCAGGCTCTTATTACTTATTAATTAAGAGAGGAGAGAGTAAAAAGACCATAGATGGTGCAGATTTCTCAGGTGTTACTGTTTCCACTGTTTTGGCTTATTGCTATGGCCCCAGGCCACAGAATCTTCATCCTGTTTCAGAAGTTGTGCTTATTTCCAGTCATCAAGTTTGAAGTCAAGATGCACAAGCCAGGCACCAGAATTTTATCTTGGCCAATAACTTTGGCTAACACAATGGTCTACTCCTTCTGATCCTACTCCTTAACTGATGTAAGAAACAGTGATTTAGCCTGCGGTCTTTTGTCTCTCTGTAGGGCTGGGGGTGGTAGGCAGACTGGCAAGACTGCCTTCCTTTTCTTAAATTTAACAAGTGTCTTTCCTGTTGTCCTAAACGAGTGCCTTTGTGAAGTACTAACTTGCTCAGTTAAAATAGGCTTTCCCTATTATTCATAATACAAACCCAAAAGATTAGTTAAAATTTAATTTATTGCATCTACTTTGGTTATATAAAATTCTCCCATAATTCAGAGTTCTTCCCTGAAGTTACATACTGAACTCTGAAGTTACATACCCCAAATTTTTCATTCCAAATATAAGCAAACGTGAATCATAAGATGAAGCAAAGATAATTAATCTAAACTTGATGAACTGCATATTCCCCTACAAATTTAATTTTGCCTTCTATTCCACCTAAATGTAACAATTGATGAAGAGCAGGTTATGACTTGAAGCTATTACTTTGTTACTAATAACCCTACTATTACTATACAAGTTCCTGCCTATTTGGTTTTCTCCTTATACTTAAGTCAGTAGATCTAAGACTGTCTTTTTGTCTGGCATGTTATTGTGCTAGTCCTTACTTTAATTTAATTGTCAAAAGCGAAGTGGTAACTTCAATAGGAGTTAGATGCATGACTAACCACTCTGCATTTTTGACCATTTACCTCAATGAAACAAATTTCTGCATTAAAGAAAATATCTTCAAAAGGCAAAGTATTCTAAGCAGAACAACAAAGAAAATTTAAAACTTGTTGGCCATAAGCATTAATATTTCTTTCTGAATTTTCATCACCAGGATCACATGCTAAATCCTCTTACATATTTTCTATCTTGACTTCGAGGTGGTTCCGTTTATAAAGTATGTAGATTATTTTCTACCTTCCAAATAAGTACTCATGAAATCTTTTTTCTCCTTTACAATTCAAAAGGGATGGGATAGGATGTGTAAACTTGTTGGGACACAGAAATAAATCTAAATAAGGTGGCTGATTATCCTTCTGTGTTCTGTACATAACTAAATTTACCATAGCTAATTTTGTTTTCACATGATTTGCAAAAGGGTAAGTATTTTGAACCAATACGCTAAATGTTCCACTTCATAAATTGGAAAAGTGCCTGGTATAGCTGTTTGTGCCAGCTGGCTGATCTTCAGTATAGGGCATGTGTTCACTCTTTGTCTCATGGCCTTGAATTAGCTAACTGCCTGTTGTGCCCTTTCAAAGCAGAACTAATAAGAATTCTGATTTAAGGGACTACTTTATTTTACTGATCTACACCTCAAAAGCAGTCAGAAATCCCAAGTCAAAGGAAAAATTTCTGCCCTCGGTTATTAGTCCAATTAAAAAATGAATTATGAAGAAATATTCAAAATTTTAGTGACCCAATTCATTTGTGTTTCATTTCTGCAAGTGAAAATTAGAATCTCCGTGTGTGTCACAAATGAAAATTAGTACCATAATTTGAATCCTCAATGATTTATTTAATAACACTATTAACTAAATGTGGCTCTGTGCTGAAATCAGTAAGCTAGCTGGGAAGTGTCTGCATCAATGGAATGATATATAGACACAGGGCTTTTGGTACAAATCAGGCCTATTTCACGCCTGGCCTTTCCAAGGCACTGAATTGACTCCAATTCAGATCCCTTTGAGAGAGGAGATGTGTGGTGAGGTCATTTCTGTACAATCAGAACAGTTTGCATTTGAGCTAAGAAAAAGTTTTAGAAATAACTTTCTCCTTTAAAAATCATTTCCCCCCATACCCCCCCTTGCTTCAAAGAAAGCTGCTAGCAGGTCAAGAGAGGTGCTCATTACTCTCTACTCAGTCCTGGAGAGACATGTCTGCAGTGCTGGATACAGTTCTGGTCTCCCCAGTATGAGAGAGACATAAACATGTCAGAGTCAACCCAGTGAAGGGCCAAGGAATTGCTTAAAGTCTTGGGGCATCTAGGAGAGAAGGAGAGCTGGAAATGTTCAACTTACAGAAGGCTCAGCAGATCTCATGATGTGTATAACTACCTGATGGTATGGAAGAGAGAAGAACAAAGCAGACTCTTGGTGGTACAGGAAATTGCACATAAATATGCTGGAGTGTGTTTATCAGAGAAGTAGAGTCTCCATCCTTGAAGATACCCAGAACTTGACTGGACATGACCCTGAACAACCTTCTTGTAGTTCACCTTGTTTGAGCAAAGGTCTTGAACTGAACCCTCTTTAGAGGTCTCTTCCAATCTCAACTATTCTGTGTCTCTTTGTTTCTCTCATATTTAACAAGGTTTCAGTATGCATAAAGGGAAAGTTATCAATTTAATTGACATTTGAACTATTTTTTATTCCTTTTGTGTTTTTCTGTTTTAGAAAATGCTAGCTGAAATCTGAGCTGCACAGGGAAAGGTTTGTGTCTCTAAAATAGGAGATTGCAATGTCTCATTTTTAAGTATATTTTATTTGGCCTGCTATATACCATCTTTCTTATTTTTATGGCTATATGAAATCTACATTTTAGACTCTCAATAGGTGTTCTATAAATTTACTTGAAAAATAAATGCAGGTTGCAATGAGTTTTAAAAAATATTTTATTGACCAAAATAAATGTCTTAAAGACTAGTATTCTTTACACCACTTAGTTTAGAGCTTTCCATGAATTCCATATACAAAGCCTGGTGTGGAAAGACTGACACATTAGAGAGAGGCTAATCGAGTTCCCTGGAATTTTTTGTATCTTAATAAAAGCCAATTCTATTTGTGTTTTCTCTATACCAAAGTTTTTATTCTGGCTAAGAGAAGTATTTATGCCTGTACAGAAATGGGAAAGGATAAGAATGAGGTGAGAAGACAGTGAGTGCTCAAGGAGGCATGAATAATAGTTATCGAGAGACTAAGTGACATCATCAGATATGTGCATGTATGAGGCACCAACTGTTAAACAGAATGCTCTGATTAGGAGCTGTCATCCCAAGCTCTTGCACAAATAGATGCTAATGAGGGTGGAATCACTTGGCTATTCTGCCCTTGGTGTTAGCCAGTGATGACAGTGCTCCAGCTATTGGTGCAGAGTGTTTCTTAAAGGCCTGAAGCTAGGTTGAGAAGTAGTATAGTTGGCACAACTACTTCTGTAATTGTTCTGTTCCACAAATACTCTCCAGTCATCACTGCAAGAGTGACACACTGCTTTTGGCTCTGGATTGGATCTTTTGAAAGATGCCTATGTTAGGATGCAAGAAGCCATCTTCATGGCAGACACCCAGTTGCTGCTGCCTGCCACTGATGTCATAAATGTAAAACCAACAATGCAAAAATTTGTTAGCTTTACTCTATTAAGGACTAAAAGAAGAAGGACACAATTTGTGAATATGTCTAAGTCTTTGGGTCATGACTTGAACCAATTGCAGTATGCTAAGATGCCTTCTCAATGGCAAAATGAATCAGTCCTTGGGTTGAAGAAGGTCCTGGATTGCTGCACAAATCAGTTTTTCCTGTTTGCTGTTGCTTGCATGTCATCCATGAGTCAACTCTGGGGCCAAAGTGAAGTCATTCAGGAAATCAGGATGTTCACAGAACTGGAACTGTTCATAGAACAACTTCATGGTAACTTGCTTCTACGAAGATTTCACTGTGTTCTTTTGAACACTTCAATCAGCATTGCAATGCTGATAACTTTTAAGCAGTTTTAGTAGGTAATTTTGGAGCTCATTTTTATGTTGTTTAAAGAAGAGAAGAACTATACATGAGGAGTATTTTACTAGTCATTGCACCCTGTATTTTTATGAGTAGATTGCAGTTGGGAATTTTGGGAATCTGATGGTGAAATAACTCTTATTTCATTAAAAACCAACCAGACAAATGCCTTTGACCTACAACACAGTAAATAAGGAACAATAAGAACGTACTTCTGAAGTTTAAAATTCAAGATATTCCTGGAAAACCACTCCATATGTTTATTTCTCTGTTAATAGAGGAAGGATGATTGCTAGCAGCCAGCTTATACATAAGCTGATGATGTATATTAGTGTTAATGCCAACACATCACACCATTATAAGATTCCACAGACTAGATGATTAGCATGTTGCTTATTTTGTTTGCCACAGGTTTATTGGAGACAGACAGTGGAAGAGATATTTGCTCTGAGAAATCAGTACACCAGTTTTGAGGAGGAACATTAAACAGTTTAAACAGGGATTGCCTTATAGCAATTTAGTTGCTTCCCTGCTGCAGTATCTCCTAGTAGTTTCTAAATATTGCATGAGGTACTTAAAGGTGAGGACACAGCTGTTGTGAATATCCATATCCATGAATCATTATTAATGACATTGCTCACTGACAGAGTTCTCTGGGTGACTATTGCACCTGCCTCAAATGGAACTGACAATCGCTTAAAAAATGCATCAGTTCTTTTCACTCTTTATATTATGTAGGCTTATCAAACACTATTAACCCTGTTATTTCTTGAACTGACTGTAATAAATGCTCTAGTACTTTTTCTCTCTACTTGGGCTGCTGCAAAATCTGCTTTTGCAAAGAGTGACTGAAATATATCTTTCAAATTAGAAGGCTAGAAAAGTAAGAAATACAGATGGAAATTCAGCTGGTCCTGAGCTTCAAAATAAAGTAATCACCTTTATAGCACCATTTTCAGTTGGTAATGCTCTATAATACCTTTACATTTACTTTCTGATATCCTCATAAGCCACATAATGCTGTCATGGACTAGATTTCTCCAGGAAAGTTGTCATAAGATTGACACTAAGAACATAATATGTTTCATCAAGCTTGTGGAAGCTAACAAAATCTGGCTATTTTCCAGGAAAGACTTCCTGGGTGGATTATATCGAAGCTACCCAAGAAAATGAAATAAACAAACAAACAAACAAACAAACAAATAATCTTAAGAAATATTTCCCCTTTGTTACTGAAATTTCATTTATTTGGAGATTTTCAGACCTCCTCTTACCAGATTATAAAGAGTAAAATATTTGGTGGCTTATTGTCTACTGTCTAGACTAATCTTATGGCTGCCATAGGTCACAATATACTCAGGTAGCTCCCTACCATTTATTGTTTGCTTTAGGTTATTTCATGTTTATGTATGTTTCCTTTTCTTTTTCTCATTTTTTTCTTTTTTTTCAAATAATTAAGCTGGCATTTTATTGAACCAAATTTAGCTCTTGTTGTACTTCTATTTCAAGTTTCAACTTATATTTGAAAGATTATGCTCCTTAAATTTTTATGGTGCCCAAAAAGATTTTTTCCATAAAAATGATTTTCTGTAATGCTGGGAAGTAGAGAATTGATCTGATGCCAGAAAAATCATTGCAGTCAAAGCAAAAGGTATTTGTGTTGATACTGAAGAAACACCAATTATTGATATTTCATCTTCTAACATATTCAGTTTCCCTTAAACCCCTACTTTGTAATTAAGTTTTAGTGTGCTTAGAATCTGTTACAGTTTGATGCTTAGGTGTTCACCATTTTTATTTTCTGAAGTCACTCTGCTGTTTTTCAAATGTGATCTGTTATGAAGGCTTGAGAAGCTTTGTATCTTGTGATTTTACAAAGAACTGATCTCCTTTTCCAGAGCTAGTAAAGTCTTTTAATTTCTCTTTTAGAGGAGAATAAGAGCTCTTCATGCAATTAGCTAAGTGTTCATATCCTTACAAAATGTGGTCCCAAGGGCTATTTACTAAGCAAGACAAATTTATCTTTCAGTCTCACACAGATGCTCTGTCATGGACATTTTAAGCTACATTAACCCAGTGGAACATATTTTTCTTGTCAGGAAGGATTTGAAAGAGTAAGTATTGATGATCATGATGTCAAAATCTTATGGGGAACTAAGGTATGATCTAATTAATGACTAGGACCTAGAATGACAAACAAACATTAAAAAAATAGATTGAAAATAGAAACAGAACTCTCTGTGTCACTTATTAAATATTTTAAGTAGCTATTCAGTGTAAAAAACTGAGCTGAAGAGATCAAAACCTAGATAGTGGAACAAGTGATTGATAGAAAGTACTTTGAGACTGACAGAGAAAGCATAAGGATCTGAGTATGGATATGAGTGCCATGAATAATCCATGCCCCTGGGAACAGCCAGAAAAAGAACTTACAAAAAATCCCAGAAGAAAAAAGCTAATAAAAAACTCCACAAACCCTTGTTTTCCAATATCTTTCCAAATAATTTATTAGCATCAAATATCTGTGTTCACAAGAATATTGTTTCCTTCTACCCAGAAACTTCCCTGTCTTCTTTTCTAAAAGTACTACAGAATTCTCTTAAGAACCCAAACCAATTCAAAGTAGCATTTTCAAACATCTTTGCAAGCCTTTATTCTAGTGGAATACTACAGAAGTCAAGTGGAAGGAGACAGGGCAACGTAAACTAAAATTTGAATTTTTTAAGACTTCTGTTTTCAAAATGTATGTCAAACTTTGCAGAAGACCAGCTTCTAAAGTATAATGTAACACAACATCACATCATATAACGTAGTGAACTAAATGCAGCTTAGTGTAGGGGCTGCTACCAAGCTGGGAGGAGTGGCTGACACACCAGAAGGCTGTGCTGCCATTCAGAGAGACCTAGACAGGCTGGAGACTTGGGCAGGGAAAAACCTGATGAAGTTCAGCAAGGGCAAGTGTAGAGTTTTGCATTTGGGGAAGAGAAACGTCATGTACCAGTACAGGTTGGGGGCTGACCTGCTGGAGAGCAGTGTAGGGGAAAGGGACCTGGGGGTCCTGGTAGACAGGAAGATGACCATGAGCCAGCAGTGTGCCCTTGTGGCTAAGAAGGCCAATGGCATCCTGGGGTGCATTAGAAAGGGTGTGGTTAGTAGGTCAAGAGAGGTTCTCCTCCCCCTCTATTCTGCATTGGTGAGGCTGCATCTGGAATATTGTGTCCAGTTCTGGGCCCCTCAGTTCAGGAAGGACAGGGAAGTGCTTGAAAGAGTCCAGCGCAGAGCCACAAAGATGATTAAGGGAGTGGAACATCTCCCTTATGAGGAAAGACTGAGGGAGCTGGGTCTCTTTAGTTTGGAGAAAAGGAGACTGAGGGGTGACCTCATCAATGTTTACAAATACGTAAAGGGTGAGTGTCAAGAAGATGGAGTTAAGCTTTTTCAGTGCTGACCAGTGATAGACAAGGGGTAATGGATGCAAATTGGAGCATAGGAGGTTTAAGGTGAATATCAGAAATTTTTTTTTTTTACTGTGAGAGTGACAGAGCACTGGAACAGGCTGCCCAGAGCGGTTGTGGAGTCTCCTTCACTGAAAACATTCAAAACCCGCCTGGACGCCTTCCTGTGTGATGTGCTCTAGGTGACCCTGCTCTGGCAGGGGGGTTGGACTAGATGATCTTTCGAGGTCCCTTCCAACCCCTATGATTCTATGATTCTATGAAATGTAGCTGGATTTGACTGGATGAAGAAATCACATTTTTGTGTTTTATTTATAAATTTGTTTAGATCTATATTTTTTAAAAATGAAAAAATACATGTATTATACTCCCCACTGGAGAATATTCTTTCCTTGACAATGTGCATGTTAAAAACCAGACATGCCATTTATACAACCTCATGTAGTATCATACATATTTTCACAGAATCACGGAATCATACTGATTGGAAAGGACCTTGAAGATCAAGTCCAACCATAACCTAAACCCACCAATCATAACCTAATCTACCAGTTCAGTGCTTAAGTCATGTCCCTAAGCACCGTATCTATATTTCTTTTAACCACTTCCAGGGACGGTGACTCCACCATCTCTCTGGACAGCCTGTTCCACTGTCCAACCACTCTTTCAATATATAGAAAAAGTAAGTACTTCCTGTTGTCAAAAAACCTATTGTGATAGGTATTTATTATTATGTGTTGATTTGAAAGGTAAATATGTTGCACCACATATTATTCTGCGCTCTTTGAAGATCTTTTTTCTTTTTGTATATTGACAAACTATGTTTTTCATTTTTCCACTGGAACAATGTTTTTCTCAGAAAGTTGTATTTGCTGAGCATCAAATAGAATTCCAGATTTTGCTAATATAAAATGCATATAATGCAATATATACAGACAAACAGTTTTAATTGAAAACTTAAATGTACCTCCTGTCAGTATTTTTTCTCCTACAGAACATGTACAAAATTATCATCTTTCCATCAAAGATGTTTTTGATGCATTTAATACTTCAGTTATGAGAAGGTTTCTGCTACCTTTAAACTTTCTCATTTGAAATGGGATCTAAAGTCCATTGAGTCTGCTGACTCATATGCTGGATATGTGTCTGCAGGCCAAACTGGAGACTTAACATATTCTGCTATATACTTATGCAGGGTGAACCCATCTGAAGATTCCACAAGATCTGTGTATGGTCATGCATATTCAAAGAAAAGAAGGTTATGTTTTTAGATACTCTACAGATTTTTTACAAATGGAGATCCCAACTTATAAAAAAGGATGTGAGCCAAGGAGTTTCCATAGATATGCAGGAAGGTTTTCATTATGGACCTTTTCTTTCAGATGTTTTGGCATGTTGCAGACATAGCAAATTTGCTTGCTATGATTGAAGAAATGGTGAATAGGATTTATGCTTCTGAAGCCTGTAAGAACTTAAAAACCCTTCTCTATTGAATTTGATGAGTATATTTACAAATGTTGTCCATGCATATTTTTTTTTCTCTTGTTAACTGCTTGCATCTTTCTGATTGTCCCCAAGCATGCATGCAAGCAAGCTGGCACCAGTGCTGATTATTAAAACCTCACTTTTTTACAAGTGTTTCATACAATTACATTGTGACTGAGGACTGTGCTATAACCAAACAGGTTCTGGTACATTGCTGTGGTTTGACCCAGCAGGCAACTAAATACCATGCAGCTGTTCTCTCACTCTCCCCAGTGCCCCAGGGAATTGAGAGAATCTGAAAAGTAAAGGTGAAGAAACTAATAGGTTGAAATGAAAACAATTTAATAATTGAAATAAAATAACAATAATAGTTCCAATAATAGACAATAGTTACAGTAATGTTAATTGTAATAACAGCAATAACAATCTACTGCTGCTGCTACTACTAGAATATACAAACAAGTGAGGCACAGCGTTACTACCCACCACCTGCCGACCGTTGCCCAGCCCTTCCCTGGCTAGTGATCCCAAAGGAGAGAAACCTTGAGATTGCAACCCCAGAAGAGAAAAAGTGGCTTCCTGGCCTACTCTTGTCTATATACTGAGCATGAAGTTGCGTTATATGGAATCCTACTGGCAAATTTGGATCTGTTGCTCTGGTGGTGCTCCTTCCCAGCTTCTTGCGCACCTGCATGCTGGCAAAGCATGGGAAAGTTTCTTAGCAACAACTAAAAACATGAGTAGATTATCAACATTCTTCTTATATTAAATCCCATAATAAATCCAAATCACAATGCTATTCTAGTTACTAAGAAGAAAATTAGCTCTATTCTAGGCAAAACCAAGACATTCATACAAAGGGATCCTAATTAATTATGTTAGCTTGGAAATGTGATATAAATTAAAGACATTGGAAACTTTTTTCAGTTTTTCATTTTTAATCCTTTGCAGGTGAAAGGTTACAAATCAATGTCAGAGTGCAAGTTTTCTTACGAGCTGTAAAGTAAAATTGTAACCAAACAGCTAATGCATGTATCATTGATTAATGGTTGGAAGAAATTCAGATTTAATGCTTTAACCTTTTACCCAAAGCAGAATTTAAAACATTATTAATTCCTATGGAAGAGAACAGAACCACTTTAGAAATCATATCTTTGGTTGATTTCTATTCACTTGACTCTGTACTTGCATTTTTTCCCACATTTGTATTATCTACAAGACATTTAGGAAAAAAGCCCTTTGTATTAGAGGTGTCCAGGTGGAGAAGGATGCAGCACTACCTTGGGTGGATGCCAAGGAGGGACTATAGGGAGAACTGAGTGTGGCTACTGCTGAAGGTTTAAGACCCGAAAAACCATTTCCTAGTCTCCCAGTGGAAATAATTCTTGCCACATTTTCAAAGGGGCAAAAATTCTTCTTCCTGCCTGTCTCAAACTAACTTTTTGAAGTGGATTTTACAGAAAAGACCACATTATAATAAAGAAACTATGGATTAAATTGTGCTTTCCTGTGTTTGCTCAGATGTTTTTCTGTAACTGTGAATGTCAGTTTTGTGCAGGGCACCAGCTGTTCCAGAAATCTGGAAACCCTTATACCCATGACCCTGAGCTGTTCAGCTGGCAGCTCTTTCCAGAGAAGTGGTTTCTGAAAGTACCATGTCCCTGTCCCTAAGGCACCATACATTCCAGACCAAGTTCATACCAGCAGACCTTGACAGGCTGGGCCCTGTGTAAGATGGCAGAAAAACTGGCATCAACCCATCTGAGCTTTTCCTGTTTGTCAAGAGAAATGGCAGTGACGAAACAGTAAAATTCTACTGATTCAGCATTTCCTTGTGAAAACCTGCTTTGTTCAAAAGTTCCTTCAGTTTTAGCCCAGTAATTTAGTCCTTTTTTTTTTTTTTTTTTTTTTTTTGTCAACTGCCTAATTAAATCACATTGGAACATACTAGAATGTTTTTATTAGCAACTGGAAGCAGTATGGTTGGTCATGGCTTGGACATGGGTTGGCATACTCTTTGTTGCGTAAAACACTGGATGGATTGAATCCAAGTTTACAAGTGGTGTTCAAACTGCCCAGAGGAAAAGGACCTGGAGTTATTGGTTGACAACCAGCTGAACATGAACCAGCAGTGTGTCCAGGTAGCCAAGAAGGCTGACAGTATCCTGGCTTGTATCAGGAACAGTGTGGCCAGCAGGAGTAGGAAAGTGGTTGTCCCCCTGTACTTGGCATTGGTGAGGCCACATCTTAAGCACTGTGTTCAGTTTTGGGCCCTCACAACAAGAAGGACCCTGAGGACAGGGGAGACCTTATTGTTCTACAACTACTTGAAAGGAGTTTGTAGTGAGATTGGTGTTGGTCTCTTCTTCCAAGTAGCAAACGATAAGACAAGAGGAAATGGCCTCAAGTTGTACCAGGGAAGGTTTAGATTAGATATTAGGAAAAATTTATTTACTGAAATGGTTTTCAGGGCCTGAAACAGCCTGCCCAAGGAAGTGATGGAGTCACCATCCCTGGAGGTATTTAAAAGAATTGTAGATGTGGTGCTTAAGAACATGGTTTAGGGGTGGACTTGGCAGTGCTCTTCAGCAATCTTGGAGGATAACTTGATTGAACATATTTTCACTTCTTATCCAGAGCAGTGTGAGCCAACAGGACATGAGAAGCAGCACAGGAGAGCAGCAAGCAGACTGAAAAAGCAGCCAAACTGTGCAAAGACTGCCCAGTCATCCCTGGAGAACAACAGGTGAATCATAGAATCATAGAATCATAGAATCATAGGGGTTGGAAGGGACCTCGAAAGATCAATTATAAGCAATTATAAAAAATTTGATTTGGTCACTAGAACTTACACAAAATAAATAAATCAGAGTTCTACCAAAGTGATTATGAGAAGAAGAAAAGCTGAAAGAAATAATGAACAGAATGGAACTCATAAAGATGCATTACCTCAAAAACACAGAAAATTTAAGAAAAAGGACACAGGTGATATAGTGATAGTGTAAAAAATAAGTAATAAATAACCAAAAAAGAGGCACACATAACAGGAATCACATGTAAGTGCCTGTGAAAATGTAAAAGAAGCACAGGATAGGATAAGGGGACACAATTCCTCTATACGTCTTTATCTTGGTTTATTACAGAATCTTTATAGAGAAAAGTTTTAAGATGTAAATCATACTTCTAGCATTGACATATACATGCGTCTATTTACCTTACTAAGTTACTTCAGCATCCAGCATCTACTTGCATTTGTATCTACTATGTAAATTTTGGAAAATACAGCCAATGTATTTATTTTATAATTTCCTTGTGGTTTGAAATTTTTCTTCCCAAATGAGAATTTATAATAGAAATTTTCAGTGTATGAAGAAGAAATACAAGAAACAGCACCAGAAAGATGTCAAACTTGGATGAAGTTTTCCTTGTCAAGATAATAATACACTCTATGTGACTCAGTCAATTAAAAATGCTGAACAATTGAGAATCAGAACATGAAGTGCATCCTAAATCATATAACAACAACTACAGAAACATCTATTTCCCAATGGGATATAAACCTAAAGCAAAAGGCCTTTGGAGACATGAGTATACTTTTAGAGAACATTTATTACAAAGCCAAATTCTTTAGTTTACTATAAATCACAGAATCACAGAATCTTAGGGGCTGGAAAAGGACCTTGAAAGATCATCTGGTCTAACCTCCCTGCCAGGCAGGATCACCTAGAGCACATCACACAGGAACTTGTGCAGACGGGTTTTGAATGTCTCCAGCAAAGGAGACTCCACAACCTCTCTGGGCAGCCTGTTCCAGTGCTCTGTCACCCTCACAGTAAAGAAGTTTTTTTGATATTTGCATGGAACCTCCTAAGCTCCAGTTTGCACCCATTGCCCCTTGTCCTATCACTGGACATCACTGAAAAAAGCCTGGCTCCATCATTCTGACACTCCCCTTTAACATATTTGTAAACTTTGACGAGGTCACTCCTCAGTCTCCTCTTCTCCAAGCTAAAGAGACCCAGCTCCCTCAGTCTTTCCTCATAAGGGAGATGTTCCACTCCCTTCATCATCTTTGTGGCTCTGCTCTGGACTCTTTCAAGCAGTTCCCTGTCCTTCTTGAACTGTGGGGCCCAGAACTGAACACAATACTCCAGATGCAGCCTCACCAATGCAGAATAGAGGGGGAGGAGAACCTCTCTTGACCTACTAACCACACCCTTTCTAATGCACCCCAGGATGCCATTGGCCTTCTTAGCCACTAGACAGTAAGTGCACTCATTCAGCATTAAACCAAGAATAGAATCCAGTAATGTTATTATTGTCTCACTGAAAATGAAATATTTAAACATAAAACAAAGCTTGCATAAGTGTAAATGCTTACATGGACCCAAGCCTAAAAAGAAAAACTTATTTCAATATAACACTAAGAATTTGATAATGATTAGCCTGAATGTTGAACCAATTATCAGTGTAATGGCCTTGTCTTTAAAAAGGGGAATATTGGAAAAAAAAAAAAAAAAGTTAATATTGAACCATAAGAGTTTAAGTCTATATTTTTCATGCAGAGGCTTTTCCTCTATGTGGAGTCACAAACTCATCACCCTGCTCTCACAATGAGAATGCATTTCCTAGTCCCTGCCTTTTGGTGTGCTTGAGAGTTTATTTGTAGAGACTTGATTCTCATTCTAGATGCTCAGCATTTTTTGGAGTTAAAGCAATAATGGCTTTACTCATTTTCATCTTTTGAAAATTAATGCAAGATCCTTAAATATTCTGATTGTATAATTTTTCTTGTTTAGTATGTGCTGTAGAGCAGGTTGTACAGATGAATGTTAGGTGTGCCCTCCGGCTGACTAGTTAATCTAGTTAAGAACCTGTTCCAAAAGATGTGTCTAAATCCTGATATATAAAGTAGGATAATAGTTCTTTTTTATTATGCTGCTCTTGGGTATATTATACTGGGAAGACTTTGGGTGATATGCTGAGGTTAGTGTTTGATGAATCATAAAAATTGGGCTGAAGTGCTTTAGAAAAAATGGTGCATTCAATATATTTTGTCTCTTTTTATAACTCACACACTATCTGCAAGTGTATTTCAACATTAAACTAACACTTAATGACCCTGGAAGCAGAAGTCCTAATTTGCTTTCAGTAAATAACTGTTTTAATATACCTGACAGCTGATTTCTACATTCTTGTATTCTCTCCTCTCCCTCAACTTTCTGCTGCAGTGGACCTTTGAAGTAGAAAGGCCCTTGTTCAGTAGTTTTGATTATTTGTCCAATATCCCACACTCAATGCAAATCAGTGCAGGACACTTTACCAAAATAATTTATTACCTCATGGAAGGAAAAAGACAGCTCTACTCCCATTATTTTAAATACAGTCCTTAGATTATACTTCTTGATTTTAAAAAGATTAAGTTCAGTTTTTATCTGTTTTGGTGTACAGTGGATAATTTATTACTGTTTCAGTTAACGTGTCTGAATAGTGTTCAGTGGATAAAAAAGCAATGAGCTGAATTTCTGAGTACAGTTAGTGTTGAAACCAGCTTTATGCCTCAGGTTTCAATTTATATAATTGCGTGTAAGAGTAGGTGAATTCCCATGTGAATTTTATCTGAATGAACTTTAGAGATGTTTAGCTCAATGCTTTTCTGATAATTAGATTAAAACCCATCAGCAGAGTTCCATGGTAGACTGAAACCCTTTCCAGCCCTTAGTGGTTCATGCAAGACTATGCGAAGTAGCGGTACATTCCTAGGTAAAAGAAAAGAAAACAAAAAATTTGTTAAATGTGAGAGGTCTGAATTGTCAAATATTAGTTTGAGGGATTTCATGTCAATGACACTTTATGCTTCCAGACTGGCATAACATGACAATAACCTAAATGAGAAGTCTGATGTTTGTCAAAGGATAAGTGCTACCATCTTTCAATTATTTTTAAAATTTCACATTATATATAAATATAGGGGCATAGGAGCATCAGTGTTATCTCTATACTACAAGATGAGGACTACAGAAAAATATCCAACAGTCATGTCTTTTTAGACTTGACTCACCAAGGCCAAGTACAGGGGCAGGAACACCTCCCCGGTCCTGCTGGTCACACTATTCCTGATGCAAGCCAGGATGGTGTTGGCCTTCTTGGCCACCTGGGCACCTTGCTGGCTCATGTTCAACTGGCTCTCCCAGGTCCCTCTCAGCCATTCCTCCCCAAGCCTGTAGTGCTGCTGGGGGTTGTAGTGGCCAAAGTGCAGGACCCGACATTTGGCCTTATCAAAACTCATGCCATTGGCCTTGGTCCATCAGTCAAGCCTATATATTAAATGCATACAATGCACTGGCTACAATTTAATTTCACTTCTTAATGTAATATATTTAGCGAGGGCTTTTTTGTAAAAAAGATCTGCACTCCTTGATTTTAATTCACTCAAAAAATTACAATTATTTAATAAAAATTATCATAATATAAAAATAAAAATAAATGGAAGAAACTAAACACCATCTTTGGTGTTCCTATGAATGCTACTATGTTATATGTCACATGCTGCAGGAAAGAACGAGACAGTGAGTGCTAAGCATGGACCTTAACTTCCCATGCACATTAATAATACAAGAAGGTGAGTGCTTAGCCAGACATCAAAAAGAGAATTGCAGTCATGGCCTTGCGCTACTCTTACAGACTAATGTATTAGAATGACAGCTGCTACCTATTTCTTTCAGCATAGTTTTTATTCGTGTTGTAACCATGCAACAAAAGTAGGATCCCTGCTTTCCTAATCTACCCTAGGTAGAAGATTAATTCTTAGAGAATATGTTTTCACTTCTGATTTTTATTTAAAAAGCACGGATTTTCATGTCAAGAAAAACAGCTTTGGAGAAATTTCATTATAAGAATCACTATTATGCTTTATTTTATGAAGCATTTTTGTATCTTTTTGTATGAATGCAAAACAAAACACGAGCTACAGTTGTAGATCATGAAAGGTTTATGGAAAATAAATTTATTTTTAAAAATCCACAACAATACTTATAGGATAAAGCTCACTGTTTGGGTTTCCTGTAATCAATTCTATTATTCATAATGAAACAACTACCATGACTTTAGTTTTAAATAATTAATATGAAAATGTGAATGTGCTTGTATGAATTCAGGGTGTTCCTGATGTATTCACTGGTATTTAAAGGAGATATAATATTCACAGCAAACCCCTTCACAATGCCCTATGATTGCCCAAGACAAACACAGCAAAATTCTGCTGAATTAATGGCATTGGTTGCTTAAGGACCCAAATCCATGTCATAATGGAAAAAAATGCCATCCTTTGGATTTCCGAGAAACATGAGGATTGAGACATTACTCTTAGATTCCATGAACTTTTCTAATTGGAACATTTTACATTAAAAGTAAGGTAGTAATATTTTAAAATTTTGGTTCTGTACTGTTTCCAGTTGCCTTTACTTTTGCTTTTGTTTTATAGAATCATACAGTCATTAAGGTTGGAAGGGACCTCAAAGCTCATCAAGTCCAAACCCCCCGCCATGAGCAGGGAACCCTACAACAAGATCAGGTTGCACAAAACCTCATCCAACCTGGCCTTAAAAACCTCCAGGGATGGGGCATCAACAACCTCCCTGGGCAACTCATTCTAGTTTCTCACCACCCTTATAGTGAAGAATTTCTTCCTAATATCTAACCTAAATCTCCCCTCTTTCAGTTTAAAACCATTACCTCTTGTCCTATCACTATCTTCTCTGATGAAAAGCCCCTCCCCAGCTTTCCTGTAGGCCCCTTTCAAGTACTAGAAGGCCACTATAAGGTCTCTCCAAAGCCTTCTCTTCTCTAGGCTGAACAGCCCCAATTCTCTCAGCTTGTCTTCATAGCAGAGGTGCTCCAGAACTTTGATCATCTTGGTGGCCCTTCTCTGGACCCTTTCCAACAGGTCTGTATCTTTCTTGTGCTGAGGGCACCAGAGCTGTACACAGTATTCCAGGTACAGTCTCACCAGAGCAGAGTAGAGGGGCAGAATCACCTCCCTGGCCCTGCTGGCCACACTTCTTTTGATGCAGCCCAGGATGCAGTTGGCTCTCTGGGCTGGGAGCGCACACTGGTGGCTCATGTCATTCTTCTTATCTAACACCACCCTCAAGTTCTTCTCCTCAGGGCTGCTCTCTAGCCATTTAAAAAAGACCAGAGTAAACAGTAATGCATAAAATTAAGAAACATAATTAAGTATAGTGAACATGAATGGAATTAACACGATTCAGTCTAGCGTAAAGTTTTTAGTAGCATTGTCAAAAAAGTAAATTCCATTTTATGTTAACACTCTAGTGTTTTGACACTAGGCTTTTTTAATAAATACACAAATGCTAGTGGATTTTTTTTGAAGCATAGATGTTTTTACAATAATGTAATCACAATGTAATGTGCATTTTGCAATCATTGAATTAGTTTACAAATTACATACTTGTTGCCCCATTACACTTGAGAATCAGAGCTTTCCTCTGGGGGAATAAAATATTTCTAACCCTTATTAATGTAACAGTTAGATAAAAAATGTGAATTAGAGGCTCAGTAGTGTGCAAAGAGCCTGTGAGAAATAAACTGACTCAGACTATTTAACTCATAGATATTGATGGTATTGTCAGAAAATTTGATATTTCTCTGTATTCCAAAGGATGCAAAAATAATTTGCTGGATGAGACACTCATCCCTTGTCACTAGGGATTGGAAAGGACCTTTGGAGATCTAGTCCAACTCCCCTGCTAGAGAAGGATCCCCTAGAGCAGATTACACAGGAACATGTCCAGGCTGGTTTTGAATGTCTCCAGGGACAGAGACTCCATATCATCCCTGGGCAGCCTGTTCTTGTGCTCTGTTATTTTCTTATATTTAGGTTAAATTTCCTGTGTGCCATTTTGTGACCATTACCCCTTTTTCTTTCAGTGGGGACCTCTGAGAGGAGCCTGGCTCCATCCTGCTGACACCCTCCCATTAGATATTTATAAGCATTAATGAGATCCCCCTCAGCCTCCTTTTTGCTTCGCTGAACAGGCCTTTCCTCATGGGGTAAATGCTCCAGTCCCTTAATCATCTTAGCAGCCCTGTGGTGGACTATCTCCAGGTAGTTCTTTGTCCTTCGTGGACTGGGGAGCCCAGAACTGTACACATTACTCCACACGAGACCTCACCAGGGCAGAGTAGACCGGGAGGATAACCTTCCTCAACCTGCTGGTCACCCTCTTTTTCATGCACCCCAGGATGGCATTGGCCCTCTTGGCTGCAAGGGCACATAGTTTGCTCATGGTAAGCCATTTGTCCACCATGAGTCCCAGGTCTTTTTCCCGAGAGCTGCTTACCAGCAGGTCAGCCCCTAACTTGTACTAGTGCGTGGGGTTATTCTTCCTCAGATGGAGTACTCTACACTTGTCCTTATTGAACTTCATTAGGTTTCTCCTCTCCCAGCTCTCCAGCCTGTCCAGGTCATGCTGGATTGCAGCACAGCCTTCTGGCATGTCATCCAATCCACCTAGTTTTGTATCATCAGCAAATTTGCTGAGGGTACATTCTGTCCCTTTGTCCAGGTTGTCAGGCACACGCCCAGTACTGACCCCTGGGGGACACCAGTAGACACAGGTCTCCAGCTGGACTCTGCCTTACTGACTACAACTCTCTGAGCTCTGCCCTTCAGATAGTTCCCAGTCTAACTAACTACCTAATTGTCCTATCTACACTTCTCAAGTTTGGTTGAGAGGATGCCATGGGAAACAGTATCAAAAGACTTGCTGAGGTTGAGGTAGATCACATCAACTGCCCTCAGATGTTCACAAATGTACTATTTAATCCCCTTTAAAATCTGTCATCAGAATACACTTACAGTGTATTACTTACACTCACTTACAGTGGTAGGGACTTTGTGTCCCTGGTCTCTGTCTTGTGGGACATCAACCTGAGAGCTGTGAGGAGAGGAGTTGCCAGTGAAGACTTGGGCAAGAAAGATGTTGAGAATCTCAGCTTTCTCTTTGTCTGTTGTTACTAGTTCACCACTGTTGCTCATCATGGGGGCTATGCTTTCTTTAACCTTCCTTTCCTGGTTTACATACTTGTAGAAGCCTTTCTTGTTTCTCTTTACTTGCCTTGCCCAGTTCAGCTCCATCTGCACCTTGGGTTCCTGACCTCATTCCTACACAATCGGGCAACATTCCTACACTCTTCTCTGCCTACCTGTCCCCTCTTCCACTGCCTATGTAGTTCCTTCTTGCCGTTTAGTTTGACCAGCAGGTCTTGACTCAGCCATGCTGGTCTCTTGCCTTCCTTGCCCGATCTCTTACACCTGGTGGCTGAGATCTCTTGCGCTCTGTGGGAAGCATCCTTAGAGATTTGCTCTATTCTGCTCCCTTGTCTCTGAGGGCTGTTTCCCATGGGGTCCTACTTATTAACTCCTTGAAGAGCTGGAAGTTTGCTTTCCTAAAATTTAGAGTCCTGACTATGTTCTTCATCCGCCTCATACCCCTTAGGACAGTGAACTGCACTAGTGCATGATCACTGCAGTCCAGCTGCCTTCAACTTTGACAACACTGAAGAGTTCACTTGCGTTTCTGACCACCAGGTCCAACAACACATCCCCTCAGGTAGGGCTGTCGATTTCTTGTCATAAGAAGTTGTCATTGAGGTACTCCAGGAGTCTCCTGGATTGCCTACAGCTTGTCGTGCTACTTTTCTAACAGACACCGGGATGGTTGAAGTCTCCCAGAAGAATGGGAGCCTGTGATCACTGTGTCTCCTTGAGCTGGAGCAAGAAGGCTTCATCAACGGGCTCCACTTGTAGAAGAATCCAACCACAGGAGTCCCCTTGTTGACCCAGACCCCAATTCCTACCCAAAAGCTTTTGATCTGGTCATGGCTATTGTTTAGGGACAACTCTTCACACTCTATCCACTTCTTTACACAGAGGGCAACACCTCCACCCCTTCCCTTCCTATCCCTTCTGAACAGCTTGTAGCCATTGATAGCCACACCCTAGCCATAAGATTAATCCCACCAAGTTTTCATAATTGTCACTATGTCTTATCTTTCCTGTAGCACAGTATCTTTCAGCTTCTCCAGTTTGTTGCCCATTCTGCATGCATTGGTGTAGAGGCACTTCAGTTGGGCTGCTGGCCATGTCACCTTCTTGGAGGGACACACCTTTATTCCCCCAAGGTATTTCATGGACTCTACTCTGCTGTCTCCTATTACCACAGGAGCCCATGGCTCATCACTGTAAGACTTTGCCTGTGCTGGAGTGTCCACAGCATGCTTCAGGGCAACAGGTTGAAGGCCCTTACTATCATCCCATCCTTCCAACTCGGATGTATCTTTCTGCTGCTTGTCACAGTCAATCTTGATATTATTATTCCCCTCCCCCTTTGCATCTAGTTTAAAGCCCTGTCAGTTTTCAACAGTAAGTCATAATAATGCTGATATGAGAAAGGGAGATACGGAAAACATTATTGGAGAACAAGTAAGTAAATATTGTAGAATTTAGGGGTATTTCCTTGAGGTTTTAGGTTATGGAAGACATAAGCCCATTGTCATGCTAAGCTGTGAATTCCATCAGTGGAAAATTCTTAAAAACTATTCATTTCAATGGGATTTAGGTAGGGACTGTAACTTCATATTTTACGTTCTGCAAGGATTGTCTGCTCTACTTTCTTCTCAGAAATTCAGGTCTTAAAAACATATTTTTTGACATATGAATTAATTTTCTTCAGAGACTTCTGTTTTTTATTATGTTAAATATGTAAAATTACATAATGAAAAGACAGTGGTTGTTCACAAGATAAGCCTTGCTTACTTCCTGTGTATCTTTCAGGTAGCTGCCCTCTTGTTTCCTAGCATCACAGGCAGCCCTGCTGTGTTCCGCATCTTTCTTCATTGTGCAGAAAACTTTCACACACTGTATTCAGAATAATACTCTTCTGAAGGCATAGCCTATTTGCAGCAGCTGTGTCCCATCTATGATTCCTCAGATGGCTGTTGACTACTCACTGCTTATCACTTTTTTCATATACTGCTACTTCATGCCAGGCCAAATTTAATTTATTTTTTTTTTTAATGTTTCTTTACCACATAATTCCATTCCTTTTGCTTTCTATCTTCAGCTGTACCACTTCAGATGAACCCTTCAGATGATGAAATCCAGAAAAACACTAATACTCTCTCATATTAAAGATCATAGAGATCACACTGATTAGTCTTCAGAACCATACGTCACCAGTCATATGCTATGCCAGTGCTTTTAGCAATTAAGTGCTCCTGAAAAGCTAAATGTTCTGTTTCTGGAGAATTAATACCTGGGAAGCAATTATTTCTGAGTCATTTGAAATCAAGTTGTAGTGGTACGTATCTGATTTGGCAATTTGGTAGTAATCAAGGTGTCGACACATTTAGGCTTCAGGAGCTGAAAAAAGTTAATTGAATTCTGCTTCTATACTAATTCATAATGCTTAGTCCAAAAATCTGAAAGAACGTATTCCTGTGGTACTAATGCTACTAGTTCATGCACTTCTCCCTCTAATAGGCTTTTTTTTGCCCATTTTGACACAGCCTTTAAGATGTTTTTGCCTTTGGGGTGTATTTTAATAGCACTGTTTTTTAAAAAGGACTAATTTTTTTCTAATGCAAGAAGGGTACATTTTCAGTTTTTAAGCAGAACTGGTTTATTGTGAAAGTTATTACTGTGACAATCAGTGTATTGAGGGAAGTAGAGGAGTCTTCAGGGAAGAGGAGTGAGGTAATTATTACAGGCAGAAGCTGAATAATAGCAAAAAGGATGCATAAAGAACAAAACTGAGAAAAGTGGAGGGTTAGAGGTCGGTTTTCATAGACAGCATGTTATATGATGCAAAGGTGTTCCTTTTAAATGAAACAGAAAATGAAACTTGAAGAAGTGATTTAGTCATCACCACATTTCTTCTGATCAACATATATTAATTATTCAGTTGTGAAACAGGCTGCAGGATGCATGTTTTACAATAAGAAATGAGAAGGCATAGGGGAGGCTTTAAAAACAAGTATTTTAGCTAAAATAGCAAAGTTTGGACAACTAACCACTTGTGCAGAATTTTAACAAGGATTTTTAAAAGTAAGGATTTCAAAAGAAGAGATTCTGAAAAGGTGGATTGCTAATTTATTTTGCAGGATTAGTAAATGGATTTATTCCATTAACCCACCTCCTCTGGAAGGCATTCGTTAAACAATTAGTTTTGGATTTGAGGAACAAAAGCATAACATTGGTGGCTTAAAAGTTAGAACCATGGCAACCTAGGAAAGAACTATTTCTTCAGAACTGTCAGAGCTCCCAGAGCTGCTGCTGATGCTCAAGAGAAACCTGCTGTCTCAATTTACTGTGCTTTTGGACTTATTTCTGCAGGTCAGACCACAGTTTTGAGGGTCAGAATCAAGTTTTTTTCCTTTTAAGAAGAAGAGAATTAATTGCTACCCCCAGGAGGAGTTAAAAAAAATAAATCCAATATTTCTTACTTCTATTGAGGTTGGAGTTATAATATGAAAAACAGTTGGAACATAGAATTCAATACCTCTGCAGATGGTAAAGATCTGGCAAAATTTCAACAAGTGCTTGGAAAAATTAAAAATTTTTGGTCATAGCTTGCTTCTTTGCAACAGAAACAATTTACCAGCTGTGGTCTAGCAGAGAGGTAGCATTGATAGGCCCAAGTACAAGAAAAAAGGAATCTGACTTAATAGTAAAACTGTACAGGTATGTGATACATTATCATGGATGCTGGATGGCTTGTAGAACTGAAACTTAACATGTTGCTGAAGGACAAGAAAAGCATAAGAAGGAATACTGATTTTTAAAAACTTATTTTATTTTTATTTCTTAATGGGTGTTGGTACTGATCACTGAGCTTTGGAAGGAAATGGACTACAGAGATGTCACCATATATCTCTGCTCAAAAAGAATCTAAAATAGTCACTGTCAAACAAAAAGCATTCTATTTCCCTGAATGAAGTACTACATGCATTTTATTTTTGCAAGTGCAGCACAGGAAGTGTTCATACACAGGAGATCAAGGTTCTCTGTCAGGTAACTGCATATCTTAGTCATATAAATCAAGTAACTGTAAGCCAGCTTGAAAAAAGAACATATTTGGGAAAAAAAAGCCCCGCCAAATTATTTGCATTGCTTGGATGGCTTCTCACTGATTAATGTAGATATCTCAGGTGATACTCAACAAATAAATCTGTAAAGAAAAATACCAGAAGTCAATGTAAAATTATTTTTCTCATTTTACTTATAGGTAGCTCAAATATATATTCCTGTATATATATAACCTGTATATATATCTATAAAAAAGACCTTGTTCAATGTCAGAAATGAAACCTGTCACATTTCCAGAGGTGGAATCTTGATTTTACGTGTCACACCAGAGCTTTAAAACAAAGACCTGAACAATTCTGTAAATATGGGATGTCTCCAATACCCAAAGGACTTCAGTTTTTAGCATTTTTAAAGACAATTAGGCTTAAAAGCAGCAAAAAGAAGCCCACTGTTAACAAGATCAGTTGCAAAAATGAGCTGATTGATTTACACATTTCTTCAGGAGCAGCCTAGTGTGCACATTGTAAAAGAAGTGTGCGCTGCAACAGCCTACGGACACTTTTCTTCATGTTGCTCAAAATTTCACCCATCACCCCATGTTCTTTTTATTTTGCTTTACATCTTTCAGTAGCAGCCAGGAAGGGAAATGAACTTCCAAATTTACCTGACTTTGTAGTTGCACTAGATTCAAGTGACTCCAGCAATTTGATGTGGCACATTGATTAAAATCACATCAAAATGAGAATGAGGCTCAGAGGGAAAAATGTTTCTTTCACAGACTATGTAACTAAAATAGTGTATAGATCAAATAGACATACAGAAGTTGGCTGCTGTGTTAGCTATTGCTTTTGTAATTTTATTGTATTGCATGACTATTAGATCTGTTTGACGAAAGCTGGAAATAGACCTGGATCATAACAAATAATTTCAGTGAAATAACAGTAATAACTACATCCTTATTTTACCTTTTCCAAAACAAAATAAACTCTGAGGGTAATACAGCTTCAATCTGTGATTCTTCAGGAGTTTCAAAATAACTTCCCCAGTGGGAGCTCAGAAATCCCACTTTTTAATATATTTCCTTTTACAATATTGAAGAGAAGAGATAAATGTATTTATTGGCTGTGATGTTTGTAATAAGTATTTTGGAACACACCAGTAGCTCACCAAGTAAGTAAAACAACAAGAGTATTTATATGGAAAGAAATATTTCTTAGTTATTTACAACTGTCCAGTTGCATGTTACCTTTGAGAATGGAGAGAAGTGGTGATAAAACATAGGCCATGCAAAATGGTGTGAAACTTCTAGATTTTGGGGAGCCACTATTCAAGACTAAAAAAAAAAAAATAAAAAATAAAAAATAAAAAAAGTTTAAACTTTATTACAACAGTGCCAAAATATTATCCAGCAATCAATCATTATAATCACAATAATGAAGTTCTTATTTATTCTAATATTTTCCTTTTTCCAGAAGTAAAATCTGTACTCATCACCAGGTAACATCCTGGTCTGTAAGGCTTTACTACTGAATAGGTGAAGACAAGTATTTATGATTTTCAGAGACATCTTGAAATTTGCTGGATGCAAAATCTTTTTGGTTTGCAGTTTTGAATTACAAGGTGTTGCAAATAAAGATTTCCGAGTTACTCTCAAGAAGTGCGTGAAGAAATGTATGACTGGACTATTTATGTGAACATGCTTGACTCGATAAAAATAAATTACGTTTTTGTAATTTCAAATAGCTCAACAAATGCAGTTGATGTATATTTCTTTGAAAACTGGTTCTTTAACTCCCTCTTTAAATTCTTAGCACATTGATAGTACAAGGAGAAATGCCCCATCCAAATATCATGGCATGGTGTGCTAAGCTTGGTATATCACGTATTCTAAGTTTTTACATCTCTTATTATGTCCTCTTAGAACTGTAGAACACAGGATGCATAATTGCACTTTTTTTAGGTGAAAATTTGTTCCCATAACTGTGGATGAGATTATGCAAGTCTCACATCATAATTGTTTATGTCTTCTCCAATCTTTCAGTTTTATACCCCTCTTGCTCTGTGTGCTTATGTATGCATATATATATGTATATGTACATGTGTTTGTGTATAAGTATTTATATATATATATGAAGAAATAATAGTATTTCTTCCTCATTCCTGAAATATCTAAGAATTATTTAATTGGGACTTATACTAGTCTTGCTTTATTCAATCAACTTTCAGCTTTGTGTTCCAAGATAGGAATATTTTATGAGTTGGTGTAATTTCTATACAAAATTTCTCTTTTTTCCTCTTGAAAATTATCTACCTTAAAGACTAATCTTGTCACCATAGATATGTTTGATATGAATGTTTAAATAGTAAATCTTAATTATTGCAGTGCCACAAATATGAAAATGAAATATGAGTATTATGAGAAAAGACAATATTGTGGTAATCCAAAGGATCTTGTTATATGACTATGTGTATTTACGAGAACACACAGATAATTTATGTGGTTTCCAGATGTGAGTTTGCTTGTAAATCAGTACTATCAAGTCTGCAAAAATTTTGACACATTTTTGGGAAAATAAAACATATTTCAGTCCAAGAAGAGCAATAACAGCCTTTAATAACTACATGTTGACACAGTCTTCACTGTTTTCTTAATATCAATACTCATTCCATCCATGTTGCCCTCTTTCTCACTTTCAGTTTGGTTAGGGGCTGATATATGAACAAAACAGTAGGTGTGAAAACATACATGTGATCATGCAACATCCCATAGCAGTATGTAACATACTAGCTGTTTTAAATTCAGCTTCATTCTCTGCATAAATTCGTACCTAATGTTATATGTATTAAATTCCATTTTTAATACACAGGACAGAATAATGGATCCATAAGCAAATCTTTCACGAGCTGTTTTGCCATGCCATTTCTCAGTGTTCAGAAACCTTCCCTGAAACATTCCCTGAAAATTCATGGTTCTTTGAAAGAGAAGATATTTTCACATGTGGGCAAACTGCACAGAAGTGCAGTAATACTGGCTCCTCATCAAGTGATGTGGTCACACATCTCAAAGTCCAGCCAAAGCAAGCTATTCCTGGTCACACTTTCCAACTTCTCCATGTCTACTCTTTTCTGTATAGTGGATATATAATGACTGTGTGTGTTAGAGTTCACAATAGGGACTTAGAACTGGAATTAGGATTAAAAGAATGTAACACCATGCATCTTGTCTGTATTATAGAAAAACAAAACCATTCTAACTAGAATACCATAACTTAACTAGAGAGGAGGAGGGCTGGTGGGAATGGGGGAATCATGGTGAAACGCTAATTTACATTTATTGCATCAAAATGCAGCACCTCTCTACATACAAAAATATGTTGCTAATAATAAGTGGCCTTGGTTAACTGCATGAAAAATCATTAATGTGAAACATTGCAGCTGTGGGTTTTACTCCTTTGTTCAGGAAAAGTAAAAGAAGAAACACAGAAGGGTCAAGATACCAACACAGACAGATCTTTGGTCTGATGTAGTCTTACCATTTCTGTGTTTTCTATTATTAAATGTGAATTTTTTATTCATCAGATATGGACTTCATGGATCTTGATAACTGATGCTGATGGTTATCTCCTTTTAGTTTCTTTTTAACAGTTCTAACTGATTTGAGTTTCTAGACAGGGTTGACAACGTGTCTTGGAGGCATCTGTTTAACCTCACCTGCTTTTCTTCGTTGCCAATCAAAAAGTACCTGTAGTCTTGTGTACACGTTCTAGGATAAATAATACAACTTTAAAAAAGGTTATTAAGGGTACATGGTCAATCAACATGCTGTAAGTATAAGGGGGTATTGTGCTTCAGGCCCTTTAAGTTACTCCTTGTGTCTTATAACCCTTATATCACATAGTTCTAGGGTAAAGAAGCTCTCCAGTCCTTAATGAGCAGTGAATGATGTATGATATCTCAGCATACAAATCATATTCCATGGCCTTACAGCAGTACTTTCAATGTATACATTTCAGGACTTTCTCTGTGGTGGAGGACTTCGTGCAGGAACAAGAATCCATTCCACCACAAGTCAGATGTCACTTCTGTCACACAGTTGGATCCTCTCCTGCTCGCAACCCATTGCTGCATAGCTTATCTGAAGTACCTTTGAAAGACACAGATTGCCTTCAGGTGGATACCAAAGGGGAAAAACCCTGTGTGGGATGGGATCTGTGATGTTCTTCTGGCCCTGACAGACAAATATATTTAGATAAATTTTACCTGTGTCACTTGGACTGTGTTTCTCCTTCCCTTGTTCTTGTTTGGCCCTACATTTACTTGCTGTCCCTAAAACTTGCTCACAGGAAATGTGGCTGGATGTAGCTGGGGTTCTCTTCCTCTCCCCATATCCATCAGAGGCTGCAGTCACAGAGTCTCTGCTGTCTGAATTACTTCTAAGGGAGCCTCAGTTTTTAACAGCATCACATAAGATGAACAAGCTTTTACCAGCACATTCTTAACAGTTTTTTACTGGTGTTTTCTATGTGGGGAAGTGCTGTGCTGTGGGGAAGCAGTTAGTACTACCTTGACACATCATCATGGTTTTCCAAGTTACTGACCAGTGTCTTTTCCAGAAGCTGATAGCTGAAAAAGGCTACAGCACTCACTACCAAGCTTTTGATTCAGGGAACAATATAAACCTTAATTCCACTGCATTTTCTCTGCAGCTAGTGTTCATCTTAGTGTTCCTCTTTTAGTTTTCCTCCTTTTTCCTGGTCTGAGCATTTTTGTCCTGTGTATTAAACATAAAACATCTTTATTAGTAAAGTGGGTTTTAATGACAATTTTTTGTTAAAATCTGACTGCATCCCTCACAGCTCCTGAAAACACACAATGTGATGCTGGCACGCTATCTCACCCAGTCCCAACTGGTAAGTAGAAAGTCTGTGTGCCTGTGTGCCTAAGTCCACTGTGTGGATAGATAGATAGACAGACAGACAGACAGACAGATAGATAGATAGATAGATAGATAGATAGATAGATAGATAGATAGATAGATAGATAGATAGATAGATAGATAGATAGATAGATAGATAGATAGATAGATAGATAGACAGACAGATAAGCATTTGTATGTTTTTCATGGCTGTGAACTTAGTGATTCATGATGAAAATTGTACATAATGAGAAATACTATTTTAAATATTTACATTTCACTGAGAAAGCAGACAATTCTGTATCTTTAGATTTCTTACCCTTGTTTTATTCTAGCCTTCTTGGGTTTCACCCAGCTTTCACATAGAAGAGACTTTTTCCTCAAGCATTTTAAATAATTTTATCAAAAAGCTAGTCTTGACTTTTAAGAATGTAGAAATCAGCAGTTTTGCTAAATTGCTTTAAGTTATCTAAAGATCCTCCAGCTCTGCCTTTCCCCTTCTTTCTTCTTGCTGTCTTTGTTATTTCCCATTTAACTGAGTGATAGCTTTAATAAACACTGAACTCAGTCACAGGTTGAAATTGCACATGGAAAGGAAAAGACATTAGTGAACTTCATTTTAAATGCCAGACTTCAAATAATGGGTCACACACTTCCCTTTCATATTTCAATGCCTTGCTGTATCTAAACATCTATCAGTCTGCACTTTGCTGCCAATGACCTTCTGTCAAATAGTGATTTGTCAAGTAAGCCTTCCATGGAATCATGTAAAAGCTCTTCCAGTGGTTAGTATAATGCTCTCTAAAATGTAAACCAGTCGATGACTTCATGGCAGAAGGAGTGGCTTTAGCCAGAAAAAAAGAAATAAATTATTTTAAAAGATGGGGATTAATTCTGCTGTACACAGGCAAAATGGTCACAGCACTCAGATAAAGAGCAACATGTTACTGAACTTTTTTATTTCTGGGCAAAACATAAGCTGTTACTTAACAAAATAAACAAGGGCATAATAAACCCCCCTTCACATAACAAAGGAAGAAATAAGTTTTGTTTCTGGCTTATTAATTTGAGAATCCATTGATTTTTTCATAAGAAAAATACCAGCACAACAAATTCTACCAAAGAGCACTTCAGAAGTGCTCTGACAGCACACGGATTCTTTTGTCTCTTTAATATACAGTCTCCTCAGAGCTCACAGAATTTTATATTTCTTAAGCACTCATAATAGCAAAGCACTTCCTGAACTCTGACCACACCAAAAATTTAAAAGACTTCTAAAGAACAATTACCTTGATTTCACATTTTGAAGTGAAAGGTAGAGCCAGCTTTCAAAAGAATAACACTAAGGCTTTTCTCTGGTTTTTGTTAATAATAGGTTTCAAGGACTGTCTTAAGATACACATATAAAAGAGGAAATATAATTTCCTTGAATATTTTCTTAGTCTGAATTACCATGCAACTTCTATTTATGGAAAAAGTCATGCAAACACTAGCAGTAAGAGCCCAGCTGGAGTATATTTTCTTTGGTGATTTTATTAGCTAAGTTATTAGTAAAATCAGAACAAAAGGGAAAGTTTTTGTTTTAAAATTTTGTAAAGATATTTCAGAAATTTCTTTTAAAAGAGACTAATAGTTACTTTGAACAAAGTAAGCCAGATGTGCAAAAATACTGCTTTACTGAGACATTTGAAGATGCTTTCTTTAAAAAATTGTATTTCTGAGCATTTTTCCACTTTTGTCATTCTCTAACTTCACATCAGAATGGAACTGAAATGAGAACCATTCCTTCCCCCACCACTGTACTTTTTATCATAAAGACAACCTGTATCTATTTCTGTTGTTTAGTTAGTTACTCTCATGCCTAGTGAGAGTTTTCCTGTAATATTAAGTTTCTTTTATGTATATTTGATGGATGAAGCAGATAATATAACTATAAAAATTCTATTCCCTGTCACATGAATTTCATCATCCTGATGACACATATAATTGCAGAGAAAGTAAAATTAAAAAGCTGTGGAATTTGATTATATATTACAGTAGAAAATGTTGATATCTTCTTCTCACTATAATCAGTATAGAAATGTACAAATTTGCAGTTTCCCTCACTTTAGTAGAGAAGTAAAAAATGAAAAGAAAGTTACATTTAAGTGTGAAATTTTCCCAAGTGTAAATTTTTTTTTTAGGGCACCACATAATTGCTTCTTAAATACATTATATATTTCAAAAACCATTTGTCACTCATGAAATGAGTTTTTGCATTTCAGAGAGTTAAAAAACCAACAGAGTTTCCCCACGTGGGTGTTTAATCAATTTAACTAGTCAGCACTCTTGCTCAGCCAGCAGGTGTTTGGCAGGCAAGAGCACAAAACAAGTCTCATTAATGTAGGGCATAGTTTATCTTATTAGAGTGCACAGAGGTTTTCATTTTCATGTGGAATTCTTGCAGCCTTTACAGTGAAACAATCAAATCACTACTATTTTGTTTTCTTTGTTGATAGATATCGTGTTTGGATCAAATTACTAATGCTTCAAAACCCTCAGAATAGTTGTTTCTTTAATAGTTTGTTTAATAATAGTTTTGCTCCGTGAAGTTATTCTGTTGCCACAATATCTGTAATTTTCAAATACTCAGAACTATTTTTCTAATCAGAGCCTAAATGTCTACTACAAAAAGAAACTTTCCTGCACCTCAATGTTAAATATTTATCAAGAACAGTTTTGAGAAGAAATTTTATAATTATTTTGTATGGTTGGGTGAATTCGTGATACAAACCAAATTAAGGAGGTGCAGCATTTTATTTTCAAAACTATGCACTTATGAAAGATTAAGATGCAGTGCTTCTCAAAGCTAAGATTCAACATGCATACAGAATTTTCCATTCTTTTCTGAGAATAGTGATTCAGCCCTATATCTGTGCACTAGTCAAATAATTATCGACAGGGCATTCTAGTCTGCTATAATTTTCTGTGGCCTATGTAGTCGTAATTTAAAACACTCAAGTAGTCTTTTTCTTTTCATTCATTCCTATTCTATGCAATGAGAAAGAGAAAAATGTCATTGCCAAAACATATTTGCAGAAAATGAAGATTTGGTCTTGTACACACAGCAAAGTTTCTTCAGTACCACCTATGATTTGGATATAAATATATGTGAAAATGCTGGTATATGAATACCTACTGTGCGGGCTGTATTTGAATGAAGGATATTTGGAGAGTAGTGGTTGGTTTAAGATGCTTTTGGAATTTTTATACAATATTTGATAACTGTAACTAAATTATCACATCTAGAAAAATGTTTGCTAAGTAAACAATTTTTTCTTTTAAAACCCTACATGTTCTGGAAGCCTTAGGTACTGTAGAAATTGTTTCAGATGTCCTTTATTACCTCAGTCATCATGGTAGTCTACAATATATCTGCTCATATTTTCTTCATGGTTTGTGTTTGTCTCACAGGGGAGGAAACCATTATTCTTTCATTTTATATGTTTGTGTTTTTTTTCCTTTTGATGACCTTGTATTGTCCAGGGACAATGATTAGTTTTACAGAACTTCACAACATTGCAGCTAAATTAAAGCTACGGGAACTCACAGATCAAGTGAGGTAACAACTACTCTACATCCTTTAAAATACCCAATTGACTTTTTAGGTTGTATTTTGTGAAGTGCTTAAATTTTCCTTCTGTTTCAGAGAAATCCTAAGTTTTCCTAAAGCTTGGAATTTTTTTTATTGTGATTTTACAGTAGGCTGAGAAAATCCTACTTCTATTTGTGCAGCAGATAGCCTGCTATCTTTGCCTACTTCATGGTATTTTGTCTACATTTTCATCATAACCCCTGGTAGATATCCTGAGCCTGAAAATCTTTGTAAAACACTATCTCCTCTTTGCTGATAATACTGAGCACTTCTTATTCTAGGTACCTTTTTTGTTATATCCAGTAACATCTGCCTCTATGTGTTTTAGTCTTCCTCTTTACCAGTAAAATAACTTCTGAAAACACCATTCCTCTTTTATCTTCAGATATCTATGCCTGTCTGCTTCATACATTTCGCATCCTGTGGCAGACACACTAACAATACAACAGAATAGATTGAATTTCATGGTTTTGGCAGATAAAGAAGTGGAATCTGGGTATTTTTGTGTCTAGTTCTTTTGATAAGCAATACAAAGAGCACAGTGAACTTCAAACAGCTTCTGAAATGGGTATTTCAGTTCTACAGGGCCCATATTTTCAGTGAGGGTGTGAGTATGAAATGCCAGTCTGTTTCCTCTACTTCACCTAGAAAGAAAGGAATGGTCTGACCATGCTCTTTCTGATATCGCGTTCCCTCCATTTGCCAGAACCTGAAAAAATTTTGACCCAAAAATGGTGAAACAACATGAGAGACAGCTGGAGACTGAGGTTTCTAGGAGTCCATTTTGGTTTTTAACTTAAAAAGCAACACGATGTACCTGATTTTCTTTGTTGTCAAGCTAAGCTGTTTTGCAAGGGAAGAGGAGTTAACCATATATTTTCTCATTTTTATTAATCTTACAGCTAAATTCATTGGAAGTATTATGTATATGCTGATAAATTCAAATTATTATTTTGTTTCTGGAGCTATCCAGTCTTTTAAGTTGCTGCTGAAAGCTTTAGGTTCTCTCTCCTTTCACCATTGTTTCTCCTCCCCTTTGCAATTATTTAATTGTATACTTCCAGGCAATTTATTTGATGCTTAGGAAGCGTGAATATTTCACTAATTGAACATCTGTTAATCAGTCGGTCTATCTGGAAGCCAAGATAAATTAACTATACTCTAGAAAGAGTCTGAATATAAAGTGCAATATTATCAAATCTATGCTGGCTAAAAGAATTTAAGTTTGCCCAACAGTTTCACAGGCATCTCAAAAATGTGGATCACACTGGTTTCTCTCAGTACTGTGTGCACATATCTGGGGTTTAAGTTTGGTACTTTTCTGCAGAAAAGGAATATATTTTATCTGGGAACCTGTAATTTTGGAGGTACTCAAGTGTGCAAAAAATCCATCTTTCTTTATTATTACTAGAAAAGAAATTTCACTCATGAATATTTTTTCTTACTTAATACTGAAATAAATCTGAAATATACCAATGCAGAGTAGACTTGGAACTAATTATTCCCTTTGGGAGCTTTAGGGACAACATTTTTTGGTCAGGCTCAGTCCTATTATAAGCTGGTGCAAATTATTTATTATTAATATAGTTTTATTTACTGTAAATAGATAATCTATCTCAGAGATGTTTCTCTTAGGTGTGATCTGGCTGGTATTAAAATAGTGTTATGATCATTGTGCCTGAACAGAAAAACATGCAAAATAAAACATTAATCACTCTCAGTATGTATTTCCGTATGCCTCTTGGTCCTTCTCTCTTTCTTTCTAATTTGAAAAAATTATTTGAAGAAAATGAAATCAACAGTTATACAATATATTTTATTTTAAAAGAAAGTTCTGTTTCTTCTTTGGTTTAAGTTGCTTTTTGAATTTATCTTGTGCTTAAGTGTAATTATATTCTTCTGTTTAAGATATGCAGTGAGTACACCTAAAGGGCCTCTAGCAAATACTTCAAACATAGTAGCACTTAAAAAAAATAATTTGGACCATATAAAAATGAAATGTAACTTATATTCCCTTGTAAAGGAAAGGAGAACCTAGTATTTTTTTTTCTATAGATGACCACTTGCTAATAACCAAAACCAATTTCAAAATCTAATAGTGGTTAACTAGATTATCCTAATAATGGTAAGTTATTCAGGTTAACAGAGGATGGTTGTATACAAAATCACTACAAGGTGAATGGTGTCACTGGATAAAATTAATATATTTCAAGTTATCCCAGGATAATTGTCCATTATCCTCTTATACTGACATGTACTGCAGTATTAGTGAAATTCTCTCTAATTTTTGACAAAATTAACAGTTTATAGTGCTAATAATAATCCTGATTTTTGTAGCAAAAAATTACTCCTTAAAGGGACTTAATTTTATATGCTTTTCAAATGTCAGCCTCCTAAATTGTCTTCTATTCACCTCTATCCTATTCCAATTTCCTTGCCTGCCTTTCTTATTTATTCTGACCAAGACAAATGCCTGATGGATAAATTAGAGAGATATATGATGTTCATTCTGTTCTTCACATTCTAAGCCAGATAGGCTGCATCTAACAACAATTTGGTTTGGGCAGTAGTGTTTTTTTGAATCAAATCCCCTGATGGTCTCTGCTTTGCACATGCTGCTTTGGTCTCAAAGTGGATTTAACACATACAATCTAGACTCCTTTTGGGAAGCTCTTCCTCAGACACATTCCAACATGTAATGCGCGTGTTAGAATCTGAGTCAGGGAATAGCCACAGCAACACAATTTCCTTTGGCAGGTATTTAAACTAATAGATGTCTCTTGAAGCAGTAAGAACTGTGACATCTTGAAGGTTTGTTATACTGTGAAAAGAATGAAGTATCATATACTTCACCAACAAGCCATCTATCTGTACTTCTCTGAGGCCTTTGTAACAGTCAAAACATCCTTCTCTCCAAGATGGAGAGACATGGATTTAATGGATGGATTATTTGGTGTATAAGGAATTGGTTGCATAATCACATTCAGAACGTAATGGTCAATGGCTTGATGTTCAGATGGAGACTGGTGACAAGTGATGTCCCTCAGGGTTCCATATTGGGACCAGTGCTGTTTAATATCTTCAGTGTCATAAACAGTGTGATTTGAATGCACTCTCAGCAAATTTCAGACAACAGCAAGCTGAGTGGTGCAGTTTACATGCCTGAGGGAAAAGATGATGTCCATAGGGACCTGGGCAAGCTTGAGAAGTGGACCTCATAAAGTTCAACAAGGTCAAGTACTTGCACCTGAGCCATGGCAACCCCTAGTATCAACACAGGCTGGGGAATGATGGGATTGAGAGCAGCCATGTGGAGATGGAGTTGGGGGTACTGGTATATGAAGAGCTGGACATGATCTTGCAATGAATGCTTGCAGCTTGGAAGGCCAACTGTATCCTGGGATGCATCAAAAAAAAGCATGGCCAGTAGGTTGAGGAAGGTGATTCTCCCCCTGTACTCTACTCTTGTGAGACCTTATCTGGAGTATTGTGTCCAGTTCTAGGGCCCTTAACATAAGAAGGAAACGGAGCAGTTGCAATGAGTTCAGAGGAGGGCTGCAAAGATGATCAGAAGGCTGGAACACCTTTATCACGAAAAAAGGCTGAGAGAACTGGGATTGTTCAGCTTGGAAAATAGAAGGCTCTGGGGAGACCTTATTACAGCCTTGCAATACTTGAAAAGGACGTATGAGAAAGATTGGAACAAACTTAACAGAGCCTCTGGTGATAGGACAACAGGTTACAATTTTAAACTAAAAAAAGGTAGATTTAGATTAGATTAATTTTTATAATTAAGGTGGTGAGGCACTGAAACAGGTTGTCCAGAGACGTGATAGAAGCCCCACCCCTGTACACAGTCTGATCTAGTTGAAGATGTCCCTGCTCAGTGTACGGGGGTTGAACTAGAAAACCTTTAAGGCCCTTTCCAGTCCAAAAAATTAAATCATTCTATGGTTCTATGAAACTGTTCTTCTGAATGAATTTGGTGTAACCTTCAGGTCCTATTTGCCTAGGAAATGTTTTCAAACCAGCTGTTTTTGTTCACTTGCTTGAACTTAAAACATACCACACCAGAACAGATAATAGGTGCAAACTCTTAAAATAGAGTTGGCACACTCATCACAGATGGCTGGGACTAATCCTTGCATTTGGTTAAATTTAGCTGCCTTTCCAGAAAGGCAAGTAATTTTAAATCATCAGTAGTATCCCACATGTCCTTCATAATGTTGATCATCTTTATCACTGTCCAGAATTAGAGATTTCTTTCAGGCTTAAATGCATCAGATTCCTTGATCAAGTTACTCTGCTAGATCTGCTGTTAGAATGCACAGGTTCATCCTACTGGATGTGTTTATACACTCCAGTTGAGCTGTGTTTTAGTTCTTATATTTTGATCCATTGAACAGATTGAAAACTCCTCTAGCAACTTACACTAATATGTTTTCTTCTCTGAAATAATATGATTACTAAAGGACTAGACTGTAAAATGGCTCTAGCTTTAGATAATGTAGAAAATGTTCTCTAGGCAAAATGAATGATACATTTTCTTCTGCCATTAGATCTGACAGAAAAAATTCACTGAATTATGTTATCACCACTTGTGAGACCAGCATTGTTGAATGTAGTCTTAGTTAAAATCAATATCAATTAACATGAATACAGATTTTGGTCCTTGAATTCATTAAATCCTTCATAATATCTGCTTTAATATTAGACCTAAACAAATGTATCTGATGCATACAAAATGCAAGTGTAAGCCTTTAATAGTAATGCATACAGATAAGGTAATTTGAGTGATATTTTCCCTGCATTATTCAATTTTGACACAGATTATAATCACATATATACTCCTGTTTCTTAGATAAAGTAAATGGCTACCAAGATGTGTTGAGATACATAGAAATATAATTATCATTGCAGAAGCCTAAACTTGTCCAGAAGCTCTTCTGCGTCACATAGAATCAATATTGTAGAGGTAGGGTACTTCAGTTCAATAAACTTGTTCATGGAGTTAAATTAAGACAGAAATGTTCAAAAGTGTATTTCCAAATACGTAATGTGAAAAAAGCAGATCTTTCTCTTCCAGTTATTCTGATTTTCTGTTTCCTAAATGGAAAATTACATTTAAGAAGCTTGCATTACTTCCCAAATACCCTTAGGCAATTCTTTCTTGGCTAATGTGCTTAGGGCATTGCAACACAGTAATTCTGATATACTGTTATGTGCATTGTCTACCAGCTTACAGGAATGGGGAAGTTTTGCTTGAGTCAACTTCTTGTCCTGTGTCCTTTATTGTATCCTTTTTTTCTTTTTTCTTTTCTTTTTTTTTTAATGCATTTGTTACAGATATCTAACATGTCATAATTTTGAGAAAAACTGTTTAATTTGTATGTTGTTAAGAATGCAGGATATAGATGTTCAGTGGCTCCTGCATACTGCTTGGTAAGGTTCAATATTCCTGCTTATTATATACCTGTGTGAACAGCTTATTGTGCTGACATGTTGTAAGAGTGAGAATATATTTAAGACTCATTAATGGATGTCTATATAGGAATTTATTTTATGTTAGCAGTAGATTAGTCAACAATGCTGGTTAGTTTATTTTTTCCAGTTTGCAGCTACAAGAGATGGACAAGGCTGAGAGGAAGTTAATAGCCCTACAGGAAGTTTTCTATCTGATGGTACAGGATATAGGTGGAAGAATCTGAGTGAGCTGCCTTGCATTGAAACCAGATATTTTAATTCTGTGTAGTCAAGGTCTATCTTGAGTATGTCTTAATGATTTTAGCTTGCCTTCTGAGGAGTAAGTGCAAATATTTCTTAAAAAATATACTTACATTTTCTATCTGTGTACACATTTACCCATAAATGAATGCTCAGAATTTTCTCATGCCTATGCTCCAGTGAGGATCTATCTATACAGGACATTTCCTAGATAACAGGATGTATGTCATTTATTATAGAGCATGTGAACTAGGAGTTTCTCTGTTTCTCTCAATAAGTTTAAACTAGTAGTATGTAAGTTCCTGTAGGCCTGAATCTCTCCTATCTGCAGATGAAATTGAGTCTGGATCTCTCCTTACCTTGTTAAATTTGAGAAGCATGACCTGCTGTTTCATTTTAAGAGGCTGTGTCCTTAGTCCTCGTGAGGAATTCCAGACACAATTATGACCTGTCGCTGGTCTGCATGGGTGTGCATGGCCTGAAGACTCAGGGCAGGAGGAAGTTAAGATGCAAGTTTTCTTCGTAAACTCCTCTTGATTATTTCTGAGCTGCTTTCTGTACTAGCAGTCATTATTTTATCATCAGACACTTAACTCATTCCATGTAATGTGGGATGTTTGGTACCTGACTCAGGGCTGCTAGGGGAACAGAGGATCTAAAAAGCACTTTCAGTGATGATTAATGGGTTAATTTAAGCCTTTATTGAGTTGGTCCTAACTCATTAAGTCCACTGTCTGCCCTGCCTTCACAAAGATTTTATTTCATATTTACAACCCTTTCTTTCAAATGGGCACAGAGCCCTTTGGAACACAAGAAGGTAGATCTGTGCAATCAAAGCTTTTTAGAATGTCAGATAACATGTTGTCTAAGACTTGTCATTTCGTAACACAGAAATAAACTAGAAAGAAGAACTGGAAAGGACAGACCTATTACATGTCAATTAAGTTTAGGGTTCAGTGACAGGATGTAATATAAATCACTCTGTGTACAAATGTTGCCATTGATTTTCTGTTTAACAGTATTTTCTTCATCCTCCAGCAATTACTGTGCCTGCTGCTAAGATTTTTCCCTTTAATATCATCTACAGATACAGCTTTATTTAAAAAATCTGCCTTTCTGTGCTTATATGACTGATTTTCATACAGATGATCTGTCACTTCTCTTTGGAATAACTTTTTGAATTTCACATATTTCTATAAATTAGGGGGCTAAAGTCATAAATCAAGAATGTTACTGGACCACAACCTCGTATTTCAGAAAAGTAGCTTGCTTGCAATACAGTGAAAAAGATTCTTCAGTCTCAAAAAAAAATCAGTTTTTTCCAGTGTTTATTACACAGACAGTTATTAAAACCATCTACAAGGCATAATTTTTATTTATATTTCTTAATGAGCATTTTCAAGAAATACCTCTGTTCCTCTTTCCCACGTAAAGGCAAACTGTTTATTTTAGTACAAATTCTTTGAAACATATGGAAATTAAAGTGGGTTTGCTGTGTTCAGTGATATGAACTTCACTATTTAAAAGTTTTTCATACACACAGCTGTACAAGTATCACCTTGTAATGAGGAAATGCACGTTGCTAGATACTGTGTGCTGAAGAACTTTTATGTATAAAACTCAGGAGAAAGACAGATGACTGTAGGATTGATGGAGGTGGACTAGAGACTGAAATAACTGTTCTTGTGAAAGTTATAAGCTCAAGAAGACTTACATTAAAAAATATTAAAGATTTGCACTACTTACATTCTACAAATTGCAATCATAAAGTGGTAATTTTGTAAAATTAATCGTCGTGCTCCAAAATAAAATTCAAAGGCAGACCTATGAGAGTGACGTATCTTTTTTCTCTTTTCTTTTTTAACATATGCTGTTGTTAAACACCAAACTGTTTTCTACAGGTTTTATAGTTTGAAGCTCTATAGGGTTCAATAGATCCACAGTGTGCTTGATGGTCTTCTGATGCTTCCTGGAAATATTTTAATTATGTACAGTTGTCTTCGTATCATGTAGGCAGGACAGTAGCCAATAACACTCTGTCTCCCCATTGAGCTTTAGAAATGAAACCACAGGCTTTCCTAAATTAGCTTTCACACCAGCCAAATTGCACCACACAGGCGACCTCAGGTCTGTTGCCTGAGCCACATCTAGTAATGCATATAGTATAAAATGTCCATAATTGTTCACAATCTGCTTTTCAGCTAACTCTTTCATATCAGAAAATCAACAACTTAAAAAACAACTTCATAAAAATTTAAATATTTTTTATCTCTGAGATTTTGTAGCATACTAAGCCCAATGAAAATGTCATTATTCCCTTAAGATTAATGTGCATAATTTAAAATTATTTTTACCTTTGGTTTGTTGTTCTGAGATGAAATTAAAATTTTACATGCATACAATATGACAGTTACAGTACAGTTAGATTTTATAAACTGTGATAAAGGAGTTTCCTAGCAGTTTCTACAGATGTATTCACATCTCATTTTTAAAGCACTGTGATTAAGGAGCCTTAAACATTGTTTCCTCTGTGAATACATTTCCATCCTTGAAGTATTTTCTATGACAGTCTTTGTGCCTCTAGGATTATGCTGAGCCATGGAATCACAAACTCTTGTGTTCCAACATTCTTCTGCTCCCTCTCCCTTTGTCTCTCTGTCCATCCCTTGCCCCTCTCTCTCCATTCTCTAGGGGAGGTTTCTTTACACCACTTGTCTTCAGAGAAATTCAAAAAAATGGTAATGAATGGCAGTGGAATATATCAGTCTGACATCACAGGCTGCTGCAACTCAAAGAGAAAGTAGCCATCAGTACCTTCCAGAATATTTCCAAGTCTTATGACCCTTTAACCAACACTACATCTTCATTACCTCATCTTTCTGTCCTCACCAGCCCATCTGAAATCCTTTCTTCCCTAGAATGTCTCATGTGATTGATACCCTCTGCTTCTTTGAGACTTCCCTTTCAGCTGGTTTCCTTATTCCAGTCCCCTCTGCCTGCAATGTAGATGTCCAAACAACTGTCTTGCAGTGACCTGCTTACTGATGTCTTCCTTTCAAGAGAAGAAACCAGAGGAGCCCAGCTCTGCCTTTTGAGGCAGATCCAACCTGTCCCTGTTCCTGGCTTCTTAGGTCTTCCTCAGTCTTGTAAAAAGGAGAAAAGTAACCTTGTACCAGGAAAGAAAAATATCCTCCTTAAGAAATTATTTAAAATAAAATTTGAAAAGTACCCAAACAATTATTTTTTCATTTATTTCTTGTTTCTCTATTAGTTATTAAGGATTGATTTTTAAGGCTCTGGGTCACAAGGGTGCTTTTCAAAATCAGACAGTCTTGTGTTCTTAAATGCTTACTACGTTTGAGAATTTAATATGTTGAGAGGATCTGTGCCCAGTGTCATTAATAAAAAGTCATTTTAGAATATTTATCTTCAACAGAATTAAAATACTGATTTTTTTTTTTTTTTCCACAGATACTAAGTATTTCTTATGATACGATCTTGGTAATGTATTTCACATTTGGAAAGCTGCTCAAAGTTAATGATACTTTCCTGTAACTATTTCTTTAATATATTCTTGGAATTATTTGTGAAAGTACATTTTCCTTTTATAATGCATACCTGAAGTTCCATGGATGGTTTCTTATTTCCTTTGTTTATTTGATGCTCTATTACATGCTCTCCGCTCCATGAAATCACAACATGAAAACAATTGATGAACTTGCATTCCCTGCATGTTGCATTTGTTATCCAGACAGGAAAGACATAAGTCATGGTGTCATAAGGTAATGAGAGTCTTCTTTCTATCTGCAGATTCCACAGCAGTACTTCAGTCATGTTTCGTATTTTGTACCTGAAAAATTCATTACATGAGACACCTTTCCTTTCACAGTTCCTTTCTCTTCTATTCCTTGCTACCTAAGATGGCTATTGAAATTTAAATTAATAAGAAAATAGAGCTACAACTCACCCACTCAGAAGCACAATAATGGCTGTAAATTACAAACCTCACTTTGATGTATTATTCAAAAGTGCAGAGTTGCTGCCATAAAGCTATTCTCTTGAGAGGTGGCAATCTATGACAGTATATGGTAATAAAGCAGAGGAGAAGGGGCTCTTTAAGCATACTGTCTGCTGAGAAGCTTTTGTGTGCATTTTAAAATGCTGAAAAAAATATCACCAGCATGACTTATGATCATTAGCTCTGCTTTTGCTAATTATAGCTGGTTGGAGAGAGACAGTTAATTATTGCTTTGTCTATTTGTCAGAATGCTTTCATTTTGTGTTTGCTAGCCTTTTCTCAGTCTTTGTCTGAACCAGTATTTTATCTAGTTCATTTTTATTGGTCTACTGCCATTTCAGTCCGATTACAAACGCACAAGTAATCGGTTCTGCTAGCAAGAAGAATTCAGGATCAAAAGTGGTAGATGGTCTAAAAGACACAGAAGCAATTGCCTCACTAGAATTAGTGTTGCTGCTGGAAGCGCTCACGAAGGCACTTTCCAGCATTTATCAGCAGTCCTGGCTAAGCAGGAAGGTCCTAGTGGGCTGGAAGGAGGATGTGGGGAACTATATGGAAGTGATTGTGCTCTTGTACTCAGCTCTATCCCTGTGCCTCTTGGGGAAGGAGGTAGAGAAATCTGCGACAAAGTAATTTGGTCCCAGAAAGAAGGGACAGGTGAGGTACTAAGCTCTGTTCTTTTTTTACTTTTTGTCCTGTTTGCATCTGATTAGTGATAAAATAAATTTATATATTTTTTCCCCCAAATGAAGTCTGTTTTGCCCATGACAATAATTGTGGAGTGAACCCTCCTTGTCTTTGTCTCAACCCCCAAGCTTCTAGTTGTTTTTTTAACTGTGCATCCCAGTGTGTATAAGGGGGGAGTGAGTGGCCATATAGCTCTTCTTTGTCAGTTAGGCCCATACTGTGACACCTGGAGAAAAAGAGGCTGAGGGCAGAACTTATTGCTCTCTACCATTACCTGAAAGGAGGTTGTAGTGAAGTGGGTGTTGGTCTCTTCTCTCAAGTAACAAGCAATATGACAAGAGGAAGTGGCTGTAAGTTGTGCCAAGGGAGGCTTAGAATGGATATTAGGTAAAACTTCTTCATCAAAAGGGATGTCAGGCACTGGAACTGGCTTCCCATGGAAGTAGTGGAGTCATCATCCCTGAAGATGTTTAAAAGAAGTGCGGATGTGGTGCTTAGGGACATGGTGGGCTTGGTACTACTGTGTTAACTGTTGGGACTTGGTGACCTTAAAGGTCTTTCCAAACTAAATAATTCTGTGATTCTATGATTCTAATGTATAAAGTGAGAGCCTACAGAAGGAACACAGGTAATCTGCTGGCTGGTAGATTAGTAATTAAAGGGTAAATGTATCTGACTTTTTTTATTTAAGTTGACCTTCTGTATCATGAGAAAGTGTTCAGCTGAACATGCAGCTGAAATTGAGTGTTTTTTGAATGAAAGCATCACATGGTGAGTCCTTAATCCACTGACTTCACCAAGCCAGGCTGAATTCCTGAGGAGACTGGGCTAAATCTAGATAAGGAGCGGAAGGCTAGTTTCTGATAAGAGCAGGAACAGGAGAGTTGCAAGACCTGGGCTGTCCTCCAGAAAGCTTTTTTATGTTTTTACGAAGATCATTTAATCTTGATTAAATAACAGAAGTCAATGAGGTGGAGACATATGCTCTAGAAGAGAAGGGGGAAAACTACTATCTATCTGAAGACAAATTAATAATTCCCTTCAGTCTTTGTGTTGGACAATTACAAATCAGATATTGAAGGTTTTTTGCTGTCTGATAACCTCGTTCAACATGCACATTGATAAATTAGATTAGTAAGTAATTTAGCTTATTGCATTTATAAGTGCATTAGATTAAGACAAAAATGTCCTGGATCTGTATCTTCTACTTCATCTTACAGCAAGAAAATAATTCAGGTCTTGAGTCCACTGATCTGAAATTTCAGGAAATAATTATGACGTAACTTCTAATACTTCAGTTGTGTACTTAAAAACCTGATAATACAGACATCTTCCATTTCTCTGCACAGGACTAGGTCCTAGTTTTTTTCCTGTTTTGCCTGCACAGGAATCGATGTTTACACTGCACAGAAATGCAGAATTCTCATTGAGCTTTTGTGTGACTACACTGGTTGATTTAGTAACTCTATTTCAGACTGCTTTCACACACATAAAATAGCAAATAACTAAAAATATTAAATCAGTACTGCTATATTGCCAAAAAGTCTGGGATAGAATTTACTTATCATTTTACTAGTTGGCACTTTACATTTATTTGCCATTGGAGATAGCTAGCAATTGGATTATTACCCATACAGATTTTTTTTTTCAGGACTGAAAATTTATACTGAATACTTTATACGTGTGGACATTCTCAGATGTATTCCCTTTCATGGTATATCTGCAATATACACACTCTTTTTGGAGAAAGCAGAAATAAGCATTCTGAATTCTCCAGGTCACAAGGAGTAGGAAAAATGAGTCCATTGACTGCTTCTGGTGATCTATGTAAGAGACATAAGAATGTTCCTCTATGTTTCCCTATGCTTGAGAATGCACAGAGAAACTCTCAGAAAGATAGGATGCTTAACGAGAGTTAAGAAAAAAAATAATTCATGATAGTAGAGGCAGATATTCCCCAAGAGTGCTGGAATGATACCCAGGATGTCAGAACCCACTGATCCCACTGACAAGATGCATTGTTCAACAGACATTCTAGCAGTAACACAACTATTCTGAGGATAATTTTTTTTGTCAATTATATTAAAGACAGAATATTATTTATTTTTAACTGGCATAGTTAACTGGTATCTGAATTTTGCAGAATAATTGTAGTTCAGAATGATTCTTTGGCTGTTTCTCAAAGTTACAGCTCTCCTGTATTGTCTAAAATTCCTATAATTATGACTAATTCATTAACCTCAACATTCTTCTAAAAAGATGTTTTTTTGTTAGAAATTTTCTTTTTTTCCATCTTGGTAGAAAAAAACACTTCTTCAGATATTTTGCTAGAAATTGTTGTGTCTTATCAACTGTGGGAAGCTTGACAAATACACAGATATTACACTGTGAGTGCATGGAGAAAGTAACTGGCTAATAACTAAAATGAAAGTGTATCAGCAAGTAATGAAAAATAATATTTAAAAGTCTGTATTTTATTGGTACAACTGAATCATCTGGAATCCTCAGAACTCATAGGTTTGGAAGTTATGACCAGAGACATTATATCTAACTGCTATGTTCAGCTGAAGATTTTGTTATCTTAGGAAAAAAACTAGACTTTTGTAAATATAAGGCTCCTAAAGTAGAGAAGAACAGGAAGAGTTACCACCATGATAGGCAAATACATTCAAATATCAAAATTAAATTAGCACAGTTAAACAAATAACACAAAACATAAAATTATATTAATAATGACCTGAACTCATGTTTTCTTATGAAATATACTAGTGTTTGTATCTGTTGTTCTTGGACCTGAGCTTGCCTATGTGTTTAGATCACATCTTTAATAATTTAATAATTATCTTTAATAGTGAAACAGATTATAACTAGACAGGATTGATTCTCCAGTGATTAAGACTAGACTATGTTACAGTCATTTTGCTGTGAAGATGGAAAATCTCCTTGAAGTTACAATGCTCCTGCCTTATCACAAACCAGAGGATATAAACCCCACCATTTTTGCATCCTGTATCTTGATCATTCACTTTTTAAACACAAAGATCAGTGTCAAGAAAATTGTAGCTATATCCATATCAAATAAGGATCATCCTACAACTGTTGGTCTTCAGATGCCTCACCTACTAATGAAGTATCTCATCTGTTAGATGTCATTGCAGTTAATGTGTTTAAAGCTCTCCCTTTTTCCCCTCCTTATCTTCCCCTGGAAGGGTAAGGGGGGAATAACAGAGAGCATCTGTCACCTAATTATTGGCTAACATAAAGACAAATGTATTGACACCCAACATGGGGCTCAAACCCATAACTCTGAGATTAAAGGTCTCATGCTCTACTAAATGAACTAGCCAGGATTTTTATTTTTTTTTGGTGGGAGGAGGTGCCTGATCAGAAATTCCAGTGCAGCTGGTGGTGAGATGGTAATCTGTCCCTCTGCAGCCCATGGAGAAGCACAGTGTAGCAGTCCATGCAGGACCATGGTGGGGCAGATGTGGACCTGCAGCTTGTGAAGGACTCAGTGCCAGGCAAGGTGACTGTGCTCAAAGCAGGCCATGACTCTGTGGGAAGCCTGCTTTGGAGTAATCTGTTCCTGCAGGACTGCAGCTTGTGGGAGAGAATCATGTTGGAGGAGTTTATGAAGGACTCTCTCCCATGAGAGGAACCCCACATTGGAGTGGGGAAAGGCTGTGAGGAGTCCTCACCCTCAAGAAGGGCGAAGGAGCATGTGGTGAACTGACCATAAATCCCCATTGCCCATCCCCTGTGCTTCTGGGAAGGAGGAGATAGAAGAATCTGGAGCAAAGTAATTTGGGCCCAGGAAGAATGGAGGGGTGGGAGAAAGGTATTTAAGATCTGGTTTTGGTTTTTCTTTCTCCTGTTCTGATTTGCTCAATGATAAATTGAATAGATTTTCTCCCCAAGTTGAGTCTGTTTTACCTGTGAACATGGTGAGTGAAATCCTCCTTGTTCTTGTGTTAATTCATGAGCTTTTAGTTGGATTTTCTCTTCTTTATCCCACAGTGGTCAGGGGAGGGCTGATTGAGCAGATGCCTGGTTGTTACCAGCTGGGCTTAAACCAGAACACGTAGTAGGGGATTCTGAACAATCTGCTCTGAGTTGAAGGCAACCTGTGCCAATTTGTTTGCTATGAGAAATAGAAAGGTACATCCAATATGAACTATATAAATCTGTATCCTATTAAAACAGGTATGATATTTATGTAAGTGGTAAAAGAATATTACATGCAACATGTGTATTAATACATTTTATATAGTACAGGCTCCAACCAAGAAAAAGACAGAGTTTGCACTGCAGAACTACCCAATGTAATGTGCTTTTCTCTGAATATTTCCATTAGAGTATATATACATATAAGCAAATTATAGATGTGTGTATATATATGTTATACTCACAGACACACATATATATACATACATAATCAAAAAATGGGAAAGCAGAGGTATAGTGTAATGCAAATAGAGATTTTTTTTTTCTGTTTCAGTCCCTCACCAGATATGACTTACGGACTTGACAGGAAGAAAGACAGTGCACTACTGCTTTCTGGCAATCCCTGGATAGGATGCAAGACTGATGAGAACTCCCTCAGGCAGTTTCTTCAACAGTGCTGAAGCTGATGTAGAAGTACATATGGACTCCATAAGAACTAACGATTCTTATGCAATGAGAAAAGAGGACAGTCCTTTTCCTCTGCTATATTTAGTTGGCATAAAATTAAACTGAATCCACCAGCTTTGGAATGAAGTATATATTAGCACCCTCAGATATCACAGGGAGGTTTATTCACAGGCTTGTTTTTTTTATCAAATTAGACTATTCTAATAGGGTATACTAATGTTGTGTGGGAAGTAAGATGCTGCTGATTTAGTAGTACTGAGCTTTCAAATGGAGAGATAAAGTGAAAGAGTGTCTTGTGAAAACACTCTTAGATATATCAATTCATACAGTGAGAAAGAGAGCAAATTTAACAAGACAAGAAAACTGTCTGATGACCAAAAAAGTGGATATTTGGTCACCGGTTGATACTATACAAGAAATCAGCACTGAAGTCCCTCTGTGAGTCTTGAGTTAGGTTCTTTTTTTGATTTTTCATTCCATAAATATTTTAGCAAACAAATACATTTTTTTCAGTATAGTGAAGAAGATGTCTTAAGTGAGTGTTCAATTATGATCCACAAATGTTAAATAAAAATCTAGATTTGTGCACTTAACATTTCCATAGAGACAATGTCTATACCATCTAACCAATGCCAGTTTTAAACTGTGTATTTAGGATTTATATCAGCACGTCAGCTGAGTATTACACACCACTTGACATACAGTGTTGTTTTATAAGACAGAGATTGCTTCTTGACTTTTCCCATACTGAGTGCTAATGCCTTTCTCATACAACTACAGAATGACAACAGAAGTGGAAGCTCTTAGCCAGACAGCTGTGTTAATGCTGAAAAAAATCTCTGAAATTGATTTGGAAGATGAATTTATTTTAATTGTATTTATACTAATTTTGTGTTTGCCTTCTGATGTCAATAAGTAGTCTATAAGGATATTTATGTAAAATTATGTGGATTACTTAACTTAAAAAGGACAAAGGCATAAAGATGACAAGCATCATTCTTATGTAAAGATGAGAACAGAATAGTGTAACTGTAAAAAAATAACAGGTAATGCATCAAGGATTTGTCATCCAAGCATAAGAAATTATCCTATGAAATGGAAAGTTAATTAACAGTAAATAGCACTTCTCAGAATATATATATAATTGGATCAATTAGATAGAATATTTGAGAAAGATGAGCACTAATTGTTTTCAGATGGATGATACTGTACTAGACAGATTTGCAATGTAATTTTTGTAGAGCAATGCTTAGTACTCATCCTAAAGTAAAATTAATAAATTGCAGTACACTACAATTTAAGTGAAGAGTAAAATGAATATTAAAAAATATAAAACACTCATATGCCACAATGCTTAAAACCAGACAGCTGTCCAATTGAAATAACATAATAACTCCAGATTGTTGACAATTTTTTTTTTTTGAGCAGAAGCTCATGTTTTCGTATTTACTATGCCTGAAATAATACATATAATTTAGAAAAGGTTGCTACTGCATTCAGAAACAGATTGTTAACCTGTCTGAAGTTTCTTCACATTTTTTTTAACAAACTTTGCAACAAAGACCTTAAGATATCTATCTAATCTCTTTTTTTTTTTTTTTTTTCCTTTTAATAATTTTGACATATATTCACAAAAATGTAAATTTGAATTTGGGTCAACCTGTTGCAAAGAATACCCAGGTTTCAATTTATTTAGAATTTTGACACATTTGTTTTTTCTTGCATTGCACAGCTATCTAAATTTTGCTAGATTATTACAGATCTCAACAGCCTTTTATCTTCAACAAGTCTTGCCATCTGTGTCCTTAAAAGCCAAGTTCGCTGATGCTTCTGAGGGACAGGTTGTGGTGTAGAAATGGTGACTGCAAGCAGGGGGAGGAAGTGACCCATAAAAACATCAACACAAACAAAAAGCCAGATAATGTATGTTTCTCTTTGTCATCTCTCCACTCAAGCATCTACTTATCTCCTGTAGCATGAATAACTCAGTCCCATTCTCCCTTCCTAGGTAAGAGACATTTCATCTTGTTTGTGCTGATGGGAATGCCAGAGTTGGCTCTGACAGCTCTTGTAGATGGAAGAGTAATACTGAGCAGGTTATAGAAATTTTTCATCACATTGCAAATTGCAACCAGTGTCCCTTTTGAAAATTAAAATGTCTATTAAGGTGAAATAGCCAGTAAGAGAGACCTCAAGTTTTGTTTACGGGCACAATATTTATGTGAAACATAAAGACATAGGAAAGTTTCCATTTTGGTGCTATCTTACCATTTCAGCATTCACTAAGATTGAACTAAGATTTATTCGTTTCTTTGAACATGCTAAAGAAAACTATACAGTTTTTATTTTTTCCCCTGCTATTCCTAAATTTAAAATGGAGTTAAACCTCTGTAGATTAAGTAATATATTGAGTTATACCACTAGGAATTACTTTCTTTTTTTTTTTTTTTTTTTTTTTTTGTCACAATGACAGAATTGTTTATTCATGGGACTAAAGAGCTCCCATGGAAACATCTTATTTATATGAGGGTATGATTTTCAGCACTGAAGTCCTGTGCATAAAGAATGTTGAATAGTTTTAATATTGGACAAAGTGTTAAAGAGAAAAAAAAAACCCCATGACTTTACTCTCACACTATGGGTTTTTTCTGTTGTTGTTTTTTTTTTTGTCCTTTCACATGCAAACAGTTTCTAACAGTGAGGAAAAAAATTAATCGATATTTGCAGATTACTCATTTTAAATAAGATATTAGCACTTGTCATTTAATTAATTTACTCATTTTGCTTTGTGAGCAGACCTCACAGTTTGTTGTCTGTAATGTGTTGAAGGTACGCCCATGAGAAAATTATATCCAGTTTTCTGAAGTGTTGGTGAAACGTGAGCAGTACCATGCTGAGGGCAATTTCTTGTTTCTTTTACAGCTCTCTGGCAGAATTCTGCAAGGAATTTCAAAGGTCAGATTTCAATGCTGCTGCACTAGAAAGAAACCATCTTATTATTTTTTTTTCTTTTTTTTTTTCTTTTTTCTTCTTTTTCTTTCTTTTTTTTCTTTTTCACTTTCAAAGTGAAACTGAATTAATATATATGAAGCTTCTGTGAGAAGGAAAGAGTTTGAGGATATCCTTCTTACAGGAGAATTAATTATTTTGATTTGAGAAGGTACTAGGAACTCAACAAACTAATATTTTACAGATTTAGTAAGTTCAAAAGCATAGGACCTGTCTGTACTTTGTACTTACCTATTTTTTATTTTTTTAAGCTGTACTAAGATCTCATTATTTGGAAATTACATAGTAAATAAAACTGTTATTTTATAAATGGAAGCTTAACAGTAGCAGAGAAGATTGTTTCACTATCTTGACCCTTATCAGTGAATAATTGTTTAAAGGAGTCATGACCATTTATAATTAGAATCATATTCCATTTTAAATTTCAAAATTCCCAATTACAGCGATGAAGATCAGTGTAATTGTACCCCAAACAATAACTAAAATTGGATTTATGCACTGTTCTGGGGATCACTGCCTAGCACCATGATTTTCATCAAATTCTTCAAAATATATGTCAAAGGCACTTTCACATTTAATAAGTATTTACTGCAGATATATGCAGATACCAAACACTCTGTCTTAATGTGGTAAATTTCTGGTAGCATTATTTTCATGTTAGCATTTTCTTTTTTTTTTCCCATGAGTGTAAGAAGACTCCAAACCAGATTATTTTGTGGATGAAATATGCAATAGGAAAGATTCATGGTTTAATGATCTAATCCAGTTACCTTAAGCATGCTGTGTTCTATCTTCACAAAATACATAACTAGGTGCTCACTGTAACATGTTGCTCCATTTCAAATTTTCTTCTGGAGTTCATTATGTAAGATCAAATGAAAATTCTTATCTAAAAGCTTGCTACACACATGCACACACTCTTCAGTGTGATACATGTTACAAAACCATTTATCAGAAGTTCTGCTAAGAACTTACAGTACTGTCATATCATCATTACATCAATTTAATTTGGTGGTACAGGAGTTTATGATATTCTAACCATTTCCAATGTTTTTCATCTGGTGAAAAACTATAGAAACTAATGGGAGCATCTGGATATTTACAAGACCATCTACAATATGGCATAAGTCCAATCCAATTTTGCAATAAAAGGTCAAGTAGAGTGATCAGTTTGCAGCCACTAATCTCTTGTGTATCAACGCTCACCCTGTTAAGGGAAGTAGCTGTGATACTTCCATGAGCTGCAATTTGATAGAATAATTGTTGAAATTTATTTTCTGAGTAAGTGGAAATCTATTATTCAGGAAAAGAGAAGAAACTAACTACTGAATGCACTCTCCTGTTGTTAAAATTTGTATATTTTAAGGCTTTTATTCTGACTAGAACAGAAAAAAACCCCACAATTTATTTTCAAAACAATTCTAACATGAATACAAAATATGATCACCACATGACTAGAAAATTACTATTTGGTTTCCTTTTATTACAATAATGTCTTCTGTTTGCATAAATCAAAGAGATTATGCAGGAAGGATTTTTTTTTTTTCCCAACTAATTCATACTGCAAATGATATAAACTTAGAGTTTTATTTGATTCTTCATTGAATACACACAATTTCTAACACAACCTCCCTCCCACTCAAGTTTCAAACAACTACTAAAGAAACTCAGAATGAGTTTTAATATGAAGTCTGAAGTACCTAAAAAAGCAGGTTATTGTTATAACTGTTTGCCTAGGTTATTTCATAGAATCACAGATTTGTAGAATGGTTTAGGTTGGAAAGGACCTTAAAGAGAATTTGGTTCCAACCACTTTGCATGGACAGGGACACCTCGTCCCTGACCAGGCTGTTCAAAGCACCATCCAACCTGGCCCTGAACACTTCTGGGGAGGGGACATCTGCAGCTTCTCTGAGCAACCTGCTCCAGTGTCTCACCACCCTCACAGGAAAGAGTTTGTTGCTAATCTCTTGTCCTGGTTTGAGCCAGGATGAAGCCAATTTTCTTTTTTACTGATTTTTTTTTCCCTTCAGTGAGCTTTCTTTTAACTAGCAACATTCTGTTCTAGCTAGGCTGATAAGACATTGGAATGTTTTTCTAACTGCTGGGGCTTCAAGGTCGCACCTTCACTCTGCCGGCTCAAACACTACGGGGAGATCTATGATGCCCCCGTAGGAGGCTGAGTTAGACAGACAGCAAAATTAGCCAGAGATATTCCATTCCATATATCTACGTAAAGCTCAGAGGAAGGTCAGAGATCACAGAAGACAATTTCCTTCCTGTTTCTTCTTCCCTTCTCTTCCGTCCACAGCCAGCGTCCGGGGAGGACTCCGTCCATCCATCACCGTTGACCCTTAGGCTCCAGCTCTCCTGACCCTCATCACTCTGCGCTTTCTCCTGCAGCAGCTCTGGGATTTTCTCGGAACTGTTCCAGCTCAAGGGGAGTGTGGTGGGAGTTGCTGGGGGTGGGGGGAGGCGAGAGGCTCCTACACATACCTGAACAAATCTGTACATAATTTTATATATTTTCTAATATCATTAGTGTTTAATTAAAGCTGTGTAGTTTAGTTTTCAATCCAGCCAAGTCTCTCTCTTTTTCTCTCTCTCCTTCCCTACCTGGGTGGGAGGGGGAGGGGATCGAGAGCATTGTTGTCAGACCTGAGTCAAACGGTGACATCTCTAACCTAAACATAACCTCTTCCAGCTTGAAATCATTACCTCTTGTCCTACCACTACAGTCCCTCCCCAGCTTTCTTGTAGGCCCCCTTCAGGTACTGGAAGGCCACTATGAGGTCTTCCATGAGCCTTTTCTTCTTCAGGCTGAACAGCTCCAATTTGCTCAACCTGTCTTCATAAGAGAGGTGCTCCAGCCCTTGGATCATCTTTGTGGCCCTCCTCTGGACTTGCTCCAACAGCTCCATGTCCTTCTAATGTTGGACACCCCAGAGCTGGACACTGTACTCCAGGTGGGGTCTCACGAGAGTGGAGTAGAAGGGGAGAACCACCTCCCTCAACACGCTGGTCATGTTTTTTTTTAATGCAGTAGGCTTTCTGGACTGCAAGTGTACACTGCTGGCTCATGTTGTCCTTCTCATCAACCAACACTCCCAAGCCCTTCTCAGAATTGTGCTCAATCCATTCTCTGTCTAACTTGTATTTGTTCTTGGGATTGCCCTGGCCTAAGTGCATGACCTTGCACTTGGCCTTGTTGACCTTCATGTGGTTATCATGGGCCCACCTCTCAAGCCTGTCCAGGTCCCTCTGAATGGTCTTCCTTCCCTCCAGTGTGTCAACCACACCCCACAGCTTAGTGTCTTTGGCAAACTTTCTGAGAACGCACTCAATTCCTCTGTCCATGTTGCCAACAAACTGTTGAGCAGTATCAGTTCCAGTACAGACCCCTGAGGAATGCCACTTGTCACCAATATCCACTTGGTCAAAGAGCTGTTGACTGCAAGCCTTTGAGTGCAACCATACAACCCATTCTTTAACCACAACGGTCTGTCTATCAAGTCTATATCTCTTTGGTTTAGAGACAAGGATTTCAGATGATACAGTGTTGAATACTTTGCACAAGTCCAGGTGGATGGCATCAGTTTGGGATTTTTTCATGATCAGCACCATAAGCACTGAAGCTACTTCCCATAAATACAGAATGACATGTTATCTTACAGAATGAATCTGTCCCTCTTTGCAACTTTTGATCCCCATACACTTGGTCAAAATTTCCAACAGCATATATTAAGAGTATTGATTATGGGCTTTTATAGTCCTCAGCAGCCATGCAGAGTCATTACATATTGTGCACAGTAAGAAGATATTCACTTTGCACATGTAAGCCCAAACAGCTAGAAAGTAAATAGGCTTTCTGGGGAAATATAAGAAAAAGTTTTACACTTTCTGGTTCTTTTCACTCTGCGCAAAAGTGAATAACGCGAGTACTTATGCAGCCAGCAGGTAAGAAATATCAGGGAATAGATACAGCTAAAAGTGATTTTCTGGGTAACTTTTTGAATGGATTGATTTATCTGATAGTCTGCACTGCTACATGAAGCTTGGGCCAACTGGCAATGTGAGGACAGAAAAAAGTAGCCAAGGCATTTTGGGAGCAGGTGGACATTAAAGGAACTAGATTAAAACCTGCTGATAAAGATTGAATCACTCTGACCTTGGCTGTCAGCAAGGCCTTTATATTCACTCTCTTTTGTCTACCTGGGGTACATATCCCACTGCTTATTTTCACATACCTGCTAAACCCCAGTTTAAAACCAAAGAAAGATTTTGGGATTTTTGCTTATTTAGCTGGCCTTTTGATTTGCTCTGAAAATAGCAGAGGAATAAGGGTGAGTTGAGATGTGGGTGTTGGACAAAGGTAAGTTTTCCTAAAGTCTAAAGTCTAGGTAGACAATGTCCATAGCCTTCCCCTCATCCAATAGGTGGGTCACACAGTCATTGAAAGAAATCAGATTGCTCAAGCAAGACCTCCCTTTCATAAACCAATGCTGGCTGGCCATGATCCCCTGGCTGCCCTGCACTTGCCATGTGAGCTCACTCAGGATGAGCCTCTCCCTAACCTTGCCTTGTACCGAGGTCAGACTGACAGGCTTGTAGTTCCCCAGATCCTCCTTCTGGCCCTTCCTGTAGATGGGTGTCACAGTAGCCAGCCTCCAGTCATCTGGGACTCCCTTGTTGACCAGGATTGTTGATAAATGATGGAGAGGCTTAGTGAGCTCCCCTTCCAGGTTCTCCAGTATTCTTGAGTGAATCCCACCAGGCCTCATGGACTTGTGCATGTCTAGGTGCAGAAGCAGATGATTAACTACTCCCTCATGGATTATGGGGTGGTGTCGTGGTTTGGGCCCAACATGACTACAAAGGAACAGCCCCATGGCTGTTCACTCAACTCCCCCCCTGCCACACACACACTGGGATTAGGAGGACAAAGCTCATGGGTTGAGACAAAGGGCAAGGAGGGTTCTTCACCGATTAAGGTCCTGGGCTAAACAGGCTCAACTTAGGGAAAAAATAATAATTTAATTTCACACTAATCAAACACACACAGGACACAGACAACACACAGAGCAGGGCTTACGTATGTTACCCCACCCCTCCCTTCTTCCTGGGCCCAAATCCCTTTGTTCCTGGTTTCTCTCCCTCCTTCCCCCCAGTGGCACAGAGGGACAGGGGATGGGGTTTAGTGTCAGTTCACAGGCTGGTGGTTCCTCCTGCTCCTTCCTCCTCAGGAAGAAGGATTCTTTACAGTCCTGAGCAGCAATGCTTTGTGTGTGGGACAAAGAGCAGCACTGTTGAACACCCAGCAATGAAGGGTACATGATATTTACAATAGTACTCCATTGCTGTGGACAAGCTGCAAAATCTATCCTATATAAATATCTAACTATATTCTTGAATCTACTAATTAATATTGTATTACTACAGTCTACTGTATCTTGAACAGACTTTCAAACTCAGAAAAGTACTGACTATTAATCCCCATACTCAGAGGCTACACGTCAAAAAACCCACCATAATATACCTGAATCCACATTATCTGTGTATTATCCATCTACAGAACTGAATTACTTTAATTCCACTCACTCAGGAAGAGGAGTACCATGGCCTGTGCCAGTCTTCACGCTTCATTCTACTTTTTTTTTTTTTTTGATGTCTATATCCTCCTTTGGCTGACCTACTATTGTAAGAATTTTTGCTACAGCTTCTATATCTGCACTGCTATGCATCATTTAGATACATGAGTCTGCTGGCATCAACAGACCAGGCAAATGTAAAAAGTGTGGTTTGTCCAAGAAAACCATCTCTCCTTAGCACCTCCAGGTCCTAGTACTTTATTCATTCTCTGCAATTTCTATATTTAGTTATTCTCTAACTGAAAATTTCGCAACACTGAGACTTTTGACTTGTTGGGTATGTTCTTAGCTCTATTAGGCATTAACTGTTCATGATAAATATTCTTTTCATCCTTATCTTTCCCCATGTGTGACAGAAAGTGAAGGGATATAGAAGAATGTATTTGGATGTCTAGATCATCTGTTACCATCAAATGCCATTTATCATAAATGGATCTGAATAGCAGTTCTGGGAGATTCATATGACCCATCTAATATCTGTCTTTGTATCAGGTGATGTGATTCATGATGTCTCTGAAGTGCAGTGTCTCTGAAGTGGAATGTTTCTGAGAGCTGTAATCCAAAAAGGGAAAAAGTAAATATATAGAAATGGATTATTGTGTCACCTAGGTAGAATACAAGGGAGATAAAATGTTTTTTCTTTAAAGTTACATTATAATTTATGGCTATAATTAAGTAGTCAGTGTGAGAGTCACAATGAAAGAAAGAAAGAGGAGAGCAACAATCATTTTTAGGCAAACTAAAATAAACTTTCTCTTGTGATAGCCTCCAATATTTTTTTTTAATTGTTGTTGATATTCATAAACACAATGTTAATTTTTTTTTCCTTTTTAAAAGCTTTTCTTCTGAGTTTTTATCTCACTTGGAACAGATTTTTCTTCAAACCCACTCACTAGGAAGTCAAGTGCCTGAAGAGGGATGAGGTGGCTGAAGTATTTGCATTATGTCTCCTGAGCTTGAATATTTTCCTGAATGTCCAGTCTATTTTGGTTTTAGGACCTGCTGTTCTACATTTCACCCTGTAATACCAATAATTTTGGTTTTAATGTCTTATCCATGTCTTGAGAAGAGACCCTTCTCATTCCAAAATAAGCAGGAGCTAGCTGTATCAAAGAAACTTAACTGGATTTGTACAAAACATTAATACTGGAAAATAATTCAATAAAGAAACTGCTTTATGAAAAATTTCTTCTCCAACACCAGCTGTAAGAATTATCTTCTCTTTCATGATTATCCAGAGAACTTTATGAGTAGTTTATCTATAAAATTCATACCTGTAACATATTTGATGTGTATCGTCTTCTTTAAATGAGCATATGTGAATGAGGAAAAGAATGCAAAGCATAATAAAACATTCTTAATGGATTAAAATACATTGTGTTAAAATATGTAATCATAATTGAGCAAATTAAAAAATCTCTTACTTTTCTATAGGAGCAAGGTTTTCCTTATGCAGAAATTATGTATTGACTGTAATCCATTATTATAATGCGTTTCTCAGTGTAAAAAAATATAACAGCTTAAGAGAAGAAAGTTAATATCTATTATTATTCTCTATTTGTGAGCTTTTCTCCTCTTACACTCTATTTTGAGATCTATTTGTCATTCTTTGTTAATGAAAGACCTGGTCATTGAAACTACTATAATTTCTTTTGCAGTAACATTCCATTTTACAATCAACTTGGTTTTACAGAGTACTTTAAGTCCTTTTCTTTACTTAACTTCTTCCTGTTTTCCTTATTTTATTATACTTTACTTAGATTTCAAAAGTTTTTATAAAATTGTAATATATATTCACCGACGTAGCATTCATAATATTAAACTCTTATGAGCATTTATTGGTTCATTTTAGAAAAGAAAAGAGACATGCAGAAAAAGTGAATACCTTGTGCTGTGAGAGATATAAAGTCACTGTCAGAGGAGGGAATAGTTTGCAATGAATAATTTCTTCATTAGTTTTTGTTAATTTTTGAGATCTTCCTGGAAATAGATAAATTGCAGTTTCTCCCATTAATTATTTGAAGTTCTTTGCTGAATAGTCTCTGAAGAAATATAACTTTTTAATAAGCACATTGTTGTAAATATTAAGTAACCAAAATCTGAATTTCAAGTGCTTTTTGATAGGTTATTGCACCTGGTTCACTGCCTGTTGAAATCAATAGGAACCATTTCATTGGTTTTTGTGTTCACTGGAGTGTGGGCAGGTATGACTTATTTCTTCTTTCAGAGAAAGTGAGATTTCAGTGTCAAGTTTCTGATACAAATGCCTCATTTGTCAGCTTATATACACACTTACACAAAGTTCTGGTGTGTTTGCTTCAGTGGGGGAAATATTGGTGTTAATTTCTCTACATTCCATGTCCTAGACTGGTGCTGAAGTTTGAGAACATTATGAGGTAGGTTTGCTTTAAGTGAATATTCATAAATACATATTTGTTCTTTTGTCAAGGTGTATTTTACTTACCCAGCCATGCTAGTAAAGCTCAGCATTTCACTTGTGCTATGAAGGTACTACTGAGAAAATTATTTGAATTAGTTTACCATCATAGTGTGAAGACTTTGCTGCTATCGCAGTTCATCACCACCTAGGGATGCTGCAGTATTTAATGGGATAAATTGACAAAAATGTTAATAAACCTCTGCAGAGAAATTAATCCATCAGCTGAATTTGCCTTTCCAAAATGCCCTTTGTGAAAATACCTGGGAGTATACTGCATAATTAATATAAAACATAAGCACCACTAAAACTTTAAAAGGTTTAGTCCTACTGAGAAGAGATTTTTAAATTAAACCTTAAACATGGGCTGTCCTCTGTTTCAAAGTGCATAAATAAATTGGGCTCCAGTACCAAAGTCTGAAACAGCACAACCCTCAAGAAAAAATTCTGCACATTTACAAGTATATTTGTAAACCACATATTGGTGAATGAATCACAATCCCTAAACCACCATTTTATTTATTTGGTTAAAGGCTTTAATTAGAAGCATATCTTAACTGCAATTTAAATGGAGCTTCACAACATGTATCTTCACAGTTGAACTGCACACCAGCAAGAATTATCTTCATAAATCAGTAATAGAAAATTGCAGTGTACAAGTTAAAGCAGGGAGAAATAGGACACCCCCCCTCCTGAACAGTATAAGATAATATCACTGTAGCTGCCCTCAAGAGCCTAAGTCTCAAGTTCTGCATTTCAGAGGTGGTAACAAGGCATGTTGATTATATGACTGCTCTGAACTTCTAAATAAATTTCAGAACTGCTTCAACTTTAAGGTCAGAGAGTTAGCTGAAGGACTAAGAAAATTTCCAATGAGAGAAGGGGAGAAATGTCTGACAGTATTTTCATTGCTATGTCTTTAGTGAGCTTCTGAGGTGAAGGCCAGGTCACTTAGCTCCAATATAAATTAAAAATCCATCCTGGCTTAGACCCCAAAACAATTAAGAATAGGGCAGTTTATTACTTAGCATATTGTAGAGAAGGACTACAATGGTGGCACCATAAGTAAGCTTCCTGAGGCTGGTGGAGATCCCTTTCACTTCATCACCAGTGCTGCGAATAACAGCATTCCCCTCTGAAGTCTCAGAGCACTACTCAAAAAAGAAGTGGTGCCCCCAGCTCTTCTATATGAAGAGAGACAGATTGCTTTCCCCAAACTACTTTAGTTTGGTTTAATCAAAAAATGCAATCTTACTGTATTGGAAAATGCTTCCATAACTGTGGCATTTGATTACATAAAATATCAACAAGGATGATAGAAATGAATGAAGGACTTTTATAAAGGAAAAAATGAGGCTATTCTGAATGTCAATGAAAGCTGAAAAACTGCCAAATAACAGAATTTAATTTCACATTTGTAAACAAACAAGAAAATTAAGATCTGACAGCACAGCAGTATGCTAGACCTGAAACATGCATGCAGAATCAGATCAAATAAGCTAAATAAATCTAAGGAATGGAATATTCATAGCCACTGTACTGCCAGGGACAGATACAATCCACCTGTTCCCCTGTCAATGCATGTGAGAACATCATGAGCACAGAAGCACCTTATACGTAATCAGCTGAGACATAAAGCATGAATATATACCTAATTAGCCAGTCATTATACCAAAGACATTCAAGAGGCACCAGTAGTGGGGAGGAGTGGTTTTATATCCCCTGGGAGAGAGAGAGGAGGAAGTACCTTGTGATTTTATTTTACTATGCCTGTTTTCCTTCTGAGCAAATGGCAAGGTTTTGAGGAATTATTTCAGTAAATGTCTTTGAACGGAGAGGTTCAGCTTGCTAATTACAGTCCTAACAGCTAAAGCTACCTCTTCCAAAAGGACTTCTGCCCTGGTCCTGGGACAGGACAACGAAAGCCAGGAGCTGGTATAAGCTCTGCCAGTTGGCTAAAGACATTGTCACCACATGGAGAGGATTTTTGGGCAGGCATATGTGGCACAATCACAGCCCACTGTGATCCCCCCCCTCATTGCCCAAGAGCAGCGAGCTGTTAGCAGCACAAAACATATTTCAAGTTTTGGGTTTTAAAATGGATTTTTTTTAAGGAATATTAACAAAAGTAATAGAAATATGGGAATGGAAGAAAACTGACTCAACACAACACTGTCTCCCTTTGCTCTGAAATCTTACAGGAGACAACTTTTATAAGAAACCCTCAGGCTCAGACTAGTGAGTTGCTTCTAATCTGGCAGAACAACAAATAACTCCACTCTGTGATGCCCATGTGTCTTCTGTATCATCTCTGTGTCATTGTCAGTCTCAGGAAGTACATAAGGTCCTTTTCTCTTTCTCTCTTGCTTTCATTCTTTCTCTTACCCATTACAGAAACACCTTGAATATACACTCCTTTGCCTTCCACTTTGCCCTAGATAGTGGGAAAAAAAGGACAAAACTCAGTTGCCAGATTCAAGCTGTGCAATCTCTAGTACTGTCAGGCATTTTCCTGACAATACGTATCTTTTTGGTGAATCCAGACATATCAACATTTGACCTGATAGTTGAAGAAGGAAGTGACATGTGCCCATAAGGCTGAGACTTTGAAAGTCAACCACTCAGTCATTTTTAGTGGGCTATACATTCATTGTTGTAGAACTGGTATGTAGAGCCAATCTGGAGTGAAAAAAACACATGCCTCTACTCTTTCTTTTTTAAACAATCCCTCTAGAGTATAATTATCTTCAGCATTTGGGTCTCTGAATGCTTTCTTGTTTGAATTCATCCTATCTTCTTAAAAAAAGACTATATACATGCAATTTGTCAATAATCTCCGTGGGTGGATGTTTGTCCTACTTAACATGGTTTCAGAGGAGGTGCTTTGGTGTATACTGTAAGTTTACCAAATGGTGAGAATCTGGAGCAAATCTACAACAGGATGGCATATAATGTCAGCTACTTTCAGTGGAATTTAATTTTAGACTATTTATACAGCATAACACAAAAGCTTCAGGGACCTGTGAGATCCAGACTGTATTTGCTGATCAATAGATATCATAAATCTTAGTATTTATTTCCTATTGTAGAAGAAAAAAGACAACATAATAAGAATCTCAAAAGATAAAATGCTCAGCCAGTGTTAAAAATGATATAAATAATAGGAAGGAAACAACTAGAATTTTTTCATTTTCTTAGGTATTGCACATTTTTTTTTTTTTTTTTTTTTCAGGGAACATCTTTCATTTCTGTCTGAAGATATTTACTTGTTTTAATATACTTTTCAGATAGCTGGAAAGCTGAATCCCTAAGTATTTGGACAAGTGAATAGCTTTCCTAGTATAAGAAGTTTCAATTAAATCCACATCTACTATTTTCAGCCAATGAGGTTATCCATGCACATAAAATTACTCACACACATAAATAATCACAGGCTTGAACACCGCATTTTATATTTGGCAAACAGCAAAAAATATGAATTATAAATGTCTTAATAAAATAATAATTTATTAAATCTGAACAGAGGATACCATGACTTTAGACCTACATAGAAATTAAAGAAATTACCTGTATTAAAATTAGGAAGCATCTAAAACACCTGCTGCTTTCCTCCTTTTTTTTCTTTTAGGTAGCTTACTTTCTCTGACTGTTGATGTGGTTTCCCAGGAGAAGAGAAGAGAGGCAGAGTGGAAAGACTTTTTATTTTGCACTCCATTTGGTAACATTTTTGGACTCCTAGTATTAAATTCTGAGTAGATTGCTGACTTTTCCAGGAATAGTCTTTGACAGACATTTCCTTACATCAGGAGAAATGAATGAAAAACCCAAACAAAACCATCTGCCCTACCACTGTGGTAGGGGGGAATAAATAGACATAAGGGTTTATCCTATTTCCCCTCTCCATCCAGATCATCTATATTGTTCGCTAGCTATGCAGTGGCTATGTTAGTTCCTCCCATGTAGCTCTTTGCACTCTGAGTATTCCTTTATAGTTATTATATAAAAAGACTGGAAAATTGTTCTATAATTCAGTTTGCAGGTTCTGCAGAGCCTGCAAAAAAAAAAAAAAAAAAAAAAAAAGCTTAATGTCTTGAGGAAGCCAAGCATTTATCATGTAACATTATTAACATCTTTGTTTGCAAAGGAAGGGGCTTTTTTACTCTTTATGAAATAAAGTTTTTGCTGAGACTAATAAAATCTTTTAGAGTAAATTGTGCTCCCTCTGTGCTCAACACCTGATTTCATCTATTGCTCTGCAAGAGATGGCATCTCCTAGGTTGTCTTGCAAGAACTGCAAAGCTCAGCCAAAACAGAATGCAGTTGCTTTGACAATGAGCATGTGGGAAGGTGCTTATTTGTTCTATTGCAGTTTTCAATAAAATTAAAATATCGCAAAGCTTAGTAAAATTTGTTTTCAACCTACCAATGACTGAAGCGTCTTTAATATGTTGTTCACTGTTTCATGTCATGTGTTTTTTTTTATAAGTTGTTACAAGAGAGGAAAGACATTGGCTTGATCATTTGAAATATCATTTGACATAATTGTACTTTGACATTTGCAAGTCTTATTTCACAATCAAAACTCTTAACTGATAACAAGAAATGGAATTCCAAGATCAGGTTCAAAATGCATTCTGCTTCCATTAAATTTGATTTCACAATTTTTATTTTTTTTTCCCTTCTCACCTGAAAACAGCCTGTAGGGTTTTAATACTTGTTATTCTTTACTTAATTTAGTCTTCTAGTGATTTGTATGAAGCTTATCTATTACTCCTACGTACTCCTGTTATAGAGTGATTTTGAGCTGCCAAATGCCTTGCTAGTATCTCTGAAGGAAAAGGAAAGGTTAACTGAGACTTGTAATGTTCAGAACTAGAGATGTGGTTCTGCAAGCTCCAAGACAAGGAAGCAAACATTTGCTGGAATATTCTCTGCTCAGAAACGGACTTTACAGATCTCAGTTTCTCATGCACTGTGGCTGCATGTAAGTTCTCCACTTGAACATGGGCTTTCCTGAACAGTGTGGAAGTAATTTCTTCTCTTAACTCAAGTAGAGTGTACATTTTCCTGCAAGGAGTGAAGAAAGTGATACTGTGGCTTAGAAGTTGTCCTGAAAAATGTTACATTTATCATTTGATAAAACATAATAATTTTTGTCACTACATGAAAAAAATAACTAGATGAAAAATTGTAATTTTTTTTCTTGGTGACAATGGTAAATTGTTTTTAGTCTTGGGGTATAAGTTGTTCCCTGGCAAAAATTACTCTTATTTTTCTTTTTTTTTGTTTGTTTTGTTCATCAGGGTAAAACAACTAAAACTATTACAAAACTCAGCCTTTTATCCTTCAGAAAGCTCATTTAATAAAGATTTCAGTCAGATAAGAGGAAGGAAAATGGGAAAATTACTTTTTGCAGATGGGTTAATCCTGAGAAATTGAGTTAGAGGAATAAAATGTGAACTATAATGTAATTAGTGTGATACTAATGTGGTTCATGTCAAGTACCATGAATAAAATTAGAGGTGTTATGCAAAAGGGACACGTCACCTTCTCTAATGAACCACGGTAAAAATGATTTGAAACTACTGTTTGATCTTGTTGCATCTTGAGGTTGTCCTTTGGCAGATGTTGAAATACAGGTTCAGTTCCCTGTACATCAGAGCAGTATTTGCTCAAAAAGATGTACTGATGTCATGGTGTGTGCTGGAGGGGATCTTAAAGATCATCTATTTACACCTCCCCTGTATGGACAGGGAAACCTCCCCCCAGACCAGGTTGCTCAAAGCTCCATACAACCTGGCCTTGAACACTTCCAGGGAGGGGTCTCCAACAGCTTCTCTGGGCAACCTTCTTCCACTTTAAAGTGGAACACTACATGTCCTTGTAAAGAGTCCCTCTCCATCTTTCCTGTACGTCCCCTTCAGGTACCGGAACGCTGCTCTAAGTTCTCCCTGGAGCCTTCTCTTTCCCAGGCTGAACAACCCCAACTCTTTCAGCCTGTCTTCACAGGAGACAGCCCTTTGATCATCTTCATGGCCCTCCTCTGGACTCGATCTAACAGCTCCATGTCCTTCTTGTGTTGAGGACTCCAGAGCTGTACACAGTACTCCGGGTGGGGTCCCATGAGAGTGGAGTATATGGGCAGAATCACCCTCCTTGACCTTCTGGCCATGCTTCTTTAGGTGCAGACCAGGATACAGTCGGCTTTCTGGGCTACAAGCGGATATTGATGATTCATCTTCATCTTTTCATCAGTCATCACCTCCTTCTCCTCAGGACTGTTCTAAATCCATTCTCCACCCAACCTGTAATTGTACTGGGGATTGCCGTGACCCTTGTGCAGGACCTCCACTTGGTCTTATTGAACTTCATGGGGTTGGCATGACGTTTTTTAGGTATGAGATTTCTTAGGCTGACTTGAAAACTCCTTGGTTTAAAATGTATGAACAAGGCATGACTCTTTAAATAGTGTCGCTACATTAGATGACACATAGCACACAGAGCAAAAATGGGAAATCAGACAAGACAGTTGAGGAGAAACCTATGCATATTTTAGACCAAATCAATAACAATGAATGACATAAATACATGAGACCTGTTAATACATTTAATTGTGTGGATACATGTATCTTTAATGATGGTAAACTTTTATTGACTTATTTTCTAGTATTTTCTTCCAAAAGAGAATACACAGAAACAATTTACTTTGGATAATTGCATTTTTGTTTTATTATTGTTTTTTTATGAGGATTGAATTTATTATTGAAGTATGTATCAGAATTATTTATTTTTGTACAAAAAATTGACAAAAATAATTTGTCATGAATTACTAGTGAAATATCCAGTTTTCATATAAATCAAGATAAACAGAAAAAACTCTTATTGCTTTCTTCATTCACTCACCCTCCCTCAATCATACTTTTTCAGGTGACAGTCTCTATTAGCAGTACTGCTATAGAAAACGTCTTTCAGCCTGTCAGTCTCCTGAGCAGCTGGCAATGCTTTGGTTTACTACACTGGAATATTTTATAAATCACTTGGAGATGTGGTGGCAACAATGCCTTCTGAAAGCTTCAGTCGGCAAATACAATGCCATTATTACTATATGCTTGCTAATGCTGTCGGGCAATGATGTCGCTGATGTATAAAGGAAATCTCAGTAAAATCAATGGAGAGTCGTTTAAACTTCTCTGGTGTAAAATAATAAGTGGTTACATGACATTTATTAATAATTAATACATTTTTTAAAATTCTGGTTTAAATTACAGAAAAAAAAATAGTTGTGCTTGTAAAGACAAAAGCTTTAAATAATGTTTATATCATAATAGTAAATCAACTTTCTCACCATGTGCCAAAATACCAAGACCAGATTGGGCTGGACTTTGAGCAAACAGATCTAGTGGGAGGTGTCTCTTCCCATGCAAGGGTTTTGGAACTAGAAAATTTTTGAAGGTCCCTCCCAACCCAAACAATTTTAAGATTTTATAACAGCTGAGTGATAGTAATTATTTTTGTGAATTTTAAAATAAAATCCTCAAATACAAAGACATTAAAATGATAAAAATAATGTCTGAATTGGAAAATACACCAAAATCTTAATTACAGATATGATTTCTCTCACAGAATTGTAAGACCATTTTGCATAGCTTTTGCCATATCCCATATAGGGAAATTGAGGTACAGATCAGTGAATTAATTAACTTTGCAGTTGTCATACCAAAGGCTACTAACAGCCATACAAGCAGAACCTTCTCGTTCTCAGCATTGGTGTCTATTCCAATAAGCCTCTTTGTCTCTTTAGCTGTGGCTTATGAAGAAAAATGAAAAAGTGAGGCAGAGCTGTGTACTGGAAAAGGAAATCTTTTTATTACATTTGTTCAGAGTAAGCACAGCATTCATTAAAAAGCCTGTTGTAGGTCCAGGTATATACGAGAGACATGTCTGAGTAAGTCCTATAGGACCCAGTACTTGATTAATTAGTTCTAGTGGTCAGATGTTTGCTAGCCGGAAGTAAGTGGAAGAAAAAATAATCTGATTTGGATAGCACGGAGATTATATTAGTGGGTGTCATAGATAATTTAATGGGTTGGAATTAAACCTGTTGAAACATATAAGTTGTCAATGAAGGATGAAAATTCAGACAGGCAGAAGACCTTTTAGTTCCTAAGGATGGAACTTCACATAAAAATTTGCACTTCACTTAATAAGTAACTACAAAATAGGAATGGTTAAATTTTGTATTAAGGAAGATTTTGAAGTAGATCACAGTAATACACTGCCTTTTAAAATTTGCAAGTACAGGAAACATAAGTGAAGATTTCTTTCTGAGATACAGCTATGTAACCTAGCATGATCTTCTTTATGTGGAATCGTACTTGACCACCAAAAAAAGTCCATCCTAATATTAACATTCTAACTCAAGACAACATTTAAGATTTTTAGCTACTATAAAGGCACAGATGCATTGATAATAATATCAAAAGAACAAATCTAATCTTTGTTCAGTTGACAAGTATTTGTACGAATTTCCTCAGGCATAATTACCAGAAAACAAAGTCTGTTTACAAATGAAAAATGAAATTAAACTGGATTACTGTATTTGTTCTGAAAAGTTGTATCTGTGTTAAACTTGTTGGGTTGTTTCATTTATGTATGTGTATCTACATATGGACATATTTATTGTTTTATCGTATTGCTTCTCTAGGAAATATTTAACTGTATGTTATATGCAGAATATCTTTATTTCTCATAGTGTGTGAATTAAAGTCAGTGAAGAATTAAAATGAAACACTTTAAGCTATACTGTGGTGACTCAAATGTAGCAGTTTAGGAACTTAAACTGCTGCTTGATCTGAAAGTAAATGATAGTGATCAAGAAGGATTTTTTTCCTACAACAGGCAGTTTCTATTTATTAAATTCAATAAACTGCTTTTTTGGAAAGCTCAATGACCTCCCTCAATTATTTCATGTATCTCTAAACAGTTTAAGATTTTGTTTAATTTTGTCTATGTCCTAAGATTCTTGCAGGCTAAATAAGAGGAAAAATATTTAGACCCTTTATAGAGTAGAAACAGTAAAACCCACTGGCTCTGGTCCTGAATCACTTGGCTGGGCCTGTTCAATAACAAACCTAGATTGTTTGAAATCATCTGCATCTCACACATTGCATTTTCTGGAGGCTGGCTCTGTGTTTACTTACTCTTATTTTTCTGCTGCAGTTTAATTTGATTGACATCAATGAAGCTATACAGTTTTACCCTTTGGTACTCAGACTAATTTTTGAAAATTAATTGATGCAGCCAAAATCTATATGCTTCTCAAAACATACATAAACACAGAAATATTGTAATGACAAAAGATTTCTTTTCTGAAAAACAATTCTGCACTTTCAAAAACAACAAAAATATTTATGATAATTGTGTAAGGTTTTTCCTATTATTTTTGTTACTGGCTCATGTTCTATTGTTCTACTCTCACAGAATCCATGTTAAAATTTATCTGAAATAAATTCTAAATATTTTATATAACAGGCACATTGGAAACAAAGAATGAAATACTGAACTCGAGAAGACTGATGATGGGTCTGCCACTGACTTTAGGGAAATTAATATTTTGCTCAAAGATATTTTCCCCACCATGAGCTTCCTAGTTTGGAGGAAACTGGTTTGCACACAGGGTTCTGGAGAGCTGCATTTAAGGGGAATTGATAATTTCGTTTTTAAGTTAGTTTGAAATGAGGTGAGAAACGTGTTGAATGGAAGTTAGCAAGTATGCACATGTGCAAACAAGAGCTTTCCTTCAAAATTCTGTTATAAAGGTTGAATTTACATTTATTATAATATGCCTAAGATTCTCTCAAGAGCTATATACGTATTTTTGCTTAAAGAACTAAATAATGATTTTACAGTTTAAAATGCTGGAGATGAAATAGCAGTTAGGAAGATAGTAAAGCAAGCTCTTTCTCAGTAATTCTGCAGGAAAATATGTGAGTCACAGCACATCTCATTCTGAAAGGGAAAACAAGGATGACCTCATTTTAATGATCTGTGCTCAAAACAACAACAATAAAAAAAAAGTTTGCAAACTTGGCTGCATTTTGAAAAGGAGAACAAAATACCCTCTCTGCACAGTAAGAAGTTCCTTTGCCTTTCATATTTCTAATTCCAGGCAGCATGCTGTCGGCTCCAAAGAGCAAGAAAACAAATGCCAAGCTTTAATCAGAATTATATTGGCTGTGTAGGGAGTTTCAGATCATTTCCCTGTTCCTAACAATGTCATGCAGATTCCCTTCAGAATATCAATGCAGAGACCTTTGCCCTTGCTGTGAAGAAAAGGTTTCAAAATACTGAAGATGAGCAGCAGGTCGGTTTTAGGTTAACATTCCTTTTTGTGATGGGGGAGGAGGAACGGGTAAAAGTTTCACTCGAATTTAATTCCTTAATGAAACTAGGAATTAGAATCCCTGCAGTGTAGCACTAACCTTTTCTCTAGTGTGAAGCAATTTTTTTCTTTAAATACATGTTGGATAATGCTGTAGGCTTATGACTATCTAAGGATTGGCCTAGTGGCCATTAATAAGACATACCAAACCTAATTTAACAGACCTCTCACACCTACCCTAAATCTTTGTTCCTGAAAGCTTAAAACTGTTTTTGAAATAAAAAAAATATTTGATCGATACAGCATTTGTTCATTTCTTTAGAGAAAATGTTAGGATTTGGCTATATTAGTTAATTTTTAAAAATGGAGCAGAGTAACAGTGGGAAAAATGGCAAACTTCACTGATATCAATACAGTTAAATTGATTTACCTCCAACTAGCAGCCTGTACAAAACAGTAATGTAAGGCTAATTTTGTTCAGGGAAAACACAAAGCCAATTATGTATATTTAAAAAAGAGAAGTAGATACCTCAGTGTTTGCTGTCTCTTTTCAAATGAGTCATCAGCTGATTAATCTTTCTTTAAGTTACTTTAATATTGAAGAATATCTTGCTTTTAGCTATGCCTGGGTTTTATCACAAAATGAAAACTAGCACTTACATTTACAATCATATATTTGATATACAAGCCTCAGAATTTGTCCAGTTTTCCTTTTAATGAGGAAAAAAAGCTGTATTCCAAGTAACATGTCTTTAGAGCGACTCTAGCCCAATTTAATGAACTGAATTCCAGCACGTTTAAAGTCAGATATTCTTGTCTATGTCCATCTCCCTCAGTGTCCCTAAAATACTCAGGCTTTGTCCCTCTTACTCTGTGCAAGAAAACACACCCAGGAAGAGGCAGTCTTCAAAGTGAGTGAGATACACTTGCATCATTATATTATTTGGACATTAAAGCACCTGAAGAAACATGACAAGGAAGGTAGCTCTGCTTATCACTTTTGATTCTGAGAAATAAGACAATCATACTGGATGCATTGGAGAGCCATTGTTGTATCTCCCTCACTTAATCCTGGTCTCCTGGCCAAAACTTACTCTAATTAATCTATTTTTATAACAGCCATTACATATTTGTTCGGTTTATGTCAACATTACTATGTTTTAAATACATTATTATAATTGGCAGGTGTTAGTCAGCATGGTGCAAAAATAGGAGGTAGGTATGTTCTTCATCTATGCTTATTTTACAAGCTTTTCTTGGGAAGGGCATGATCTATTCTGTAGTTTAGTTTTCAAGTCATTGTCAGAGACTTTCAATTTTATTTTATTTTTTCACCTTTCTTGGACATAACTGAACTGGTTTGCAAAGTCCTTTCCTTATTCTGTGTTTTCACTGCAAATGCTACACTACAAACATATTTTAGGAAGCACAAAATACAATGGCTTAATATTATTTCAAAATCAGCTAATAATTTAATCTTTCTCCTTATTTTTCATTATAAAGAAAAAAAATTTCTAATTTCCACTACATATTCTGATACCAGTGTACCATTGCATTTGATTGTAGAATCATAGAATCATTAAAGTTGGAAAAGACCTTCAAGATCCTTAAGTCCAACTGTCAGCTCTATACTCCCATGACCACTAAACCATCACCCAAAGCAACATGTCTACTTCTTTTTTTAACACCTCCAGGGATGGAGCCTCCACCATGGAATAGTAGAATTGTTAGAGTTGGAAGGGACCTCTAGGGATCATCTAGTCAAACTCCCCTGCTGAAGCAGGACTGTCTAGAGCACATCACTCAGGACTGCATCCAGGTGGGTCTTGAACATCTCCACAGAAAAGGACCTCCCTGGGCAGCCTATTCCAATGCCTCATCAATCTTCCAGTGAAGAAATTTTTCCTAATAGCCAATCTGAACCTCCCCTGATGCAACTTGATGCCCTTTCCTCTTGTCTTATCACTAGTGACTAGGGAGAAGAGGCCAACACCCCCCTCACTACAACCTCCTCTGAGGTAGTTGGAGAGAGCAATGAGGTCTCCCCTCAGCCTCCTCTTCTCCAGGCTGAGCAGCCCCAGCTCCCTCAGACTCTCCTTGTAAGACCTGTTGTCCAGACCTCTTATCAGCCTAGATGCCCTTCTCTGCAACTTCTCCAGCACTTCCATGTCTTTCCTATACCGTGGTGCCCAAAACTGCACACAGTGCTCAAGGTGTGGCCTCACCAAGGCCAAGTACAGGGGTAAGATCACCTCCCTGGCCCTGCTGACCACACTACTCCTTATGAACGCCAGGATGCCATTGTCTAGGCCACCTGGGCACACTGCTGGCTTGTGTTCAGCTGGCTGTCAATCAACAGCACCAAGACCCTCTCTTGTGAGCGGCTCTCCAGCTACTTCTCTCCAAGCCTGTAGTATTGCTGAGGGTTGTGGTGGCCAAAGTGCAGGACCCAACATTTGGCCTTGTTGAAACTCATACAGTTGGCCTTAGCCCATAAATAAAGCCTGTCCAGATCCTTCTACAGAGCCTCCCTACCCTCTCTCATCCAAATAATCAATAATTATGTTAAACAGGAGCGGCCTGAACACTGAGGCCTGGGGAACACCATTCATGACCAGCCGCCAACTGGATTTAACTCCATTGAACACAACTCTTTGGACCCAGCCATCCAACCAGTTTTTTTTATCCAGCAAAGCCTATGTGCATCCAAGCCATGATCAGCCAGCTTCTCTAGGAGAATACTGTGGGAAACCATATCAAAAGCCTCTCTAAAGTCAAGGTAGACAACATCCATAGCCCTTCCCTCATCCATTAAGTATGTCACCCTGTCATAATGGGAGATGCAGTTAGTCAAACAGGACCCAGCCTTTACGAACCCATGCTGACTTGGCCTGATCACCTGGTTGTCCTGCATGTACCTCATAATGGTACTCAGGATGATCTGCTCCATCAGCTTCCCAGGTACCAAAGTCAAATGAACAGGCCTGTAATTTCCTGGATCACCCTTCCCTGTACATCCTTGTACTTTGCATTTATCTTTTCTGCTCCTTTCCTGATCTTCCTATCCTGGTTATTCTAAATTCTTAGTTCTCCATACAAAGAACTTAATTAAATATTCAGACTTCACATGTTAGTTCTGTACTTTTTAAACTCTTTCTCTTTTAGTTAAACTCAGTGAAAAGATATGACTCAGTTCAAGGCTATTTTCTCTTACACATGCTTTCATAATGTCCTAATGTATATATTCATCCTAGAGTAAGACCACATCTGCATCTTCTAGGGAGTTCTCAGAAATGAAATCTGTTATCCTTATCAAAGAATATCCATCCTCCTTAATGATTATTCTTTAATCTATATTCTGAAAATTAAAGTCTTCCACAGTGAAATTACTTCCTCTGTTTAAAACACCATAAAACTCCCTTGTCCATAATGACACAAAATCCCATGTTCTTGTAACGAGGGTTTACATGGGTCGTATAATTTAATGCTTGCATATTAGAAAGCTGATTTGCACAAATGAATGTTGGCTAAAAGACAGCATTGAATGCATAAGTAAGGTAAAGTAAATTTACTGCTTCTGTTGTATTTCCTTGGATCAACAAAATGACTTGCTGTTTCAAATCCTAACATTTTAAAGACGTTGACAAATTACAGTTTCACAGAATTTATTATAACTGTGATTGAATTTTTGAGTGCATTATAAGTGCTAGGATTCCTATTATCAGCTAGGAATGCTAGAGAAGAATTTCAGATCAAGATCTTTACCTGTTCCTATTTCTTCTGTCCTCTTGGTGTATGCTACTAACCAATTGCTCTAGATCTTTCTTAAATTGAAAACTGTCTACACCTCTAGCTGAACTATTTAACTATGCCTTTTAGAGGTTGATGTGATGATTCCTTCATTGCATGAAGCATCTAAACATACATTCAATGCTTCATTGGCTTTTTCTTCCCTTGTAGTCTACCTGGACTTGAGTAAATCATTTTATATTGTTCCTACAGCATTCTCAGGGAAAAACTGCCTGTCCTAGGCCTGGACAGGTGTGTGCTCTGCTGGATCAAACATGGGCTGGATGGCTGGGCCCAGAGAGTGGTGGTGAATGGAGTTAAATCTATTTGGTGACTGGTCACGAGTAGTGTTCCCCAGGGCTCATTGCTGGGGACACTCCTGTTTAATATCCTTATCAATGACCTGGATGAGAAGATAGAAAGCACCCTCTATAAGTTTGCAGATGACACCAAGTTAGGTGGGGGTGTTGAACTGACTGATTATAAGAAGGATTTACAGAGGGACCTTGACAGGCTGGATCAGTTGACTGAGGCCAACAGCATGGGATTCAACAAGGCCAAGTGCTGAGTCCTTCACTTAGGCCACAACAACCTGTCACAGTATAACAAGGGATCAGCAATTAAACAAATGACAACAATGCTCTCTGTCCCCTCTTCGTCCCACCCAGATAGGGGAAAGAGAGAGAGAATATGGAGAGAGGCTTCTACATAACTTTAATGAAATACCAGTGATAAAAGAAAATATGTACAAATATATACAAATATATTCAGGAGTGTACCAAACCCCTATCACCTCCCTTCACACTTAACTACTCCTGGTGTGCTCCCCTGAGCTGCAGCAGTCCCAGAAAAGTCCCAGACTGCTTCTGGAGATAGCAGCAGAGCAGACAGGAGCTGAGAGTAGAGAATCAGGAATAGTGTGGCCAGCCGGAGTAGAGAAGTGATTGTGCCCCTGTACCTGGCACTGGTGAGGCCAGTACCTCAAGTACTGTGTGCAGTTCTGGGCCCCTCACTACAAGAAGGATGTTGAGTTGCTGGAGTGTTTTCAGAGGAGAGTTAACAAGCTGATAAAAGATCTGGAGAACAAGTCCCGTGAAGAGAGGCTGAGGAAGCTTGGATTGTTTAGTTTGAAGAAGAGGAGGCTGAGGGGAGACCTCATTGCTCTCTACAACTACCTGAAGGGATGTTGTAGGGAGGTGGGAGTTGGCCTCTTCTCTCAAGTGAATAATGACAGGAGGAGAGGAAATGCAGCAGGAGAGGTTTAGACTGGATATTAAAAAGAATTTATTTACTGAAAGAGTGGTTGGACACTGGAACAGGCTGCCCAAGGAGGTGGTGGAGTCACCATCCCTGGAAGTGTTTAAAAGAAATATGTGGTGCTTAGGGACATGATTTAAGCACTGAACAGGTGGGTTTATGTTATGGTTAGTGGATTCAGGTTATGGTTGGAATTGATGATCTTCAAGGTCTTTTCCAACCAGGATGATTCTGTGATTCTGTGATTCTGTGATATGAGGTTCAGGAATGCACTGACCTAGGGATTAAGGGAGTTGGATAGACAGAGTCCTTCCTGGACAGAAGAAGAGGGGGACCTTTGTTTCCTTGATCCCTGGATTTATACCAAGAGTGATGTGTATGGGATGGAATACTCTGGTCAATTTTGCCACCTGTCTAGTCCACTTCTCCCTATGGGAGTGTTGTAGAGATGACTCTTTTGCTCCTTTAATGTCCAAAGCAGCAGATTCAACAAGAAGACCAAAGTGTCCTTGTTCTCTTAGCAGTAGCTATAAACATTCAAGCATTATCAGTCCACTAGCTGGAAAACTTGCTGTTAATTTCAACAAGTGTGCTGCTTAAAGAGAGTTCACTGAAGAAGAAAAAAGCAGTGTTCCCAGGTGGCTGAGAAGGCCAGCAGCATCCTGGCTTGTATCAGAACTAGTGCGGCCAGCAGGTATAGAGAGATGATTGTCCCCTTGTACTTGGCACAGGTGAGGCCACACCTTATGTACTGTGTTCAGTTTTGGGTGCCACAGTGTAATAAGGAGATCGAGGTGCTGGAGCTAGTACAGAGAAGGGCAATGAAGCTGGTGAAAGGTCTTGAGGATAAGTCTTATGAGAAGCAGCTGAGGAAGCTGGGGCTATTCAGTCTGGAGAAAAGGAGGCTGAGGGGAAACCTTATTCCACTCTATAAATACATGAAAAGGGGTTGTGGAGAGGTAAGTGCCAGTCTCTTCTCACAAGTAACAAGCAATAAGGCAAGAGAAAATGGTCTCAAGTTGTACCAGAGGAGGTTTAGGCTGGATATTAGGAAAAAATTCTTCACAATAAGGTTTGTCAGGCATGGGAACAGGCTGCCCAGGGAAGTGGTGGAGTCACCATCCCTGGACGTGTTTAAAAGCTATGTAGATATGGTGGTTAGGCACAAAGTTTAGCAGCAGACCTGGTAAAGATAGGTTAATGGTTGGACTTGATGATCTTAAAAGTCTTTTCCAACCTAACTGATTCTTTGATTTTATTTAACACAGTGCATTACATATTCACACTCAGTTTCAGCATCCTACCATGTCATGGTTCAGGCCCAGCTGGCAACAAAGAAACACGTGTCCATTCACTCACCCTTCCCCTCACTGTAGGATAGAGGGGAGGAAATCCAACTAAAAACTCATGAGTCAAGAGAAAGACAGGCAGGGTTGACTCACCAGTCATGGGGTCATGGGCAAAACAGAATCAACTTGGAAAAAAAAAAAGAAATTTGTCACTAATAAAGTCAAAACAGGACCAAGAAAAAAAACAGCCAGATCTGAAATACCTCAAGTCTTCCTTCTTCCTGGGACAAGATTACTTTGCTCCCAATTTCTCTGCTTTCTTTCCCTCAGTGGCACAGGGGGACAGGGAATGGTGTTTAGAGTCAGTGTGCCATGTGTTGTTTTCTGCCACTCCTTCCTCCTCAGGGAGATGGATTCTTCATGGTCTTCCCCTGCTTGAATGTGGAGTCCTTCCCACAGGAGAGAGTCCTTCACAAACCCCTCTGATGAGAGTCCCTCCCCCGAGGTGCAGTCCTTTGGGAACAGACTACTTCAGCATAGGCTTCCCATAGAGTCATGGCCTGGGAGGGGTTGTCCATGGCTGTAGGCCTACATCTGCTCCACTGTGGTCCTTCGCAGGCTGCTCCACCACTCTCCTCCATGGGCTGCAGGGGACAGCTGCCATCTCACCACAGCTGCAGGGGAAGCTCTGCTTGGGCATCTCCCCCCGTTCCTTGCTCACTGACCTTGGTATCTCTGCTCTGGTATTGTTCTCACCTCCCTCTCTCCTCCACCTTGCAGGTCTTACAATACTTGTTTCCCCCTTCTTGGATATGTTAATCAGAGAAGGCTTGGCTCAGACTTGACCAGAGGTGGGGCTGGATTTTTTGAGCTGGGGGAGCTTCCAACAGCTTCTCACAGTAACCACACGTGGGGCCCCTCCACCACTATCAAAACTCCCCTACACCAACCCAACACCAGCATTGAGTAATCAGTGGTGATTAACTGATATGTTACAGCAAAGGCATAGAAACGATCCAGGAATCATGAAGGCTAGAAGTGATGCACACTAGCTTAGTCTACCATCCATCTCCACCACTTGCAGTGAAGTAAATGCAAAGGAGAGAGAGAGAAAGGTGTACCACTGTGAGATAATTCTTCTGAAATTGCCTAGAAACTCCATATTGGAGACTCTTCATCACTTCCCATGTCAGTGTAACATAGGTCAGGGTTCGAAAGCTAAAACTGTGTTATGGCTGCCTCCTTCTTGCTGAATAGCTGTTTGCTAGGACTCTTTTACAATTGTGCTATCTTCTTATTTCTTTTCTTCCTATTTTTGCTTATTTTATCAGTTGTCCTGCATTTCTGTATTCCTACTGGTATCCCAAACACCCCCTAAAATAATAAGAGAATAGTATGTAATGACTATCTCTCTCAAACAGCTTCTAGGTATCATTTTTCCAGTATTTCTGTGCATAAGGCATGAAAAGAAGGAAATAAAATAAAGCCCAGCCTTGCCCAGGGACCTTCCAAAAATCCATTTTTATAACTACCTCAACAAAGTAATTTGAATGAGAAAGTAATGTAGACAGATGTATGAGGCATGGCTCAAAGTACTTGGAAGTCATGGAAGTCCATAAATACTGTGCAGAAAACTAGTCTACAACTTCAAGGTTCTGGATAATAGGTGATTTTTGATGTTTGAGAGAGTTTTATTTCAGAGGTATTATAGATATTGCTCTTGGTTTTCAGAAAAAAAGCCTGAAAAAAACTAAATTTCCTTTACAATGTTTAAAAATTAAAAACATGGGTAAAAAACATTCTTTACTTGTAGAAATAGGTATTTGGACTCTTTGTGCAAAATTTTGGAGCATGACATATTTATGACATTAGGAAGAGAGAAAAAAGTTGTGGCACTACTCTTTTGGAAAAGGTATAATTTCCTTATTCATCCAACATCTACTTTTTCACTTTTCCCCTAAATCACAAGTTATACACAGCTGTATTTGTTAAATAAGTATTTAGGCTTTTGTAACTCATGAAAAAAGTGAAGTTTTTCAAAATCCGACAGTATTTTCTTATTTCTACCATTTCTTATTTCTATAACACATAATCACTCTCACTGAGCTATTCAAAATATTCAAAGTATGTAATTTATGTTTGTTCAGCTTTCTGGTTGTTTCTTAGCTTGCAATACCAGGATTTTCTATAATGCATTTTATGTAGCACAGAAATATCTAACCTAGCAGGGACTGAGCTATCTTGGGAAATATAAAGCTGTGTTGGAGAAAGGCTTATGTGTAAAATAATTTGCTTTAGCTATGCTCTACTGAGGTGGCTAGATTTTTGCTAGAAATATTTACATCAGGTGCCCTTGCACTACATAGAGACCTTATTGCACACCCATTAAAAATAAAAGAAACAAAGCTCATTGTCATGGCAATCATGTCTAAGTACTTCTCAAAGGGAATTAGGCATTTAAATAAGAACATACATGCATAAATATCTTTGCAGACTTGGACTTTGGCCTCCTTAGTTAGTTTTCTAATTGTAGTTTCACTGATGATACTTAGCATGAGACTTAAACAGATTAAGTAATATGTTTTTCAAAGGCATGCTGAACATACCTTTGACTCATCAGATGAGAAACTAAGGGAGTTGTACTGAAATTAGACATTTAATGCTAGAATGCATAATACTCCTGATAATAAATTCTTAAAGGTCATCTCTCTGAGTGTTCTTCACCCAAGTTTTTCCTTTTGTCTCCCATTTTTTTCCTATCAGATGCAGTAAAATAAATATAATAATAAAAACTAAAGAAAAACATAATTGCTTATGATTACTTAAATTTTAGTGTTTTAAAAGAGTTTAGAAGAGTTTTCCCATGTCTTGCATCACAAAAAACTTAATCTTACAAATATTTATTACTCATGATAGGTAATTGCATTATTTTGAAAAAAAAAAAAAAGGGAAGTTACTTGTGTGAAGGAACTTACAGATACAAGAGCTAATGTATTGTATTGTGTCAATTTCTTTTTATTTCACTTAAGATTGAAATTACTGACTTGGTACAGCACACACTCTTTCTTACATTGTCAGCACCAACTTTTCTGTTACTCTTAGACATAAAGAGCACAGCTCAAGGAGTTCAATGCTATTTGTTATTTTATGGGAGTAGAAAATAGTGGCCACAACATGTTGCATTCTGTCTTATGTTTTGATTGTATATCCTGACAGACCATTGTTAGATGCCTATCAAAAATGTTATGTTGTCTTCCACTGATCTCTGCAGTTTGATCTTTTATTCTGTAGCTGTATACCAGGCCAAAGAACATAATTTCTATCAAAGTAACATACTTCATGTGGCACATGCTTCCAAAAGTGTTGGAGTTCTTTCTTCTTATTCACATCAGTGGGAGACTGAGCTTTCTTTTCTTTCTTCTTCCTTACCTAGTTTATTTGGATGCCTGTTGTATTTCAGAAATAGTCTTATCAGTGGATTGCATGCAGCTGGCGTGGTAAGTGGTGATGACTTGGACTGAAAGCCTAGTCTTCAGTTGTTTTTCCAGTTTTGTTATCTGAAATCACAGGATTCTCATATCTCACAAGGCTGCTGCAGATCATGAATGTTGCACATACAGGGCCTATTAGGGCTATCCATCACAAGTCCATTCATTGTTTCCTTGGCTTTAACAGGTCTCTGCTATCCAGCAACAAGCTTCTCTTTGACCCAATGAAAACCTTCTCTAAGATTAAGAGGACTTGTTATGGGGCCATCAGAGCTCTCTCCTAGACATCGAATTACACATATTTGTATTAAAGACAATGGTAATTAAATAAATATTTTTCCTATATAGTAGGGGAAGATCCCAAGCACTTTGGAAGAGTAAATGTGGAGTTAAAAGTGAATTTTATAAATTATAAATAATAAATATAAATAAAAATATAAATAAATACAGAAATATATAAATATAAATAAATAATATGAAATTTAAGATGGGTAGAAATCCTGCGAGTAAAAAGAAAGAACTGACCTGGGAGTTTTACCTATTCACATACAGTATTAGAGCCAAAGAGTTGCAGACATAGTTGCAGAAATGGCAAACGTCATCTGGGATCTAACCAGTATCATACTTAGGAGAAGAGAAATAATAATTCTTTTTGTAGTTCAATGCCTTAAAAGTACCATGTCAACATCTTTAACAGAGATGTTTACAAGGTATTCTTCCAAGGATGACAAAGCAGGAGAGGTAGAAATCAGAAAGGTGAGAGAAAGCAGTATATTAATCTTCACACATTAAACTATCACTGTGTTATGAAGTACTTTTCTTATCATCAAGAAACAGTTACTTTGCTGTAGAAATGATTCATTTCAGAAATTGGGGAAAAGGATCTTCTTGAAAGGTGTCACCGTTTGGCTCAGGTCTGACAACAATGCTCTCGATCCCCTCCCCCTCCCACCCAGGTAGGGAAGGAGAGAGAGAAAAAGAGAGAGACTTGGCTGGATTGAAAACTAAACTACACAGCTTTAATTGAACACTAATGAATTATATAAGAAAATATATACAATTATATACAGATATGTTCAGGTATGTGCAAGAGCCTTTCGCCTCCCCCCACCCCAGCAACTCCCACCACACTCCCCTGAGCTGGTAACAGTCCCGATAAATCCCGGAGCTGCTGCCGGAGAAAGCGCAGAGTGATGAGGGTCAGGAGAGCTTGAGCCTGGGGGTTGACGGTGATGGATGGAGAGAGTCCTCCGCGGATGCCGGCCATGGATGGAAGAGAAGGGAAGAAGAAGAAGGAAGGAAGTTGTCTTCCGTGATCTCTGCCCTTCCTCTGAGCTTACGTAGATATATGGAATGGAATATCTCTGGCCAATTTTGCTGTCTGAATAACTCAGCCTCCTACGGGGAGTCACAGATCTCCCCGTAGTGTCTGAGCCAGCAGAGTGAAGGTGCGACCTTGAAGCCCCAGCAGTTAGAAAAACATTCCAGCTTCTTATCAGCTTTTGTCACTAGTTAAAAGAAAGCTCGCTGAAGGAAAAAAAAAAAAAAATCAGTAAAAAGGAAAATTGGCTTCATCCTAGCTCAAACCAGGACAAAAGGATAACTAAACAATAGAGTATACTACTTCAGGAGTGTTCAAAAGACAGACTAGGTGACCAACAGATAGAACTAGTTTGTATAGACCAGAAGAGAGGACTGATTAGATTGCTTTGTAAAGTGTCCTCAAATCCTATGAAAGACAGACTCGATACATAGTCCAGTCACTAATGCCAAGTTAATAATCAGTTTCGATTATAAGTTAATCTAAATGTGATTAAAAGCATCCTCTGAATGCCAATGAGATACATACAACAGCTATATATGATTATCTTCCTTTTACAGATGGACAGATCAATGTAATTGATGCAAGACAGCAAATGTCTCTGAGAGAGCAAACTATGATCTTTCCATAACTCAGAATTTAGTTGCCTTACTACCTTATATGTGTACAACTGACTCACTGTTTAACAATGTGACTCAGTGGACTTCTTGCCATAACCATGGATGTATCCATAAACTCTCTTAACAGTAGGGCTGGTTAAGAGACAATAGCTAATAGTAGTTGCTTCATTAAAATTTCTGTGCAGCTATTTTGCTAACTTGTCTGGGGGCTTTTGAAAGTCCTGCCATAATAATAACTGAACATGACACCTATGTGTTTTAAGAAAATAGGATGAAAAACTTCCTGAATGTGAGGCACTAAAAGTCCTTATTTTCAAAAGCTGTTGTGTATGAGAAAGAACAGCTGGAATGACATCTCTTGTCCACATTTGGAAGCAAGAATGTAAAACAAACTGCTTTGCCAAATATAGTGTTTAACAGAAAATTGTTTGTTTACTGCTTGGAAAACTGATGATTTGACTGCATCAACAAGATGCCCAAATGATGCCTCCACAATTTGCACCTGCTTGTCTTGTTTTGATGAATGTGAAGATATATAGATTAAGCATTACCAGGTGTAGTGCAGCCACACATATGCTCAAGCACTCTGTTTTTATTCTTCTTTGCTCCTTCCCTTCTTAAATCAAATTTCACAAGGCAATTTTTTTTTAAGCAACCTGACAGAAGTGTTCACAGCCCATCTCTTTGACTCTGATAAATGTTCATGACTGTAAATTCTGTGGCCATCTTTCCTTCCTTTACTGCTCTAAATCAGTTGTTCAAACCCCACTTTTTCTGTGTGACTGCATGATGCTTTCTTTCCTCGCTACTGAAGAGCTAATAATGAGAAAATATTATGTCTGACTTTGGCAACTAGAAGCCCCCTAGAGAAATCTGAAGAGCAGTTTCCAGAAGCAACTCATTACTCATGGGAAGCTTTGTAAGTTTTAATTTACTCTAAGTCTTTTCTTTCTCTTGTGTACAATTGTATGTGTGTGCATAGATTTTCTTTTTGAAGTCCAAATTACGTTTGAAAAATTTGTTATTAAGTGTGGCACTATAGAAAGACCCAGAAGCAGTACCTCAACAGAAACCAACAATCCTTGTCTTCCCAGTTTTAAAACTCTGTTTTCCTACTGGAATCAACAACCTGTGTCTGTGGGAATTGTTTCCTCTCCAAGCTTTCAGTTTTCACTAATAAATTAATTGAGAGAAACTGATCTTCTCTGCATTAGGAATGTAGGTACCATTTCCAGCTCACTGATAAACTGGAGCTCATTTAGAGTTGAGAAACAAGATTAATCTCTAGATCCATATTGACTTCCCAGCATCTGTGATTAGAGACAGAGTTCAAGGAGGAGAATGGCAAGGAATGGATAAGGATGAAGTAAGAAATTACTGGAAAGTTTGATCCACATAAATAAAAATCTGCATTGAGGATGCTGAGAGAGCTGTCGGATATCATAACTATAGTTGATACCAGCAACTGAGGAAGAGCAAAGGTTACACTAATAAAAAAATTCCAGAAGAATTATTCAAGGAATTACAGATTGATCAGTTCCACTTTGTTTCCTGGGAAGGTCAAGAATTGAATCCTATTGGAACAAGTTTATGGGCACAAGCAGAAGATGAAAGTCGGTAGAAAAGGTCAGGAAGGATTAAATGAGAATAAATCATACCTGACAAAATGCATTGGCTCCTGTGATAAAATAACTGTTCGGGGTTGAAAGAAGAGTGACTGATGCCACTTACCTTGATTTTAGCAAGGCTTTTGACAATGTGTCCTGCAATATTCTGTTATTCATGTTGAGACATTGTGATCTAGATGGCTGGACATCTAGATGGTAAAAATGTGGTTGGATAGTCATATCCAGAAGGTCATGATCAATGGATCAGGGTCTATCTAGAGTCAGTAAGAACCTGAGAATTGGAGAGGGCTGTAACAGGACCTCTCTTAGTTAACATCTTTATCAAGGAGTTGGAGAAGGTAATGGAGCACATGCTCACCAAGTGTGTAGATAAAACCCAACTTAGGGGAGACCATTTGATATGCTTGGGGGTAGGGTCCCATTCAGAGAGACCTGGGCGAGCTGGAGGGATGAGTACATAGGAATTTTATGAAACTGAGCAAGGACAATTATCAAGTGTTGTTTGTGGGACAGAAGACCTCGCACAGAGGTAATAGGCTGCATACAGTCTGGGAGCAGCTTCACAGGGCCATCTCTGTGGGAAAGGCCATGGGTCCTGGTGAGTAGAGAGCTCACAAAATGGAGTGTATTCAGCAGAGAAGCCTCATGATGGAGGTATTGGGAGCACTTGACCTGTAAGGAGTGGCTGAGAGGTGGGGAATGTTTCAACCTGAAGCAGAAATGGCTTCGGGCACACCAAACAGAAGCCTCCCCAATGCTTGCAGGGAGGTTATCAAGGAGATGGAGCCTGGCTCCTTATAACTGTGTGTGATGGGAGGAAGAGGGACAATGGGTGTGAATTGAGACAAGAGGTGTTCATGGTGGATGCCAGGAGAAATTTCTTCACCTTGAAGACAGTGCAGCAGCGGGACAGGCTGCTCAGTGAGTCTGTGGAGTTTTAATCTTTGGAGGTTTTCAACGTCTAGTGTGACAAAGCTCTGAGTGACAAGGTCTGACCTCAGAGATGGCCCTGCTGTGAGCAGGAGGCTGGACCAGAGACCTCTTGAACTCCCTTCAAGCCTAAATATTCTGTGGTTCGGTGCCTATGAAAATTCTGTTTACTGACCAGAACAATACAGATTCTGTAAATAAATGTAAAAGTCATGTTTGTGCACAGTTTTTTTCCAGTAAGATGCACAAGCTATAAGAATAAAACTTTGAAATACTTCCTTCTCCCTACTTTGTGGGAAAAAATATGTGTCTATATACCTATATTTTTTATTTTTGTTTTTTATTTTTTATTGACCATTGGACAATAAAAAACAATAACAATAAAAACCCTTTCTTTCTTTATACTAAAATAATGCCTTTATCTAGTATTTCCTCTGGTTTGTAGTTTCAAAATCTACTATATATAATACTTTCCAGAGAGAGACTTCTCCTCAGTGAGGTCTCATCACATTTATGTATGTGCTTTTTTTCAGAATTTGTATGCCAGAAGTCTAAGAACTCTGCCTCGAGGTGAAAAGACTAATGGTTACCTAAAAGGCCCTTTCCTGGTCAGAAAGACATTGTAGGCTTTTTTTTTTTTTTTTGGCAAATACATTCCAGCAACTTAATTCTCTTTTTTCTCTATTGTTTAACCAACCACAGCAAAGTCTCTTAGGAGTTATCATTGAGTCTGATACTGGACAAGTGTCTGTTTTATTTTCTTTTGTTCTGGCAGACACTGTAGGCAGCCTGTGCCTGACAGAACTGAACATACAGAGTTCTGACAGCTCTTCTCCATCTTTTCTTCCTTTCCTTAGGGCAACAAGGTTCACTGCAGATCCCCTGCCCTAAACTGTCCACTGGACATTGCCCATCTTCACTGAAATAAATCCTATAATTCAGATATTTCATTTAACATTTATTTAAAAATAATGTTACAGAACTATTCTTGCTTTAAGGTTTGTTTTTCTGAAGTGTGGACAAGGAGTCTGTAAAATCAGTAATTCCGTATTCCTATATTCCAGATTTTCTATTAATTTCAGGAAAAAAATAATGTGCTTCTCTTTCACCCCTTTTGTAATTAATACCTAGTACATTTGCTTTCTTTCTCGACCTCAGTTTGGTTGAAAGAAATTTAGGTGCTTCATTGACCATTTTGTACACAAAACATAGGGTGACATATTTACAGGTTTTGTGCAGGTTAAAGTCTTTGGCTTGTGAGTCAGATCACTCGGCAACACGCTTCCTAAACCAGCTAACATGTTTCTGAAAACAGAAGTTCAAACTAATGGTTATTTATTATATTATCACCTTCTTGAGGATTTCTTTATCTTGCAGAAGCATATAGCACAAAAATTTTGTCTCAAAATTTTAAATTTTAATTTTAATTTAAATTTAAAAATTTAAATTAACTGTATTGAATTTTAAGTATAATCATACCCAGAAAAGTTTCCACTTGTTGAATAAAAAATTATAAAAGGGACATGCCATTTTTATTAGGTTAGCCCATTAGAGTTCTTTTTTAGATGAACTAACGTGAGAAGCTAAAATATAATCATTGTAATCATCTGATGTGACTTTGCTAAAAATACTATTTTTTATATAGCTAATAAGAATTTAAATAAGGTTTTGGTATAATTCAACCAAAAACATGTCAGGAAATCCTCAAGAAATTGGCATGTGAAATAGAACAAACTTAAATACATGTTTTGATTTGTTCTGGAGTTGTATGTGCTGTCAGTCATCCCATCCCTATTGATCACATTGAAGGTAAACATAGTAAATAAGGTAAAAGGCTAGGCTTCGGGTTCAAATTAACTGTTCTAATTCTAGCAATACCTCTTTTTCATCTTTACTAAGTATATTTTTGTCTTCCTGTAATAGTTTTATGGTAGTTGCTTGGATATAACAAAAAAATGTTCTAACTGAAGATGTTTATGCTTAATATAGTATGATGGTCAATAGTGGTGTTAGAATATTGTCTTGTCAGCCTTAAAGCCAGACTTTTTTGTTTGTTTCTTTGTTTGTTTGTTTGTTTTTAAATAACCAGCTTACTGAGTCTGCAGGAAATCTAAACCTTGATGTGCTGGTCTGTCTTATAACCCCTGCCTAAATAATCTTCCCTTCTGTAATTTATATACTGATAGTGCTTTTTCCCCACAGGAAGAAGGATAGGCTACACCAGAATGCAAAGTGCCTTCTGTGTGCACAACTGTCTTTTTCACTGCTTTTCTGTAGATGTCCACATGGTACATAATATAGAAAAGGGCTAATAATCCGAAGTCCATCACCAGAGCTGGTAGGGTTTCTCAGTACTGTCACTGTTAGTACATTTACAGTGTTTCTGTCTACCTTGCTGTAAAAACAAGCTGGATAAACATGTCTGATTGAGTTTAAACAGTTAGTGAAAACCTGAGCCATTACTCATCTTCTCAGGCAGGCAGTAAAACCTGCTCTGAACTCCAGACAGTTAGGCTTCAGGCACACCTGTTCAATCTGCAGAAGAGATGTGTCCACTGCAGTTTTTGTCAGACTCTTTAATGACACAAAAGCCCCACCTTGGGAATCTGGAGACTTTATATCATAAATAATGTACTAATCCTGACACTGACCCATTACACCCTATTTCCATGAGTTTGTGTTTATATATTTAGGTAAGAGTATAGGTTGAGATGACTTTCAGGCACCCAATAGGTTTTCAGATTGTACTCTGATTAATTTACCTTCTTAAGTCCTTTGGGAGACAAATCAACACAAATCACAGCCATGTAGATATTTCAGTTGATATATAATTGTCAGAGTAGAATATCAGGTTTTATGAAACCTTCAGATACAAACACTTTGATCTGATGAAAGAAAAACCTGCAACTTACCTTTTATTCTCAGGACTTATTATTATAAGTATTTGTTACTAGTAAATCTATTAATTTAGACCATATTCTCTGAAGATTCCAGACTGGAATTTATTTCATCAGAAGTACCTATAAATTTTTCATATCCAGTACACAATATAATGCTCATAAAGGAAATAAAAAATGCTAATGAGGCAGTAGTCATCTATCCATCTACCCTCCCACTGACATTATTAAGCTGCAAAATAAGTAATAAAAAGTTATTCTATTTCAAGTATCATTTTTGGAGGAAAATCGTGTAAATGTTGATGCATGGTAAATTAAAGTAAATTAATCTGATAATATGACTGAATTGAACAAGCTGTGCAATATAAATATTTTAATCACTTCTTGATTCAGAAGTACCTCATCTACAAATGAGCAATTACTTTCTACCTCGTGGGAGTTATCTCTAATTATGAGGCAGTCTAGTTGGCGCTATACAAAAAGTACATGTAAATATCAAGCATCAGACCCTTCAATTTGTCATTTGTAATGAGAACAGCATTTTATATCCCTTTTTGCAACCCTGTTTGTGTTTTACACTAGTGATTTTATTTGTGGATGTTTTTAACCTGACCAGACCAGTCATTATCCATCCTTCATTTAGTCTGTGGACATGGAAAGACTTGCCAGTGGATGTTGGAATATGTGCATATTAAATTTAAGCATATGCTTGTTTTTCTCATTGTCTTATAGACTACTCAAAACCAGTCTGCAAGTGCTTGAGGAGTGCCAAACAATCTTACTAAATGCTTGATCAGCCCATTGTGCGCTGAGTTTCCAGAACTATAGCAAAGGATATTGGAATCTATGAATGGGATGATGTATGCAAAAGGAGACCAAATAGTTTTGTGTCACACAAATGTTTGTGTGGTTGTATGATGCTGGGCATTAGTTATTTATGGGGAAGGAAGTTGTTTCATACAGCAGCAAGTGCCTAGGTAGTTTCAGTGTAATTTATGCATTGTTTTTGTGGTCTTATTGATGAAAATTAAGGACTTGTGTTCACTTGCTGCTGATTGTCTCAGTTCTGTGCAGTTTGCTCCAGAAACATCAAAAAGGGTTAGAAATTCGAAGGCAGAACTGTTTGTGTCCCAATTACTAGTATTTCCTCAAAGGAAGCAGTCAGACTTTCTAGTGTGACACATATGAAAAACTGATTTTATAGAGTGAAAATCATATGTGCTTTTGAGGCAAAACTTTAGTCCACATGCAGTTCAAAAGAAGACATTATGGACTAACTCATATTCAAGCAGTGTGCACGCTGTAGGGGAAAAACAGGTGAAAACCAGCAAAAAATCAAAAGCTTCCCTGGGTCATTTCAGAGAAATGCTATTCATCCTATGGCTTTAATATAAAACATGAAACAGAAGAAACTGATTGATCTGTTAAAAGACATGAGGTGCTGTGAAATATGTGTTCTGGTTTTGCTACATTTCAAACAAATGTCAATTAAATACAAAAAAATATTTTTTTCCAAATATCACCAGAGATTATAATTACCAAAAATCTTTCTTCTACACAACTCTAAATTTCAATAATTTACTCTTACTGACAGTGACAGGAGGAAGAGTGCCATTATTTTTATCAATGGATGAAGGACAGTTCTTAGAATTACTTCACAAGTACTTTGCTTCTGCTACAAAAAAACAATTGTTTCCTGAGCTATTTATTTCCAAGATCCTGACTTTGATTTTACTCTAGTGGTATCCTATGAGGAATCTTCTTCATTTTCTTCTTTCAATTTCAATCTAACGTATTGAAGAAATACTGCTTTTTTGAAGAACATTGTTCTTTTGAGATGCAGATGAGTGAAAAATGGTAGTTTCTAATTTGATCTTTATATCTTTGGGATTTCTGTTTGGCTGGGGCCTGAAAGACTTCCATCATACTGTAATATTGCTTTGTAGAAATGAGACATGAAAACCTCAGGAATATGAATCAAGGTGTCAAAATGCCCTCTAGGAGGTATTCTGTGAGCGAAGTACATGTTCAGACAAGGAATTAACCTAAGTACAAGGGAATGGGCAGCACTACAAATAGATAGTAATGGATAGGGAGGAATGGAAAAGGCAGAATGGGCACAGGCTCACTTTCACATGATATGTTTATAAGCACTAACGAAACTTCAAGTAAAAATAATCTGAAAAGTTTTCAACTCAATAATGGGAAAAAGCTGGCACCCAAAAGTGTAAACAAATGAGTTTCTATCTGAACATTTTCTATTCCTAAATTGCTATGTTTGAAAAGCCTGCCTCTATTTCCTTCAGGGAAATAAATACACTTGGAATACGGAGTTAGCAGTCAAACGACAATGTACTTAATAAAATATGATCACTCATATGAATAGATTTTTAAAAGTATGACTATATTTAGTTTAATATTTTGAAACTATATCTAGTCTAATTAAGTATGAAATAATTGTATTTTTCCTATTGCTTGCATTATCATCTTGTGGGTAGGTCTTAGCAGTAATATTTATTAAGCTGCAACTTGAAACTTTGAAACCATCTGTAATAAGAAACTACTTGAATCTTGCCTTGGGAAATCAGTTATAAATATGAAGGAACTTTCCTGAGATTCCCCTGTTTACAATGTAATTAATTTATATGTTAAAAACAGATGTGTTAATAACATGGTAGATACTTCAGGTTTTGTATAGTACATGACAAATGACTTAATTTTAAGATATCTTACTGCTCCAGGTTTACAATTATACTATTTTGCTTAAGCAAAATAAACATATGACTAACTTAATTCAATAGGGAGATCCAAATACTTAAACACATGGTCTTTACCTTCATAATCTGGAGTTGCATGTGTTCTATGGTAAGAGTTGATACAATTATATCTGTTAATCTGAACTGTTAAGTCTTGATTTATTTGAAAATTGTTCATACATTTTAAACCATTGGCTAATGAAAGGGATATCTGATTGTTTCTGATAGTCTATTAATTACTTCCTTAACAAGCTGAGGAAGTTGAATATTAGATGCCTGCCCATGCTAGCCCTGTAAGAAACAAACAGTCTGATCATATTTAAAAGCATTACAGAAATTAAAATTGAAAAAATAAAAAAGAACTTTGCATTCACTTTACGAGCTTTTTTGTCTCCTGTAATGTAACTTATAAGAAAAGAGGAAATTCCATAATCTTTATTCATCACAGTGGAACTCACTTCCCTAGGAAAGACAGACAGTTAAGCCTTGATATCTTATAAGGGAGATAAAGCTACATATGGTGATAAATATTTTTCTGTAAAACATTGAAAGATTGTGTGACATGGTGGCAAACAGGGATCTCAGAAAAAGGTGTTTTATTTTCTGTACCAAGAACAATATTTTCTTTTATGTTTTCTCTCCAATAAGCTAAAAATGCATAAAGAAAATTTCAGACTATTGGATTTTTGAATATTCAAATGAGTGAAGAATAACCACAAATAGACAATCTTTTCAGCTGCTTTAAATGGGGGGATTTAAGCTGCATTGCACTTTGCCTTATTTTAAGAATAAGTATTTTCTATAACCACTAGGTGTCATCATATCTATTATGAATTCCTGTACAATAGACCTTTCCTGTATCTAGCAGACAAAGTTGACAGCTTAATCAGCTACATCAAAATTTCAGATAAAAAAACAAAACAAAAGTGGTAAAAATATAGAATGTTATGAAATGGGAGAAGTTAATCCCTGAAAGCTCAGTTACACAGAAGATAAAGAATTCTATAAAATCAGAGACTTGGGGGTTTAAAACCTTTGTATCATTAAATTCAGTGCAGAATTTCCTCTTGAATATAGAGGTGCCTTCCTTTAAACTTCATCTGATACCTCCCATTAGTCCTTGTTACATCAGTCAGATTCACAAAAGCATGTAGGCACATAACAAGAATGAGCTTTATATTCTTAATCATAAAGCTGTAACCTAGAAGACCAGTCCCTCAGGACTGCTAATCCTGGAAGTAGCTTGTCATGGCAGGCACACCCCCTTTGCTCTAAACACATGCAATAGACATGCATATACTTACATTGCTGTTCTCAGCCAAGCATTCGCCTCCAAACTGTGCTCTTTAGTGCTCTAGTGGTGCAACAGAGCTGAGCCCAAATGCTTTGACCTCAAGACATTAAATGTATTTGGTACCTGTCTAACATACTAACAGGACTCAGTTTCTCAACTGTATAAAGAAATATTTTGTGTGTGTTTTCCTTCTCCTTAGAAAAAAGTGGTGTTGATGTGGTAGTTCTGCTTTTTGTATGATAGCGGATGTGTCAGGCACATGTTCAAAAGCTGATTCAGGACACTGCAGGACCTTTTCCAACTACAGAAACTTACAACACACTAGTTTAATGGTCAGAAACATTACTTAGCTGTCTAACTCTATGCTAAATCAGCTGGCAATAATTTCCATCTTTTGTATTAATGACTACAGAATTCAAGGGATATAAGGGAGTTTGGAAATCAGTTAAGCATCTGTAATTGGTTAGAATGACCATTTAATCCTGGTCTCCAGGCTCTGTGCCTCAGAACTATCTAGGTATTTTTACCAGCTGCCAGCTGAAAATCCACAGTCTACTTGGTGATGTTCTCCCCTAGACACCTCACTCAAAAACTCTCCATTACTTTTTCACTGGAAAATCTTTGTCTCTGAGGCCTGTTAGCTTCCATAAGAGCCTTAGACTAGAACCTCTTGGCTAGTTGCATAAATATGACTCACAGGGAGAACAGTGACCTCAGACAACACAGAATTTGGGACTATTAACATTCAGAACAAGTGTAAAGGTGGCCACTAGGAAAGTGAAATAGTAAAATATTGAACTTGTTCAAAGAAACCAAAGCACTCTTTTCCCCCCTCATAGTTACAGTAATATAACATACTTATTTGTCTCTCTTCTGTGATGATTCCACCTTTAAGTGAATTTAACTAAGTGTACTAATTATGTTATCTTAAGTTTTTATTTCCAAAAGCTCAAGCTGTCTAAAGTCCCTGGGTGAGGAGCTTAGAAGGTGACATTTCACTAATGACTGCTCTGAGTAACTGACAGAGATTGATAGAGTGTTTTTTAAAGATGTCCCCATGAGAAGCATCTCATATAAAATGAAAATGACACTGAAACTTTTAAAAACTAACTCTACTTTTTGTGAGTGCTTTTGTTTACAAGATAGAACTGGAGAGAAGCACTTTAAGGTTGTTTTCCAAATACACAATGAGTTTTTTTAGTTTAGAAATATCTTCAAATAGAGTTTTTTAAACAGCAGTTTTATACTCACTAAAACCTCACTGAAAACTGTTTTTCACTACCCTGCATACCAGAATGGTGTACATTATCGGCCAGACTGTGGTTGTCAGCTCAGAGAACGAGTACTGAATGAGGAACTCCTTGTTCAGAAACCTTCAGACCTCAGTATGAGCAGGTACATACTACACCCCCCTCTCTTTATGCATATTGGGAAGGTAGAACCTTACCTCTTAATCTGTTTTACATAATAATATTATCTAAATATAGATATTAGTAACCCCAAGTTTAATTGGCACAGTGATTACATTTAGACTTTGCTCTTCTGCAGGAAATAAAAAGGCCAGGGAGCTGCTTTAGATTGTCCACATTGACCACCTTCCTCAGTCCAGCAGGCACAATTTCCAAAGGTTGCTGCACTGCAGTCTGCATTTTGAAGCCATGGATATACATTTCAGGCATTTCAGGCACTGTAGACGGTGACTGAAGAGATGAAGAGACTGGTCCATCCTTTCTTCATGTAGAGAGAAAGAGCAGTTCTGGAGATCTGGGAGTCTTTTCATCTCATGCTCCTTTTATCAGCCATGGAATTAGTTGCAGAGACAGAAGACACTCCTTTTCTCAGTTGAGAAGCTTCTTCAAGGCCTCTGGTAGCCTATTCCTAAAAACTACAGACAGGTTCACACAGAATTTCACAACTAATTAACAAGTTTAAATGACAGATTTTCAGCATGCCCTGGCCTCTTCTACTAGCTTAACTCCTCAAGGACTCTCCACACCCAGCCCTGTTCAGTAGTTCAAATGTGCATTCACATGATACGGTGAAAAAAAAAGTCTGAACTTTAGATTTCAGTGTGATTTTTATATCCAATTGCAAATGCAAGCAAATTCATATTCAACAAGACTAGTTAGTACTTCCAGTTACAGGTAGGTCTGCTTCAAGGGTGGCCACCAGTGCTCATCTAAATAAAACCAGAAATTATGGAAGTTTGGTCCAAGTGTACAGTTCCCTGCTTCGACTCTATCCTTCTCTCTGCACAGAAATCAATTTGTCACTAAATGCTACTTTACTTTCATTATAGAAAAATGTATTTTATATTAATATTGTATACCATTTGTGAAGTAAAACTCACCCCTCCAGATTTAATAGTAAAAGTAAAATAAAGTAGGGTATAAATACTGGTGGGAAAGCTGCTACTCTACAACATGAAGTAATTAAGTCTAACAGCACCATCATTGCTTCAGAAGAAATTATTTTCAGAAGAAGTTGCCTTCAGAAGAAGTAATGAAAAAGGAGACATTTTATTCTCCCTTGACTTAAATATGGCTTTCACATCTCTCTTGGTCTAGTCTCTTTTTTGGAAACAGAACTGTTTGAGTATAAGTAGAAATACTTTCTTCACTGATTCCCCTGCATCCTCTTGGTTCTTGAAAAATGATTAAAACCAGAAATAGAAGAGAATGCTTGAGGTGGGAATTGCCATCCTTTGAGCATGTGATCATTAGATTAGTTGTATAGTTCTGCACTTTTTGTATATAGTTCATAAAAACCTATTTTATTCACATGATTTCATGTGGAAGACACATAGTGAAAAGTGGCTTAGGGAGATGTTAACCATTGCTGCTATCTGTTTCTTAAATTGTCATCCCATCCAGTGCAATGCAGACTTAAAAAAATGCAATATTCTTTTCTTATGGCTATATCAATGCAGTAAAGTGTTCCTGATGAGAAGTATTGCCAGATCAATACGACATTTTGTCCACATTTTCATGGTGGCCCCTTGAGCCTCTGATTTCAATTATAGCTATTAATTGAGTCAAATGACAGCAGATAAAAAAAGTTTTCCAACTCCTAATCATTTTCCTAGTCTTACACTGAAACTTTTCTAGCACTCCAGATATTCAGATGCTCAAGGTGAAGTTTTTTCTTTATTTCTTTTGAACATTTCATACCCCCTTTATACTTATAAATTTCATTTAATTATTATCTCCCCCCTGTGAAGAAAACACTACAACGACAGAGACTTTTTAGGGCCAATGCCAAAATCTGTGATTGAAGGCATCAGAAGCCTTTTTTTTTCTTTGGTATTTTCACCTTAATTTTCCAATTATTTGAGACCTCCTAGGATTTACTTTAATCTTATTATGAGATATCAACGTAGTGATGTACATCAATGTGACTGTCTATCATTTGAAAGTTCATCATTTGAATCTGCTTGTCAGCTAGACTTTGCAATGACATACCCAGGATGTCTGGTTCCCATGCACCACTGATTTCACGTACCTGCCTTCCAGGCTTCCTAGCCCTGGGCATGTAAACTGGTTCTGTGGTACTACTGATGAGCCCAGCTTTCAGACTAATTTTCCTCTAAAGGATACAAATATATGTGAACACTAGTTTATGAGAAACAAATTAAATACAAAAGTAAAAGCCAGAAGTCTTAGTGCACATTACCGGTACGGAAGGAAATTTGCCTTTTCAAGTTTGCAGCTTGTTAACATCAAGGAATTGAATTATCTATGAGACGCTACAACAGGGAGAAATGCTTCTCTTTGCAGTTACCAGGTGGAGAAATACAGAGGAACACACATTTTTCACAAGAACCACTCAGAGAATTTGTTTCTGAGTATTACATTCTGAGCTACATTTAGATCTAGTATGACTTACCTGTACTGCTTATGTTTAGCAACATTATATCTGTTCTGTGTATTGACATGGAATGGATCTAGCAAGGTAGAAAACAAACAAAAAAAGCAAAAAAATAGATGGCTCCAGTTCCCTGCAAGTAAGTTAAAGAACAGAAATAACAGAAGCAGTTCTGAAATGAGAGAAGATGCTGGTACTGCAGCACAGGAGCATGACAGCTTTGTATGTTGTAGCATATGGGCAACGTGTGGGTGGACAGATGGCTCAGGAGAAGGGAGGCAGAAAAAAGGGCAGAAACTCCAACTCTGATGGTTCAGCAGAAGAGCTGCCATTAGTCAGAAAGGATCTGCAAGTGGGTCTATGTGACAGCATACCAGAGCACAAAGCAGCACAGACAAGAATAGGCTAATCTGCAATGGTCTTCTTTGCTCTGGCTAATATGGTTCAGCCTGTGCTAAACACCAAAGAAGTTAAATGCTTGAATTCTGGAGCAATACTCACCCCCCACAACTCTGTAAGCAGAGCAGGAATGTCACTGTATTTTGGCCTCAAGCCTTTGAAATGCACTTGCTAGGTACAATGGCTCCAGGCAGTGGAGGCTGCAGTCAACTCCTGGTTCTTGGGTGAGGTGAGAGCACCGTATTTCTGAGCCCAAGTGTCAGTCCTTCCCTCGTGGTCCTCTTACAGACAAATAGCTCTAGAGTGCAGCTGCAAACCCCTGAATGTTTCTAGTTATCCAACAGAAGCACTGGCTCAACATTCTGTATTGTCATTTTTCTCAGTAATTTTGACATTTTTCTACAACTTCCCATCCACAATAACTTTACGATGACAATTTCATCTCTCTTCAGTAATAAAGAAAAAGACTGCACAGTCTTTCCATGTGGTGTAAATGTGACAGTGCTTGAGCAGAAACATTAAAAAAGTAAGATAAACATAAAAATAATTCCAGGTGCCCCATCATTTTAAGTCTGTGTTAGTGCTTGACTTCGGTTTTCCTTTTATTTTTTTTGGTTGATTGTTTTTTTGTGTGTTTTGTTTGCTTGTGTTTTTTTTTGTTTGTGGGTGGTTTTGTTTGTTTGTTTGTCAGGTTGTTTATTTGTTTTTTATTCTTCATGATGCCAAACTGAAACAGATAACAAGCGCTAGCTTCTGACAAAAGGAAAGACAGTGGTATGAATTCTTTAAATGACTGTTAACTATCTTAACTTTGTTAAATTTGGGTATTTTACTAATATCTGAAGACTGAAAGATGTTAAAAATTGCTTTTGGTTTTGAATCTCAATTGTAAAAAACATTTATATATTATTATTACCATTACTGTTACTAATACTACTATCACTGGTATCACTACTACAAATGTTACTGTCCTCATGGTAACAGTCACTAATTCAAAGAATTTACATTTTAGAGGAAACTTAGTTAAATTTAGAACAAAGATGAAATTTCAAAGAAAAAGTTCAAGTATCAAGGGAAGTTTAATTGGGCAAAAACATGTTAAAAAACCCTCTTTATTTTACATGGTAAATTACTATTGGATTGTTGATTTCTTTTTCATTCGTGTTTTTTACACCTTTTAGTTCATAAAGAAGAATATTTGGTTCCTCTCAAAGTCTACATGCTGTTAATTTGTTGATGATATGGTAATTTTTCTCTAACAAGGAGGCTGATTTCTTGAGTGAAGTGCAAAACAGAATTCAGCTTTTTGTGTAAATACATAGCTGGTTCTTCTATAACTGAGATGTCCAAAAAGGTCTCACTATAAGCTTCAAGAAAGCAGTCTTCTAAAATAATCATACGATACTTTGTGCTCTATCCTAGCTACCTTTTTCTCTACATCTTGGTTTCTGGTTCTGTATCTCCCCACCCCCAACCTCATCCTTTTCATTTTTCTCTAGGCTTAGCCTTTCCATGATTCCTTAACTTCAGGTTTTTACTTTTGCTTCCCTTTGATTTATTCCTTGTGACTTTTCCCCTTCACTATCCATATTCTCTGAGGGTCTTCTGAGGGCATAATTCAGACCTTCATGATCAGAATGACTAGAATGACCTTCTATGTCATTAGGTTCATGATAAACTTTGTCAATAGCAGCTGTTAAGTTTTTGTTACAGATTTAGCAGTATAAATTATATGACTACAGGATTTGTGAAAAGTAAGACCATTTCAGCAACATCAAAAAAATACCTAAGTGTTAACATAGGAAATAAACTTGAAACATAGAATTAGTCCGATGACCTGACTGCTAAATCTAGATAATTAGGTGGGGTTTTTTTGTTTGGTTTGTTTTGGTTTTTTTTAAGTGAATTTAACTTACCTTTACTTTCCTCTGTGTGACCTTCCTGGGCAAACCAGAGGTTCAATAATTGCTGTTTCAAGAAGTAAAACCTGAAATTATCCTGAAATTATCCAACTCTGGTATTGGGAAATAGGAGGAAAAACACCAAACAACAGCAACAAGCTATGGAAAAATTACAAAGTGGAGTTTACATTAAATTTTCATGTGACTGATGGGTCAGTTTGTGTATGTGACACACATTGCAGTAAAAGTAGTTGGAAAAAAACAACTCCGGTTTTGAAGCCATGAAGACATGGCACTCTTCCCAGGCTAATACTTGCTATTTCTCATGACTGTACATGCCTCAATTATTAGTTTTGTTCAGTGCTGGCTGCATCAGAAAGACATACCCCCAAAATGCTATCTCATTAATAACTGCCTTTGAATTTAAACCTGCCAAACTGGACTGCAAAGAAATAAAGACCTATTTCTTTGTGAAATTTTCAGTGCTTATGTTTCTGCTATTGCTGGTTAGTCTAAAAATAACTTCAGGGCAGCCTGGCACTTCAGTTCCACCTGGCAGAAAATACAGCAGTATGAAAAATAATTATTATAAGATAAACATGTTTCTGCCCAGATTTTAGATAAATTAAACTATGGATCATTTGTCTACAGCTGTTTCCTTGTCTTCATTCACAACTTCCTTTTCTTCATTATAAGAAACTTGGTATAGACCTCTGTAACAAGTTTGTCTCTCATTTTGCAGCCTAAAGGATTCACTTAACTTATTCACATGACATGCAGCAGCTCTTCTTTGTAATATTACTCTGGCTACCCATAGCAGAGCTATTATTTTGTCCTAAGAAATCGTGCATGGATTTATTTGAGCTGAAAAATTTTAAAGATTAACATTTTCCTCACTTGTGATCTTAAGTGAAAATGCTGATATCCTGCTGAAATGTGACATCAGTTTGAAAATCAAGACTAGATTAACGATATTTCCCTAAGTGTAAGCAGTAGATATTTCACTGACGTCAAACAAACTCAACTACTCACAAACTGTCTAAAGCACATGGGTTAAAAACAAGACTGCCTATGCTGCTCCAGGTGCCAGTGTATTATTTATTTTCCTTCACTTCATAGATCTCCAAGCTTGGAAAAAGGAGTGATGGGAGGCTTTCCTCTACCCTTGAATCTGTTTCCTATTCTTATGAAAATCCTTGAGCAAGAACTGCCAACAAGGATAAGAGAAACTACCAGATACCTATAATTAACATTACTATTTAGGCTGAACTTCAGTTAAGAAATGCCAGATATAACCCTAAATTAATTCTATGTAGGTATTCTCATTTATTCTTTCCTTGGATGGTCATATAGTTGTCCTTGTTTCACAGGATCAGTTTTATAAAAGTACCTGTTGGAAATCCTGAAACTGCATTGGTGGAGTCTCTAATGATCATTACCCCATGCTGGGTCTTTGAGTGTCTGTAGATTAAGATGTAGCTCATCTCCAGATTTCCCTGGTTTTCCTCCATATTCCAGCTGTATAAAGTCCAGAGTACTAAGGTATTCTGCATGGCTTTGCTACAGGCCATGGTAGATCCTCTTAGTTTGCCAAGAATGTTCTGAATTGTGCTACTTCATACTGTGTATCACTTAATTGAAATTGACTTTACTGACAGGATATGCTGTCCAAGAAGCAAGACTCAAGACTTCTGTGAATACACTGAGTTTTCATAATGTTCCCTCTATGCCAGATGTGTTGGTATCATTTCCGCTTGCTTTGCACTATGCCCACACTCTGAGGCCTACAAGAGTTATTCCTCAGAGGTGGTGTTTCAGATTATTCACCCAATGGCACTTGGGATACAAATCCTGCTTTAGGCTTATGTATGGCCATGTGTAGTGCCATTACCATTGTCTGTCAGTGCTTCACCAGACAGACCTTTCCACCTCCAGCATTTTCTGCTCAACTTTTTTTACTGCTTTATCCTTTTTATAGACAAAACATTCAGGGATATGTCAACTCATATGCTGAAAGGAGTCTCATAGGAGTTTTTTTTTTCCTATCACTCAAGCCAACGCAAGAAGGTACTTTCCCTTAGACCATACTTGTAAAACTCATATTTCCATTTATGGGAATAGATTCTAAGAATTCAATAAAGCTGCTAATAACTTCTGCCCAACCTTTACTGTGGTTTCCTTCTTGCTTCTGTGTTTTCTTTTCACTTTTGATGACAGGCTAATCACTCATGGGCCCAGATTATCCTGATATCAACCTCTTCTCTGGTCTACAAATGCTCTCCATACTTGCATTCTGACGTTCCAGGAGCAAGGCATGCTTATGCTGCCCTGCATCCCTCCTCCCCTGAATTCAGGATCCTTTTCAGGTTTCAACATCTTCTGTGCTTCCGAGGCTGTCTCTGAACTGATGACCTGTAAGCACGGTTGCTTCCTGTTTCAATGGCCTGGCCTCAGCCTAATGAAGCCTGGGGAAGTTCTAGAAGTCAAAGATCATAAAAGAAATAAGTTACAGTAGAGAGAGTAGTCAGAGTGTGCATTTTTATAACGTATTAAATAAAACACCACCTGCTGCTGTTGCACTTGTCCTATCTTATAGCTATTTCTGAGGAATTCTACCTGTATCTGAACATCCTTTCTGCTGAAAAAAGGTTATTAACTGTAAATCCAGACCTGAGCCATGCATGGACATCTGATAAACTATCTTGCAGAGACTGAAGTGAAGACACATTATCAGATTGATTCAGGGCAACCATAAACTTTTATCAGAAATTAAATAACATTTGTTAAAAAAAAATAATTACTAATATACAATGAAATAAAAATTGAAGAACAAACATTAGGAAAACCCAATCACTTTTATATCTCATTTCCATTTATATTAGTACTGAACTTTTAGACTTAATATTAAATTAAACATTTTCTGCTTTTTAATAAACAGACTGCTTGTGTTCAAGGACCTCATCTGTCGGATTTTTTTTTTATTTATTTTTTTTTATCTCCCCTGTGCTGGCCCCTTATCTGTGTATGTGAAATAACAAATAGCACAGGAAAACTTTCAAGTAAGATTTTTTAATTTTTTTTTTTAAAAAGAGAGTTTTGCTCTCTGATGTAAATTATATTTGATATGGCCCTTAAGTTAAAGTTTGTACTGCTTCAGTTGCTCTTCTTTTAAGTACAAACTATTTTTAGAAAGTGATTCATACAGAGAGATTTAGTATTTCTTTACCTTGTAGGACATGGACAAAAAGTGCTCTGTAGGGAACAGTCCACTTGTTTCTAATATGACTATACACGTGTTTATTAATTATGCATTACTGCATACCATGGGGCATCTATCCACTTTAAAAACAAAAACAGCACCATAAAAAAAGAAATTAGGACTGTGTAAAATGTGTCAGAATAATGGTCTTACTTCAGTACTATACATTGTCCTTATTACCAGGGAGTTCCTGGTTGATAAGGAAACTGTCCTTAGAGAATTCTGCAGAAGTTTCTCGTGTCATAAAAAAACTTATTCCTTCTTCAAGATAGTAAATATTCTGCTTTCTTTTCACAACAGGGACAAAAGAAAATAAACTTTAATGTTCTCAATTCCTTGCTTTCTGATGCCTTTAGAATAGCCAGCTGACTGTTGTAATTGCTTGGACTACACATGGGGACCAGCTGCTTCACCAGGCCCACCAACTTTGTAAGGGTAGGTGGAAGGTGAGAGCATCTGTGTCATTGAGGTCATCCAATCAAGGAAAATTTCAATGCAAAAGAGGATCAGAAGTAAATGAGGAGGTGATAAACAAGAATACACAGAGACACAAACCTGGTAGACAAAGAATAAAAGAGACAATGCCAAAGACCTGAAGCCTGAACTGCCAATTGTTGAGACAACCTGGATCTTGTACTGATATGAAGGTGGAAACAAAAGGACTATGAGGATTTTGGCTGTTCAAGAGCAGCCTTTGAGACAATGCAAAAGTTCTGAATGAACATGTAGGAGGAGGAAATGAGGAGGAATAAAGAGGGAATTAAACAGAAATGCATTAAAAAGGGGTTGTGGGTAAGCTGGGGCCAGTCAGTACACTTGAGTCTGTCTGTACTGTCTTCTGATTAAATCCTTCCTCAACTGTCTCTATGTAATCTGTCTCATTTGTGAGTGCTGTAAGGATTTAGTGTCAGCTACTGCTGAGAACTTTGAGTGGATTTAGTGCCAGTGACTGGAGCCAGGCCTGTGATCTGTGGTTTCATCTGCTGGAGCAAATGGAAGTCAGAGCTCCAGCCACTGGCATGAGACTGGCAGGCATCCCATGTGTAACGACTGCCTGGGGGCACTGGGGTGAGCAAAGCAAGTGACAGGCTCAGCAACAACAGTGACAGCAGGATTGTGGGTCACAGCCTGTGTGCCTGGTGCCAGCTGCAAGGGTTTGTGTGAGACTTTGTATCTTCCTCAGACCCGGAGTGCATGGAAGTGTTTTTTGTAATTCACTAGCAAAATTTAAGCTGAACAAGCCAGTGAATAGAAAATCCATGGGCAAAATCATGGATAAGAGCACCTGGGATCCAGGTAGGGATACCAGGCAGACAGAAAGGCTGTCCTGGTACTTGGGACACTGCAAATGTGCATTTGTTTGGGAACCTGGAGAGTGTTGTGTTTGGGCCTTCAGTCTTGACCAGCTGAAGGACAAGAAGGGGACTTGGCTGACTGCATTTCTATATATGACAGCATGTCTATGTTATATGTGAGTCTTGGTGATGTTACATGTGGGTGCTGTCGAAGGCAGCAGCTGGTCTGTGTCCTCTGTGTGTGTGTGTGGCTGGGTTACACATTCAACTTTGCTGCTGTCTGAACCTGCAAACAGTTTCAACAGGGAAAGCAGCACCTGCATACATTATCTTGGGACAGAGACCCCAGGCTGTGCTCCAGTGGCCACTATGAGGTATCCCTGACCTCAGAGTCCATTGGAGAGAACATACCCTTAACATTCCATGGTTCCTTTGTCTTGAGAGAGGAAATTTGCTATCTGCAGCAGCTGCAGAAGAGGCAAATGCTCTGAGAGCATTCTGTTGCTTCTCTAAAGGCACTTCATTTCTTTTTATGGCTTATATTCTTAGGACAGGAGAGACGATCATTTGTATTATGTATTATGAGGAAGACCAACCATATCATGTGACTGAGTAAAAAAAATATGCCAGTCTTTCCTGGAGGTATGATGGACAGGAACACTTCACCTTGGGGGTAACTTGAGGCAGCATAATATCGGAAAAGTATGTGTTGTGTATTAGAAAAGAATTATATGAAGCAGTGGCAGAGAGATTTCACACTGATCTCTAACCACCTCTGAGAAATGCAAAATTGAGTGCTAATACACCAGGACACTCAAGTCGGCTCCTGACGTACATTTTAAGAAACTCAGGATAAATTCAGAAGCTTGGTGGGGCTACTTCAAAACTGCCAAAGAGCAACCGTATGCAGAATTAAGCCCACAGGATTTACCACATTAGGTAAGCATCCTGTCTCTGAGGCTACCTCTGCCTCAAGTTTAAGATTTGTATGTTTAATGCATAATGATTCCCTTTTAATTACTTTGTACACTACACACACCTGTTTGTTTTCTTGTTCCTTTCCAAAAAATAATCAAAGAGAGAAATTAATGAAGGACTGGTCAATGGTAAAGTCACTTCTAGTTAATGTGCTCAGTTTATATTAATTCAGTCATACTAAGTCGTCTGGCAAAACTTTTGTGTTCTTTTTCAACATTGGGGAAGTCTCATGAGAATTGTCATAAAGAGAAGACCTATACTATTTGCAGGGTCAGTCATGCAGTAGCCATGAACAATATCATTGTCTTCACAGGGAGACTGTAAATAGACTGATCCTTCCTGTCTTTATACACAATTCTGAACTTTGATTTCATTGTCACTGATTCATATATGTGGAAATTTGCAAAGAGCTAAGTCTGGGATGCAGCCTGCTATATCAGCGACATTTCTTGTAATTCTTTAAGCATTCTGAAATGACAGATTTGATCACAAAGAAGTAGTTACTTAAATGATTTTTTTAAAAAGAAAATATAATAAAAAAATTCTCTATTGTTCTCAAGAATTATTCCAAGGATATTTCATTTCTTTCCTACAGAGAGAGAGAGGTGGAGTCAACAGGTTTTGTTTAATTCCAAGCAGATTATGTAAAAGATTTTTTGGTAACTTTTAAAGGGGAACCAAGGAGAAATTTCTAGGAAGGAAATACAGGACTTACAAAGAAAAATGGAAGAAGAGACAAATACTGAAAGGGCTTTAGGAAGATGAAGAGTGACATTTGCAAACTTTGCAGTTGAACTAGTGCTAAAATAAACAGAAGCTATCATTTGCTTAGGCTGGTCTATCCAGTCTGGAATGGAATATACTCTTTTGAGGCAGAGTGTGGGGAAAATTTGCCACCTGGAAAAAAAAAATAAATAAAAAATTTAACTTTATTCTATTTCTCTGCTTAGAAAATTAGTCTTTTATAAGACTATAAGACTTGAAAAGCAGAAATACTTTCAATGTTATGAAGATGTCTCAGTTCCAACATTTGTTGCCCAAGTTGTGTAGAAGCAAAGGTGCCATATGCAAAATGATTTCTCAGAATAAGAAATGCTCTAGAGAAACAGAGAGAGACTTTGCTGGGTTGTAAACGAAACTACACTGCTTTAATCAAACACTAATGATAAAAAGAAAAAATATATAATCATATACAAATGTATTCAAGAAATGTACAAAACCACTGTTGCCTCCCCCCACCCACAGCAACTTCCACAACACTCTCCATAGCTGAGAACAGTCCCGAACTACTGGAGAGAGAGTAGAGTTATAAGGGTCAGGAGAGCTCAAGCCTAGGGGTCACTGGTGATGGATGGAGAGAGTCCTTCCTGGATGCTGGCCATGGATGGAAGGTTCTATATTTTACCAGATGTCAAATTAAGTATTCTCTCCCAGAGTCAGATTACCTTGAGGTACACATTGTACTTCTCCATCTTCCATCATCACACACCAGCTATGTCCAGGTCCCTGAGCAAAAGCAACACCCCAGACAGGTTTACCTTTGCCTGAAGCAGGATAGACTGAAACACTATTAGCCAGCAGTCTTTCACATACCACAGGGACTTTACCCCCATCTGCAGTATGTAAAAAGTCTGACCGAGCAGGACCAGCCCCACTGATGGATGCCCCGGTGTTAACTGACCAGGTGGTCTTTGCCAAATTTTTGTCCCAGTTCTTGGAAGTTCCACCACCCATTGCCTTTAATGCAGCTTTTAAAAGACCACTGTACCTTTCAACTTTCCCTGAGGCTTGTGCATAATACGGGATATGGTATATCCATTTGATACCATGCTCTTTAGTTCAGTCAGTCACAAACTGCTTTTAAAATGAGTCCCACTGTCTGACTCAATTCTCTCTGGAGTACCATGTCTCCATAAGATTTGCTTCTCAAGGCCAGGATAGTATTCCTGGCTGTGGCATGAGGCACAGGATATGCCTCCAACCATCCTGTACTTGTTTCCACCATTGTAAGCGCATAGCGCTTACCCTGGCGGTTCTGAGGCAATGTGATGTAGTTAATTTGCCAGGCCTCCCCATACCTGTACTTTGACCACCTCCCCTCATACCACAGAGGTTTCAACCGTTTTGCCTGCTTAATTGCAGCACGCATCTCACAGTCATGGATCACCTATGCAATAGTGTCCATGGTTAAGTCCACCCCTCAGTCACGAGCCCATTTGTATGTTGCATCTCTGCACTGATGACCTGAAGTGTCATGGGCCCACCGAGCCAGAAAAAGCTCACCCTTATGTTCCGAGTCTATTTGGAACGTCTGAGCAGCCTCATCTGCTCGCTGGTTGCATCGATGTTCCTCAGTGGCTCCACTCAGAGGCACGTGTGCATCTACATGATGCACTTTTACCACCAGTTTCCCTATCCGAGCTGCAATGTCTTTCCACAGATCAGCCACCCAAATAGGTTTACCTTTTCACTGCCAATTGTTCTGCTGCCACTGCTTCAACCAACCTCACGAGGGCATTTGCTGCCATCCACGAGTCACTGTTGAGTCTCAGCCACCCCTGTGTACATATATACACAAATGAATCCATAAACACATGAATGTAAGTGGTTAAACAATATAAAATCTAATTAAAATAATGGGTAACGCTAAGAATTTACCTGCTATTGAAATCTAAATAATAGGGAATATAAAAATGACACATGTTTTCCTGGGCCACAATTCCAACAGCCATCTGCAATGAAACAAAGCCAAAATTCAAAATAGACATTAATGATTTTTTTATTCCTTTCTTTCATAAAGTGAGAGTGATTTCATAAAGCGCTAAGTATGTACTTTTGCATATTGCCTCCTCTAAAGCTGACTTCTCTCAAGCATCTAAAGAAAAGTTTGATTTCTGCTAGCCCCATTTGGAAATCCCAGTCTGAATGACTTTATCTTCCATTCATTCCACAGGACATTAAAAGTCTTCTGCATTCATCTATTGGATGCTTTATCTCAATTTGTTAGTGAAAAGCTTTCTTTTTTCTATACTTGTTTGAATTTTATTGCACTTGTTTTTCTTAATTCAGTTAATTCATTCTGCATGTTAATGTAATACAACAAAGTTGGTAAATTATGATTCAGAATTCTTTAATTGTTCAGAGCAGTCACATCAATAGAAAAGGGAAAAAATGTAATGAGAAAAATAATATCACATTTGTAAGGGGATAATTTAATTTTCTTTTTTTGTATGACTGGTTGCAATTCCTCTTCATAGATAAGGAAAGTTCACTAATTATTGTTAGTGTTCTCTTGCAAATGATATCCTGAAATTTAATATTGTAATATATAATACTTAAAGCTGTGGATGTACATCAGCTAACATTTTAAGGTAATGCCCATTAAGATCAATGTCAATTAACCACAATTCTTTGTTTGAATATCAATCAGGCATATTTAATTTACCATTAGTCTTAGCAGAATGATGTATTAGTCAATTAAGATAACATTGACTGAGAATCTTAATTAGATATTTAAGTCTTCAGCCAGATTAAAGACTAATCTAAACATTGCTTTCCATACCTTCTCTTTGTCTAGAATATCTGATACTGATTCAAGTAAATATATCCACTTCCACATCAACATAAACTGGCTTTTTTCAAGTCACACTGATTTTCTGTGCTTTCTTTTATCTCCTGGAATTTAGTATTTCCATCCATTTTTTTCTAAACCTTGCATACAAGTTTTCTCAAGCTGAATAAACCCATTGCAATGAGCTGTTACTTAGCTGCAGAAATGTATTTTCCAAAGCAGTCAGGAAATTATTCCTAAGATAGCTAGTCACCAGCTGCTACAAAAGAAAGATTTTGCCTGAATCACAAACTTACAACCCCTACTTTTTTTTGCTGAGTCTATTGTACAGTTAGAAAAATGAGCTGAAACCCTTCTCTGTGCCTTATTTGCTAACCAAGCTTCTTGTTAATTTAGTTTGCAGCCATAGGTCCTACCTCTGTTATCCCTTGCCACCTGTGCTCAAATAACCATGTCTGTTTACCCTGCACATCCCTGCTCTGACAGTTTTGTCACTGACTGAAGTAAGTCTTTCCTTCCATGGGTGGTGGTAAATAACAGCAGAGTCCTGTTTTGTAGCATTTAGCTAGGAATTAAAAAGAAAGAGGAAAAAAATCAAAGAGAAAAGAACGCCAGAAACTGAACTCTGAATACAGCATTTTCTATTAGACAGCAAGAAACACAAAAGGAGAAGAAAATATCGTGTTTCAAGTGAATCGAGGCACATAAATTTGTTGTTTTGATTTTCTGTAATATAACAAAAACCTCAACAATTAAATAAAATATTTCAATGTTGTTTGTACTCAATTTAAACAATATGAAATATAAGTTGTTTTCAGCATTTGTTTATGAAAGTTTTAACATTTGGAGGTTTCATTGTTAAATGGAACAAAATAATTCTGTAATCTCATGAAATCCAGGGTTCATAATGCTGCATTTAGGAATACTCATGGCTGAAAAGAAATTAAAGACTCGTTCCAAATGGAGAGCAACACTGTCTGTATTATACAGGAGTTTATTTATGTGCCAGTTAATCAAAGGTGAATCACAATTAGTGAGAAATAAATATTGCATATATTTGAAATGGGTAAACTATTTTAATTAATTGAGCTAACCATTGCTGGAATAGCTACAGATTTACAGAATCATTAATACAGAACCAGTATTTAAATAGCTAGGTTAGCTGTATCTCATTGAACAGATTTTCTCTAGCTTAATTTCAGGGATAGTGGCTTAATCTTCATATAATTTATTGTTAAATAATCTGTTAATTGAATAGGGTTTTTTGACAGTTATATCATAGAATTATCATAGAGTCATCTGGTTGGAAGGGACCGTGAAGATCATCAAGTCCAATCTTAACCTAAATCTCCCTACCATAACCAAATTTACACATTCAGTGATTAAATCATGCTGCTAAGCACTATATCTACATTTCTTTTAAATACTTCCAGGGATGGTGAATCCACCATCTCCTTGGAAAGCCTGTTTCACTGTCCAATCACTCTTTCAGTAAATAAATTCTTTCTAATACCCAGCCTAAACCTCCCCTGATGCAGCTTCAAACCATTTCCTCTCATCCTGTCATTCACCTGAGAGAGGAGGCCAACTCCCAACTTCCTCCAGCCTCCTTTCAGGCCATTGTAGAGAACAATGAGGTCTCCCCTCAGCCTCCTCTTCTTCAAACTAAACAATCCCAGTTCCCTCAGCCTCTCCTCATAGGGCTTGTTCTCAAAACCTTTCACCAGCTTGGCAGCTCTCCTCTGGACATGCTCCAGCAACTCTACATCCTTCATGTAGTGAGGGGCCCAGAACTGCACACAGTATTTGAGGTGTGGCCTCACCAGTGCCGAGTACAGGGGCACGATCACCTCTCAACTCTGTCTGGCCACACTATTCCTGATGCAGGCCAGGATGCCATTGGCCTTTGTGGCCGCTTGGTCACACTGGCTCATGTTAAGTTGGCTGTCAACCAGCACCCCCAGGTCCTTCTCTACCATGGAGCTTTCCAGCCACTCATCCCCAAGCCTGTAGCTTTGCATGGGGTTGATTGTGACCAAAGCGCAGGACACAGCCCTTGACCTTGGTAAACCTAACACAGTTGGCCTCAGCCTTTTGATCCAATCTGTCGAGGTCTCTCTGCAGAGCCTTCCTACCCTCAAGCAAATCGACACTTCCTCCCAGCTTAGTGTCATCTGCAAACTTACTTAGGAAGCACTCCATTCCCTCATCTAGGTCATTAATAAAGATATTGAACAAGACTGGACCCAAAACTGGGATGAGCCCACTGGTGACCAACCACCGGCTGGATCCAACCTCATTCACTACAACTCTCTGGGCTCAGCTTGCCAGCCAGCCAGTTTATTTTACCCAGCAGAGAGTGTACCTGTCTATGCCACGATCCACCAGCTTCTCTAGGTGAATGCTGAGGATGTCAAAGGTCTTACCAAAGTCCAGATAGACAATGTCCACAGCTCTTTCCTCATCCACCAGGTGGGTCACCTGATCATAGAAGGAGATCAGGTTAGTCAAGCAGGACCTGCCCTTCCTGAACCCATGCTTGCTGGGCCTGACCCTATGGCTTATCCTACACTTGCCATGTGAGCGCACTCAAGATGAGCCTCTCCATTATTTTCCCTGGTACTGAGATCAGGCTGACAGGCCTGTAGTTCCCAGGGTCCTTCTTCGGGCCTTTCTTGTAGATTGGGCATCACATTGGCAAGCTTCCAGTTGTCTGGGACCACCCCTGTTATCCAGGACTGTTGGTAGATGATAGAGAGAGGCTTGGCAATCTCCTCTGCCAGTTCTCTCAGAGCCCTCGGGTGAATCCCATCTGGCCCCATAGATTTTTGAGTGTGTAGGCAGTGCAACAGGTCTCTGACTGCATCCTCATGGATTGTGGGGGGTAGTTCTCTCTCCATCCTTATATTCCATCTCTGGAGGTCGATTATCCTGTGGGCAGCTGGTCTGACTATTAAAGATGGAGGCAAAGAGGGCATTAAGTATCTCAGCCTTTTCTTCATCCTTGGTTGCCGTGTTCCCCTCCTCATCCAACAAGGGATGGAGATTCTCCCTGGTTCTCATTTTGCTGTTAATGTATTTGTAAAACCTTTTTTATTGTCCTTAATGGTAGTGGCCAGATTGAGTTCCAGCTGGGCTACTGCCTTTCTAATTTTTTCTCTGTATATCCTCATGGGCTCCCTGTAATTATCTTGAGTTGCCCTCCCTTCCTTCCAAAGGTGGTAGACTCTCCTTTTCTCCTGCTGCTTGGAGGCAGGAGGGGAGGGCATCCTCAGCTTCATGAGGAGACTCTGTCTGCTGGCTTTGACTTAGAGTGTGGCTCCACCAGTCTATCTCCCTCTCATACTCCCTGATACTTCTCCACCTTTCCAATTTCTCGTCCAGTTCTGCCATTCGGCTAAGCCGATCATTCACCTGCTCACACCACACAAAAGCATCCTTTCTGCTTTCCTCTGGCATCAGAGCCAGTCTCAGGCACTCCCTGCAGTCAGACACTTGGACAGCTATATGTTTCTGAGGGAGTTCTGTTTGGGTTCCCATATTCCTCCTAGCAATGGCTTTTGACCATGTGGTCACCATGATACATATATATATATATACACACACATACACAAACACTGCCTGAAATATGTAGTATATATAACTGCCTGAAAGTAAACTCCTGTAGCAACTGATAACCAACTAGCTAACTGCTAGCTCCTAACTGCTAAATGATTCCCACCACCACACTCCAGTTCTTCTCTCCCTTCCCCAGGTTACAGCTCCTCAGGACCCTGCCCGCGCAAACTGCCCCGTGCAAACCACTGCCCCATGCCCCTGTTTGCCTGCCCTTGTTTACCTGCTCCAGTTTACCTGCTCTGAGTCACTTGCGCTCCCCAGGGGCACTTAAATCTTCCACGCGGCTCCTGGCCACGTTTCTTTCCAGGCCTAAATGGCTGCCATGGACTCAGGCTGTGAGTGGGAGGGTCCTAGAGCTCAGAAACCCTGTTGCACAGCAGGATTGAACCCGCTCCTCAGGCTCACCTCAGTCACTACTGCTGCGGTCTCACTGACAGAAGAAAGTTAAAGATTACTTAAGAAAGGTACCTTTTTTCTAAATAATTTTTCAAAAGTTTTTAGTGAGGTGCTGGTTTCACTTCAAAAGTATCTGTTCTTCTTAAGTGAGTAAGAAAACTCTTCTTTAGAGGTGGACTGGAAAAACGAGTGTTATAATATTGTTACTGATCTCATTGTACTCAAGATAACTGTAATGTAAAGGTTTGGAAAGAAAAAATAGTGTTAAACTTGCCTTGTTTCCCTTTTTCCTTTTTCCTATGCACACATTAACTGATATGGGATGGTAAGTTGGGTGAAATTTTGATTTATTGCAGTATGACAGTTCTTTCATTCTCATGAAAGTAGATTGTATTATGAAGTATCAAGAGCAAGAAATGGTGAGGCATTGAAGAGCATAGAGAAAGACAGTTGGATAAAAAGACAATTGGAGTTTTGTAAAAGATCACAATCTTAGGTAAAGAAAATTGAAGACCATAACCCTTTCAACCATCTACCATTCAGAAAATGCTGACAGGAAATTTTTTGTTCCAAATATTGCTTTAGAAGAACTGTGCTAGAAGCTGTTTTTTTTACCTTTTAGAGTTCTCCGTAGTACACAGCTTTGAAAACAATTCATGGACCTCTCTAAGCACTTGTTGAATATGTCCATGAAAGCCCTGAAATTCTTCATGATCTTTTGGCATGCTTTAAAAACTGTATACTTGCAATTTAGAAAGAGTGGTTTAAGCTTTTTCTTCTTTATTCATGTGTCTTCTATTCCTATTTGCAATACATAGAGTGTTAGAAAGAAATTATGAGAAAAACATTCTTCATGAATAAATTATTTGTAGTTGTGGGTTTGTTTTTGGTTTTGTTGTTTAGGTTTTGTTCCCCCCCACAAAAAAAAAAAACCCACACAAAAAACCCCAAAAAACAACTGTATTTTCTTAAAATGGCTTTCAGTTTCTGCATTCTTTGCTTCAGTCTTCCTATCTCTCACAATCTTTAGTTTTTCATCTATGCCTGAAATCTCCTCCAAAGATTCCATCTAAAATATACAAAAATATTTGCTAAATACTTCCAGCTCACAAAGTCCTCCTCCAAAAATCATATTCAGTTTCCAAATATCAGGAATTTTTTTCTCAGGAGATTTTATAATTAATTGTATATTATTAAACAGGTTTTATTTAATTTTGCATTCTTCCGTATTGCATGGATTTTAAATACTGTCTGAATTTTGCATATGGACATGTGCTCTAATTTAAATGCCCAACTTCACAGAGCTAACTGATAACACTCTGTAGTTTCCATACTGTTATAACTCACCCAGTGCAGAATGTAGTGGAGGTCTTTACTTAATTAGCCACGTGCCCTTGCCTACGCTAACATTCATAGCCTGATGCTTCAGGCTCTCTGTAAGGACTACACTTTCCTAAGTTAGATTCCTAAAGTTGGGATGGCTGAGGAAGAGAAAATATATGTACTAAATGGCAAATACAAAAAAGGTTCTCCATCTTTTATCTCTGAAAGACCAAGGCCAGTTAGTTTAAAATGCAGAGCTCCTATGGCTTTCAATAAGAATTGATAATGTGGAGCTCAGTTGGACCTCAGAGACCTTTTTTTTTTCATTAAAAAGAGACCAAGCCAAAGTTATTTACAAAACAAAGAAAGTAACTTAACTCTAGATCTCTAGATAAGAGGGAAATAGATTTTTTTCTAGTATATTTATTCTATTTTCTTATCATATTTTATTAAACAGTCTACAGGAAAGAATAGTATTATGTTAATATGCCTATCACTTGCAATTTATTTTCTGTATTTGTAATTCATCTTTAATGACTCAAACTGTAGTACATCTTGGAAATACGCATTCCTATTACTTCTGTAACCTTAACAGAAAGGCAAGGTTTTTTAACTATCAAAACTCAAAGCTTTCAAATAATAAATTACAAGTTTCAAGCACAGATCAAGCTCAGTTATTATTTCATTTAAATGTGAAATGGCAAGGAAGTGATCATCTCTCCAATTCAAGGACTTCCAGATTGTTGGCAGAAAAAAACTAGTGTTCTCTAATCAGGGGATGTAATTGTTAGATTTACAGGCAAACCTCATTTCTCAAAAAGTAATTCCAAGCAATGTTCATCTTATCCATCTGTATGTAACCCTACTTTTTAAATTTGTGGCTTTAAAAAAAATAGTTTGCTTACTTCTACAATGGAAAAATATAAGTAGAAACTCCCGCTGTTGTTAGATGATCAGTGTTTCTGAAAAGGAACTTTTCAAGACAAAAAAGAAAAAAAAAAGTAGGAATATAAATGTTAGTTTTGTGAATATATAGATATTATGAATCTGATCTGAATTGTCCAGGAGAAGACAGCATATTTACTGTTTATTAACCTTTTGTTTCACTATACAGAATATGGGTAAACAGCTCAATACAACTGATTTTTGATACTGTTTGAAACTTGCTACCAGTTGGTTAGTTGTTTCTTCATTAAATCCCTGAATTTCTTATTTACAGTTAATTTCTTTTCTTGGTATCAAGCTGTTGGATTAAGCACAACTTCTTTAACATTTATTATTTCAATTTCTTATTTTCTTCTTTAAGACAAAAGAAACGAAGTTTTATATTACACAGGACTATCCAAACCTACACAATAAGTTCTTTCAATGCTTGGTACATATACTTATTTCAGTTTCCATCTCCCAAGGCTTCTTCATTTGCAGGCCCTGTAATTAAGCTGAGTACAACTTACTTAATATAAAATTTCCTTACTTTTAAGGCATTAATACCAAGGCATATTGATCAGTGACAATGGTGGCCACATAAAAAGAGAAGTAAACAGCAATATGGAAAGATCATACCAATGTATGACTAAATGAATAAAAAAATCTGAGTAATTATTTACTTCTGAAAGCATTACAGAGGTGAAAGCAGAAGCTGTTGCTTTCAGACTTGAAAACAAATAAAAGGATTAGATTAACATAAGTAGCTGATCAGAAAATAGTTGGATACCACAATCCCATATTAAATTCTCAAAGCTGTGTTAAACTAGGATAAAAGATTCCATTTGAGCACAGAGCTCTGACTGGGAGACTTTCCAGTTGGTATCAGCTGCTACCTAAAGAGTGATGGCAATTACAGTAAATCTGTTCCAGTTATTCCCTCAGAAACTTTAGTAAGTAGCTTCTGTGTAAGAGGATACTTAAGTTATAGTGGTTATAACAACGAATCCTAAAGCTATAATTGACAAGAACATTAGAAAACAAGGAAAAATATTTAAGGAAGGGATGAAAGCCAGATAACTTAAAAAAAGCTGTACAAGATCTAAAATTAAAATATTTTTAGTTGAAACCACAGTCTCCCTTGCTCTAATATTGTTAAGACATACAGAGTAACAAATTATTCAATAATACTCGAGAGAAATCTAAGAAACTTCAAAGAGTCAAGAGAAGACTTTGGTAGCTTTCAAACGCAGAAGAGCATATTTAGTGCTGAAGAGCATCTGGATATCCTGGTTAACAGTAACGAAAATTATGTATGGATAAAAGATGTGGAAAAATTGTTTCAGTGAGTGTTTCTGTCTATGAATAAAGTCTAACCTGAGTATGTCAATGAAACAATTAGGAAAACAGCAGAAAGTACCATGAACAAGTGATACGCAGTTATGGCCTAAGCCATGAAATCTCTGCATTTGAGGCTAATGTAACATTTCAAAATAATGTTTGCAAACAAATTTACTGCACTGATAAGGAATGACACAAATGTTAATTGACAGTGAGTCATAAAGCTGTATCAGAAGTGGAAATTATCTGTTAATAAGGTCAGATCATTTTAATAATTGCACAGTGCTGGTACTGTATTGGAAAGCAAAAAAGAAAATATAATCTTCGGATTGACAGGTGTATTATGAAGATTGTCTAATTGCAGGAGCTGTCAGGAAAGTATATTAAGCTCTTAAGCTATTCCCATTTTCTATTATACAGTAAAGTTGAAAGGGTCTTGTAAAAGATGCTTTCCAATTTAGTGATACATGTGAAAAATATGCCTCATCTATTTGCATCACTTCTGGGAAATCACAAAATGTCTCAGTATCTCAAAATAAATTGCCATTAATTTTAAATTTAACAATAAATACAGTTACAGAAAATAATCACAGAGGAAACCTCAGAATAACATAGCAGTTATTTTAAGAGTTAGGGACTAAACCGTTTCCATGGAGGGTTGAGACAGAGTTGAATAGTTGACAGTGCCTGTTATAACTTTCGACTAATGCTCTCCAGACAGATATGCAGGATGGAACTCCCACACACAGTGTATTGAAAACAATCAGATTTTATCTGTGTGGAAGAACCCTACTTTCTTCCCCAGTCACTGGTGATTTTGTGTTGGAAGAAGTTGCATATAGAAAAAGCTCTAATCTTCTACCTGTGGTTCTGTAGTTAGATCTACCTGGCCAGGACTACAGACAAGGGAGTCAGAGGTGGGGTCACCGTGCTCTAGAGGACAAACACAAGTTTGAGACTGGTGCTGGCACATGATATTTGCTTGTGGAGCTTGTTAAACATATTTGAATTGTCAGGCTGAGAAGCCGGGGAGCATCACTCCCACTGTGCCATATATGTACTGTCTGCCAGCACTGCTTGAAGAGACTGGAGGCAGTGGGAGCAGTATGATATCGTTAGAGTTCGTGTCTCCAGTACAGTAACAGCTGTGACAAATAGGTATTCCTTGAGAATTCATCTTGAAACTGAACACAGCAGAGGACAAAGAAATCTAATAATCCAGCTAAATCAGAGGTCTGGGTATCATGCTCCGAAAACAGTCCCTGTAATATACACAGGTCCCAAGGGGCAATCTGAGAGAGCAGGAAGAAGATCTCCAAATGTCAGTGCCTTATGCTGAATTTAGAACCCATTAAAGAGAATAGTACTGTTGCTATAGATCCCTTGAAGATTCTGGTCAAGGTTTTGAAAAACACCTCAGTGTTTTCCCCTGTATGCAATCTTTAAAAAGCTGTGATTTTGAACATCCATGTTGCAGCATTCCTGGAGCCTTGATGCTTCGTTCTGGAGCTTTGATGATTCTGATCCAAATATGAAACTTCATTAGTCTATAGGAAGTAGTGGCTGTCTATGAGAGTCATCACATTCTCACAGCACAAAAAAAAAAAGACTACTACTCTACCAGTACCTTTTTTCTTAAACATATATTGTGTGTGTTTTATATGGTTGTCGTATTGCACACAAGAGTTTTAGAGACTAGTGTGGTTCTTCATAACTGGAATAAGAACATGTTTTTGACATATACAAGAAATGTTTCAAATGCATGCATATTACAATTTAATCTGTAAAATTTATTTCTTGAGGTTAATTTGGTATGCATAGATTCATAAAAAAGTCTGCTCATGCCAAAAATTCTTCCTTACTAGGTATTCCTTAAAAAAACCCCTGGAATAAATGCTAAAAGAAAAGCAGAATTGACACTGTTTGATAATGAAGTTATGCTCCAATTATCTGATGAATAATGCAATCACTGGTGAAAAATTGGACTTTTAAGCAGTTTGAATGCATTTCTGGATAAAACCATCCTTTCAGTTTAAATAAGATGTATTTTTATGAATTTTTTTTTTCTTCATTGTTTTATGAGTTGTTGATGCAAAGCTCTACTTTTTTACCTGGCAAGGAAATTTGATAAGTCAGTCATTTTCTGCAATTACTCTCAAGAGCCACTTTTTTTCTTGTTTGTAGTTAAAATCAAGAATGAGAACAGAAATGTTTGTGAGCTTACACAGTTTTGAATTTAAAAAAAGTAATTACTTTTTGAACTTTCTTTTTCTCCTGAAAACTGATATTTCTGAATATTGTTCAGACTCCTGTAATTAAAACTAAACAAAGCAAACCAAACCAAACAAAAAAATTAAAATCTTCCATGGTCACCTTTTCTGATTCAGATAGATATGTAAATTATATTTTTAGAACCCTGATAACATCTGTGTCCACCTGAATTGCAAATAGTTTGCCACCTCAAAAGCCTCATTAAAATAGCCCTTAAAAACTACCTGATTGGACATGTGGTACTTATGTTTCAATCTGTTTTGAGGGACTGGAAAAGAAAGTCAGTGCTACCAAGTTGTCAAGCTGCCAGGAATTATTTCAAACAAAGATGTCAGGACAAATGCTAAGATGAAAATTGAGCTGTTTCTATATTTTAGGAGCTTGTGAAAATGGAGGCACAGAAGGCCTTAATTGCTTGCATACAGCTTTTACAAAAGCTGTATATCTGCTCTGAACCTAGAGAGGCAGCAGTTTTTAGCTGGTTATGTGTAAGTAAATAAATTGCAGGAAAAGGAGATGGAAAAAATATGTCTGTTGGAAGTACTGTTTAGGCCACTCAGTCCCTATAGGAAAATTAGGGCCTTAGTTGCAGGGTCAGGTGGTATCCTACAAAATTTTTATTGTCACCTAAATGTGCAGTCACCAGTTATAACTTCCCATGAATATTTAGTTAATTGCTATATCTGCAGTACCTTAAATTTCAGAAAAAAACCCACAAAAATAACTTGAGAAATATCTAACCAATTCTTTCTGAAGATTGATGATGGAATGATGGCAAATTCATAAGTATTTTGAAAAAGGACTTAAACAGCTTGGTGAACTTCCCTGGTAAACTGGGGAATCCTAATAATGAAATTTTACAATTTTCTTTGTAAATTTCAGAGTCTTTCGTACAGGAGTGAGGTATTACCTAGCTTTTCAGAGGTAACATTGGTATCTTGAAAATGCTAACCATTTTAGCTATAGACTTTCTCCCATTTTCTCAGTCTTGTGCTTGGATTACTATCTCAGAACAACAGTTACGTCTTCTGTGTGATGACACCATCTTTCAAAAACTTGTCTTCAGCTGTAGCATGCACCACAAAGTCTCTATCCCAGGATCTTCTGGTTCCAGTTATATTTTCATATCTTTATTGGGGATGTGGTTTAAAAAAAAATCCCCAAAGAAATAGTTAAATATATTGTGCATTCTGTAGAAAAGTTTATAATCACTGATGTAATGACAGATAACATCTAGAAGGTAATGGAGTTCTCTTCCTTTGACTAAAGGACTGTTTGTCATGACATTATTTTCTATTGCCTTCTCTCTCATGGCCTATAGTTTTGGTGAAAAACCTGCAGTAGGCTCCCTTTAATCATGGTAACCATTCATTGTTAGAATTCGTTCTATAGTTCTGTGGGAACCAAAGAAAAGAGAAATAGTAGCAGTCAATAATCTGCAAGTGCCTGAACAAGCTTCTATACTTTAAGAACTAAAAAACCCCACACCATATATATATTCTATATCTGTATAAATGCATGCTTTAGTGCCTATGATGTTAAAAATATAAGCCTTCAAAAAATGTGATTAGCTGACACACGAGGCATTTTAGAATACGCTTCCAGAATAGCTGTGGCACTAGTTCTTACTAAGCTAATATTAATGTAAATCAGAAGTAATTCCTGTAGCATCTGGGAAATTCTGACAACATTATAGCACTGTAATGGAAATCAGAACCTGACAAATTCATGAGGTGCAGCTACCCCAAAGTATTTGCAAAGGCTATTGAAGTCAGAATTAAACTTGTAAACCCAAAATAACTCAGACATGAGTCCAAATTCTGTTCCTAAATAGTCTCACTGTGACTTGGTATCGCTGTATGTTTTGTTGTGTACACTATTGAAAGATGCAGATAATATGGCAGAAAGACAAAAATTAAGGAGGAATCTAATTTTTTTTTTTTTTTTCTTGGTAAATTTAAAGAGTCATTTAATCTTCTGATGAAGTTACAGCTGAGAGAAAAAAAGACACCTGCTTTGAAGTAGGACTAGTTCATTACATGGGTTAAGTCAGATTCCTAGGTGCAGAACTGAATTTTACATTTTAATGCCCTCTTTAGTAATTCTAATTCCTCAGTATGTTGTACAGTAGAGAACAAAATTCAGGCAATATTCTACACAGGGTAAGCTCTATCAAATTCTCTCTATTTGTCCTGTGTCTTGTCTAGTGAACTCAGTGGACAAGTTATGCTTTTACTGTACTACAGTAGTTTATTATTGCATTTTGACTCGCAGAATTACTAACAGTATTTAAAATTTTAGGGTTCTGAGCTTTATATTCAAGTAGCTCCTCTGATTAAATAAGTGTAAAACTTCAGAATCAAACTCTGCAACTGGACTTACTCATATATATGAATGAAATAAGTGTATAACTGCTTTTAGAACCAAGCTGTGAAGTGAAAATTAAAACATGTTATGTGTTTGAGGGTTTTCTTAATGGCTTTTATATATGTGTAAAGAAGTTATTTCAGCTTGCCGTTAGGAATGTTTTTTACAATAATAATACTAACAGAATTGAGAAAAAAGCTTTTGTTATTATCTGATCAAGATATCATATTATATGATCAAGATGGGATCAAGTGTACCCTGGTGAAGTTCGCTGATGGTACCAAACTGTGTGGGGAAGTAGACACTTCAGAAGAGAGAATCACCCTGCAGAAAGACCTGGATATACTGGAAGAGTGGGCTAACATGATTTTTATGAGGATTAACAAGGACAAATGTAAGGTCTTGCACCTGGGAGAACATAATCCAGTATGCAGCACAGACTGGGATTTACCTGTAGGGAGAGCAGCTCTAAGGAAAGGGACCTGGGTGTCCTGGTGGACAACAGCTCAATATGAGTGAGCAGTGTGCTGCTGCAGCAACAAAGGACAACAGGATGCTGGGTTGCATCAACAAGCACAGAGATAAAGAAGCAGCAGAGATAAAGAAGTCATTATTCCTCTCTACTCAGTGCTTGTCAGGTCACACCTGGAACACAGTCCAGTTTTGGTCCCCACTATACAAAAAAATGTGGACAGGTGAGAGAGGGTCCAGAGAAGGGCTGCAAAGATCATCAAAGGACTGGGAAAGGCTGGAAGACCTGGGTTTATTCAACCTGGGGAAAAGAAGGGTTAGGGGAAATCTTATCACCATGTTCCAGTACTTAAAGGGTGGCTATAAAGAAGATGAAGACTCAATGTTTTTACAAGGATTCACTTGGAAAGGGTGAGGGTCCGTGGATACTAGATTCTGACTGGATACAAGAGGAAAGCTTTTCACAATGAGAGCAATCATTGGGATAATGTCCTCAGGGAAGCAATAGTGGATTCCCCAACATTGAACACTTTCAATATTCAGCTGGACAGGGGGCTGGGTCAGATGATCCTTGGAGTCACTTCCTACCTTGTATTCTATGATTCTACTATTGTATGATACTATCTGTATTGCTGATGGAAGTACAAGTTATTTAATCTGTTGCCAAGCTGATATACTGTTTCCTTTTCCTAGGTAACAAACTGGTGCCTTATTGTCTTGCAGAGCCTTAAAGCCATTTAGAATATGATCTCAAGTAATTTGGTTCATGAGAAAATATGACATGGAACATGAGTTTCAGGTGTTCCTATTCTGATTCCATCTTTATAGAGTTTAAACACTAAATGTAATTTATATATATATTTAGAACATGTAATATATCACAGGATAAAAATAATTAATTTTCCTTATTAATGAGGTAAGTGAAGGCATTTCTTTCTTCTGTTTTCCTAGATTAACCTTTGCCTCTTTCAGAAATGCTGAAAATCTTAGTTGTACCAGTGACTGCATTTCTTCTTGTTCAAAACATTGAGTCATTACCACTCAAATTAGTTAGTCTGTCTAAAATATGATAGGACATTTTAATTTATGCCAAATCGTTAGTCTATACTAAATCATTTTAACAATACAATTCCAAATTATAAATGGGAATTTATAATATTCCTACATTGTTTCCCATGATAACGAAAACAAATTGCATCACACAATACACATTAAACTGCTCCTTCAGTTATTAATTAATTAATTTATTTATTTATTTATTTTATTTGGTGTTCATTTCATTAAAGATTTTTTTCTTAATGTCTGGCTACTGAAACAGTGAAATGACATGTTCCAGGTTTCAGAAGAGCTCTACTCTATGGTCAAGTGGTTTCAGTAATTTCAAAACATCTTGACAGCATTATGTTTTCTTTTCAATCATTATGCAAGACTGAAAAAGTAGTATGTTTTAACAGATCCTCACATTTAACAATACATCTTTATTGAAGTAATTGAGTCACTGATTTCAGTACAGTTACCTTAATTTACACTGAGGGAAGGTTTCAGCTGAATGCTGTGCTTCACCTCTGGATAAATACAGCACAGGAAGGAATATTCAACTAAAATAATTTAGAGATTTGACCTGCTGTTCTTTGAGCACTGAACTATGTGATCTAGTTGTGACAATGTGTTGTTCTGCTCAGAAAAGATTTCTTCTCCTGTGACAATGAGGACACTTTATGCTTCTTTAATATTAGACAAATATTACAAAGTAAATTGATAAAACACACTTTTCATAGGTTCTACCATAATGCTTCAGTTTTCCTTCTTGTGATAGCTGGGAAGCTCAATTATACCAATGATTTATATGGAAGAAAGCAGGTCAGCTAGGAGGAGTCTAGAGTTGCTGTCCACTCATGCAGGGGTAGGGTTAGAAAAGTCAAGGCTGACCTGGAGATGAGTCTGGGAAGGGACGTGAAGGGTAACAAAAAAAAGGATTCTCTAAGTATATAAATGGCCCAAAAGACAGAGGGAAATGTGGTCCTGCTGCTGGATGGGACACAGTGACTGTGACAAAAGCCACAAAAGGTCTGAGGCACTAGGTACATTTTTGCCTCAGTCTTTACCAGGAAAAACAGTCTTCAGAAACCCCAGGCTCCTGCGACCAGACAGAAAAGCTAGAATAAGGCAAACTTACCCTGGTGGAAAAGGAAAAGTTTAGAGAGCACTTAAACAAACTGGGTATACTTCAGCCCATAGGGCCTGTAGGGTTGCACCCATGAACACTGATGGAGCTGATTAATGTCACTGGAAGGCCAAACTAGGTTCTCTTTGCACAGTCATGACAACTTGAAGACATCTGCGAACATTGGAAGAGAGGAAATGTCACTCCTATATTTAAAAAGGGTAAGAAGGAAGATCTGGGAAACTAAAAGACAGTCAGTCCTACATCACATCACTGACCTGGGAAGGTGTAATCCTTCTGGAAAGAATTTCTAAGTGAATAAATGCCAGACAGCTCACTGGTAATAGTCATCATGGCTTTATCAAAGGGAATTATGGCTGACTGACCTGATAATCTACAATGAGGTGACTGGGTTAGTGAATGTTTGGTGATATTTTTATTCTACTTCAGAAAAGCAATTGACAGTGTCTCCCCTAAATTCCTCGTAGATTGTCTGTCAAACTACAGGATACATAAATGGACAAGGAAGTTTATTAAAAACTGAAGAACCAGGTTCAGAGGGTTGTGGAAAGTGGGGTAAATTCCAGTTGGAAGCCAGTCGCTAGCATTATACTCCAGGATAATTAGATACTGGTTGAGGATGCAAAGCTGAAACTGCTAAAGTTTACAATATTTAAATGCATGTATCTCCACTATGTCATTTACAGCTGAAAGCAAATAGATCATGACAGAGATGTACAACTAACATTGTTTCACTGCTTCTAGAAGCACAGTCAATACTTTCTTTCTTTCTTTCTTTCTTTCTTTCTTTCTTTCTTTCTTTCTTTCTTTCTTTCTTTCTTTCTTTCTTTCTTTCTTTCTTTCTTTCTTTCTTTCTTTCTTTCTTTCTTTCTTTCTTTCTTTCTTTCTGTCTGTCTTTCTGTCTGTCTTTCTGTCTTTTCCTTCCTTCCTTCCTTCCTTCCTTCCTTCCTTCCTTCCTTCCTTCCTTCCTTCCTTCCTTCCTTCCTTCCTTCCTTCCTTCCTTCCTTCCTTCCTTCCTTCCTTCCTTCCTTCCTTCCTTCCTTCCTTCCTTCCTTCCTTCCTTCCTTCCTTCCTTCCTTCCTTCCTTCCTTCCTTCCTTCCTTCCTTCCTTCCTTCCTTCCTTCCCTTTCCTTTCCTTCCCTTTCCTTTCCTTCCCTTTCCTTTCCTTTCCTTTCCTTTCCTTTCCTTTCCTTTCCTTTCCTTTCCTTTCCTTTCCTTTCCTTTCCTTTCCTTTCCTTTCCTTTCCTTTCCTTTCCTTTCCTTTCCTTTCCTTTCCTTTCCTTTCCTTTCCTTTCCTTTCCTTTCCTTTCCTTTCCTTTCCTTTCCTTTCCTTTCCTTTCCTTTCCTTTCCTTTCCTTTCCTTTCCTTTCCTTTCCTTTCCTTTCCTTTCCTTTCCTTTCCTTTCCTTTCCTTTCCTTTCCTTTCCTTTCCTTTCCTTTCCTTTCCTTTCCTTTCCTTTCCTTTCCTTTCCTTTCCTTTCCTTTCCTTTCCTTTCCTTTCCTTTCCTTTCCTTTCCTTTCCTTTCCTTTCCTTTCCTTTCCTTTCCTTTCCTTCCTTCCCTTCCCTTCCCTTCCCTTCCCTTCCCTTCCCTTCCCTTCCCTTCCCTTCCCTTCCCTTCCCTTCCCTTCCCTTCCCTTCCCTTCCCTTCCCTTCCCTTCCCTTCCCTTCCCTTCCCTTCCCTTCCCTTCCCTTCCCTTCCCTTCCCTTCCCTTCCCTTCCCTTCCCTTCCCTTCCCTTCCCTTCCCTTCCCTTCCCTTCCCTTCCCTTCCCTTCCCTTCCTTCCCTTTCCTTCCTTTCCTTTCCTTTCCTTTCCTTTCCTTTCCTTTCCTTTCCTTTCCTTTCCTTTCCTTTCCTTTCCTTTCCTTTCCTTTCCTTTCCTTTCCTTTCCTTTCCTTTCCTTTCCTTTCCTTTCCTTTCCTTTCCTTTCCTTTCCTTTCCTTTCTTTCTTCTTTTTCTTTATTTTTATTTTTATTTTTATTTTTATTTTTATTTTTATTTTCTTTTTCTTTCTTTTTCTTTTTCGTTTTCCAGGGATGTAGTGCTCATAAATGTTTTTGGATTGACAGCCTGGAAGATGGATATTCTCAATTTATCCACAGGATAAGAACAATGCAGCTCAGGTAATAATCGTTCCACATACCTCAGCCCTGACCAGGAGTGACCAGACAGAGGTTGAGGTTTTATTTTCATTCAATCCTTGGCCTTTGTGCTGACTTTGACAATGAGGAGAGTGATTAGTGCCTGCTGAGGGGTGGCTTTTGTGAAGGAGATGCCTGCCTGCCATGATCAGTATTGACACCAGACAGAAAATAAATCTAATTTCCAGACCTCCAAAGAGACAGAGCAATAGCAAGAACTACAGTCAGCATAAATTCCTTTTTTTTTTTTTTTTTTTGCACCTACTGCCTGAAAGCTCACAAGTTTACCAGTTGTCTGTGCAAAGATAAATCTAAATTAAATGCACATTGCAATAAATTTAACTGTGAACTTTCTCTGTGCTTAATTCAAAATCCTCTGTGATTTTTATTCTTTTTTGGTACTAATTGATTTTGAGGAATCACTCTATAGCATAGAAAAAGGAAAAGCAGAAAAAGGCTTGTTTCCTTTATTTTTCTTTACTAAAACCTCACCAAAGTTATTGTAATCATCTTATATGAAAATATCATTATTAGTCTTCTGAGTCACCTGAGGAGTTAGATCGGACATGGGTACAGAATGATATTTTTTGTATTTTTCTTTAAATAGAGAAAGTGTAAATATAGGTAACTAATGGGCAGTTCTGCATGAGTAGTCAGCTGTGCTCCCCAGGTACCTATGTCTATATGACTCTTAAATACCTCTAGGGATGGTGACTCCACCACTGATTGGGCAGCTTGTTCCAATGCCTGATAACCCTTTTGGTAAAGAAATTCCCCGTACACCCAATCTAAACCTCTCCTGGTGCAAGTTGAGGCCGTTATGTCTTGTCCTATCACTTGTAATTTCATTGAGAAGCCTGATCCCTACCTCTTTACAACCTCCTTTCAGGTAGTTGTAAAGAGAGGTAAGATCTCCTCTCAGCCTCCTTTTCTCTAGTCTAAACAACATGAGCTCCCTCAGCCACTCCTTGTAAGACATATGCTCCAAACCTTTCATCAACTTTGTTTGCCCTTCTTTGGACACGCTCTAGTAGCTCAATGTCCTTCTGTACAGAGGGGCCTGAACTGAACACAGTACTAGAGATGCTACCTCACCAGTGCCGAGCACAGGGGTAAGATCGCTTCCCTGGTCCTGCTGGTCACACTATTCCTGATACAGGCCAGGATGCAGTTTGCCTTCTTGGTCACCTGAACACTGGAAGCTCATGTTCAGCCAACTGTCTGTCAACATTTCCAGATCCCTCTTTGCTGGGCAGCTCTCCAGCCACTCCTCCCCAAGCCTGTAGTGCTGCTGGGGGTTGTTGAGGTAGAAATGCAGTACTCAACATTTGGCCTTATTGAAATTAATGCAATTCGCCTTGGCCCATCGATTGAGCCTGTCTAAATCCTTCTGTAAAGCCTCCCTACCCTCACAGAGATAGACACTTCCACCCAGCTTAGTGTTGTCATCTGCAAGTTTACTAAGGCTGCACTCTATCCCCTTGTCTAAATCATTTATTTACATGGGATGGAAGGAATGCAGTCTCTAATATTTAGAAGAAAAGTGTGTCTATCTTTAGATTTATTTGGGAGATGGTTATATGTGTATTATAGAATCATAGAATGGTTAAGGTTGGAAGGCACCTTAAACATCATCAGGTTCCAACTCTTCTTCTATGAGCAGGCACTCCTCACACTAGACCAGGCTGCACAAAACCTGATCCAGACACCTCAAGGGAGGGTTCCACAACTTCCCTGGGCAACCTATTCCAGTACTTTACTACCTTCATGATGAAGAATTTCTTTCTAATGTCTAACCTACATCTACCCTCTTTCATTTAAAAACTGTTATCCCTTGTCCTATCACTGCCCTCTCTGATGAAAAGCACCTCCCCGGCTTTCCTGTAGGCCCTTTCAGATACTGGAAGGCCGCTATAAGCCTTCCCTTCTCCAGGCTAAACAGCCCCAACTCCTTTAGCCTGTCTTCATAGCAGAGGTGCTGCAGTTCTTTGATCATCTTCATGCCCCTTCTCTGGACAATTCATTTAGAGAGGTTTCCTTAAATGGAATAGAAAACAGAAGTTAAAGCTTATAAATTGGACTAAACATTTTACAGAAGAAATGTACATAATTTTCAGTTTCATTGAAGCAATCTTACATCATATCAGATGTAAGACCAAATGTATATTTAACTCAGTTATCTGTTTCTGACAGTGAACAGGAACACAGGCCAGGAGAAAGAGATAAATCATGTGTGCAATTCCCCAAGATATCTCACAGCAAATGGACTTCCTGAGTGATTTTAGGCTTGGGTGGATTTTTCTTCTATATATTTGTCCTTTTGCTTTTTGAATTTGCATGACTATGACACCTACTTGTTTAAAAAGATGCCTCTAACTCATGCAACAGGAAAGATGATAAACAATCATTACTTACCTTCTTTATGCCTATGGTTTTGTAGACCTGTATCACACCTCTCTCAGCATCTCTTTTCTGTAAAGAAGAATCTTCACTTTGGTTCTTCCTTTTATGGAAACTCTTCATGTTGTTTGTTTCTCTACTTTTCCACAACTGCTCTATATCCCTTTTGAGGGAGACACATCCCTCTAGAAACACCCCTTGGTGACCAGAGCTGTGCATAGTGTTGAACGACTAGAAGCACTGTCGATTTGTATGAAGAAATAAAGATGTCTTCATGTTTTCTCCCTCTTTCCTTAAAATTCCTAGTGCTTTTTGCTTCTTGGATTGTCATAGAGTACTAAGCTGTCATTTTTCACAGAACTGCCAGTTATAACCCTATCACTGGGTAGGAACAGGCAGCTTATAGCCATTTGTATTTTATGGAAAAATATATTTTTTTTTCCTCTAAGTGCATCGTTCTACATTTATCTCCACTGAAATGCAATTGCCTTTCTACTATGAGTCAATCAGTCATATTACATTAGTTGGCTGGTAAAATTATTATTTTTTTTGATGTTGATGATGGAAAATATTGTAGCTTTTCTTTTGTAGTTTAGTTGAAAGGCAACAAAACCAACAAAAGCCCACTGTTGTGAAAAGCATGCCATTATCTGAGCAAGGAAGGAGAGATGGTGCAGTTGACTCTTCATTCTCTGGGGATTTGTGAATACTCTATGTGTATAGTTTCAGGCTAGCTGTGTTCATAGAATCCCAAAGAATGAGTGAAGTCTGCTGTCATGAGCTTAATTAAAATAACTTACAATTTAATTAAAATAACTTACAATTTAATTAAAATAACCATATGCCACTGTGACAACCTTAGTGAGGTAAGATGTGCTTTTGCTTACATAAAGGATAGCAAAGCTGGCACACCATGTTGCAAAAATATCCCAGATACTACCAGAACAGACTTACACTTGCTAACAACTTGGAGGACCCTTGCACCATCCCTCGTACTCAAAAACAAAAATAAATCCTTATGTTATTTAAAGGAGCAAGTGGATATATATTTCATAAGGCTGCATGCCAGAGCTAGAATGAAAATAGGAGCTGACCCAGACAGAGAAGTAAGGAGAGAGACAGTCCTTCTAGATAGGCAAACCTGTTCCTAGCATAACACCTGGTGATACATATATTCTTCCAAATTCTCTCCTATCAGCTGCATGACTTTGGGAGAATTAAAGGAAATAAATAAAATATTTAAGAAATCAGACTACTCAATCTCACTTAGCAGCATGCTGTTATGGATCTAAGTAATCAATCCGTGCAGCATTCTGTCCCTAACAAAAGCTCGAACCCCTTGAAAATTAGAGCTCCTTTAAATGCAGTTATTAATAGCGACACTAACTGAAGTTTCTCTTACTGCTGAGGCAAGCTAGCTGAGCAATTTTGCAGCTCAGAAAATGACAGCCACTCAGTGCCTACAATTGCCTTAGGAAGTGCACTGACAGAGTCCATGAAAATGTTCATTAACTCAGACATATGTTCATTAGGTCAGCTCAGTCTCTCTAGACATTCTTGATTACTTTTTTTCCCCATAGCAGACTTACAAAACCAGGGAGAGAAAGGAATACACCAGATGTAGGATGTAGATGTAAGATTCTCTGGCCCATTAGATGTGTGATAAAATGTGTCAAAACAGGCATTTCAATTAGCGGGGGAGCCTGTTGATTATGAGAAATATTTCATCTTTACAAGGTAAGGTCAGGTTTGCCAAGGGCCTTATCCTGTGTGCTGTGGTGTTCACCCTGAGAAGGTGGCAGGGCTTTGGACCCCTACATAATCCACAGTGCCAAAATGCTCTGTATTTGTTTCAGTGCAGTCAAACTATGAAGCAGCAAAATTTGTCAAATCATGCAAAAATTATTTAGAAGAGCTGATGCTTGATAAGCTGATAAGGAACTTGAGAGGGACTCAGCAGAGTGACAAAATGCCGGCAAGATATATTGGTTTAATTTAAAACTAGCCATAATCTTAATGAACTAGAGTTGTATTTTATGAGCTATTAAGTCTCTCTACATCAGTATGGTTTAGACTATTTTCAGATTTTTCTTGATAGGCCTGGTTACAGCAGAGACAGATTATTTGTATTTAAATTATTTGGAGAACAAAAAGAAAATAGAGGGCTTGAAAAAATAGCAGTAGGTAAACTTTTTTCTCTAAAAAATAAATATGCTTTCCTGAAGCACTGAAACATCTCCATCACAATGAAATTGAACTTCATTTTTCTTTCCATCAAGTTTTTAATACAGTTTTCACCATATATCTGGGTGAAATGTCAAGCTGGCCACAGTAGAAATAAAAGAATGAATAAAATGCAATCTGAGAAAAAAATTTTGGTTCTCATAATTTTGATACACGAAATTTCAAATTCCACATTTAAGTGTATGTACTGAAAATTCAGTGAGCCAAAATTCTAGGAAAAATTTAGGATCTTCAGCAAATGTCTTTTGTTTTGATGGATGAACCTTTCTTTATAGAACTAAAAATCAGTCAGAAATTTTCCAGTAATTACAAAGGAAGTTAATAATTCCAGTCCTTCTTTTAAAATATGTACACATCACTGAAAATTGCTTACAGCAGGTTAATTGTTTACTTTCTTTACTCTCCCTAGAACAATTTCACCATAGTTCAGTCATATATTTGGTACAACGGATAGTTTTCCTTCAGTGATTCCTTTATCTCTAGACTTTTCTTTGGAGAACAGCAAGAGTACATTATACAACCACATTGCACTTTGAAGCTCTAGTCTGGCAGCTAACAGTTACTTTAGTGTTTAGAATTTACTATGACACTGGAAACAAGAAAAAAATCTCCAGGAATTCCCTAAAAGAGTCTATAATGCCTACAGGGAAATTTCTGAAATAAATATCACAGTTGTATAGTCCAGTTAATGCTATATTATCAGATTATCTCAAGAGTTGTATGGAAAGCTAGGCTTATATTTCATAAAATAATGTGGTTTTGCTGTTGCAGTAAATGTGATAAATAAGAACTCTGACATGTGACATAAAGTAAGGTAGTCTTGACAGTTTTGTTCAAATGGTGGCTCCCGGCAGCAAAAAGACAGTTATTATTTCATTGCTTGATATTCAGATTAATGTTTTGCCACACTAAGATATCATGCATTATATTATTAAACATACTGCTCATCAACTCATGAAAAATATATACTTCATTATAACACAGGGAGCTTAAAATGTATCAGCTACAAAAAATGTCATTTCCAATGGCAAAAACACAGCTCCCATAGCTTCCTCCAGATATCTGAGGATCTTAAAATGTCAAAGAAAGAAATCTGTCATAGGTGATATAAAAACATTGAGTAGTCAAGTTCTTGACAGAATAGGGATAGATATAATCTCTACAGATCAGCTCCTTTACTTAGTGAAGACTACTTAGTCTCTGGAGGAATTTTCTGACCAAAGTAGTCAATATACTCATCTTGGTTTGATCTTGATTTGATGTCTGTCCTAAAAATTGCAAAATAGAAATGGACATGAAGAAAAATGCATATATATGCTTTTGTATGGATGCATTTATTTGTAAACTTCAACCTTCATGTGCAGGCTCACAGCTGACATTGTAATAAAGCGAATATTTATAGAACGACTTAGGTCAGAAGAAGCTCTGGGACATTGTCTGGAAACGGTTGACACTAATTCACAGCTTTTCTGATAGTCTGGGCACCTTCTGTTAGCTCAGAAAAGACCACAATAAAGAAAAATTATACTATTCTTAGAATTACTGTTTCCCAAGTAGTGGATATTGAATTTTTCTTTCCAACACGTCACAAATTAAGTACATTTTTTTTATTCTGTAAAGCTTTAATTTCTTCAGAAATATAGCTTCTAGTTTTATTATATTTCACTAGGAGTTTTTGCATATATGTGTACTTTGAATTATGCAGACTTACACTTACATGACTGCAGTTTTCACAGCTGTCAAACTGAGTTTGCTTTTAAAAATCTTACTTAAGAATCAATAGGTGGAAAAATATTGTACTTAGTTGTTCAGATGACTACATGCTTTTAGTTACACAGCTTCGTAAATAATATTATGCAATTCAGATGTAAACAAACCAAAATACATAATGTGCTACCAACACTTAACAAACTTAAAGTTTTTTGGTGAAAAAGAGGATAGCTAAAGTAGATTTTAGTTTTATTTTTGTTTTGGTTTGTGTGTGTGTCACCGTTTGACTCAGGTCTGACAACAATGCTCTCGATCCCCTCCCCCCCACCCAGGTAGGGAAAGAGAGAGAGAAAAAGAGAGAGACTTGGCTGGATTGAAAACTAAACTACACAGCTTTAATTAAAACACTAATGAATCATACAAGAAAAATATATACAATTATATACAGATATATTCAGATATGGGCAAAAGCCTCTCGCCTCCCCCCACCCCCAGCAACTCCCACAGCACTCCCCTGAACTGGGAAGAGTCCCGAGGAATCCCAGAGCTGCTGCTGGAGAAAGCAGAGAGTTATGAGGGTCAGGAGAGCTCGAGCCTAAGGGTCGGCGGTGATGGATGAACAGAGTCCTCCCCGGACGCCGGCCATGGACGGAAGAGAAGGCGAGAAGAAGAAGGAAGCTGTCTTCTATGATCTCTGACCTTCCTCTGAGCTTACGTAGATATATGGAATGGAATATCTTTGGCCAATTTTGCTGTCTGTCTAACTCAGCCTCCCACGGGGGGGGTCAGAGATCTCCCCATAGTGTCTGAGCCGGCGGAGTGAAGGTGTAACCTTGAAACCTTAGTAGTTAGAAAAACATTCCACTGTCTTATCAGCCTAGCAGAACACACAGTTGCTAGTTAAAAGAAAGCTTACTGAAGGAAAAAAAAATCAGTGAAAAGAAAAATTGGCTTAATCCTGGCTCAAACCAGGACAGTGTGTTTGTGTGGTTTGTTTTTTTTTTGTTGTTGTTGTTTATTTTAAACTAAGATCCTAGGGGTACTAATGGATCAAAAGCTGATCATGAGCCACCAATGTGCAGTTGCAGCCCAGAATGCCAACAGCATCCTAGGCTGCATCAAAAGAAGTGTGGCCAGCAGATCACTGCCCCTCTACTCTGACCTGGTGAGACCTCACCTGAAGTACTGCATCCAGCCCTGGAGCCCCCAACAGAAAGATGGGGAGCCACTGGAATGTGTCCAGAGGAGGGCAACAGAGATGATCAGAGAGCTGGAGTACCTCTCCTATGAAGACAGGTTGAGGCAGTTGGGGTTGTTCAGCCTGAAGAAAAGAAGGCTCCAAGGGGATCTTATAGTGACATTCCAATACCTGAAAGGGGCCTGTAAGAAGGCTGGGGAAGACCTGTTCGGAAGAGCATGTAACAATAGGACAATGGTTTTAAGTTAGAAAAGGGTAAATTTAAGTTAGACATTAGGAAAAAGCTCCTTAATATGAGTGCTGGATCACTGGAACAGGTTGCCTGGAGAGGTGGTGGAGGTCTTATCTCTGGAGGCATTCAAGGTCAAGCTGTACAGTCTGTTCTAGTGTGAGATGTCCCTGCTTATTGTAAGGGGGTTGGACTAGATGACCTTTAGAGGTGTCTTCCAACCCAAGACATTCTATGATTCTATGAATTATATATATATATATAGGTATTCTTATCCCCTTCCTCTGCAGTCATGATACAGGAGCAGCTGAAAAGTTATGGTAGCAGTAAGAATCAAAGTAGCAGTGTTCACACAGTAGAAGACTGCAGTAGGAGCAGGCGAAATTTCTTGGATTCAGTGAGGGCACAATTTACTTCCTGACTGTCCTCAAGTAACATTACTGTTTTCTGTCCTGCAGCCCCTTCTCATTGCCCTTCCCCTGGGGAAACTGATCTTCTGCCAATGTCCTTGCTCCCTGACCTCATTCTATCAAATGAGTTAGAAAAAGGTAATGTTAGAAATGTATTATAAAGTTATTAGACTCACCAGGATCATTTTGCAGAAGGGACCAGGGAGCAGGAAGCACAAATTGGGCGGCCAATCTGTTGGGGTAATAGTGTGGGTTGCTGAACCATCAGGGGTGGGCGGACATTGCTGTCCTTTCCAGGTTTTCATAAGAGTGTCATTTAACCTTTCAGTACCTTGAGTTCTCCATAATCAAATCAAGAATGGTACCTTTTGTGGGTATAATGCAAGGCTTAAGCTAAGAGTTGTAAAGTATTTTTTGTGGCTCCTCAGAGAAGAGCTCTAATGGTGCAGAGCAATATGAGGTACTGAAACTGTAAATCTTTTAATGACTGAACCTTGGACTCCTGAGATCTTCCACAAGGTGATTAAAAGAAGTGCTGTGACCAAATGTAACAAGAACACTACTGGCAACAAAAATAACAACAATGTTCCAGGGTGTCAGTTTGAGCCATGTATTCCTGCTGATGACTTTTAAAGAAAAGAGAATTTCAGTGTCTTGATATTATTAAAAAAAACCACAAAAAACAAACAACAAACCCAACTTAAAATCTGAAACCTAAAAAGTATATTCTTAACCTGTGCTTAACTTAGGTTACAAATTGAACTACACACATAGGTAAACCATCCTTATGGGTCACAAAAAAAAATAATTATATATATATATATATATATATATATATATATATATATATATATATATATATATATAAAATCCCTATAATTGCCAACTGGATTTCTGTATTTGCCTTGTATCACTAACCTAAGGGACTTCATTATGGCATGCCATTAGTCAACTTCAGACTTCCATTGAAGTTGACTTCATTACTTCCTGCACAATAATTTCTCATATCTATAACACACATATATATGGGTTTTTCAAAACTTACCTAAAAACACAGGTTAGGTTCTGAGCCACAGTTCTGCTGAAGGCAATAAAGTTGAATCTCCTCACACTTGTATGGACCATGAGTGTCTGTGGTGGCGTAGACTTCCCTGTTCACTGAGCCACATTGCAACATCAACATTAGCTAACATTGTTCTTGCTTTAGTTAAAAGTGCTGTAGGCCTGACATTGTTCTTGCTTTGACGGCAAGCGCAATAGGCTGATACAATCCAACACTTTCTGATCTTGCCTTCTGGAGCAGTGAGCCTGGATAATTGGGTACCTTTCTGTACAACTGCAAATATAGTCATTTGGGGCAATCAGGCACTACTTAACTGTACCTGAAACTCTGAAACTATATCTGTACTCTGAAATCCCTACACTTAAACACCTTAATTGTAAGCCATAGACCAAGTCTGGGACTAGGACTGGATTCAGCTGCTCCTGGACTCCTCTCTGAGAAGGAGTTTAGAAAACAAGGGTGTCCAGCCTGAACCTCATGACTCAATGGGAGGGTCTTCTTCATTCTTTTCCCTGATCCCTGTTCAAATCATTCCAGCCTGTCCCCAGGTAATTTTCCCCTATATCCCATTATCAATATTTTCTCTTAATCCCTGTATAAATCACTCCCATTCATTTTCAATCCCTACACACCCCTTCTACATAGTAAGTAATAGAGTGAACCTCGCCCATCAAATTCTGTTTAGTTGCACTTTCATAAATCTATATTAAAATTCACCTTTTCCTGATATCTTTGTTGGTGATTCTTTAAGTGACCTTAATACCTTCCGCTCTCATCTGCGACAGTGTCACAACTGAAGTTAGTGTTTTCAGATACTGTATTTACAGAGTTCTGCATTTAATAATAACAAGTTTTTTTTTCTTTGCTTTTTAATTTAGAATACTTCATTTTTATGATAATTGAGAAAATTACTAACATTTAAAGACTTGTCTTTGACTACTGCAAAAACAAGCCACCATGTTTTCTTGGGCCAATCAACATTTTATTATAAGCAAGTGAATACATGTTAATAAGTTTCTTTCTATTTTACAGTAAAAAATTATATACTGAGTTGTGTTAAAATATCCTGATATTTCTGTATAACTTTCCGAATGTAAAATCTGCATACTAAATAGGCTAGTTCTAAATCACTTAGTAAAACTGGTTCTAAGGGAGGAAAATTAAGCAGGCTGCATTTCACATATCTCTAATCAGAAAACACCAAAGACACAGAGAAAAGCTTTTCTGTAAAATGTATGGATTATATTTTATTAAGTTTCATAGTGATGCAGGAAGTAGTAGAAAAGAGAGGTGGAAACCACTAAAACAAAACCAACGCACATTAAAGTTTAGATTGTCTATATTTCAGTTTGCAAAATGTTCAGCAGTTATTCCATTATTGCTACCTAGCAACCAGACAGCCTGGTGAGGGAGGACAGCATTTTGTATGACAAGAATTCTGAGAAAAACTAAAACAACTTAAAAGCAAATCTGAGAATTTGAAAAGATTGTTTTGTTCCTTCTCCATCTTTAAAATAGAAATCATTGCTTACATTACAATTGTGCTTCAGCTGTATTTAGTATATTTGGAAAAATTATTAAGAAAACATATGAAGCTAATAGGCAGATTAAAAGGAGAATTGGGTACATTACAAGCGGACCATTCCTCAATATAAAATAATTTTGTAATTACATCTTTCTGAAATGTAGGAAATTCTCCCTCTACTCACAAACTTTTTTTATGATGATGTGTCAATGAATGACTTTTATTTCTTTTTTAACTAAGATATAGTAATATAATTGACATATATATTATACATGGTAATATAATTTCTCTTCCTTAGTTTAAAGTACCACATTATGAGTGTAAATTTACTTGCTGCTTTGCTACAGTTTTCCTTTGGACTGTGCATGCCTTTACAGGTAAGTAAAAGCAGCAGTTGTTCAAATGAACTCAACAAAATGTAGCATATTTCCAGGATTAATAACTACATGTGTAAGCATGTGATTCAGAAATGTTGACTAATATTTAAAATGTAATTGCCTGAGACAAATGTTGTTTGTTTTATTTTAAGAATTATGCAGTTAGAATTTAAAGAATTTCTGCTACAAATTTTGATCCAAAACCTACGTTAAACCTGTAGAATGGTTCTGCCATAACATTTGAGTTTCAGGAACTCTAACATACATTTCAGGGACATGTACCAATTACATTTTGCTTAACTAAAGAAAGCATCAGGATAGCTAACAAAAAATACCAGAATATTTAAAATTCCTGTTTAATACATCTAATTTATTTGGTAAAATTATAATTCTCTAAATAACAACTTTTTCTTTCTAGTACAGAGTTACTGAAGCTAAGTTTTGTTAATTTCTGTACAGCATAAATATGTACATTTTTTCTCTACGCTTCAAGATGAACAAAGACCTTATGATGTGATTAATTTTATAATGATTTTCAGCAAGTTTTCAGAGTTTCAGTTGGCCTCATTGGCATTCCTGAGGTAAATATAATTTCATTGTCTTTTTTAAGTTCTTTTGACTTAGACAAACAACTTCACAAGCTGAACCTTGTTCCTACTCCACGCAGTGAATGGTTTGTACTGCATGGAGAATGATGCTTTGTCTACTGGAAATTTGCAGAGCTGCAGAAGAGGCATTTGGAGTAGTATGACATTTTGTTATCACATCAGCTGAAAGATTTCATGGATTTTTTAATTTGTTTTGCCTTCATTTGCATTGATCTTCTTTGATTTTTTTTTTATTATTATTTTCAAATTGAACAATTGGCCAATTCATTTGAATTTTTTGTGTGCATGTATTGAAAAATTCCCATCTACTTTTTCACTTGTCTAGAATAAACCAAGGTGAAACATAAAATACCTCTCTTGGCTTCAGACTTTTCCAAATCAGATTTATACCTGGATTTCTGGTGATTCTTTTCTTTCCCAAATATATATATATAGCAATATATTCTGATTTTGCAATATATTTGTTGAAAACAAAGAAAAATATAATAGAATCATACAATAGTTTGGGTTGGAAGGGACTTTTAAAGTTTACGTAGGCTAGCAGGGGCATTTACAACTGCTTAGAGCACTGTCCAACTTGAATTTGAATGTCTGCAAGGATGAGGCATTAGAAACTAATCTGGACAATCTGTTATAGTATTTCATGACCCTCGAGGTGAAAAATGTCTTCCTTCTATCTAGTCTATATCTACTCTTTTTTTATTTTAAAACGATTACCCCTTGTCCTATAGCAACACATCCTACTAAAAAGTTTGTCCCCATATTTCTCATAAGCCCTCTTTAAATATTTCAAGGCCACAGTAAGGTCTCCCTGGAGCCTTCTCCAGGCTGAATGACCTCAATGCTTTCAGCCTTTCCTCATAGGAGAGGTATTCCATCTCTCTGGTCATTTTTGCAGCTCTCCTCTGGAACCACTCCAAGATGACTATGTCCAGCTTTTCATCCACAAGTAACCCCAAGTCCTTCTTCACAGGGCTGCTCTCAAGCCCTTTGTCCCTCAGTTCCTGCGATCCCCCCTGTTACAGGGGATTGCCCTGAACCAGGTAGAGGACTTTGCATTAGCATTGTTGTACCTCATGAGCTTCAATTCACATGAACCCAATTCTCAAGCTGATTTGGGTCCCCCTGTAGGGCATTTCAGCCACACCACTTAACCTTGTATCATCTTCAGATCTGCTGAGAGTGCACTCAATATATGTCATTAACAAAGATATGAAACAGTACTCACAGTACAGATCCGTTAGAGAGATGACTTGTCACCTGTCTCCACGTGGATGTTGAGCAATTGACCACTACTCTCTGAATGCATCCATCCACCCAATTATAGAATCACAGAATGGTAGGGGTTGTAAGTGACCTCTGGAGATCATCTAGTACAACCCCTCTTCTAGAGCAGAATTCTCTAGAGCAGATTACACAGGAACACGTTCAGTAGGATTTTGAATGTCTCCAAGGTTGGAGACTCCACAGCCTACCTGGGCAACCAGTTCCATTGCTCTGTTAAACTCAGTGTAAAGAAGTATTTTCTTATATTCAGGTTAAATCTCCTGTGTAGCAGTTTGTGACCATTACCCCTTGTTCTCTCACTGGGGGCTCCTGATAAGAGCATGTCCCCATCCTTCTGACACCCACCCTTTAGATATTTATAAGCATTAATGAGATCCCATTCAGCCTCCTTTTCTCTAAGCTGAAGAAACCCAGGTCTCTTAGGCTTTCCTCATGTGTTAGATGTTCTTGTCCCTTAATCATCTTAGTGGCCCTGTGCTGAACTCTTTCCAGTAGTTCCTTGTCCTTCTTGGACCGGGGAGTCCAGAACTACACACAGTACTCCAGGTGAGGCCTCACTAGGTCAGAGTGGATGGGGAGTATAACCTTCCTCACCCTGCTGGCCACACCCTTCTTAATGAACCCCAGGACAGCACTAGCCTTCTTGGCTGCAAGGGCACATTATTGGCTCATAGTCAACTGTTTGTCTACCATGACTCCCAGGCCTTTTTCCGCAGAGCTGCTTTCCAGCAGATAACCCCTTACCTTGTACTGGTACATGGGGTTATCTTCCTCAGAGGGAGTACTCTACACTGGAGCTTACATCCTGGTTTGAGTCAGGATTAAGCCACTTCTCCTTTTACTGATATTTTTTTCCTTCAATAAGCCTTCTTTTAACTAGTAGCAAAGTGTCCCAGCTTCGGCTGATAACAGCTGGAATGTTTCTCTAACTGCTGGGTCTTCAAGGTCACACTTTTACTCTGCTGGCTCAGACACTACGGGGAGATCTATGACCCCCCCATAGGAGGCTGAGTTAGACATTTGTATATAATTATATATATTTTCTTTTATCATTAGTGTTTGATTAAAGCTGTCTAGTTTAGTTTTCAATCCAACGAAGTCTCTCTCTCATTCTCTGTCTCCTTCTCTACGTGGGTGGGAGGGGAAGCATATCGAGAGCATTGTTGTCGATTCTGACAAACGCTGACACCTTATTGAATTTAATTAAGCTTCTTCTTGCCCAGCTCTCCAGCCTGTCCAGGTCACACTGGATGGCAGCACTGCCTTCTGGCATGCCAGCCAATCCACCTAGTTGTGTATAATCAGCAAATGTCTCTTCATCTTTGTTGTCAATGAGTATATTGAACAGGACTGGACCCAATACTGATCCCTGGGGGACACCACTATTCACAGGCCTTCAGCTCGACTCAGCCCTGCTGACCACAACTCTCTGGGTTCTCTTCAGCCAGTTCCCAACCCATTGCACTACCCAGTTGTCCAATCCACACTTCCCAAATTTGTTTGTAAGGATGCCATGGGTGACAGTGTTGAAAGCCTTTCTGAGGTTGAGCTAGACAACAACTACCCGTCCCTCATCTATACATGTAGTTATGCCACCATAAAATGCTATCAGATTGGTCAAGCATGACTTCCCCTTGGTGAATCCATGCTGACAACTGATAATGCCTCATTCATTAAATAGTCCACCAATCAGATCCATGTCTCAAATTAAGAGAGAAGGCCTTACAGAAGTCCCAACATCTTTAGCTTTTCCCCTGTCCAGTGATGCAGTTTCTCCATCATAGAAGGCCCCTAGGTTGGTCAGGCAGGACATGCTCTTGTTGAAGCCATGCTGGTTGTCTTGAATCACAGAAAATGCACAACATGATCAAATAGGTAGTCAATCCAGGCAAGTGTCCTTCCTCTGGCTGTTCTAAACCCTTCAGAGGAAGCTGTAAGAATACTCAAGGTGAACAAGTGTGAAGTAACCCTCTCAAAAAGCAACTGTGGCAGGTCATGAATGACACTCCATTAGGCAAGGAGCTTAAATCTCTTATGTAACCCTTTTTGAGTGGATATCTAAAATGTATTTTTAATTTTTTAAAAAAAATTAGTGACTCTGTAAGTGTCTCTTTGAAAACTTGCTTGTGGTTTAGATTCTTTTTAAGACATATTTTTGGGAACTGAGTTTTTTTATTGTAATTTTTCTGCTTGTTTGTTTTGTTTTGTTTTTCTTCTGAGGGGGAATAAGGGTTGAAATGCAATTTAAAAATACATTTCCAGTAAAAATAAGGCATTCTGATATGGATTTCATTATGTATGTTATGAAAACAAAATTTTCCTTGATCAAATTTTAGTTTATCTTTAATTGCTTTTACTGCAGTTCCTTAATGTTCTCATATACCAAAAAGAAGAATTTTTGCTTCTGTTCTCTGAAGCTTTGCACAGTTGGCATAATTTTGTTAAGTCCTTTCTTAGTAACGTTTTTTTTTTTGGCACCTACTGGAGTCTCTCCATGGGTTTCTTTTCTGTGTTTCTAATAATCCCTTCTACCTATTTCTAAGCTTACATTAGTACATAAGGCAGAAAAAATATCCATTTAATAAATTCAGAATTATCCACTTTCAACAGTCATCCATATCTGTAATATCTCAGTTTTCTGTTCCTTATTACCCTTTATTTTTCTGTCTCTGTCCTTCCTGTGTTCTTCACTAAACAGCTACATATTTGTGTGCACCTGAGGTTTTACTCCTCCCTCTCATTTAATCTTTTGGTATTGCTTCTATTCTGAAGCAAATAATACCAAAATTAGAACTACTATGATTTGATTAAAAAAAAAAACAAACAAACAACAACCATAAATTTAGAAGAAAATAGTTTTGCCTTGTTTTGTATTTGAAAAATTGCAAAAATTATTCCATTGGGAAAAAAAAAAAATCAGATAAAAAACCCAACAACAAAACAGCAGAGAAAAACAGAGAATCAATTTGATAGTATTCTATGGAAATAAAGAAAAGAAAAAAAACAAATGTAAACCAGCCCAAAAGAAAAAAACACCCTACTGTGCCCATTCCATGATCTACCTGGGGAGTCCTAAAGCTACTCTGTGGCACTTTGTACCATTGAGAGTTGCCTGTCCTCACTTGCACCAACAATAGGATGTAGAGCAATGGGTCTAGGAGAAAAAATCCTGTATTTTATTATCTTTGCCATTGTCTTGGTATATAATCCTTGCCCATAACTCCAACCTCTGCTCTTCTGTTCTGCTATTTTAGATCACAGAGTTTGTGTTCTTTCTCATTTTTCCTATATTATTTAGGTCTGTGACATTTCATGTCACTGAAGACTTATTCAGAGTGGGGTACAAGACTGGGAAATGAGAGAATGATATATCGTCTACCTTTCAAGTCTGTCTCTGACAGTGGCAGCAAGACAGGGTGTTTCGGAAGAGCACAAAAGCCTGGTCCCTTTCTGTGCTCCACTGAACCTCAAGTTCCATAGTATCTTTGATCTTTTGACTACAGGCATTGCAAGGACTATCTCCTTCTTCTTCTTTTACTATCTATTTATGAAGCTATTGTCCATAATTTGTCCCATCTCTTCTCTGTCCTGCTGCTACTGTCTGCTGCTGTGACCCCTGTGCCAAGAACTTCTAGAAGTTCCCTGCCCCCTATATGAAAAAGTGATGTATTTTATTTGTTTTAAACTGAGTCTCTGCTAGTTGTGTTATTTTACTCCAACTGCAGTATTACAAGTTTTGATGAGTTAGTTCTGCATAAACCTTATTAATTACATTAGTGATTTTACAAATCTTGATTAGACAACCCCTCAGTCTCTTTCCCACACATAAGGTATCCAAATGCTCCTTTTATTCTCTTCTGGTAAGGGATTTTTCAGACATCATTATATGTACCCTTCTGCACACCTTCTTTAGCTCTACTCTTTCATGAGATGACAGGAACAAAAGTACACACACTGCTTGTAAAGATTTCAAACAATGAAAATAGGACATTTTCTGTCTTGTTGTCAACAGTGCCATTCAGACAATTAGCAAACACATGAAAAATGCATCTGGCATTCAAACTTGTGTTTTCAGGTGGAGGATCTCCATCCAAACATCTGAGTTATAGTGATGGAGTCCTTGGTCCCCTTGACTGGAAGAAGCCAATTGCAATTCCCTTAACAGAGTTGCAGTGCAGAATTTAAAATCCCACAGCAAACTGAGTTGAAACCACAGCATGCTCAATCATATTCTCAGATCTAGATACCTGAGAAACAATATCAACAAAGATACAGTATGAAGTAGAGAACTCATTGCTGAGGGCCACGTATACCCTGTGTGCACAGTGAAACCACACTTAGCTATGTTTAGGTATGGTGACCTGTCCTGCAATCACATTTCCTAATGGCTGCTTAGCAGTTGCTTATCTTAACTGCCTGTCAACTCTAAAGCTACATTTTAAAAAGGTTTAAATTTCATTCTTAACATGAACTTGCAGAGAAATAGAGGTGACAAAATCCCCAAATCATAAGTGATACATGAATTCTGGTTCCTTGCTTATTTTGTCATTCTCTCAAATGCACGTGGAAACACAGCAACAAAGATGTAAAACTTTGGCATTTTCAAATGGTATGGGAAATAAAAATAATTATTCGCCTCCCCCCCCCTCCCCCCCCCCCCCATTATTATTATTTTTTTAATATTAGGATAATTAAACTATTTCTGCTTTAATATATTGCTGCTCACCACAAGTTGTCATGATCTTCATATGGTGATCAGTTTTGGATATATATTTCAGATCTACAATTTAAATAATCCAATTCTTTTTCCTGTCTGTGGGAAAAAGATAATTAAAAGATTATTGTCTTATGAAACATAAACAGTAAAATATGTAATTTGAATATTTTTATTACTTTTTTTTAGTTAATAACTGATATTTTGAGAAATTTATCGTTTTTCAAAACTGTAGTTTCCAAAGTAATCATGACCTTTAAATAATAGAAAGCTTAAAAATGCTTAAGATTTAAACTTCATTTTGTTGATACATTACTTACTTTGAGTTTTCCACTTTGGAAGATGGAATATCAAGATTAAGGACATTAAAATTAGAACCTAATATTAGCCTATTTTGAAGATATATTTTAAAGAAAAAAAACGCACAAAACTGCATGTATGTTTCTCAGTTGCAAAGACAGAATTGTTTATTCTTTTCTATTGTCCAGATAGAGTTAGTTGGAATTCCTTCTACTCTTAGAGAAATCAAAAAGAACCTTGTATTTGTACAGCGACAAGCCTTTTGGAAAAGCTCAGTGTTACACTGACATTAGGGCAATCTATAATTGGAAATTGTTTAGTTGCTACATAGTTACACAAGGTGGTTCATCAGAGATTTGCACTGGCAAACAGTAAACCTTAAAAAGATTACATTTATGGTATTTACTTTTATTTTCCTTTCAAGTTATCTTTATTCCCTAAGGAGAGAAGATGTGCCTCCTCCTTGTAGATTGTTTCCCTTTATAAATCTGGGCAACTTCTCTCAGATGCTGCCATGAAGTGTTCCTTTAGTCATATCCTTAAACCAAGTGTCTGAACAGTAGGAGCAGCAGCAGAGCAAGAGCTGCCAAGTGAATCTTCCTGTGATAGATGGCTCTGTGGGACAATTGTTCTGTGGGGTTGGTGTTGCAGGAAGCAATGTCTTAGCTACATGAGAGAATAATTTGAACCTTCATGAGAAAATCCTAGCCAGGCATCCAGCCCAGGAAAACAAGAAAAAATTTTCAAGAAAATTTTATCTAAGTATGGTAATGGAGTGCATGAGATTATACCGATCATGATTTTTGAAAAAAAAATATATATATTTGGCTAAAATGATGGTTCAGTCATTGAAGTAGAGTTCCAGGTGAACAACACATGAAATATTACATGAAAGGTTAAAAAAATAGGGATTGAAAATTTAAAAAATAATGTTAGATATTTTTTCTATATCTGATTATGTGGCAAAAAGATTAAGCAAGTTACAGCAATGTGGAACTAAAATATTGTTTTATTATATGACATGAATCAGGAGATGTCATATTGCCGGAGAAAATCTTAAACTTGAGATTCCAATAATAATAAGAAAATGTTGGTCTCAGTGCCTTTGCAGATTTCCTTTGATGTTTTTCTCTTTTCTAAAATGAAAAAAAATAAATTAAGTTCCACACAAGAATGAACAGTATATTCTGTATTAAAAACCAAAGAAACAGTGTGTAGAGACATTTGCTACATAAATCTTGGCTTAAAAATTCCATTTACACTAATGAGAATATAACCATCAAATTCTTAAAACTGTATTTAAAGCTGGACAAAGTGGGCTAACTTGCAGAGCTCCAGGAAACTTTTTGGGTTTTGGTTTTTGTTTGGTTTTCTGGGGGGGGGGTTTGGGAGTTTTTTTTCTAGATGTCTTCCAATACATTTCCTTAGAAATACAGAGCATCTATATAAAGTGGAAGGCAGAGTTATTCCGGAATATACTCTCTTAATTGCAAAAATCTGCATTTAGACATTTACCTTAGGGAGTAATAAATGAAAGAAGTCCTGCAGTAACTATTTTACATAAAACCTTGTAGACTGAAGCTTACAGAACATTTAATTGTCTTCTTGAGTGCTTTTTTATTATTATTATCTTCTATTTGATCTTGCACTTTTCTTCTTTCCGGGAGGGGGTTATGTGTGAGAGGTGGGAGTGCAAGGCAGATGTGTTACCATAGCAACTGCTACCAGTTACCAGACCAAAAATCAGTGATGAAGTTCAAACCTGGCTTTTCGAATCTGTTACCTGGGGTTGACTGTTTTGAAGGCTTTCTCAGGTTGTTCTCAGTCTTTTCTAGTTATTCTCTTCCTCATATTCTCCAGAGGCTCAACAGATGACCTAAGGGAAGGCCACCGGCCAGAGCAGCAGCATTCTTCCCTTCACAGTCTAGTTTTATTTATCTGTAAGGAAAGCTCATTACCTCTTTTTCAGTGTGTTTCAAACATTATTAATGAGTTTAGGGCTCTTTAAATCTTTTTGCTACAGTTTTACATGATACAGTACTAACCAAGAATGGACTTCTGAGAGGTGACAATATTTTGTTTTCTTCCTTCCTTAGCAGTTTTCTATATGCATGATCAAATTTTACATTATGAAAATTGTGTGTATTCAATTTTCTTAAGTAAAAGATATAAGTACTTTGTGAAGTTTCAATTAAAGAAAAAAGATATAAAACACTCCTAAAATACTGCTTGAGAGCTGAATGTAGAGAATGTCCTGAAATTTTCACAGGTAAGTAGGAAATAGACATATTTCCAGACATGTTAAAATGTAGGTGGGCTGCTTATAGAACCATAGAATGGTTCAGGTTGGAAGGGATCTTAAAGATTGTCTAGTTCCATAGCACCGTCCTGGGCAAGGACGCCTCCCATGACATCAGATTGCTCAGTGTCCCATCAAACCTGGCTTTGAATACTTTATTCTGCAACCTGTGCCAGTGTCTCACCACCCTCACAATCCATTCTCCCCATCCTATCACTACGTGCTCTTGTAAAAAGTGCCTTCCCAACTTTATTGTACCCGTCCCTCAGGTTCTGGAGGGCTGCTATAAGGTCTCCCCAGAGCCTTGTCTTCTCCAGGCTGAACAACTCCACTTCTCTCAGCCTATCTTCACAGGAGAAGTGATCCCCCTTATACATGAGGATGTATATGTGTTAGTTAAGAAAGAGAAACAAGTCCTTCAGTTATACTACAAGTGTCTTACAAATTTTTAAAAAGGCAACTATGCAACCTTTTTATTAAATAAATTATAGAAACTTTCACACTGAAGAATGGGCCACCTAAATGGAATTTTCTTTTGCCACAATCAGAATACTTGAACAGTTACTTCTTCATTAACCTAGAAATGTATCATTCTAAATGAGTAATGAATAAGTTATTACTAGATAAATTAAGCCAGCCTGTGAGCTGACAGATACTATTTCCTTGTTTGTTTTTTTCTGAGAATGAAAAATAAATAGGGAATTTACCACTCTGATTTCCTGTATCAATTTTGAACAGTATTGTAAATTAGCACACAAATAAAGGAACAATGAGAATTCGGTCCAACCTAGTTTCAGAAATGTATTTAATGTAGATACCTGTTTCCTTAACTAGCCTGTGGCTATGAGAATGCACATACTACCTTCAAGTTACAGCTGAAATACCAGAAACTGTAGCCTTCATGTGCACGTATCTTACAGAAATAGGTATGTGTGGGTTGCTTCATTGGGACTTTCTGCTTGTCAGTGAATATAAAGACATTCAGTTTCTGCACAGAAACAAAGTGTATGGACATTCCTGTTACTTTAGGTTCATGGGAAAGGAGATCTATGGATGTTTTTCTCACAGGGAGCCTTCATGTTGCATCAGCTTTACCGGTTTATCACTACAGTTCAAATTAGCCACTGGGTTTCAACTGCTAATTAATTCTATTTCTAGGTTTGCCTGTGTGCTGGTTTGGTGGATTTTTTGGTAGTGGGGGAGGGGCCCCATGAGTGGCTCTGGTAAGAAGATGAGAAGCTCCCCCTGCTCCAAACCCAGCCAAGGAGCCATCAGAGGGACAATAGATGTGCCTCTGCCATTAACATACGAAAGAACTGAAATGAGACCTGAGCAGAACGAGCATCTAAAGAAAAGGAGAAGACCTGTGCTGAAGAAGCAGAGTGGTGGTTGTAGTTAGTGAGAAAGAAGAGGAAGAAGGTGCCCAAGCAGAAGTTTCCCTGCAACCCACAGCAAGATGGCAGGCTGTTCCCCTGCACTCATTGAGAAACTTGGTAGAACATTCCCTGAAGGTGCCAGGAAGGATGAACTTGGCCAGTGGACTTGGATTTTGTGGCCAGTGGATTTGCTGCCAGTGGATTCTGATTACACAACTTTGGAAGACCCTGGTGTCAGGCAAGTTTGTTCCCAAAGCAGCCCGTGACTCTGTGGGAAGCCCAGGCTGGAGCAGCTCCAGACCTCGTGCGAAGGACTCATGAAGGAGAGGCTGATGGAGGACTCTACCATGGGAGGGACCCCATGGGGAAGCAGGGAAGGATTGTAAGGAATCCTTCTTCCTGAGGAGGAAGGAGCAGCAGGAACCACCAGCCTGTGAACTGACTCTAAACCCCATCCCCTGTCCCCCTGTGCCGCTGGGGGGAAGAAGGTGAAAGGAGGGAGAGAAATTGGGAACAAACTAATCAAGGCCCAGGAAGAGGGGAGGAGTGGGGATAATGTATTTAAACCCTGCTCTTTTTGTTGTTTGTGTCCTGTGTGCGTTTGATTAGTGTGAAATTAAATTATTATTTTTTCCCCAAGTTGAGTCTGTTTTACCTGGGACCTTAATCAGTGAAGAACCCTCCTTGTCCTTTGTCTTGTCTCATGAGCTTTGTCTTCATCCCAGAGTATGTGTGTGTGTGAGGGGGGTAGTTGAGTGAGCGGCCACATGGCTGTTCCTTTGTTGTCATGTTGAGACCAAACCACGACAGCCTGGAATTCCTTTTGTTTGCTGAGAATGGGGCAAAGGGTTTTGTGCTTAGTACCTTTCTCTTGAGGATCTAGGAGACCTTCATGCACACTATTTTTTATTTTATTTTTTTTAATGACAAGGTATTTTGAAATGAACCTGAATTAATAGCATAGAATAGAGGTTTAATTTTCATAGGAACTTGTTCTGGTTGATATATTGGTTCTGATACTTGGTTACTTAAATTAAAAGATCACAAATAGCTCCTCTAGTGTGACTACAGCTTTCTCTTTAAGGGTTACTTGTAGGTTACAGACAGCTCTTCACAATTTTTCATGCCAGAGTGAACATCACTGAGGCATGCTGCATGCCAGTTTCTGACACAGCCCATAAGAAACTGTTCCACTCAGCAAATGTTAGACTTTAAATTGTAATGAAGGCTTACACTGCCCCAAAATCTGCTCTGGTCTTGGGAAAAGAAGGACAAGTTCTCCATGCTGCTTCAAAAGCTACCACTGATTCAAGTATTCTTGAAGTATTGCCCAATTGCTTGTTGCTTTCTCTTTTTACTTTTGTCAGCACTTCCAATATAGAAACCTTAGAAAGAGAAAAGTTATTTGGTCCTGTATAGACTGGTAGAAAATGCTGTCTCCTGTTTCAGCAGGAAATCCTGACTTTGACTTGACACTAATGTTAAGAAATACATTACTGTGAAATGGAAATCAGAAAGACTGAGCAGCTAAATCACATGCTCAATCCCAAATAAGCAGGGAGCAGAACTAAAGATGAAGGTTAAACTTAGGGTTTGAAGAAGGATTTGAGAGGCTGAATGCTTGAATTTCAGACTGAATGATTTTTCATTTCATGGATACTTTAACAGATGCACTTGGTTCAACAGAGAGCAATCCTCTGGATATAAGCATTAATACTAAAATATTCCATTATGGTCAGTGCATTTATAATGAATACATGAATTATTAATGTTGGTATTTCTTCTATAGTTTCCTACAGAAACAGTTGGGTATTTCCAAGCTAAAGTAGACATAGGATATAATAAGTAAATTTTTCCCAATAGAAATAGGGAAGTATTTAAAAGCATTGTACTAAACACCACTGTACTATGTATATCTGGTACTCAATAAAGATAAATTCATGCAGGAGACAACGCAGAAAAAAGCTTCTAGGATGATTGCCGTGATGAGGAATTAATCTTATTGGTAGAGACTAAAAGTATTGGATTGTATTCACCTAACTGAAAATTCCCTATAGATACAGTAAGAGAGCAAACATCAGAGAAAGAGTGATATAAAATAAAGAACTATGCAGAAACATGGATACATTATTCTTAACTGGTCATGAATACATTTACTGGATGGTTTCTAAATATCAAGTCAATTAAATTATTAAATTACTTTGCAAACACCATAGTGAGGGCAAGAAAGTAACCCACTTTTGAGATGGTGTTGGATTACCTTTCATTAAGTTAATTAAGTGAAGTAATTACTTGCAGTAGCTAAGGATGACACTTTCTGGCTCAGGCCTTGCCTTCAAGGCCAATTCTTGTGTAGACTTTTTATACAGCGAAAGCAGTGTCTTGTCTTCTTTTGCTTTTAATATGTGAAAAAAACCAACCAACCAAACAAAAGAATTCTGTCTTTCCTTTTTTATAGGAAGCCAATGACTTGTGCAATTGTATGTCTCACTAGAATGAGCATTGGTTGCAGAGGAAACCTTGATACATACTTATAGAAGAGTTGAAGGCTCTCAGCACTGGATGTTGGGAGTAAGGTTTCTGGACCAGGAGAAAATCACTGTTACTGCTAAGTTGAAATGAGGAACACCTGTCCTGGTAGCAGTGCTGCAGCTGTGTCTTCCTGTAACTGCCCTCTATTCCTACATTACCAACTTGCTTCTCACTCTAATAAGTCTAAACAAGCAGTTAGATAATATAATGCATTTATAATTATCCCTTGTCACCCCCATAAGTTTCCTATCTTTTCTCCTACCTTAGATTCAACTCTGTGTTTTTAAAGCCCAGCTAAAATCCTTTTCCTTGCAAAATTTTAGAAGACAAAAGAATTGTTTAACTTGACCACTAGTAGACATAATCCTGACTTCAACATTAATTTCTTCTTCAGAATCTCCCCAGTCTGATCCGTATCAGCACATTCTTCAATTGCTTCTGCTGTTCACTCATAGCACTCTCATTTCCATATGAGTGAACTGCTTCATTAAGTCTTTTGTATTTTTCTTTGCTAAGAATTTTAATTGCTGTGTATGTGTCAATAATATTTTACAGATGTTTAGTGTGATTATGTCTAATTTAATTGGTACATTTAAGGGCTGCCAGGGCAATGTCACAGGGATGCTGGTTAGTAACATGAAATTGTTGAAACATTGGAGTAGCTACTGGTTGTTCTTATTAAAGATATTCCAAGATGTGAGTTTAAGCGTTGCCTGGAAGCAAAGTGAAGAAACAGACATTATTGGGGTGTATTGTATGGAAGGGAGGTTGTTAAAAACTTCACAACCAAGGTGGAGTGCCTGTGACATATGGAAATATAGGAAAATGTTGCATTTTGTAGATCTTTCAATTTGGATAGTTTTAGAAAGAACAGAAACAACAAATGACTGTGCTTTCATAGTCTGCATCACATGATAGTGCTCTTGTAAAGAATTAAGTGAAAGTTTTTTACACACTCTCAACAGAGCAAAAATCTCTACTTAGGGAGAAGAAGGAATTTCACAAAGGTCACAGTCATAAGTAGTACACTGGCAATATAGGGAATGGAAAAAGAGAATGGGGAATAAAGCATGTGTAAAGAAATAACAGAAGCTAAACCAGGACAATGAAAACTGGAAGGATTAGCTCATGCTAAATGCCTGCCTTGTGGCTGCTGGAAAGGAATAGTTCTCTTTCCACTTTGAGAAAGTGGCATAATATTTTCCATTTATATTTCACTTTAACTGCACCACAGGCAATCCTCATGTAGAGAAATTATTGCTTCTCAAAGCCCAAAAGGTTACAAATAATTCCATTAATAGTAATTGATTTATGTCTTACTATAAGTATCACATAAGATTTATATTTGAAACTGCACTACTGATAATATGTTAAGTTTCAATTCTACTAAAAGTGATACATGCTTCAATTGTATGCGAACTGAAATCAGAACTAAACCTAATGAAAACTGTACATGCTCCTGTGTCTTCTCTCTTTAAAACCATTGTGAGTCTTGAAATGTTATGATATTAGCATCCATACTACAGACTATCATTGCTATTGTCTACCAATGTTACATTTATTCCATAGAATAGCCATTTTTCACATTCCTGTCACAGTATATATGCTCTAAATTTCTGTGTATAATACCATTACAGAAATCTGACAAAATTTGGGCACTAAATATCTTGAGCCAAATGATTACTTAATTTGACATCTAGATATACTATTGAAATGAAACAAGGTCTGTCTAAAACTGTAGTCCAGAAAATAACTAAAAGATGATGGCTATCTACAATCTGAAGCTCATGAGCATAATTCACACTCTAGTATGTACAATAAAAATAAAGGTTGTTGGAGGATGTCTTTTGTGAGATGGATTAAAGACCACAATGGAAACCAATCTGAAGTATAATTCTGCTGCACTTAGTTGAAATTTTTCAGCAGAAGAAATAAGGATTATGTGCAAAAAACTTTCCCATTTTATCATTCTTACTAAAATTAAGATGTCAAAAAAGAGAAGAGAAAAAAGTAGTGAAGCTGACGGACATAGCATGTCCAAATTGCTTCATGACTAGTTTGAAATGCATTAGTCATGCCTCAAATAGCAATTTAAAGGTTCAAAAAGGGCAAGAAATTTCACGTATCTGTCTCAATAACTGGACATATAGATATTTTGAGAAACATTTTTATTCCTTTTAGTTTAGACACACTAAAAATCCCACATATTATTAAAACCTGAATGTTCTCTGGATCTAATTGAATTCTGCATTTCATATTTATTATTCAAATAATATGGGATAAAATATCAAACCTGTTCTGTGTGCAGCCCTGACTCTGATAACAGAAGAGCATTTGTTTATAATAGCGCAGTTTTAAAATCCAGTCTATAGGTACATTGATAGTAATTATTTTTATTGTTTGTGGTTTATTGTTTGTATTTTCTAGGTGAGTATGTCATTAAATCATCAGACTTTAATAAAGGTCTTGGCTTGAAATAAAAAGTAATTTTGCAGATACGATTTGATTTTAATGGATGTGCTCTCGTCCTACCAAAGTCAATAGGACTTACAACTATGATGAAAACAATGATGTGCCTTTAGTGCTTTATCAAGTTTTTCCTTATATTTCATATGTAAATTCCGGGTGTAGGGAGGGAAGACACAGGAAAGCGGAGCATCCTTTCTTTGTGAATTTCTGTGAAATAAGGTAGGGGTAGTCTGTATTTTTCTTTTTGGGAAAAAAATGCTGCACTCTCTTTATGCAGTGATTACTGAAGCCCAGTAAACACGACTTTATTATACTCTTCACATAATATTAAGAAAATTGATAGCTTTCTTATTCTCATCTTGGTTTTATTTTGCTCTTTTGTAATTTATAAGGAGAACCTATTACAAAGTTTTGTATGTCAAGGAGATAACAAGCTTGGCTTAATCTCTAGGTTGGCTGTAATGCACCTGGGTGGTTGTGATTCAACACTAGCTGCACAAAGACCCAGAAGGGCAAAACAGTAACTGAGAAAATTTTTAAAAGCTACTTGTTTTTAAACCCCCATTTATTACGACTACAGGGAAATGAAGGTAAGTGCTAGCCTTGGCATGATAAGAGGAACAGAGTAATTATTATCTATTCACATCTAACTTTCACAATCCTGCAATAATTTATGAGACCATCATCAAAACAAGCTACTATGCAATGGAAGGTAGTGCTTGAGAGTTGCTTACATCCTCCTTCTTAGTGCTGAAGTGTTCTGGTAATAGAGAGGTGAGAATTCATATATGTAAAGTATGTCTTGTAAAGAGGAGGAAATATGCTTCTAAAATGCGTAATGTATGCACAGAGTGGATGAAAAATCTTTTCATTGGGATTCAACTCACTGGCTCCAGAATCAAAATGTACTTTGATCTCTTATTTTTAGGTTTTAAACTATGTTTTCCCTCTTTTCTCTGTGTAACCTTTCTGAATAAAATATTTGAGGTGTGGCTAAAATAAACTTCATAAACGTGTTAACTCTTAAGCTTCAAGCTAAGAGAGGAACATTTTTTTAACTCCCTTGCCGAAGTGAAATGTTGAGAAGCAATTAATTTGGCAGAAAATCTGCTTACAGTTTTGGTGGTTCCCTCCTATTCAAAACTTATTTCGAATCTTCATGCATCATTTTCATGAATGGCAAGATATATTTTAAACATCTGCAGGAGATGGCAAGAAAGCGTATTACTGAAAGACTGAGGTGTTTTGTTACTGGTTCTCAGTCTGGGACCCAGATTCATTTCACTCCCCTGCCTGAAGCAATTTGGTCTCATATTTCCTGGTTGCCAGAAGGGTGTCCTCACTATCAGAATATTCAGCCTTTTGGATGGAATCTGTCAAAGTTTCTTGTTAAACCTAATCCAACCTCACAGGAGAATCCTGTTTTCTGATTAATACATGGGGGCTTCACCACCTGCATTAAGCATGTTAAGGCAGAGCTACAGTGAAAAACAGGAGTCTCATTTCCTCCTCCCCTCTTTTATTGCACGCTCCCATCAGCCTCTTTGTATTGGGGCTGGATAGAGTGAACCTCTCAGTTGCAGTATTAATAGCTATTTTAATGTCAAGAACTAGTTAAGTATAATGTATGTAGAGAATAAAATCGTGAGAAGCTCCTTGGGATGCTAGCTTAGGGCACTCCTTTTGGATCTGTGACACCAATTAATGCTTACATATTTTGTACAAAATAAAGAAGGACTAGGAATATAGAAGGAGAGGATTAAACCTAGGCGAATGAAACCCAAACACATTTAGATCTACTGAATGTTTCAGTAGATATTTACAGGAGATGTAATCATGATGAATCATGTCTCCTTACCCCATCCAAAACTATTTAATGAGAGTTATGAATCTGTGCAAACTTTTGTGAAGAGGGATATTAATGAATTTTTTCTATTTATACTTAACATTGAATTAATTATCAGTCAACAGCATTAAAGGAGTCATGGCAACCATTAGAGTTCACTCAAAGTTTATACTTGTATGTTTCAAAATAAGTGTTTTCGACTCCTTTTATCTTTTGGTATGGAAAATCTCTTCTACAGATCCTGCCTTTATTTACATATGATCATGAACATAAGTAGTACTCTCAAACCATCAATTGAAGAAATTTTTTGGAGCTCAAAATGATTAATTGTCAATGTGTATTGTCTTTCCATATATTTTAAAAGATTTAACTCTTTCTGTCAGAAGAAAGGAATACAATTAAATATTAATACTTGAGAAATACTTGATTTTGAAATCAACGTGAACTACTATAAAGTAACCATAGAAAATATTAAAATTAGCTGTACTCAATGCCATGCTAAAAGCATTCAGAAGCCCTCTTGTCAATGTTTTCTTAATGGTTGTGATTAATTATTTCTTGTGTTGTGTTGACAGACTAAGGAGGTTCTGTATATTTTCAGAGATACAGTTTGGATTCAGGTTTTTCAAGAAAAAAAAATAAATATAATTTTACATGTGTGCATCTTTTGTTTTCTTGTGATATCTTCTTAATTTATAGTATTATTCTTTTAAAATTATTAAATGAAAAACACTATAACCAACAATGCTTTTAAAAACAGAAAATTAAAAACTACCTTATTTTTATAATCTCTTGTGTAGTAAGGGAATGCTCCTCAAATTATACATATATTTACTTAGGGTTTTTTCAGCAGATGTGGGATTAATTTTATGTTTAAATGCTTTGTTGGAAATGGTGCATTGTCCATATGTTTCTAGATTCATGTGCCTAACTGGATGGCCATGTATATGAGTAAGTAGCTTGATAGTATGTCAAAGTATGAATGCAGTTACGAATGGTTACTGATATATAAAACATTTTCCTTTAAATTATCAGCTCTGGTGAATCATAAAGTTAGTATTGCCCAGTTAGTTGCATAATTTCCTTTTTTTTCACATGAAATATATTTACTTAAAAAAATATATCTTCTCTGGCTAAATAAATATAAACAGATGGGAAAATGGATTTGTTCTCAGAAAAAGCAGGAAATTATATTGAGTGACAGCAGCAATAGCAACAAGAATGTGTATCAGCTCACACAATCAAAGTTAAGTTCATGATACTCAAGAGGAAATCAACAATAAACCCCGTCTCAAATAAAATGAAGGAAGTGACTTTCACTTCTGTGTTGCCCATTTGTTCAGTAAAACGCCAGTAGGTGTTCTTTCCAGCTTGCCTGCAAGGCAGATGAAAAGCTCCTCAGATTAATTACTGTTCAGATGTGATAGACTTGGGAGTTGCTTTCTATTTCAGTCTACCTTTTTTATTTTTTTTTATTTTATTTTTTTTAACGATAGTTTTCCTTCATTTCTGTCTGATCTCTGACTCACCACTGTGACATGAAAACAAAAGCTTTTGGTGCACTGCACAAACTGTGACAAATGTTATCCTGGTGGTAGCATAAGATTAAATGTAGATTTTTTTTATTTTTTTTTTCTGAGGCATTTGTATCACTGTTTGTAGCAGACCTTCTACTCTATGGAGAAAAACTGAGATCTTTCCCAAACCACTTTGACGTGCAGTGAAATATTGGTATTTGAATTAGAGCTTAATCAGGAGCAGGAGAGAAAGTGACGTGTTTCAGCTCTGTCTTTTTTGCAGCCAATTACTCCAGGCTCCTAGTGTTCATGTCTTCCATGTACTTTCTTTAATTAGCACTTTATTAGTTTGGCTTCAGAGAGCTGGTTCTGGATAAAACTTTCCTGAAGCTGCCAAATGGTCACAAACAGGAGGTGATTAAATTTACTTTTAAGCAATAGGCATCTGCATGCATTCTTTGAAACTCAAGTGTGCTTTAAAATATGTGTTTCCAATAATTTATGCCCAGGGCGATGTTATGCTGTCAGTAAATGCATTTGGAAAACTGCCTCATATTATTAATATTGTCTATATGTTATTCATGTAGGTTTATTTTAGTAATAATAGTCTTGACTCTTCCTCATTAAGCTCAAGTTGATTTATGTTAATGACAAAGGAAATATGAAATGCAGGGACCTAATTTTTGGTAGTTTGGACAGGGAAAAGAAGCAGCAGTTTCTGTTCAGTACAATATTTTTGTATTGCTTCCAGTATGAATAGGTCTGTTGTCTTCATTTTATAGCTATTAACCATTGATATTGTCTTCAGAGAAGCTTATTAAAGATGACTGCACTAGTCAAAACAACAAAATAATGGAATAAATACAGATGATTTATTAAAATACAGACCATTTTTTCTCTGTTTACTGAGAAATGGTAAATTCAGCAGAAGATGTAGTTGGAAATCCTATGGGTTTTGTTATAGTGCAAATGGTACTGATGAAGTTTGCAGATGGTACCAATATGAGTGGAGAGGCTGACACTCCAGAAGGGAGGATCACCCTCCAGCAGGACCCAGACAGGCTGGAGGAGTGGGCTAACAAGAATCTTATGAAGTTCAGTGGAGAAAAATGTAAGGTCTTACATCTGTGAACACGTAACCCAAGAGTACATTTCAGACTGAGATCTACCTGGCTGAAGAGTAGCCCTGTGGAAAGGGACCTGGGGGTCTTGGTGGATAACAGGCTCAACATGAATGAACAGTGTGTTGCAGCAGCAAAGAAAGCCAACAGGATGCTGGGCTGCATCAACAAGGGCATCACCAGCAGAGATAAAGAAGTCATCATACTGCTCTACTCGGTGCTTGTCAGACCACACCTGGAGTATTGTGTTCAGTTTTGGTCCCTGCTCTACAGAAAGGATGTGGACAATCTGGGGAGGGTCCAGAGAAGGGTCACAAGGCTGATAAGAGGACTGGAGGATCTGCCATAAGAGGAGAGGCTAAGAAACTGGGTATGTTCAGCCTTGAGAAAAGAAGGCTTGGAGGAGACCTTATTCCCATGTTGCAGTACTTAAAAGGTGGCTACCAAAAAGGTGGAGACTCCCTACTTACAAGGAGTCACATGGTAAAGACAAAGGTTAATAGGCACAAGTTGATCCAGGGGGGATTCTGGTTGGACACAAGAGGTAAATTTTTCACCATAAGGATAATCAAACAGTGGAATAGTCTCCCAAGGGAAGTGGTAGATTCCCACACACTGGACAGTTTTAAGTCTCAGCTTGACAGGGTGCTGAGCCATCTCATATAAACTATAGTATTACCTAAAAACGTTAGACTAGATGATCCTTGAGGTCCCTTCCAACCTGTCATTCTATGATTCTGTGATTCACACTTTAGGGTCTCTGGGCAGCACCTGCTGCAAGATACTCCCCTTGTTAACGTCACTCCACGTTTTCCCTCACTGGAGTTGTAATCTCAGAAGATGCAGAGCAGGACCACAGTATTCTAGTTGCTGGAATATCTTTTTGGCAGTTTAATTAAATTTTTGAATGCTACTACAGAAATTACTGAAAGCGCACTTTCCCATTTCATAGCAGGTAACTCATGGATTTGTTAGTTCACGAGCATAAGTTCTGGTAGAAGTTGTTGAAAAGATTATTATTTGCTAGCAATTTACAAGGTCTGTTTTGGTTTATAGTTACACTATGCCTCAAGAGATTTAAACAAATTAAAACATTAAAAGAATGTAAAGGCATTTATTTTTAATAATTTTATTTTTTCTTATGCCATATCTATAAGAAATATTGTATTGTAGCATAAAATCCATTAACAGATTAAGAACTTTATTTCCTATCCTGTGCATAAAAAGTATGCATAAATTCACTAGACACATTTGTATTTTTAAAGAAGGATGTTCAACACAGAGGTCAACAAGCTGTTCTGACCTACACCTTGAACAGTCATTTATACCTATTTTGAGGGAGTACAAAATGCTACTGAGGGTACGCTCTTGGATTTACTTACACATACATTTCAAATGTAAAGGAAGGAACTAATTAATTATTCTATTTTAGCACTAGCCAATAACATTTGGTTCTTCATAGAGAATATCCTAAAAAGAATATGAAAGCAATACCTGAAGGTTAAAAAAGGTAGAAGATACTGTTCAGTCATCTGCTATAATACCTATTAAAAATAAATCATGTGTTAAAAAGCATTATATTTTTGTAATATTCCACAAAACACAGCAAAAATCCCAAACAACACACTTTTAATACAGGTCAAAATTAATTTTTCAATAGTCATGTAGCCTAGGTTTTATCTGCTTTTACTGCTACTTGTCTCATATTTTTAATTAATTCAGTGACTTGTGATGACCGTGGTCAAGCATTTTCAGCTGGTAGGTGGCAGAACTTCCTTGGAAATGAGCAAGAACTAACATTAAGCTTCATTCATCAATAGCACCAATAGCACAAAGACTAGCTGAGGTTTGGCAGGATTCTTATTTCTAGTTTGCAGAATCTTTGTTTCTGTCTCATAAAACTAATCTTAAAACTAGAATAAAAGTTTATTTCAGCTTGTTCATCACTAGAACTGTGTTAGACTAAAAAGCAAACAAGATCCTTTGGATTTCAGCAATATAAATAAGTGGTGTCTGCCAGAAAGCATGAGCAATGATATTTAGTTTTTGAATAATTTCCCATAAAACTACTACTGATTTACAGTAATGTATAATACAGAAAAAGATAAATATTTAAATTATATTTAAATATATTAAAAGATGTAAGTTAATTGTGAATAATCTCTTCTAAAAGCTAGACCACTGTTAAATTATCAGTTTTAATGTGCAAATACAAACTGGTTTTGTCACTTTATGACATAGGTTTAATAATAACAAAGGAAACAATCATTATATGTGGGCTCATTTAAACAGATTTCTTAAAATTTAACTCCATTTGAATGTTTGAATGTTTAGCTTCTTCCTCTGCTTTCCTCCATTTTCTAATTATATTCTTCTTTTTATATTTTGTATTTTATTTAATTGGTCTTCAATTCTGACATTAGAGCTTGATTGGCTCTCCAGCAATTATTTCTTTGGGGATCTCTTTTGATGTGCTTCATTTAGTGACAGTCTGTAAGTTCATCACATTGTTGCTCACTAGGAAACAAGAAACAGAAAATAATGAAAGGAGTCAAAAGCAGCCAGCAAGTACAGCAGATAAAACATCAACATCATCGGAAAGTGAGGCACCTCAGGGCAGTCCAAAAGATTCTGCAACTTCGCTTTCAAGTAACACCATTGCACACATGAAAATTAAAAGAAAGAAAATACCAAAGCTGATAACGGCAACAAAGTGGTATTGACTAAAGTGAGAAGTAAGTGGTGATGACCAGGGATTTCAGATGACACAGCCAGAGTAGCAAGCTAAAAATGAGAGACACATCCACTATGTGCAATGCAAGCAAAATCACCATCTTGCAGGAAAGAAAAAAGAATTATTTGTATATATTAAAAAATACTACAGTCAAAAGAACTGTAAGGAAACTCCATCTTATTTGCATGCTATTTTCCTTGACTTTTTTAGAAAATAATGTCAAGAAGAGTGATGCAGAAACAGGATAACTTTCTGTGTTAGGTTCTGGAAAGCAAAATAAAAATAAAAAGGAAGATACCGCTATTTAAGATTTTCTTATTTGAGAAGCATAAAACATGCTGTACTATTGCATACTATTAGCGGTTTAATAACTGGAGGTTGTAGCTAGAATTGTCCACTGATGTTTCAAGGACTATCTGTTTATATAAATAACATTAAAATCCTTGCCTGCTTCTTCCGTGCTCTCTACAGCTTGACTTCAGAAACTGCAGTTTTTTCAGAACATCTTTCCTATAATAATACATTTGTAAAAAGTTCTGGAAAATTTGTATTTCTTTTTCTTAGTTTATTTGCAATAAATCAGAATAGGATAAAGAGAAGGAAATATTAAACCACCTTTTTTCCACCTGTCTCTTCTTCCCAGGCTCAACTTTACTCCAAACTCTTCTACCTTTTCCACATGAGTGGTGCAGGGGGATAGGGAAAGATCACTGCTGTCAGTCTCTTCTACCACTCCTTCCTCCTTGTACCATTCTCCTTCAGATACTGGAAGGTTGCTATGAGATCTCCCTGGAGCCTTTTCTTCTCCTGGTTGAACAGCCTGAACTCCCTCAGCCTGTCTTCCTAGGAGAGGTACTCCAGTGCTCGGTTCATCTTTGTGGCCCTCCTCTGGACTTTCTTGAGGAGCACCATGACCTTCCTATGTTGGGGGCTCCAGAATTGGACACAGTACTCCAGGTGGGGTGTCATGAGAGCTGAGTAAAGGGGGAGAATCACACCTATTGACTTGCTGGTCTTGCTTCTTTTGATGCAGCCTAGGACATGGCTTTCTGGGCTGCAAACACACATTGCTGGCGCCTGTTGAGCTTCTTGTCCACCATCACCCGCAAATCCTTCTCCTCGGGGCTGTTTTCAATCCATTGTCCACCCAGCCTGTATTTGTGCTTTAGATTACCCCAACCCAGGTGCAGAACCTTGCACTTGGCCTTGTTCAACTTCATGCAGTTTGCACCAGTCCACCTCTCAAACCTGTCAAGGTCCCTCTGGATGGCATTCATTCCCTCCAGTGTGTCAACCTGACCACACACTTTGGTGTCATCAGCAAACTTGCAAAGGGTACATTCAATGCCACTGTCCATGTTGCTGACAAAGATGTTCAGTAGGACTGGTCCAACTACCAACCCTTGGGGAACATCACTAGTCACAGGTCTCCATCTAGACATAAAGTGGTTGATCTTTAAATCTTTGGTCTTTGATCTTCTCTTTGAATGTGACCATACAGCCAGTTCCTTACCCAACAAACTGTTCATCCCTCGAATGTGTATCATTCCAGTTTTAATATCAGTATGTCATGCGGGACAGTGTCAAAAGCTTTGCATGTGTCCAGGTAGATGATGTCAGTTGCTCTTCCTTTGTCCACCGATGTCATGATCCCTTTGTAGAAGGCTGACAAATTAGTAAGTGAAGCAGTGTTGGCAGTCATCAATCACCCCTTTGTTTTCCACATGCCTTAGCAGCGACTTCAGGAGGATCTGCTCCATGATCTTGCTGGCCACAGAGGTGAGACTGACTGGTCCATAGTTCCCTGGGTCTTCCTTTTTTAACTTCTTGAAAATGGGCCTTATGTTTCCCCTTTTCAAGTCAGTTGGAATTTCACTACCAAGTCTTTTCAAATATGATGAACAGAGGCTTTGCAGCTTCATTGGCCTGTTCCTTCAGGAGTCATGGATGAATCTTGTTGGGTCCCATGGACTTGTGGACCTTCAGGTCCTTCAGATGGTTACTAAACTACTTTTCTCCGACAGTGGGGAGATCTTCCTTATCGCAGTCCATGCCTTCACCTTCTATAACTTGGATGGTGTGACCAGGGTGTGACCTTGTTGGTGAAGACTGAGGCAAAGCAGTCATTGAGTACCTCAGCCTTCTCTATGTCCTGCATGACCAGGTCTCCAGTTTCCTTCTGAAGCAGGCCCACATTTTCCCTTGTCTTCCTCTTATCGCTAACATACCTGTAGAAACTTTTTGTGTTGTTCTTAACATCCCTGGCCATGTCCAATTCTATCCATGCTTTGGTCTTCCTTACCTGACCCCTTACTTCTCTGACAACTTGTCTGTACTCTCCCCAGGATATTTGTCCCTACTTCCACTCTGTATGCCTTGTTTTTACATTTAACTGTGTTGAGAACCATCTTGCTCATCCACACAGGCCTCCTGGCACTCTTGCTTGCCAGCCTCTTCATCGGGACACATGGCTCCTGGGCATGGAGGAGATGATCCTTGAATATGAACCAGCTTTCCTGGGCTATCCTCCCCTCCAGGGCTTTGTCCCACTGCACCCTGTGAAGCGGATCCTTGAAGAGACCAAAATCTGCTCTTTTGAAATCAAGGGTACTGAGCTTGCTTTGCACCTTCCTTGCTGCCCTAAGGATCCTGAATTTGACCATGTCATGGTCTCTGTAGCCTAGTCTCTCATTAAGTCTTGCATCATCAACCAGCCCATCTCTGTTGTTGAGAACAAGGTCCAGCATAGCACGTTTTCTTGTTGTTTCCTTTACCATTTGGAGGAGAAAGGTCTCATCAATGCCCTCCAGGAACTTTCTGTATTGCTGGTGCCTTGTTATGTTGTCCCTCTAGCAGATATTGGGGTGGCTGAAATTCCCCATGAGGACCAGAGCCTGTGAGTGTAAAGCTGCTCCTATCTGCCTATAGAGGGCCTCATCTACTTAGTCATCCTGGTCTGGTGGCCTGTAGTGGACCCCCACTAGGATATCTCCTGTCCCTGTCTTCACTTTAACACTGACTCATAAGGTTTCAGTCGACTCCTCCTCCATCCCCAGGCAGAGCTCCATAGTCGCCAGCTGATCATCGATGTAGAGGGCGACACCCCCTCCTGCCCTGCCTGTCCTTCCTAAAGAGCTTGTACCCAACCATCCTCACACTCCAGTCATAGGAGTCATCCCACCACATCTCAGTGATACCAATAACACAATAGCCCTGCAGGCATGCACATATCTGCAATTCCTCCTGCTTATCCGCCATGCTCCATGTATTCACATAGAAGCATTTAAGATGGGAGCCCTTCAAAGCAGTCATTCTGGTAGGGATAACAATTTGCAGCTCAGATGCTTTCCTGTTGGCCTGCCATCCTCCTGCAGGCCCAGAGCATATGCTATTGGCTCTGTTCTCAATGTGGTGGGGGTGGGATGAGTTGAGGGTGCCCTCCCCTGGAGTCACTAGTTTAAAGCCCTCCTGACTAAATTGGCCAGCCTCTGGTTAAAGACTTTTTCCCCCTTCTCAGACAAGTGAACCCCATCAGCCCCAAAGAGACCAGGTTTTTCAAAGTGAGTCCTGAGGTCTACATAACTGAACACCTGACTGGGGCACCACTCCTGTAACCGTTCGTTGACTTTTCCAAACTCAGTTGGCCCTTTCCAGCCCTTTCCTTTTGACTGGAAGGATCTTTGCTCCTGAGCCATTCACCCCTGTCCCCAGCACTCCATAGTCTTTCCTGATAGTCTTCAGGTTACTCCTATCTGTATCATTGCTGCCCATGTGAAACAGTAGGAGAGGATAGTAGTCAGTGGGCTGTACAAGTTTACAAAATCTTTCTGTTATGTCTTTGATTTGAGCCCCCAGTAAGCTACAGAGTTCTCTACTAACTGGGTCCAGTCTGCAAATGGGTCTCTCAGTACCCGTGAGAAGGGAGTCCCCCACGACAATTACTTGTTGCTGCTTCTTCTGAGCACCTGTTAAATAATGCGCCTAGTGAGCTGCATTAGTTGGCTTGGGCAGTTTATCTTGAGTAGGTTGCTTTTCCTTTTCAGTCTGCAGAACTGAAAAATGGTCTGAACTACAGGTATGTTGTTTTTTATGTGGAAAGAGATTGCCTTTGCTATTCTTATCCTGTTTGTCCTCTGTTTCTGTTTCTTTGCTTTTAACTCTGTGTTAAGATGTCTTCACCCTTTCCTTAACAGCTTTTCGTTTACAACTCCAGTCTTGTCTTCTACATATTCAACAAATATTATCCTTAAACAAACATGCACAAAGCTTAACAATCAGTGTGTGACTGTATCTTGTCAAGCATGTTCCAATAACAGCATCATGGACAGGTAGACCTTGTATGCAGTTAGATTTAGTTTTAGGATAGTATTTACCTTTTCACAAGAGAAATATGGTGAAAGTGCAGCTGTTGAATCATACTGGTTCATTCAAGGTTTTCCAGGAAAGGATACCATAAGTGATGTTTGACTACATTTAAGGCTTTTGTAATTCTGGACTAATAACTTTTTATGAATTGTGATACAAATACCTATAAATTATTGAAAAAAAATTGTTATTTAAAAAAACCCCACGGTTGTCTTCCAAATAGAAATCCCACCTGAATGTCTTTTTCCTCATTTATTTTTTTTCCTTTTCAGATTTTGACTGAAAGAGTAACAATGAAAACCTCAGTAAATTATTTATTTTCATCAGCCAGTATCTAGCTTTTCCTTAAACATTGCTTTTTACATACCCCAAATGGTTAAATTTTTAGTTTCCAGAAATTGGAATAGTTTTCAGTGTTTTTTTCTGAAGCGACAAAATGCTAGAACTAATTTGATGAAATGTTCTATTTTTAGGAAATGTTTGGATGAAGAACAAAAGACTATAACCTAAGCAATGCTAGTGTCAATATTTAGGTGTCAGTCTTGTAGAGGCAATATTATTAATTGCAAAAAGATTTCAAATGTATATGTCTCTGGTACTTTTGTAGGTGCAACAAATATATTAATTCAGCATTTTATGATTTAATTGCTATTCTTCTTGCTCTGTAAAGTTGTAATATATGGAAAATACTGCAGACTTCTATTCCCTGATGACCTATTGAGCACATGAAAAACTTGAGAATCCTCAGCTTGCATTTTAATAGCTTGCATCTAACTTATATTTGTCAAGCATTTGTGTGTTCAAATTGAATAGTGGTGGTTTTAGTGACTTGATCAAGGAATAATAAAATACTGAGCTGCTCGATGTCCATTTTACACAAACAGTTGTATGTTTTTGTGGATTAAAATGTGACTTACAGGTTCCTAAGACTTGTAATCACTATCAGACATTCTGAAAAACAGTCGCAATCTCCACTGAGAAAGGAATCTTACAAGAAAAGAAAAGAAAAGGAAAGGAAAGGAAAGGAAAGGAAAGGAAAGGAAAGGAAAGGAAAGGAAAGAAAAGAAAAGAAAAGAAAAGAAAAGAAAAGAAAAGAAAAGAAAAGAAAAGAAAAGAAAAGAAAAGAAAAGAAAAGAAAAGAAAAGAAAAGAAAAGAAAAGAAAAGAAAAGAAAAATTTTCATGAAATCAAATTTTCCATTTTTTCAAGTTTTTTGTTTAGTATGAGTAAAAATCGAGTGGTTTTCACTGAGGTGCTGCAGCCAGCTCAGTAGCACTCCTGGCCTCATGTCTCACCATGTTACACATCTGCTGTTTTGCTGAGACTCTACCCATTTCTTATTTTGAAATAATAATACTACTAATACTAATACTAACACTAATAATACTAATACTAATACTAACACTAATAATACTAATACTAATGATGATGATGATGATGATGATAATAATAATAATAATAATAATAATAATAATAATAATAATAATAATAATAATTTCTAGCAGTTGGGTGTTTGTTTTTTTTACATTTAACAATTGCATTCATAATATGAACAGTTCTTAATATTTATTTTTAAAAATACCTTAAAAATATAGCTAGTAGAAAGGTGGCAGTATTCTATCCTGTGTTTACTCTGTGCTTTATCATTAGAAGTACATGCTTGCCTTTCTTTGACATATATTATTATTTAAATCAGCTACATTATTTTTTTTTGAGCTTTCAATGTGCTTAGCATTCTGAGTTTAGCTCCTATTTGATCAAAGTCTCAATGGTCTTTGTCAGAACTAGAGGAAAGTATCACCTTTAAAGGCTCTAACTTCTGAAGGCAGTGAGGCAGGTGCTTGAACAGTATATGACTGGGCAGATACGAGTAAGACCAAGGTAAGCCTTTGAGACTTATGCACAGCGGAAGGACAGGTACATTTTCTTCTCTCAAGTTTAAGCATTCCCTAAAGGCTTGCAGAGCCCTATGATTTTGATATATGCATCTCTGTGGCTTTGTGAGGTCCATATCCCCAAAACCTGCATAATTACCAAGGTTATGAATAACTGCCACTGAAATTTTCCCATCATAACCTCAGGGAAAGGCATGGAAGAGAAATGAGGATGGCCAGCTAGCAATAAAGACAAAGTCAGACATCCAAACTGACATCTTCTTTGGGGGATGCCATAGAGGAAGCCGTAAAGTCTTGTGGCTGGAGAAGCAGATTATTATATTCACTTCGGTTCTGTTTGGCCTCCAACCTTTCTGCCTTGCAGTGAGTGCATGGCTGAGTGTGAGGAAGGGCTTCACACAGAGAGATAGCTGGTATGAAGAGCCCTGCAAAGCTGGCTGTGGTGCATGCAAAGCAAAAACCCTCACACCTTGCCAGGGTAATAGGAGGACTGGCTGGACTTTCTCCCTAAACACATAATTCTCCTGCCTTTGTGAACTGAGAGATGGATGGGTGAGCCTTGAGCAACAACACAGGTATCTCCTCCATCTGAGTGTGTTGCAAGACAGCAAGGCTGTGCCCATTGTCAAAAATATGTTGTACTGTTTTCTTAGAAAAGTATTACCAATCAGTCCATAAACAACTGGAAATCTCTAGTTCCTGGAGGCAACAGCCAATGGATTTATTTGTACTAGGACCAGAATGTGATGCAGACACTTTTGACCAGATTCAGAAACAAAATTCTGGTTTGAGGACAAGGACCACTGCAGAAAGAGCTCCTGTGCTGAGCAAGGCCATAACAACTTAGTGTGATAAGATACGGTCTTAACCAGGAGTAACTGCTTCACACCTTTGTATCTGTGACAAAATGCAGAAATATCCATCAGAAATTAACTAATTTCTTTCCTTTACCAAGGAAAGGCAACTGAGGCATGGATGATGCAGCAGAAGCAGCCAAGGCTCTGTCAAAACACAGTTATACAATCCTTAAAAAACTAAAAGCTGGTCTTTGCTTACTTATGGGAAAGGTCCAGGATAGTCAGACACTGGTGATAAGGTCTGTTGAAATATTAATCACACATATTGAGGAAAAACCCAATCAGTGGACCAATAAACAGGTAGGCAGGGCTGAGAGAAGAACTGAAGGGTGTGTTTATTCTAGAAACTGGATTTTTTGCTAATGAAATGCATGGTGTGTGCAGTTGAAGGCTGTATGTATCTCACAGGATATTTGGCTCAGGCTGTGAAATAAGTGAAATTAAAGAGTTGCTGCTAGAAGCCCTTAAAGGAAGGTGTCTGGCGTACATAAACTGCTGTAATTTTTTTTATTTTATTTTATATTTTTTTTTTTCTGATAAGTCCTAGCATGAACCACTTGTTTCTTGCACCATTTAGGTGGATATCTGAGGCATGGTGAAATTTATTGAACTCTCTTTTAGGTTCAGACTGAGATCTTGCAGAATGTGATTGTACATTCTGTGACACCACAGCTACTGGAGTAGAGGTTTATATATAGGGTGTGGAAAGTGAAGAGTACAATGGGGCTGGCGAATGCAGAAACCTTCAGTGAGAAACCCAGATATACCCACAGCCTTTGAACACATAAAGTAAAAGAAGGCTAGAACTACAGGAGTACAGGAAAAGTAAGCTGTGCAAAGCTACTGCAGAACAGATTTGGTTCCAACAGTGTCTGCTACTACCAAGAGCTTGCTGTTTCACACAGAGGTGGGGTTACTGCAAGGCGCCAGTTTGCAACAGTGCTGTTTATATACATGTATTATTAAGACTCTCCTGGTAAATCAGGATTTGATTTGGTTTGGTTATTTCACATGGAAATAGGGGCCCATGAAGTTTGGGTTATCAACAGTGGCATCTGAAAGCATATAGGGACATAAAAGTCCCACCTGCAGAAGGTAAATCAATTATTTATATGTGCTACTTTTTTCCATTTTATCCTTTTTTTCAGGATTGCCTTTATGGATCACAGTAGTTGGAGACCAGCTGTGTGATCTAAATATTGGAGCCTTGGCTTGCAGCAGGTACACTTTCTGAGTTTTCCTGGATAGAGATTAGAATGGAAGCTGTCCACAAGACAGGAACCATTAAAGTAGTAATCATGGCTTGCATTGTGTACGTTATTGCAAATAGCTGTGAGAATTAGTAAGGAGTTAAGAAGGTTGTGGTTTAAGTGAAAAATAAACCCCTTCATTACATTTTTTTTTACTAGTTTTTTTTGGGAAAGAGATTTTGACCATAAGAAAACAGGATATTTTTTCCCATGTTTTTAAATTAACACATAACAAAGTTTGTACTTAAAAAGTATTTATAAGATAATATTTTTAAAATATTTTTTTTTCCTCAGGTGATTATAAACATAAACTCCTATTTTTCCATATCAAATTAATTCAGGATTGGAGTTTTTAAGACAGGGATTTAAAAGCACTTTTTTTTTTTTTTTTTTTTAAATATTTCTAGCACAATGTGAGTATCTATACTACTAGTATGAGGTGTAAATAGATTATATTTATGTTTATGGAAAATTTTGCAATTGCTATCTGTTCTTAACTGAGTTTTAAAAAATCTAAACTATTTAAAAATATAAGCACCACTTATTTTGGAAATCTTATTTGCAGAGCTGTGGTATTAAAATAGAGATAAAATTTGCATTATCACAAGTATGTAACCATCAAATCCTATTCCATGGAGAGCATGTGATGGAACAGTATTCATCTGATATTTAATGATAATCCTATACAAATATTCTGTAGTGCTCTCTGTAGCATATTTATGATCTTGTTGTGTCTGGTCCAAGTTTCTTGACATTCTGAGTACCCCTTTGGGGAAATATGACATCTTGCAGTAATGTACACTGTGCATGTCAAAAAACAATGCCAATCTGCTTCTGCTACTCTGAGTTTTAAAAGAGGAAAGAGCAGGCTGCTCATTTTTTAACATGGGCAGGATGGTGGTGTTTACAGCACCAGCTGGAAAAGCAAGTACTTGTACAAAGCAGTGCATGGAGAAAACAGAACAGAAGGAAGGGGGAAAAAAAGAGGAAAAAAAAAAAAAAAGAAGGCACTGAAATTTTATATACTAAGCAAGCACTGAAAATAGGAGAAATAAGATCTTGGGCTTTGGTGGCATCCCCAAAACTTACAGGACAAAATAAAATGGCTCTGAAATACTTAGGGGTGCAAAACATATAAAGACCTTTGTATTGCTAGTTCCAGAATTTTAATTTATTAAAGGCACCCCCACCCCAACAAAACACTCTTGTCCCCTAAAAATACCCAAAACCCTAAGAAAAAATGAAAATAATGTTAAGATATAAAACAATTGCTGGAGAAATATGTAGAATAGAATGTGGCCTTTTTAGGTTCATGAAGTCTCTTTATCTATTATTAAGAAATATAGATGGGGCACTATATAGACAGATGGGAGCAGCTTCACATTCACAAGCCATGGTCCTCATGGGAGACTCCAACCACCTTGACATCTGTTGGAAGAACAACTCTGCTAAACCCAAATAATCCAGGAGGTTCCTAGAGCACAAGGATGATAACTTCCTTTTCAAAGTAATCGAGGAACCAACAAGGAGAGGTGCTATGCTGGATCTTGTCCTCACCAACAAGGAAGGGCTGATGAGGGATGTTAAGCTCCAGGGCAGCCTAGATTGTAGTGACCATGAAATGGTGGAGTTCAAGATCCTTAGGGCAGCAAGGAGGGCTCACAGCAAGCTTACTACCCTTGACTTCAGAAGAGCAGATTTCAGCCTCTTCAGGGATCTGCTCAGGAGAGTGTCTTGGGGTAACATCCTGGAGGGTAGAGGGGCCCATGAAAGCTAGCTGATATTTAAGGATCAGCTTCTCCAGGCCCAAAAACATTGCATTCCAACTAAGAGGAATTCAAGTAGAAACTCCGAGAGGCCAGCATGGATGAGTGAGCAGCTCCTAGAAAAGCTCAAACTGAAGAAGGAAGCATACAGGGGGTGGAAGCTAGGGCAGGTATCCTGGGAGGATTACAGAGCGGTTGTCCGAGCAGCTAGAATTAAATCTTTCCAGGGATGTTAAGAACAATAAGAAAAGCTTCTTTAGGTATGCTGGGGAGAAAAGGACACCTAAGGAGAGTGTAGGCCCTCTCCTGAAGGAAACAAGCAAGGTAGCAACACAGAACATTGGGAAGGCTGAGGTTCTTAATGACTTCTTTGCTTCAGTTTTCTCTGGCAAGTACTCCAACCTCAACACAAAGGCCACAGAAGGTGAAAGCAGGTACTGGGAGGATTAATTACCCCACACCACAGGTTTAGAGCAGGTTCATGACCATCTAAAGAACCTGAAGGTGCATAAATCTATGGGACCTGATGGTATTCAGCCACGAGTCCTGGGGGAGCTGGTGGATGTAATTGCTAAGCCTCTGTCCGTCATATTTGAGAGGTCATGGCAGTCTGGTGAGGTTCCTGCTGACTGGAAAAAAGGGAACATAGGCCCTATTTTTAAAAAGGGGAAAAAGAAGGAGCCAGGGAACCACAGGCCGGTCAGTCTCACCTCTGTGCCCGGCAAGCTTATGGAGCAGATCCTTCTGGAAAGACGGCTAAGGCACATGGAAAATAAAGAGGTGATTTGTGACAGCCAACATGGCTTCACTAAGGGCAAGTCATGCCTGACCAATCTGGTGGCCTTCTACAACAAGGATACAGAGATGGTGAATGGTGGCAGAGCAACTGATGTCATCTACCTGGATTTGTGCAAGGCATTTGACACTTTCCCACATGATATCCTGGTCCCCAAACTGACAAGGCATGACTTTGACAGATGGTCCACTCAGTGGATAACAGATTGGCTGGATGTCTTCACCCAGAGAGTTGTGGTCAATGGCTCAATGTCCAAATGGAAGCATGTGATGAGCGGTGTTCCTCAGGGGTCAGTATTGGGACAAGAGCTGTTCAACATCTTTGTTGGAGTCATGGACAGTGGGATTGAGTGTATCCTCAGCAAGTTTGCTGATGATACCAAGCTGTGTGGTGTGGTTGACACCCAAGAGGGAAAGGATGCTATCCAGAGGGACCTTGAGAGGCTGGAGAGGTGGGCCAGTGCCAACCTCATGAAGTTCAACAGGGCCAAGTGCAAGGTTCTGCACCTGGGTTGGCACAACCCCAGGCACCAATATGGGCTGGGGGAAGAATGGCTGGAGAGCAGTCCTGAGGAGGACATGGAGGTGGTAGTGGATGAGAAACTTGATATGAGCTGCCAGTGTGCACTCGCAGCCCAGAGAGTCAATTGTGTCCTGGGCTGCATCAAAGGAAGTGTGGCCAGCAGGACCAGGGAGGTGATTCTGCCCCTCTACTCTGCTCTGGTCAGACCCCACCTGGTGTACTGCATACAGCTCTGGTGCCCTCAGCACAAGAATGATATAGACCTGTTGGAAAGGGTCCAGAGAAGGGCCACGAAGATGATCAAAGGGCTGGAACACCTCTGCTATGAAGACAAGCTGAGAGAGTTGGGGCTGCTCACCCTGGAGAAGAGAAGGCTCTGGGGAGGCCCTATAGCAGCCTTCCAGTACTTGAAAGGGGCCTACAGGAAAGCTGGGGAGGGGCTTTTCATCAGAGAAGACAGTGATAGGACAAGGGGTAATGGTTTGAAACTGAAAGAGGGGAGATTTAGGTTAAATATTCAGAAGAAATTCTTCACTATAAAGGTGGTGAGGAACTGGAATGGGTTGCCCAGGGAGGCTGTTGATGCCCCATCCCTGGAGGTTTTTAAGGCCCTGTTGGATGAGGTTTTGTGCAACCTGGTCTAGTGGTAGGGTTCCCTGCTCATGGCAGGGGAGTCAGAACTTGATGATCTTTAAGGTCCCTTCCAACCTTAATGTTTCTATGATTCTATGATTCGATATTGTTAGATAGGGAAAAATCTTGTAAGTCTTTGAAACTTAGCTCTAGAGAGTTTGATGATTTTAGCACTGGATATCATATTTCAGCTCATTCACCTAAGAATCAGGTCTAGCTTGCTTGTGGTATAAATGAGGTCATGAAAACGTCTGTCCTGGTGTGATTACATTGCTTAGAATATTTCAACAGATTCATCTAGATGTTTCTACACTGCACAAATACCACCATCCACATATTGCTCTAAGAATATTGAGAAAGAACCCAAGAGGATTGCCATGACATTTTGTGAAAAAAAATTACATTTAGCTGCATGTGATTTTCAGCACTTACTCAGTATACGGGTAACAAAAGAAGTTTGAGTAAAATCTTCTGTCCTAAATAGCAGCTTCTCAGGTTTCTATTTATAAACAGACATGTGAATTTCCTCCTGAGAGATATTTATGTTTCTTTTTAAAGTCTAAATATTTGCTAACCGTTTCTTTTTTTTTATTTTGCATTCATTCTGTATAGCAGCAAAAATCTCCTTTTCATGGTGTAAGAACATGATGCAAGTCAATGTCTAAGAAAAAAACAACAAACAAATAAATGGAGTAATATAATTATATACGTTCCCTAAAAATAGTGGAAAAGCATTTCAAAGTTATGTTGGAACTGTTCAGCACACCCTGTGCAAGAAACCAACTTCTTTTTTATTGGTGGAATAATGGAGAGTGTCTTTCAGGGGAAAAAAAAAATATAAAAAATTTAAAAAAATTAGTGCTTAACGTATTTTTAAAACTCCAAATCTTTATTACTAAACTTGAATGAAGAATTAGATCTCCAATAAAAACAAACAAACAACAGATGTATCAACTATAGAAAAATACTTGCTGATTTTAAACTAGCTTCTTTGGAACTACGTATCTCAGCATATATCCATCAGTTTATAATAATGTAAAAACTGGAGTAATCTTTACATTTGGATGTATGGTTTTTAAAAAATTGCACAGGTCTTCAACAAAAATATTATCAAATTAAAAAGTTACTTTTATTTTTTAAATCTTACCTCTAAAAGAATTACTATATAACTATAAAAAATGAAATATTTTTTTATCAAAATATTAATTGCAAGATACATCTTTAGGAATCATGGTGTCTTTTCAAAGGGGTTATAGGATGGATAGTGTAGAAATAAGAGAAATTGTTAAATATATTTTTACTTTTTTTTTGTTAATATTGATTTATTAAACCAAACAACACACAGTGACTTGCAGTGCAGTCATGTGGAGTATTTAGATAAATATTGACTACAATTCAAGTTATTGTTTCACATTTCATATTCTATAAACAGAATACTTACAAACTGTGACCACTGGATCAAAATATGAACATTGGTAAGGAGTTTGCCACAAATGTTATCTCTGAAAATGAAAGGTGTTGTAAAATATTTAATAAAAATATAATTGATATTTTTTGTTCTTTCTCTTTAGTTAGCTAAGAAATTAGAACAATGAAACAAGGTATAAAGACAAAGGAAATATATAAAAATGCATAAAATATTTACAGTAAAAAATAAGGTATTTGGAAGAGAAAAAAGTTCAATATTAAATAATGTATATTCAAAGGACTTTAACATTTCATTTACATTGTCTCTATCTGGAAGTGCAAAAAGGATGTCAGTTACTTTACATTAGCAGACATCTCTTGGAGATGTGTGTGGAATGAAATTCACAACTTGCTATTCAAATAGAACTCCACTGGGGAAGTCAACAGAAGAGAACTGAAACCTTCCAAAGACCACAGTAGGCAGGACTGAAATAGTTTTGGCAGATTTTATGTTTCTAAGCAAGAACAAGGTGTCTCATGCAGGAGTAAGTTTTCAGGATTATCTAATATCTACAAGTGTAATGGCTCTTCACAGAATATTTATTGGTTTCTTCGCCTATATTATACTAATAGGTCATTAGACGTGTTGAGCCACTTGAGGTAAAACATCAATATGATCAAGCACTGAAGCATCATATTTCTTTTTTTTCTCTTTTTTTTTTTTTTTTTTTTTAATTTATTCAGAGATAATGAAAATAAGTATTGTAGTTTTAGGTCTGCAACTTCTTTTAGTATGGATAGTTTTGCTAGAACTATTTGCAAATATTTATTCCAGGTTTTTTTCTTCTTCCTCTGGTTAGTGGCAGGATTTTTGTATAAATATTTAAAGGACCAGATAGCAAAAGTTGTGTTTTCTCTTGTGGTATACAAAAACTATGAAGATCTTGGTTAGACAGAACATTAAGATGTTTATAGCTATTTAATGTAGACTTCTGCACATTGGGTTTGAAAGTAATTAAAATTTAGTAATTAGCTGATAGTTCTATAAATCACTTGTAAAACAGGAAGTGAAATAAGTAAATGTTGTAAAACCAAGAACAAAAATGAATCAAAATCTTGTCCTTACTTAAAATACTGTCAGCAATAAATTCTAAATTACATGTTCAAAATCAGACACAGAAGACTTCTATATATTAAGGGTTCTGGAAAAATTAATATAATTAAACAATGAAGAATTAGTTGCTAGTCTTTTAAAGAAAGACACAGTGGACAGATTTTGCTCTTATTCTATACTCTCATACTTGTCAGTAACTCAATCAAATTTTGTGGATGCAGCCCCCGATTGAGTTTAGATGACTGCTGCAAAAATTGCTGCTATATATGGTCTGGCTTAATATCAGTGGTGCAACTAACTGCCTTGAAGCTTGAATGGAATGGAAAACAGAGTAAGGACTGCATACACAAGGAAAGAAACTTCTAATGTTCAAGTAGCTTATTGGACAAAAAAAATAATTCTTTAAAATATCTTCCCTCCAAAATGGGAGATGAAAGATATTAAGACAAGGGCCTGTAAGAGACATATGTCAACTTTATATGTATATATACTATATAGATCTATATTATACATGTATGAAAATATTTGCATATGTGATTCCATATTGAATTTTTGGAAGAAATTTTGCAAGTCATTCTGATTACAGCTGAAAGAGAGGAACAACTACTTGGAGAAGGAAAAGAGAAAGTATTGAGAGAAAAGGAAGCAAAAGAAAAAAGAAGACCAAATCCGCGTTAAGAATTAAAGGGGCTGTTCAATTACTAAAGTATTAGAAAAAAGGAAAATAAGGAGGTAAACACGCATTTTTATTCTAACAGAAGTAAAGTTGCAATTAACATTTATGACGGTCGGCTATGGCCTTTTGATTCATTCGGATATTAAAATAACAATGAACACCGTATCAGGAGATAGTCCTAGTCCTTTGAACTTCACTAAGAAGATTAATGATTAATATTACTTTTTTTTTTTCTTTCAAAAACCGTTTTGCATTGCGAAATCTGTTTTGCTATATAAATGAGAAAATAAAAAATAGAAACTGGAAGAATTTTCAGTGTATTTAAAGATCAACTGTTCAGTTTAGTTAGACTGAGAATATTTTTTTCAGAATTTTTCCTTTACTAAACATTGTTTTTAAATTATTTTCAGTTTTCATAGAAAATTAAAATGCATTTGGAAATGTTCAGTTTTTTACAATAGAAAGAAATTCTGTAATTTTCACCACTTGTAAAGTCTTCTTCTCCTATCATTAATAACCTGTTTTTGAGGATATAACAATTATATGGCTAAGATTTTCAGTAAGTAAAAAAGAAACTTTATCAAGCAGTCCAGCATTTTCCAAAGTTTAAGAAATAAAATTTTACTTGGTTAATTTTGATATGGCAGATAAATAAAGATGCATTCCTATCCCAAGATACTAATTCAATTGAATAAACTGTGCCAAAATGACCAGAAGGAAAGAAAGAGTGATTTATGTGGCACAGCTGTCAGCCTTTGAGTTCTGAGGTAAATGTTCAATAGTTTGTATACTATAGTTATCTATTCATTTGTACAGTTTTTAATCAAAGGTGCTGATCCTCTTGTAGCTGAATTTGAATTCTGGCTGCTCAATCTTCACATCCTATTGATGATGTCTTAATAAAAAAAAAATAATCCATGAGACAAGAAGGCATATTTTAAGATTACAGGAAAGTTAAGCATATGACTAATACCAAGTGTAGAGTCCTGAAATGAGTAACTGTCTCAAAACAGCCACCCTCACCAACTGGACATTGTGCTTGGGTGTGTTTCTCATTTGATAAGCTACCTGGACCCTGTTCTTGCCAAACCCCTGGTTTGGTAACCATCCTGATAAACTGGACACTGTACTGGAGAGGACTGGCCCTGCCTCTGGAAAGCTCTAGCTGTACTCACCTTGTGGGATGTGACAATGTATCAATGTACATTGTATCAATGTATCAGTATCTTTATTATTATTTACAGATGTATAGTTATCTCTGCTAATAATAATGATGTAACTTGTATTCCATGGTTAGTGAGCAGTGTCTCTAAAGACTGGCAGGAAGATTTCTGAATCATCTGATACCTGGAGACATTTCTTTGTGACCAGTAATTTTTTAGGAACATTGGGTGGTGACAGAAGTTTGGAAATGCCATTATTGAGGAGGTGGAATGCCAGTGCAATTGAGATGAGCCCTGGGGTGTGAAGAAGGCTGCTGAGCTGTGTGATATGTCTCTGTGTTCCACAGAGTTAGGTGTTGTTCTCCAATTCATCAAGAAATCATTTTGATTCAATAGATCACTGTTACTCTATTAATTACTGTTGCATCCTACCTCTAGAACTACTTATGATTAATTTCTTTACAGGTATCTAGGGCCTTTATGTGCTGATTTCTGTATATATGGCAGTTTAATTCAAAGAAAATTGCTTAGATTGGTTTGCTTCTGCACTTGTGCATTTTCTTGCAAAATTACTCAATCTCCACTTAGCACTCTGTGAGCGCTTTTACTTAATTTTTAAATGCTCTTCTTTCTTTTTAAATGTAATTTATAGTATTTTTAATCTTTTTTTTTTAAATTATTGAAGCCAACCACATTACATGATTCTTGTTTCTTCTACAATCAGGACAATATTTTTTTTTTTTTTTTTTTTTCTTACTGTTGGATCTGTTATCCACATACAATCTATTTGTGTATCAGGACTCAAGTTTTCTGAAATTGTATATTTGTATCCAAAATTTAAAATGTGCTGTAAACTTTTAAATATGCTGTCTTTCTCTTTAATTTCATTTATGGAACGTATCCTTTCAGATTTTTTTTTCAGTTTAGGAATCTTAATAAAGTAGCCTGAGAACTGATTTGGTTTTCCTCAGTTAAACATGGTACATCACATCCATCACATCCATTTACATCCATTAGTATTTCTAAATATACCTTACTTTCAAAGATTGTGCACATAACTTTATTTAAAAAGCAAGAGATTACAATCTTGTCTGAATATTTTCCACGTGGCTGCTATATTCTTAATAATTTCAGGTTTTTTGGTTTGCCTTATTCTCTTGTTACTCATGGTCTTGTCTATATTTCTCTGTTTTAAGATGCTTACAGCTATTTCACAGAATCACAGAATGAGAAGAATAAAATTGCTTAATGTTCAAGAGGGATATTAATAGTAAATAACTGAAGTGTATGTTCATGAAACAGGTCATTTTTCTAATAATTTAAATTACATGTCAATAAGTCAGTCTCCTGCAATTGACTGCCAAGTGGCCTTAGGAGGGCATGCAGAACTGCCCCTTTATATTGTGTTACCAAATACCACTTTACACAGAGATGCTGTGATCTTGACCTTCGGGTTTATTTCATGTCATTAAAATTCTGTGTACTAGAATGTTTTCCTGACCAAAGTAGGAGAGATTAGAAAGTTTTACATTGTTTGGCTGTGCTTATCCTGTCCACAAACCTCCAAGGTGACAATGATTTTTAATATGAAAACACATAAATTTTATTTCAATATCTGAAAGGTTCTCTGGTGAGATATCACCCATAACTCCCTCCAGAATCACATCATTCAGGTACAGAGAAGAGACCACACCATGTGCTTGCACTGCCAGGAAACTAATCATTCTGCTCCAGTGGTGCTGAGTGACTGGAGCATCCACAAACAACTCTGAACACATAAAATTTGTCAGGTTCCAAGCTGGTACCTAATCACTTCTGTTCCTAGCTAATGATATCTGTTGTGAAAAAAATAAATTAAAAAATGCTGTCTCAATTTGCAAAGGATCAGTTCAATTCAATTAGCTAGTAATGCAGTGAAGGTAATTGTAATAATGATTTTAAAGAGCTTTTGAAAACATTTCTAGCTACGAATCCAAAAGAAGCAACTGCTGATATTTCACATTTTTTGAAAATACTTCATTCTGCAAATGAATATGTTTCATAAAAATATGGAAATAATGTAAACAGTCATTCTAATTAAATAAAATAGGATGAAAAAATATTAGAACCATTGCTAATTACATACAAAGGGCTATAGCAGTGTAAAAATACATTATATTTAATAACCATAAAAACTTCAGAGAATTGAGAGATCAAAAATAATGCAAACCTGAACTTTTTGCCTACAAACTCTGAATTATATAGTATTATGTCTGTGACTACTTCTGTCGAGAGGTGTCATTGATGAGCACATAATTTCAAGATGTGTTTACATCACTATCCACAGCATATTACAGAAAGAGGATATTTTATCGTCATCTCCCTGGACTAAACTTTTGTGATCTTTCCCCTTAATTCTCTTTTTAGTTATAATTTAGCTATTTAAATGTAATTGTTTATCAGAATCTGACTAACTTTTTAGTACATTCATTCAGTGGTTGTCTGCCACAGGCTTTGCCAGGAGCAAAATTTTTTCTTGTTCTATCACTTGATTCTTCAAAGATATTGGAAACATAAATAATAATCCACAGAGTATTAGGAATGGAAATGCCAGAATAATCAACAAAGTGGAAGATAAATCACTGTTTTCTACATGTCATATATTTTTAAAAATGTAAGTAGGAATGAAGTGATACATAACCCATGCATTAGCTACTGGAATAAATTTCAGTCTGCCCATGGTATTTTTTTTCACTGTTAAAGCCTTTAGATGTTTAAGTCTTTAAAACTGTGAATCACATTGGACAGTATAGGACTACGAATAGGCACTAACACCTTTAACTATGAATTTGTCAGAAAGTTGCCTGAATTAGTACATAACAAATCCAGTTAAATGGGACTTTGCAGAATCCATCCAAGTTAATTGGTTTCCCTCTTTTGCTTAGGATGGATGCCAGACTTCAAGCTGAGTTTAATTTTTGTTGTTTCTGTTATCCTTTTAAGTTACAGTAGTCTCGCTGAACCTTGTCTATAATTAAATCACTGAGTGAAACCCTTAATTTTCACTAGTATGAGGCTGTAATTAAAGGTGAACTATTTCAGACAGGAAGTACAGAATGCTCTCAAAACATCGAACTCTGAGAAACTGTTATCCAAATTCTGCTTTTCTAAACTCAACTTTGAGACATCTAAATAAATGGAAATAAAGTGGTGTGAGTAAGTGTGGTGCAGCAAAAAGCTACCCTGAGCTTCCTCACTTCCCCTGTTTTCATACATGTTAATCACAACCAGAAGACTGCACTTCAGCTCTCCTCCACCATGTCAGGGTCAAAGTCTTACTATGTGGGAAGTTGCTACTGTACTAGTGGGTTATTAAAAAAACAAAACAAAACAAAACCAAAAACCCAAATACCATGGGAGAAAGACTCACACTACGTAGCTGTAACTATCTACTGCAGGGACTCAGAAAAAACACAAGCTGAAGGTTAGTACCATTTTTTCTGTTGGATAAACTTGGAACTGGAGCTAAATTCTGAGCCTTTCAAGGTGCTGTACAGTTTATTTACCTAACTGTAGAGGAACTTGTGGTGATCTCAATGAATGTAATTCTTTGAATTTTTTTTAGTACTTTGATAGGTGTCAGAAAATCCTGATCAACAAACAGGGCCATTGTGCCCTGAATTATGGTGGTTTCGACCCAAAACTGGGTTCAGATCATGACATGGGGGAACTAATTAATATTTATACATACATGAGGGCTGGGCGTCAAGAAGGCAGGGACAACCTCTTTTCACTTATGCCCTGTGATCGGACGAGGGGCAATGGATTCAAACTCGAGGACAGGAAGTTTCACCTCAACATGAGGAAGAACTTTACTGTGAGAGTGACAGAGCACTGGAACAGGCTCCCCAGAGAGGTTGTGGAGTCTTCTTCTCTGGAGACTTTCAAGACCTGTCTGGATGCCTTTCTGAGTGATCTGCCTTAGTTTTGGTCCTGCTCTGGTAGAGGGGTTGGATTCAATGATCTTCAGAGGTCCCTTCCAACCCCTAACATTCTGTGATTCTGTGATATTTACCCACTTCATCTCCCTAAACCAGTAAATATCCCACTGGTGGTACATCCCACTACAGGGAAGATACTGAAGTTCAATAGCACTGCTCAGTGCTGTTCCGTTTGCTCTACTGCTACAGTAGAATAGCTTTTATTATTTTTCTTCTATGCTCTAAACAGTCTGGGAGAGGATCAAGAAAATGACAGGTCAGGAAGTAGTTACTTAGAATGAATAAAAGAATCAATAAAAGCATTCATTGATGGACTGAGTCCAGTAAAACTAGTTTTTAGTCAATTACTTGTCTTTTTTTGTTGGCAACCCCATGAACAACAACAAAAGCACTGTCTTTGTTGATGTGGAATTTTATTGCATATCTGCAGTGGCCAAGTGTTACTAGATGCAATTTTTTATATTTTTTTTTTTAAAGGAAGGCTAAATTTTTGTTGGGATTTGCACTGATTGAAAGAGTCTTTAACCTCTAGATGATTCTCCTAGTCTGCTAGTAATAAAGACAGGAGGCAACTTGAAGATGATATAAATTCTAACTGTTCTTGATGAAAATTTTAGAAATTCAAAGCGTAATCATAGAATCATAGAATCATAGAATCATAGAATCATAGAATCATAGGGGTTGGAAGGGACCTCGAAAGATCATCTAGTCCAACCCCCCCTGCCAGAGCAGGGTCACCTAGAGTACATCACACAGGAATGCGTCCAGGCGGGTCTTGAATGTCTCCAGTAAAGAAGACTCCACAACCTCTCTGGGCAGCCTGTTCCAGTGCTCTGTCACTCTCACAGTAAAAAAAAATTTTCTGATATTCACCTTAAACCTCCTATGCTCCAATTTGTATCCATTACTGCTTGTCCTATCACTGGTCATCACTGAAAAAAGCTTAGCTCCATCTTCTTGACACTCACCCTTTATGTATTTGTAAACATTGATGAGGTCACCCCTCAGTCTCCTTTTCTCCAAACTAAAGAGACTCAGCTCTCTCAGCCTTTCCTCATAAGGGAGATGTTCCAGTCCCTTAATCATGGCATTTTTCTTCCCCAAATTAAAATCTGCTGTACTCTCTGGGATGAAAAAACCCGAAACCCCACTGTCTTATGTTTGTGAAAATTTCCTTCATAACTAAAGTAAATATTTTTATATTTCATTAAATTTTGAAAAATGTCAGTGCATTTTAATTGATTTTTCAAATATATAATTTTACTGGTTTATTTTGGTTTTTTTGGGGGGACTTTTTGTCCTTTTTCAAAGGACAGTTATGCTGGGTTAACCTGGCTGAGGCAGTGGATACATGGCTAAACTTCTGCACCTGATAATGCTCTTTGATCAATGATGAGACTTCAATAGCTAGGTTCATGAAGTTAGGAATAAAAATCAGTTATGAAAGAATATTGAGACCCAGTGATCCAGAAAGGAACAATGTGTGAAAAAGAAGCTAGACTATACTGAACATATGGAATGCTTATATACATGTATTTTGGCATATTATGCATTTTTAAAAGAGTGTATAATAAAACTAATAGAAATTTTAATGCATCAGTTTATAACCTTTTGTATCTTTACATAATAGCATCCATACGAAGTTTTTTCCATCATAATATTTCAGTAGGTCATTATAGTAGAAGTACACACTACTTTGAGATGAATGAAGTGCATCTAACAGATATTGCTGTCATCTTTAAATAAAAAATGTAATTTAGAATAATTGAGATGAAATAGATTTAATAATTTAAATACCCTACAGCTTCATGGAAAAGCCATGATACATTGTCAATCACACCTATTTTTATTGCCAGTCATCTAGTTAGGCTGCAACAACTGAGAATCTAGATTAGAACAAATAATGAGGTTAATAATAATAGCACAGGAAAACATACCTTACAAAAATCAAAATGCTGCACTTAACTTGTTGTGGGAGCTTTACCATGAAATCAAGAGGGATGGTACTCTTTTCTTTCCAGAAATTTTCCTGATTATATATTATTATTTGAATGCTAGCTGAATGAGTGCTTTGCTTTTCAAGAATGTTTTGTTGACAAAGAGTAGGTGTACTGCAGCTTGTATTCCATGAACACCTGTCCTTTTAAATAAAAGACCTCCCTGAAACTGTGCTGCATACTGTCTTATAACAAGAGATTTTCTACCGTTGGATCTATTGCTCGAGTTCCTTACTGTCTGTGTATCAGATGGCTATTCTGTGGATAAGGATATCATGTTTTCTAGATAACTTTTTCTATATTAATACAGTGAACATTAAGAAATGAAGAAAATTTCTGTCAGATAAAGTGAAAAAATAGCATAAAATCAAAATTAAAATCCAAATGCACTTTCAGAAGCAAACAGAAGTTATTTAAGTGACCTGCCCTAGATTCTGTGGTCATCCTGCTCTGGTGAGGGGGCTGTATTGAATGATCTCCAGAGGTCCCTTCCAATCCCTAACATCCTGTGATTCTGTAATTACCCAAATTGTGGCAATAGGCCAATGGGTATGCATATTGACTGTGGGTGTAAATTAAATCAAACACATTACAAGGAAATGGAATCAGAAGTAGCAATAAAGAAGGGTAACCCATTCTACCAATTTTATTAATATATAAAATAATGGCAGTTTGCAAACCTACCACAAACCTTTACCCTTGAATTCTGAATGTTTCTTCACCACTTTAATAGGAAATAGAGACAGCACGCTTTCAAAAAAGACAGCTTCATTAGAATCTATGAGCATTAATATTGGGATATTGAAGACCACATTTTTAAATGCTTAGGAGAGGAGGAACAACAGAGAAATAGAAACATCAAAAACAAGCACATTTTAACAATAAATTGTGAAAAGTAGAAATAAAATGTTTAAAAATGCAGTGAATAATCTAGATATTATTCTTGTTTTTGTCAACGTGATCAACATTGTTACTTGAAAAAGTTCGATACTCAAAGTTTAACATCTCTGGTGGTAGAAGCAACTTTCAATTTTTGTTGTATTTCTGCAGGCTCTGTGACAACAGAACTCTGAGAGAGTGTTTTGAGGGGTTTTTGTTTGTTTGTTTGTTTGTTGTTGGTTTGGAGTTTTTCTGGTTTGATTTGTTTTTTGGGCTTTTTGTGTGACAGTTTCTACCTGCCCTGAATTCTTAAAAAAAAAAAGATATGCAAAACATCACCAAGTGCTTTGAAATTATCTGTGACTTGCAATGCTTCTGAGACTGTAATCCTGGTCAAAACCTTCCAGAAAGCACAAGTCTACAAGGTCCTGGCTACAGATCTGAGTATGCACCTTGAGTGTTGCCTTAAAAAGCTGTGCTTACACTGAGAAAAATATAATTGCCTTGTATTTCCCAGACATTTTTGTAATATGGACAAGAGCCATTCAGGTGCTACCTTTGGCCTGTCACTGTTTTTGCAACTACTACGAAAGGCAAATATTTCTTGCAAGGGACCTGGAATTGGAAAGGGATTACTTGAAATTCTCACACCACAAAATTCAGTATGTTTTTTCCTTTTTTTTTTTTTTTTTTTTTTCCGAAATAAATGTTGGAAAAGTAAGCCATAATTAGAGTCTGATTGCTCTCAGTAAGAACAAAGTTTAAACAAATTCAGTTGTAAATTTACGTGTGAATTTCACCAAATTTGAAACAGCTGCACTTACAGGATCATAAGATCATAGGATAATTCCAGCTGAAAGGGAGCTCAGAAGTGTCCAGTCCAAACCTCCTGCCAGGTCTGATGTCTAGTGTCATTGCTCAGGGCTTTGTCTAGCTGGTTCTTCAAATCCTCCACAGCTGGAAACTGCACAGCCCCTCCAGGCAGCCTATCTCACTGCTCGCCTGTTCTCCGGGAGAACAAAGCTTTTCCTTATAATCCGGTCAGAACCTCTCTTGTTCCAGTTCATGGCAGTTATTTCTTGTCCTCTCACAGAGCACTAGTGTCAAGACCACACCTCCAGCTGCTCAAACAGCCTCTACACAGTCGCCAAGGAATTGCTGTAAGGTGACCCTGAAGACATTCTTTATCAAGGCTGAACCAGCCCTGGTCATTCAACCTCTCCTCACAAGGCAAGCACTACTGTCCCCTCCGTTCTGCAATGTCTTGGTGGGTCTCCCCTAAACTTATTCCAGTCAGCTGTAGTCTTTCCTGAATATCACCATAAATAGGAGCAGTTCTTAATGTCAGGGATGTATTCCTGCTGTGTCCTGTCCCTGTTCCGAAGATCTCCTAGAGAAGATGTCCCGAATGGGGTGAGATAGCAGAAAATACATATATGTACAGATAAAGATTTATAGCATATAACACTGGGATCTTAACTCCTTAAAGTAGAAGGCAGAAGCCCAGTCAAATTGTAGGGAAACTGGAAGATTGGAACAGAAGTTGAAGGTAGAATGCAAAAGGTATCTTAACAATAAAATGTTCTACTTGTAGTTAGATTGAACAATAAAGGTTAACCATTAAAATGTTGGCAACTTAATTATTATTAAGTTTTATACTAGGCCTAGAACATTAATTATCAGTTTTAAAATATTTTATAATCTTACAATTTAATGATGAAAATTACTTAATGTTAAGTTTGCTAATAAAGACAATAAAGGAGTTAATATCTCTCACACTTGCCCAGCTGTATCTGGATGTCCTTGGGTGGGTCTTAATTCTCAAGAATTAATCTCTCTGGCAGGCATCCCTGCTGGAGAGAAGAAAGTCCAGCAACCTTGTGGGAAAGTGTACATGAAGTCTGCCAAAGATGGGACCAGGCTTTCATAGAATAAAGTGGATTGACTGCTGTCATTTAATTATTGAGCTGTACCTCCAAAATGTCTCATTGGAGAAGAAAAAGAAAGCAGTAGAAAAACCATGAATGCCATCTTCCCACCAAGCAAACTCTTTTGTTTATCTTTTCTTTCTTACTTTATCTCTGTTTCAGGCCTAGTTTTGACTGGGCTGGGCTCTGTGTTCTTCAAAAAGAGAGCTTGGCCCTCTGTTTGTACCTATCAAGGTAGTTACCAGCTCAGAGCTTTCTAGGCCATTTCCTTTCTCATGGGAATCTTTCCACTCCAACCCTGGGCCTACAAAACTGAGAGACAAAAAAGCAGTGTAATCAGAGTCAAAATGAGGTGGCATACTGAGAGAGGGAGCATCCTGCTAAAGAAATACTAGTTGCAGTTCTTCACAGCATGGAAACAAAAAATCCTGCTATGATCACATGCTAGTCTGAACACCACATTCACTGGAGTCTCGTGCAGTCAGCATATGAAGTTCTGTATAAATGTAGATTTAGCCTCTGAGTACCACCCAACTATCTGTGAGTAGGTCTACATTTTAATTCAGGATGTCCAGTTCCTCACAGATATGTTTGCTCAAGTTAATGTTAGCCCACCCAGGTCAGTTTCTCATACAATAAGAGTTACTCCAGCTATGCAAAGGGCATGTCCCCTACCATATCAAGCATCAGTACATGGATATCCAAAGCTATAAGATTCAAATATGTCTACATGTGCTGTGCTGTGATGTACAGAATGGACTGTTTTAAATTCCTGCATGACATCAGTGTAAAAATGGCACATGGCTTCATTAACAATTTTTTATCTCTCATCAGTATTGCCCAAACACTGTTTTAACAAAGGTGCATCTCTGAGAAACACCCTACTCTTTAACCTCTTCTACTATACTATGGAGGCAGAAGGATGTTCAGACTTATATTCCCATTCACCAATCACAGCAATAGTGGCATAATGTCATCGCGGCGTAATTGATTCTTTAGGACTCCCTGGCTCTAAAGACTATGTCAGCGCTGCATATAGTATAGTAATATATATTACCATGCTATGCAGTACAGTACTAATGTCCTGCAGGTCTGTGAGCTTGTGTCTTTCAGATTCTGTGACATAACAGAGAACCATCTCCCCCATCAATGCTAGGGCTGTATTCTTCCCCTCTCTAGCCTGCATCTGAAAAGAGGGAGTCAAAAGAGGGAGTTATAAAATGAGATGCATTCCCAGCCACTTCTGGAGTACACTCCAAGAGAGCAGCAGCAGTTGTATGGTTGTTCTCCCTCTGACATAGTGGTCCAGGGAGTAAATATAAGCACTTTCAGCATCTGCAGTAGACCAAAGGCCATTCTTTGGCCACCTACCTACTGTCCTGTTGCTGGTGTTGACTAACAACAGGTAATTACGGACAATTTTAATAAACGTGGATTTATTTGAAATCCTCCACCATTATTGCTGATCTGCAAAAAATACTTCAGGAGTTTTCTGAACTGAACCATGCATCTAGACCCTCATGTTTAATAGCTATTGACGGACCATCCTCCATTTGTTTAATATATCTTAAAACACATTTTTATTTTGTTTTCCGCACCATTCATTGAAAATGAGATACAAAATTTAATTATATATTTGATTTAGCTGCCTGTCCCCAGGTGTCCTCCTACTCTACAGTTATTAAAAATTTCCTGCTAACATTAGCTATGCAGCTCATGCTCACAGAGGAGAAAAAGGCATTTATAGTGATAGTTAAAACTGAGCATTGGAAGCAATTGCATTTTAGCAGTGGGGAAAAATAGCTCACAAAATTAAAGAAATATTATTTCTGCTTATCTTAGAATATTGTAGGCTTAGAACCTTTAAATACAGATTGTGAAAAACATTGCAGGTGATAGGGACCCTTTTCCATTCAGCATATATTGTTTAACTAATGCTATCAAGCAATACAGCCTGGAGATCTAACTCGGACAGATGACTGTACTTTTTATGCTAAGCTTGAAATATGTTCCACAAAATCAGAAGTTCAATTTCCGATAGTGTGAGTTTAACCTAGCAATTTAACTGAGGCAGAAAAAACTGCATAGCATGCAGTTTACTGTGTTATGGGTCTTTCAAATAAGACCTCTATAATTTTTTTTTTTTTTAATGTAGTCATAAAAAAGATTCCATAGCTGTTTTTTGTAGCTGATGGAATTTACTCTAGTCTCCTTGGAAAAAAATTCTCTCCTTTTAGCATTATGCAGCGTAGTTCACACAGATCAACTGCTGCCCTCTAATTCCGGAAGGGGATGAACTTCAGTTCCAGATGTTTGCAATACATGAAAGATGTGCAGATTTTTGTGACACAAAAAATATTTTAAATATAGGCTTATATATTTATAATAGATGTGGAAACTACTAAATTATTTGAAATCACCACTGAAGATTCAAGATACTGAATCATGCTGTAATTTTTTCAAATGCATAGTTATCTCACAAACAGAACTGACGTTTTATAATATGGTGACTGAATCTGGTAAGTTAAATTCTCAGGTATTTAGCTGGGCATAACAACAGCTCCCTGATCTTGGATGCCATCTCCAGCAGAACTTTAGGAAGACTAAGGTCTATACTGTCATCTCCAGAGCATCACCTGTGATAGAAAATAAGTGCTTCATTGGTATGTTGTAAAGGTAGTGTTCTCTGCTGTTTCTTGGCCTCCACCATGTTCTTTAGAAAGTAATGAGCAACTAACCCTAAAGCAGGATGTTGAAATGTCAACTCAGCTATATTTCTTACAAGAAAAGAATACTGTCATATCCCAAAGCTTCTTGTACTGTAGGTTCAAGTCACTGCATTTCCTTGACCATGAACTCAGTCTTTGACCAGGGAAAACTTCTCAAATAAGCTATTTGTAAAAAAAAAAATTGCATGTTTTCAGTGAAGATTTTAACTTCTAACTAACTGGCTTTTCCTTATGACAAGATGTTAAAACAAATATGTTTCATGAAGATCTGCTAAACAGAAAGAATTCCTACTATTCATATTGCCAAACTACATAAAGCACATACATCAATATATAACATGCAATAACTGGCATGCACTCAGACAGAAATGCACTTCACTGATCAAATACTTCCTAATTTCTCTGCATGTACTGATTTGTACATAGTATTGATTATTTTTTATTAGCTATCCATAATACAGATTTCAGCTCTCTAATGAATATCTCAAACCAGTAAAGTGATTTTTGTTTTCTATCTAGATGCAGTGATACCCTTGCGTTTACAACAGTAAGAATTTACAAAGAATCTAAATGAAAAATACCCAGAAATTGACAGCTTGAACACCAGTAAGTGTTAACACCCTCCTTGCTAATTGCTGCCATCACAAATTAATGGAAGTCTTTTAAATCTCCTGACAGTGGTTATGTAACATTCTGTAGTTAAGGGAACATGAGGCAGTGCATAACAGATGCTAACATTAGTATGCAACTGCATATGTTTCCACTGCACAAGTTTTTTGTAGTCTTTTTTTTTTTTTTTTCTGCCTATCTGGTTTTTTTTTTCCCCTTTGCTGTTTGAAAAGAATTCTTCAAAATTCTTAGTTTCTGCTGTTCCCCCAAGGTGTTTTAAAGTGAATTGCTTTAACTCTTTGCCTTTTTCCATGAAGGAACATGTTTGGATGGTATTCCAGAGATCTGCAAAGTATCTTTTCTTACCAGAACCAGAATTAGGTATATTTTCACAGATCGTATATGATGGTTGAATTGTCCTTTACTGGGTCTTTTTTTCCTCCATTTTCCTTAAGAAACTTTAAAAAAATAATAATACTTTGGGAAACCAAGTAGTCTATTATCCCTGCTGAATTTCAGCCTCTTGCTTGGTGAAGACTTAAAATTTATCTTGAACTTCTGAGTTCTATTTCTTAATGGAATTCATTTTTTACTGCTTGTAAACCTGTAAGGGTTTAATCTTAAATAAAAGGAACTGATACACCTGTTTTGTGACCTGACTGCACTGATTAAAAGCTATTGAGAACAACACATCTGTCCTTACTTTCTTTCCAGTGCCAATAATTAGGTGTGACAATGGAAAGAGACTCCAATTTTAGAAGACTGATATAAAAATGTATATGAACAAGAGTTTACTGTTACTGTTCTTATTTTTCCCAGTTTTTCCTCTTTTAAATACCTCTTTCCTGTCCCCTCTCTTCATCTCTCTGTTCCTTCTTTCCTTATGAATAAGGATAACATCAACATTAGTTTGTGATGATCTTTCACTCCTCACCCTTAGCTCCTTTCTCCCACTAACCAGGACAGGAGGAGTTTAAAACAAGGCAGTCTAAAAGCACTTTCAGGACAAGGATACACATGCCATCTTTCTCACAGATCACAGCTTGGTCTCTTTTGTCCCTGTTTATCTCTAAACAGTCTCCAATAGGGAATTGATGTCACTTTTCCTGGTGAAAACAGTTGATGTACATCTGCCCTGGGGACTCTGAGCTTACACCTGAGTCACTGAAGTGCGTGTGACTGGGCATCAGTGAATTGGAGAGGACATCTCCAGGAAGAACTGCACAGCAGGACACATGAAAGACTTCCACCCTGTACATAGTCACAGGTTCAGGATCTCTCAGATCACCAGTCTTTTCATCTGCTGTGAATGGTGTAAGGAAGGTCATATGAGTATTGACTTGGAAAGGAGCTTAGGTAGGTTAAAGTCACAATACAGAAATACGGCAGCCACTTCTCTTTCTCATTAAGAAGAATCGAATTATTTTTCTTAAGTCATAGAAAGGCCCATTCAGCTGGATCACAGCCTTTGCTTCTGCTTCGGATTATACTATTCCAGGTATGCAGGCCTTCTTTTTCTCTATAATATCTCACGCAAATCTTCTTGGCACAATTTTGTACCTCCTTTTTTCCTCATGCTAAACAACGCCAGTTACCTCAGATATGCCTCATACAGCTTGTAATCCAGACCCTTCATCAGCTTTGTTGCCTTTCTCTGGACTCACTCCAGCACCTCAATGTCTTTTTTGCACTAAAAAGGCCCAAGACTGAACATAGAATTCGAGGTGTGGCCTCACCAGTGCTGAGTACAAGGGGACAATCACTTTCCTACTCCTGCTGGCCACACGAGTTCTGATACAAGCCAGGATGCTGTTGGCTTTCTTGGCCACCTGGACACACTGCTGGCTCATCTTCAGCCAGCTGTTGACCAACATCCCCAGGTCCTTCTCTGCTGGGAAGCTTTCTAGCCACTCTTCCCCAAGCCTGGTGTGTTGCATGGGGTTGTTGTGACCCAAGTGCAGGGCCCAACATTTGGCGATGTTGTACCTCATACAAGTGGCCTTGAACCATTGATTCAGCCTGCCCAGGTCCCTCTGCAGAGCCTTCCTACCCTCAAGCAGATCAATACTGCCACACAAATTGGTGTCATCTTTATACCTACTGAGTGGTGCACTTGATTCTCTAGTCCGGATCATTGATATGGATATTAGACAGAACTGGTCCAAGCACTGAGCCCTGGGGAACACCAATTGTGACTGGCTGCCAACTGAATTTCACTCCATTTACCACAACTCTTTGGGCCCAGCCATCCAGCCAGTTTTTTACCCAGTAAAAAGTGCACTGGTCTAAGTCATGAGCAAACAATACCTCCAAGAGAATAAGGGATTTGGTGTCAAAAGCTTTACTGAAGTTCTGGTAAACAACATCCACAACGTTTTCTTCATGCACTGAATGGGTCACTCAGTCACATAGGACAAAGGAAGAACTAGGGAAGTTCACATCTGATTTCTGCCAGGGGGACTTCAAGTCTTGCACCACCACTCTTTGAGCTTGTTGGCTTAGTTCAGTTTCTACTGCAGAAGTGGTCCATCTGTCCACAGGAGAGTTTGACCACTTGTCTATAGGAATGCAGTGGGAGACAGCAAAAGTCAAAGACAAATTTCTTGCCAAAATTGAGGCAGGCAACATTCACAGATCTACCCTCATCCATTCAGCAACTTATTTCATCTGAGATTGCAACCAGGTTGGTAAAGTACTATTTAATTGTAGTGCACCTGTTTCAGCTTCTCCTAGTCACCTTCTTGTCCATGTTTCTGGGAGGTCCTTCCTTAATTTTCCCAGGAACTGAGGTTGACATTGCAGTCTTCAGTTTCTCTAATATTTTTGTTTGTTTTTCATTGTTTTTTTTCCCCTCAGTGTTTGTAGTTGGGCAAAATATTTGCCCTTTTCTGATTAGTTGAAGTTCTTCTGATCCCTGTGACTTTTCAAAGATGATTGATAGGAGTTTTCTGTCATGGCAGTCAACATTCTCAGCACCCTTGTATATATCCTGTCAGGCCTCATATATTTGTCTATGTCTACTTTGCATAAATGGTCCCTAATTCAACTTTCCTTTCCCCCAGGTTTCAGTATTGGGTCCAGTCCTATTCAACAGCTTTATTGATGAACTGGATGTGGGGATTGAGTCCACCTTCAGTAAGTTCACAGATGACACCAAGCTGGAGGGGGAATGTCGATCTGCCGGAGGGTAGGAAGAAGCTGCAAGAGGACCTGGACAGGCTGGGTCAATGGGCCAAGGCCAGTGGCAAAAAATTCAACAAGAGCAAGTTCAGGGTCCTGCGTTTAGGCCACAATAACCCCAGGCAGCACTACGAACTGGGGGAAGAGTGGCTGGAGAGCAGCCTGGCAGAGAGGGACCTGGGAGTACTGGTTGACGACTGGTTGAACATGAGCCAGCAGGGTGCCTGGTTGGCCTGGAAGGCCAGTGGCATCCTGGTTTGTATCAGGAATAGTGTGGCCAGCAGGAGTAGGAATGTAATTCTCTTCCTGTACACAGCACTGGTGAGTGCTCAAGTACTGTGTACAGTTTGGGCCCCTCACTTCAAGAAGGATATTGAGGTGCTGGAGCAGGTTCAGAGGAGACCAGCAAGGCTGGTGAAAGGACTAGAGGGAAAATCTTACAAAGATAGGCTGAGGAAGCTGGGGTTGTTTAGCCTGGAGAAGAGGAGACTCAGGGGGGACCTTCTCACTCTCTTTAACTACCTGAAGGGAGGTTGTAGTCAGGTGGGGGCTGGGCTCTTCTCCCAGGCAACTAGCAACAAGACAAGAGGGCATAGCTGCTCCAGGGGAGGTTTAGGTTGGGTATTAAGAAGTACTTCCTCACGGAGAGGGTGATTAGATATTAGAAGGGACTTCCCAGGGAAGTGGTGGAGGCACCATCCCTGGATGTGTTCAAGGCTGGATATGGCACCTAGTGCCATGGTCTAACTGATGTGGTAGTGTTAGGTCATAGGCTGGACTTGATGTTCTGAAAGGTCTTTTCCAGCCTTGATAATTCTGTGATTCTATTATTCTGTGATTCACCATATCTCTTGTTCCTGTTTTTTGGTGTTAAATACCTGGGACTGAAAGCTGATATGAATGAGGCAATTACTATCTGTGTCCCTGCTGTGACTTTTTTTACCAACTTAACAGCCGTTTTTGACAGCAGACCTATATCTTCCTTGTATTTTTGCATCCTACTTACATATTTCCAATGACCTTCAGTTTACTCTTGACACAGCAGTACTTCTTCACTCCTCACTACAATGCTGCATACCCGTGAAATATTTATATTTTGCCATTACAGAGTCTCTACCCTTTTTGTTCTCTCATGTGCTTCAATTCTGCCTTGGTAATGCACTGTTTATCCAGGCAGGTTTCTGGCTGCACCATTCTCTTCCCTCTGAGGGTGAAGGCCTGCCTTTGTACTTGGAGAAGGCTGTCAATGAAAACCTGCCTGCTCTCTCTCCTCACTATTCCCTGAACAAGTTGACATCTGCTGTTTTCAAGGTCTTTTTTTTGTCTTTGTCTTCTTCACCCTTAGTGTCTTAAACTTCACAACTTTGTGATCACCACATTGTCAAAACTGCCATTTATATTCATAGAAACATGAAATCTAAACTCATGGAATAGTTTTGGTTAGAAGGCACCTAGTCTTAGTTTGGAAGTCATCTAAAGTAATGCCTCTGCCGTGAGCAGAGACATCTTCAACTAGATCAGGTTGCTTATAGCCCTGTTCAACCTGACCATTAATTTTTCCAGGGATGGGACATTGACCACCTCTCTGGGCAACCTGTTCCAGTGTTTCACCAACCTCATTGTAAAAAAAAAAATATCTTCCTTATATCTAGTCTGACTTGACCCTCTTTTAGTTTAAAAGTATTACCTCTTCACATACTGCTACAGACCCTGCTGAAACATTTGTCCCTATATTTCTTAGAGGCCCCTTGAAATATTGAAAGGTGTCTGAAGCCTTCTCTTCTCCAGGCTGAATGATACCAACTCTCTCAACTTGTCCTTATAAGAGAGGCATTCCATCCCTCTGATCATTTTTTGTGGCCCTTCTCTGGCCCTGCTCCAACATGTATGTCCATGTATCTCCTGTACTGAGGACTACAGAATTGGACACAGTACTCCAGGTGGGGTCTCATCAGAGTAGGGCAGAAGTGAAGAATCACCTCCCTTTACCTGCTGACCACTCTTCTTTTGATGCAGCCGTTGGTATGATTGGCTTTCTGGGTTTCAAGCACACATTCCTGGCTCATGTCTAGCTTTTCATCAACCAGTACCCCCAAGTCCTTCTCCTAAAGGCCATGCTCAAGTCCTTCATCCCTCAGCCTGTAGTGATACCAGCAGTTGCCCTGACCCATGTGCAGGACCTTGCACTTGGCTTTGTTGAACCTCATGAGTTTCACATGGGCCCACTTCTCATGCTTGTCCAGGTCCCAAGCTGTTGTATGTAATGTTGCTGAGAGTGTGCTTAGTTTCCTGTCTATGACATTAATGAAGATATTAAACAGTAACTGTCCTAATACAGGTCACTTGTCACTGATCTCCATCTGGACATTGAGAAAGTCAACACTACTCTCTGGATGCGAAAATCTAACCAATTCCTCATCCACAGTACACCCATCAAATCCATATGTCTCCAACTTGGAGAGAAGGATGTTGTGAGGGACCATGTGAAAAGCCTTCCAGAAGTTCAGATAGATATCATCTTGTCCACTGACATATTCACTCCATTGTAAGAGGCTTCTACTTCAGTCAGGCAAGACTTGCCCTTAGTGAAGCCATGCTGGCTGTCTTCAATCACTTCCCTGTCCTCTGAGTGCCTTAGTATAACTTCTAGGAAGATCTGTTTAATGATCTTCCCACGCAGAGGTGAGGCTGACAGGTCAGTAGTTCCCAGGCTCCTCCTTGCTGCCCATCTTAAAAATGGGTGCAGTGTTTTCCTTTTTCCAGTCACTGGGGACTTTACCCAACTGCCATTACTTTTCAAATATCATGAGAGTAGCTTGGCAACTGCTACAGCCAATTCCCTCAGGTCTCTGGGATGCAACTTGTCAGTTCCCAGAGACTTGTATGATTGACCAAATCTTCCTTACTTGTACACAGCTGATCTAGAAGAGCAACACTGTGCATTTCTTGTGAACTGCTGTGCAAATATCAGAGTGGTTGAAGTCACTATGAGAAGCAGGCCCAACAAGCCTGAAGCCTCTTTGAGGTGTCTGAAGAAGGCTTCACCTACCTCTTTTTGATTCAGCAGACTGTAGTGGACACCTACCACAAGGTCTCAGTGGATGATAGTTCCTCTAATTTGGACCCAAAGGCGCTCTGCATAGCACAGCTAACAAAATTATAAAAGAGGTGGAGACCAGCCCCAAGCATGCACCCTCTTGCCAGAGAAATCCAGGCATCTGCCATCAAGACTCTTCGCTGGATCCAAGGGTGGTGATACTTCCCTTCTCTCTCTCCTACTCTCTTTACTTTCTCTCTTCTGTTTCTTCTTGTCACTGTTTGACAACAATGCTCTTGATCCCCTCCCCCTCACACCCAGGTAGGGAAGGAAAGAAAGAAAAAGAGAGAGACTTGGCTGGATTGAAAACTAAACTACACAGCTTTAATTAAACACTAATGATAAAAGAAAATATATACAATTATATACAAATATCTTCAGATATGTGCAAAAGCGTCTCACCTCTCCCCACCCCCAGCAACTCCCACAGCACTCTCCTTAGCTGCAAACAGTCCCGAGAAATCCCAGAGAGGCTGCTGGAGAAAGTGGAGAGTGATGAGGGTCAGGAGAGTTCGAGCCTAAGGGTTGACTGTGGTGGATGGATGGAGTCCTCCCCAGATGCCAACCATAGACGGAAGAGAAGGAAAGAAGAAGCAGGAAGGAAGTTGTCTTCTGTGATCTCTGACCTTCCTCTGAGCTTACGTAGATATATGGAATGGAATATCTCTGGCCAATTTTGCTGTCTGTCTAACTCAGCCTCCTATGGGGGGGTCATAGATCTACCCGTAGTGTCTGAGCTGGCAGAGTAAACGTGTGACCTTGAAGACCCATCAGTTAGAAAAACATTCCACTGTTTGTTATTCCTAGATGGAATGTTCTGCTGCTTGTTAAAAGAAAGCTTACTGAAGGAAAAAAAAAAAAAAAATCAGTAAAAGGAAAGTTGGCTTCATCCTGGCTCAAACCTGGACACTTCTCTTCCTCTTAGCTCTGTGTTATGTGTTAAGCATTGTTATCTTACCTCTTAGTTAGAGGTTAACCTTTGTAATCTTACCTTGCTGTTAGATGTAAAGCTTTTTATCCAGGATACCCACTACTCCAAATTAGCCATGCTTGTTTTTTAAGGCAAATGTTGAAGAAAGTGTTTTCTGACCGTTTAGAGGAGCTATTGTCATGACTCTTGCCCTGGGTTTCACTGGAGTGTTTGTTTTCTGTCCCTCCTGAGTAATTTTTGTGACTCCTGGGTACTGCAACAGACTATCTGAAAGCTCACTTCCTCCAAGCCCACCGAGTAGGATGGGACAACAGTTTTACAGGTTAATTTCAGAGTGTCATCTGGAGAAATCTGACAAAACCAAAAGCTGCACAATAACTGGCATTTTCCAATACTTTCTGATGCAGCCTACAGACTCCTTCATGTTGATTCTGCTTTCAGAATATAAGCAGTTTGGAACAACGTATCACTGTCATGTACTTACTGAGTGTCCTGGAATCAAAGTAGTCCTTCTCACTTCTGTGTGACTTATCTTGTCTCTCTGAAGGAGTGAGGAGGTGGAAAAGATAAAAGACCAACATTTGAAGAAGAGGTATACAATATTCTTGATGGCCCTTAGTTTTCTTTTTTCTCAACTCCATCTGCCCACCTCCTTTTCCAGTGCACTTCTACCATGCCACACACACCCTGGTCACACACACAAATGCCACCCAGTCGCCTTCTAGCCTATGGCAACAACTGAGAGCAGTATTAATTTCACTTCACTGGCTTTCCACCAAACAACGCTTTGTTTATTTTAACTTTGCAGCAAGGAATACCCATATAGCAAAAAGTCTGTACTCTGTCTATCCAGAGCACTCATCTTCTAGATGACAATGACAGAGATTTCCTATTCATATCTCAGTTTGTCTAAGTACTTTTTTACGCTGTATGCGTATATTTATGTATTCAGTTAGGTGTTATTAGCATTTTAGAGACTAAATGCCTATTTTTATTATTCCAGAAAACGTCAAATTTGGAGATTAACTTACTTACTTCACAAAAAATTGTGCTTCTATGTAATAATTCTTATACATTTTATTCTGATTTAAAGTTATTTTAAAAACAGACATTTAATTGTTTCTGTATTTTGTGTGGAAGACCATGTTTAATGTCACTTTTTAAAGAATCTCTATGGACCTGTAATTTTAGAAGAGCTAGTCATCATGTGAGCGATCACTTTGAATCCTTGTCTACACAGCCTCTTAATCCCGAGTGCAATATTGTTGGTATGCCTGATGTTGTTGTTTGTTTTGTTTTGTTTTGTTTTTCACATTGGAGCCAATTGCCAATCATAAAATATATCTGTGCAGGTGAAAAAATATCCATAGAATGCAAGATGATGCCTCTGGATGTGTCTCAGTTGTGACCTAAATCTAGACATAACTCATTTGAAAAGCTTGAAAAGCTTGTGCTTTAACCCACTGTGCCATCTAACCACCTTCTACCTCCAGCAAGCTAATGAATGATTCAGTGGTTTTCATGGGCTTCTGTTCAACACTGTTTCTACAGCTGGAGACACAGTTTTAAAATATTGCAAGTGGAACAGATTCACTAAAGCTATTGCTCATTAATGGAATTTGTTTGCTTTGTTGTCTCCTCAATGGTTTATTTCCATAATCTATTCATTTTCAATTTCCTATTGTTCAGATACTGCAGTAATAATAAGATGCTATATAGAAACTGAGAGGTGACCTCACATTCTTTTGGCATGATCTTGACCTCCATGGAGGAAATATATGTACTATGCACTAACGAGCTATGAATAAATAATTTTCCTTAACAAAATGTGGAGGGAAAACATAAGTCACATATGAAATTTAACCTGTTCCATGTTACTCTGACTGAATCTTTTCTGTAGATGTTATTATGGAAATAGTTGGAAAAATTTACTATCAGGTCTGCAGCACAGAAAATAATTTAGACATTCTATCCAGCCAACCAGATGTAGCACTATAAAGAGAAATTTTCTTGTTATTGCAAATCAATTACATGATATGAAAAAGAATGTGGTGCTGAAAAGAAAGGGCATTTCAAATCTACTTTATTGGAAATAATAGGTAGTTTCCGAAAGTCAGGGTGTATTTCCAGATAAGGAACATGGACCTGGGTTTCCTCACAGCTGTATCGTTCTATCTTTGCTAAGTGCTGCTTGAAAAAAAGAAACAAGAAATGTGAAATAAAAAGAAGAAATTAAGCTGAATGTTATTTAAAAGTAGCAGGCACAACACATGAGGCCACAAAGTTTCCTTCTTCCATTTATTTCAGACTCAGTTATGAAGATGTAAAGAAAGTGCTTAAGGCCATTACCTCTTTTACTCTCTTTGATTTTCAGAGAAGTGAGGAGGTCTAAATTCATTAGAAGCTTTTCGAATTCTCATTTGTAATCGTCTGTGATTAGCCCAGAAAATTAGGGCACATTTTATTACAATACAAAATAGGTGTGCAGCGTATCCACTGAATATTCATTCTATCAAAAACAAAAGTGTGCCTCTAGGTGCTTCTTGTGCTGGGGACTCCAGAGCTGGACACAGTCTCCAGGTGGGGTCTCACAAAAGTGGAGTAGAGGGGAAGAATAATTTTCCTTGATCTGCTGGTCATCCTTCCTTTGATGCAGCCATGGGTACAGCTGACTTTCTGGGCTGCTAGCACACATTGCTGGCTCATGTTGAGCTTCTCATAAACTGACACCTCCAAGTCCTTCTCCTCAAGGTTATTCTCAGTCCCTTCACCCACTCGGTATTTATTCTTGGGATTGCTGCAGCCTGGGTTCAGGACCTTGCACTTACCCTTATTGAACTTTATGAGCTTTGTATGGGCCCATGTCTCAAGCCTGTCAAGATCCCTCTGGATGGCATCCCTTTCCTCCAGCATGTCAGCTGTACCACACAGCTTGTTTTCGTTAGCAAAATTGCTGAGGGTGCACTCTATCCCACCATTCACGTCTCCTACAAAGATGTTTAATAACCCTGGTCCCAGTATTGACCCCTGAGGAATGCCAATCATAACTGATCTCCACTAGGACATCAGGGTATTGACCACAACTCTTTGGATGAGACTGTCCAGACAATTCCTTATCCACTGAGTGGTCAATCCATCAAGGTCATGTCTCTCCAATTTAGAGACAAGAATGTTGCACAGGACAGTGTCAAATGCTTTGCACAAATCCAGGTAGATGACATCAGTTGCACTCCCGTTATCCACCAAAAGGTCACCAAATGTGTCAGGCATGAATTGTCCTTAGTGAAGCCATGCTGGGTATCAGCAGCCTCCTTACTTTTGTTCTGTTTTTATTTTAATATCTACCATCATTGGTTTATAAAATCATCTCCAAATGTTTGTTTATTCACAGTGTCAATGTCATAACAGCTCATCATGTCAGCTTAAGCTTTAAGGTATTACCCAGCTTGAGGAAAGCTAACAACACTGCTTTCAATAGGCATTGTGCAGCTTAAAAGTAAAGAGTAGATCCACAGGTTTAACAAATGTGAAGAGACCTTAGAAAGTATTTTCAGAAGTACCTGTAAATATTTTGTAGCTCATTCAGAATCAAATTATGCAAAACACCTTGGTCCCAGTTCATCACACAATTCTACTCTATTTTGACATGCCAGTGGACTGATACCCACCAGCCATGTTACAACTGCGTTTTACTCTGGTCTTCGTTGCTAGGAGGACAAGACAGGAGGAATGGAACACCACAGTATTTATACAGAGGTTCGAAAGAAAATGAGTAGAAATGTTTAATTTATTTATATAATTTTCCTAGCCAACTGACCTTTCTTCCCGTAGAATAGTTGTGTTTGTATAATGTTGTAGTACATTGGTTGTTTCCTGCAATTCTCCAATGAATATATTCTTACAAATGCTGTTGTCAGGCCATTCACATTTTCTCAGTATGCAGCAGGTTTTATGAACACAGAATGTTTAATGAATTTTCTGATTAATGAGCTTTTTTTTATTATGCTACTGCCATTTGGCAGCTATTTTGACAAAACTGCCTTCCTCATTACAGAATTTCTACTTGTGAGAGGAAGTCAACCACAGAAAATGGGCTTATTGAATTATCCAGCTCACCAATTATATAGTATAAAATTATTCATCCTGATATAATTTGATCAGGAAAATAATTTCTCTTTAGTAACTGTGTTAAATTAGATATTATTCTGCTGGATAGGTGCAATTTTCTGAGTATCTGTACTTACAGAACTTTTTAAAATTTACTTGAACACTAAGTTATTGCCTATTTCCTGATTTTATTTTGTTATCAAAAGGGTTAGTTTCTGACTAATTGCTCCACTGAACCCAATTCATTCACAGCCTGAAAATCAACGCTTAGCCATTTTAGAACAAAATGCCAGATTGATACATATCATAGGCAACACAGTTTCGAAAGACGTTATAAATGTCTTTCAATCTTTTTATAAATCAATTAATTAGAAATCAGTCTTGCAACTTCACATGATTTAGTTTTGTGCTTTGCATGGATTTTGGCACTATTGCAGCAGTGCTGTAAAAAACATTGATATTGCAATTTTAAGTCCTATTTCATTCAACAATAAAAATTTAAAAGTAATGTCACTTGCAATATTTTTGTATCTTGCTATTACCCAATCTCTCTTATTTAAAGACAATGCTTGATGTATTTGGAAATAAATGCTGCAATATATGTTAAAAAAAATGTAGTGATACAGACTACAGGGAACAGTTGGTTAAAAATAAGTACTTTACTTATTTTTGCTTAGATTGAAAAATAGTGTAATTTGCCTTATTCTCCAGGACCACCCTTTCCGTGTAAAACAACCCTGAAATTATTGTTGAACAGTACAGTTACTGTATATTTGGGGTACACTCATCTGACTGTAAGTTACGTCATGGTCTTCTCCAGTTATCTCACTAGACTCTGAAAATTTCCCAAAGCATAAGTGAGTTCTTTATCTCCTCTATACGGCTGGATGATTCAATAGCATAATGACTGTACCAGTATACATGGACACAAAGTCTTAAAGGTGTAGGAGCAGGCTGTCCCGCTGTGCCAAAAGATGAACCGTCAGGGAAAAATACCAGTCTGGCTGAATAGAGAGATCTGGTTGCAACTCTGGAAAAAAAAAAGAAAAAAGAAAAAAGAAAAAAAGAGAGTGTATAGCCTTAGGAAAGAGGAGCAGACCACTGAGGATGACTACAAAGATGTCATGAGGTTATGAAGGGAGAAAATCAGAAGGGCCAAAGCCTAACTTGAAAATGATCTGGCTGCAGCTGTCAAAGAAAGGCTTCTACAAATAAATTAGCAACAAAAAGAGGACTAAGGGGAAACTCTGGTCTTTATTGAATGCAGAGGGAAACTCAGTGACAAAGGATGAAGAAAAGACTTGAGTTATTTAATCACAGAATGTTAGGAGTTGGAAGGGACCTCGAAAGATCATCTAGTCCAAACTCCCTGCCAGAGCAAGATCTCCTAAAATAGGTCATACAGGAATGCATCAAGGTGGGTTTTGAATGTCTCCAGAGAAGACGACTTCACAACCACTCTGGGCAGCCTGATCCTTATCAGATTTTCCTTATGTTTATGTGGAACCTCCTATACTTCAGCTTGTACCCATTTCCCCTTGCCCTGTCATTGGACATCACCAAGAAGAGCCTGGCTCCATCTTCCTGACACTCACCCTTTACATATTTATAAACATTAATGAGGTCACCCTTCAATCTACTCTTGTCCAAGCTAAAGAGACCCAGTTCTCTCAGCCTTTCCTCATAAGGGAGACATTCCACTCCCCTAATAATCTCTGTGGCTGTGTGCTGGACTCTTTCAAGTAGTTCCCTGTCCTTGAACTGAGGGGCCCAGAACTGGACACAATATTCCAGATGTGGCATCACCGGGGCAGAGTAGAGGGATAGGAGTACCTCTCTCAACCTACTAAACAGACCCCTTCTAATACACCCCAGGATGCCGTTAACCTTCTTGGCCACAAGGGCACATTGCTGGCTCATGGTCTTTGTTCTGTGTACCAGGAATCCGAGGCCCCTTTCCTCTATGTTGCTCTCCAACAGATCAGTCCCCAGCACACACTGCTACATGGAGTTGCTCTTTCCCTGATGCAAGACTCTACACTTCTGTTTGTTATATTTCAGTAAATTTCACCCCACTCAACTCTCCAGTCTGTCTAAGTCTTGCTGAATGGCAGCACAGCCTTCTGGTGGGTCACCCACTCCTCCCAGTTTAGTGTCATCATCAAACTTGCTGACAGTGCACTTTGTTCCTTCATCCAGGTGCCTGATGAATATATTGAAAAGTACTGTTCCCAGTCCTGACCCCTGAGGGACTCCACTAGCCACAGACCTCCAAATAGACTCTGTCCCATTGCTTTCTTTCCCTCAGTCTTCAATAGTAGGTCTAGTTATTTGTGGAGTACCCAGTTCCCTGAGCTGGAAGACAGGGATGAGGGGAAGTTCGAAGCCTCCGTAATCCAATGGGAGATGGTAAATGACCTGCTGCATCTCTCAGACATATGCAAGTCTATGGAGCCAGATGGGATCCACCCAAGGATATAGAGCTGGCAGAAGTGCTCACTAAGCCACTTTCCATCATTTGCCAGCAGCTCTGGGTAACCGGCAAGGTCCGTGTTGCTTGGACACTGATAAACATGACTCCCAGCTACAAGAAGGACTGGAAGGAGGATCCAGGAAACTACAGGCCTGACAGACTGACCTCAGTGTTTGTGAAGACTATGGAACAGGTAATCTTGAGTGCCATTATGTAGCATGTGCAGGAGAACCAGATGACCAGGCCGAGTCAGCATGGGTTTCTGAAAGACAAGTCCTGCTAGACAAACCTCATCTCCTTCTGTGACATGGTGACCCACACAGTGGATGACAGAAAGGTTGTGGATGTTGTTTACCAGAACTTCAGCAAAGCTTTTGACACCAACTCCCTTATCATTCTCCTGGAGGTATTGTTTGCTCATGACTTAGACCAGTGCACTTTTTACTGGGTAAAAAACTGGCTGGATGGCTGGGCCCAAAGAGTTGTGGTAAATGGAGTGAAATTCAGTTGGCAGCCAGTCACAATTGGTGTTCCCCAGGGCTCAGTGCTTGGACCAGTTCTGTCTAATATCCATATCAATGATCCGGACTAGAGAATCAAGTGCACCACTCAGTAGGTATAAAGATGACACCAATTTGTGTGGCAGTATTGATCTGCTTGAGGGTAGGAAGGCTCTGCAGAGGGACCTGGGCAGGCTGAATCAATGGTTCAAGGCCACTTGTATGAGGTACAACATCGCCAAATGTTGGGCCCTGCACTTGGGTCACAACAACCCCATGCAACACACCAGGCTTGGGGAAGAGTGGCTAGAAAGCTTCCCAGCAGAGAAGGACCTGGGGATGTTGGTCAACAGCTGGCTGAAGATGAGCCAGCAGTGTGTCCAGGTGGCCAAGAAAGCCAACAGCATCCTGGCTTGTATCAGAACTCGTGTGGCCAGCAGGAGTAGGAAAGTGATTGTCCCCTTGTACTCAGCACTGGTGAGGCCACACCTCGAATTCTATGTTCAGTCTTGGGCCTTTTTAGTGCAAAAAAGACATTGAGGTGCTGGAGAGAGTCCAGAGAAGGGCAACAAAGCTGACAGAAGGTCTAGAGCACAAGCCTTATGAGGACCATCTAAGGTAAAAGGGGTAGTTTAGCATGACAAAAGGTAGGCTGAGGGGAGAACTTATTTCTCTCTATAACTACCTGAAAGGAGGCTCTAGGGAGGTGGGGTTGGTCTCTTCTCCCTACTAACAAGCAACAGGACAAGAGGAAATGGGCTCAAGTTGCAGCAGGAGAGGTTTAGTTTACATATTAGAGGAAGCTTCTTCACTGAAAGGGTAATTAAACAGAGGAGTAGGCTGCTCAGGGAGGTGGTTGAACAACCATCCCTGGAGGTGTTTAAAAGACACGTAGATGTGATGTTTAGGGACATGGTTTAGTGGTGGACTTGACATTGTTAGGTTTATGGTTGGACTTGGTAATCTTCAAGGTCTTTTCTAACCAGAATGTTCCTGTGATTCTGTGATTCTGTGACATAGGACTGATGCTTCTTCCTTCAATCTAATTGCAGTTTGACCATGATTTCCTTTTCTCTCCTCTTGAAATTAATAATCTACACTGATTTTTCAATGTCATGTTGATTCTTCTGTGCTCCCATGTAAGCCCAGTCCCTGCCTTGCCACCAGCACTTATTACACGATGTATAAGGATAAGCAATCTACTACTTCTCACACCTTTCTGACTCTTCTTAATGTCTCAATTAACAGAAATGACAGAGAGAAGAGTAATAAGTATTCTGGACTACACTATGGAGCCATGGTAACCCTTTGCCCATTTCCCTTTGGCTCCACTTCTGTTAGCGTCTGATTCATCAGCTGTATGTTAATCTGTGTTGGAAATACCTGCTATGGTTGTGCCATGATCCTACAGTGCCTGCTGTATGGACATTGGTTCAGCTGCTGCCTGTGTCAGCTGCATCTTATATATCCTTGATACACATAAGTATAGCTGAGTTGTTGGAGCCTACAGTTACTGATAAAATAAATTTTAATATCTATAGGTTTGTTTCAGAGTACCTGTTTTAAGATCAGATTATGCTCCATATTGGGAAGATAAATAATGGTCTGATTATTGAATGTTACTTCTGTTTTGCCTTCATGCTCTTGCACTGGCATCGGTGCTGAGGTGACAGTTGCCTGTTTGCACACCGGTTCCAGTCCAGTGGGTCATTGGCCATCTTCAAGCTGCCTGGATTACATATCTGTTGCAAAGTAAGTCAGAGTCTCCACTGTGTTTTTCACTGCGGATAAGTGAGACCTGCAAGACTATACACCATCTAGTCTTTTTCCCATTGAAATCCACAATATTTGGGTTTTTTTCCTCCTAAATGTAGATGCATAGTATACTCAGTTTCTGTATACATTGGTATTGACCTGAAGAGCTGACTTTTATTAAAAGTAACAAGAGTACTCCATTAATCCATGGCCTCGAATACCCTGGTAAGCAGTTCATACAGGTTATCGTCATCAGTGCTGGCCATTTCTGGCCTCAGAACTCAGAAGTCTTCTTCCAGGACAAGCAGTTGCAACTCTCTTTCTGAGGGTATCAACATTTTATGTTGTTGCCTGTAGCTATTCTGTTGTGGTTCATGCGGCCTTGTAGCCCACACTTGCTGTAGTTTATCTGTTAAAGCCCTTTAGTGTTGCCAGAGACTGACACAATAGCAAGCTGGGGAATGAACAACTGCTCATCTCAGTATCTACACAAATAGGGTGAAGGGTCCATCCACTTAGGTAGCTCTAGGAGGTTAGGACAGGGGCGTTTGAAGGATTTTATAGGTTCTGTGAACAATGCTGTTCTAGTAGCAAGACTTTCAGACAACCGTGGTTATAAATATATTGTTTATTTTAGTGAGAGATACATTTGTTTGACCAATTAAGAAAGATACCTTTTGATAACTTCCTAGAGAAGCTGTAAATCACATCTGAAAACTGTTTCTTGAAGCATATAATAGAATTACAGAACAGTTTGGGTTTAAAGGGACCAACCCAAGGGACCATCTGGTTCCAACTCCTCTGCCATGGGCAGGGACACTTTCCACTAGACCAAAGCCCCATCCAACCCTTTCTTTGAACACTTCTAGGAAGGGGACGTAGAATCACAGAATCATAGACATCCACAACTTCTCTGGGCACATCAAACTCATAGCCATCAGAGACAAATAATCTAGTTATTTATATCACAGAGATGCATAACTAATTTTTAATCAGTTTCAGCTTCAAAAAAGTCTCGTGCAAAACTGCTGTTTGCTATCCTCATATTCAAGAAAGTCTGTAAAATAATTTTAGTGATGTAGAATCTAGGTTGCCAGTCTTTATGCTTGAAGTTGGGCATAGAGAATGATTCTTTTGTTACTAGAAAATAGTGTTTTAAGCAATTATATTCAGGAACTAAATTTTCTTTTCTAGGTCACTGTAGTAAAAGCAAGCAATTTTTTTCTACCTCTCTGTTATTTCCATGACATTCATGCCTGTAGTGTTTAACTTGTTTTGTTGCTCTTTAAACTAGCAGTCAGTGGTAAGGTCCATATGAATTGACTTTGAGCAGCAGTTTTCCTAGAAGATACTTCAAATATGTTTAGGTGACTATCTCATTATTTCCCATGTTTCTCATATAAATGTCATCATAGACAGACTATGAAATTTTTGCTTTGCCTTGAATGCAGTTCCTTTCAATTTCTTTCTTATCTTGTATTTCCTTGTATTTTTGTTAACAACTTTATACAGGTCTGTATCTTTATCTCCTATAGACTTGTGTCTTTTTGGAATGGAAGTAGTTTTCTTTCTGGGGAATAAAAGCAGCATTTTCATTTCTTGTGATTTAGACACTTTGTTTTTGAGGATATGAAAGGAAAAAAAAAAAAAACAACAAACCTTATAGACACAGGTAATATTTAATTAGACAACCAATATAGTTGAAAAAACCCCAGAATTCCTTTATTGTGTAAATCCAAAACATTTGTCTTTTCTTTCCAAGTAGGGTAATAAATTACTTCGAAATCTTATCAGATAGGTATGAAAGAGACCCTTCAAGAGTTTTGGTTTTCTTGACATGCACATTAAACCATGTGAGTAACTCATAGTTCTTGGGTAAGTTCTACTGCACTGTGATCATATTGTCTCTATGGAGTACAAGACCTTGAAGAAAAAAAACTCATAACCACAAAAATTTCTGGCAGAGTGTATATGAATAACAGCTTTGGTTTGTAACAAGCCAGTTGTACCACGGACATGATTTGTTGCTACTTGGCTGCCTTGAATCAGCTCGCTATGAACTCAGTGACTGCTTTGGAAAAAGCACATGGGTGCCTTCAGCTCCTGTAACTGACAAGTACTTTTGGCATTTTCATATATTTTCTGCAAGTTACTTGTTCTTTTTCTGCATGGAGACTAGCTTATTTAAGTTAGCAGGATTTGTTGGTCTAGACCCTTTAGGGGGGTGCCTGGGCACTTTGAAGAGTGTGGGCTCCAAATCTGTGACCAACCTCAGCAAGGAAAGGTACTGAGAGTGCTTGCCTTACACAGCTGGGGTGCCCTCTCCCTCAGCTGACTGCTTGAAACTTGATTTTTTGCTTCTGTTCTTCACCCTTCACACTGCCTTCCTTTTCTCCTCATTCTCAGTGGGCAAACTCCTCCCACTCTCACTCTATCAGTGGGCTTCAGCCCACTGGCCAGACCATTTTGGATTTATACCTGTTTCAGGTACATTAATTTTCATACACACATGATACTACAACAAGTACTGCAACAGCTTTTATTAACGTGCATACTTTCAGTATTTTTTCCTGGGTATGTTGGCTCTCCTTATGTGGTGTCATGAGGAAACCTTTTCCATGGGAAGATCTGGTAACTTTTCTCTCTCTCTCACTCTCAACAAACACACTTCTCAACAAATTTCTTCATAGATTATTCTCATGCTATACCTAGCAGCTTTAGTAGGAAACCACTAAATATTAGAAACGAGGTATAAACCTTGGTGGTAATTGTTCAGTGCTGCCTTCATGCTAAAGAAGGATAAGAAAGCTTGCCATAGATGTGCTTCTTCTGAGAAGATATACCTAACAGTCATACAGAGGTGAGCAGCAGTCTTGGTGGTATCATAGTGTTATAGTATCTAAACATAAAGCTCTGTTAATCAGAATTAAAATGTGAGCCACAAAAATTGTCTTCCTTTTTATATACCGTAGGCTTTATCTCTCTGAATTCACCCCATTATAAATTTCTGTAATTCTATCTGAGATGTTCAGATGAGCGCTACTGAATAAGAAGGAAGCAAGGTTATTGTCACCGGTTAGGACTGTTTGAAGGGACCCTCTGTCAGCCTGGCTGCTGCTGAAACCTGGTACATCACACAGCATTAAGTAGTTCACTTGTTTTCAATCTTCTAGAGCAACAGAAGACAGGTCAAGCTGGCAATAACCACATTGTGTCCACCCCCACAACGAGTTTAAGTGGTGATTGAAACAATATCTCATCTCATTTCTATTTAGCAGGTTAAAGGAAGTTTCTCTCTGGAATGGGCTCTGATCTATTTGCTGTAGGAAATAAATGTCTTTTAAAAACAAATCAAAGAAAGACTCTCAGGGCTGCCAACACAGGTCAGTGTAAAATGATTCTAAAATACTTGGTTATTGCAAAGTTCTTCTGAGCTCTTATCAGAAAAATAGTAAAAACCTCTGATAAAAATTCTTCTTTTCTAGCAAGTTTGTACAGCACTACTTAACACAGCAAAATTTAGTGTTATCTTTCCCTGTTTTACCTCACTTTTTACTTGAGTTAGGTACTTCAAACAGCATTCTTATAAGTGAGAATTTAAAATGAGTAGTTATATGACCATTCTCACTCTAACCTATTGGATATAAATAGACAAAGCAAAAAGATAACTGCGCATTTTACAAAATCAGTTAAAAATTCAAACTTCAAATGAGGAATTTAGCCAACTGAAACTTCATAAAAGTTTATAGAAAGAAAAATAAGAAAATACTCCTCTCCCACAGGTGTGCTCAGCCGATTAAAGCATATTAAACTATATCTTGCTACATCATGATGCAAATTTAGGACACCAGCTAATTCCTGCAAGTAAAAATGTCACAAAAATATTGAGTTACTAATGCACTTATGTGTCTACTGTGGATGAAAGTAGAGCTGGGACAACCCAGTAGTGTGTGGTCACAGCATTATTTTTGGGAATGTCAGCTGTTCAGTCAACTTTTGAATTATACTTTTTACATTTCCTCAGTTCATCTCTGAGGAAAAATGGCAGTGCTCTGAGCTTCAAAACCTCAGCTAGAGCTACTCCAAATTTATTTCCTCATACTTTTGTTGCCTTAGTGTGGCTTTGAGAGAACAGACCTTGCAAGAGATGCTGAAAAAATTATTTCAAAAGAGGTGAAATTTATGTAGATATTACATAGTACCAATTCTTGTAAGAAGCTATACATACAGTCCATTAGAAATTAAGTTCTTCTGAGATCTAAGCAGCATGCAGGAACTGGAGTAGAAACTAGAAAGCCTACACATGTTTGACAGGATTATATCTAATCTAATTTTATACACATATATCCCATGCTATGTGACATTGTGATTAACAATAAGAATAAGGGAAGCGAGAGGAAAGAAAGGTGTTTGGGCTTATGGTGTTTGTCTTCCGAAATAACCATTATATGTGAAGGAGCCCTATTTTCCTGGAAATTCATAAACACCTGCCTGGTGATGAGAAATAGTGAATGAATCCCTTATTTTGCTTTGCTTGATTGTGCAGATTTGCTTCACCTGTTAAATTGTCTCTATTTTACTCCATCAGGTTTCTAGCTCTTGTCCTTCTGATTGTCTCTCAGTTTTCCTGAGTGGGAGTGAGTGAACAGCTGTGTGGGGCTGATCTGTGGGCAGAGGTCAACCTGCCACAAATGAAACCCCTTCTCCGATATGTTTTAGAAGTAGAAGGAAGTCCTTTGGTAGAAGATCATTATCTCAGGTAGAGAGACAGAAGGACAAAGTGAATTGGAATTTAATTTTGGGACTTCAAAAGAAGCATTGAGGGGAGATGGTCACTGATAAAAAAACTATCCCACAGTGAAAAGTAGGATTTCCCCCCCCAGCCTCTCTGGTTGAGCAGGTAGGGAATTGTGTATTAAAGGCAAGACAAGAACTTTTCTTCCTCTTCAGGGATAGTGATACCTTCCACCATATCCTTGAATTCTGCATGTTAGAAGGCTTTGTTTGTACAAAGCTAGTTTCTTATTAGAGCAGGAACCTGGGAGCTTTCAGAAATAAAAAGAACAGGAATGAGAAATAATAAAAACAAAATAGTTTCTAAGCAAATCTGTCTTTTACCCAATATGTCTGTGCAAGCAGGGTTTCAGAAAACCTCACACAATCTCTGTGGGTCATCTGTAATTCTCACTGCTCCTTCTAGTGATGCTCCCCTCCACAGTGTGCTTGCTGATCATGGTCATTTCTCTTTTTGCAGAAGTCTCTACCTTCTCTGTGGTGCAGCAAGCAGGATAAGGAAAATAGGCCCTGGTTAGCAAGCCACATCCTTTTAAGGAACCTGAGTTATGTTAACGTACATTAACTGTGAATGTGTGACCTAAACACTTTTTATGAACTCTTGCAGAGAATAATGACAGCATTGAGAAGTGAAGAAAAAAGTGAAGTGTTCCAGGTTTTCACAGTCAGAGAAAATGTGATAATGTCCACAAAATCTTATTGTGCAGCAACTAAAGAAAAAGATAACAGAAAAAAAAATACATTTGGAAAGGGTCTCTTGTTTGTCTCCTATTGAAAGACAAGAGTCAGAAATAACACTTCTGGTTTTATTTCTTTAAAGAAAATTAAAACCAATGGGGTTAGTTCAGACTTGGGCCTAGCACTTTCTTTTTCTAAGAGAGATGACAAGAAGAAAGACAGAGAAAGTTAAGGCAGGAGGATATTATACTAAACAGACCAAGTTTCCATGCTATAAAGTAGTCTGATCAGCTCTCCTTTACATTATACTATACTATGACAGGAGACTAATAAACAAAAAGAATTAATATTATTAGAAAAAAACATTCCTTTCCCCCACTCCCCACCCCTAAGTCATCACTCCTATGAAATGTATTGCAAGTGGAGGTCAACTTGTGAGATACTGTAATTAGATTTTAAGACACATATGTAATTACATATGTAAAGACAACACTAGTCTCATACTTTAAAAACTGGGAAGGATTTTCTCTTGCATTTGTTGCACTATACTACTGTTGCACTTGAATGCATTCATTCTGGGATGCAGGAGAGGGAACATACTGCTTAGATAAAATGTAATTATGGTATTTCCTTTAGGCAGGTTATGGCATTTGCTGAGCCTGTTGCTGATCAAGTACAGTAACTTCTATGTTCCAAACCCTGAACTGGGTTCCTGTTAAACTGGCTTTTTTAATAAGTCTTCATATATATATATTTGCTCCATTAAATTCTCCTTTAGGAGATCTTGTAAGTAAAAACCAGTTGCTGTGTCCTCTGTGTAAACACTTTGAAGATGAAAACGGAAATATTTAAAGGCAAGAATAAACCAGAGCTTAAAATAGTCAGATCATTCAGAATTAAACAGGTATCTTTAAGACTTCTAGGAGTTTTGACAATAGACCTTATTTCCTTTCCAGGAAATATTAAATCATTTGCAAGTGGTTATTGTTTACTCTGGAGGTGGTTGAGTTGTGCTTACAGGGCTGAAGGGGATGGTTGCTTTGGAAAATACATTGTCCTGTCCTGCAGATCATATTGGAGAATATTCTACTCCCAAAGTAAGCTAGAGAACTCTAAAAATGTTTAGGTTTGTAATGTATACTTTGTTATTATCAAAGCTATAGTTATGAAATTGTATCAACTCTCAGGGTTTAATCTGGAACAAATGAAAAATAATTTGATCTTGATCAGGCTGTGACTAGCAGGACTGTAGTTTCATAAGTAGATATAATGTCTGGAAGAAGTGAAGAAGGATCTTTCTTTTCCTTTGATCAGTTTCTTTCTAGGTAATGATCAGGTCTGAAATTAAAAACTTACCTTAGTCTTCTCCATCTTTCTCTAACTTCAAGAACATTAATTTACACCCTCTTCCCCAGGGTTGTAGAGTCTAAGATAGCTGAGAATTTGAAGTAATGTATTAAACTTCTACTCAGTCAGTTGCTTTTGTATTTTAATTGCCCTTGTGCATTACCACTCTATTGTCTTCAGTAATTTTTTTCTGACTGGGAGTGTTTAGAACTGGCTGATTTCCCCACTCTGCCTCCAATAAATCAGTATAGTTGACAGTAAATTCAACTTAATTATAAAATTTCATTTCAATTTCAGTGTGGGTTGGTGTATTTTATTTTTTTTTTTCAGGGCTGGGGTGGGGGGTAAGCGGAAAAAGGGTGAGTTGAGGGTGTGTTTTTTTGGCAGGATGGGGTTGGTTTTGTGTGTTTGTGTGTCCTGGTTTGAGCCAGCATGAAGCCACTTTTCCCTGACTGGGAATCAAACCCAGGCTGTGACCATGCTTCCCCTTGGTAATTTTTGTAATCTGCACAGAAAAAAGTTAGTATTTTTTTTCTCTTTCCCACTTCAGTTTTGGCAGGTAAAACAAAACATTTGTTGCTTATAATTATCTTCCCTCAAGGCAGTTTCATTTTTCTTGGTGAAAATTCATGTTTATTTAATTACTATCTTTGACTTGTTCATTGATCCTTTACTGAACAAGCATTTTGACACCTAAAGATATCTGGAGGATTCCAAAATACTAGAAGGATTTTCTTTACTCTGTCAGCATCACTGTCTCCTATTGCAAGATTCAAACTTGCTGTGGTTAATAAAATCACAAATACCACTGATATGAATGGTATCTCAAAGTATACATTACATACCTCAGTATGTAATTAGAACTTAATTTCTATGTCAGAAATGTTCCATCCTGTGTTGTGAGTTATGCTTTTCTTAGAGATACACATCATCAAAATAAAATATCACTACCAGAAGTGCTGGGTAAAATACCACTGTGGTTTAAATGGAGCTGTCTCACTTTGTATTAAAATCATAGAATGTCTGCAATTATCATTGCTTATTTGAAAAGAAAGCAACCTCCATACTTGAGATATCATTTATGTTTAATATGTTTAACAGTCCTGTGGCCACATCTCTTTTAATTTTTTTGTGGGTGAAGTATTTCCAATCATTTCCTAAGATGTTCTAAATTTAAAACACCTAGAGAAATAAAATAACATCAATATTTTTTTTGTTGTTTTGTCTCACTGCATTTTTCGTATTTAAGCTTAGGTGAACATTGTATAAACAAAGAAAAAGAGTAATTGTCATTTTTTAATTAAAATTTTAATTTTGCTTCTTGCTACTTTTTTTCCCCAAAATGATCATCTGCCTTAATTCTCAAGAATTCTATCTTCTTCATTTGGCATATTATCCTATGGCTTAAAATTATCAAAAAATTAACAAACAAACAGACAAACAGAAATAAAAAAAACCAAAACAACAACAACAAAAGGAAATCTGTAAGTACTGAACATCAAATACTGCCTGGTTATTTATGGTATCCTGAAGACTTGTTGGGTGGATGTTTTACTTGTCTTTTTACGCATTTTTTAAATGCAAATTAGCGAGAAAGAACATCTCTGTTAATGTTTTCGGGAAAGCTGAGAGTATTTCTACTGTTTTATGGAAAGGTATTTGCTTTTCTAACAAGTGTATTACAGGGAGCTCTATGTAAAGTTTTAAAGAGCAATGGCAATAGAAGTTGCCACACCAGACTAAGAAATGAGACAGACAGACATGATGGAAACAGCTATTTTAATACAAGGAGGAAAAGATGGTTCAGTCATGTCCTATGTACTAGGACTAACAATGTTTTCTACACTTCAAATAGAGAAACTTTGGTTTTCAGAGTTTTAGTCCCAACCTTTTCACCACAGATTTGCAGGGGGAGGGTTGTTTTTGGTGGTATATTTGTTTTCATACCTGTAATGCTGTCTAGTGCATTCCTGACACCAACACTGTTATACTGCTGTTGCAGATGTATTATGTTAAGTACTACACATTGATCACTCAGTATAAGAAAAGCAATATGCTTAAAACAATGAAATGTACTATTTGGATAAGGATAAAAAAAAGAATATTTTGCAATAATACATTGTTAAATGACATGTTCATTTATTAACTCCAGTAAGCTATCTCACAATAGTAAATATCTTAGTTTTTGCTAAAAATAGTGCAATATCATGTACCTGATTGAGTGGATTCATGACTTGAAATAGATGGTAAAAATGTCATGTAAGATTGCTTATTTGCCAATGGCTTAATAAATCTGTTCACAATTGTACACTACATTCTATGACATACACTGAAACTGAGTGATAGTATTTCCAATTTTATAGGAGACTTTGCCTTTAGTGATAGTAGACTGATAAACTACAAGAAAGTTGTGGGTATCTTCAAACAGTCACAGATACATGTAGCATGACTGTTCAGAGTTATCATTAACTTTGATTATACTGGAATTAAATGGTTCATCTCTTCTAAAGCTTCAGTAAAATGTATAGATGTTTTACAGGACACAGCCAAAGGGGAAGAAGAACAGGATCAGATATCCACAATGAACTAACGATGTTCAGCTCCTCACTAATATAATATTAAACTCATGGGGTATTTCATTTTGGAGAGGAAAAAAAGAAGAGAAAGAGAAAGAGGGTAATTCTGTCTTTTAGATTTTGCATTTTGAGTAGTAAAATAAAAGTTATCTTGTCCAGAGTTCTAATTCTATCTGATAGCTTTGAGCAAACTATGAAAGCTGTCAAATAGAGAAGAAAGTAAGAGAGCAATATTCCTGTCTCCCATAGGAAGTAGTCAAAATGATTTGCTGACTAGAGGCCATTTTTATATATAAAAATAAATACATGTCAAAAAGTAAATGAGATGTATAGAATGATAGTAAGTTCCTTTTGCACATTTCTGCTCCTGGATATAGACATTTATGTACATTAAATCCATGTGCTTACACAGCTGAAATACACATAAGTCACTTGTGAAAAATTTACATTTTGTATTTTGTAACTTAAGCCTCTTTTTTTTTTTTTTTTTTTTTTTTCCTTCTCTCTTCATGCTTTCAAAGATCTGTGGAGTCCTTTAACATGTATCCACTGCAGAACAAGATTCCTGTTTGACATAACAGGAAGCATTTGGTACAATGACTTACGATGATCAAATGCACTTCAAGCCACAAAGTTACTGCATAGAGCAAAGCTATAAATCACTTGTGCTACAATGAAGCACAACATTTCTTCCAGAGCCCAACTTGTGCTTCCGTGGGGAAGTTGAAGTGTGTTTCCTTCCAGGGATCTGGTTTGGTAGTTGGTAGCTACATAAAATCAGGACATAAGATCAAGAAATTTCAATTCAAAGTTGTTGTTTGTTTTTGTTTTGTTTTGTTTTGTTCGTTTTGGTTTTTGTTGTTGTTGTTGTGTTTTTTGTTTGTTGGTTTTATTTTTGGTTGGTTGTGGGTTTTTTTTGCGTGTTTTGTTTTTGTTTTGTTTTGTTTTTCAATGATTAAAGAACAATTGTGTATTTGTAATTACATGTATCTTTTTAAATTAGAATTTACCTAGAAAAAGTGTCACATGGTCAACTCACTTTTATCATACTACCTTACTCGTTCACACTAAGGAGAAAGAAAAAGCATGAAGTGGTTAGCAAGACTTCCTTTCTGGGAAGGTTATTTTAAAGCTCCTCCTCAGGGATATTTCTACTTCTTCTAAGATACCTAAGTCTGACTTACTTAATACTTATTGCTCAATTTACCACTTCTTACATTAGTAAAATACTTATTTAAAATGTGTGATCTTGAAAATGCTATGAACATTTTTTTTAGTGCCTTTTTTGAATAAGTTAGTATCTTCTCAGAGTTGTCTTCTTTGGGGATAGCTTGGGGTTTGTTTGGTGTTGTTTTTTTTTGGTTGTTTTTGTTGTTGTTATTCATTTTTTATTTATTTATATTTTTCTTAAAAGAGGTTTTTAATTAAATAAACAAAGTACAAGGGTAAATGAAGAATATTAAATATAGTTTCTGGGCTGATGTCAACAGACCACATAATGAGTTGGACTTTTTTGCTTTTGGTAAATAAGGATATGTAAAGGAAGAAATGAGAACAATACTGTGACCACCAACTCTGCAGATCAATATGTGTTAAGCATAAAACCTCAGGAAATAGGAAATTAAATGCTACCTTTTTCAGATTAATGTGGACACATTAATGTGCCTAGTAATTTACAAACCAGCTCATGTTTAATCTTACTAGGATAAAAGATAAAAGTAGAGTACATATAGAACACTACTGTAATTGATTGTTAAAACCTTCTTGCTACTGAAGAGTACTAAGTTTCATCAGTTTCCACTGAATTTCATGGAAATTATTTGATTATGTCTGTTTCTCAGCAATTTAGATTCAATAGGATTATGCTATTCAGATGTGGTAAATCGATAAACTTGCTTGAGTGTTGTATTTATTTTCTATTTGAACACAAATCTGCAAAAACAATTTATTCCTGTGAGCTGAAGTTTTCCCATTAGCAGACTTGTTCGTTTTTCTTATGAGCAGACTGCCTAGGTCTGTTGTGAAAGTGAGCAGATAGAAACTAAGTGAATTACCTCCTTTGCTGAACATCCAGCATAAGACTTTGGTTAAAACATTGCTGAAGCCTAAGAAAGCCATTAGCTTGCTGTAACCTTAATTCTTGAATGTCAGTGAGATGACTGAAACCGAAGATCATGTTTTGAAAAACTTTCCTAAAATACAAAATTTCAGTAAAAGTAATCTTTAATAAATTTATAGTGGTTCTGAAAAGAATACTTGATGGAGGCCTATAGGAGAAGGCAGTTTTCATCTCCTGTCAGCTGACATTTTTCCTCACAGAATAATATTGAATAAAAAGTCCCAATCACATTCTTGAATTTTAAATTTAATCCGTTGTGGTAACTTCTAAAGCTCCTTCAGACTTGAAGAGAAGCAGATTTTGACAGTAGTATGACAATTTCTGTTTCGCTTTGATGTAAGAAAAATTAAAAGCTCTGGATTTGTACAGTTCCTATTTGGTTCTTTACTGATATGGTTGTAAATGACCACATGGAGGTGACAGAAGTGGCTTGGGATGACAATTTTCTTTCTTTTAAGCTGTTAACACTGTTCACAGGTCTAATTACAACTATGAAAGGAGAGAGGAAAGCTTCACTTTGAATGAGTTGCTTCTGGTTCCCTCTCATTTCTTGACTTTCTGAGTGCTTTGGTAAGAGCCATTTTCAAACTACCCAGGACATGAGTTTGCTTACTGAGAAAAGAAGTGAGACAAATGTGTTTTCTGTGTGTTGCCCAGGATAATCTGAGGACAAGACCACTTGGCAGAGGCTGCAGCTGGGCAGAAAAGGAAGGCAAACCTGAAAGCAATGAAAGCAATTAATCTGGAGGCTCCCAAAGTGAGAGGTGGTAGGCTAAAATTCCTGAGTGTGAGATTGTCTGTTGGGGCTCACTGTCAAGAAAGGGTTAAATGTCAGTACTATAAAACTATATTGTGTCTTTTTCAACAATGCTCAGCCATATTTTATATTGATTGTATGAATGTTCTGAATTTGCTAAAACAGAGAAACTGTTATACCTTGAGACATTTTGAGGAGGGCTTAATTTCTCTGTATACAAACAACATGGCATATCTAAACACTAACCAAAAAAAAACTACCCCAAAATGCTCTGCAAATTCCATGGGATATGAATACTGCACAGGCAGGTTGTATGTACAGCTGCTATTATAATTGTACCTGCATTTACAATCAAGAAACAGTGAATCCAAACAGCAGAAACTGCTTCTTGAGTGGTGAATTACATATGCTGACCTTAAACATACACATGAAATACTTATGTTCTCAAAGTTGGTAATCAGTCTTTTAGGAAATTTTGTCTGGTGTAATATTTTTGGCTACATACAGGAAGAAAAATAAAAGGTGAACTACTATTTGGCTTTTTGTGTGTGTGTGTACATACACAAAATCAGGGCTACCCCTTCACTGAGAAAAAAACCACAAACAACTCCATAGTTTGAAGTAATAATTCTAACCTAAAATTTGAAAGTAGTGAGAGTCCAAGCATTTCTCTTGTGCAAAACTACATCAGAAATCATTAATAGCTAAAATTTTCAGATATTGCTATTAGAACCTGAAGCCTAAGCTCTCTGTGATCTCTTTATGCTAAGCATGCTCAAAGCCAAAGACAGAAATTACTTTCTATGGGATTTTGACACTTGTTGAGGCTGGTTTGGTCTGAACTAAAGGTAAAGTACTCTTCTCATAAATGCAGCAAACTCACTAGCAGAGTGCATATGTGATTCTTCCAGTGTTTATTTCTGCTATTTGGAAGGTACACTGAAAACTATGGATTAATTTCTAGGAAGGCATAGAGAGAGATGAATGAGCTTCCAGAAGACAATATGCAACACAATCATTTTTTTTTTTTTTTACAGAGAGCTCTAGTGGGTAGAGCTTACAGTATGGCAAACAGTCTATACACTGAAATTGTGAAAACATCCTGCCAGAGGGAGAGAGAAAAATGGAAGAAAACTTAAGAAGATTTAAATATTTTATCACTTGTTAACCTTTCTGCATGTAGAAAGTAGAGATTCTTTCCTATTTTCTTCATGTTCTTACTGGAGTTGTGTGACCTGGTATGTGGGTTTTGAGAGGAGGGCATATGACATATGGTCAAAGACAGATTTGGTGCACAAGCCAGTTTACTGTACTACATATAAGAGTAGGATACTTTTATTGTCTGTAAAACCTCTGAAATAGTCTGTCTTTAATTATATAAAGCAGAAGTTTTCTTTTAATTACTCTACAAGATGGAACAGACAGAATATTCTTTCTGAAAATGTGTACCTTTTCCTTATGATTACCAGCTTTTGGTATATTGCTAGAATTTCAACAAACAGGAGTCACTGAGAGAAGCAAATGAAAAGCTCATAATTGTTATGGTAATAGTCTCAGATTATTTCATTCATGTTGGCTGTGATTTTCTCAACAGCTTCATGTACTCATACATTTACATAAGAATTCACTATTGTTAAACTTAGATGTCTTATTAAAAAAAAAAAAAAAGGATGGAATTTTCTTGACTTCAGAGGAGCAATGTTTTGTGAGTGAAAATATACATGCTCTACTTCAGTCCTATTCTATTCCCCCTTCCCCCTTTTTTTTTGTTGTTTTCCCAGTGAGGTCTCTATTACAAAGGACAAAAAAAAAAAAAAAAAAAAAAAGTGTTACTTTATTAGTCTTGTAAATATTAACTCTGCAACCCTCAGAACTTTAAATCACCCATGAGAATATTTATGAGGAAAACCGCATGCTAATAAAAACATCCAGAAAAGTTAAAGGATGTAAAGGAGATGTTTCATTTCCTACAGAGTCCAGTTTTGACTATGCAATAGTTTAACATGTTGGGTTTTTTTCAGGTTTTTCAGCTGAGGAAAAAAAATAGTCAACATGTGTCCCACTTTGTCTGAATACACATTACGAAAATAAATCTTTCTGGATGAAGAAAATATGTCTTTTTTAAAGTATTCATTGCAAATTAAAGTTGCCCTAAGTCAATGGCATGAGACAAATACATGCTTAGTTCAGGCTTCTACAACAGAAGTGAGGAAGGTGGAGTAAAAAACCTTGTAAATGGATTTGGTTAAGAAAATGTTCCACAAATGGTCCTATAGTCGTGAGTCGAACTGCTGGAAAGCGTTATATCACAACCTGGGGTAAGGAGCTGATTCTGAAAGCTGTATCTGTTTATTCAATAATTTGACTCCCTTCAAGCTGGGTTAGAGCTTTTGCACTTGTGCAGTTTGAAAGCAGTCTGTACTTACATGCGTGGTATCCAGGAGAGTTGTGATGCCACAGACTTCAAGAATCATGTAAAATGTTTTGGGCTCATTCGTCCCATGCCCAGACTGACTGTAGGGGCACAGTGTCAGGTAGCACAGCATGAACATCTACTGTTTTCCTGACACCTGGAAGCATTTTTACCACTGTATCTCTGATCAAGACCTCTGAAGGACCCACTCCTCACCAGTCCCATTTGAAGTGTGTTAATGCAACTGCAGATAGGTAGCAAAGGTAGTTCATGTGTGTGAGTTCTCAGCACAGCCCTACAGAGGGCATGTCTACCCCTTGGTGATATCTCTTATGGTTTAGAGGCCTAACTCTGTCACCTACCAGCCCTCCACCCACTGAGTTTAGAAACTGCTCTTTTTTTAGCATAGATAGGGACAAGTGTATCTGAAAATATCTTATCACCAAGTTTAAATGGAGGTCGGCACACTCCTTTTTTTAGGTCATTAATAGATGGGGTCTTGGAAACACTTTGTGCTGGCTCACAAAGACAGGATGTCTGCAAGGAGACTGAGAGCAGTTTCACAGAACAACTTGCAGAGAAGACTCTGCAGGAAAGAGGTAATTCTTAAATCTATTTTCTAACCCTGAAGCCAGCAAAATAAATGGTCTAAGTTTACTGTGTGCTGAGTTAAGGGGAAGTTCAGAACACAATGACAAAAGTACTCCTGCAAAGTTTTCTGGAGAGTACATGGTGCAGGTTCACACACCTTTATGGCACGTGTTGTTCATACTAGTTTTGTTTTGTGCAAACGAGCAAGCAAGGGTGAATAATTCTAATAATTATCACAAGAAAAGGATGAGAATATCTTTTTTGGTCTGTCTTCTAATTCAAGAAGTTTGGTTAACGAGGTATTAATGCTATGATTTTTTAATACGTAGTTTTGGTAGAGTGCATTCCATTTAACTTAAAATTCTCATTTGGATACTATTCAGACACATACAGTACAAAACAGAACACAAATTCTTTCTTATCCTTTGTGCCTATGCTAATACATTTGTGCACAGGAGTGTCATTTTCTCAGATAAGTAATATTTTTTTTCCTTCATGTGGTATGTAATTTTTTCATGGCATACACTTCTCATTTTCTGCCTTTATTTTGTTCTGCCATGACAAACAGGGTTTGGGAATGGTCCAGAAAGAGGGGTACATGGAAGACTTCACAACTAAATACTGTAGCTAGAGGAGAAGCCATGATATTAAAGCGAGAAAGTACTTTCTACAATTCATGTCTTGAATCCTAAAATTTCAAAACTCATAATGTCTATTCCTTTAAAATTTCACTGGGGAGACTTGTAATGATATTTGGTAAATTTCTTTAAATTGAATTTTTTTTTACTTTTGAAAATAACTTTGTTCATTATACAAAGATAAATTAAACATATATTAATTGTTCTTCTCCCTGGTTCAGTTAAATGTCACAAAGACATTTCATTTAACTTAAATAGGTATTTAAGCTAACAAGTTTAAAGTCCAGATTGTACTCCTTCTTAGGCTGATTCAGTGAGAACTTGAGTCCATTCAGGTGTAACACATCCACCACCAGAACACGGGCATAGATCACCAAAGAAAACTCATGTTTTTTTCAGGTGCTGGGGAAGGATTAGAAACCCTATTCATACAGCTGCAACATGAAAACTGCTGTTATGACCAGTTGGTTCTCTAAGGTAAGTTCTGTCTCTTGATTTACTCAGCCTTACTGAGATTTTTATTATCTGACATGAACCCCTTCCAAAACGTTTCTAAGTAATTTTCTTTCCTGACAATAACTGCAGGAGTTTCAACCGTTTAACCAATTACTCAGTGACTCTTCTCATCCAGCAAGGGTGCAGGTTGGCCAGATTCAAATTATGTATGTCTAGCATGGATTCAGATTCATATCTAGTGCCTAGCAAAACTACAGGGAATAATGTAGTGGAGCAGCTCTCATTTCTTACTTGAAGAACTGCTACTATCAACAGATATGAAATGTTTGTTAGAGGAGAGACATACAGAGAGATATATATTCTCAAAAAAGAGAAATATTGTTTTGCTTGGTGATTAGGAGAGGAGTGACCAGTGTTCCCATTTATTTGTCTAGTGACTGTTTCCGGTTCTTAATGCCCTTAACTCTTCCAGATCAGGTGGAAAAGTCCTGTTATATGTTTACATTTCCAGGCTTGCTGGAAGTTAAATGAGGATTTTGACATTCATGATTTCAAAATAGGAAATAGTTGGGATTTAGACTAATAATTTTTGTGAGGATAGCACCTGAGTAGAACCTTATCTTTCAGAATATAACTCTGTACATGTCCTTGGTGTTTCAAAATATATCTAGGCAGTTTTTCAATAAAACCTTTAAGTGAATACTATGAATTTGCTTTTTGGTGACACTCATTTGCCTATTGTCTGGGCTCTGGGCCTTGATTTAAGCTAACCAGTAGTTATTTCCAAAAATAATTAGTTTGAGTGTTATAATTAATTGTTTTATGTCTGGCACTGTGTCCTAAATGGGGCGTGATAGCAGGTGAGATGTATATGCACAAAACAAGATTTGTTGCTAATAGCACTGGGGTATCAATGACCAAACCAAAATAGAGGGCACAATCCAGATTGTAAACAACTAATAGTCAGTTAGTTGGCAGAGGTTAACCATTTAAATGCTAGTAACTTACTTATTAGAAGGCCTTATTGTAGATCTAAAGCAATTAACGCCTAGGCAAGGTGATAATGCAATAATGGAAATTATTTAAAAGGATCTTAAGGTCTTAAAGTTCTAGAACTTAACAGTGAACAATTTCTTAGTATTTAAAGCTGGCTAATAGAGACATACAGGGAGCCATTATCTCTAACTCTTTACAGCCACAGCACGGTGTCCCTTGTTTCTCAACCTCTGAGGAGTAATCACTCAGGCAGGCATCCCGGCTGGAGAGAAGAAGATCCAGCACATCTCTTAGGGAAAGTGTATAAGATCTTCTCTGATGAAAGATGGGACTTTTTTAGAATAAAGTGGATTGACTGCTGCCATTTAATTGCTTAGCATTACCTCTGAGATCTGTCATTAGAGAATGAAAGCACAATAATAGAAAAAACACAGTAAGGCCCTTTTTTCACCAAGCAAACTGTTTTGTTTATCTGTTCATTCCTGTTTAGTCTCCTTTTTGGGCCTAGTTGTGGCTAGGTTGGGCTCCATGCTCTTCAACACAGGAGAGAAGTGTTGCAGACATCAACTTGGCCTTCTATTTTTACTTTCAAGGTTGCTACCAGTTCTGAGCTTGTTAGGCTCTTACCTTTCCCACGGGAATCTTTCTATTCCAGTTCTGGGGCTGTAAAACTAAGAGACACAGCAACTGAATCACAAAAGGAAACTGAGGCAAGCACACTGAGATGGAGCGTCCTGCTACACTCTGCAGAAGCTAGCATTTGCTCTTGTGTTACTCACTGGAAGTAGCCAGTAAATACCTTGTTAGAAGCCTCATCTGAAATAATAGTTATTTTTTTAGAAGAACATCATGCTTGTTTCTTGTGAGCAGTCTTTAAACTGAGTCCCATCTTGAACTTAATTTTTTTGCCTAGGAGACTATTTAATTCGTGGCTTTTCTTTAATGTTAAAATGCATCTAGGTAGAGTACTGTAGCAGTGTAAAGGTTGCTTCCCCACCCCCAATCCAAAAACAAAGCAAAAGAAAATTAAAACAAAACAAAGCCACATATGCTCCTCTCCTCCTCCCCTACTTGAATTCTACAAATACTAGTAATAAGTACCCCTGCAAGAGGTGTCGATGCCACCAGTTATGCCAATCACTGAATGGAAATCTAGACAAAGAATGTGGGAATCTTCACAAACTTCCTTGTAAAAGCTGAAGCATCCTTCAAATATCTATTCTAAACTACTTTTTAAAAAAATTCCTTTAAATTGCTATGTCAGAAAGACTTCCTTAAGTATTAGTACATACTTTTAAAGATAAAGGGAAGTGACTCCAGACTGACATAGCCAATGGCATATTCAGCTGATTTTCATTACAACTTGATTTCTTTTGTGATTAAAAAAGGCAAAGATGCCTGTGAGGAAAAAAAAAATATTAAAAATTACTAATGTCTTTTGATTTCTGCTTTTAGCATCCTAGATGAACAATGCCTTGCCAAAAACTTCAGTCACGTTAACATTGAGATGCTTCAGATTTTTTCTCATTCTTTAGTCTGCCATTTTCCATGATACTCCGCACATCTCATTTTACTTCCTTTTTTTATTCCTAGAAAACACAAAACAACACAAAACAAACCCACAAACCAACCAACCAAAACTCAGCAGTTTCTTCCATCTGAATAGGTATGTTGCATGGCATGTTTTAGTTTCCAAGGGGATAATGTATTGCTGGTATAGAAGAATTGCTAAAAAAAACCTTTTAATTTAGGAAGAATCTAGAAACTGCTGTCAGCACTAAATTTATAGTCTAGTACCTCAATCTGTATTATGTCTGTGCTCATGCACTATTCTCAGTGACTCCAGTGGGAATGTCCATGCACCACGAGAGCTGAAGGAGAAAGCACTGTGAACTCAGCCTAATAGTCACTGAAGTTGATCAGAAGCTCCATACTGACCTCACAGTTCAGCACTAGGAAAAACCAACTGTCCTCTACTGGAGTGTTTGTATTTTAGAAAACAAAGCCTTGTATAAACAAATAAATAAAGCACTGGTAACACCCACTCTCGTCTTGTATGTTTATAATAGGTGTAATTTAAATTCATTTTTTACGATTGACCCAGCACTGTTGATTAGTATTTTTAATGTAGTCTTTTTTATGCACTTAATGCAATTTGAAAAGCACAATTATTATTGCTCAGTGCCTCTCATGCAGCTGCAGTCCTGGTCTGTGATTTCTATAATCAAAGCACTCAAGAGCCCACTACAGTTCTGTGGCATTCTTACTTGAACTGGCTGACTTAAAAATCTATTGTTACTGTAAGAGAATTTACCATTTTTCAAACATTTAAGAGTTACTAGGACAGGTGGGGATGATGGATTACTTTTCCTTCCTTTTGGTATAGAAATGAAAATAGTATGAAAGAACGAATATTGTTGATTATATACCTGTGCAAGGCTTGAAATCATTCACTCTGTTTTAATAACTCTTTTCATACACATTAAAATATATTTGCTGTATACTTAGAGTGAGCCTTCAAAGCTAAATTGTCCTCTCATCATTGTTGGAAAACAGACCATGATGGTAGGTAAGCTTGTTTCAGTTCTTCCATGTTGCCCACAAGACTCATGTATCAAGTAGTGTTGAGGATTTATCTGTGTATGGGCACTAAATGTATGGGTAATTTGTTATATGATATGACAGCACGTGGCAATAATACAATGTGGGCAAACTCCAAATGAGGATAGATGCATGCCAAGAGAGAGCAGTGTTTCCACAAGCAGCAAACAGACGGAGCAAAGCACCACTGTCCTTACACTGACACAGCCCCCAACAGGAAATCTAGCCTGTAAGAAGCAAGTGGTATGAGTAGATGAGGCAATGATGCACTGCTGTTTCCTTGAGACATACGGGAGCAGCAGCAATGTAAAATTAAAACATTATCTGTTGTTTTAATTTTCATAGTACGTGCACAAATTAAACTAAAATATGGTTTTCAACTGTGAATGAGGGGTCCCTGAGTTAAAAACTGCATATGGATGTGATTTTTCCTTAAGAAGAACTCTTAACTTCTGTTTACAAAGGCCAGACATACTGTTGGAGTTCCCTGTTGTTATTTTGCTTATTGTCTCAATTTTTATAATTTCTTTTCTCTCCCTAAGTCTTGTGTCTTAGGAACCTAGGGAAGAGGGAAACACCACATGCACACAAAATTACTAAAGAAAAGACAGGGAAATATTTTTTTGTTTTGGGGAGGGGAAGTTGTTTTTGGGTTTTTTGGTGACAATTCACCCTGCTGTGCTACCGAATTTGCTATGTGATTAGTTATATTTAACCAAATAGCATACATTAAGAAGGAAGGAGCCTATTCCTTTAATATTATTCAGTATGACTGCTGCCTGCTGCTTGGCCAAATTAGATTCTTACTGTACCAAGAGTGACTCAGAAAGGTATTATTGTAGATGGCCGTGATTTATTTCCTTCAAAGAGAGACAGTGTCTTCTAACTTCATCGACCTTTGTGCAAAAGAACATTGAAACCCAGTATCACTTCCAAGAAGAGCAGTGGCAGCAAAATTTCAATTGTCAGAAGTTAATGCAGGTTTTTTTTGAAAGACACGTGCTGGTGTATGTCTTTAAGCTGTGCATAAGGAATGAGTTCTTACAGAAACAAGACAAAAACCAAGCTCATTTATTTTGTACCTTTCATTCATAAGTAAGTACACACCTTTTAAATTGTAGTCTAATTTGAATATTTACAGGTGTCATTCTACAGTGCCTTTTGGATGTCTTTCATATTCTGGAAGCTTTTGTTTTGCAACCTCTAGGACAACTCATAAGCAAAAATTTAGCTTATGTGGCAGAATAAAAAATTTTCATCTATACATGAATGCATCCAAGTGATGGAACAGGAACGTGGAACACAAATTTTACAAATATGAAATAAACTGCACTGAACTGGGCACCAGTAACATACACATTAATTCATTCTGCCAAAAGAAACAACCCTTACAAAAAAATTACTGATTAATTACTTTGTATTTAATTATTTAAATTTTCTATTTATTTATTTATTTGACGACATACAAACAGCTTTGCCCAAATGAAAGGTGTTTTGTTTTTTTCTCTGTCTTGCCATCAGCTGATCTAATAAAAGGTATTATTGCCATCTGCAAACTTCTGTTACTTATTAAGTAACAAGGATAATTTTTTCACCTTGTGAAGAAGATAAAAGATTATTGCTCAAAAAATCATTGTGGCCATTTACTGCTGGCAGGAGCCCTTAAAGTCTCAAGGACTTGTCTTTATTTCAGACATCTGCATCACTTTGGCATCTATTTTGCATGACCACAGATTACAACGTCTTCTAGACGACACTGCACTTCTGTCAAAAAAGGGTTAAACCAATGTCCTTACATTTAGAGCTGCCATATCCTTTTGCCCTGGGGAAAGTGAAGGGATGGGCAAATATGTGGTTTTCTGTAACTAGTGCACTAGGTCATCAACTCACTGTCACCCTATATTTTATTGTTTTGTCATTGACAGTATTACTAGAATAGATCATAACCTGGGAAATGTGTTTCACGTAAATGGCACATACATTTTTTTCTAGCTTGCAGCTGATAATTGTTCTTTCTGCACAGCATGAAAAGCTTGTGAAACTGCACTGAACTACCCCTTGGCAAGGTCATTTTTGGTCAAACTGGCAATAAGACACATTATTTCTTTGAGCATTCATTTCTGAAACAGTTTGCTTTGTCAAGATCTGTGGGAGAGAAATGTTTAAAATTCTAGCTCAAATATTATTGTATACTTTTGAATGGGTAAACTGATTTTTTAAAGTCCGTACATCATTAATAACCTAATTAGAATTCATTATTTTGCCTCTGGTGTTTTATTCTATTCTTGAAGTGCCTTTAAATTATATATAGGTTTGAATGGTCTGATACATTTTAAATTAAGACAAACAGAATTTCCCTTTCTGCTTTGGATATATGCCTAAAATACGTGGATTTATTTTACCATGTTTATACTGAGCTGACTTATATCCTACATTAAGATTGCTTAATCACCAGTCAAGACATCTATATATGGAACCTAGCCAGTGCATGAGAGCACTACAAAAACCACTAACATTAATCAGCTTGCTGTATGCAGACCTAGAGATGGAAAACACATAATAGCTTAACTATGTCTTGAAAGCAGTATAATTCTAGCCTGGCGTGGATAAAAGCCATTGGTAAGGCTAAAGAAAATAAACTCTAGAGATGACATGCAGAATTTTATGGAAATATTTTACTTCAGAGACTAAAAAGAATTTTTAGAACTCCTTCCATTATGTGGGATGTCATTTACATCAGTAAATGAACCCTTTCACACAACTAAAATTTATTTTCAACTACTGAATTAAGTCCTCTGATTAGATCTTACCTAATGACCATAATTCCTATGATAACTAAAGAAGAGCTTTTGTGAAGCTATCCATATTCACTAGGTTGATTACTAAGAGTAAATCAGAAGTAACTCTGTAGAAGGGACTGAACTTACATTAGTATACACCCAGTATCTGAAGGAAAATCAGGATTTATCATACTGCATTTTAGAATTTATTATTATTATTATTATTATTATTATTATTATTATTATTATTATTATTACAATTGCTTTATTTATTCAAACTGCAAAATTAATAAAGCTACATTAGAAAATGTATTGGTGTCCTTCTCTACGAGACATTCAGTGTGCTAAAATAAAATGAATGCACTGATTAATGTTCAATCTGACTGAAATACAAAAAAGCCCATTAATGAAATAGTGAGAGGCACATAATAAAACATATATTAAATATTGTTCCAACAATAAACATGGAAATACAGAATGGCAGCTAATGTTCTAAATGAAATTGTCTTAATGTTAAAATAATTAATAAAATAGAATTAGAAATTATGGTTTTCTATCTTGCTGGGGAAGAATTTATATAAAGACAGCAGAGACTTTTTTTTAACTAAACAGTATCTGCTATATAGAGAATTACAAAGTGACAGAACTTCCATGCATTTTTGCAAAAGTTACTGGATTGATATTTAGTTGATGTAATTAAGGGCACCTGGGTAATTATTTCTATTAAAAAATTCCCTTTTAGAAATATGTCTATGGCCAGAGCTTGTCTTTATATGAAACAAATCTGTTTAAACCAGTTGTATATCCTTTTCTTCCTTCCATTCTTTTTCACCTGTATTTTTTTCCCCTCTAAGAAATTCTGAAGCTTAAAAACATAAAACACTTATCACATAGATAAATAATTTGAAACTGAAAAAAAATCTACAATACTCACTCATGTGAATAATGCTATTTACTTTTAAGAATTCTTAATAACTGAATGTTATCAGTAGAAAGAAATAAACATTTTTTGAAAGACTGAATTTTTTTCTTAACTGTTATGACAGATTGTCCTGTAAAGATATCTTTAGTCAGCAAATTTGAGCCTGTGTACTATATTGCAAACAGTGAAACCATTTTAGCAGTTCCAACCACTTGAAGAAGGAGGAAAGAGAGTGATATATTTTTCATTAAGACAAAGTGACTCTTTGTTGCTCTAGTTGCACAGTGTGGATTTTCTCATAGTGGCAACAAGCCCAAATATTTTTTTTTTTCATTTGATATCTAGCTAGACCTGAGACTCTTTGCTGAGAATGTTTTCAGTGCTCAGAAACATCTACAGATCTCGTATGTTGTCTAAAACTGTTAGAAAGAAGAAAAAAAGAATATTGTAACAATACTATATGCTCTAAGTTTTAGATCAATTGGAGACCCATGTGATTAGAAGTGTGTGGTGAGATTGCAACATCTCTCTTAAATATTTTATTTCAAACATTTTTGAGTGTTAGAGTGGACCTGATGGATTCAGCTTTGCCACTCTTCTTAAAACTGTTCTGCAGTAGAACAAAAATTAATGAAGTTGACTGTTAAAAAGATTTTAGTGTAGCTCTGTCTCTTTTGTGCTAGAGTTAAGGTTCATTTTGCAACATACCTTGTGCTTTAAAATATTCAAGTGCTTCCCTTAATCTTATTTTTTTTTCCCAGATGTCCCATGCCTGCAAAATCCCATGAGGCAAATGAGATTTTTTGATATTTCATGCTCTCACACAGACCTGAAGTACAGTGCATCTATTTCTGTTTGAAGCAAAGAAAAAATGGGATAGAAGAGGAAACTAGTTAAAAATGAATATACATATACACAGTTAAGATTTTTTGTGGTTTTATCTTGTTTAAGGTGGATTCAGCCATCCTCATGCAACCTTGTTTCTTCCTTCAGCTTCCCATCAAGTGCTACAATAATTTCATGCTGTCACCAATTAAAAAGACATTCAGACAAAGTTATTAGTAACATGTTCCCATGCAAATGCTTAAACAAATGAAGGAACACTGGAAGGTATGAATGGTAGTGTCATTCTGAAGAGCAATGCCATGTGGTGATCATCTTACAAAGACAAGGTTGTGATTTGCCTAGCTGGCTTTTATGAGGCAGCTGCTTGCTAGCACAGTGTCAAAGATTTGAGGGCAAATCACTGTAATTAAACCACTATTTAACTTTGTAATGCTCTCTCAGTACTTTTTGGTAGAATTTCTGGATGGTCTGTTGAAGCCCTAGAATTCATAAACTGTTTAAACTCTTAATTTATTAGCTTCTTTTCTTCTTTTCTTTTCTTTTCTTTTCTTTTCTTTTCTTTTCTTTTCTTTTCTTTTCTTTTCTTTTCTTTTCTTTTCTTTTCTTTTCTTTTCTTTTCTTTTCTTTTCTTTTCTTTTCCTTTCTTTCTTTCTTTTCTTTTCTTTTCTTTTCTTTTCTTTTCTTTTCTTTTCTTTTCTTTTCTTTTCTTTTCTTTTCTTTTCTTTTCTTTTCTTTTCTTTTCTTTTCTTTTCTTTTCTTTTCTTTTCTTTTCTTTTCTTTTCTTTTCTTTTCTTTTCTTTTCTTTTCTTTTCTTTTCTTTTCTTTCTTAAATTATTCAGAAGGAAGTCCCTAGATGACATTCAGCATTATTCTTCTTTTCCTGTCATTCATTGCCATTCATTTAATTTGTGATCTGTGTAATTCTCCTGCCATTTTTCCTGACAAGCTGTGAATGGTGGAGGTTCTCATGAGTCACTGGGTTAGAAGTAACAAACTTCTTTTCAAATTTTCCATCATCTTGTATGGCAGAAGTCTGGAACTATAATTGTAGTATATTCATGTCTATAGCTGCCTTGGATAAAATGGCACTTGTCATATAGATATAGCTCCAAATCTTCTTCTTTCCTGAAGAGCTTACACTAATAAATTTGATTTAATAATCATTCTTAAGAATTTTTTTTTTAATGAGCATTTTGTAAAATAACTGTACAATTAATCTGAAAAACATACTTACTGGAAAACTTAGCATGTTCATGGCAAGACAAGTTTTGTAGTTAGAGGTAGGGATGGCATCATATTCATACACTCTTGACAGCCAAGGAAAGGTGTTCAAGTGCTCATTTGTTGATTGGTTTGTTTTTTGGGGTAAGACTAAAACTAATACTACTGGTTCACTAGAAAAATGTTCTCTCTGCTCTACTTCTCTCTTTCAAGGAGAAGTTAGATGTTCTGTTTTGTTTTGTTTTGTTTTTTTGTCATCTGGAAATATAAGCAAGAACAGACTACAGACTAAGGAGAAGAAATTATGCTAGGCTGCTGTAAACAACATTCAGTACAAAATTCAGACCACCAAGTGCAAAGTATACATGTAAAACATCCCTTGAGGTGTTGCGAGATGATTAAGCATGTGCTTTATAAATTTTAATTATTTTCATTCCACAGATTCTTAAAAATTTATCAGAGGTAATAAACCAGTTTTTGAAGGATTACCATTTTCAATGAAAAAGTAGGAGTTTTCCTTTGAGTTTTAGGAGGAACTATTAAATTTAAGAAACCTGAGAATGTAGCTGTGAATTTATTATGATTGCTAATATGGAAAAAAAAAACAACACACAAAAAAATGTTGAATAATATAAAGGTGGTAATACGAGACTAGAAGGATTTCAGCCACTGGTGTTGCAGGAAATTTTACCACTGTGTCCTAATTTTGTTCTGTGAGTATTTTGTATAGTAATTCAGTGCAAAAATTAGATAAGATGACAACGTTTGGAAGATTTTTTTTCACATTCTGATCATATCTGCCCTTCTGCATCCTTATCTTTGATGTGTTTTTCACCCTTAACTTTAAATGGAGATGTGTCTTTAACAGACCACCTGCCAAGTACATTAAACTGAAGATTGTTATGGAGTCTTTCAGTGAATGAAAGTAGTAGTAGGACTTCAGTCTTGTGAGGAAATAATAGCATCACCAATTTGTCATTACTTTTTCTTCAGATTATTTACTCTGATATAAATACAATAGATACAGCACTTAGGGCTCAAAAGTAACAATAATTTGTATCTTAGACTATACCTGGTAAAGAGTTTCATTTAAGGGCTATCAGATGGCTATCACTGTACTATATTTATTAGGCGAACAGAAAAATTATAAGGAATTATTTTCTTACACAATTATACTAATAAAGCAAACAAGCTTTATATACAGCAAATAAGGGGCCTTTTAAAACAAAAGAGTTCAAATAATCTTTCCTTGCAGCTCTTTAAGCACAGCTCAGACTGGTGTCGTAACTTGTATTTTCTTCCTCTGTTTAAATTTCTAACTGCTAGAAAGGATTTTCATCCTGAAGCCAGACTTGAATATAAAGCATTCTCACATTAAAAAAACAATTTATGTCAGGTCATAATCTCTCCCCAAGTATCGGCTGTATTTCTAGTATGTTTTCTGTTGAGATTTGCTAGAGCTGAGTATGAACCCCAAATAAAGAGCACTGGAAGAGTGATAACAGAAAGCACAGCTTCAAAGATGCATGGCTTGCTGCAGTCCTCTCTCTGAGGATGGACCGCTCATTATGAATCCAATATAGACTACAAACATTGAACATGAAAGTGCAAATAAACCCTGTAGAATTCTGTTGTTTCTTCTGCCACTAGACTTTTTGAGTGTTTGTGCCCTGGATCCCTCAATCATTGAAACAGAAAAGTTTTTTTGCTTGTCATTAACACACTAGAAGTACTACTCAGGACATGTGGCTTTCCTAGAAAACTGTTGCAGGTCTCTTTTTTTCTTTTTCCTTAAAGCAATTACTTTGGCTAAGTAATTTCTCCCTGCATTTCTTTCCAAAGTCTATGCTGGGGATTATGTTTCCCCCTTGTTCAGTACAAAATAATGCTGAGGTGACAAATGCCTCATAATATCCTGCACAGAGAGAGAAAAAAAAAAAAAAAAGATGGCACTGTTTGGACACCTAATTTTCATTTCTGTATCCTTTTCAGTTTTTAGAACAAACACACTTGAATTTGGATTCAGGTACTCCATAGCACATGGTTCTCCCCCCAATACTTTTGATGTCCTCAAAAAGAACAGGTTTTCAAAAACAGTGGGAGAAATACAAATAGCAAAAGAAAATCCTTCTGCCTTTCTCTCTCAAAAGTAATTGATTTTCACAAGTTACTTGTGAATTTTACTCTCTTTTTCAACAGTTCACTTCTTCATTGAAAAAAAAAATCTTGATTCGTTTTTGGTATATAATTTTGCAGCTAGGAGAAGGTATTTGCTTTTGTGTGCCCGATAATGAAGAATGTCTACATAATATGAATGCATACTTGGTCTCCATACTATTAACTAAAACATTACATGTTCTTTTATTTTCTTTGGTAACTTAAAGAAAAATTTCATGCTTTAGCTAAAAAGAGGAAATAACTTCACAGAAGGACATTTATTATGGGAAACAGTAAGATATGACATTTCACTTTAGTTTTCCTTTCAGGAGGAAGGTGGTGAATAATGAAAAAAGGAATGTAACCCATAGACTTCCTCCCTCCTCCCCCTGCCTCCAGTTTAATAATCCAAAGGTAAACTGTCTAAATATTTAATCACCTATGGCTTCTATGGCGTAAATACAGAGATGTTCTTGTACGGTAAGGCACATAATCTTCTCTAGGCATGTAGCTTAGAATGACAGAACTCCCAGGGATAGCTCTCTCTCTGTTGACTATAGAAAGCCTAGGGTGCCATTTTGGACAGGATAGCACATGGTAGCTTAAATGAATGGTGTCCGGAATGTATAATGGAGAAATTGCATTTCAACTTAAAGCAAAATTCTAGGGACACACAGCCTGTACTTTGTGTCATAATGTACTCCTTCAAGACCTTGTGGAACAAGAAACTGCTGTTTCACCAAAATTTGTGGAGTAGGTTTTTTATCACAGCAGTTGAAGGCTGACTTTTCTCAGCTGTCCCTTTCATAGAGAGCTTCATAACACTGCTAAATAAAAGAAGCAGCTTTTGGTTCTGTAGGAAATTTATTAGAAACAATGCAAACCTCTAAGTGGTAGAGGATGATTAATCATATGTCATGTTATGGAAGTATACTTTACAGAAAAAAAAAACAGCAGTACATGTTTCTCCACAGTTTAATTTAGCTAACGTGTCATTTAAAAGAAAGGCAAAACTAGAAGACTGAGAAAAACATACAACTTTGAATAGCCACTTTCTGGAAGATTTATTTGTTAGGTGGGGTTTTTATGAAAGCTTTTTAGCAAATACATCTTCTACAACATGATTAAAAAAAACCCAGTCTGCAAACTAGAGGTGCTTTACTAAAGCTTTTCCAAGAGTATCACACCCATCTCTTAAACTCAGATTTGAAAATCTAGGTTACATCTCATCTTGCATAGAAACCTACATTGAAAGCAAGGTTACTAGGTCCATTTTGGAAGTAATTGCAGGACTGGTGTCAGTAGTACAAATTATAGTAGCAGCTCTACATGGGACTACCTGTAGGAGGCAAATCAACTGACTGAAATAAAGTCTAATGTAAAACTCGTGGAAGTAAATAACTATGTTGTCTTATGACGGATTTAATTTATGCACTTTCACAGATCTTTTACATTTAAGTAACTATGTGTACTAATAGAAAAGCAGATTCCGTTTGCATCTGGATTTTTAAGTGAGCATTAAGATATGTGCACTAGAAATTTTATACTCTTCCATTAAGGAAATAAATTATGTGTTGATTTTTTTCTTTGCTTGTTACTGCTAAGGGACTCGTTATAAATTCCATTCCTAAATTGAACTTTGTGTTAAATTCCATGCTGTTACATGAGAAAAAAAAAGGGGGCTATGTCACAAAGAGAATGCATACCTCTGTGAGCCATCAGTAACTTCACAAGACAAGAACAATAGTTCTAACTCACTTGAACTGTGGAAGGACTGAAGGGAGATTTGGATAACTAAAAGGCGTTTTGTTTGCCCTGAGCTCCTGTCCCAGTCTAGCACAGGACATGCAGGCAGAATTGAAGATTGCTGTAAGTTAAGAGATTCACTGGGCATGAGGCATGTGATCACAGGCACCAAAACCATTATTTTACTGCCAGGGAGTGCCATCAGCTGCTGGGAAGGAACAGAGAGGATAATCAGATGTCTGCTCTCTAAAAGTACAATGTGACAGATGATCTCAGGAAGCTCCCTGATACAATTTAAGGAAAGGAAAGGGAAAAGGGAAAAGAGAAAAAGGAAAATGGAAGTTGAAAGGAGGAGAAGAGAAAAGGGGAGGGGAGAGTATTATCTCAGAAAAATTAATGTTCTCCAATATTATATAGTCCAGTGGTGGACATTTTATATTTTGGTCACTGTTAACTCAGTGTACTCAGCAGAAGTGCAAAGCAAACTCACAAGAAACCTGTAATTTGTATTGTCAGTTGTGAAATGAATAAATTTCTGCTTTATGAGTACTTTTGAGGTTTGAGAAGTCAGGTACTGAAATGCCCAAATGCAACAGCACTTTTTGTATATTAAGACTCTACATTAGAGGTGAAGTTGCAGAAGCATCCTGTCCTCCTGCAGCCTCTACGACGCCTTCAGTTTGTGACATTTAATCAAGATTCAATGGAACAAAATAGTGTAAAACATGTGGCAACTGTTAGAACAGAAGTCAGGCCTCCAAAGGAAGAGGCATCAAGCTGTTATTTCTTTAAAAATAAACACTTTATGCTAGAGTTGAGGCAGCATAATAGGACACTTTATGCATTTGATTTGGAATTTTCATGCATTCCATTTAAGAAATGGGAATTTGTTTCTTTAAAGACATGAATAATCTATATTTGAATAAAACCTATTTCAGAAAATAGCCTGTGATCATTTTTTTTAATGAAGATTTTATTTTTACTGCTGATGTTTCTCTTCTGAGTAAATTCAGCTATGAGCATTTTCACAATCAAATCATAGCTGAAAAGCTGCATGATTGAATCTTTATGCTAGAATTGCAGACACCACTCTTAGCTAATATAAAAAATTAGATGTTTCAGACATGCTCTTTCTAAGCTTTTCTGTTTGTCGTGTGTACTATATGCATAATAGGCTAAAAATGGTCTGAAGTTATGATCAGAGGTCCAAAAGAAGAGACTACTCTGCAGTCCTGAAGATGTGAAGGAATATAAATTAAAACTAGAGAGGAAAAATAACTTTTAAAAAATCAGAGCATTAATATAGAGGAAACGAACAGCAGAAAAAGTAATCACTAGACTTCACTCACGCTTTATTATAAAATAAATCCTTACAAGCTTCATTTTAAAACCAGTTGTCTCCATTTCTATCATTGAGGAGCTGCATCAGTAGCAGCTTGAATTTTAACTAGAGAAAATAAGGGCATAATATGATTAAAGGTCTTTAATAGCAGAAGTAGCGATCTTCAGAAAACTGTAGGGGCAGTACCATATTCTCAAGCATCCATTGTGGCTTTAAATTAAAGAAATTATTTCAATTCCACATAAGGCTCACTTGCTCTAAAAAAATACAACACAAATGTTTCTACACAATTTTTGCTTTTATTCTGTTAGGGAAAAATAGTATTCTTTTAATACTTCTTACTTCATCAGTAAAACTTTTTTTGGTGACCTAAAATTTTCTCTCCTGTTTCTAATATATTGTTTCAGTATTCTTTTTTAAAATGTTAATTTTTCTTTGCCATTATTCCTTTTCTTCTTGTTCTTCCTACAGATTTCATTACCATCTGACTGTTACTAGTGTTCCTCTTCTCTTGATCCTCTGTTATTTTCTTTGGCCATTACATGTTTCTAAAGAAGAATTCAGCTCTACAGAGACACAATCAGTGCCACAAACGTGTATAGGACAGGAACTAGACAGAGATTTTGCTATCTCTTGATCTCTTGTGCTCAGATAAATGTGCTTACTGCTCCACAAGACTCAGAAACTTCAAGTATTTTGTGTGTACATCTTACTTTCCTGAAGTTTAAAGACAAAAATGTGGTGTTTGAACAGCTATACTGCAGTTCTAACTGAGGAAATAATTATTTATGTATAGCCCGAAAGGCAGGAAAGTGAAAAATAAGCAATGCTTTACCTCAGTCATGACCCTACAAAAAATGTTGGCCAGTGTGTTGAATGATAACCAGAATTGTTCACTGAGATATTTGTGAGCAGGCTCTTTCTGCCTGGCCATCATTGAAAATGCTAATTACCTGGGGTACTATGTGAACTCCACCACTGCTGGACACTTTTTTGTCAGTTTCAGCATTGCTAGATATCCCCTGACCTAACACAGAAATTTCAAATCTCATGGGATGACTTAGGCAATTCAATTTTTTTCTCTCCTGTTTCTTCAAGCAGACAGAAAACATACTGGAATAAACCTAGGCAATACCAGGATCCTGTCTCTTCATCAGTCTCTATAATGCAGTTTCAGGGTCCTTGATTCTTTTCTGCTGTGTAAAGAGTTTCCCCATGAAAGGGGAAGATCTTTCAGATTCCTTTATCCTTTTTCTTCAGATATCACTCACTCCCTTGTCACTGAAGAGTCCTTGCCTTCTCTGTCTCTGGGCTAAGCTCTGGACTGGGCTGGTTATGGGCTCTTGAGAAATGTTGGCAACAATTTGCTGTTGACTAGTCTGGGTTTCTTGAGTTGGCCACAGTTTTCAGTTTCATATATCAGAGACAGGTTTTTCTTTCTGGATTTTCTAGTGTTGAATTATTGTGGCAGATGAATCAAAGATATTTGTTGTGAGCTCACCAGGTATATTGAATATTCCTGAAAGCAATGTATGGTCAAATACTAATAAGGAAGCTAATTTTCATGACCGTCCTAAAAGAATAAGGATCCTGACTTCAGCTTCTGCTCTCTGAGAGAAAAACAAATAAAAATAATGAAAATAAATTCTGATTTCAAATATGCGGCCACCTTGCATTGCTGTTCTAAGGCTTACTTTATGAGCACAAAGTAACATTCTAAAGTGTTTCATAAAAGCCAACAGATTTGGTTTACGGAAAAAAAAGATAAGAACCAATCTGAGGATTGTTTAGGTTTTCTCACTTTACTGCCTGTAATCAGTCCAGCCTGAACAGAAAACCCTCACGGTTGTTTTGTCCCTGTCACTCTTCATCTAGGCAGGATTCAGCAGTAAAGTGTCACATCATTCCTTTATAGAATAAGAAGAAAGATTATTTGCTATCTGCTGGATAAATAATAACTCAAATGTTATTTCCAGGTTGATCTTGCCTCCAGATTGTGTTATCAAGACCTGCTTCCTGCCAGGCTATACAAGATTAAAACTTTGCTGATGAAAGTCAGGGACAAAACTTCAGGACTGAGTCTTCAACAAAGAGCTATACAGGTGAAGGAAACAGCAGAATTTTATAGTAAAAATGGGATTGTAACTATTTTTACTTTTGAGACCTGCTCAATGTCAGGAAATGTATCAGCACAGTGGACAAGGAGGATAGTTTGACATATACAGTCTGCTTTTTATATTTTAGCACAGTGTGCCCATGCTAGATTCTGCAGACAAGCTATGGTGTAAGACTGTAGCCCTCACACAGAAATTAATTAAAGGTGAGGATGGATAACAACTGCAAGATTGTACCATTTGGAATTAATTATATGAGGATAAAATCAGATATTAATTTTATTAAAATAAATCAGAAACTGAAGGAATCTGAACCATGAGAACATGGAAATAATATATATGATTTTTCTAAAACAATTACATTGCTAGTTGTAAGGAGGCAAACAGCATGATAGCTTCTGTAAAGCTTTTCCCGTTTTCAAGTTGTGAATGTAAAATGGAAACAAGGAAAGGGAATTTATCTTTTAAATTTTGAGTTAATGACCACAGGAATTGGAATCAACAGTTTTTGAATATGCTTATTGAGATGCAAAACAATAGTTTAATACTCTTTAGTTGTTAAAAGTTTTTTGAGATAAAATGAATGTATAGCTGTTTTTTACAATTAGATATCCAGCTATGGTAAGCTGAGCCTAGAAACTGAGAAAGGATGTTAAATTCCTAAATGATACATAAGGCAGTTTGGTTTTATCCTGTGGTCAAAGTATTCAAGCACTGATATAAATGACTTTCACATGCTTGGATAGTATTTTATATTTTTTTTTTTTAAGCAACCATTAAACACTGCACATTCATAAAGATGGAATAGCAATGATCCATAGCAATGATCTTCAAAACCTTTGGTGAAATTTTGTGTGATGATAAAACAGTTTTCCTAAAGACATGGAACTTTTGCCTTTCTCTCTGATGCCATTACTAAAGATAAAGAAACTAATTTAAATAAGTATTTGTGAACCTACATTTGTGCATGACAGTGAGTAGGATATGCTTAAAATTATTAAGTAAATAAAAATTATTTTCAGGCATTTAACTATGAAAACATGCTGAGATATGCAATCAAGGTAAACATACACTGGAGTGTACACTGGTATCCTCTATATGCATATTTCTTGGTTCAGATGGTGGGTTTTTTTGCTTTCTCTCCTCACAGCAATAAAAGATTAAAGAAGTTCAACAAATCAATCAGTAGGTAGAACCTATGCAATTTTTACTTTTTTTTTTTCCCACTTAAATTTATAGTATCCTGTAATTTATGAATGCAAAAATGACTTATGGAATTACACAGGTCATCTCCAATTTAAATCTTGTATCTGTTCCATGTCAATTTACTTTATTCGAGTTTCAAATGCCTATTGATTCCAGTGGAGCAGAATTTCACTTTTTCAGGAAAAGAGTAGCTTATTTTGTCAATGCAGTCAAAATGCATTGACAATTGCCATAAACAGAATTCATCTTTCCAGTGCAACACACACAACAAATAATTTCATTTTATTGTTGCAAAATATCAGACAAGTTTGGGGAAAATAGGTGTGTTGGGGGGAAGGTTAATTGCTTGTTTTTCTCAATAACAAAGACCAAGGAGACCAGCTCCAGTGTAGCTAAGCCCACACACTGTGAACGGAGTTGTGGCTCATTGAGAGGGCTTTAAACTAGTTTTGAAGGGGAATGGAGGTGTAGCTGAGTTTGTTAGAGAGGTGCCTGGTTGTAATTGCTCAGTGTTCATAGGGCAGCATGCCAGAGTTTTTCCATCTCTGAAATGCTTATACACTATTGCAAACAGCATGGGGAATAAACAGGAAGAACTGGAGATCTGTGTGCAAAGGGCCATGATTTCATTGAAATTACCAAGATACGGTGGGACAGCTTAGCTCACATGACTGGAACAATGTCATGAACGGCTATGTCCTTTTTAAAAAAGGTAGGCCAGCAAGGCGAGGTGGTGGAGCTGCTCTCAATGTAAGAGAGCAACTGGAATGTATCAAGCTCTCCCTGGGGGTGGATGAAGACCAAGTTGAGAGCTTGTGGGTAAGACTGAGAGGCAGGAAAATATGAGAGACACTATAGTGGGTGCTTACTACAGGCCACCTGATTAGGATAGGGAAGTTGATGAGGCCTTTTAAGGATAGCTGAGAGTCACCTCACAGTCACAAGCCTTGGTTCTCATGGGGGATCTCAATTGCCCTGGTATCTGCTGGGAAAGCCACACAGATTGGCATGTACAGTCCAGGAGGTTTCTCCAGTCTATTGACAGTAACTTTTTTACTCATGCAGTGGTGAAGCCAACAAGGAGAGGCTTACTACTGGACCTAGTTCTGACTAACAAAGAGAGGCTGGTGGAAGACATTATGGCAAGAGAACACACTTTTGTCTAATAAGCATACATCTATTTCATAAGCGAAGGCCTTGTATCTGCTATATCTGTCAGCTGTATTAGTAATGTGGTTTGTGTGATCTCTGTGACAAGCTAAAGGTGAGCTATAAATGGAATTAATAATATGTAGTGAGTATTTCCGTGAAATATTATGAAGAATGAATGAACATTGTCCCCAAATTTTATTTCAGAGAACTATTGCAAGTCATAATTTATGCACTAATTAAGAAACACAGTCAGAAAATTTGGTTGGGGGAGAGGATAAAATGGGGGCTCAGCAGCAGAAACTGGAAAAAAATAATTGCAAAAAACAAGGAAAAAGAGTCAAGTTGCTACAGCCATATTTGAGAAATCTGGTTTTCAGATATGAATTCCTTTTACGAAGAAAAAACATGCAGAATACTATAAAAGGAAAAGACAGACGAGATGGGAAAGAGCATTTTGAAAGGCTACAGCATAAGATGACTCAAATAACTCCCCAGTGTAGGTAAGACTTGACTTGCCAGAGAAGGAGGTCCATCTTCGTGTATCAGAATACTGCTCTTTTTTTTCTTTTCTTTCTTTTGTAGGAATGCTTTAGTTATGTGTTGCTTAGGGACATGGTTTTGTAGTGGACTTGGCACTGCCAGTTCAACAGTTGGACTTGATCTTAAAGGTCTTTTCCAACCAAAATGATCCTATCATTTTTGAGTAAATTTATTTTTCTAAAGTAAGTGATAAGACAGAGATGTAGATTTTATTGATGTTGCCTATTTTAAACTGAAATCAAAGCAATGTGACATACTTGAAAAGTTTAGTGGAAGCAGTAGGTGCACATAAGTGATGAAGATGAACTCATTGCAGTCTGCAGCCCATGGGCAGTTTCACAGTCCTTATTGCTGAGGTTTGTCTCCTAAACAACAAAAGGAAGTATAAACTGCGAAAGAGCAAAGACTTCTTAGTTATTTCGTGTAACAGTCCTTCCAAAAAAACCTCATTGGTCAAAGGCATTTTCCATTCTCCTTTGTGAAGAGAAAAACAATGTACAGAGAAGCTGAACATTACAAAATATTGTTAGTTCTTTCTTACACTTTGGTGACTTAATTGTATTTCTTAATGCAGGAGGTTTCCATACCACTTCAAAAGTGGAGAAATAAAAGATGTGTAAAGGCCCATGGTTTCAATTACTCAGAAAGGGTAAAGGAATTGGCTCAACATTGTGACAGAGGTGAAAAATTATTTGTCGCATTCTCACACACAAATATAAACACACAGAAAAAATGTGTTACAATGCTTCACGGGTTTGATTCTTGTGGCGCCCCTTCCCCAGTTATTTTGGTATGAAGTTCTGCTGTATTTTTGTTAAGTCACACAACTTCGTGTTAATTTAAGAGATGGATTTTGGTCTTATTAATACTAATAATTTTTCTATCCCAAGTTTTATTCATAAAAAAGCGCAACATTTAGAGTGAAATTGTATAAATATCTTCAGTCACTGTGTTCTTTGTGAATCACTCTGCTGGTCAAAGACATTCTGTGTTTAATGTCTTGCACACAAAACATAGATCTTTAGACTGATTCAAATGAGAGCATGTATAGTAGAGGAATGTCAGAATGGAGTATTTTTAAAAAAATTATCTCAAGTTAAAATAACATTTTAAAAAAATGGTTTTTATTTTAAGAAACTCTACTTCATATAATTCAAGAAAGCTGAATAAGAACTGGGACATTCCATGACAACCAGCTTACGAAGTATTTCAAAGACTTTATAGATATTAGGTTTTCAATTCTGTTTCTGGTAAAATTATTTTTTAAGTCAATGTCTGAAAATTAATTTAAGAAACCCTTCTTCTTTCCCAAGCATTTTTTTTAGACATTGGTCATGCATCAACATTCCATTGTTCCCTGCTTATTTTTCTGCAGAAGAACCATGTTTATAAGGGGCTGGTTTCACATAAAATTATAAGGTACACTTCATAGCCTTGAACTTTAATCCTAACTATGCTAAATCATTCTAGGTTTCTTTCCTGACTAAATTTACCACATCTGAAGAGTTATAGATAAACACCATATTCTGTGTGAATTTGGAGGCTCCAGTGTTCAGTTTATGATGTGAAATGAATTTGGATTTTTTTATTCTGTTTGGCTCTGGGTGACATTCTACTTCTCTTCAAGCTCATTCGATTTCGAGTAATTGTTCAATGGTCCATATTACTGAAAAACATAAAAATAGAAAATCTTCCTTTCGTTATGAATTCTGAATAAATTCACAAGTTCTTTGCAAATGGCATTAGGTTTACACACAGGTGAAATTCTGACTTGAACCTATGGGATTCTGTGACTGATATTGCCATTTGATTTAATCACTAAGAAATGCATTTTAATTGTGTTCATATATGTTGTGATTCAGTAAAGCAAGTTTTAGTTCCTTGACTACAAAATACTTCTATACTTATTCTAGAGCTTTACAGGTAGGTAGGCTACACATTTGCAATGCATCACATAAGCTGCATCCTCTGTCAGAGGAAACAAATATTGTTGTGCTCTAATTTAATGTTTTTGTTACCAGAGAGACAGGAAGCTTTGGAAACCATGTTTCATTTTTGTCTCAAAGGCTAAATTTATTCTGTCAAAGCATTTAACTTCATCAAAACCTCTTGCTGAATCCTGTATTAATATGCAAGGGGAGTTCCACAAGACTTATGGCCTGTCATATTTTCAACAATACCCTACATAATGGCTTCAATATGCCTGTCATAAGCATATCTTGTCTTGGAAATGTCTACAGTAATACAGAATTCAGACCTTTTAAATAATTAGATAAATGTCTATTTTTGACAGGAGCTTCTGGTTCTAGCTTTCAGAAGTAAGTATTATAAAATATCTACTGACTGTCTTTTACCCACATATAGCTTGTTCCCCTTTCTATCTGCTTTCATTATTAAACTTAATATTACATATGTATCATATATATATGAGGTCTCTGGGGAGACCTCATAGTGGGCTTCCAGTATCTGAAGGAGTCCTACAGAAAAGTTAGGGAGGCACTTTTTACAGGGCTTGTACCAAGAAGACAATGGGTAATGGATTAAAACTGGAAGAGGAGAGAGTTAGGTTAGACATTGGGAGGAAATTCTTCACTATAAAGGTGGTGAGACACTTCAATAGGTTGAACAAGAAAGCTGTGGATACCCCCTCCCTGGAAGTGTTCAAGGGCAAGTTGGATGGGGCTCTGAACAACCTGATCTAGTGGGAGGTGTCCCTGCCAATTCAGGAGGGTTGGGTATAGGTGACCTATAAGGTCTCTTCCAATCCAAAACCATTATATGATTCTATTACTTGTTGCAGGTAACCTGCTAAGCAAAGCTATACATTTTGCTACATGTTATTATGCTGCCTTGTATACTTATGGAAAACTGCCAGAAGTCTTCCTGCAGGAATTTATTACACGATTCCTCTTGATTTCAAATTAAACTAGAACAGCCCACTGTTTAATAGGCTTCTGTAAATGTACGGTAGGATATACAGCAAGATGTGGTGCTACTCTGAAAGAGTGTATTTAGGTGTAGGAACAGTACAGTCATCTGCTAAGATGCTGAACTGGATTTTCCAGAGTAGGTTTTACTCCAGGTAGGATTCAAAATGTGTTGGGCACTAAGGAACTTTCAGTGTCCAGGTGACCTTATACCTATCTAGCTCAGCTGTCACCATGAAGCATGAAGAGTGTTCAGTTATTATGAAGTAACTGTCCTTATCAATGCAGCCTGGTGTAACATACGTGTTTGAATCAGGCAAGTTAATAAGATAAGATTTAATTTTATAAGCGTGAGTCTCACTGCAAGTTCATTTGCCTTATAAGCAGGTAGGTATAAAGAATGTAATGATAATAAAATTAAAAGGTTTATATCACTTCTATTCTGCACTATGACTGGAGGGAGGAAAATTATGAATGCCACTGTGGAGAAAACATCTAGAAAAAACTGAACAGGTAATAGGTGTAAAGAGTATGCCACTGATTGAATACATATATTAATATCAACATTGTAGGTGAGTTCCAACCTTTTATGAACAAGTAGGCCCACACATTTGAATTTGTTTTGTGAAGTTCATACTGAGTACCATCTAGGTTATGGAGTGAGATTTATCTCATCAATTTTCAGTTAGCATATGACCCAGTCATTAAGTTTACCTTTAAAATCACAGGTGTTACTTGAAAGATGTGATTCATCTCACCCTAAGGGAGATATCTGAGACAGATCAGATGGTTAACTTCTCTCCATTGTTTTTTAAAGAAAGTCTATGCAACTAATGCAGGCATAGATACCACTGCTGTAAAGATAGAAAGTTGGGTGATCAGTCTAAGAATTTTTCAGGTTAGATAGCTTGAAAAGGCTGAAAGCTTTTGTAGGATAAAATATATATTATTTTAAAATCCTATACCAATGCCCCATCTTTACACAAACACATCAAATTATTTATGTCTGTCTCTTGTCATTTGTTTCATTTGGTTATGGAGCTATGAAGAAGTGGAGAAACTTTGCTTTTCCATTTGAAAATGCAAGAATGGAAGAATGGGAGCAACCAGTCTGACTTTTGATGAACTACAGGAACTGCGTCCAGGTGGGTTTTGAATGTCTTCAGAGAAGGAGACTCCACAAGCTCTCTGTGCAACCTGTTCCAGTGCTCTGTCACTCTCACAGTTTTTCTTTATGTTTATGTGGAACATCCTATGCTTCAGCTTGCACCCATTGCCCCTTGTCGTATCGAGAAGAGCCTGGCTGCATCCTCCTGACACTCACCCTTTACATATTTATAAACATTAATGAGGTCACCCTTCAATCTACTCTTGTCCAAGCTAAAGAGACACAGCTCCCTCAGCCTTTCCTCATAAGGGAGATGTTCCACTCCCCTAATAAGCTCTGTGGCTCTGCTTTGGACTCTTTCAAACAGTTCCCTGTCCTCCTTGAACTGAAAGGCCAAGAACTAGACACAATATTCCAGATGTGGCCTCATCAAGGCAGAACAGAGGGGGAGGAGAACCTCTCTTGACCTACTAACCACACCCTTTCTAATGCACCTCAGGATACCATCGACCTTCTTGGCTGCAAGGCACATTGCTGGCTCATGGTCATTGTTCCATCTACCAGGACCCCCAGGTCCCTTTCCCCTATGTTGCTCTCCAAATGGTCAGTCCCCAGTCTATACTGGTATAATGATATTTAAAGAAATTAAATCACTGAGATTATATCCTTCCATACCACACCAACAGACATGGCCTGCAGACAGGCTGGTAATATGCCTGTGATATGCATCTAAAAACTTTTTTTTTCATTCCGAAATATTTGTCATATCTTTCTGCAAATCCTCAAACTGGCAAATACAGTAGGTTCAGAATCTGTCATGAATATGAGAAAAAAGTTTAGCTAATAGTGATAATTGTAGAAAAATTGTGGAGATTTATTTAGTCTTGATTCTTGTGATGAGAAAATAGGCACATGCAAATCACAAGCATACTAATTTCTTCACTTTCTAACTTACAAATTAATAGCTATGTAAGACATGAAAATTTTGATTAAACAACAATAAAGATAAATTATAGCTACCCTGGAGCCTTTTCTGAAAAGACTCTAGTGGTTGAAAGGAAAATTATCTGATTTTCTATACTTCTTGAATCTTCATTTACACTCCTGTTATGATAATGTTTTCTAATCAAGCATAGAAAGATGATATATTTTATATGGTCTTTGAAAATGCACAGATACAATGCCTTAATAGATAATAATGACAAGTCAAAAGTTGTATGAATATCTGTAGATGCTGGACTGGACAAATTTTTGGGTAATTTCAATTTTTCAAATTTCAGACTTCAAAGGGAAAACGTTCTAATTTGTGTGTGCAAAAAACAAAGCATATTGATACAGGAACTTTTTTGGAACTTATGATCAGTTCTCTGAAAGACTGCAAAGATACCTCTTTCCTCTATGTGGCATAAAAATTGTGGCATTCACAGTTCTGGTAGTTACACTGTTACTTGATCTCAAGGAGCAGGTACCCCTTTTGTAGAAACTACTGAATATCTAGAATTCTCACTCTTAGGGAAGATTTGCTGAGATATTGTCTTTAGTAGCTCTGACCAGGAGGTGGGAGACTGGATGAAAGGAATGTTGCTGTTCCCGTGCCTACAGATTTTACGGGTCTGTTTAAATGGACACCAATGTACTTTTTTACTCTGTCTCTTCTAATTGGTTCTGCCTCTGGAACAGCTGTGGAAACTCCCACTAAACTGGCAACCAGTCACAAGTGGTGTTCCCTAGAGTTCAGTGTTTGAGTCAGTTCTCTTTATTAAATTTATCAATGATCTGGATGAGGGGATCAAGTGCATCCTCAGTAAGCTTACAGATAATGCTAAGTTGGGCAGGAATGTTGACCTGCTTAAGAGTGGAAAGACTTGACAGAGGGATCAGGACAGACTGGATTGATGTGCCAAGGCCAATTGGATGAGATTCAACAAGGCCAAGTGTCAGGTCCTGCACTTGGGTCACAACAAGCCCATGCACTGATAAGGGCTTGGGGAAGAGTGGCTGGAAAGCTGTCCAGAGGAAAAGAAGCTGGGAATGTTGGTCAACAGCTGGCTGAATATGAGCCAGCAATGAGCCCAGGTGGCCAAGAAGACCAATGGCATCCTGACTTGTATCAGAACTAGTGTGGCCAGCAGGGCAGAGGAAGTGACTGTCACCCTTTACTCAGCACTGGTGAAGCCACACCTCTGTGAACGCACTGTTAAGTTTTGGGCCTCCTACTATCACATTGAGGTGCTGAAGCGAGTCCATAGAAGGCCATTAAAGCTGATGAAGGGTCTAGAGCACAAGTATTGTGAGGAGCATCTCAGGGAACTGGGTTGTATTGCTTGCAGAAAAGTAGACTGAGAGAAGACCTTATTGCTCTCTACAACAACCTGAAAGGACGTTGTAGTGAGGTAGGGGTTGGTCTCTCCTAGAATTACTCAATGAGTTATTGCATTGGGTTTGTGCTGCAAGGTTTTGGTAATGGGGAGGCTATAGGGGTTGTTTATGTGAGAAGCTTCCCCCTCGTCCAACAGAGCCAATGGCAGCTGTCTTGAAGACAGACCTGCTGCTGGCCAAGGCAGAGTGCATCAGCAAAGGTGGCACCTCTGAGATGACATGTTTAATAAGGGGGAAAAAAAACAACAACCTGTGCAACAACCTGCATCCACGGAGAGGAGTGAGGATACTTGAAAGAAATAACTGCAGACACCAAAGTCAGTGAAGAAAGAGGGGAAGGAGGTGCTCCAGGTACCAGAGCAGAGAATACCCTGCAACTGTGGTGAAAACCATGGTGAGGCAGGCTGTCTGCCAGCAGACAATGGAAGTTAATGGTGGAGCAGATACCCACCTGCAGCCCAAGGAGGACCCCACATCAGAGCAGGTGGGTGCCCAAAGGAAGCTGTGACCCTGTGGGAAGCTTGTGTTGGAATAGGCTCCTAACAGGACCTGTGGATCCTTGGAGAGAGGAGCCCATGCTGGAGCAGGTTTGCTGGCAGGAATTGTGACCCTATGGCAGACATGTGCTCCAAGCACTCTGTTCCTGAAGGACTGCAGCCTATGGAAGGGACCTACACTGGAGAAGTTTATGAAGAACTGCAGCGTGTAGCAAGGACTCACAATGGAGAAGCCCATGGAGGACTGTCTCTGGTGGAAAGGACCACATACTGTAGCAGGGGAAGAGCGTGACTTTAACTGCAAGGAATTTCTCCTGTTCAGTTGTTACTTCTCTTGTAACTTAGCTTTCTATTACTGAGTTTGATTCTTTTACAAGACTATATCTCAGAATCAACAAAATAATTAAACTCTTATTTTAGTTTTTAATGTACTTACAAACTACTAATTTTTTCAAGCACGTTTAGTTTGAATACTCTCTTTTTCTGATTGCTTAGTCAGTAGGCTCAGACACAAAGGAGACTCAGAAGCCACCAGAGATATATGTTTCCTTTATTTTTACATAGAGAGTTCTAGTCATTGTTCATCCATGTAATTGTATTTAATCTGTTTTGTGTAACTAAAACTCTCCTGTAAAAAAAAAAAAAAAAAAAAGAACAGAAAAATAAGCAGAAAAAAACCTCTTCATAAATATTGTAAGAATGTAAAGGTTCTCAGATGGAATGTTCTTATAGAGCTCTACTCCTACTTTTTTTTTTAATCTCTGGAATTATGAAAAGATAACCAGTTATGTTTCATTAATCACTGTAAGTTTTTGAATAAAAAAATGAATAATAAAGAATAGTATTTTGGATATCAGTATTCTTGTACACCCTAAGTTATTACTTAGTGTGCAAGATGAGAGTTAAAAGCAAATTGTATTGATGTAAGTTTATTGTAATAGTTACTCAAGAGGAACCCATCTTAAAGCAATGAATCATGATGTATCTTCTACATAATTACATGAAGCAGACACAAAGAGAATTAACGTTTCACGTTTTCAGTTAGAACATTATGTTCTTTCTGCAAAGTTGCCATATTTCATTAGATCAATTAATCTCCAATAATTATTGGCAAGGAAAACAGAGAAATACCAACTGTGGCAATAGATATATACCTATATATAAAATCACAGAACTGTTTTAACCGTGTCTATATGTGTGCAGGCATGTGTGTATGTGAGTATATATGTATTAACTTCTATATAAAACTGAACTTGTAATGCAAAGCTGTACTTCATATTTATGTACTGCTCTAGCATCCCTTGAAGGAGCAGAGTGTGGCAGATGTGGACCTGCAGCCCATGGACCTGGACTTGCAGCTGTGGAGAACCATCGCCACAGGAGGTGACTGTTCCCAAAGCAGCCTGTGACCCTGTGGGAAACCTGGGCTGGAGCAGTTTGCTCCTGAGCGAGAGATGTATGTCAGAGGGGCTTGTGAAGGATTTTCTTCCATGGGAGGGACCCTATGGGGAAAAAGAGGAGAACTGTAAGGAATCCTTCTCCCTGAGAAGGAAGGAGCAGCAGAAAACTGCATGTTATGCACTGACTCTAAACCCCGTCTTGTCTCCCTGTAATGTTGGGGGGAAGGAGGTAGAGAAATTGGGAACAAAGTAATTTGGGCTTGGGAAGAAGGGAGGGGTGGGGTAAGGTATTTAAGCTCTGGATTTTGTTTTATCTTAGTCCTGTGCAAATTTGATTAGAGGTAAATTAATTTTTTCCCCAAGTTGAGTCTGTTTTGCCTATGACCATAATTGGCAAGTGAACCCTCCTTCTCTTTGTCTTGACCCATGAGTTTCTAGGTTGTTTTTTGTTGTTTTTTTTTTTGTCCTCCCCATCCCACAATGCAGGGGTGGGGGGAGGTGTGGGTGAGTGACTGTGTGGTTCTTTTGTTATCGGCTGAATGGCCACCTGGTTAGTTCACCAGGGTAAAACCATCACAGTATTTTCAGCCTATGATTAATAGATGGAAGCATGGTTAATAAATACTTTCCTGAATGAATAATTTCAGCAAGGCTGAAATCTGTCCTGATTATCACTACAAGTTTTTAAACTGAATGTAGTGGTACAGTCTTGCAAATTATTTAAGTGTGTGTGTCTCTTTATCAAAGTTCTATACATAATACTATAGCTGTGATTTTTTCAAATTATATTGTGAAGGCTAATTATTTATTTTTTCCCTAATATTTTATGACTCACATACAATTTTAAATCATTTGATGTTTAAATTACATGCAGTTGATCGAAAAATTCCAGGTGTGAGTAGCAAAATGTTAAGGATATTTCCTTTTTCCATAATTCAATGAGCATAGTAATTTAAGTCCTAGCATAAACATCTGAAATTACAATACCAAAACTGGTCTTTCATAAACACAAATGTTTATAGATAGCAAAATCAACTATTATTTTGTTCATGATAACAAGGAAGATTTTGTGAAGCCTTTTACAAGCATACAATAAATTAAATTATCTGCTTCAAAGTGTATATTCAATATTTTGCTAAAACCATGTTTCCAGGGACACCACTGATAAACTTCTTTATTAGGTTTCTGCAGAGTATATACAACAATAAAAAGGATCATATTTCTAAAACGTTTTCTTGAGAATTATTACAGTATGAAATCTCTCTTGATTCAGTAGGGCCTGGCTTAGAATAAAAGCCAAAATAATTGATAGATTCAGTTAAATGAACAGTGGAAATAGTCAACAATTGATCAAATAGAAGGAAATTAAATCAAGTATTTAATAATCTTCTCTAAGATGTAAGAGCTAGAGAACTAAGCTATTTTCTTCCTTTTTATCATTATCTACACAAATCTAGCCAGCAATAACCTCTGTTTTAAGTATTATCATGTAACTTTTGTACTCCTTTAAAAAGAGTATTGCTATGGTCTATTTCACTTTTGAAATGCAATTTCCTCTGTATGTTAAGACTTCTGTTGATATTTTTTTTGCGCTCATTAAGTAAAAAGCTGTATGTGTTCAAGCTGCAAGCAGTAATAAGATACATTACCAAAACCCCAATAATAACCAGTTGCATTATTTAATTATACTGTTTCCTACTAGTTGCTTGCTAATGTGTTTTACTAAACAATATAATGTTCTAGCTATTTTCTTATTTCTTTAGACTTAGCTCCAACCCAAATACATAGTATTCTTGGATAGTTGTAACACATTCTATGCAATGAAGACATTGTAATACAGTATCTGTAAAAAATAAAATATATTATTTCTTCAGTAATTTTTATGTCACTAGAATTCAGTATCATAATTATTTGTATAAAATGGGAAATATAGAAACATACAAAAAAGAGGCAAAAATATGTAAATGATGGAAGCTACAAAATGTCTTATGTGATGAAAAGGGTTTGTTGAACATGTCACAACCTTTCCAGTACTGATGAACTCTCAGGAAGATTAATTAGTTCAAAATCTGCAAGTTCTATTTCCATGTCTCACAGGTGTGTTTGCTAAAATCTTGGCTACTTTTACAATTTTTTTTTTTTTTTTTTTTTAATGTTTGTGTCTACCATCAGCAGTCATTTCATGGATATGTAAGATACTTTCACTTCAGTTTCCTTAGTATTTGTTAACTCTCTGACAAATGACTAGATGAATGAAGTACAGATTATTTAGTACCCATAACTGTGTTCTGAAGCAATCACAAATAAATCCTCTTGGCCTCCGACTTGTGTGCAAACTTTGCCGTATACCTATACATTGAATGCTTTTCCTAATAACAGCTAGCTGGTTAGTTAGTGGAGTTTATTTACCTCTTGTAACTTTCCTAAGTGGAGCTACATTGTTTACTAAAAACAGGTTTTAACCAAACTATAACAATATGAAAAAAAGACACTTTTTCCTGCAGTCAGAAATAACATACAATGTTTGAGTTCTTGTGGATCAGAATTAAATAAGATATAATCCTGTGGCAGGCCAGGTGGCTTAGCAGCTGTTCAGAGTATTGTGGAATGGGAAGACTGGTTTTAAAGCAACCTCATCTATCTTTCTCTCAGCCATCCACTTGGCTGGGAAAGTTTGGCCATGCTGATATTGTGAAGGTGATGCAGTTATGTGGCCTGACCTTGGCTCTTCTGCAGAGGATGACTGATGGTGAGGGATATAACTAGAGGAGCAGGGGAAGTGACAGCTGCTGAATGTACAGGTACCTCCTGCTGGTCAGCTGATAAAGTAACATAGAAGGTATTCGCCTGCTGTTTTTCTTGATGCGTTTATTTTTCATAGTGGCTACAACTCATACACAATAATTTGCTCCCAATGCAATCCAGTGACATGTATATATTAGCAGATGCAGACAAACCTGAGCCAGCAGCGAAAATGAGCGATGGAAGGACCTGGGATTTTTGCTGTTAGATGCAATGTAGTTTTGTTATATGTAATCACCTATTTCAAACACTACAGGCTCTAACTTTTCTTCTAAAAGAACATATGAAGTGTTTTTTTGTGATACTTCACCCATTTATGCATTTAATTTGCAACCAAAGAAACAGATCACTTTGGAATAAAAAATTGTGTAGTGCTGGAAGTTCATAGAAATAAAAAGTTTCTTAGGTGGGTTTTACAGAAAACTAGGAATCTCTTTATGAGCAAATGATTGAATTTGTACCTAGAGTTTATGGAAGGAAAGGGGAAGAACTGAGATTTGTGTCAACACAATATTAGTCCTTTCTGAAAGTGACCAAGGTAAGTCAAAAAGCTGCTGTACTGACCTCCTTTCTGGAGAGAGTGAGGACCTCTGTTGTCTCCCTTTCTAGTATGGAGATATAAATGGATGCATTTTAAAGATATAAACATGACTATGCTTACTAAGAGATGGCAGTGACTTTGGATGTTTGTTTCCTCATTCCTGTTCATGGATGTATTCTGAATGTCTCAGATCCAGTGACTTGAATATTATGTTGAATTTACAGACTTTTTTTTTTTATGGCAGCCTTGCATATTCAGGTACAATTTGGAAATGAAGTTGGGATTTCTATGTCAGAATCTAGTTGATAATATTGTCAATTAACAAAATGCACTTCTGTGCAATTGCATTGCTTACCAGAAATATTCTTTTAAACTTTGAACTAAGAAGAACACAATGTATTTAAAATAGCATTTTGCCAGTTATATGCAAACTATATCATAGAGAAATATTTAGTCCACACATATCCAAAGCATAGGGGCACTTACCCAGAAAGTCTAAATTTCTCAAGCATTGAAACCATTTCAGTACATTATCATTTTCTACAGGACTCATACCCATTCCCAGTTTTGCTTCAGAAAAACTGCACTTATGAATAGACTGTCCAAATAGATACTTTCTCAATTAGGCATATTACCTGATGTTGCTGCACATTTTGAAGTTGATTCATGTTCAGACACCTTGAAGTATATGTTTTAGGGTGGGTTTGTCCTCACTGTAGGCTGGATCTTGGGGATTTTGGCTACTAAATACATCTTTCTGTGCTTGTATTTCATTATTTGTCTACTGTGGAATGACGTTCTTACAGAATGCTGAGGTCTGAGACAGAAAGAAATAAGAATAGCAAGAATACTTGTCTGCTGAATTAAGTAATTTTTAAATTAGAAAAATATTTTTTTTAAAGAAAAATAAAATTTCACCAGCAATGTTCATACAGATCATAGAATAGTTTGGGTTGGAAGAGACCTTAAAGATCATCTAGTTACAACATCCCTGCATGGGTAGGGACACCTCCCACTAGACCAGGTTGCTCAAAGCCCCATCCAGCATAGCCCTGAACACCTCCAGGGAGGGGGCATCCACAGCTTTTCTGGGCAACCTGTTCCAGTGTCTCTCTACCCTCACACAAAAGAATTTATTTCTAAAAGCTAATCTGCATCTACAGTCCTTAAGCCTGGATGGTATCCCTTCCCTCCAGTATGTCAATCACACCACACAGCTTTGTGTTGATAGCAAAGTTGCTGAGGCTTCATGCAATCCCACTCTCCATGTTTCTCGTAAAGATTTTAAACGGCACTGGTACCAGTACCAACCCCTGTGGAATGCCACGTGTCACTGATCTCCATTTGGACATCAAGATGTTGACCACATATCAGAGAAATTTCAAACTCTGCAAAAAATTCAGAGAAATTGTTTATTTAAAAGAAAATCTCTCCTTCCATCTGTTATTTTCAAATGGGAAAAAAAGATAGATAATGCTAATGTCTGAACTATCAGATCTATAGCATTAGTATTTTTTTTTTTGTAGCCCCCCTTTACAACTTTTTTGGTGTCTCAATACTGCAGAGCCTCTGGAGAACTTCTGTTTTATTTGAACTTTTTCAGTGTGTGAACTATTAATGTACCTACTCATTATATATGTCAACACAGTTTTTCTAATTCTTGAAGAACTATGGGAAAACTTTATTCATTTTCAAGGAATTAGCAGAGTCAGAGAAGGTAAGAAAGTAGAAAGAGAGTGAAGAATTAAAAGATAAATCTTGCTGGAGTTCTCTTGCTTTACCACTCGTGCTGAACCAACCTGATTTGCCCTGCTCCCAGCCCTTCTAAATACATCCTTGTGCAATTCTTGTTGCTGGTGAAGAAACAGAACCCTTTTGTATAGTTTTATCTTCTTCATGACCTAAATTTTAATAAGACTACACCATATCAGTGCAAAACATGTAGAGATGGCTTCACTTTTTGACACCAGGTCATCTTTACTCAACCAAATAACCTAATACAGTACCTAGAACAAAACAAGACATGGAGAAAATATCTCATCTATCTTGCTCTAACTGAATACAGAGGCCAAAACATCACTAACATTTCCAAACTTGTACTGCCTAATAGCTTAAACAGTTCTCATATTAGTACAAAAATTAACTGTAATTTAGCATCTCCCTGCAGTCATGTAGGTAAGGATGTCAAGAGTAAGCCATGTAAAAAACAGGGCTGATGAATCTCTGTAGAGTAGATCATAACAATGTGTAATCTGCTGTGTCAGACCATGAAAGAAACAAAGGAAAAACACTCCATAAAAAGCTTTCAGTCATTTTATGATAAAAGATTTATGCTTTTAATCATATTTTTCCTGCAGTTTTATAGGCAATATTTTTTTTCTTTAGTCTCCCCTTTAATTGTAATGGATCCTAAGAAAAAGAAAAATAAATCATTATTAAACACTTTAGCATGCTGTGTTTGCTTGTTAGTTTTTAGTCTGAAATTTCTGAACTTGAAGCTGTTTTTTGGCTTCAGGCAAAATACTGCAATGGAGCAAAACTGTTTGTCATATCACTGACATCGTCCACCACGCTCCAGGGTTTAAATTTGTAAATTGAGTCTGGCTTACTGTAGTAATTCTCAGAAAGCAAATTAGAAGTTATTCTTAGCATAAGGAAAATAAAATAAAATAAAAAAATAATAAAATGAAATAGATAAAATAAACCTTTACTCTTATGAAAATAAGGCATATTAAGAAAATATTTTAATACAATGCAGCACTGTTGTCAAATTTGATACCAATTTTTCAAAAATGGAGAGAAATAATGTGTGTTTTTTTTACTTCGGAAAGTTTCCTCTAGACAAATGTTTCATATCAATATCAAATAATGAGTCACACTAATGCCGAAGTGTCAGATTTTTTACAAAAATATCAGAAAAAATAGTAACTATACTGCAAATATTTTTTTAAGAGACACTTAAGTACTAAATTTTACTTTTTATATTGAAAGCTGAAAAGTGAGTTGATACTATTGAAAAGATTGCTACTAATGACAGCAACATCAGTATTGTGTTCTGCTGGATTAAAGAAAATTAATCTCCATTAGAATTAATATTCACCTTTGTACATTAAGCAATAAAAACAGACTGAAATGATATCTCTATTATGAGATAGGCTTTGGCAATGCAGTAATATCTCCTCAATGCTCTTAGTTATAGTAAACAATGATAATGTTGTTTAGACCTAGTTTTAAAGCTTTAATCCACTGCATCTATTGATGCAGTTGTAAAACCCTTTTTAGGCTTATCAGGCTGTCTCATTTTTGGAGTCCCCATTTATAATGCATCGCCTTATTCAAGTACCAATAGCAACAGTTTTATTGTTTATTTTGACCAAATAATAAATACATGCACAGGGAATAAAACTTGTAAGATATCAGTTGTGTAAATTGTAGGCAAGGTATGGAATACTAATGCCACAAAGTTGTGCTAAGTATCTGAACTGGATCCTACTACAGCTTCTCTCAGACAGTCCCAGGGACCCTCCTGTCTGGAGCAGCCAACATTGAGTTGAGCTGACTGCCTTAGGGCATGAGATTCTGAGGAACTTAATACAGCTCTAACAGTCAGCTAGCTTCTCCTTCCTACATCTGCTCTTTCTAAGTTTGGAACTGCCTGTCTCTCACATTATCAATCTTTCTTACTCCTGCTGAGAAAGTTGCATTTTCCCCCAGTGTAAATGTCCAAATAGCATAGAAACTTCTCTTTTTTTCTTCCATTTCTTCTTCTTTTTTTTTTTTATTTTCTCCAAAATCTTGCTCATACGCTATTAAGAAAGTAGATGCAAACTTTGCCTTTCATTGGTATGATTGTGAAGTGCCCAAGCTACTCAGACAGGTCCAGAAGTATTCTGATCCCCATGATGAAGGTGGCTCATCTCTTCACCAATCCTTGAAGCTCAAGCACGAATTCCAAAACCACTACAGAAGCCTTTAGCTCATTCTGGACTTTTACAGACTCTAAGTAGCCATCATATCTATAGCACCTTCTATGATAAGCTTCAGGCATCTGTTGTTGTGAAAATTCATCAAAGCGTAACACTCTGTTCATCTCTGGTAAGCAACCTTTAGCAAAGAGCTGTCTCATTGCAACTCTGCCAGCTTCTATTCCTTCACTGCAGTTGTAGAAATCAGGGTTTCCAAGCAACAGTGACATCAGTAAGCATTATGGAATACTTAAGACTAAATGGTCAGTTGTGACTGATTTGATCAGTAAGTATGCTGTTAAAATTAGATGCATTCTTTATTGGTAGAAGAATAGAATATTTTGTGTTAATAGTTTTAGAGGTAACTAAAGCAATAGCTTTTCAATGCTTCTTATGTTGTCATGATGTTTCTAAACATGTGTTAATACACCTGACATAGAGAATATAATACTAAATGTCACAGTCCTACTCGTTTCTCCCTTTTGGAGAAATTTGGCGGGACCAAGGGTCTGCAGGCGGTGTTGACCTCTCTCAGAGGAGCAGCCAACAGCAGTGCTGACCTTTAGAGTGGGAAAGCAGCCAACTCTCATCACTCCCAAAATAAACACAGTTGATACCAAATTTAAGATTTACGAATTAAAGGTTTATTTAAGGGATTTAACAGAATTTAAGGGAAAGAGGTTCAGTAAGGGTAAAGAACAGTAAGAGATCACCAAAAAAACCTTGAAGTAACACTCCCAACAGTTAACGTTTCCCACCCAACAATACTAATAAGTGGAGGAGTTTACGAGGGTTGAGGAGAGGAGGAGATGGAAGATGGGCCCGACACTGCCTTTTGCTCTCAGTGGGGTCACGAGATGTGTGTGTAAGGGTAAGGTAAGGGGGAGGAGGAATTCGCGGGATGGGTCTTTACCCTGCTCCTGAGACGGTCAGCTGTTTCAGTGGTATTTGCAATCACTCTGCCTCACCAGGGCTACAGCAAAACTACACGCAGTGAGGACAGGGTAGGCCACGACTGATGGTGGTCTGCAGGGGTTTATGCCTGACAGTGATGCCTTCTTTCTTCTTGCTCCTTTATTGGTGTACTGTCGCCGTGACAGCAGCAGACAATCCCTGTCGCAGTCCGTAGGCAGCTCTCCAGTGGTCCAAAAGGCACCCAAAAAGGAGAAGCAGCAGGAGTGGTCACAAGCCGCGACGCTGACCCACAGCAGCCAGCAAGCAGTTCGAAGGCGAAGGCAAAAAGCGGCTGCACCCGTCTGTCCCAGGCTGCTTTTATAGCTTGCTACATAGTAGTGTAAAATCTCCACGTGGTTCTTCTCTTTCTTCTTCCAGCCGTCATCCACTGTCCAGAGTCCCAGAACTCACTGCAGTTGCTGGGTGGAACAGCAACAACGTTGCAGTTTTCCCACCACAGGGTTCCTGCCCGGAGTCTGTCTTCCCTGTTATGGAAGGCAAGTTGTTTTAGTTCTTGGGGAAGGGGAAGGCAGGGAGCACGAGGAGCAGGCATTTTGAGCAGGTTAGATCACTGCTCCATGAGGCAGTCAGTTGCTCCAGAGAGGGGAGGGGTACCGACCCTCACATCATACCAGTCTGTTTAATCACTTTTTATCCTCTCATTTCACCTGTCTCTCACTCAACTTTCCTGATTTTTCCATTGCCTTTACAGTGTAATCCATCCTGTAGTCCTTACAAGATGTTGAGAACTACTGAAATATTTTCTTTTGGTTCTCTCATTGCAAGCAGTGTAGGCAGTTCTTAGTCAGGACTGCTTTAAGTTGCAAAGTCAAGTTTTTATTTGTGATGTTGCTGCACAATAAAATAGTCTTAGTATCAGAGTAGCCCTCTTTATTTTCATAAACACATTATTTTAGGGAAGGCAATACAGAAAAATCTGATTTTTAAGGTATTTCAGAATCTAAAATATAACTAACTCCTAAATTCCATGGATAGCAAAGTAAATTTTGTAATTAAGCATTTTCAAAACTCTCAGTGGCATTTATACAACTTAACATTTAATTATGCTTGGCACATATCATGCCTTTATATGAGTAAGTAATATATGTCTGTGATTGTCTCCAGAAATAAAAAGTGCAAAAATGTATACAATGTATTTTGGACATAACAATTTCTCCATTTCAAGTTGAATTTGAAGTTTCACTGATTACCCAGATAAAAAATTAACCAAATAATCACTTAGTCTAACTGTGTGACAGCCCTAACTTGGATTGACTTAGAACTTTGAGTTTTTCCAAGTGAAACAATTGTTTCAACATTTTGAAGACAACAGGGTAAATAAATGACCTGATGTGATATAAAGATGAGAGGAACCTGGCTGCAAAAAATATTTTTAAAAAATTCAGGATTCATTCAGGATTCATTTGGCTTGACAAAACACATGATACTGTAGCAGCACAAGCAGAAACACTGGAAACTTCAAAGACTGGAGAACTTGACAGCAAAACCTTCTTTCATCAAGTCAAACAAGGGGTGTGATATGTAGAGAATTGGACAGTGGACAAAACTGGATGCCTGGGATGAAGCAACTGACAATTATATTCAGGAGTGTGGGTCACAACAGTAAGAAGTATACTAGTGCAGTAACTTAGGGTATAAAGTGTGGAAAAGATCACTAACTTTGACTGTAAAAGCCATAGGAAAAACAGCACATCAACCTGAAGTGAAAACTAAGCTCTTCTGAAGTTTGTTTTTCGGGGCTATAAACACAATAATGACAGGAGGAAGCAGCTCTGCAACAGTCTTGTTTATCCAAGGTGTTACCATTTGCAGCAGCTTTCCTCTCCCCGACCCATTTTCAATAAGAATATTCTCTTGTGTTCCAGTTACTACATCTGTTCGTTCTTCATTGTTTCTTACAGTCTTAGTATTAACTTGAAAAAAATTCACTTTCTGATTACTCTTACATCAGATTTTATCTTCTTGTTGAAATAGAGTAGTACTTTACCAAGTGAAAAACACTAATATTATATCAGTTCATTAACCTTGAAATCAAACAAACAAACAAACAAAAAGCTGAAAGTGAGGAAAGTAAGCAGACACTTTGAATTTGATGTGTGTACCATCTGTTACTAGTTCAATTCTGTCCATATTCAAATAATTTGTCTTGAAGTACTTTGAATAATCTGAAGTATTGACTTCAAAGTCAATACTTTCAAGTAGGGATATACGGAAGATAAAGTTTTATCAATATCTAGTACCAACTGAACAATTTGATCATTATTTTTAGACACAGACAGTTTAGACTTCATTTGTGTAAAACTGGAGGTGCTGTGTTTCCATCTGCCTTCAACCTTAGCACAGCTACTTTGATGTTTTTTCTACATTTGACTCTGTTTTCAGTTTATCTGTCTTGCAGGGCATCCCAGAAAATCAGCTGGATGACGGATATATCCACATCTAAAGCAACAGCATGGCTTTTACATTTTGGTCCAAAGTGGCCTTCTATTTCCCTTCTTTTTTTTTTTTTGTTTTGTTTATTGTACCGGCGTTAACACACTCTGAACTCTGTAATAGAGGATGTAATTTCACAACTTCTTACATGGTTTCTGATAAATTCAAAAGTTCAACAAAGGGTTAGATTTTACTAATCTGGCATTATTCTGAAACTTATTTTTTCTTTTAAACTGTTAGATCACAGATCAATTTGTCAGCTAGACCACAACAACTGCTTGAGCGGTAAAAGTAGTCTTGTAAAAAAGCTGCAAATTACTCAGTCCTTGGGTTTTTGCTCTCCTGCAAAAAACAACATCTCCCACAACATTTATTAGGGGCCAGAGTGCTTACAGTATGTGAGAATTTCTTTGTTCTAGTCTGTAGAATGACAGGAACATGTCTTATGGCTGATGAAATGTAAAATATCCGATGCCGTGAGGTCCTAAATAATGAAGAGAAATGCCTTTTTAAAAATATAAATATTTATATGTATTATGTTTAATGATTATTATTAATATTATTAATAATATTACTACTACTACTACTAGTTATTGAAGGTTTACAAGAAATGCTTGAATTACAATTGCTTCTACTTCTGGTAGCGATCATATTGACAGTTAAGAAGATGGACATGAGAGTGTATCATGTCAGTGTAGGCATTGTCTTGCTGTCATGACACCTTGCCAGAAAGGTTGCATATTTGTTGCAGATTCATTTATGTAGTTAATCATATGTAAGAATAAACTATTATTTCTCCTATTTTTACTTTATAGCTCCCTTTAATATCTCCATGTACACAGAATACCTGTTTAGTGTTGCTTAGTTCACTTAGAATGAGAAAACATGCAGTTCTTCTACTCAAACTTCCTCCTCCTTTGCTTTATACAGAAAAAGAAAAAAAAAAACACAAAAAACTGCAGTGCTAGCTACAGTAATGAAAATATTTTTAGAGGTGATATCACTCCTGATGCAGGACTGGCTTAGTAAGGGTAACATATACAAGAAATTTGTCCTAGGAAATAATTCACATAAATAAAAACCATCTACTTACACTAGGTTGTTTTTTTATCTAGTTAAATAACAATAGATTTTCTCCCTATTTTCCCCTTACAAATACTTATACGTTTCTATAGAATCATAAAATGCTTTGTCTTGGAAGGGACCTTAAAGATCACCTAGTTCCAACACCCCTGCCATAGGCAAGTACACCTCCCATTATATCAGGTTGTCAAAAGCCCCATTCAACCTGGCCTTGAACACTTCTAGAGAGGGGACATCCACAGCTTCTCTGAGCAACCTGTTCCAGTGTCTCTCCACCCTCACACTAAATTTTTTCTTAATATCTTACCTGACTCTATCCTTTCAGTTTAAAGCCATTCCCCCTCATTCTATCACAACACGCCCTTATAAAAAGTCTCTCCCTGGCTTTTCTGTAGCCACGTTCAGGCACTGGAAGGCTGGTATAAGGTCTCCCTGTAGCCTTCTCTTCTCCAGGCTGAACAACCCCAACTCTCTCAGCCTGTCTTCATAGGAGAGCTTCTTCAGCCCTCTCATCATCTTTGTGGTCCTTCTCGGGACTCACTCCAATATCTCCGTGTCATTCTTGTGTTGGGGACTCCAGAACAGGATGCAGTACTCCAGGTTGGGTCTCACAAGAGCAGAGTAAATGGAGAGAAACACCTCCCTCACCCTGCTGGCCACAGTTCTTTTGATGCAGCCCAGAGTGCAGTTGGCTTTCTGTGCTTCAAGAGCACTAATGCTGTGATCCTATAATAAAAGTTCAGAAAATTTGTCAGGCACCATTTGGCCTTGGTGAAGCCATGTTGGTTGCCACCAGCCACCTCCACCTTTTCCATGTGTCTTAGCAGTGCCTTTAAGAACATCTGCTCCATGATTTTGCCAGGCACAGAGGTGAGACTGACTGGCCTGGAGTTCCCCAGGTCTTCCTTTTTTCTCATTTTGAAAATGGGGTTATGTTTCCACTTTTCCAATGAGAGGGAACTTCACCAGACTGCCACAACTCCTCAAATATGATGGAAAGTGGCTTTGCAAATTTATTCTCCAGCTCTCTCAGAAGCCACAGATGGATCTTGTCAGATCCCACAGACTTGTGTATTTTCAGTTTATTTAGATGATCTTGAACATACTTTTCTCTTACAGTGGGAAAATCTTCCTTCTACCAGTTTCTGCCTTTGCCTTCTGCAATGTGGATGTTGTGAGTTATGGTACTCCTCCCAGGTTGCCTGTCCTTGCTTCCACCCTCTGCTGAATATTTTTTTTTTTTACATCTCAGTGTGTCTAGGAGCTTATTTTTCATCTGTGCAGGCCTCCTGGCACTCTTGTCTGCCTTCTTCTTTGTTGGGATGCATTACTTCTGGGCTTGGGAGAGGTGATCCTTGAGTATTGACCAGCTTTTTTTGACTTCTCTTCCTTCTAGGGCTTTAAGCCATAGAAGTGTAACTAACCTGGGGCTAAATCCTCAGGAGATGGTACATGCTGAGAAGCTTTAATAATGTCTGTTGTGAACCAGTGACACTTTTCAGCTAATGAATAGTTAGCTGTCTTGTCTAACTGTGTAAGGTTCTCTGAGAATTTCTTTAGGCAATTGGTATGTTTCACTCTGACCTTTTATCAAGAAAATATAATGTGACATTTTGTCTCTGATAGTCTATGTAACTAGAAAAGACTAAAGGGACTTTAGAAAACATATTTTGTTTGTTAGTAATATCCTTTGTTCAAGATGTGCAGCTAAATAACTGTCTATGATATAAAGCAGCTTTTCAATTTCAATTTTTTTTTACTACTATTTTTATTTTTTAATTGTATCACATTTTTTACATTTTTCAGAGTATGGTTGAGAGTGTTCCTTGGAAGACAGTCTTGAAGGGCAAAGGAGCCCAGCAAGGTGGGTCATACTTCAAGCAGGAAGTCTTAAAGGCACAGGAGCCAGCCATCCTCATGTCCCAAAAGATGAACCAATGGGGAAGAAGAATGGCCTGGCTGAATATAGAGCTTTGGCTGGAACTAAGAAACAAAAGGAGAGTTTATGGACTTTGGAAAACTATGCAGGCAATTTATGAGGGCAGGGAGAAAATCAGAAGGGCCAAAGACCAACTAGAACTCAACTTGGCCACACCAGTGAAAGATAACAAAAGATGTTTCTATAAATATATTAAAAACAAAATTACAGAATTACTACGAATCTTCATGATTTATTGGATGTGGGTAGAACATAGTGACCAAGGATCAGGAAAAGGCTGAGAAACTTAATGCCTTCTTTTCCTCAGTCTTTAACAATAGGACTAGTTGCTCCCTGGGTACCCAGCCCCTAAACTGGAAGACAGGATGGGGAACAGAATAAAACCTCCAAAATCCAGAAGAAATGGTTAGTGACCTGCTACATCACTTAGATACACACAGATCTATGGGGCTGGATGGATTACACCTTAGAGTGCTGAGGGAGTCGGCTGATGTGCTCACCAAGCCATTCTCCATCTTTTATCAGCAGTCCTGGCTAACTGGGGAGATCCCCATAGACTGGAGACTGGCAAATATGATGTCCATCTTCAAGGAGATATGAAAGGAGGATCTGGGGAACTACAGACCTGTTAATCTGATCTTGGTGCCAGGGAAGGTTATGGATCAGATTATCTGTTATTGTGCAACATTTACAGTGCAACCAGTTGATCAGGCCCAGTCAGCATATGCTCATGAAAGGAAGGTCCTTCTTGACGTTATAACCTGATCTCCTTTTGGGACAAGGTGACACGCTTAATGGATGAGGGAAAAGCTGTGGATGTAGTCTACCTGGACTTTTCCCCAAAACACCCTCATGAAAACACTGTCTGCCCAAAGCCTGGATGGGTATATGCTCTGCTGCGTCAAACACTGGCTGGATGACCAGGCCCAGAGAGTGGTGGTAGCTGGAGTTCAATCAAATTGGTGACTGGCCACAAGTGATGTTCCCCAAGGCTTAGTGTTTGGGTCACTCCTGTTTAATATCTTTATCAATGATCTTGACAAGAGGAAAGAGTGCACCCTCAGTAATTTGCAAATGACACCATGTTGGGTGAGAGTGTTGATCTGCCTGAGGGTAAAAAGGCTCTACAGAGGGATCTGGATTAATGGGCCAAGGTCAATTGAATGAGGTTCAATAAGGCCAACTGTTGGGTCTTGCTCTCGCGTCACAACTACTCCATGCAATGTTACAGGCTTGGGAAAGAGTGTCTGGAAAGTTTCCCAGTGGAAAAGGACCTGGTGATGTTGATTGACAACTGGCTGACTACGAGTCAGCAGTGTGCCCAGGTGGCCAAGATGGTCAACAGAATGCTGGCTTGTATCAGAAATACTGTGGCCAGCAGGACTGAGAAAGTGGTTGTCTCCCCCATACTCAGCACTGTTGAGGCAGCACCTCAAATACTGTGTTCAGTTCTGGGCACCTCAATACAGGAAAAACATGGAGGTGCTGGAGTGAGTTCAAAGAAAGGCAACCAAGTTGGTGAAGGATCTGGAAAAGAAAGCTTATGAGAAGTGTCTAAGAGAATTGGGGATGTTACATCTCAAGAGTAGGAGGCTGAAGGGAGACCTTATTGCTCTCTACACCTACCTGAAAGGAGGTTGTAGAGAAGTGGGGAGTCCATCTCTTCTCACTAGTAAATAGTGATAGGATGAAAGGAAATGGGCTCAGGTTGTGCCAGGGGAGGTTTAGGTTGGAAGTTAAGAAAAACTTATTTACTGAGAGGGTTATTAAGCATTGGAATGAAATGTCCAGGAAAGTGGTTGCATCACCATTCCTGAATGTGTTTAAAAATTATATAGATACTGTGTTTAGGGGCATCGTTTAACAGTAGGCTGGTGGAGCTAGGTTTGTAGAGTTATGTTGAAGTTTGAAATGGATGATTTCTACAGGTCTTTTCCAACCTTGATGATTCTATGATTCAACCAATAGTTTTTTTTCCTGGGTCACAGGGAACCTGACCGTAGCAGGACGCTCCATGGGTCACAGGGAACCTGACCGTAGCAGGACGCTCCATCTCTCAATATGCTTGCCTCAGTTTCTCTCTATGATTCAACTGCTTTTGTCTCTCAGTTTTGCAGGCCCAGGCCTGGAGTGAAAGATTCCTGTTAGAAAGGAAAAGGCCTAGCAGACTCTGAGCTGGTAACAACCTTGAAAGGTACAAATGGAGGCCAAGTTGATGTTCATAACACTGGCTACTCTCTGCTGTTGAAGAACACAGAGCTCAGCCTGGCCACAAGTAGGCCCAGAATGGAGATAGAGTAAGAGTGAACAGAAAAACAAAAGAGTTTGCTGAGTGAGAACAGGGCCTTCATGGTTTTTTCTACTGTTTTCCTTTCATTCTCCAATGAGAGATTTTGGAGGTATGGCTAATGGTTAAATGACAGCAGTCAATCCACTTTATTCTATAAAAGCCTGGTCCCATTTTTGGATGGAGAGACTTCCGTACACTTTCTCAGGAGGCTGCCGGTTCTTCTCTCCAGCAGGGATACATGCTAGAGAGACTAATTCTCAAGAATTACAATCCACCTAGATACCCAGCTGCAACTGGGCAAGGGTGAGAGATATTAACTCTTTCATTGTTCTTATTAACAAACTTAACATTAAGTAATCTTCATAATTAAGTTTAAGCTTGTAGAATCCTTTAAGAGTGATAATTACTGTTCTAGGCCTAGTGTAGAATTTGATAAGTAAGTTGCTGGCATTTTAATGGTTAGCCTTTGTTGTTTGATTTACTTATAAGTAATAAAATTCACTGTTAAAAAACCCTTTTGCATTCAAACTTCCAATCTCTCATTTTCCCTGTGCTTTTACTGTACTTGTGTGCCTTCTGTTTTGGACAGTTAAGACCCCAACATTATATGCAATACATCTTAATCTGTACATATAAGTCTTCTCTGCCTTCTGTCCCATCTGTGACACTGACTTGTGAAGAAGTTGGAGTATCCATTCCAGGATGATCCTTCCTCTCAGATAGAGGGAAAAAGAAAGGTTCACAGCATCAGTGTCTATGAATAACAATGGGCCCTCTGAAAATGGGAGCAGATTATGAATTCTGTTACATGTAATGATCACGTACTGGTATAATTAGGACGAGCAACTGGGCTGAACTTTAAGGCCAGATGGCAAGAAAAAAAGCTGACAATTAAAGGTCATAGGTAGTTTTCTATGATCTGGTAAATCCTTGGAATAAAAAGTGCATGAGGCTAGGGAGCATTAAGCAACTAGCCCAGAGGTCCTTCATGGGTTTGAATTTGAGAATTTTATAGAAGCAATTAGCTCTAGGATTCGTGAAGAATCCTATTTGTCAAACTTATATGGTAATGCCTAAAAGCACAAGAAGAAAAGTTGAGAGTGAGACCCTGGAATACTTAGAGGAGTAGAGATCTGAAGACACTTGGAGCTGGAGAAAGCAGAGCTTGATAAAGAAGCCTAAAACTAGAAGGCAGGTAACATTCAAATCTGGATGGTTAAGGTATTTTAGCCATTGAACTCTTCTGAATGTGAAGCACAACAGAAGTGATGAAAAGTGATCTGGCCTGAAACTAGACTGGTCATGACATGAGCAAGAAATTGCCTGTGAATTTTACCTCAGTGTAGGAGCCTGATGCAGAAACCTATTCAATATAAATTGTCATGAGATTGCAAAAAAGTGTGCTTTCTGAACCTGAATATTAATTTGGAGGTAGGTAATTGAACAGCAGTCAAAATAGGTTTTGGAGTTGGCACTACAATAAAATTTCTCTGTATTTAAATTATAATTAGGCTATGAATCAATGCAAATAAAGTAACCAGTTTCCTGAATAAATATTATTAAATAAGCATTAGTTCAAGCCTGTTACATCTGTACAGTGCCTGGTAGGATAGATACTTGGCTTCTGAGAACATCCACTGCAGTTAATAAAAATGAACATGCTAAATGTGTCATGGGTATTAGTCACCTCTTCCATATGTGAAAACCATCTGCTATTTCTGTCAATTGAAGTATTTGATTTTAATAGCATGGGTAAAATAAATTCTGCAAAGCTTAGAGGAAGCTGATATAGTAATTTTAATATGACTACATATGTCTTCAATATATTAGTTTTAGCTAAAATACAAACTTGATTCTGGTAAAAATATAGATACTGTGATAATAACTGAAAAACACTTAAGGCTTCAGTACTAAGTTTTACATCACTAAGTAATACAGACTGTAACTAATTTCTCCCTCAAATTGACCTAAGATAGAGTGTGGCACTGTTCCAAGGATCTGTCTTGCTTTCCCTGTCAGTGAAGGTGTCTTTTTTTGCTCCAACATTACCTGGCTTTCCTATTATCAATCTATTTTTTTTAACATCACAGAGTGATGAAGGAATTTGTGTTAGTGAGCTAACAGTACCAATGCAATAATTTTTCTTATGATAATATTTGATAACTGTGGAGAAACAAAGTTAGATGGATGGCCAAAGATGTCAAAACTGTATGTGAAGGAAGGATCATGAAACTACCTGTGCTGCAGTGAGCGATGTTCAGAATTAACTGAGGCTGTTCATGCCTATACATGAAATTGCTGCAATATGGAACTCAGCAGTGAAGTCCAGAAAACCTTCTGACAATGAAATATCTCTGTTCTAAGTTCCCAATGATTAGGAATATGTGTTATAAAGATTATCTGAAATCAACAGAAGAGTTAATATTTCATAATTGTCACACATTTAAACATTTGTGATGGAAATCATTGTTACTCAGCAAGAGAAAACAAGCCAGAATTAGTCTCTTAGAGTCTATTTACGTTCTATTTCTTATTTTGACCAAGAGTTGTCTTTTTTGAACCAAAAATCTGAATTGTCCTCCCGCTTTGGTTTACACTGCAGATCTCTTTGGATTACACAAAGTTTTTTCTTTCCATATGATACCAAACTAGAATAATAGAGTCATAGAATGGTAGGGGTTGGAAGGTACCTCTTGAGATCATGTAGTGCAATCCCCCTGTTAAAACAGATTCACTTAGAGCAGGTAGCACAGAGTCACATCCAGGTGTTTTTTTAGTATCTCCAGAGATGGAGACTCCACAGCCTCTCTGGGCAGCCTGTTCTAGTGCTCTGTCATCCTCAAAGCAAAGTTTTTCCCTATGTTTGGACAGAACTTCCAGTGTTCCCATGTCCTGTGCTGTGCACCACTGCAGAGTCTGGCCCCATCCTCTTGACACCCACCCTTTAGATACTTATAACCATTGATAAGATCCAATCTCAGTCTTCTCTTCTCCAAGCCAAACACCCAGGTCTCTCAGCCTTTCCTCAAAAGAGATGCCCCCTAATCATCTTCATAGCCCTCCACTGGACTCTCTTCAGTATTGCCTTTTCTTTCTTGAACTGGGGAGTCCAGAACTGGACACTATACTCCTGATGTGGCCTCCACAGGGCAGTGTAGATGGGGAGGATAACCTCCCTCAGTTTGTTCTCCATGCTATTCCTAATATACCCCAGAATACCATTGGCTGTTATAGCCACAAAGGCACATTGCTGGATCATGGTTAACTTGTCGTCCACCAGGACTCCCAGGTCCTTTACCACAGAGCTGCTTTCCAGCAGGTCAACCCCTAACCTGTACAGGTGCAGGGAGTTATTCCTCCTGAGGTAGAGGACCTTATACTTGCATTTGCTGAACTTCTTTAGGTTCCTCTCCACCCAGCTCTCTAGCCTGTCCTGATCTCACTGAAGGACAGCACAGCATCCTCATGTTCCAGACACTCTTTCTGGTTTTGAACCATCAGCAAACTTGCTGATACACTCTGTGCCTTTATCCAGATCACTGATGAGTATGTTCAGCCTGACTAGACCCAGTACTGATCCCAGAGGAACACTGATGTGTAAGACCTTGCACTTGGCCTTACTGAGTTCATGTGTCTGGGAGGTGCCCACCTTTCAAGCCTAGGTCCCTCTGGATGGCATCCCTTCCCTCCAGCATGTTGACCACATCATACAGCAAGGTGTTGTGAACAGACTTGTTGAGGGTGCACTTAGTTCTACTCTCCACGTCTCTGACAAAGATGTTAAACAGCACCAGTCCCGGTACCAACCCTTGAGGAATGCTACTTGTCACTGGTCTCCATTTGCACATCAAGATGTTGACCACAATTTTTTGAGTGCGATCAGCCAGCCAATTCCTTCTCTACCAAGCGGTCCATCCATCAAATCTGTATCTTTCCAATTTAGAGACAAGGACGTTATGCGGGACAATGTCAAAGGCTCTGCACAGGACCAAGTAGATTACATCACTTGCTCTATCCTTGTTCACTGATGCTGTGACCCCATCGTAAAAGGCCACCAAATTTGTCAGGCAGCATCTGTCCTGGGTGAAGCCATATTGTTTGCTCCCTCACTGAACATCTAAAGAACTTAGGATATCTTCTGATCCTCCCCTTGAAGGCAGTGTGGTTCCACACCATCCTTTCTGTTGGGAGTAGTTATGTCACCACCTTGCCCACAGTGTACAAGTGTCTAGGTTTCTGATTCACAGGAGAAGTGAGCAGCTTAAGAGTCCACATAGAAATGCAGTAATGTCAAGATTTTGTTTATATTGGTGATGGAAAAACTGAAGCACTGAATTATCCTTGGACATTTATAGTACATTTACAAGAAAGAAAAACAACCTTGCGTTGTGGTACATGGAACGGTAAAAGGAAACATCAACTGTTCAGGAGGAGAAAATCTCATTAATATAAAATGAAAAAGAAAAAATGCGGTATCTAAGTCAACTGCCTACTTAATATATTAACTTCTGTAATAAAACCTTCATAGACAGTAAAGGTAGAAATATTTCCAGTTAAAAGCTTTATCAAAAGCCCCAGGCTTTGTTGCAGAAACAAAACCCAAAACCAATTGCATTAAACTTTTCTTAAGGAATAAAATACTGTACAAATGTATAAATCACCTTGTTAGTCCAAAATGAAGTTTTAAATATCAGAATAAATCCCTTCAGGTCTGAAAAAATAATACATTTTCTGAAAGATAATTTTTCTTTTGACATTTCAAATCTACAGTAATTTTTTTTTTTTTTTTCTAAAGAACATCTTTTATGGTGTGAAAAAGCTACTAATTCAGATGTACAAAAGTGTTTATTAGGACATCTTTCCAGTTTTGTGTTTCTTCAGGTGAACACAACCAGAGATACACAATCTACTTAATCTTATGGACATACTGTTAATACAATAATAAGCTCTATAAAAGTATGCATGTAAAATGATTGAGATGGTAGTTTTCTTTGAAGTGGATAGCCTGCCTTCCTTCCTTCCTTCCTTCCTTCCTTCCTTCCTTCCTTCCTTCCTTCCTTCCTTCCTTCCTTCCTTCCTTCCTTCCTTCCTTCCTTCCTTCCTTCCTTCCTTCCTTCCTTCCTTCTTTCCTTCCTTCCTTCCTTCCTTCCTTCCTTCCTTCCTTCCTTCCTTCCTTCCTTCCTTCCTTCCTTCCTTCCTTCCTTCCTTCCTTCCTTCCTTCCTTCCTTCCTTCCTTCCTTCCTTCCTTCCTTCCTTCCTTCCTTCTTTCCATCAACTGCACAATTCAGTCCTCCTCCTGTATTGTTAAGAACCTTCTTGTTATTTCTGTGGAGAGAACATATATGTTTATTAATACAGTTTCTGGATGCTCTTGATCATAAATTTCAAGTACAAGCACAACCTATAACTGATTTTTGTGCCTCATACCCATTCTAGCTGCAAAAGTTAAATCGCATGCTTTCATATGAATATGCACTTATCCTAAATATGTGCATTCTTTCATCTTCGATTCACTTATTTTATAAGTAGTAATGGAATCAGTGAAACTTTCATACTTAGGTTCTGCACTGAGAGAAATAATAGACTAATAACCCCTCTTAACATTAGTCATTTCTATGAGCTAATGATCCCTTTCCTTTGAGGAAATAATCTTTTGCAATGTTCTGTCATGGTCTTGAATGACTGTAACTTTGAATCAGGCTGTTGAACATTAATGGATTTACCAATTTCTACACTATTTTAAAAAAATAAAAAATAAAAAAATAGCTTCTATGATCTTTCTGCCTTCCTTTCATTCTGAATATTTCTAAGAGGAGAAATATTCATTCTGAATATTTCTGTTGGAGGAAGGTGGGTAATTTTAAAAACATATGAGTAACCACTGGAACGGCAAACCAAAACAAAAAAACCCAACTACAACAAAAAAGGCAACAATAATAGAGTTTTTCAGTGTTGCAAAACAAATATAAATCTGTGGAGAAATATCCAGAATGGATAATGCATATTGATCAGAGTACCAACAACGACAAAAAAACACTTCTCTTTTTTCCTCACCATTAAACAAATGGAATTCTGAACAACCACAAAATCCAAGAGCTGAGCACTAACACTCCAATATGATAGCTCACACCATTTTGTGTGAGATATAAAATTGGGGTCTTTTTCAGAATTTGCATGCCAAGACAGTGAATCAGTTCTATTACACTAGAACATCACTTTTTTATTCTTTTAGTGCTTACACTACAGCATACAACCAAAAAAGTATCTCCTTCCCATCTCAATAAATTTCTGAACACAGGTGCAAGTCAACACATTAATTATAGACTTCTTAAATTGTTATTAATTTTTTTATTCTGATACAGATTCTTGTTTTATTGCCACAAGTTGCCATAAATTGCTCATTAAACTTCAAGCAATGCAGTGTAATGCTTGCTACCATTTATAGGCAATGCTCTCCAAAGTATAATTAGAGGGAGTATTATGACACAGAACAATGGAGACAATTATTTCTGAAGTTTATTAATGCTAATTAGCATATGGCATCTAAGACAGCTGCCGATACTTCATTGCTAAATACTGAGGGACTAATTAGTGTTTGATGTTAATTAGCTTCTTCTGCATGTGCATTGTCCTTAGACGCGTATGCGCTGTCACCACTGGGCTATTAAAAATCTGGCCTAAGCCTTTTTGCAGTGGCAGGATGTGGCATTTAGGAGATGTTGCAAACTGTACAATACAGCTTTCTAATGTGCCCTTAATAACCACTATATAAGCTTTAACAAGCCAAATTCACAGATTCTCATTGCAGTACATGACAAAAATTATTTTTAAAGTAGCTGAATAGTGTATAAATTATTTTTAAATGGCAGTTTCTTGCATTTTTATTGATAGAAATAACAGCCTAAGAGATTTAAAAATTACATATAATGAAGGAAAAGGGAAACAACAGACTTTCACAAGCTTACACAATGTTATCTGCTATTTAATTTCTTTCATTCTGAGTACAGAAAATTTGTTGTTTGTTTTTTTTTTCATTTGCAGTTCCCTGCTTTCTGTTTGTTACTAAACAGGTCTGTCTTACTAATAATTTTCGGAATTTGGAATGCTATTTAAAATGATAAAACAATGAAGTTGTCTTATCGCTAGGTAGCAAGAAGGAAATAAGCATACCTTCTTCATTTGTTAAGAGATTATGGTTGCTTTATGTATTAGATTGTTATTTAGGATAATATTTTTTCCAGGACACGCTAGCATTCCAGTGAGAATTCCCTGTGTCGATCATAAAGCACTTTTTTAAGGTAGTTAATAAGAATTGGCTTTAGCATGGCCAAATTCTTATCTAACAAAAGAATACTAATTTCCTTAAACAGAAGGAAAGGAACATAAAAGATTAGATCACAGAAGAAAAAAAAAACAAGCCAAGAAAACCAGAGTTTGCTAGTTAAGTCTTTTGTGTGGGTCCTTTATTTCATTGTCATAGAAAATATATTGGTTGAAACCAGAAACAGAGAGGAGAGGTGACAAAGAGCAGTAGCTAGGAAATTGAGTGCCTACTATATAAGATACTAAAAGACATACAAAAAAATAAGTAAAAAAATAAAACAAACAAAAAAAGGATGATACCATAGGGCCTCAGCTAAAAAGTGAGGGAGATGTGAGCGGAATTCTTGGTGACAAGTAGTGGAGATTTTAAAAATTATGATGCTTGAAGCTTAATGTCATCCTCAACTAGGTCGAGGTAGGCCCACTTCTCCACCCAGCTTATAGCCTTAGATAAAGAAGACTTTGTATTTATGAAATAATTTTAACCTTACAGCTGTATTGTCAGATATAAAATGAGTTTTTAAATGGATTAAGTTTGTAGGCAGCAAATTCCTTGGTTCTGCAGGGATAGTTAGTATCAACTCATTACACATAAAGGTTCTCTTTCAAACATGTTGGGTCTAAAGTAACACTTTAAAGTTTTAGGCTAGAGAAGCCCAGTGAAGAAAGCATATATTAAATATTGATGAGGCCTATGCTTTGTGTAAAATCCAAAGTCTCTGAGATTTGTTGAATCCACAGGATACAAAAAAAAAAAAAAAAGGTAAAATTGTAGCAGATTTCTGATCCATGAGTGTAAAATCAGTTTTGTTATTTCAGGTGGATAATCATGTATTTGATAAAAGGTGAGATTTTGTCTGAAATTTAAAAGAAATAAAAATAGTGTCCAAGGGGAAGCTTAGCAAGGATGGTTGGAAAAGAAGAATCTCAATAACATAAAAATCAATATCAATAACAACAAAAAAGAACCTCTTTCAAAAAGACTAGCAAAATTCAAATTTAAAAATCTGGCAAAAACAACACAGGGAATAAATGTAATGGAATTACCATAACAAAAAAAGATCATGGGAATGGGAAAGATGCAAGAAATGTAGTAGATCAGCCCCGCACCTAAACAGTAGAGATAAAAAGGACTTAGCATTATTTGGCTCTTCATATATTCTCATACTAATTTCTCCTAGGAAAAAAATAGGCAATATTTTAGTATGAGAGAAATGGCCTGAAAGTCAAAGCAAAAGTAGCATATTTATTTTCAGTTGGACCCTGGTGACTACAATAATACATTACCAGGAACAGTAATAACTATTCTGAAAGCATTAAAGGGATAATATTTAGGGGCTTTTATTGGTTAAATGTATCTCCACAGAAAAACTGTAACTAGGCTGATAAATAGCAAACTGCAAAGGATAAAATTAATAATAGTTCCAGGGAGAAGATCCTTGCTTATTAGATAATAAGATCATACTTTCAGACTAACCAAAATTTGGACTCAGTATACAAACAGAGGACTAAAATACTACAGAAATAACCTCCACAAAGTGGAGAAGATCCCAGTGGATGTTGGAACGAAGTTGCAATAGTCATACTGTCCCAGTACAAATCCTTAGGAAAGTTTTCCTAAGGTAATTCTTAGCTGGGAAGGCAAGCTGCTCCTTGATTAATTCATCAGATGGATAAAACCAAAAGAAATACATTAATTGATTATGGAAGCAGGAAGATGATAATCCTTCCTTACGAACACTCTAAAGAGAGTTAAAGAAAAAAGGAGAGTTTTGTTATTGATGATGTGGTGATGCAGGAGCTCTAAACTAGAAAAGTCGCATGTCCACTTCTTATCTCAGTTATTCACAGAAAAGGAGGAAAGTCAGGCTTATGCCTCTCTAAAACATCACTTAAGGAATTTGGGTGCATGAGACTGCCTTCCACCTATATTAATTTCTTGCCTCATCTGGTGGTGCCAGCAACTAGGCACACAGATTTTCCAATACATTTCTCTCAGCATGTAGGCCCTGAGCAAAATCTGTGCAAGGAAGGATTTTGCCTGCTTCTTTCAACCAGTACCTGACAACAGTGACTTTTCTATTTGCTGGGTGGCTACTTGTGCCACCAGGTGAAAGAGGAGCACAGAATGAGTGACCTCTCCCAGGACACAAGTACCATTTTTCTGGGATCATCCAAATTCATAGAGGCAGAAAACAGGAAGAGGGAATTAGAGTGTATCTCTCTCATTAAGTGATAATACTGTTCTGAAATAGAGAGAAATTGTTTTCTCCCTCTGAATATATTTACATATTTTTGTAAAACAAGACAAAAAGCTTTTAACTTCCATGTTCACTGAAGAAAATTTGTCAACATATTCTCCAAGGATCCTGAAAGAGTCAGAAAATAGAAGTCAAATATAAAAATACAAATACTTGACTTCCTATATTTTCAAGTCAGTCTCCTGATTTTTTAAAGACCTCTCAGATATCTCTTAATATCTTTGGTTACTTTCATCCTAGAAAAAAGATGACTGGGGACATGACAGAAAGGCCATGATGAAATAATGAAAACCATGCAGAAGGTGAATAGCAATCAAGTATTCACTTACTTTTTTTGACACAAAAAGTGTGTGGTGAATGAAGCTGGAGAGAGACTAGACTGGGTTCTTTAGGCAATGTATAAATGAGTAAATTATACAACATGAGTCATTCAAAGGAATACAAAGGAATAGTTTGTTGCTTTCCCTGGAATGATACCCCTGTTGTCATCTTGTTCTGTCAAGACAAAGCCCTTGTGAACGTAGGAGAACAAGTTAAAAATTGCAAGCAATGCTTTGTTTAGTGAGACTGTTTATTTTGTTTTATTTTTTGAACTTGATTTATATTTTTTAAAAATTTTCTTTTGTTATAATCTTGTTACTGATAGTGTTCAGGGTCGAGCCTCACAATAGTGTCAAGTATTTGAATTTTTGTTGATCTTAAGTATTTGATCTCACTTTGAATAAAACAAAACAACAAACTCCACCACTTCAGTAACTATTACAGAGTGCTTGTTTTTTTGTATTTTATTATTTGTTTACCTCATGCCCTGTTCTCAGGTTTCAAACATCCGTCAGAAATTAATCCTAAAATCCTAAAACTGCCCATAAATGTTCAGTTTATTTCTGTACTCTACAGACAGCTTCATATGGCAATCATTGATGGTTTTTCATTATCTGAAGACTATGATAAATGAATGTGAATGACTGGGAGACTGTAGCTTAACTATATGATCTATGTGGCATTTTTTGTCTTTTAACTTTTAGAAATTTTCCCATCTCTTTTAAAATTATGCTGTTTATACTTACATTGTGTGAAGGGTAATATTGTATATAAATCTTCTATAGAATTTTAAATGGAAATAAATAGTTATGTGCTACTGGATATATCAAGGATTTTAAAACCTATTTTTCAGACTCTACATATCTCTTATTAGAGTCTAACTCATTTTTCAGGTCATTTTTCTGTAGAAAAGAGATATGAAAGTTAAGTTACCACTAAGTTTTTTAATCAGTGCTGACAGAAACCATCCCACTGAGTTATAAAACACCACTGAAAACATGGCCTAAAGAAAGGATGTCCTGGTGATTATTTAATTTAATTCAGTGGAACAGGCTGTTAAATTCATGACCCATTCTTAAACTATCCTGATTGCAGCTAGAATCAGTATTTCAGAGACTGGGGACCTGAGGGAGAAGATCCACAAGTCATTCCTGTGTAAACCTAAATTTTTGTTCCTGGATTTAGCCATTCTGGATTTAGAAAGCTCTGTATGACTCTGAAATGTCAAAGTAAGAAAATACTCAACTTTGACTTAATTTATGTGAACACTGTCACCTGGGCCTATGCATATAGTATGCAATCACTAGACCAAATCTAAATGTGTTGTTAAGTGTGATAATTGACATCTACCTAGAACAATATATGCACAAAATTAGATTTCATTGACACATTTCAAACAAAAAATGCTGAAACCTAACAATAGTACTTTTGTGTTATATGCCCTGGTGATGCCATCAATAAACAGCAGAACTTTAAAGGGAAATCCCCTGAGCTTGAGGATTACAGCTGACTATAGTTGAAAACAGAGGGAAGCTTTCAGTTTTGAGGGAAAAGAATATTAACAGCTGTGAACTAGTCCTGCAGAGTGCTTTACAGGCAGTTTCTCATACATCTTTGTGGCTGGAAACAAATAGATAACTGGAAAAGAACCATAAACGAAGGTCTTAAGAGTGTAAAAATTCCCTAGAAAATTTAATTTGTAAGTAGAGGGCTTGTAAAATAAGGCATTTAAAATTCAATAATAATGTCTAAAATGTGCATTTGACACATCTATATTGTGGTTTTGCTTTTAACGGGAAAGATACTTTCCTTGGGCTTATGGGTTTGGAAAAAGAATACTTTTCTTGAAAAAGAAGCCATGGATTTAAAAGCCTGAGGGAAGAATAGAATTTTCATGTTTTTAGTTAATAAATCTTATTTTTCCAACACATTATTTAATTAAATTCCTTGAGTGATATGTGGAGAACATGAGGTGACATCCATATGGAAACCGACAGTGAAAGCAGACAATGAAACATCAGGCACCTTTGTGAAGCAAGTGTTCCATAACTGTTAACTCACTTTCCCTAGGAATTACTTAGCAGCTTCAACTCAATAGTTCTTAAAAGAAAGTAAAAAGAAAAAAACCCTGCTACAGTTTATGGGGAGAAAAGACTGCTAGAAAAAGCCTCTGTACAAGAAAGGATTTTTCTTTTTTTTTCATGAATAACAAGAAAGCTAATGTTTCCAAACTTTCTGATGGTGTAGTCGCAGGTGTTATCTTATGCTTAATATGGTCATGGTGTAAACCAAGAGCTCAGAGCTTGAAATATCTCTTGGATTTTTCCTTCATCCCCTATGTGTAATCCTGTTAATCTGACTGAAAATTCTGCTCGGTAAAATACTCAAAAATATTGGCAAGTATTTCCAAAATAAAACATCCTCTTAATCTGTCATTGACCTCAGTCACAACTGCAAACTCTTCTTTTGTGCCTTCATTTTATTCAGTTTTCACTGTCATTTTCTCTTCTACTTTTATCTCTATTTGCTTGTCATCCTTGCCACTTTTCTGTGTCCCCTTTTGTCTTCAAATGCTGACTTGGTCTTCCATCTAAAGTGAGAAAAGGGAGCACAGGGAGGATTGCTCACAATAGCTGTCAGTTCTGCAAAGTATAGCATAGCAGTTGCAAGGACAGCGAAATCCAAAACTCTGGAAAAGAAGATGGAAGCATAAAGTTCAGGGAACAGTAAATGAACATAAGCACCTGCCGTGGTTTGGGCCCAACACGACCACTAAGGAACAGCCACATGGTCTCTCACTCAACTCACTCCCCCTCCACACACACACACTCTCTAGGATGAGGAGGACAAAACTCATGGGTCTATACAAAGGACAAGGAGGGTTCTTCACTGATTAAGGTCCCAGGCGAAAGAAGACTCAACTTGAGGGAAAAAAAAAAATTCACACTAATCAAACACACACAGAACACAGACAACACACAGAGCAGGGCTTGCATATGTTACCTCACCCCTCGTTTCTTCCTGCGCCCAAATCCCTTTGTTCCCGGTTTCTCTCCCTCCTTCCCTCCAGCGGCACAGGGAACAGGGGATGGGGTTTGGAGTCAGTTCACAGGCTGGTGGTTCCTGCTGCTCTTTCCTCCTCAGGAAGAAGGATTCCTTACAGTCCTCCCCTGATTCCCCACAGGGTCCCTCCCATGGGAAAGAGTCCTCCACAAATCTCTCCTTCATGAGTCCTTCCCACCAGGTCCGGAGCTGCTCCAGCCTGGGCTTCCCCCAGAGTCACAGGCTGCTTCGGGAACAGCCACCTCCCCTGCCGCTGGGGTCTTCCAAAGCTGTGTAATCAGAATCCACTAACAGCAAATCCAATGGCCACAAAATCCAAATCCACTGGCCAAGTTCACCTCTCCTGGCACCTTCAGGAAATGTTCCACCATGTTCCTCCATGACTGCAGGAGACAGCCTGCCATCTCACCATGGGTTGCAGGGCTCGGGCACCTTCTTCCTCTTCTTCCTCACCAAATACCAGGACAACTCTCCTCCTCCAGCACAGCTCTTCCCCCCTCCTTCTCTGCTCAGGTGTTGTCTCAGTTCTTTCATATGTTAATCGCTGAGGCACATCTATCGTTCCTCTAATGGTTCCTTGGCTGGGTTTGGAGCAGGGGGGGCTTCTCAGCTTCTTAATGAAACCACTTCTGGGGCCCTTCTCCTGGTACCAAAAAGCCCACCAAACTAAACCAGAACAGTACCAAAAGGGTTGCAATTTAAGAAGAAGAAGAAAAATGTTTTTTGTATTAAGGGTCTAACAAAAAATAGATACGTTTTTTTTAATGGTAGGACTTCAGCAGGGAAGAAGAAGGTTTTAGAGAGCATCTTATCTGTTTCTAGTATTCTGTGGGACATCAAGACAAGCATACATTAACAGGAAAACAACTCTGATTTCAGGATTTTTTCCTTATCCATCTTCCAGTCACACAGAAGACTCCTTTAAGAAAAGAACTGGAAAAATGTCTTAGTTAAAATTTAACTTTGAAGTCATTAATGCTCCTTCATTATCCTAATATCAATACTAATTGGTGGAAAAGATATATTTGGAATCCAATATTTAACAGACTGTATGCTAGAATAATTTGTAGGCCATGGTACATCCCTGGAATGCCCAAATCACACTCATGTCAAAAGATGTTGTTGGACAACGGTTCAAAAATTAGCTTAACTTAAAAAAGAGGGTCCACATTAATAAGATAAACAGTGGAGTTAACCCATTTGACATTCACAAAAGAGAAATACAAATATACACAAAGAGAACTTTGATATTGCCTGAAGAACATTGCACTGTTCTCCAGTGAGATATATAGATATTGTGATTTGAATGTAGATGTATTTCACAGTTGCAAATACAGGAACTGTAATTAACTTTAGTGACTGGTCTAGTGGGGTAGGTTTAAATCATCTGTAATTGTAGTTATTTATTAACATGACAAAATGTAGAAGGGTGGAGAGGAATATCCCCTGCCCGTTCTCTATTCAATAATAAGAAGGGACAGTGAAGAGGTGTTATCTGATTATCTTTTTTTTAAAAAAGAGATTTTTTAGTTTTTTACTGTCTTCTCCCCAAAGCTAGAGAAGGAAATATAATTTGTCACTCAAGCATTGAAAGGACCCATTTTAATAATTATATTTTATATCAGATCAAAATTCCCCATTATAATAACACTTTTTCTTGCAGCTTTACTTAGATTGTGGCCTGCAGCTGTAAATAATGAGTTTCAAATCAACTATCTCAGTAAAAAGTCTAATTGCAGAAATACTCAAATTTGCCAAGAGTAGTAAATGGTAAAAATGCCTGCAATTGAGATTAAATTTTCTTCTACTCCAGAGGAAATGGACTTAAGACATTTTGGTGCAATAGATAAAACAGTCTGGAACTACCTGTGTTCCAGTTTTAAGCTTAAACAGTACCAACTAACCTGTCAAGGATACAGCATGGACTTGTGATTCTTCCCTTAAATTGCTTTCATTAACCTGAACTGCTTGAAATGAGATAAAGTAAAATTGTTATCATAGATATATTTATAACTTACCATAAGTCAATTCAGTAAGAAAACAAAACTAACATAAGATTCCAAAATAAAGAAAATAAGAAAAAGAGGAAGTTCAGGTAATACAGAATCAAAATAATAGGGATAGTTTCAGTTTTGAGACATTTTATGGACAAAAATATGAATGCATTAATTTTATAACAGGCTCTAAGTTGCCTCAAAGATAAAATAAGTAAAGATGGTAGACCTAAGATAGATAAACATAACACTTATAACACTTTTTGGAGGGTAAAAATTACAAAAATCTACCAAATTAGTTAGGCATATACCTGTGTTTCAAAATACGGAATCACTTTTCTCTCTATTGAAAATTAAATTTTGACATGAGACCAACAGAAACAAAGTAAATTAGACAATAAATACAAATAATTAATTGGAAATGCCATTCTCTTTGCCAAAGCACTGAGAAGTCTGTAAGAGTGCATGAGAAGAGCTGGGACTGTTCAGCCTGGCGTTGGGAAGGCTCAGGGCAATAGGAGGTAACAAATCCAGACGCTTCTTACTAGAGCTCCGTGGCAGGACAAGAGGCACTGAGTACAAATCAAACCAAACAAAATTCCACCTGAACACAAGAAAATTATTTTTTTTTTTACCATGAGGAAGCTCAAACAATGAAGAAGGTTTATGACACAGTGATTTCACTTGGATACTTTTAAAAGTTGAGTATCCACAGATGAAAGAGGCTTTACTATAATTCCAGGGAAAATGTTATTAATTTGCAACCCAAAAACTGGTTGGCAATTCTTGAAAAATTCTGATCAGCTGACCAGCTGACCAACTATTCCCATGCATTTCATTATTAACATAGTGCTTCCACATGCCTCATAAAAGCTATTGAATATTTATAGAGGTTTGAAGAAGTCTGCTTAAAAACCTACTTGTGTCAACAGATCTGTAGAAATTGTTTAACAATCTTATCCTTTTATAGTTTTGTTCCCTGTGATTAAATATTTGTACCTTGATTTTCTCTTTTGTTAAATTAGCAGAATATTATTGTGGAGTAATGTTTTGTATGTGTGAATTAGTGATTAAAGTCTGCACACTTTAGCATCCTTGAAAGTAGGTATAACTGTGTAGAATACTCATTAATAAGCTGTTTAATAGTTTTTTTCTGCATCTCAAATAAATTTAAAAAATGCAACTATTTTTGCAGTGTTTTTTCTCTGCCTCAGGAAAAGGCAATTCAGAAATATAAACTAAAAGCAAAACTAGCCAAACAAGGTGTTTAGCTTTATTTTAATGAAAATCAATACAATGTAATGTCTTCACAATAGGAATGGGAGTAACATATTTATGTATGAAGACTGATTATTAAAATCGTCCACAAAAACCACATAAGCAGAATATAATTTTTATCACTCTACTAAAATTATTATTCTTTTACAGTGGTTACATATTTTTGTAAGGTTTTACAGCAATAAGGAAAAGCATGTAGTATCTAAAAAGCATGAAGAAAGCATGACTTATACTAGCATCTGGTAGAATTAGAATTGCTAACAGATGGATATAAAACCAGTGAAATTTGCCCTTGTTAGGGCAATAACATGATGCTGATAAAAGGCATTCCTGAGTCAGCAGAGTGATATTCCATTCTATTTCATTATGATAAAGAATGGTCACTCAAATGCAGTATTCAACCCAGATATTAGACATAGGCTAGAAGTACAAAAGTGTCATTGGTGCATGGAGATGCTGGTCCCCAGTGGTCCAGGTTTGGCACTCACTTTCAAGGTGGGGTCTTCCTTCAAGCCCAGGCACTCACATTCCCTCCTGCTTGACTCCACATGCAGGGAAAAAGATGAGCCCCATCTCACCATCCTGGTGTACACTTAAAGGGCATCCAATGCAAATGCTGATGAAAGCAGCAGTGCTCCAAAGTGCGGTGCAGATGCATCCACTTTGCTTGTGTGTGGTTTTTCTTTTCATTTTTGCTGTTTCCCCTTCCAGCTATCTGTAAGTTGAGCGGGAGCCTCACTTCTTGTACATTGAAGCCATCAAACACACACGTTCACCAACTAAAATAATTCAGAATTTGTGGCAGTTTATAAGCAAACAGATTTCCTGAGATGTTTGGCATGCAACACAAAAAAAGCAGTGTAACTTTTGTTGTTCTTTTTGGCATGCCCTGTCGTGGTAGAACATGCGTGAAAACCATATGTAAGTGCATGGATACCATAGTGGAGGAAAATAAAACAGAGATGATTTTGATTGAAACAGTCTATCAAGAATGAGGGGTAAAACTTCAAATGTGTGTTAGTGATGTTGAGCAAAAAAAAAAGCAGTTCAGGAGGCAATAAATTCTATATTCACTTGTAAATGTTTCCTTATGCTTGCAGTTATTTACAGCTGTAAGCACAAGGTTTGTTTGGGTATGGGGTTCAATACCTCATAAATAGAATACTTAAAATAATAACACAGGCCTGACCCTGTGGTCCTTAGATTCTGAATGATTTCATAGCATAAACTAATCACTGGAGAAGTTAGGGAAAAAAAAAACCTAGGAGTAGCTTTCTCTGGGATTTTTCTTAGTAATGGTCCTCTGAAGTTCAGGTAGGTTATGGTGAAGATAGAAAGTTGACAGGTCTTTTATGGAATGGTGCTTCCCCAGCTTCTCCCTCCATTAAACAGAGCCTGAACTCTTTACAAAACTCTTAAAATCCAGAAAGAATCCTTTTTTTTTTTTCCTTTTCCCAAAAAAATGTAATGCAGTGCACGCTTCATTTACAGATGTAATAAATTTCTATATGCTACTGTATTCAGAAACTCTCTCTTCTTGTGTAATGTATGAAAAATAAATACAAATGCTTCATACAAATGGCCATTTCCTGAGACACTGTTTCTCTCCTTGTTCACAGGTAATTTGGCCATAACTCTGAGTATCTTTTTTTATACACCCTACCATTTTACCTCCTCCTTCTTGGAATTTTAAAATATTTTGCCAAATGGAGCTTTTTTCCCCAAACTCAGAGTAAGCTACCAGATATGTTATAGCTACTTGTTTGTATTGTCTCTGTTTAATCATAGAATCATAAAATGTACTGGGTTGGAAGAACCCTAAAGTTCATCTAGTTCCAACCGCTCTGCCATGGGCAGGGACACCTCCCACTAAACCAGGTTGCTCAAAGTCTCATCCAACTTGAACACTTCCAGAGAGGAGTCATTCACAGCTTCTCTAGGCAACCTGTTCCATTGTCTCTACACTCTCACACTAATATCCCATCTAAATCTACCCTCTTTCAGCTTAAAAGCACCACCCCTCCTTCTATCACCACCTACAACTGTAAAATGTCCCCTGCCAACTTTCCTGCAGGCCCCCTTTTGGTACTGGAAGGCTGCTCTGAAGTCTCCCCAGTCCTTTCTCTTCTCCAGGCTGAACAACCCCAACTCTTTCAGCCTGTCTTCATTGGAGAGGCGCTCCAGCCATCTGATCATTTTCCTGGTCCTCCTCTGGAGCTGTTCCAATAACTCCCTGCCGTTCTTATACTGGGAGCCCCAGAACTGGACACAGTACTTTAGTTGCAGTCTCACAAGAGCATTGCATTAGGGAAGAATCACTTTCTTCAACCTGCTAGTCAAGCTTCTTTTGATGCAGCCCAGGATGTGGTGGGCTTTCTGAGCTGCTGGCATACATGGCTGGCTCATGTTGAGCTTCTCACTAACCAACACCCTCAAGTCTTTCTCCTCAGGGCTGCTTTCAATCCATTCTCCACTTAGCCTCTACTATCATGACGGAAGCAAAACAAACTATTTTTTTGTTGCTACGACTTACTTTAAACACTAAAGCAAACTAATATCTTAATACAGTAGCTTATTTCCCTACGAGTAAACTACTCAGATTGTTTACTCACTTCTTTCTGTGTTTGTATAGGGCTTTTTTTCTCTGTCTATTTGAGAGCTTTGTATATTTAGGCCAACATTAACTTGAATTAAATGTTGCTGTGATATTCTTTTCTAAAAAATCTGTATGTATCTCATTTATTCAATTTTGTACTAACTAGGAATAAATATATTTATGCAAAATTTACATAGTGGCATGATGATTGTCTTTATTGATTAAATAATTATATTTTAAAAAATCAAAAATTACTCATGGTCTTTTACTCAATTTTCTGTTTTTTTCCTTCTATAACATTTATTAAGGTGAAAATTATAAACCAGCCCCTTTGTTCTTGAAACTTATATTTTCAGTATTAATTTAACATGGAAAAATTGAAATACCATTTTTATGCAATTCAGCTTGATCAGAAATGAACACCAGATGTTGATGCATGAATAAACAATCATAATGGTTTCTTCTCAACTCACAATCCTTAAGCAATGACAGAACAATATTTTTTGACATGTATAAACTGTATTTTATCTTCTTATTTAAATATTAGAAGACTTATTAACTCATCATCATTTTCTAGCATTTTTTCTTTTTAATGTCATAGATCAGTGGGGTTTTATTTCCATTTTAATCTTGATTTTTCTTTTTCTAATCTATGTTACAGAACAAATCATGTGTCACTGCTATCCTTTCTTTATTTAATCATTTTATAGACCTGTCTCTTGATGCAATCAAGCTTCTAAGAAGGTTACAGATTCCTGACTCTACCATGATTTTGCAAATTATTTCTGTCCTCTAGGGACAAATATCTAGCTTTCAAATCACTCTGGATATTTTAGATAAATAATTCTAGGTATCTCTACAGTGAATCCACAATCAAATCTTCTGCATTTTATATCCAGCTTCCTGGGTTTGATCTTTGCTTTAATATCAACCTTTAATGCCTTGGGATGCTTACATGCTGCCTTCTAATTCATTTGGTCAGCTTTCACTGCTACCTTGCTAGCTTTAAATTCCTTCAGTTCTGCAATTACAGTTCATCATTTGAGACTAGTCCCAGGGTGGTTTCTTTCTGAATGTGCATGAAAACATTATGTTCAGTTTTGCACTCTGAAGTGTTTTTTGGCTGCAAATAATATCACTTACCATTCTAGACCTTTAAAAGCCCGATTACATTCACATATTAAGGATGCATACATCCAATTTCACAGCTGGTAATTAAGAGGACAAAACAGTACCTGCAGTTCAAGGATACACAAAAGAAAGATATCTTTTAAAACTGCCCCAGGGATCTTGTTATGCAAAACAGTCCATAGGTGATATCTGTAGAAAATTTGTTCTGGTCTGACTTTGATCATTGATGACACATCTAAAGCACTGTCTAATCTAAATTAAACAGTAAGAACTATTATCTAGAAGTTTAAATAAAAATTTGAGCTGTTAAAGGGCTTGGGATGATCTTCTGGTAGAGTAAGTGTGTGATTAAATCTGTGCTGTAAAGCCTGGGTAAAAACAGCCACAGCATTGCTACCCTCCCCTTTAACCCTCTGGGATGGAGTACTCGGCATTGAAGAAGAAAGATCAAAACACCCAGCAGAGGCTTTATAAGACTGGGCCAGGAACCTGAAAAGGAAAGATGAAACATGGAACTGTAAGGTAATGAAAACTTTGAGTATTAAACTGTAGCCAAAGACTTTAACATGTGACTCAGTAAGTGTCAAAGCAAAATTTCCACCCCTTCCTTCTCACCTAGGAAGATGTAAAGAAAGATAATGTAGCACAGATGAGAGAAGTCATGTGAGCAGTCTTTTCTTGTGAATCCTGTTGTACAAGACTGGATAATAGGCAAAGAGCGGCGATTTTGTGATCTTTCTTCTTCTGAAAATAAAATGTATATTTAATGAAAAATAAATATGACATCAGAACTGCATGGCAATACAATGAATTCTTCTAAGTGTAGAATTTATTACTTGACCACTCAAAAATACTCAGTTTCCATGGTTCCCAAGCCCTGTTATGCAAGAAAGTTCCTCCAAATATATCAGTGTGATTCTATTCCTCATAACAATAATTTCCAAAAGGATGAGAGCTTACCTTACATATGCCAACTGAACTGTCAGTACTGACAATTCATTTCAGACCACTCCTTCCCATCGGATTCTTTGGCAGGGCAGACCCATGCAGCTTGTGAAAGTGCCATGTGAAACTCATGAGAGAGAGGTTCCAGACCAGCCAGCTTCCTTTCACAGCCAGTATTCCCAGGAGAGACAGGATAAGTTTGTGGAGTTTTAGGGAGTTTGTGGTTGTTGTTGTTGGTAATTTGTTGGTTGTTTTGTTTTGTTCTGTTTTGTTTTTTATTTCCCCTCATGTTCATTTTTAGGACATTATGCATGGGAAATCGTGTATATTTGTGACCAGTACCCAAAGGTAATGTGGCAAAATTGGAAAGCATATATGAAGAATAACTCTTTAAGTTGGTAAAATGCTCCTTTTACCACAAAGACAAATGCAGGTCATTAGTGAATGACAAGTTTATTTGTTCAGTTCTGATATGGTCAACTTGCAAATGTTAAAAATACAATTTTTCAGTTTCATGAAAGGGTATTAAATTTTGCAAGTTATGTATGAGTGCCTACGTGGTACCAAAACCATCACTGTTGATGTGGAGACTTTGTTGTGTCCCTACCCACCTATTCTTCACCTGTTTAGTGTATATATATATACATCCTGTCTTCCCTTAAGGTGCCAGAAGTTAACTTATTTTTCATAAACAAAAGAGAAGAAACAGGCAAAGGAGGACTGAGAACTAGTGCCTTCACCTAAACCTCAAAGCACAACCACCCAAATTCTGAACTATTTAAAGCCCATAAAGCTTCAAATCATGCTAATTAGTGACTACCTTATCAGGACAATCATAAACCAAATGGAAAAACAGTTTTCTTAGCAAGTGTTATATCACACAATTTTTACCATGACATGGTCATGGTAATTTAAAACATTTGAGACTAGGTTTTGGGCAAGAATTCTCTTGCATTATAAAGTACTTGTACCAACCATGTTCATTTGGGAAATTTACCTATTTCACATCCTTGTGCTTTGGCCTGGGAAGGATTTCATTGTGGAATATTCCGCATCATTACATTAACATCTGTTCTTACAGTCAAAGAGTTTGCTTAGGGCAGAAGTAGCTCTTGCAGTCTATAAAAGGTGTTCAAATACCTAATAGTACAATGCCTATTCTGGACATGATAAAAAGCCATGAGCACTTTTATCTTTCCTTTAAGAAGTTCATATGAATTGTCTTGAACATACTGACTATATGGGATTCACATCCTCAATTACTTGCAGAAAAAATATAGCGAGCGGGAGAAGGGGAAGCCAACAAAAAAAGGAGGCATGCAATCTACTACATGAGAAGATTTCCATAATTACTAAGCTTTCTTACAGCGATGGGAAGGCAAGCACATTAAGGAGAATGTTGTGTTACTCCCTTAATATGCAAGCAGTTTTCTTGATTGTAGCTTTGGGATTCTCATTGGTTTAAATAAAGCATATTTCTTTTTTAAACTTCCTCTACTGATGTGAGCCATTTTGATTTTCCCTGCAAAAACCACTTTAAACAGACTATGCCCTTCAAAAAAAGGATTCCTTAGGGGGAACTGAAAAACTTGATAACAGAGATTTCTTTATTCTATATGGTAAATTTAAATTTATTTTATTCTGAGAAACTTGACAATTTTTTTTTACTATCCTATACAACTTACTTTTTTTTTTCTTTTTATATTTTTTTTTTCCCCATGTCTAAATCATGTATTTATGATCAGTATTAACCATGTCATAGTTTCAGAGTATGCCATGGTCTGACTTCAGAAAGCTCCTCCAACGGGTTATGCTAAACCCTTGAAACTTACTGTAAGTATCAGTTTTATCCCTTATTAACTATATGTCTACAGCAATTATGTGGAGGTCCTTCTCCTCAGGGCTGTTCTCAAACCCATCTCTGCCCAGCCTGCTATTGTGCTTGGGATTGCTCTGACCCATTTGCAGGACCTTTCACCTGGTCTTATTGAACTTCCTGTGGTTTGCACAGGTCCACCTCTCAAGCCTGCCAAGGTCCCTCTGGATAGCATCTCTTCCCTCCAGCATATTGACTGCACCACACAGTTAACTGTCATTGGCAAATTTGCTGAGGGTGCACTCGATATCAAAAACTGTGTCACTGACCAAGATGTTAAACAGTACTGGTCACAATACTGACCCCTGGGGAATGCCATTCATCACTCATCTCCATTTTGACATTGAGCCATTGACCACAGGTTTTTGAATGCAACCATCCAGACAATTCCTCATTCACCAAGTGTTCTATCCCTCAAGTCCCTGTGTCTCCAATTTAGACACCAGGATGTTGGGCAGGACAGTGTCAAACTCTTTGCCCAAATCTATGTAGATTATTATTTCCTTATTTTCCATGTGCCTCAGCACAGTTTTTAGGAAGATGTTCTCCATGATCTTGCTGGGCAAGAGATTAACTGGCCTGTAGTTTCCTAGTATTATATTTTCCTTTTTTAAAAATGAGGATTGTGTTTCCCCTTTCCCAGTCATTGGGAACTTCCTCAGACTTCCATGGCTTCTCAAATGTTGTGGATAGTGGCTTTGCAAATTCATCCACCAATTCCTTCAGGAGCCAAAGATGGATCTGATCAGGTTCCATGGACTTGTGCATCTTCTGGTTCCTTAGATGGTCTTGATCCACTGTTATGTAGATACATTCTTTAGACTAACTTAATAGGAAAATAAGTAAATATAGTCTCATGGAAAGAGACATTAGCACCACTGACTTAAAAAAAATAAAATAAAGTAATAATTTTCAAGAAGTCAGAAAGATATTACCTTATGAGCTGGAGATGTGTCCTACATGGAGAACTGAAGATACTTGGTCATGCCGGTAAGTGAAAGAAAGATGAGGATAAACTTTTCACTAGAGAGTGTAGTGATAGAAAAAGGCGTAATGGTTTTAAACTGAAAGAGGGTAGATTTAAGTTAAATATTAAGAAGAAATCCTTCACCACGAGGGTAGTAAGGCACTGGAATAGGTTTCCAAGGGAGACTGGGGATGCCCCCTCCCTGAAGGTGTTGAAGGCTAGGTTGGATGAGGCTTTGTGCAGCCTGGTCTAGTGTGAGGTGTCCCTTCTCATAGCAAGGAGGTTATATCCTGATGATCTTTTAAGATCCCTTCCAACCTTAACCATTCTGTGATTCTACCTGGAGAGAGCTTAAAAAAAAATAAAAGCAGTGTGGACACAGACAGTCTAAGGATAAAAAAGACAGCATGATTGTTTTTTCACCATGTTGTATCTTGATTTTCTCTTGATTGACTGAATAGACTGAATGTATTAATCTCAGATAGTAGGGATATATTCACAGCAACAGAGTAATATAAGGATTTTTTAATTTATTTTTTTTTATTTCAAATTTCCTGAAGCTTGAACCGAAGTCTCTGGTAAAATATTTCAGTATCAGCATAGACAGTGCTGTGAATGGAAGCAAGGTCACATTACTGTTATTGTTCTGCAACTCTTTTTTCATATACACAGGGATATTACACAGCCTTGCTATCCATTGGATTGCTCTGTGAGCTTGTGTTGAGTAAGATTTTCTGACTCATTGCCTTCCAAGGGAAAATATTCTCTGTTATAGGTACAGCCTGTATTTTTTTTTTCCAAGTCCCAATTTAATTAGACTAGGTTGCCTTATTATTTATATACATTTATATATCTTTTGATTTTTGACATACAAGTTTGTAAGAAGTAGAATGTGGAACAAAACAACATGGGTAAGATAAAAAAACAAAAGATCACAGAAAACGTAGAATACTTGAAGTACTTCTGGCACAAAACCCTGTATTTGTATTTTTATTTTTTAAGTATTTATAATTGGAAGTGCATGACATGAACAGTAAAGATTACGGATTTTGAGAACAAGAAAGAGGGAAAAGACAGGAGATGTTACAAAAGCAACATTCTGTATATTCTTTCTTTGGTTACATAGGTGGAAGAGGCACGTAAATCAAGAAGAGGGGAAAATGTTTATTTAACCAGCTAGCAGTTGCAAGGAAACTTCATCGTTCTCTTTATAAAAGGTCCCTGTTGTCAATGTTTGCTTCATCACTCATTAAAGATAAGTATCTTGAAAGATATGTTAATACTAATACTGTGATACTGAAATTATTTTGGCTGACCCTTGCTTTATTTTTCACCTTATTGAACAGTTTCCCTGACCCTTCATTTTTTTTATTATTTTTTATTTTTTATTTTTTATTTTTTAATTTTATGAGGAGGGAAATGGGTGGTACTTAAGCTGTGTTTTGAGACTGTCTTCTTTGTTCCTTGTGAACCTCGCTGATCCTTTTTGAGGCTATTTAGTGAAAAAAAACCACCCACATTTAAATGTTCCCTGTCACACAGTAGGAAGATCAATGTTATAGTTTGAGAATGAAATACTAGTCCATTCTAGTCTTTATTTTTTCCCCTATGTTTACAACACCTTCAATGCTACTCAAACAACTAGTCATTGTTAACAACAATCATGTTCTTTGCACTAACTTGCAGTACTCCATAGCCTGCATTCTGCTATTTGAACTGGAATTAGTTTTTCAGAAACACTTAAGCAAAATTGGATAGATCTCAAAATCACAGTATACATATGTTCTCATGCATTTTTACTATCACGGGTTGTTTGGGTATTTAAATGTAAGGCTTCTTCCTGAATGGAACATTTTACAGAGGAAAAATATTTCATTATAAGTAGCAAAAAAACCCAACGGATTTTATTTAAAATACCTGACTGAAGAATTGTTTGTGGGAATTTTTGATGCAACTTTCAGGAAATTTTTCCATTAAAATCACTAAATACTCACCAAAATACCTGCAAACCACAAACCATGAAGTTACTTGAATCTAGTAATAACATAACAATTGTCATAGGTAATTCTATAACATTAGAAAAACTTTATTTCTTAGGAAAATAAGTCATCTATGTAATGCTCAATTTACATTAGAATATATGGTCAAAATGACTAGTGGAATACATTAAAAATTATATTCCTCTAGTGTTAGTGATGTAATAAATTTTACTTTTGCTAATATTGCTAAAAAAAGAGACAACAATTCAAAATTATCCTATATAATTTTCAGTCTAATACACATACCAACACATAATTGTCCATTAATTCCTGTTTGCATTTTATTAGATGAGTCTGTGGTTTGGTTTTCAGATCAAAACTGCGGGCTAACAATCAGAGAAATCAACCTTTGACTTACAAAGAAAACAGATGTGTTATTGCAGACTTTGAACCCCATGATGTCCTTGTCACTTGTACAGCAGTGCTACACTCAGTGGTACATGTCCAGAGAACAAGAAGATGCCTATCACTTTGCAGGTAGTCTAGATAACTACAGTACATTAATTCTGTTGTCATACAAATACTACTCGTCTGACAGGTTTATTATATATTTTTCATTATTTTCATTATTCAATTCAGCATGTATTTATCTTAAGTGAAAATAAATAATAATAATAATAAAGAATAATAATAACAACAACAACAAGAGCAGCAGCAACAGCGACAATATTAGTAGATTAATTCTTGGTAAACATAAATGTAAACCTAAATGTAAACCTCAATGCATATTTTCAAATGAGTGTATTTGTCATAGTTTTTTTCAATGTCAATTGATCTTTACATGTGTCTGCACGATTACAGAGCCTATCTTTGGTTCTTTGAAGTGACATTTTCTTGCTATCTCTAAGCAACAATTTATGTTAGTTTCAGGCCTATTGGTACATAGTATCCACTCCTTTCATCATCTTCAAACCAGTAACAGCAGATTGCTTGTTATTAGAAGAAACACCATGCAAATCTTGAAAAAGACAACTTATATAAAAAGGAATGCAGTGAATAATTTTTTGTAATCAAGTTATTGCTACTTCTGTCAGACTCAGGGGTTCTGTGCATTTCTTACATTGTATAGCAGGCATTTGAGCAGAAAATGCTTTCAGTTGCCAGTATTTCCTGCACTGAGCTGCCTCTGACACTCTTGTTTTGAACTGTGTTTTCTTGGATATTGCCAGACAAACAGATGGCAGATGGGCAAGCATCTGCTTATTTTAGCTCTTCACTTAAACAGGCAAATCAGTGCCATTTTGAAATGCATTTGTTTAAGCCCAATGTTTTGGCAAGTGAAAAGGCCTGAAAAGAAATGAATGCAGATACTCCTTATTACTATAACTTTCTACTGCAAACCCTTGAATGTTATATTTTTTTCCCTATTGTCCTAGTTTCTATGACAGTCTATTTTATTACTATTCTGACCCATTCACTTAAGTAGGGCACAATGTTTTATCAGAAGTTTATTGCAAACATCTAATGATTCTTAGAGAATATCTTTCAAAAATGTATTCTCACATATTTTACATTTTATTTTGTCTGAAGCCTTTGTCTTGAAAACAGAAAAGCCCTTCATTGTCACTGGGTAAGAAATCTGTATTGTTCTCTCTCTGGACTCTAGTTTGAGACTAAAAGGAAGTTTTAAGACTGTATCCTTTCCTTTCATTCTTTCTGCCAGTAATTCAGTGTTTTAAGAGTTCTCCAAACATGGTAAAACACTTCTATGAAGACTGTGGATTACATTTATATCATAATGTTTCTTTCTGTTGTTTTTAGTGAAGACAAATGTACCTATAATTGAGTAATGGTGAACTGTCTAAAAATAATATCTGCTTTCATTGAGTCTATGGTATTTGTAGTACTTTAAGCTTATACGCATTTCTTCTGTTGTTTGTTGCTTTTTTTTTTTTTTTTTTTTCATTTCTCAGATGCTATTAAAATTTCTCTTTCATTGTGCAAGGAATGCCTCATAACTGCAAGCCTCAGAGAACCTGAAGTGGTAGCTCTAATAGAAGGAACTGGCTCCTCAAATTTAATATTTCTTTAAGTGACTTTCATTCTTATTTGAGTTCAGTTTTTGTCTTGTTTTTATAGTAGTGTCACTAAAACCTATGTTAAATGTCTGAATATTTTACCTGGCCAATATAAATTTTGTTAAATAATTCTGTGGCTTGTGTTCTTTTTAGTTACTCTTAGGAAGTGATTAGATGTCAAATTTAGAAGCACTTAAAATAATTTAATTGCATCATGGAGTGTGAAATGTTACTCTAAATCTGTACTGCTCAGATGAGGGCTAACCAAATATTTCAATGTACTTTTACGTAGTTTTTTAAAGGATCTACTAAACCATGCCTTTTTCTTACTTCTGGAAATCTGCCTGAGGCACATGTGATGGCTGGTATGTCCAGTTATCCATGGACAGTTCTACTTCAACTGTTCCAAAATACCATTTAAAATGCTGTTTATTTTCTATTTATGAGTCAATTCTTAGTGTTTAAAAAAAGGTCATATACTGTATTTTTCCTGTATCTTAGTTCTTACAATTGCTCCTTAAGAAAAAAAAAAAAAAAAGCAAGCACTGGGTATGAGTTATCTAATAGCTTAGTAACTTTAGTTTCCAGTTTATTGCTGTCATGGTTTAACCTCGGCCCATAACTAAGCACAGTTCACTCTCATCTCCACAAGATGGGGGGAAAAAATATACAAGGGTAAAATTGAGAAAACTCATTGTTTGAGATAAGGACAGTATCATGATTGAAATAAAATAACTGTTATAAGTATTATAACTAAAAGAATAATAGTATTTTATTATTATATTTTAAAATATTTTATAGTATAATTTTAGTATTAATAGTATCTACTATAGTAGTAGTAGCAATGAAAAGGAAAATAACATTGAGAGAGATATAAAATCCAAGAAAGACAAGTGACACAAATTAAAACAATTACTCACCACCAACCAACCAATGCCCAGTCAGTTCCTGAACAGTGGCCACCCCAGCAACATTCCCCTTAGTTTAATTACAGAACATGATGTCATATGATATAGGACATCACTTAGTCATTGAGGTCAGCCGTCATGGCTGTGTCTTCTCTAAAATTTTTGTGCACCCCAAACATATATGCTGGTGTGGTGGTGTGAGGAGCAGAAAATGGACTGATGCTGTGTATGCACTTCTCAGTAACAACTAAAACATCCCTGTGTTATCAATACTGTTTTCCGCACAAATCCAAAACATAGCTCAATACCAGCTACTGCAAAGAAAATTAACTCAGCCAAAACCAGCGTAATTGTGAAATACTGTTTTTTAATTGTGGGAAACTGGAAGAAATAATACATAACAAATGGTAGACTAGATTAAACATCAGAAATGCCTAAAGACAAAGGAAGTCCTGAAGGGATATAGAAAATGCTGCAGGAGGTTGGCTTTCAGACATATTCCATGCTGCAGTACCTACCAGTGGACTGAGAGTCATAAATTTCTTTTATTTAGGAACAGGTTATCACCGTCTTTTCCCATAGAAATAGCTGACTCCCATTTGTTTCTGATAAGAGAAAGGTAGTTCTTCTGGGGAAAGAAAAGTCTCTATAAAAAGATTCAAGCAATTTCACTTCTTATCACTGCAGCATGCTACTATTTTTCTATTTAACTTTTCAGCACTACTATCTCAGACAAGATCAAGATTTCATCTAAAGGGTGAAAGTAATTCTGCAGTGATATTTGTAAATAATTGCATTTCTTGAAGGTAATCAGATATTAAAAAAAGCTACCATACTCGTAAGACAGCTTGAACATGATGATCCCTGTAGCTAGAAAACTGACCTTTGGTTTGGAACAGGTCTGTGCATGGCCACATCACTGTTGTATCACCAAATAAGCTAATTCTGGAGAAACAGAGGACAAAAGTTCCTCACTCAGGTCTGCATGAATAGGACTACCATACAACCTTACATCTACCTCAAAATGTGTTCATTTCTACCCAGGCCTCCTGTTAGGATGTATAAACTACTGTGCATATACAGACCTATGATGTGAGATACATATTTGAAGTTTATACTTTCCAGATGCACTAGTCATACTGGCCACACTTTGACACAGACTTATTTCATATTTTTTGATCATGTATGCATATTTCTGTCCAGTAAATCTAAGAGAAAAAGAGGTCTCTGTATACGGCAATACAGGAAGATGTCAAGATTTACTCATTGGCTTATAAGAATTCACACTTGAAGTACCAGGCAAGTGAAAAAATTGGCAGAAGATTTTTATTAATTGTTTGTTTGTTTGTTTGTTCTTTCCTAGAACTGGAAGTTCAGGATTTCATATATTGACTGAAAGACAGAACAGAGGGGTAAACATTATTCAAATTAGAAGAAAAGGTTGAAGTATCAGTGAAAGTAGAGTAGCAGACACTTTTATAATGCTCAGACTGCTTATGAGTTGGACTAATATTTGCACACCAGGAAGAAGAGACTTTTTGTTCTTTCTGAAGTGTGTCTTTCATAAAAATAGATGAGGATATAGGGAAATTATCTGCATTCCTTCATAAACAAATTAAGATTCTCGTATTGCATTAAACAGAGGGGAGGAAGTGAAGTTAATTACTAATCAGCAGGTGACCAGTAAAACATTTAGTTCTTCTTTGCCAAATTACACATTATAATGTCCTGTGGAGTGGAAAAAAAAATCATCCAGATTTTCAATAAACGGCTTAGAAATCCTCAGCTGAAGTAAGCTGCACAGATATGTTAAACTGCTCATGTTTCAAAATGAAAGGTCACACAAGTAATAAAACTAATAAACTATAAAAGCTTACCTACTGAATTTTAAAAAGGGTCCTGTTACTAATTCAGATTCCCTTCTGAAACAATCTTCTGATATTAGAGACTTCTCATTTTCTTTCATCTTCTTTCTTCAAGTTTTGCCCTATGTGAGGTTTGGTTTTTTTTAGCCTATGCCCCCATATCCCGGTTTCTGGAATAGAAGTTATTTGAACCCAGTCTGGGTCTCTAGTGTAATTTATAGATGAACTAGAAAAAAAAATCTCCAAAAAACTTGAAGAAAAGAAGCCCCAACAACATCAAAAAATCCCAAACAAATCCAAACAAACAAGCAAACAAAAAAAAAAACCCTAACCAAAAGCTGAGTTTGGACACTCTGAAAGATTTATAGTAGCACAAAAAAAGCTGTAAATTTTTACAGTCACTGAATGTGGTCCTTGTCCTGTGCAGAACATTTTACCACAAGTAGCCACTTTTGGAAAAAATAATGTTGTTAAATGGTTTTGTTTTTTTTCATATTGTAGAAGCATATGACAATGTGCAGACAACAGCAGAGAAAACGGTGAAAAAGATAAATTAAAAAAAAAAAAATGTAGAAAGGTCAGGAAGAGCAGTAGTATCAAAAGCAATAAGCTCTATTGAGCCATAGCACATAAACTATAAATTGATTTTTCTCTTTCCTTTACTCCCTTTTTTTTATTTTATTTTTTCTCAGTTAAATAAATGAGTGGGAATTTTCTTGTTATTGAATACTTCACTGCAATAAAGACTTTAAGGAAGAGTCTTATTCCTAATCTCAAACTCTGATGTTAAAGATAAGTAGTACTGCAAGTGAACAAGTCTATGCTACAACTCTGCATATTTTCATTTTCTCTGTCTGGTACATTGCAGCAGAAGAACATAATGTGTCATCAAGACTGTAAAGTTCATGGGGAGACAATGTGGAGACCAGAATTTAGGGGGGTTAGAATACAGATTCATTCATTACTTCCTTCTCCCGTCAAGATACAACAGTTTTTAGAGTTGAGTAAAGTTGTAAAGTTGTATACAGCTTATGAACACAATGTCTTAACAGTGTCCTCTGTTTTTTCATGACTACATGAAATCTAAGTAAATCATGCTTGTTTAGCTTTGAAAAGATTATCAAATACCTCCTCCAACCTGGATTACTGTGTCCAGTTCTGGAGTCCTCAACACAGAAGGGCATAGAGCTCTTGGAACAAGTCCAGAGGAGGGCCACAAAGATGACCAGAGGGCCAGAGCACCTCTTGTATGAAGACAGGCTGAGAAAGTTGGGGCTGTTCAGGCTGGAGAAGAGAAGGCTCTGAGGAGACCATGTAGTGGCCTTCCAGTGCCTGAAGGGGGCTACAGAAAAGCTGGGGAGAGACTTTTTACCAGGGTGTGTAGTAGTCGGAGAAGCAGCAATGGTTTTAAGCTGGAAGAGGGTAAGTTTAGATTAGACATTAGGAAGAAATTCTTTAGTGGGAGGGTGGTGAGGCATTATCACAGGTTGCCCAGGGAGGTTATGGATGCCTTCTCCCTGGAAGTGTACTGGGCCAGGTTGGATGGGACTTTGAGCAACCAGGTCTAGTGGAAGGTGTCCATACCCATGCAGGGTTGTTGGAAATAGATTATCCTTAAGGTCCTTCCCAACTGTAGTCATTCTATGATTCTATGATTATTCAAGAGTTCATGTTCAGTGCAGGCATCACATCTTAGAATGTGTTCATACAGCCTCTAACACAATGGGATACTTCATTTTAGTTAAAGTCATTAGGACTGCCACAAAGCAAATAATTGCAGGTTTGCGCTGGCCCATAAAACCTGATAAGGAAATGGATCTGGCAATAAGATTTTGAAAAAATGTGAGTGTAAATACATATATAAAAGGTTTAAATAAGTACATTTATACTGGAATTAAAATAAAATCAATAGTACTCATTCAGTACCTACATAAAGCCTTCCTTTTGATATCCATAGGTCAAGAACTGATTGCATATTGATTTTAATGCAATTTAGACACAATCTTTCCAGGGTGTGATTTACTGTAAATTTGCAAGTGCATTAAAACATCTGCCTGTAAATACTGTTGTATACTTATAAAATTCTGGAATACTATATATTTCTTATAAATAGCTCATTTTCATTTCTAGAAACATTTTGCAATTATTTCTTTTCTTAGCTTGTGACGTCTTGTGAAAAAGTCCTAGAATATTCCGTATGCACGATACTAAATGAGCATTGTTACAAGAAAACATTTTCAGAAAGATTTGCGGTATTTTAATGGAGTGTTTTATTTGTGAGTGAGAATTCCATTGTTGATTAAAAAAAAATTCTTAGTAACCTAACTTTGCGCTGGAATATTTTTTTGCTAGTTATTTTTTTTGTGTGTTTTTCATTTTTGTTAAGCTCACATTGTTTATTCTTGGATTGTGCCTGTGCTTTGAGAATCAGTGTGCTCCCCATAGCAGAAAACTGGATGTGCATAGGTCCATTCTCCAGCGCTGAGAAATTTTATGGTTATGAAACACCAGAACAGGTTGCGCAAAGAAGTTGTGAATGTCCTGTCACTGAAAGTCTCCAAAATCCTTAAGCAATCTGATCTAATGAAAGATGGCAGAGAAGGTGAGCTAGATGACCTTTATAGGTCTCTTTCAACCCAAACTATTACGGGAAAGGCCTGACTTGAGGACTTTGAAGCCAACAAATTTATTGTGGGAATTGTGGGAAGATGGATGGTTAATGGGAAGTTGCTGTAAATACACCAACAGTTCTAGTTATGCCAGTATTGCAGAGATACAAACAATAGACAGAATGATTTCTGCTGTCTTTAAAAAAAAAATCAACAAACAACAACAACAACAAACACTGCAGAAAATTTTCTCCTTCTCTGTAATTTTCAGGTTTCTATTACTTTATTGCAATAATTGACCAGAACTTAAATTAACCAGTTCCATATGTGTTCTCTTGTAATAACAAAAATAAGTTAAAGAAACCACATAAGATATACATGTCATATTTCTTTGCATTAAGAAATATACTCTCTTTCTCATAAAGCTGAAAACAGTTACAGCAAATATTCCAAAGGAAGATATGGCAAGGGCTAGCTTTCTCCTTTGCTTGAAATTACCCCAGATGTGCAAGATTCAGTTTGATACTTCTACAATAAAACCATTTGAGATGGAAAGGTTCTCAGGAAACTGGAAAAAGATTTGCTTGACAGCTTATGAATTACACTGCAGAGACTTTGAGAAAAAGATATGGATTCTTTGAAAACCTATGACTAATTAGGACTAATGGGCCTCATATCTATAACATGTAGATTATGTGATAAGAAAAATGATGTATATTTGTGGATTTTATTTAAGGCATAATTTACCAACTACAAACTAAACAATAAAAATCTAGAATCTAATGATCAGAGGAATAGATGTATTTTTCTATCAAATACTTTACTTTGTAAAGTCTGTTTGTTTAAAAAACAAAACACAAAAGCAGGAAACTACCAGCTTCAGCCATCCAATAATTATAATTATTTCTGAGTAAATGCACACATTGTTTTTATATTTAAAAATTCACTGGAACAAGCTACTTTGACAGTCTACAGGGAAGTTTAAATACAAACTGTGATGCTATCACTTTGCTAACGGACACCACCAAATAACTCAACTCTAACAATAGTAACTTACCTTATTAGTACTGGAGGTTTGTCTTGAACCTATATGGTAATTTACTCCTAGCCTCTAAGGTAAGCTCTCTTCCTTACTCCTCCTTAAGAATTATGACTGAAGAGAAGAAGGAACTGGTGGAGTGTCAGAAAAGGAAATAGACCAGTAACTGTAACATTTGTTAATGGTTCAGCATCTTCTGTCATACAATATTTGAGAGATTTCCCAACTTGGAATGACTAAAGTATAAATGGGGCTGGGACTTCCAACATAGGTGGCAAAGTGTGAAAAAGAGAAGCAAAGAGTGTTAAAAATAGGTCATTCTTTAAAAACAAACAAACATTTTTGTTGTTGTTGTTGTTTGTTTTGTTTTGTGGTTTGTTTTGGTTTGTGTGTTTTTTTTTTTGTTTAATTTGTGGGTTTTTTTTGTAGAGGGGTATTTTTGGTTTTTTTTTTGTTTATTTGTTTTGTTGTGGTTATTTTTTGTTGGGGGGGTTATTTTTGTTTTTGTAGGGTTTTTTTTTTGTTTGTTTTTTTTTTTTTTTAACCAGCCATCTGATAGCTACTCATTTCTATACAACTAAATTTGAATGTCTTCTGGATTTTGAAATTTTTCTTTCTTTCAATATTTTTCTCATCTTCATTTTCTGGCCCCCCCTAGTTAGCAGTGAAAACCATTTATTTAAGATTCTTTACAAGGAAAAATTTTCATACTATCGTACATCTGTAACACTGATACTTTAGGTAATAGCCTACACTCCCATTTCTCTTTTCTTAGTTGAGTATAAAGGTAATACTAAATAGGCAATGTTTTAAAAGCATTGTCTTCTATTTCTCTATTAATGAATTCTAATTAATAATACCTCTGAATTCACAATGATATAAGTATTTTCTGAATTTTTATATAATTAATTATTAAGTGTAAGGTTCTTACATAAGCTGAGGGTTTTTTGAGGATTTGTTTCTTGATGGAGAAATCTCTTGCTTTAAAGTAGCACTTAAAACATCTTTAAAATAGCATTAAGAAAAGAATTCTTGGTTTCATGTATCTGAGGAGAAGTATTCACCATATATGTAAGTATTAATTCCTTCAAATTAAACTAGAAAGATTATTTTCTTGCATGATTCTTGCATCATGTTAGTTTTCTGTTTTCATTTTAAATTGGTATGTATTTAAACAATTCACTGGTCTAGTATAAGAACCAGGATAGTCCTGAGTCATCTTAAAACTTTTGGATTTAAAGGTATGTCCTGTCAAATTTAATCAAGAAAAACAAGATGCTTGTTACACACACACACACAAAACCAAACTTCTTTTTGTGTTGCAAAAATCATGGAAATGAGTTAGAAACACAACTGGAAACATTGCTAATTAGGCTATGGAAAATTCTGCAGAAAAGTAATTTCTCATTCTTTGAGTTAAAGGCTTAACAATGCAAAATGAGGCATTAAAAGCAGGGAAAAAAAATGACTGAGAAGCACAATGAATAGGGATGATCCATGAAATGTAGTGTTTTTAAACCATTTAACTTGAATGTTTAAGCTCAGTATGAAATAATGTAACTAAACTTAGGAGAAAGCAATACCTGCATCTTCCAGACAGCTCTAAATTTCTCATTGACTAGCTCAATGATTCACTGAATCCTAATAGGAATTAAGAGGATGAGTGCAAAGCAAGTCAGCCTCTGTCTTATTTTGGTATCTGTCCCTAAAAGCTTAGTGTGATTGCGATTTTGTAAGACACGAGGCATAGCTAATGAAAGGGCAGGATACTAACTGCCAGCTGTTAACACCTCAGTCACTGAGCTTTACAAGAAACTGCTCATGAGAATGTTAGCAGGACTGGCATTGTGTTTTCAGCTGATGTGAGCTGGATACCTGAAGTGAAAGCATCAGAAAAAAATAAGGCTGCAGCACTTTTTAAAAAGACACAAAGAAGTGTATCTTGCTCTTTAATTGCAATATTTGTGAAGAAGACTAGGGGGAAAAAAAAAAAATATATATATATATATATAAGTTATCTATGTATAAACAACACTTCCCAGACCTGGGAAGTGAGGCTATACACTCAGAGTTTATTTCTATGAAATTAATAACAGTTAGAATTTAGTAAGGTCTAGTGAGTTTTGGTGACTTAGCAGCCCTGGTAATTGATGTAGGTAGAATGACATGTGGATTATTTACTGCTGATTTAAAAGGTGACTGGACTGTTAAAGAAGTATTAAACTTTGCAATGTGAGAAACTGATAACTTAGGCCAGCTTAATAAAGTTGGTTTGACACCTGTTTTGATAAGATTCTTTATAAGGATAAGTGATTTTGACTTTAAAATATCTCATATATTTGTAAGGCTGTGTTAGCTTTAAATCCTTTCTGACACTATGATGTAAATAGAAATGAGGTTATGCTCAATCAGTAAAACATTGTTCTTTAGATCTGTTTTTTTAATGAATACTTTAACTGACATGTTAATGTTCAACATCTGTCATGTTTGGCATGAAGGACACACAAATATTACAGAACTTATTTGTTCTATTGTTCATCATGACTTCTAATTTTAGCAGTAAAAATAGTTGACTTATCCTTTTCTTTTGGTTTATATAATTTTTATTTAACAGTTTATTTTGGATTAATTTAAAAATGCATTGAAAAACTAGCTTTATTCAATGAAAATTGAAAGGGAACTTAATTTCTCAGGTGTGATTTTAATTTTTTTTTTTTACTGACAGTAAATAACCCTATCAGAGTTAATGTTTTCCATATTGTTCAATTTGAGAAGCTTCTACTGCTTACTAGAGATAATACTCCCTTTTTTCCTAAGAAATTAGTTAGGCAACAAAAAGCAACTGTACATTAGTTAGGCAACTGAAAAAAACTAGCAACACTACTCACAAAGTGATGTTAACAACATTTCAGCAGAATTTAAATTGTTAAAGTTTGTATAGAGCTGACTTAACTGATAAATTCTACAAAATGTCCCTCCATGTTAGCCATACTTTTTAGCATTTAAAATCAAGTGAAAGTGTACCTTGCTCACAACCTCTATGCATCACATTATGTGTTCCTCCCTTTTCTTTATTACCTGCATTTTCAGAACCTGATTAATATTTTTTTAATATTCTCTAGATTTAATGTCTTCCCTTTTCTGCTGAAATGAAATGTGGTATGTCCCATCATAGCAGAAGGCTGAAAGAATTGACTGGTAGCACTCCTTGGGATGGGGTATTCTTTTTGGTTTCTACACTTTAATTTTTGCAAAATCATGTGATAAATGAAGAGTTTTCAGTTGACTGTGAATGCTACACCACTACCGGGAGCAGGACTAGCCTCTCCCCTCCTTCATCTTCCAGCTGCAGGAAGGGTCAAGGACGATAGGAGGTATCGTTTTTACTTTAAAATACAATAGGGAAAACTGTCACCTTGTTGCAAAGAAGAAATAAAAGGTAGATGAGTAATTTAATGTCCCTGAGATACACATGGGACAGCAAGAAAGGCAACAGTACGAAATGTACAACTCAGATGATAAAAGAGAAAATGGCAACTCTTAATTACATATGGTAAAGTAAAAAAAAAAACCACTAAGAAATTATAGACAGTTCTGACTTCTTCCAGCTGGTCTCTGTACTCTGCCATTTATACTTTAATGGTATTAAATGGATGAGAGTAAGGGAAATTCCATACTTGTTTTGTGTCTCTTTTCTTCATTTACCTGATTTTCTGTTTCCCTATGGACAGCGTGATAGACCGGGATATATACTTGATGTATGCCTTGTCTCTAACACAGCAGTGTATGTTAGGTCTTTTGAGTCAGTCTCCACTTGAAGTTTGCCAGGGAAGCTGGAGTTTAATCTTTTGCCCCAAAAGTCATTCTAGTCTTTCCTTAAATAAGAGCTTGTCAAGCTATTTATTACTCAGTGGAAGGTTATATACCTTCCATAGCTGTATCAAAATATTGATATACTAAGAATCCTCTCCAAATGTTTGTCTAGCAAACAGCTCTTGGCTACGAAGTGGGCTGTAAAGGTCCTGCCCATACAGTCTTAATGATTAGGTAACATTCTTCCATGAATAATGCTGGCTTCCACTGTGTCTTATGTAGCAGATGGGGTTGATTAAAGTCTCACGGCTGAGACCAATCATGACAGTTGTCACGATCCGGTATTCGGATACGTGGTACTTCTTTATTAAAGGTGATCCCAAAAAGTGAAATTAAGATGCAAACGAGGTCAGACGTCACACACACAACAAACTTTTATTAGAGTAACACAGCAAAGTCCCTAGAGCGGATAGGACAGGGAGGTAAACAGAGACAGAAAAGAAAGGAGAAAGCAGAGACACAGAGGACAGCAAGCAAGAGCATTGTTACCACTACGGTCCAGAGATGTCGTCGGTGGGGAAGTGGTTCCTGGTGGGGAAGTGCTTCAAATGCACCCATAGTGTCCCAGATTTTTATACAGTTCTTGCCCACTGCACCCCCACTTTTCTTACTGAATAAGGGAGAAAATCCTGCTATCTTCTCCATGCTCATCAGAGATAGCAGGGGGCAGGTATGGCTCCAGGGCTATGTCCTGCAGATAGTCTTTGTTTGGCTAATTGTTGAGACCAACCATTTCAAAGAGGAGGTTGAGACAACTGGCACCACAGGCTTAGCTTATTGCAGTGGAGTTTCAGTCCTAGGAAGTGGCTTGAGACCAGCACCCTTTGTCTTGTCTTGCTAAGTCGGTGGTTTTCATGAGATGTCATATCAAGGTCTGGTTATCACTGAATACTCTGTTCCCAGCACCAGCTGTAGATCTCCTTTTTCTCCAAGCTCAGCATGTCCCACATTAAACTCCCCAGTTCTCAGGTACACATTGCAGGAGGGGAAGCAAAATGGTTGAGTGGGTTGCTGAGACATCTCTTTAGTCCATCAACAAATGTTGTTCAACTCTCAGATGCCACAAGACAGACAACAGATATCCTGAGTGCCAAAGTCCATCACTTATCGCTTGGATTGTTCAAGACAAGCACTGTACATCCTGAATGCCACAACAGTTAATAACTCATTTGAAGTGATAGTTAATAACTACTCTGAGGTGACCAGAATTCAATGTCGTCCTTGTATTAACTCTGAAAGAGACTATTTTTTTTCATGTTTACACTAGGTTCGTGGTAGTTGTCTAGACTGACCAACTCACATTTTAATAATGTCATTTAATATTTTTTAAATGTTCATATAGTGATGTTCTTGCAGATGAACGTGGCACAGAAAATATTTTGATAAGAACATTATCAGGGGTGTCAAAAATAATTTTTTGGAGCTAATGGTTTCACTTGAGGATTTTAGTAACTTGCTAGATATGACATAGGGTATCCAATTACAAAAAATCATAAAGGAAACTAAAAGAAAATACTAATAAGTATTTAGTAACTAAATGAGCACTAGCATTTTTAGGGCATCTTGCTGAGATGTTGAAAATAAGATTGTCACAGAATTATAGATTTCACTAGATCTGGTGGCTCAAAGCCCTATCCAACCTAGCCTTGAACACTTAAAATGATGGGATTTCCACAACTTCAATGGGAAATCTGTTCCAGTGTCTCACCACTCCCATAGTGAAGAATTTTTTCCTTGTGTTCAATCTAAATCTACTGTCTTTCAATTGAAAGCCACTGTTTGTTGTCTTATCACTATAGACTTTGGTAAGAAGTCTTTCTCCACCTTTCTTATAAGTCTCCTTTAAGTATTGAAAGGCTGAAATAAGGTCTCCCTGGAGTCTTCTCTTCTTCAGGCTGAACAATCCCAACTCTCTCAGCCTTTCTTCATAGGACAAGCACTCCAGCTCTATGGTCGTGTTTGTATCCCTCCTCTGGATCTGCTCTAACAGGTCAAATTTTGTTGTGTTTCTTTTTTTTTTTTTTTTTTTTTTTTTTTTTTTTTTTTTTTTTGTGCTGGCAACCTCAGAATTAGATGCAATACTCCAGATGGGGTCTCACAAGAGTGGAGTAAAGGGGAAGAATCACCTCCCTTCACCTGCTGGCTAAAATTCTCATTATGCTTCCTGGGATGTGGTTGGCTTTCTGGGCTGCAATCACACATTGCTGACTGATGAGTTTTTCATCAACCAGTACCCCCAAGTCACAGAATCACAGAATTACCAAGTCCTTCTACTCAGGACTGTATCAATATCTGTACCGATACTGGGGATTATCCTGACCCAGGTGGATGACCTTGTACTTGTTGAATTGCATTATGTTCATATGGGCCCATTTCTCAAGCCTGTCAAGGCCCATCTGAATGGCAACCCGTCCCCCAGTCACTGTCAACTGCACCACTCCATTTGATGTCACCCACAGCATTGCTGAGGGTGTTTTTGATCCCACCATTTATGCCACTGATGGAGATACTATGTGCTATTGATCCCTGTGTTGGACCTCTGAGGGACCCCACTCATTTCTGATTTCCACTTGGACATTGAGCTGTTGGCTATAAATCTTTGGACACAGCCATCCAGATTATTCCTTATTCATCTAACATTCCATTCATCAAACCCATATTTCTCTAATTTAGTGGCAAGAACACTGTGGGGGAACATATGAAAGGCTATATTCTAATATAAAAAGTTATCTATAAATCCAGATGAAATTCTGTGATAGCTGTCAGTGATATCAGCTGTCAGCTCATCAGAGAAAGAAACAGTGTTCATCAACATGGATTTTATATAAAAACTTAATTTTAATTCAATATTAAAGTGGTAAATAAGCTGTTCCTGAAATGCTTCACTGTGTGTCAATACACCAGTTAAACCTGTAGATTTTTCCAGTAATTATTTATACTTCACAATTGTTAATAACTGCTGCACTAATTATTAAAATATTTATAATTCATGGAAGTGTTGCAATTCATTATACTGTGGCACAAATGGCCTATTTATGCAGACTTTACTTTCTCTGTTGATCAATTCCAATCTGTTATAATAACACTAATTTTTATACACAGTCTGTAAAGCAAGGCAGATGTTGCTAGAATTTTGTAAATTGCTCATGCTCTTTCATACCCTCAGGTCCTTAGTAAAGGCACTGTCAATATGGTTTATTGCAAGGCAATCTGCAATGAGTTAATATATTGGCTCCATCGCTGGCTCTCAGAAAGTTTCTTCTCCCTGACTGAAAATTGATACCACTAGATTCAAGCATCAGCATCTTCTTCCAGGCAGCATTGACAGCTGGTATACTTGCAGTGATTAAGAATCTTCTGACTTCGCAGTGGGGGTTTGCTACAGGTTGCCTGAGAAGAAGGATAATATAAATGAGACACTATGTAGACAGATAGGAGCAGCTTCACATTCACAAGCCATGGTCCTAGTGGGAGACTTCAACCACCCTGACACCTGTTGGAAGAACAACTCTGCTAAACCCAAATAATCCAGAAGGTTCCTAGGATGAAGGATGAAGGATGAAAACTTCCTTTTCCAAGTAATCAAGGAAGCAACATGGAGAGGTGCTGTGCTGGATCTTTTCCTCACCAACGAGGAAGGGCTGGTGAGGGATGTTAATCTCAAGGGCAGCCTAGGTTGTAGCGACCACGAAATGGTGGAGATCAAGATCCTTAGGGCAGCAAGGAGGGCTCACAGTAAACTTACTACCCTTGACTTCAGAAGAGCAGATTTCAGCCTCTTCAGGGATCTGCTCAAGAAAGTGTCTTGGGATAACATCCTGGAGGGTAGAGGGGCCCATGAAAGCTGGCTGATATTTAAGCATCAGTTTCTCCAGGCCCAAAAATTTTGCATCCCAACTAAGAGGAAGCCAAGGAGAAACTCTGAAAGGCCAGCATGGATGAGCGAGCAGCTCCTAGAAAAGCTCAAACTGAAGAAGGAAGCATACAGGGGGAGGAAGCTAGGGCAGGTATCCTGGGAGGATGACAGAGAGGTTGTCCAAGCAGCTAGGGATCAGGTGAGGAGAGCCAAATCCCTACTAGAATTAAATCTTTCCAGGGATGTTAAGAACAATAAGAAAAGCTTATTTGGGTATACTGGGGAGAAAAGGACACCTAAGGAGAGTGTAGGCCCTCTCCTGAAGGAAACAGGCAAGACAGCAACGACTTCTTTGCTTCAGTCTTCTCTGGCAAGTACTCCAACCTCAACTCAAAGGCCACAGAAGGTGAAAGCAGGTACTGGGAGGATTAATTACCCCACACCACAGGTTTAGAGCAGTTCATGACCATCTAAAGAACCTGAAGGTGCATAAATCTATGGGACCTGATGGTATTCAGCCACGGGTCCTGGGGGAGCTGGTGGATGTAATTGCTAAGCCTCTGTCCATCATATTTGAGAGGTCATGGCAGTCTGGTGAGGTTCCTGCTGACTGGAAAAAAGGGAACATAGGCCCTATTTTTAAAAAGGGGAAAAAGGAGGAGCCAGGGAACCACAGGCCGGTCAGTCTCACCTCTGTGCCCAGCAAGCTTATGGAGCAGATCCTTCTGGAAAGACGGCTAAGGCACATGGAAAATAAAGAGGTGATTTGTGACAGCCAACATGGCTTCACTAAGGGCAAGTCATGCCTGACTAATCTGGTGGCCTTCTACAACAAGGATACAGAGATGGTGAATGGTGGCAGAGCAACTGATGTCATCTACCTGGTTTTGTGCAAGGCATTTGACACTTGACAAGGCACTTTCCTACATGACATCCTAGTCTCCAAACTGACAAGGCATGGAATTGACAGATGGACCACTCAGTGGATAACAGATTGGCTGGATGTCTGCACCCAGAGAGTTGTGGTCAATGGTTCAATATCCAAATGGAAGCATGTGATGAGCGGTGTTCCTCAGGGGTCAGTATTGGGACAAGTGCTGTTTAACACCTTTGTTGGAGACATGGACAGTAGGATTCAGTGTATCCTCAGCAAGTTTGCTGATGATACCAAGCTGTGTGGTGTGGTTGACACCCAAGAGGGAAAGAATGCCATCCAGAGGGACCTTGAGAGGCTGGAGAGGTGGGCCAGTGCCAACTTCATGAAGTTCAACAGGGCCAAATGCAGGGTTCTGCACCTGAGTCAGAGCAACCCCAGGCACCAATACAGGCTGGGGGAAGGATGGCTGGAGAGCAGTCCTGAGGAGAAGGACATGGGGATGGTAGTTGATGAGAAACTTGACATGAGCCACCAAGTGTGCGCTCCCAGCCCAGAGAGCCAACTGCATCCTGGGCTCCATCAAAAGAAGTGTGGCCAGCAGAGCCAGGGAGGTGATTCTGCCCCTCTACTCTGCTCTTGTGAGACCCCACCTGGAATATTGTGTACAGTTCTGGTGCCCTCAGCACAAGAAAGATATAGACCTGTTGGAAAGGGTCCAGAGAAGGGCCACCAAGATGATCAAAATCCTGGAGCACCTCTGCTATGAAACAGGCTGAGAGAGTTGGGGCTGCTCACCCTAGAGAAGAGAAGGCTCCAGGAGACCTTATAATGGCCTTGCAGTACTTGAAAGGGACCTACAGGATAGCTGGAGAGGGGCCTTTCATCAGAGAAGATAGTGATAGGACAAGGGGTAATGGTTTGAAACTGAGAGAGGAGATTTAGGTTAGATATTAGGAAGATATTCTTCACTATAAGGGTGGTGAGGAACTGGAATGGTTTGCCCAGGGAGGTTGTTGATGCCCCATCCCTGGAGGTTTTTAAGGCCCTTTTGGACAAGGTTTTGTGCAACCTGGTCTAGTGGTAGGGTTCCCTGCTCAGGGCAGGGAAGTTGGAACTTGGTGATCTTTAAGGTCCCTTCCAACCTTAATGATTCCATGATTCTATGACTTGTACTTAGGAGAAGCTGAAAAAATGTCTTTAGTTTGACTACTTATGTTCATTATAAATGAAAGCCTTAAAGTGGTACTACAATTTTTAACAGTTTATTTCCCTGTACTTCAACAGGACTATCTATCTTACTGTTTTATCTAACATAACTATTACTACACTGATGTTCCATGTAAGTAAATAAAGTACTTATGTTGGAATGCAAAACTGTACTTAGTCATCTGCTTATTCACTAAGCGGAGAGAAAAACAGCTTTGAGAAACAGTTTGGCAATGTAATCAGACCAAAAAGAAGCAAAAGCTAAAAAGAGTGGTCTAACTCTTTATAACTGCTAAGGGCTATTCTTATTCAGTAAAATATATGGTATTAATGGATTTACTGATACTACTATAAGTTCTAAAGATCTAAGTAGGTGTTCTGTAGCAGTTTTTAACACTTAATCCTGATATCCAGTTCCATTCATAAGGAAAGAAACTTTTATCTCCAACTGCAGTAATAATGACTAAAATCTACAAAAATCATATTTTGTAGAACTTCTAATAGAACAGAAAATCTGTCTTGACATATTCTCACTATATTAACCTCTGTTTTTATTTATTTTTATTATTTTTTTAACAATATGAACTGATTATTAACAGTGATGTTGTACTTGCATTGCTTTGCCATTTTAACAGAAGTAAATACTCAGTTGGATCTGGTTACATGATGACTAGATTAAATATGTCTAATGACAGTGTCAAAGGTGTGTGTCACCATGTAAGAAAATGTGTTCACTATTACATTGTCAAATATTATTTATATTTAAATTACCTGTTAGATGTTTGTCTTGGAGACATCTTTTTGACATGCACAGTATTTGGTCTTTATTAGTAGTATTCAGCCATACCTCAAATAAAAGCTGAGAAATGGTGCCTTTTGTCAGTATTATAAACTTCCAGAAACTTTAATGGGCTAGTGTTTACATCACAGGCATGAAACTATTCTTTGTGACAGATTAAATTTGTTGACGTGTATGGAAGAATATGACCATGTGGTGCCAGGTTTTACCTTTTGAAAAATTCCACTCTTCAGCAAGTTTCTTAGTCTCTTATATTCCCCCAAGATCTTGTCCACACCTTGTGTGCTCCAGTTCCTGACATGAGCTGGAACCAATTACCAGAACAAGTATTTCTATTTAATACTAAAAATTATCAAAAAGAAAGATATCAGATTCAAATGTAAGGAGCATAGGAGCTGGGGATGTTTTCTTGACTAATATGGGCCACTGACAATGAAATAAAAAACAGTAATCAGAGACTTTGAAAATTAAATGGGATCTGACTAACTTTTGCTTGCTTAGTGCAAGGAATTTGGCAGAACATTTGGAATTTTCTGGGCAAAAGAAGAGTAGATGAAGAAGCATGTTTGGGCCTGTAAAATATGGGAGAACTATTTACTGATTGGACCAGAAGTATAGGGAATTTATGAGGGAACTGAAAACCATTTTTCAAGGAAGCAGAAAGTGTGTCCAACACTTTGCACCCCACCCTCCCACTCTCCCTTTTTGCTCTTCTGCTCTGGTTTTCTCATGAACACATTGCATGAATGCATACTAGTTGTTCACTTCTCAAATACATTACTTAGTTCCCTTCCAGACAAAGGAGGGATATCTGTGTCCTAGGATCTACTCTGGACACTCTGTCAGAATGATTTTGTGACAAGACTATGCCTTCAACATAATGCTGTCTTGCTCTGCACCCTAAAATACATCCATGTACCCTTAGGCTACGCCTGAGAACATGAAACAAATACCTGGAGCCATGTTAAAAAGGAATTCTGGCAGGCAGCATCATAGCTGCATTGCTATTTCAGGTCTTTCAAACTGAAAATCCCTAAATATTTTTAAAACCAAGACCAAGGGGACAGCACATAAGACCACGAATATCTGACTGTATCTGTGCAGCTGACTGCTACGAACGATGAAGCGCTAGTCTGCTCAAGTTGTTCTAAATCTGAACCAGTCTGCAATGACTGAACTGAACAGTCAATCTGCTGTGCAGTCCTCAGGTACATAGTGTAAGATTCAGCTGATCAACTGAATTATAAGAAAGGCAAGGATAATGTCTGGATTTTGGCAATGAGGAAGAGCTAATGATCCAGAATCTAAAGGAATTATCTTTCAGAATACTAGGTTTCATTATTCTGTTACCAGCTTCTTTGTTTTCCGCACTCATAATTCCTTGGTGCCTGACTGGCTGCACCTACAAGTACTGCAAGAGCTGTTTGATGTCACTCTATGGCCATTCACAATTATCTTTGAAAAATTTTGGTGACTGAGGACATTCCTGAAGACAGGAAAAGAGCAAATGCCAACATTATTCTCAAAAAGTTCAAGAAGGAAGATCCCTAAAACTACAAGCCAGTCAGCTTCACCTATTTTTTTGGGAAGATGACAAAGAAGATCCTTCTGGGTTGCGCAGTAAAAGAAAGATACGGACTTACCAGAATCAGTTTAGCGAGGACCACAAATATGATTAAAGGGACTGAAATACCTTTTGTATGAGGAAAGGATGAGACAGTGGAGACACTGGAGACTGTTCAGCCTAGGAAACAGAAAACTCAGGAAGACCATATTAATATATGGGAAGAAACAAAGAATCACAGAATTGTTTTCTGGAAGTGACCTCTTGAGATCATCTAGTTCAACTCCCTTGCTCAAGTAGTGTCAACTACAGCAGATGGCTCAGGACTGTGTCCAGTGGGATTTGAAATATTTCCACAGATGGATGCCTAGGTTTCTAGGCAACCTACTTCATCATCTTGTGTTTAAACGGATTTTTATGTGATTTGATTTGTGCCCATTATTGTCCTGGCAGTGGACACTGCTGAGAAAAGTCTGGTACTTCACTTTGTAATCCCAAATCCATTTCAGTGTTTACATATTCAGTGCAGAGAAAAGACTGTGTAGGAAAACTATTATGTAGGAAGTCTGATTTGTCAGTGGAGAAAGTTGCGAAGAGAATGAAAAAAGACAGAAGAGAGAAAGAACAGTCTTAACACATAGCCACTAAATGGTGCTATGTGGAAACAGGCTGTCCTTTACAACACTGAATCCTCTGCTTTTGGAAAGGTCATGTCAATCAAACTTCTTACGGGTGATAAAACTATCTGTCCTTCACTTTCCAAGAGTCTTAGAATTTGATTTGTCAAAATCTGGGCAGTAGGAGCAAACATAAGCAGAACTTCCTATTGAATAGATAAAATGCTATATTATGTCACATGGCATAAAAATTCGTGTCACAACAGGAACTCCAAAACAATAGGTGATCCTGGCCTTCCTTGTTTACCTGCAAAAAGCAAATTAACATTTTATTTTTTCAAAGGTACTGTAAAAATCAGATTATTTATTTGTGCCACACTGTATTATCAGAAAAAAATACTGTAGAAAAGTCTACAAGTCATTTTTACCTTCAAAGCAGAGTTTTAATAGTATTCAGCAAACAAGTCATATGGCCACACACTGAATAATGAAGATAATTATGTTGTGTAGGAATGGCACAGAGAATGAAGGGTACCCTGAATGAGGCAAGGATACTCAGAAAATTGCATGAAAGTATAACATAATTACACTATGTGTATGTACAAAGGAGCTAAATTAGGACAAAAAGCAGTACTATTTCAGATAGCTTCTGACTTTTGAATGTTTGCTTTTACACTGTAACATTCTTGGCATAAATTTGTTAATGTTACATATGTAGAATTTAAATGTTGCAGAATTTTAAGCATTGCCCGTTCGTGCCCAACATTAAAATTACAATGTGTCAGACAACATACATTTGCTCCACATACTGCTGATTGACTTAAGGCTAAGGCTTGTAATGGGTTGACCCTCGGAAGAAAGGTGTTATCTCACTCACTCATGTCCTCATTTTTGAGGATGTAGATGACCATAGTTGTTATACACATGTATGTTCACCCACTGATCCCTTTTTGAGAGCTACAGAGCACCATTCACAGCCACACTGAGCTAAAATCACTGTAAAATGTAATTCCTGTTTAAACTCTGGCCGCTGAGGGATTTTTTTTCAGATGCTTACAGCCCTCACACATTATATCCATCAAAACTAGATGGCTAAGAACTGTTATAAAGCAAGAACACAAAGATCTATCTCTAGAAGACTCTTAGCACCACCACTTCTGATCTCCCCAGAGTCTCAGAGGCTTTGGGTATAGGGGAGGACAAGAGGAAGGGGTTTTGTGAGTGGATATGTAGTCCCAATATAATTTTCTTTTCACCTTGTCTGGTGAGTCTGACCTCGGAGCTGAATCTAGTTTGGGTAGGAATTTGGACTAGAGACCTTCTGAGCTGCTTTCCAGCTTGTATGGACCTACAAGTGTGTAAATATGCAGCAAGGAATTTCACAGCTTCATAACACTCAGTGAAAACACAACCTTATTTTATTTTGATCCTGTCACCTACTAGCTTTATTTGTTGTACTGCAGGAGAGAGTAAATAGTAATTTGCCATTCAGTTTCTGTAGGTCTCACTTATTTTGTAGATATCTGTCATTATCTGTTCAGCCATTTATTTTTTCAACTGAAGAATCTATTCTGTTTAATCTTTCTCGGTGGGAAACATTTTTACAGGTGCAATTGTCCTTTTCCTGTTTTACAACATGCTTTTTTGAGAAGGGATGGATCTGGGACAAATCTGACAGAACTAAACAATATCTCTGCAGCTTGGATTAATTAAGTGACAGAATGATGCTTTCTTTATTGTTCCTTTATTTTTATCCTTGCTAATAATCTTTTAAATTCTGTTTCTTTTTATGGCAAGTATACACCTCTTCATATTGAATTTAATTCAGTCTTAAGTCATTCAGTATTGTGATGGTATTCTGCACTACTTCATTCCTTTTAGCCTTTTTTTTTTTTTTTTTTTTTTTTCCCCAATATATATATACAATAGCAGTTCCATTTCTTTAAAATAATTTTATGAGAGATTTTGTTGCACAATTTTCTTAGCTATATCAACAGAATACTATATGTCTATGTGTTTTGATTTCTGTAGAGTGTTACTTGGAGGGGAAAAAAATATATATAGACTGAATTTTAAAGTTGGAAACACCTTAGTTGGATTTTTATATGTTTGGTTGACACAACTGTTAATTACAGATGCCAAGATTTTTATTTCTTACTAAAAATTTCCTACAGCTCATACAAAAATATGTGACCTGCATCTCTAATATGGGATTAACTTCCTGATGTTTAGGACTACACTTGAACATATTTTGTTACTTAAGACCTGTTAATACAGGGAAATAACAATTATTTGTTAACTTCAGTGATTGTATCTTTACTGGGAATGAACTGAAGCTTGTAATTCTGGTAACTTAATGATGCTACTGTGTTGTTTGGTTACCTCAAGCTTAGGTGTAACTGATAACATTGTTTTACATTAAAATGGGAAATATATATCTGCAATATGTACTTAAATAACAGTATACTTATTATTTAATGAATTCTATGAAGCCTTAAGAGAATTTTCCTTTCATTTCACCTCTAAAGCTTTTTTGTAGTTCATCAGGACAGTTAAAGCACCTGAGCTTCATAATTTAGTTATTCCTATTTCACCCTTCATATTCTGCATTTTTCCTCCTAAGATACGGCATGATTTGAATTTGTGTCAGGATCCTCTTAGTATGTGATCAAACACTTCTTAAAACTTGGAACTAAACAGGTTGTTTAAAAGTATTTTCTTAATTTATTACATTTTCAGGAATAAGATAGAATAACATTTTTATACAGACACATTAGACATTTATCTTTGCTTGACTGTGATTGCTGAGTATATAGCATACAAACACAATTTAGTGTTTATAAAGTTGTAGAATAAATGGAGGAAGAAAAATATTAGTCATATAAAAATACATATCTTTGGTTTATGTAGTAACACGCTGGCAGCCGTGGGGCTGCAGAGGCCTCTGTGAGGTGAGGCTGAGGTTGTTTCAAACTGGACACAGCCTGTTTCATCTGGCTCCAAGGGACCCACCTCAGGGCACAGCTATGCCTCTCATTCAATATGGTGTCATCTCCAGAAAAGAGTACTAAAAAAACGTTGAAAAACACTGTACATATGAGTAAGAAGAGTGAGAAAAACCACCCTGCAGACACCAAAAACAACGTGGAGAGGGTGGTCCAGGTGTCAGAGTAGAGATTTCCGTTGCAGCCAATAGTGAAGACCATTGGAGGTAGATTGTTCCCCTGAAGCCCATGGAGGACCACAGTGGAGCAAATGTCTGCACTGAAACCTGTGAAAGAACCCACACCACAGAAAGTGGACGTACCTTGAAGGAAGGTGCAGTCCATGGAGAACCCATGCAGGAGCAGGCTCCTGGCAAGAACTGTGGCCATGGAGAGGAGCCCACACGAGAGTAAGTTTTCTGGCAGGAGTTGTGGCCCATGAGGCACACATGCTGGAGCAATCTGTGCCTGATGGAGATTATACCTTATGGAGGACCCACACTGGAATACTTCTTGAAGAACTACAGCCCATGGGTAGGACTCAAGCATTAGCAGTTAATGAAGGACTGCATTCTATGGGAAAGACTCCATGTTGCAGTAAGTGAATAGCATGAGAAGCAAGGAATGGCAGAGGCGTTGTGGACTGACGAGATCAGACAATCCCCATCCTGCTACACTGCTTGGGGCAGGGAGAAGACATAAGAGTCAGGAAAGAAGGAATTAAGTTCTGCCTGGGAAGAAGACAGGAGTGGGGGAAAAGTAGTTCAGTCTTTGTCATTGTTTCTTGCCATCCAAGTAGCTTTCCCCAGGTTGAGTCCATTTTGCCTGTGATTGTACTTGGTAAGTGATCTCCCTGGTTTTATAACAATCCACAAACCTTTCCATCTTAATTTCTTCCCTTGTTCTGTTGTGGAGAGGAATGAAAGAGTGGCTGGGTGGGCACTTACCAATCAGCCAAGGTCAACCCTCCACAACAGAATATAACCAGATAACTATGTTTTAGGCAATGAATAAGTTTTGTGTGCAAAAAAGGCAGTTTCTGTTTAATTGCTATACTTAATTATGTAAAACTCTCATACAGCATTCAAAGAAAGAGATCTCAGTTACTCATAATGATAAGGATAAAGAAGCTCTGTTTACATCTGGGTATGAATGAGTTTTTATATTTTAGAAGTGGCACTATAATAATTGTACCACCCATACACTAAGAGCATGGAGTCTTGCCAGTCTGGGATTTCTTTTTTTTTTTTATTTTTTTTTTTATTTTAAGGATCTAATAATTAGTTTTTCTAACTATATTTCATTTAGAAATTTCAAAGTTCCACACAGCCCTACTTCAAGAATTGTTAGTGTACAACTTAAATTCGGAAGAACAAAGTGAAGTTATTGTCAAATCTTAGATACAAGAAGGCCAAATGTAAAAATCTGCCACTAGAATATTTAAATCACTTTCATTAAATGTCTAACACATTTTCTTAGAAATCTAATTGACCTGGATGCCAATCCTACAATAAGCTTTATTTAAAAACTACTTGAATTTATGCCATGAAATGCAGATTTTTTTATTTATTTATTTATTTTTTATTCCTTGCCAGGGGGAAAAAAATAATACAAAATGCAACATCTACCATGAGAAAAAAGTAATTTTTATCCATCACATTCTCATTGAAAAGTCACACCTACTTTGGCTTCTATGACTATGATCAAAAGATCATACTTGTCTTTTGTGAAGGAATGAAATTCTATTGAGACATGTATGACTAAGGCTATTTCAGCTATATCAAGCCATGAAAAATCATTAGATATAAGTGAAGGCACTACATCATAACAACTTTAAAGCCTCATTAATTTACAGGCCTGACTCAGCTATGAAGTAAATTCAGTTACTCTAAAATAATTTTACTGATTGACTAAAACATACTGAAAGGAAATAGATATCTGCTATTGCAGCTCAGCTAACCAACAGTAACTCATTGACCATGACAGCTAAAGTCTGTTTACATGCTGAATCACCAGCTTCCTGGTTAGCAAGGATATTCAGATGATTGTAGTCTAAATGTCTATTGAAATGTAAAAATAGTGCCTTCTAAATAAAACCATGAGTTTATTTATTCTAACTTATTCACTAAATTAAGACATTTTTTGGTTGTATCAGACAGAAGTTACTATATGTATGTACTGGAAAAAAAAAAAAAAAAAAAAAAAAAAAAGCGCAATGTATCAAATATAGTTACATTTCAATGAGACCAGTTTCCTCTTCATTGCTCGCAATCACGTCTTTCTATTTCTTCTTTATGTCATAATTTGGAGGCATACCTCTAGTGAGTCAATTATGAAAACATAATTAACAGAAGCTCACAAATGATTCTGATAACACTTGGTCAGACCTGTTCTTGCAAACAGAACTTAAAGGTTTAAAGGTAGTACACAGTGAATCTGTCATCATATTGCTGAAGGTAGAATAGTTGAATACTTGAGCTTAGTAAAAGATATCAGTAGCAAAGGATAAGCTATTACAAATGGATGCTATAACAAGTTCTGTTAATAGTCTTGGAAGAAGTAACCACTGTCTGGCTAGGTGCATGTGATTCACCACACTTGATCTACTTTACTTAGACTTAAAAACTTGGAGTGATGTGTGACTTACCCATCAGGAAGACTGTCCCAAACCTGAATCTTAAGGACTAATGAACATCTATGTCTTTCACTGATGAGATTATATTGTCAGGAAAGGAAGCTTAAAATTGGTATGGTTATTCCTCTGTTAGCATAGATCAGCAGAAGCATTAAGTTTAAAACAGAATACAGCTTTGCACAAAACAGCATTACTACATTAGAGGGAGAGGTGAGTAACTAACTCTAGTATTCACCTGTAGGAAATTACTGTGTAGCAGATTAAACAAAATATAAATACCATGCATGGACTGAATCTGTTCTAGGTGTAGAAGCACACGTGCTGGCCAGTTTTAACAGTGGCAGACACAATTCTGTCTAGCACTGTAGGTGGAGGGCTGTGACAAGGGCACATTTGTAATCAATTTCCTTTTGCTTTCCAGCAGGGTGGGATCAGATCAACTACTGATATCTTAAGTAAAAATAATCTATCTATTTTCCAGTCTGGCGACATCTCTTCAGGGAACTAAACTGAGAAAATTATATATTGCTGCCTGTCAGCTAAATATAAATCTAGTCTTCTGATTATAAGTGTTATTCAAGCTTATTACTTGGCCTTTTGACTCCTTTGAAACATATGTTTTCTCTTCATGGATTTAGTCATGTCTGCTCTTTCCATCAATGTTATGCATGGTGTATATATGTTTAGGAACAGTTCATGCACGCACATTTTCAGGGACTCATAATTACAGTAATTGTTTGACCACAATAAAAATGAAGACATTTATCTTCATCAAGAGCAGAATGGGATTTTAGCTTATGAATTCAGTCTAACATTTACTCTGTATGAACTACATACTTATAATCTTTCATTTACTCATGAACAACCAGTAGATAAGACCCCTAGTCTGAGCTTCGATCAAAAAAATAAGTGACCGTATAATGTGTGTCCTAGAAAATGCAAGACAAATTACAATTCTTCAAAAAGAAACTTTGGAGGGCAATGGGGATTGCAATGTTGTAGTACTGTGTTTAAAGGATGTACTTGTACTAGGCCTCTGGAACTCTGCAGACTTTCGGAAATTGATTTAATAGAATCTTTCATTGTTCCAGTTTATTAGTGGGCTGACATTGCAAAATGCTATCTCCTCTATTATATATGTTCATCTTGGACAGAATCCCATAAAGCAATTACACAGGGAAAGAAAGCATTCCCTTCCTGTTCCCTTTTGACATTCTGCCTCCTCCAAGTATTTGCTTTGAATGTGTGTGGTTAAAGCAGTCTAGACAGGTATGCAAGTTGATTGACCGGGTGAATATAAATTAGTAGGAGAAGATATAAAAAGACAATAAGATAAGGTCAGAGAAAGGGACAGAATGATAAAGTGTAGAGAGATAACTATATATATAAAAAATAGTATATGTCTATTAATTTCTCTCTGAAATAATAATCTGCAGCAGCCAATCACACAAAGTTTTCTACCTGCAGCATTCTTCCAGAAATATGCTCTTTCTTTTAGGCTTTCAAAGAAGATAAACAAAGATAACAATTGCAGCAATGGAAAGTGAAATCAGATTTTAAAACATGAAGCCATCTCCAGAATGTGTTCATAAAGCAAGAAATAATATTTAAAATACAATTTACTGTGGAATTTACTGCTTTCATAAAGATCTATAAAGAGTGTGATTATCCAAGCTGTTTTATTAGGTGGGAAATACCATCTTAATAAAATGTCTGTCTACTGCTGAGATAGGAAGGATCTAGTAGAACATTTCACAGACACTGCTCCTAGAGAAAGTTCTGTGTTAAGTGACACACACAATTTTTTTTTTTACTTTTTTTTTTCCTTTTTTTTTTCCTTTTTTATTTTATTTTATTTTGAGCCCCATAAAGATCAGTAAAAAAAAAGAATGGTGAAAATTCCTATTTTAAGTGTTCTGTCACAGCAAAAGTCTGTGGCAGAGGGCACACCAAAGAACCCTGCTTGGTCACCCATGCCACCTCTGAACAAAGAAGTTAGAGAAGTTGGGGCAGCAATGGTATAGCTGGCAACAGAAAACAAACACAGCACAGTGAGAGGGAGTTGTGAATGATCAGAATGGGATTACAAGCTCATCATGGTTTTGGATTATCTGTGAGTTTGTGTCTCCATGCAGAACTGCAATTAGTGTGGGAAAGACAGCCTGACTGAGAGCTGTTCAGAGCTCCCAAGCTCCTAGGCAGCCTCAGGAGAACCGGGACTTCATGAAGGAAAATAAATATATTTTTAAAGGGAAAAAAGTTTAAGAAAGAAGAGGAAATCCACTCGTAAATCTTGCCATCCACTGAATCAAACAGACATGTAAGATACAGTCAAGCTATTTTCCATACTCTGATGTCTTTGTGTATTGAATTTTTTGCTATTAAATATTTTCTTTGTAGCTACTTACGGATACAAAAGATGTTTCAGTGAACAAAGCATCTTCTATTTTTTAAAAACCATGTTGTTCTCTTTTAGCATTAGACATTGTGATCTTTTTTCTACTTCACAGAGGGTTGATGTGGAAATGGAATTAGGAACAGTATTAGAGTCCTGACTTGAGCTGAAAAGTTAGCCTTTGTTTCACATGTCAGCTGTTGTCTTACCACAGAACCTTAGGCAACTCATTTAACTTTATCATGCCACCATTCACCAGAGAGATATTGGCAATGCTACACTGCTCAAATGATTTGAAATGGGGTTACATCATATCCCCTCTCTCCTAATTCTCTAAGTAAAATGGATGTTTCTAAAACCAACCACAACTATAACACCATAAACATGACATTTTTATGTATGACATTGAAATTCTCCCCAAAAATCAGATGTAAGGTATTAATCTGTTATTTTACAGTTTAGTTGCATGTTCTTTGTTCACAAAATGTATGCTCTTAGTTGCCATTTAACTGTAAAATATTTGAAAAATAAATGTGTTGTATTGTCTCTCACAGTAAAAATATTAATCCCAGATTTTCACATACAGTTAAATATCTAGTTAGATCTCAACTGAGGAGATGGAGAATGTGTAGTCTTCATTGCAATTTCTTGAAACTAATTTTGAAATTACCCTCTGACTAATGGTTTATCTGTGTATGTATTTTCAAGAAAAAATAATATTAAAGGTGTTCAGGGTTTAAAACAGGTAGATCATGTTTGTGAAGGTACATTACCAAGATCTTGAGTCAAAAGGTCATCTACAAACTTTGTAAAACTACACAAGTAATATTCTGTCTGTAAATACTTCTACATAATTTTCTTTCCTTGTCATTAAGTTTTAAAAAAATAAGAAAATTTTAAAAAAATCTATACAGGCAGAATACTTTTATCCAAACAGAATAATTCAGAGTCTTCCATGAGACTATCCTCCTTTTAAAGGGTTGGGAAATGTGTAGTATTTAAGCGGAATGAAATTACATGCACATATGGTTAAGCTAATTTATGTAGCCGTAACAGCGTAGTCTTCTTTTGCAGAAGTAAATGTGCACATTTAGACCAGAATGATGCTTCTTTTAGTGCAAGGGGAGTATTTCAAAAGGGATTCTATTCCCCAATTAAGGCTTCTGCACAGGAGGCAGCCAACACTGCAAATCCAATAACACTCACACAGCCTTGATGATGAGTGATCCAGAAGGTTTTAATACTTACTTATGTTGTGTTCATGCCTTCTCTCCCCTTCTGTTGGTAAGTCCCCATTTAGAGCAAAATTTTAACAATACGTTTTTCACATCTGCATTATCTAATATCAAATATGAGTCTCAAACTTGCAAATTCTCTTTTGCAAACTGGAGAAAAAATAACTTTGGGGCATCAGACAGCAGAAAAAAAAGGTAGACATTTTCTATTTTTCTCCCAGATGATACAGCAGAATACTGTGTTTTGCAAGAGATACAAATAATGGCTAATCATCCAATTCTCTATGTAACAGATCTCTTCATCACTGGATCTCCAGAAATCTACATTTGCTGAAAGCACAATCTCATTTTTTTTTCATATGAAAGTGTATTTATAATGCGTTAACTGTTACTCTGGAAGGTTAATTTAAATTAGAAAACAAGGAAGGAAATTAGAGAGGGGAAATCCTCTTTTCAGTTTTAATCAGAAAGTTTTATAATCAGCAATCAACAGGGAGTCTGATTTTCAGTGATTGTCTTGACATTCCTTACATTATTGAGAAGCAGAATTTTTAATTTTTTTTTTTTGTCGGTTTTTTGTTTTATTGGGTTTTCATTTCTTTTAAGTTTATTTTAAATTTTATTATTATTTTTCTTGGGGGAGAGGGGATATTATTGAGTATCTGTGTGAATATTATACTAATGTATTGTTTAAAATAAATTTTAAGTAATACTGAAAATAAGCCTCTTCCCAAAAAAATCAATTCAGAGCAATAATTATGTTGTTATTGAAAAAAATAATGTTGTGTTTAAATATGGTGGAAAAATATTAGTCTAAAGAAAAATACTCTGATTCTGAACATAAACAGTTTAGTGTCCTTCAAACTCCAGGATATATTAGTTTAGGGAGTAGTTAGATAAATAGTTGGGGCATGAATGGGAGAGATGAGAGCAGTGATAAAAAGCACAAGGTAGAAAAGAAACATATAATAGAGGAATTCCTAGAAGAATCAAAGAAAAGAAATATCAAAATGAAAAATAGGTAGAAGTCTTACCTACTCTTATTGACAGTTGGAAGCTGTTATGCTGAGTTTTTTCCCATTTCCTCAGTACTCTGTCAGTATCATACTACCTCTCCCTCTTTCAGGAAGTACCTGCCAGATGAGGTAAACTAACATCTGTTACTTTAAATTTTCAGTTCATGCAGTCATACTAGTGAGATCATTGTGCTATGATCACACTTGACTATACAGTGAGTTCCAAAGGAAACCTTGTAATTTATAAAAGCCTTAAAAATGATACAGATCTACATATTTAGTGTACATATTTATTTTCTCTGGGGAAAATAATCTGTGAAACATAAGTGTAAGAACAGTGGAATCGCAGGGTTTGCTGCAGTTCATGTTCTTTGATGAGTTGCATTTCAGTTGTGTTATTTATGCTATTCTAAGGTTGTTAGATAAGGATCTAACATATGAACTATGATCATGTCACTTCTAGGATTCACTTCTCATTACTAACTTTCTGAGATGAGATGAGTAGATACACTATTTGTCCTGGTAAATCCTTTGTAGAACAAAATTATATTGTTAACTTTATTATTATTATTTTTTTTAATGCAAATACATAGAATTAATGTGATTGAAATGCATCCTCAAACACTTCTAGAAAGGCACAGGATTTGTTTAGTTAAATAAAATAATTTACTTTTCAGAACAGGAGATTTCTTTATGAAACGTTTTGCAACTATGCTATTTATTTATTCTCAGTTATTTGCATTGCTCTCAGTCTTTTTTTTTTCTTTTCCATTGATACTATTCACCTAATTCATGAAACTACCACAGAAATTGTGTTTTAGAGCTGCAAACACGAAGTACTGTGTAATGGTGCTTATATTTTATGTCTGTTATAAGACTTTAAACTCACAAATGGATCCAATAAGGTCTATTGGACAGCTGTGGTGTAGGTTCAATATGTTTTAATTTTATATTAAAATTCTCATGTCAAAGTTCTTCTGTTGTTTTTTTCCTGCATTTCTCCTCTGGGTTGAATTACTACAACATACTTTCATTATATTTTCACATGATTCTGCCTACTTCAGAGAAAAGACCTAGATCTGTTATTCTTAAACATTTTGATAACATTTTCTGAAGGTTTTTTAACAAATATTTACAGCTGCTGCCTTTGAAACACATTCCACAGCTGTCAGCTCTTATGTATGATAAATGGATATTGCAATGCTAAGCACTTAGTTGAAAGCCCTAGATCTAGGGGCCAATATACTTGGCTTCTATTAAAAGCAGCATTACTAGACTTCCTAGTTTAAAATGTCCAGCTTATATTTACTGTGTGTCCTGGTTTGAGCCAGGATTAAGCCAATATTCCTTTTACGGATTTTTTTTTTTTTTTTTTTTTCCTTCAGCAAGCTTTCTTTTAACTAGTCACAGTGTGTTCTAACTAAAGCTGATAAGAGAGGAATGTTTTTCTAACTGCTGGAGCTTCAAGGTCGCACCTTCACTCTGCCGGCTCAGACACTACGGGGAGATCTGTGACCCCCCCATAGGAGGCTGAGTTAGACAGACAGCAAAATTGGCCAGAGATATTCCATTCCATATATCTATGTAAGCTCAGAGGAAGGTCAGAGATCACAGAAGACAACCTCCTTCCTTCTTCTTCCCTCCTCTTCCATCCATGACCAGCATGCGGGGAGGACTCCATCCATCTATCACCGTCGACCCCCAGGCTCGAGCTCTCCTGACCCTCATCACTCTCCGCTTTCTCCAGCAGCAGCTCCGGGATTTCTCGGGACTGTTACCAGATCAGGGGAGTGGTGCCGGAATTGCTAGGGGTGGGGGATGGGCAAGAGGCTTTTGCACATACCTGAACATATTTGTATATAATTGTATATAGTTTTTTATATAATTAGTGTTTAATAAAAGCTGTGTAGTTTATTTTTCAATCCAGCCAACTCTCTCTCTTTTTCTCTCCCTCCTTCCCTACCTGGGTGGGGGGGGGAGGAGATTGAGAGCATTGTTGTCAAACCTGAGTCAAATGGTGGCTTTAAGGGGAGTGAAATTGAAATTTCAAATGTGACCAACAGAAAAGAAAAGCAAAAAATGAAAAAAAGAAATTAACATAATTGTAAATATGTTGTCATGGTTTATCATTGGGCTGGCAACTAAAGAAGTGACAGATTGCTCTTTACTCGCCCCCTTCCCTTCCCTATAGGGAGAAGAGAGGGAATAAGAGAGAGAGATTCTTACAGGTTGGAAGCTAAATTACACATCTTCAATGAAACGGTAATGTTGAAAAGGAAAAGAATGAAATCTATACAAATATACACAGATATGTACAAATGCACTATTGCACCCCCTCAATAATGCTCACATCACCACCAAGGCTTCAGGAGGGTCTCTTCTGGTTCTGGAGCATGATATTGTTATATCTTTTTATATTTTTTTTTCAGAAATAAACAATGGCCTTGGGTCTGCATACCATAATCTCTAGCCCTAATACAGTGTCTAATCAAGCACTATCAGTCCTAGAAATAGGCACTGACTGAAAAATCTATTAATTTCAACAACTGCAGCTACTTAGAAGAGACTTAATTGAAAAGTAAAATCACCAGGCAGAAAATTGTTTCTGTCCTGGCTCAAACAGGGACACATGTAAATTATAATAACCATATTGTTATAACTACTGAGAAGAAATAAGAAAAATGGAGGAATGGAAAAAAAACCCACCAAACTTAGAGCAGAAATCACTAGTTGAAATAAATCTTGGAGAAGAAGAACCATTTCCCACACCATAAAACCATTTGTGGCTTGACCAGCTGTACGAGAAAATGGAATTTCTTTCAACGATACAGCAATATTAGGAAGTTAAAACCAATCATTACTTTGCTTTCAGTTTAATTGTTTGGGAGTTTTGTTTGCTTGTTTTTAGAAATCTAAACACCTCTGACTAAATATCAGAGTCTAATGTTTACTATATTTAGAATATATAGAGAAAAAATAGTGATGTAAAAACATCATTAATGTCTTCTCCATTCTCCCAACAACTCTTCATCTGACAGGTATAACAGCAGAAATTTTTGAGCCTGGTTCCATTGCTCTGAATATAGAACTTTAATACAGTAAAATAGGTTACCTGTATTTTTTTGTCTTGACAGTTCTTTGCGCAGATAACTTTCTCATTATAATTAGGTTTTAAGACACAGAATGATTACTTAGATTGTAAGATTTTCATTTCAGTTTTTTCCATGTATACACAGCACTTTTAATCTAAAAATCTCATTGTGGCTGGGATTTGCACACAATATTCTAGATCATACAATTGTCACAATAATTTGTTTGGACATAGTAGAATGAATAATTTAAAGCAATAAGGATTTTTTCTCCCAATTTTGTCTGAAGCAAATGGTTCAAAAAAGAAAAATACAATTTATATCCGAATAAATACTAGTGAATGTATGCTGCAATTTGAATAGCAGAGGTAACGTCTAGATGTGTGTATCTTTTCTAAATGAGTCTACACATCTAATCTTATTTTTAATAATTCTAATAGCATATAAATTTGTAATTTGCAAATATATATGCTTATATAGGAAATTTTATCAAAAACTTTGAAGTTAAGATACATGGTTGTAAGAGTCGATCAGATCAGTATTGTCTCAACATTGTCATCAGTGACTAGACCCCAAAACTGGACTAACATCTTACATGAGTTGGCAGTGCTTGCTGCAGATGCAGAATCCATGGAGAATGGACTGAGGTACAGATAGTGCTGGTACCTGGTGTGGGTCTGTTTTACTGGAGTAGTAAAGCGAAGAACTGCTGTCAAGGATGATGGATCGTGCTTGCTGTGCCAACACTGAGGAAGCCTCAGTTGAACTTTCCTCATTATAATGTTATCATAACAAAAAAACACACCTCCTGCTAAGAAGCTACCCACCTCCGAAGCTGGTCATGCCTCAGACACTCCTCTCTGGGCATGTGTGGACACTCCAGACAGGCGTCTTTCCTATCCTTTCTTCCTTTCTATCACAAGCCTCTCTACGGGCAAGACCAATAAAGTCATTGTATGTTGATAACTTAACTCCCTGGCCTGTTACCATTTCATATTTGCACTTCGGGATCACAGCTGTAATGAATCATCACGCATCCACTGAGGAGTGGACCGTGACAATGGTATAAAAATATCACAGAATCACAGACTTGTCATGATTGGAAAGGACCTCTAAGATCAACAAGTCCAATCATCAACACACAAAAAACCCACTACCTTGGCCCACTAGAGCATGTCCTGAAGTACAAAATCTACATTGCTTTTGAATACTTCCAGGGATGGTGACTCAATCATTTCCCAGGGCAGGCTGTTCCAGTGCCTGACCACTCTTTCAGTATAGAATTTCTTCCTACTATCCAATCTAAACCCAGGTATGGCCAGACAAATAAGAGAGGTATTATCCTGCTCTAAATAAACTCAAGAATTTTCAGACAACAGAGCAGAAAAGGATTCTTCTAAATCCATAAAATTTCAAGATTAAACAGAGAAAAAGAGAGACAATACCCACTTGACTGATATAAAAGAAGGTGAATATATAACTGTAAAGAATCTAGTGATAAGAGCACACTATGGATTTAAGTCTCTGACCAATTTTTTGTTTTTTATTTTTTGTACCAAAACCGGCAGCTTAATTAACCCTGTGCACAAAGAGTTTACCTAGTTATTTTGGAGGGTTCCATTCTTATTTCTGAATAATTATATACAAAATGGTTGCATAATAATTAAAGCTTTGTTGACATTGGAATACTTCTGTTAAGAACTTTCAATAAATAAATGCATTCTGGCAAAAATTTCTGATTAAGGATTTCCTGATTTGTACCAGCTGATAACCGTTTAGTAACATGCAAAGAGAAACAAAGCTGTGAGGTGTTGCTTCTGAAAGCAGTAAAAGTTACACAACACACTCTATCGATCTTTCACTGCATGAGCTCACCAGACTGCTCCCAGACACAAACCAGTTTGGGCTGAATCTGTTCAGGTGTCCAAGTGCTCACAATTGACACTGTTAGCTGCTATGGTAACTTGGTACCTCATATTAAATCATCTTATGTCAATATGGACAATAGCTAGACTGCCACTCTCTAGCAGCCAGAAAGCATCCATACAGCAAATTCACAGGTTTTTGTGAAGTGGAATGATCCAGGCTTCTCTTGGGGGAAAGATGCTAATACAAAAGAAGGGTATTATTTCTTCACAGAAATAAAAGTCAGGTACTTGAATGGGCTTCCCAGGCAGACGGTTGAGTTACCATCCCTGGAGGTGTTCAAAAAACATGACATGCTCTAGTGGGAGTGGTAGGTTTTTTCTGCGTTGACAGTTGGACTCAGTGATCTTATAGGTCTTTTCCAACCGTGACGATTCTGTGATTCTTTGATCTGTAATCAAACCATGATATTAGGACTGATGCAGATCCTATGTGCTGACTTGGACCCTAATTGAATATTTAAAAACCCAACTGGCATTGCAATGTGAGTTGCCATTTACCTGATTCTGTTAATTTCAGGACCAGACACCATATGGAAGGCAAAGATTTTAGAAGTTAGAAGAAATTAGAAAACTGCAGATCAGCCTGGGGATTTGATAAATTCACACAAGCTGCATAATGGCAAATTTAGGACAGAAAGAGTCAGCACATTTCCCAAAAAGAGAAAACACCTGTACACCTCTAAAAAGTTCTATCAGGGAAAAGAAAAGCAGAAGAAAGTGGAATAGGGAAAAAAATTCTCTTATTGTTGTAGTTGTTTTTCTAAGATTTTACTAAAGATTTAGTTCAAGGCAGACTTTTTACACAGCAGTACCTCTGTTGGCAGCATATTTAGTTTCCATAATTTGGATGGTTGCACGTGCTGTACTATTATATCAGTCCTCTGTGACTGACATGTCATTAGGATATGCACAGGTACTTTGACTTGTCTGCTGACTAAAGATATGGTTAAATGCCTTCTAGAGTAAAGCTGGTTTTGTAATCATGTGATTATCTCTCTTTTAATTAAATATTTGAAAGTAGTACAACTGAATTCCTCCTGTGTTCATTTAGTAATTAAAATAAAATCAAACCTGATATTTAAAAACAATTTAGAAACATTTTAGAATAAATTATTATTGAATGCACACTTTTTCTCTTTAAGCCTGCATGGGATGCAGGTTTTGCTTTTACCTTGGAGGGATCTTCCAAAGCAAAGTATGTGACAGCAAAATGTTTCATTTTATAACACTAGTTTTCCTGTTTGTTATTCTTCCTTTCTAACCAAACACTCACAAGTTCAACCCTTACTTGACTTCGGGACTTAACTGTGGATCTTGAAGATTTTGTCATTGGACTTTGGGGAAAAATGACTTGCAAGATTAGCAGGACTGGAAAAATGAACATCTGTTGGCAAAATGAACAGCTGCGTGGCTGATTTCCATTATGAGTAATGTGCTACTAAGCATTTTCCTCACAAGTAGGTTTCATTGCAATCAGGATACTCTACTAATTAATGTTCTTTAGAGACTTTAGAATCTTGACTAGAATTAACAAGCAAACAGCAAACAACAAACAAAACCCCAAAATAAAACATAGGGATGTATTTTTCCCTGAGTCCTTTATTACAATCTTTCATTGTAAAAATAAAATATATCTCTTTGCACTACCTATTTAGCGTTCTTGATATTCTGCTTTTTTTCAGGAATTTAATTCATTCTTCATCCTATGAATGTTGACAGCAATTGGTTTTACTTATTTTATGTATGATTCTGAAACTTCCAGTGGAAGAAAGGAGGTTCTTTTCATCAAGGTTCACAAAATAATGAATTACTTTTGAGTAAGATGAACATTTGTCTTTAGGTGAACTCTGGAGCTATATGTCAACCTCTGAATTCCCCCAGCAAGAAAAGTTATTCTTTCATCATATTTTTGTGGCCTCTTGTGAAGAGGGCATCTTGCTGCAACAGGTAGAAATGATAGCCTAAATAATTATTATTTACTTTTTAAAGTTAGAATAACTTGAAGTTAAGACCAGCAGCAAAGAACAAATCTACGCACCACTTTCAGTGGTTTATTAAAAATCAGCTAATTACTCTGCAATTGTGTGACTAGTGGAGTCCCTCAGGGGTCGGTACTGGGACCGGTGTTGTTCAACATCTTCATCAACGACCTGGATGAGGGTATAGAATGTACCCTCAGCAAGTTTGCTGATGACACTAAGCTGAGAGGAGTGGCTGACACACCAGAAGGCTGTGCTGCCATTCAGAGAGACTTAGACAGGCTGGAGACTTGGGCGGGGAGAAACATGATGAAATTCAACAAGGGGAAGTGTAGAGTTTTGCATTTGGGGAAGAACAACACGATGTCCCAGTATAGGTTGGGGGTTGACCTGCTGGAGAGTACTGTAGGTGAAAGAGACCTGGGGGTCCTGGTAGACAGGAGGATGACCATGAGCCAGCAATGTGCCCTTGTGGCCAAGAAGGCCAATGGCATCCTGGGGTGCATTAGAAAGGGTGTGGTTAGTCGGTCAAGAGAGGTTCTCCTCCCCCTCTATTCTGCATTGGTGAGGCGGCATCTGGAGTATTGTGTCCAGTTCTGGGCCCCTCAGTTCAAGAAGGACAGGCAACTGCTGGAAAGAGTCCAGCGCAGAGCTACTAAGATGATTAAGGGAGTGGAACATCTCCCTTATGAGGAAAGGTTGAGGGAGCTGGGTCTCTTTAGCTTGGAGAAAAGGAGGCTGAGGGGTGACCTCATCAATGTTTACAAACATGTAAGGGGTGAGTGTCAGGGAGATGGAGTTAGGCTCTTCTCAGTGATGACCAGTGATAGGACAAGGGGTAATGGGTGTAAATTGGAGCATAGGAGGTTCAAGGTGAATATCCGAAAAAAATTTTTTACTGTGAGAGTGACAGAGCACTGGAACAGGCTGCCCAGAGAGGTTGTGGAGTCTCCTTCACTGGAGACATTCAAAACCCACCTGGATGCATTCCTATGTGATGTACTCTAGGTGACCCTGCTCTGGCAGGGGGGGTTGGACTAGATGATCTTTCGAGGTCCCTTCCAACCCCTAGGATTCTATGATTCTATGATTCTATGCAATTTCAAGAAAAATTTGGTGCCTGTTTTGTTTGTGCATTGATATATTTGGTATGTTTGCAATTGTGGGAGGAGAAAAGGATGGCCAATTACATTCACGTATATGAAAAATAATTTTGTGCACCCATATATAATGCCAGAAAGTGATAGCTTGAACTGCAGATTGGACTTGAAATGTTACTTTGAAGAAAGAGAAGAAAGCTTCTACAAGCAGATATTTTGCTGTCAGCATCAGGCTTCATTACCAGCCAACACAAGGACATCTGGTGTTACTTACCACATTGTAGGAAATCGTATCTAGTCTACAGTCACTAACCCAGACTGGGTGTCCCTTAGAGTCTGTGTCTCACTTCCCAACTATGGAAAGACAGGTTGTAGGTTGTAGTGTTCTTCAAATGTCAGCAGAGACCTCTGATCAGACAACAGATCCATGCCTGTGATAGTGAATTTAACACTTGTAAACGTGTGCTTATTGGACTGTTTTTACTTTCCATGAACACGATATAAAGCCAAAGACCACATAAAATTGTATACTCTTGACTGAAAATTTGTTGTGATTTTTCTCTTAGACAACAGATTGCATACAACAGCTGATTTAATTTCAGAGTTGCTAAAACTGTGTACAAGCTTCTATATGCATGTAGGCCCCTTTGGCTATGTTATTTATAACACTTATTATAACACTTATCACAGTGCTCTTATGATCTGTTATACCAAAACATTTAATATTGGTATCATGATAATTTGCATTTTCATTGTAATGGAACATGGATTTCCATATTTTTTTATAGTGGCTGCTTTAAAACAAACAAGTAAGCAAACAAACAAACAAAATCCACAAAAATACCCTAAGCAACATCAGCAGCAAAAGCCCCAAAGTGTTCTTTGCAGAGCATTCAAGCATAATGATTCTTGGTTTTGATTGACTGATTGAGTAGTATTGAGATAAAAGGAGGCAGATACTGACAATAACACATCATGAAGTGGAAGTCAAAGGATGTTAGAGTAGCAAAACTGATTGAAATCTTTTATAGTGACAGTACTTTCATTACTCTTTAATTTCTTCACCGTTTGTACTTTTAAGTAGCTCTCCCTCATCTATAGTATTACTAGTTTTATTTTAATTCTTCTTCTCAATTTCAAGATTTCTGTAAATTCACTGATTCCCTTCTCATAGGAATGTGTACAGAAAATATTGAATTGTATTACTACATGAATGTAAAACCCTTGTCATTTTCTCAGACATACTGACAAAATATTGATTTTATGTTGCATATAAAGGATATAGAAGAGTATATGGGACATTTAACAGTACTTTTGAGAAGATTCTGTTCATTTAAAAGATTACTACCATTACCTAAACATAATAAAATATGCTATAAATATTAAAGTAAAGCATCAAAATGTTACAGCACAAAATGGAGAACTAGTTTCACAGCTGCTTGCAAATTACACTATTTCAGTGTAGAGATAGACACTTTCATTTTGCAAGAGAAGAGACTGGCTGTGTAACCTCTAAGTGCTCAGATCTAGACATTTTGAAAAGTTACTAGAAACTCAGAAATGAAGTTATATTAATGCTGTAAATCCATGTGGAAAGACATGAAAAAAAAATTGAAAGAAGCAACAAAACAATTTTTTGGAAATAAATCTAAAAACATATCAGAAGTTTTAGAGAATTAAACCTCACTATGTATTTCAGCCACTCTGTTTCCCCAAGAACTGCATATTGATCTTAATTTAGATCCATGAATTACCAAAATGAGTAGCTGCTTTAGGAATACTGAGGCAATTGTTCCAGAGTTTCCCATTGTTTAAAGTTAACCATATCAAATGGCTCTGAAAATAATTTTGAAGAAATTTTTACTTTCATAGGAAATACTTAACTACCTATCTGGCTGAAGGGTAAAGTAGTTCAGTTTTCAATCAACAGTGTAAAATTTCTAAAGCATCTGTTTTGTTTTAAGCTTAGTTTCTACAGATATTCTTTTTTAGTTTTTGGATCTGTTCAGTAAAAATGAGTTGAACATAAGCTCAAGCACAGATATACTGAGAATAAAGTATTTTTTGTCAGAATCTGAACAAGATTGGATACCTGCTGTGAATCTGGGGAACAGATAATTGAAATATTTGTCTTTGAATTGCATAAAAATGTTATATTTTGTTTTCTTGTTCAACTGTTCACATCAGTTTATCTTTCTTTCTTTCTTTCTTTTTCTTTTTCTTTTTTTTTTCCAGGGCTTGAATAACCTTATTATATATTAAAAGAAGAATTCTTATGGTTCTCTGTTTTGACAGAGAGCAAATTACTAAAAACATAGTTGGTTTTCCATATTTTTCTTTTTCTCATTGTGTAGTTGAGGATAGCTTCTCTTGTCTGTGTATGACATTGCCTAACATATTTATTTGCTTTTTGACCTGAATTTGTCATTTGCAGCTGTTTTTTGTAGACACTTACACTGCATAATTAACAGTTTCACATCCCTTTAATAATCAAAGTGTTAAATAATTGTGAACTGCGTGCTTCAGCTTTGCCCTCTGTTTATTAGCATTTGCTAATCTCAGTATGAATGCATGAAGCTTCTTTCTCCAGAAGTTATTAACATCACCTAGTTTCACAGTAGTGACCAAAAAGGAGTCAAATCCTTGTAACTGTTCTGATTTAGTTTATAAAGTTGACAACATTTAAGTAATGTTTCCTAAGGGAAAATTTACCATTTATTCTCATGTTGCAGATGGTGGCCACGTTATAAGTAGGATACAAAAATATATGCAGAACAATACATGCAGGTCAGATTGTAAGGCCTTGAGGCTTTCTAGAAACCTATATAACTCTCTAAGAGAACTGAAGTCTGCTCTAAATGCCATTGCTAAACCTAAAGAAAGTCAACCAAATCCCAAGGGATTTTGAGAACATAAAAACAATAAAGTACATCATAATACAGAAGAATCACAGATATGCAGGTATTTCCACATTTCATAGGGATTAGTAATGCCTCCTCAAATGTTAAATCAAACTATTACTGAAAATTTTAGGGCATATTTGAGCATTAACAGCTAAGGCACATAATTCCATATTTCTTCTCAAAAAGATGAATCTAGTCCTTATTTAATTTATTTTTCTACTGTTCTTGAGTTATCAGTCACTTTTGCCAAGCTGAACAGTGTTCTGAAGTACTAATATGGTTACTTTTCTCATGACTGGATAGTATGTTTTCAGGTTGGGTTTTGAAAATTGATTTACTTGGTCTCAGTTTTACAGAAATCTACATATTCTGTGACTAATTATGCCTATTTAAATATTATAATTAGAAAAAAATCTCCTTTCTTTCTCATCTGTTGTAATGTGAGAGGAAAGTACCAGATAATTGAGAATTAGACTCTACTTTTTCTTTACAATATGAAAAGTGAGAAATTCCTGAAGAAATTATTTTCAGAGATGATAAGCAGTGAATTTTACCATATTTGAAAAGGTAGCAAAGCATATTCAGCTAATAGGAACATTACTTTGAAGTGGATCCTAAGCAGCAAATAACAGTAGCAAATATCAGCTTCTTATTAAAACTTATATGCTCTTAACTCACTGCCCAGAATAAATGATAAGTTGATAAATAATAAGCTGATAAAAAACTGAAACCAAGAAAAACTTATCATGGCTCTAAAAGAACTCAGCAGTTAAATGTCTTGGCCGAGAAATTTCTTCCGAATTTTTAAATCTTCAGATTTTTACAGAATGTAAATAAAATATTCAAATTAGAACACTACGGCACATATTTGTGTTCTGTTTTTGTCATACTTTGCCTATGGACAATCCGTAGACAAGCTTGATTTCTTCACATCTTAGTTGATATTGTCCCTCTCCCTCATTGCCTATTTTGGAGTTCTCAGAGGAGAAAGACAGCACAAAGGTTTCTGTTTACCAAGTCTAGACATACCTATTCCTTGTAGACTGTATTTATACTTCTTGTACTAATTACAGAAAATATCAATACTTTGGTTGAAAATTACCTCTGTGATGTCTTAGTATGGGTCCATGAAATCATAACTTCTCTCCTGAAGGTGTTAAAGTTATTATATTTTTTAGGTGTCTGACTTCAGAGATAATGGGGATTTCTTCCTCAGGGTAGCTTATTCACTTTAGATTTTCTTTATGTAAGGCAATCAACAATAAATAGAATCTCATTATTTCTCTTATCCATCAGAAAATAATCACTTTATTTCTGCTTTCACAAAAGATTCTTTCACCATTGTATCTTTCTGTTTTGTTTTCTTTCCTTCTGATCCCTACTTAGTAGTGGCAAATCATAAAATTAGAATTAAATTGAATGAGAATGAAACAAAGAGAAATCCAAATTGAATGCACAAAATCAGCATCACTAGATCAAACTTGTGGTGATTCAACTAAATTATTTTTCCTCACACTTGATATGGAATTACACATCCATAAGTATTTCAATTACTGTAATTTTTTAAAAAATAAATTTTGTGATATCTCATAGAATATTTTGTAATAAACCCACAGCAGTTCCAGAATTAGTGTTAGATAAATTTCTAGAATATTAAAAATAAAATAATCTTCAGTAGTAATAAAAAGGGGGAATGATTTAAAGTGTTCTTTAAAAAGGAATGCCATAATGGTAATGTAGTACACCCTGCATTTGTAAATAAGTATCTTCTTTCTGAGCAGAGTGAAAGTGGAAGTAATTTTTTAAAAGATCCATTAAGAAAAAAGTATGACAAAGTATCCATCTTACAATTTAATTCTCTTAAAATGAACTCATTATATGCAAGAAAATAATTTCTTAAGGGAACTCCAATAAACTTTTTAGGTTTTTTTCAAAACATTCTTGAGCCCCCAAATTATTACCCACCACAAGCTTCATTTGCATTGAAAAACCTTTTGCTCATATTCAAACAAAATCTAAGTTGTGGTGATTAAGTTTATGTACTACTTCAGATATCTTTGAGAGGTTTTAAAATCAGATTTTAAAGAGTCTATAGCAATACTTAGAAATTTTGCATTTTTAGGAAAGAAAAAATTGATCCTTTGGTAAAGAAGATGGATGTCATGGGAAAGTTGTTTTCTTCCATTTTATTGGAAATGCATAGCTCAAACTGGTCTCCAGAAAATATATATTAATTTTCTACTGCTTTTTTTTTGCTACAGTTACATATTTTCTTGTAATTTAGAACAGCTCTGATGAAAAAGTGCTTTCACCTTTGAGATTACCTCTTTTGGGCCATTGTTTGTTTTTTATTTGCAACTCTGTCAGCATGCTGTACAGTTCATGCAAAAGGGAAAAGATTGAATATAAAGCATCTCTGTAAAAATTCTGAAACTATATTCAGTTTTCAAACCATTCTTAGTCTGAGTATGAAATTTCTATATTGCTTCATTATTTGTATATATTCATTAAGTGTTCAAGTAAACACACTTGAATGTATGAATTCTTTACATAATACAGAACACTTATGAATTTGTTTTTCTTCTAATATAAGTTTTGTGATTAGAAATCCACTACAGCACTGTACACTTCTGTGTCTTTATTCTCAGTATCTCTGATTTCTACTTGAATGTCATAACTGGGCTTACTTTTGTTTTTATTTTGAAAATAAGGTGATATAACTCACTTTCTGTTTCCCTCTTACTATCATTTTTTCCTACTAAGGAAAATAAACCTAGAATAGACTTTCAGATACTTTAGAATTTATTTTCCATTTTCCTTCATCTTTAATCCTGCCAGTTTGCAATAATGGAACATGGATCTCATCCTTTGCTACTCACCTTTTGTTGAAAACCTTTCTTCTGCATTTTCCTTGTATTATAACATACTATCTGAGAGATGGACTATTTGAGGCCAACTAAAAGACAAGGGTCCAACAACAAACCACTAACAGTTGCTGCTTTTCCTTGTCATGCTTCAAGGATGTGAGACAGAATTTGTCCTCAGCATCACATCAACTGTAAGAACAATAACCTTATCTTAGGTATCGATTTTTCTGTTGCATTGTTCTCATGAATGAGGATTTTTTTTTTTTTTCTTTCCTTTAGGTATTTAAGTTATTTCTGCTTTAATGCATTCCCAACGAAATTAACATGTTTTTCCAAGGAAAAAAATTGACCAAAACCTCATTTCAAAATTTAAAATCTCACCCTTGGGGAATTTTTTCACTAACCTTGCTAGAAAGTGTAATTTTTTGTATCATACACAAGGAGCACAACGGAAAATAAAATTAGTGCATTGAATTGAAGTGCATGCATATTAAAGAATTCAACATTTTCTTTTAATTTCTACTATTTTATACCTCCAAGTTCATCTACATGAATGTCAAAGCTCTCATCTTTTGTAGAATGGTTGCGCTGTGATAAAATATGCAAAAGAAATTTGATTTATCCTAAATTGATTATCCTTGCCAAATTTTTTACTAGAAAGAAGGTTGTAAATATTTACATTATTTTCTAAGTCACTTTTTCCATCTTGTCAAATGAATTGTATACTTACTGAAGCAATGATCAGAAGAACAAATAAGAGAGCAAAGATATTCTTCACCTTCGATACATATCTGTCCCAATTATTCATATTCATACATGCACTATTATTGCACAGGTTTCATGGTGAGAAATATATTTCATTAACACTTTACTAACACTTCAGATACCCTTATTTGATTAAAAACTGAGAAGTGGAACACTACATGAGTTACGCTTCTAAAATTCTTCTGATGTTCTGTTTTAAATTTTTTTTTCTTTTCTTTCTTTAATTTTACTATTTTTCCCTTTCTGGAGGATTATTGTAGTAGTAACTGTTTTCTCACAGTATTCCTGAGGCAAACATAATGTTGCCTGCGGGTTTATTTTAAGGCTGTGTTGAAACAGACCATTTGAGTCTTTCCTGGTGTAATTTTTTTGCATAGTCACCTATGGATATACATCTGTAAAATAGATTCCTATGTAGTTCCCAATCAGAAGTTTCCAAGCTTATTTTTTTCCTTATGTAAATAACATTTATTAATTTCTCCTGTGTAACAGCTGGTTTTATTCTCTAATAAAGGAAAGTGGAAAGAAAGTGAGAAGATATTATATTAAAAAAAATCCATTTATTTATAAACTTAGTGAAATATCTATATAAATTGCTCTGCATAATTAACTAAATAAGTTTACTGAATTTAAAGTACTTCTCTGTCTATTTAAGACATGGCAGGAAAAATAATGCAATTTGAGTATTAGGAAAAAAAATGCTATTTGGAAGTTATTCTTTCTTAGCTTTTCTTGATTCCCCCAGTTTATGTAAGCTTGAGCTAATGGCATTGGAAGAATTATCCACTGTTATTGGGGGATAAATCCACCACCATCTTTACAAATCTATGAAAACTCTTTTGATAAGATCCATAAAGATTCTAAAATGTGGAATGTTGAAGGTTGAGAAAGGAACAACTCAATGAAAGAAGAGTATTTTGAATACTAGGATATTTTCCTTTTTTTTTTTTTTCTTTTTTTTTTTTCTTTTTTTTTTTTTCTTTTTGCCATGGAGAAAAAGGAGGTTTGGATTTAAAGAACGGGTACGCTTTGTAATCAAGGAGCCAAATCTTTTTGGGTTGCAGAAGGCAGAGATAATGATCTGAAATGCTGAGAGTATATCCAAATCTTCCCACAACAAAAGCAAATTCACACAGAACTTTATAAGTGTAATTTATTAAAGGCTTGTGTAATTTTATATATATATATTTTTTTTTAAGATTGTGTTATCTCTTTCTCTCAGATATATTGCAGAATTCTATGAATAACAATTTTTGAACTAAAGGGCTCTGTTTTTTTCCAGGATTTTGCAATCAGAACTTAGTTAGTCACTTAAAATGCTAATTCATTTTTAGGAAAACAAGATCAGGGATTCCGTATCACTCAGAGATTAAAATTCAGTGTAAATTAACTCATAAAACAACTTCTGTTTTTTTGTTGTCTTTGTTTTTTTAATTAAGAACTGTCACATTTTGCTACTTCCAGTGATACTATCTCAACATCTGCAGCTGGGACCCTTTGCCTTCTATTAAAAAAAAATAAAAAAACCCCAAAATTTAATGGATTATTTAGCTGTAATGCAGTTTTGTAAACAGAAATTAGAGGTCCAGAGCTGTTGGCACATAGCTGATTCCATAACAGAAACTTATGCTAAGGTTGAGAACTGACTGCAGGGCAGGAAGTTATACTTTGGAAAAGAGTGTAGAAAATACTCCAGGGCTCCAGGAAAATACTTTGGGCTCTGGATGCAGTTCAATTTATATATACTTCAAATAATTAAAAAAAAATATATCTTATTTTAGCATTATAAAGCTCTCAGTAGTTTTGAATAACCATCAGTCAATTTTATTTGTTTTTCTTTGTATTTTAGGCAACCCTCAGCTTTCCGGTAAGGAACAGTTAATAACTGAAAAAAAAATTCTGTGATTCATGGTACACGTCTAAACAAATGCCAGAATATGAGACAACAAAAAGAGAAAACAGAAGAAAAGGCTTATTTTCAAGAGAATGTGCATTATTCACCTCTAGCAGTGAAATGTTGGAATTCAGAGCATTTATATTTCAGTATCCTCTATAAACTACAAATTTTTGTTCATCTGTTTTTGGTCTCATGTATTTTCCTTTTTTGTCCTCATGCAGTCAACAGTTTTAGAGGCTGAAGATTATAAAAAAATAGTCCTTCCAAAACCCCTCTGAATCAGTCTTTAAAAGTAGCTGTTTTCCCTAACAGAAGATAACAAGATTAATTACAGTGATTTGATTTGAAATGGAACATTACTTGACATTTCCAAATAGATATTAGAAATGTAGGGACCCTATTTCCTGTGTTAGTCCTAGATTTTTATCAGTTGATTCTCCTTTCAAGCTCAAACCAATAGTTTTTTGTAACCTGGATTTGTAAATTTTTGTCTCAGAGCAAATATTATGATAATCTAGTCTGTCTACGTGAATAATACAGGCCATAAAATTTATTTCCGGAATTTCTTATCTCTCATGTATTCGTTTGGTGATCATTTGAAACTGCACATGCTATAGGTAGACTTAACAGCCTTAGATGTCTTCATGCCTCTTTTAAGACTAAAAACAATGTGATACATAGATATACAAGCACGGATTACCGAATGCATGTAGACTGGATCCATCATGCCATATGTAAGTTGCTTGTTAACTTGAATTTCTGTTAATCTTCTACTTTCTTAGTTATTCATGGTACGTGCTGCCATGCTATCTTGTGATGATGCTATTTACAGTTTAGCATGAGATCTGAAGGTGGCATTTTCTGTAAATAATGGACCTCATTTTTTCAAGCTAGGACGACAGAAATATTTCTCTTTTTACTCTTTTTTCTTTTTGCTTTTTTCCCAGTATTATGTAACATGGAATAATATAAAAATAGCTATGCGCCATCTGGTCACTGCTTAACAATGATGTGTCTGTTTATGATGTCCATTTTTCTGTAGAATTAAGTAACTGTTACTATATATAAACTTTTATAAATCTTGAAATAAAATACAAATCTCCACCAAATTCAGAAGAAATAAAATAAAAAATCAGAATCAGAAGAAAGCTATAGCGACACGGGAGTCTGCTCTGAAAGCAAGTATTGGAATTGTGCTAGAAAAAAGGAAAGCTTGACAGCCTGGACAGTGAAACAGGGTTTGAGTCATATATTATGACAGGTAGAACAGGGAGGGAATAGATTACTGGGAGAGCACCAATTAATGGCCACAGTAGCTGAAAATCATATTTCTGCTTGGAAATAATAGCATCCTAAGAGCATAGTTTTAAAAATTAAAATATGAAGAAGCATTTCAAATACAATTCAGTGAGTTTTATGCAAAACACAATGAAAATTCCAGAATTACAGGCTCTTTTTATTTTTTCTGTCCAGAGAAAAGAGGAAGAAACTCTCTAAAGTTACTGGAGACTTTTTTATTGTCTTTGATATTTTATATAAACCATCACACTCTGGTAAGTAGAAAATGCTAAAGGATCTTTCTCCCTGCTCTCCTTTCCTGGTAATAAGGAAGACAAAACATTTTTCTTTTTGAAGAATCTTTCTCCTTTGGGTTACATCTACATAAAATGAACACTCTCACCTAAAAAAAATGTGCAACCAAAGTATACTTGGTGTCTTGACAGTTGTCTTGACAGCATCATGGATCTGTATCATACTGTGACTTTTCAACTGAGGAATTATTTTGCAACAAGCTAAGTCTTATAATTTGTATTCTTAGTTTATTTTTCTTTTTTTTTTCTTGCTTGTGCTAAATTATGACAAATGTAAATTTTGGTCTTTCTATACTAATCTAATATAAATGTGTCCATTTTAGGAAAATAATCTATTTTTCAATGATTGGAAAAGTAATATTCACAGAAATCAGAGATTAAATAAAAATGAAACCAAGTGGCTTGGTGTCAAGATTTAATGCTGGGCAAACAATTAAACAAATACATACTCTCTATTAATGCTTCTCCCTCCTAGAAAGGGAAAGAGAATAAAGGAGAGAGACTTACAGATTGGAAAGTAAATGGCACCACTTTAATGAAATGATAATGAAGGGAACGAAAATCATATACAAATACAGACAAAGCCAATACTGAATTCCCCCCTGTAATAATGCTCATGTGACCACCAATGCTGCAGGACAGGCCCCAGGAAATGTCTGGACTGCACTCCTGGAGTGAGAAGCAGACAGAAGCTGGATGCAAGAATGCAGAGATCAGGATCAAAGGTAGATGAATGGAAGGCCTCCTCCCAGGATGCTGGCCACAGACATAGAGAGCTTAACCTTGTGATCCCTCAGATTTATACTGAGTCTGATACTTATAGGATGGAATATTTTGTATGGTTCATTTTAGGTTACTTATCTGGTCCTCTCCTCCTCACAGAAGGGTCACAGTTTTGACACCTTTTCCTCTCTTTCATTTCTGGCACACAAGAAGTTTAGAAGAACCCAGCAATGACCTTGGTTCTTCATATAATTCTCCAGGGATAACTATAAACATTAAGCCTAATCAGTCCTAGAAGCAGACGCTCACTGAAAAAGATGCTGATAATTTCAGCAAGTCTCATTACTTAGAAGAGATTTAACTGAAAAGTAGAATTACTAGAAAATTGGTTCTGTCCTGGCTCAAAACAGGACACTTGGGAAAGGATGAGAATAAAACTTTTGTAGCACAACTGTGTTATACTGATTGAGGAAATAATGCATTTGTAATAAGAAAGCAGGTTGTACTGGTTTGGTTTGGTGTTTGTTTTTTTTTTTTGGTAGTGGGTGAAGATCCCCAGGAGTGGCTCTGGTAAGAAGCTGAGAAGCTCCCCCTGCTCCAAAACCAGCCAAGGAACCATTAGAGGGACAATAGATGCACCTCTGCAATTAACTTACAACAGAACTGAGATAACACCTGAGCAGAGGAGCACTTAAAGGACAAGAGCTGTACTGGAGAGCAAGAGTGGTGCTGGTGGTTGGGGAAAAAGAAGGTGCCCTAGCAGAAGTTTCCCTGCAACCCATGGCAAGATGGCAGCTGTCCCCCTGCACTCGTGGACGAATGTGGTGGAACAGTTCACGAAGGCACCAGGAGGGGTGAACTTGGCCAGTGGACTTGCATTTTGTGGCCATTGGATTTACTACCAGTGGACTCTGATTACACAGCTTTGGAAGACCCCAGCACCAGGGGAGGTGGCTGTTCCTGAAGCAGCCCGTGACTCTGTGAGAAGCCCACACTGGAGCAGCTCTGGACCTTGTGGGAAGGAATCATGAAAGAAAGGTTCGTGGAGGACTCTCTCCCATGGGAGGGACCCTGTGGGGAAGCAGGGGAGGACTGTAAGGAATCCTTCTTCCTGAGGAGGAAGGAGCAGCAAGAACTACCAGCCTGTGAACTGACTCTAAACCCCATCCCCTGTCCCCCTGTGCCGCTGGGGGGAAGGAGGGAGAGAAGTCAGGAACAAAATAATTTGGGCCTGGGAAGAAGGGAGAGGTGGGGTAACATATGTAAGCACTGCTCTTAGTGTTCTCTGTCTCTTGTGTGTGTTGAGTAAGTGGCCATGGGGCTGGTTCTTTGTTGTCATTTTGGGTCCAAACCACGACACAGGTGTATAAAAAAAGTCCAAATGATTAACATGAAGTGTTCAGCAAAAGTTAAAAGCATCACATGATCAGGCTGAAAGTTCACTAAAGAAAGCTTGTTAAAGAACACTGAAAAGAATATTGTTAGTATAAAGAGGCCTATTCTCACAGCAATTGGAAAGCTGCAGGTGAAAGGTAAGTATGTTGCAACAGATGGAGAGGAAGTATATCTTCAATTTTCAGCTTCCTTCTGTCTTCTTCCTCATCTTTCTACATCATCATATTTTTTTCCAGAGATACATTATACAGTAAAAAAAGAGCTGTACTTTACTACTGGTGGTAATACTACTCCTAATTTTCAAACATTCTTCCCCTCTAAATTCTTGATTTTCTGAAGTTTGGTTCTTCATTGTCCCCATATCCACCGACTTTGGAATATTTTGAGCCAAAGTCCAGATGCAAGTTTTGAAATGTCACCAAAACTCAATATATGCATTGTTGTTGATAAATTCTGAAGCAGCAATAAGCCTAGTGTTTCATTACTGATCTAAGGAAGTTTTCCCCTTGGGACAAATGTTGCCCCTGAGGAGCACCCCTATCTCTGTATGGTGTGAGCTCAGATTTTTAATCTGGTTTTCTGGTTTTCTGGTTTACCTCTACCAAGTTTGTACTTGAGTTCTATTAATTGATATTTTACATGACAATGGACACTGTACAGTAAACAAACAAGCCAGACAACCAGCCAAGTGCTGTAATACAGTCTGTATTATCGGCTCAGTAGGTCAAAACTTGTGAGGACCATCTCTGGACTAAGGACTATAATTACCTAAATGCTCTTTCCAGCAATGCTTTGCTTCTCTTCAAATGCTCTTGCTATACCACAGATTATGTCATCAGCTGAAAGGCCTTTCAGGTACTGCAGATAAGGATAGAGTACACACATGCTGTTTATACACTACATGATAAAACTGAGCTCTTACAACCATGTTGATATTCATAAAAAGTGAGATAATCTTATTAGCCAGAGGTAGAAGGTGCTACTGACTTATTTTTGAATGTTTGTGGTCAGAGATATAGTGTTCACACTCAATTATATTATTCAAACACTTGGGAAAGAGGGTAGACAACCTTAGAACTGTGTAATAAGCAACCTTTAATATTTCTTTCCCCTGCTCTGACATGTTTGCAGTGTTCAGTTTAACCAGCTGTACTCTGTAATCAATGGTCTCTTCATTTACAGAAGCATCTGATAATCATTTGTTTTAAATTATTAGACAGTCATGCAGGGCTTTGAGTCATCTGCTACTCACAATGCAGCACATGAGAACTCAGAATATTGTCAAGGTTGCTCACAGTGTTGAATAAATTTCAGTTAATCACCAGCTAATTAACCAAGTGACATCCCTACCAAGTTAAGAACATTATTACATAAATTATTAAATAACTAACAAACTGTTCTGATCATTCAAAAAGACCTCTTAATAGCAGCACACTGTTATTTCAGCACTTTTTGTGGAAAGTAACAGCCATAAAAATTGAAGACAGGAATATACAATCCCTTCCTCAAGCTTCTAGTCCCACTTATTTCCCGTAATTACACAACGTATTTTGGCTGTCAGATCTTTCCAAACAAATATTTCATGATCTATTACATACCAGGAGCTCTGCTAAATGGGAAAGAATGAAAGATTCCTGAATTTCTCATGTTGAGAAAGTGAAAGTTTTATAATACTTCAATATTATATAGGTAACCCTTGTCTGAGACCCCTTAGTCAGGTGGTGCTGACATACATAGCATCCTTTAACAGCAGCTTGCTTCTGATTTCCAGGTAGCATGCTTAAGCCATCTAATTCGGTAAAAGCTTAAGTAAATGAAGCTTCCAGTTTCATTAGGACTGACTGTTTATTCACTGGCAGCATTTAGGAAGGATGAGGAAAACCTATATAATGACATATAGTAATACATAACCATGAATGCCTCTGCTTTTTCATCCTTTCTCATTCCTGTGTAACTTCAGTCTACTAACAGCAAGGTAGAGTGAAAAAAAGAAAGCCTTGACACTGAGTAAGTCCTGCTCAGCAGTACCCAAAAACTGGTGTATATCAACTGCTTTAGTCACATACCCAGAACATAGCACAATACTTAGATACCAAACTATTTCATAAACTCTCAGGTTACTGTCTTAGCAAGGGTGTAATGGTTTAACTCAGGATGGACAATTAAATGGGCAAAAATAATACTCTCAATCCACTCCCTCTCCTGCCTAGGTAGAGAAATGAGAGAGAGAATAAGGAGAGAGACTTTCTGGATTGAAAACTAAACCAGACAGCTTTAGTTAAATACTAATGATAAAAGAAAATCCCTGACTTTATACCAAGTCCTACATAAATATTTGGATCGAATACTTTGGTTGGTCAGTTTTGCCATCTGTCTAGTCTACTCTTCCCTAATGAAGGGTTGCAGATACGAGTCCTCTGCTTTAGAAGAGTCTGAAGCACTAGATTCAACAAGCAGAACAAAGTGTCCTTGGTCTCTCAGCAGTATCTACAAACACTGAGTGTTATCAGTCCACCAGCTGGAAAACCTGTTGTGTTACTTTCAGCAAGTGTGCTGCTTAAAAGAGAGTTCACTGAAGAAAAAAAAAAAAAATTCAATGAAAAGAAACCTGCCTTCAATCTGTCTCAAACCAGGACACAAGGCATAAGACAAAAGTAGTGCAATCCAATGATGGCAATAACAACTAGAAGTTAAGTGAGGATTCAATTTTCCACCAAAAAAGTGAAATAGAACTTCCTTGAGTAAAACTAGTGCAGAATAGGCCAGTTTTCTCAGAAGTATCTGTCACTGTTTTCTGCTATATCCTGGTAAATATTGTAGATTACATAGTGTGTATATAAATAGTGAAATTCTAATTATCTGAGGGTGCATTTATTAAAACAACAATTTATTGTATGATTATTACTGTGCACTTCAAATTAGTGCAAAAAATACAGCATGGTAAAAGAAGAACAAACATTCTTACATAAGAACATAAATGTTAGTTAGGAAAACAAAATTAAAGAACTTACTTTGGTATTTTTATAACAAGGACTTACAGCAATACAAGAAAACTAAAACTTCTTAAAACTTATTAAACATTGAAGCCCTTCTGAAAATCATTAATGTGGTTTCCAAGTATTCAGAAATATTAGGCATTACAGAATTGGGTTGTATATCCTTGGGGAAGGAAATTCATGGACATAAAAGATTCTTTATCTTAGTCTATATATTTATAGTATGTACATAGTTCTTGTCATTGCTTTAAGCTACCATGAATATTAAGTAGCAGTGAAATTACAATTTGCAGAAACAGCCTTTTAGGACTTCATTAAGTAGTCATGAGTATACCTAAGGCTTTCCAAGCTGTATATTTGCCTGGTGGTGTACTGCTATCTGTCATATGATACTGCAGCTGGGCACTGTCCCATGGTCTGCCCCTTCAAAGTCAGTACCTTAACTCAGTTCTAAAACCCTGTTACAGAACAAAAAGACCACTTGAAACTATTAGATTCACTCTCTGTGGAATGGTAAGTGGACATACTAGTGCATAGTCTTTAGCAGTACACAACAGGAACAGTATTTGTTCTGTATCTACTGAAGTAAAACTGTCAGTGGTTCTCACATATTGTTGTAATTTTCTCACCACTTGCACCAGAGTGGTTACATCTGCTGCGTAACTGCTTTCTCAGGTTAGCTCCTAGCCAGTCACATGAAAACACATCCAGTATCAATTAGGCAAGCATGACTAGGAGGCAGCATGTTTGGGTGTATGACCTACATCAGATCCCAGAAAAGTTGGACCAGACACTTGTAGGGCTAGTTGTGAAGGCAGAAATCAGGCTGTGGTGATGGTGCCACTGGGCAGAGGGAGGTGGCTCCTCCCCTGAGTGACTGATCTCATTACCTGATTCTCAGTACCTTGACAGTATCTGATAAGTTTCAGGAGGGAAAAAACTAACTGACTAACCAAAAACCCACAAAACCCAAAACCTCTTTTGATAACTTCTATATTTTGTTACTTTTCTATTTGTTTTTTTTGCTTGTTTAGTTTTGTTTGTTTGTTTGTTTTGTTTTGTTCTGCTGCTTCACTTACTTTAGTACACAAGATATGAAAATCTCCAAGTGCTGAAAATTGTGGCATCATTATAGTAAACAGACAGACTTGAGGAGGCTGCCTTCCCCCTGGTTTGGAAAAATGACTGCTGGAAGTTAGAGTAAATTCAGTGTATGAGAGGATACAAAGTATGGTGACCCGTGTAACATCACATAGGCATCATCAACCTTATGTGACCTGGACAGACCCTGGTAACTGAAACTGCACATTGATTTTGATCACTTCAGTGTTTCTTTTTGCTGAATACGTTTCTAATGTATAGGAATCACCCCTATGCTTTGTACAAATAATGTAATTTCAGTGGCTTGTTTATACTTGCATTTTCTCTGCAGGCATTTCTAATTACATATGCTTCATGTCTTCCCTGCTGGTTATCAATTTCATTTGAGAAGTGCAGTTCACCAACACTACAAATATATAATTTCCTTTGCAAAGTTATGTTTATTTTCGTATTTATATAGTTATCAGTTATAACACACAAGCCATTGATTTTTGCTTAGTCCCCCTATTAAATGCTCTAATTCATAACACTTGATTTTACTATATTAGGCTGATCTAGGCACTCAGTCAAGCTTCTTTAAAAAGTAGATGTTATCAGTGATGGATTTCTTCTATGCCCTGACATATTCTTGACATTTTTTAAATGTAATACAGCCATTTATTATGTGATTTTTTACTCCCCCCTGAAATATAATACAGATATCCAGGGGCTGAAGATCTGCCAAAATATACAAGACTTTCTCAATTCAAGTACCTTCATAGCTTCAGACTTCTAAGATAATTTGAAATTGTTTTAACTACCTTCTCTACTACTCTTCTTATTTTCTTTCAGAAATAAGGAATCTCCTTGCTCACTTATATGTCAGTTAAACTACCCCCCCTCCCCCCTCCCCCCCAAATTTCACTCAAAATTTAGGCTAAATTATGAACATTCATGATTTCAGCTTGAATCATGTTATCTGTTTTCATGGTATATCATGATTCCTTCTTCTAGAGGTGTAGGATCAAAAGAAAACATGTTTGTTTTATAAAACCTGTGGTTTCTTTTTTTCATAGTTGCATAAAAAAACCAAACCAATATTGAAAATTTTCAGCTAGGACTCCAGGGAAGGAAGACAATAAACCCTGAACTGTTACTTATATATATTAATTCTTTCTTCTATCAATTATTATTGAAAGGTAGAGACACTTCTTGCAGTAAATAAAGAGTAAGACATATTTCTCAAATGGTGTGCTATTTCTCTATGTGAATTTTTTATCAGATATGTTTACAGAACTAAATCTGACTCAATTACCTTGGGAAAACTAGGGTCAGAAAATACTGATGATACCAGTGTGTTATTATAATCAGTATTTTCTGTCCCCTCATGAATTACATCCAAATGATAGACAGTGAAAGGACTCAACACAGACTTATATAATTTGAAATAATTAACTATATATATTTATAAATACATTTCCAGTTATTTAGACATCTAGTTATTTATATCCAGATCTATTTATTGTCAGAGCTGTTTAAATATTTCTAGATCTGTTTTTATCTATACTTATCCTATATATCTTAACTATCTATAGACAAATAGACATAGATAAATAAATATAGACATGCTTGTATGTAAATAAAAAGAAGGCTACATTATCACTGTCAAAACAGAGGACACAGGTGCGTTGCTCAGCCAAGCTATTTCACTGGTATGTATTGGTACACAATTTAAAAATTACTCATTTAAAATAGAATTAGGTCTTCTGAAGAGAGTGAGAGTGACCATATTTTGAGAAACTGTTCTGCATTGCTATATGGCATGCTCCAGTTCTGTAGTGAGGTTTGTTCTCAGATTTCCTGACAACTAACTGAAGAAAATATATTATTGAAATTTAGTTATTTAATGTATTGGAATTTAACATGTACCATTGTTTATTTGTACACATGCATATTCTGGTTACTGTAAATGAAGCATAGTTTGCTACAGCAGCTAATAGCTCTTATTTAGTGACCGAAAAGACAAAACCACTACTGAAGGTAGAATAAATGGAATAAGTGATGTTGTCAGTGCCCCAAAGGAGAATGGATACTGCCTTTTCCATAGTTTGACCTTTAGGCTGATTACGGATATGATTATCTTGCCAGGAGCACACAAGATAGATTAAATCAGGCAGCATTTTTAATACTGATTAGTCATGATGGAAGTAGGTTTGTTTAGTCCTAAGGAACGCGGAAAAAAAGACTGGCCTTATCATATGAGAAATTTTTTAAGTTAGCTTCAATGGGAACTAGGAGGTGTTTGTGGTTTGTCAGGTCGCAATGTGAGAAGTGCCACTTTGTTTTGATAATTAAAATTGGCTCTTGTTCTCATGTTTGTACATAATCCATGTAATGAAGGTTCTGAATGATACATCCAGAGTATTAAAAAAACCCAAAAAATCTGTTAGAAGACTAATAAATATCTATTAAAAAAAACACACACAACAAAACACAAAAACCACAAACAAAACAAAAAAAAACCATCCAAACCCAAGCCAAAACAAAAGACTCTGACCACCAGACCTGCTTGTCTTTAATCAAAGTTCTTCCTTTAATTAAAGAACAGTTGGAAGATGCCTGGCAGTTTCAGAAAAAATAGTAAAACTGATTCTGTGTCAAGCAGTCCTGAACAAGGCAGTAAAAAAACCCACAGCCCTCATCTTTCCTCTGTCTGTGACTGAATGATGAAATTGCAGAGCTTAGGAAATTATTGAATTAGGGGAGATGCGTTAGCTCTTAAGCAGATGTAAACAATGTGGAAGCCAGCATACAGAAGACTAAAGCAGTTTCATACTAATTGTGTGTTCACCAATGTAACAGTCTATAGAGGGGCAAACAGTGTGAAGAGAATATAGGTAAAAGAAATAAGTCATGGGAGGACAGGAAAGAGGCAACTGGAGCTGTTGCTGAGGCAGCACAGTCTAAGGAAAGCCAGAAGAAATCAGTCATCACCAGGAAGAGGAGTAACATGAGCGACATGAGTAGTGTGTCAGCAGCAGCTGGGAAATCATGCTGGGGGCAAGACAGATTTGAATGGCAGGGGACTAGTGCTGTCAGGTGGATGGACAAGAGGATGCAATCACAAGTTGTCTGCCACCTAGGCTGATTGAAGGCAGCACTGTGATGAAATGCAAGCCATATGGCCAAACTGTATTCTTTATTTGCTAGTAGCTGCACACATACCATGCTATTGACAGGTGCCATATGAATGTAATGAAGCAGAGCATTACTAGCCCCGCATACATCTCATTAACATGCTTAGTGGTGCTCTTTGGGTTTATATATCCATCCAGAATTAGGTATTCTGTAGTAAATGTATTGTTTCCTAGGCTTTTTCTCTATTTTCCCCTTCTCTGTTGAAATTCTGCGTAAATTTTCTATTCCTACTTACATGAATGTTGACATCCTTTGTTCTCTTCCTGGTCTCTTTCTATGATTTATCTTTCTGCTCTACACTGCCTTAATATTTTTAGTTTTTCAGCAGTTAACCCTTTCTCTTGCTCTGCTTTCAGCTCTGATGTCTTCATAAGACATATTTGTAACCTTTCCTTTTTATACATTTTTGATGTCTCACTGTGGGTGTGTGAGAGCAATCAAATACAGCAGTGAGTCTTCCTGTGTAAAATGACCTGCTCAACAATCTTCAACCCACCAATCTTCAACCAATCATCAAGCACTCAAAGCATTATACCTACAATATTGAAAAACCTCTTCAGTTTGTGTTTTTGTCACCCAGGAATTGACATGTGCATGTATCTAAGAAAATAATCCTTTCATTCTTAGGAGAGTGATAAGTGGGGACTGCTCCAAATGTTAAGAGGGACAGGTAAATAAAGAACATCTGTAGAGTTACGTATGGTTACAGCACATGACTTGCTAAGTCTGGAGAAGGTAGATTTTTACTAAATTAAAGACGGGAGACATTTTTAAATTCTAGAGAAGGCAAAAGCCCAGAGCTTCCTGTTTCTTCTTCTCTGTGATAGTTAAAAGTGGTAGAAGAGCCAGAAGAAGGAAACTCACTATTTCTGCAACACCATCTTGAAAACAAGCCTAGAAATAGCTTCCTAAATATTAGGTGGCTCAATAAAGAATGCCACTATAAATAACAATTCTGACAGAAATGGTTTATGAGATTCAGGGATTATTATTTTTTTTTTTTTTTTAATTTGAATTCAACAGTATTTGTTCTGAAAACCTGATTATGTTAGTCAGACTCATTAAATCAGAATATGTAAACCTGTCATGTATGTTCACTGAAAACATCTGGAACTTAAAGAACTAAAAGTTGCACAAACTTGAGCCATGGAAATAGAATAGCCAAGAAGTATTGGCAAAGTAGATTGCTGAATAACAAATAAATACAGATAAGCTGCAGTCTGTTTTACAAATTGTGCATGAGAGAAAAAAAAAGTAGCAACATTTTGCTATTGTGAATTGTTTTCTAGAATCCAATTAGAGTGGCTTATAATGCTTTATGATTATTTAAAAGCCCATTTAACAGTGCACTAGAGGTTAGGCTTTTAATAAGTACAATATCTTATGACTCAAAAGCTTTTAAACACCCCTTGTGTATATCTTTAAGAGCTTCCCTTTCAAAAAATGATCCTGTATGCCACCAAACTGTTTTCAACAGATCTAGAGATTTCAGCAAAGTGAATAATACTGATAGACTACCTTTATCCTGGTGCTGTATGTGCCAGCTGTTATGTGTAGTTTGCACGCAACATAGGCTTCAGTGCAGATGGCTAGATGACTGTTCATATTGGTAAGAACTAGTCTTCTGGTTATTAAGAATTACAACTATTCTCAGCAAGATACAGGCAAAAGTGAATTAAGCTCCTGTCATATGGCACCTAGAAGATAAGAGAAAAGTGAAGGAGTGCCTATTGAAGGCATGGCCTCTGTCATTCTTTTCCTTTATTTTGCATGGTGACAATAACATGAATTCAGAATCTGGAACAAACACATCTTTTATTCGTGTCTATTTCAGGTACAAGATTTATTAATAAATCACAGCTGTCTTCTACTCCATAGTATTATTTTCTCTAGCTCTAATAGGTATTCAAGAGTAACTAATTTTGTGGGAGAATCTGAAATATTTCTTTTAAAATAATTTGTTTTCTGGAGGTTTTTTGGGTGGGGTTTTTTTGTGTGTGTTTTTTTGTTTTTGATTGTTTGTTTGTTTTTTATTTTATTTTTATTATTTTATTTTATTTTATTTTATTTTATTTTTCTGTACTGCTCACAGTTGACCCATCCTTGGGCATTTATCTGAGCATCTTGGCTACGGAGAGATGACTTTTTTCCCCTGAATTGCATTCCTGTCATTCTCAGCCCTGAATAAAATAAAAAGATCAGGAAAAACACTAACAGAACTTCATCTTCAGCAAATAAGCAAAATAATGACAAATTCCTTCTGACAACTAAGATCTTTCTCTTTTTAAAGACACAGGCGTGATACTTCAGGCATGAAGACTTGGCATGAAATTAAACATTTGAAAGCACATTGAAGACAGGGCAGTTTTTTGTTTCAAAAAATAATTTAAGAAAAAAAAGAAAAAAATATTTACACAAATGTTTTAAAGGTTTGCTTTGTTCTTTTTGACATCCATAGCATACAAAGGGGCAAAAAAAAGTTTTTCAATCGATTTTAGTTTAAAACCTAGCAAGCATACCTCATTTTTAAACACATAATGAAAAGTTTTCTCATTGATACCTGCTAAACTTTTCATTTGTATCACTTTATTAGAAGAATGTGGACTATGGTGAATATGCGGAACATTAGGATGTGACAGTCAAAGGTGCTGTCGGATGACAAGTAAGTAAAATATTTTCAAGAGTAAAGCTTTCAAGATGACATTACTAATTGTAGTAGTTGAGTTCTGGAAATAAATGTTTTTTTCAAGTATGTAGATGGTGGGACACATATCTGCACATATTCACAAGCTGGCTGACTTTGAAAACTTATTCTAGGAAGAACAATAAAACTGACATTTATCTTGATACTTGTGTGATTGTACAGCTGATTTTGAACTTCATTTTATAGTGGTGATAATGAATATGGGAGTCACTCATTCCTCCAAGAACATTACTGATTAAATAACAGCTTTTTCCTGTAATAGCACACTACCTGAACAAGAGTGAGATGTAGGCAGGAGTAAGATAACTCCACTTGATCAAGCAGCATGTTCCAGCTTTCTCAGCATTTCAGTTATTAATGTCACACATATAAAAATCAGCTATTTGCATTAATACAACATACACATTAAAGAATAACAGTAATTGTCAGGTATATGTTGTGTACATAGTTCAAATATATGGAGAAAATAAAGACCAGACAATTGTATGTAGACAGTTCTTTCAACACATAAAGTAGTTGCAAAATGGAATGTGACCAAACAGACTTCTATAGCAAATCAGAGCAAAAAGTGGAAAGATTGCTAAACTTGGTACCTTAGTAGTTTTACATCTCTCCTCATGAGAAAGTTAGACCGAATATATATACACAAAGAAAGAAAAAAAACATAAAATGGGTGACAATTACAATTTTTTTAGGGTCAGACTGCTAAGCCAATTGGGTATTCTAAATATGCTATCTGAATTAATATTTTACATGTTAAGTGTAACACAACACTTTTTTACATTATCTGCATGTATTTTCTGCTGTTTTAGTTCCTCAGAGGAAGTGGTCAAAGGCTGATGGAAAGTACAGTCTGTTTGCAGCAGAAGTTACTAATTTGGTTCATGATGTAGAAATGGTTCTCATTTTTCACCTGCACTGTTAAGGTGGTAGAACACTGAGAACATTAGCAGACGGTGGCACTGCTGACCCAACTTTGAACCATCTAACAATGGGGAAATTGGGAAAATAAGGGAAAAATTATAATGTAAGCAGCTACTTAGAGAATTTCAGTTTAGTTCTCTGTGAATTACGGAATTTAAAAGCAAACATAGAAAGAACCTTCATGGTTTTTACTTATGAAGATAGATGCCTTATGAAAATAGATGCATCCCTTTTATTATGGAAAAAAAAAAATCATTATATTTTAGTTATTGGATAAATTAAGCAGGTAAAATGGATTAGTATATAATTCAATGTATTCTGAACAATTCGTGAGTTTATTAAGCATGTTTGATAACAATTACAAAGTCTGAGTAAAGTTAAAGCTCATATTCATCTATGTCATATTACTGACTTTTTTTTACTTAGAGTGAGTTGATGCAATGTGTGAGTGTGTGTATGTGTGTAGAAGAATTTGACATTTTAGTAAATAGCAGTGTAACATAAGGAGCTAGTAGTGAAATGTTCAAAGTGGAAAAATAATATTTTAGACTGAATAAAACTAATTTCACCACTTACCAAGATATAAGTGTAAATTCATATTTAAAAAGTTTCTTGTAGATTGGGTTATGTTAAAACCTTGAGTGATCTCAGAGCTGAAAAGAACATGTGGTCCCTGCTACAGACAGATTTAATTCTTTCCAGTGCAGCTTAGGAAAAAAAATGAAAGTAGAAACTGTAGTTCATATAATATATATAATTGTATGCAAGTATTATAAATTGTTATATTTAGTTTTCACTTAAAAAATATTTATGTTTTAATGACTTTTCTCACCAGGTGCATTTCATCTTTACAGAACAATGCAAAGTCTTTTTAAGAGACTGTTTTATCAGAACAGACTTAAAAAAAAAAACAACCAGAGATACTTCATAACAAAAAGCTGGCAAGCAATTATATGAAGGTTTTTATACTTCTAGTCAATTAGGCTAATATGTGTAAAATGTATCTGATTGGTTTCTTAGAACAATGAATGTCCCCAGGGAAGCTTAGTGACAAAAATCTTAATATTAGGATATTAATTAAGGAGATTGAGAAAGCAGACAGAGAAAAAAAGAAATGTTCCAAAGAAATATTTAAAAATAAAAATAATCAGGAAAAAGATATAAAGAGAAGGTGAGTTACCAACCATACAAGCTAATTCTGGTGTATTAACCACACTAATTGGTTTCTCAATCCTTAATGCAAAGCACCCAAGAGACGTAAATAAAATACTTGTTTGTGACTGCCTAATTTCTGTTAAATAATATGAAAAAAAGGCAGTGATCAATGATCTTTAACAGGAAATCAGTAAACGCAGGGAGAAAAGAAAAGTTATTTTAAATGTATTGGACTCAACAGAAAAATAGCACCTCTCCACAGTGGACTTTGACTAGATAGTGGCAGCTTCAGCTTCTGTGTGGGGAGGTTGTTTTCAGAAACAGAATAAAATTAGTCACCATCATCAGCACTCATCAGCCATGGGGTATTGTTAGAGCTGTTCAGAATCTTAAAGTCTGTCAGAAGACTTTAATTGTACAGTATAAAATAAATAAATTTCTGACTACTCATCTGCCTCACTTACCTGTCCACTAGGGAAAATAACCAAACAATATGCCTACAGCAGGAAGACTGAATTGAAAGAAATAGAAAACAACACAAGTTTAAACACGTTACGATCCTTATATATTACTATGACTATTATTATTTTAAATAATATTTATTATCATAAATTATTATTATGGTAGAATTTTTATTTAACTTTCTCATTTGTGGAGGCTGAAACAGTGAAAACAAGCAGGAATATTGCTAGGTAACCAAAACCAAGTAATGAAGAGACAGTATCCTGAAGTGATGTTTAAGTGTTCTTGAGGCAATAGTATTAAATTGGTTAAAAATGTGAACAGCATGGGGAATACTGCAGTTCGAAGACTTCAGTCACTAAAGTGAGAAAACACTGAACCAAATCTGAAGTGGAATTTCAGAAACAGATGACTGTAATTGTCTTTGGCTTTTGTATCTGAATTCTGTCAAAGTATATTTTCCCTTTACTGATCTTTCATAGTACAAGCTGATAAGCTTTCTTCTGTGCTATTATTTCATCTTTTCCTGAGCCAGTGAAAGAAATAGTGGAAATTATCTACTAAGAGGTATTTGGCTCCTCTCACTTTGGTTACGTCCAAATTTCCTTTATGTTCAGTTTTTCTTTATTGGCTGAAGTGTGTTTTAATACTTAATTTTCTAAGAAGCCCTCCTTGAAAGACATCAGAACAGAAAAATAGTTGTCAATGTTTATGAGGTCATGAGACCACATAGCCTTTACATGATATCAAGGTTTTGAAGTTTCCAAAAAGGAGAAGAGATGTCATATTCATGAAAAATTTGCTTTAGGGTACCCATTTTGAGGCTCATCATTCACCTCAGGGAGACTATTTTTCATTTGCCATCTCCTTGCTGCCATATTGTTTGACCATGCCCATCTACCTTCTTTAGATAATAAAACAAACCAACAAATATCCTGAAAGACTTTTCGAGAGGGTGCAGATGAAAACAAATAGTTTTTTATATTTGTATTACTTCATAACAATTTCAAAATAATTTAATAACTTATACTTGCACCCACTTATGTGGCTTATTATCTAACAGACTCCTTTTCTGATTTTGAAGACTTAAAACCTAGATGTTTGTGATGAAGTTACTTCATGCATTGTGGACCACATATTTGCCTTAGTTATTTTATTCTTACAGTCAGCCACATTGCCCTGATAAGAAAATCTTAGTGGAAGTAAGATGGATTTATGTGGCATAGGTGTCTCACTACCTTGAAAAGAGAAAATAGAGATTGAGAATCATATTCATAGGAATAAATTGGCATCTACTACTGCAGAGCTGGTAGATTTCTCTCCTTTATTTCTGACACTTGACTAGACCTTGAAATAAAAAATAATGAGCACCTTTTCAGTTAAATGTTTGAAGGAGAATTTAAAGAGGAAGTGAGAATAGTGAATGTGAGACCGAATAGAACAACAAAACTGAAAAAGGAAAGAAACCCTTCAAACTCAAAGCAGGGAAAAAAAAAACCAAAAAAACCCACACACACACACAAAAAAACCCCAGAATATAGGAGGGATAACAATATTTTATATAAGCACTCTGCATAAATTTTCCCTGCACTCCCTTATAGAGGGAAAAAAAAAAAAAAAAAGGAATTTTCCAGTGATGGAACAAAGAGAAGCTATTGACAGCAGAAAAAATAAGAAAGAAAGCCATATTAGGAGACACAAACATTCACTTCCAGATTGGCACACAATAGTGGTAACACGCTTGGGCTCAACAGATAGCATTAGTGAAGCCTGAAAACTACTTGTGATGAAAGTTAAGACAAAAGCACTGCTCCAACACCTGAGTTCAGTATGCAATTACTAACTAGCTCATCCTCATGACTTCCCTCTTGCAAAATGTGTAAATGCATGGATCTTTCATGCGTTGATGAAGATGCATGTCTTGCAACCATGACACAGTGGATGCAGCCAAAGGGTTTATAAAGGTTATGCCTTTACATATGCACTTTAAGCATAGGCAGAAAGAACATTTGAGTTAGTAACTGTCAATATAACCCAATTAGGTATGGTTGCATGAATTTTACCAAAGGAGCTCAGTGGTAATGGATCAGCAAACCATGTTCAGTACCCATGCATGGATACTACTCCCATTGCTGGTTCCTGAATGTGAAGAGCTTTGGGTGAACATCCCCTCTAATTTCCAAGCTCCTGAGTAGCACCTTCTGTTGAATTAAAATAAATATTGGTTTTACTGTTATGAGACTTAAGTGTAAGGTGGTGTGATGTTGCGACATATTGCTTATCACACTTGTTAAATAAGTTTCTTAAAATGAGTTAGTTTGTAAACATGCCTGAATGTGCTACTTTTATGAATGACTATGAATCTACTCCTTTAATCTCATGGACTGTATTTTCTTAACATCAGAAACATTTATATTCAGAAATATTCTCTTCTTTTGACCCAGTATTTACACAAGAATGTTGATTATTTCAACATCAATACTACTAATCAACAGGGCTACCTTCCTGCTGCTTATTAGTCATCTGAAGTTTTTTTTTGTTTTGGTTTGGGTTTTTGTAGTTGTTTTTGTTTGTTTGTTTTTTTAAATAAAAAATTGTAGCTCATTTCTACGTGTGAACTTGTCTTTAATACGTTTAAGGACTGTAGGAAATGTCATTTGGTTTATAAATATCTGTCTCTTAATTTTTGTTCAGTTTGCTTTCTGTTCCCTGCTGTCTTCTGCAAAAGCTGTTAACTATTCCCAGAGCTGCACTGACATTGTCAATGATGCTAGCACAAAACACCAACAATAAAAATAACATGATTCTCCCTGTGTTTTAATTCAGCTGGAAATCAGGGACAAGGTAGCAGGGTGGGAATCTATTAATGCCAAAGGAAGAAGACAATGTAGCTCAGGGGGGAAATATTTTTGCAGTTTAATAGAAGCCATTAGGACTGAAGAGATTAAAACTGTTAAGAACTGAAATTGGTGGGAGTTAAGGGCAATCAGCACCTTCTTGAGCTATTCACCACCTCTTAAAATCAGACCATAAAACGGGGCTGATACTTTAGGCCGACCTGTCATGCTCCAGGAGACGGCACCTCTACCAGTACTACATCATAAATTGAAGAAACTGTAACATCATAAACTGAAGTAACCTGCATCCTCAACACTTCCTAAAGTAATCACTTATTTTAAAGACAAGTACGCTACTAATAGCTCACACTTCTCAGCAATATATGCTGAATTTTTCTCATGTCGCTCTCTACAATATTTTAATTTCAGAGGAGCATCATGTTTCTTCTTTAATCCCTCTGGTGGTCAGCAATTTAGATTTATTTAAAATCTCCCTTTGACAGAGAAAAAGCTGAAGATGGATGATGACCAACATATAAATCTAAAATATTATTTCATACAAATGTTTGGCTCATCCTTTTTCTATCAAACAGTACACAATATTCACTACTTTCATAAATATTTATTTTTCCAGTTCTTCAAAACCAAATTATGAAGTTTAAAAATTACAATGAAACTGAGACCAATTGAGACAGCCCTGAGCTTACCGTTGGTCTTTCAGCCAAACCTGTGCTTCTACATTCTCTGTAAAGATTCTGTTTCTGTCTTATCATTAAATTTTTTTTTAAAAAAGGAAAATTGTTATTTTCTAGGGTGTTTTTGGTTGTGGGGTTTTTCTGTTGTTCCAGCTTCTCTCCACCAAATACCATAGACAAATAAATAAATAAATAGACGTCATTAAAAAATACATGTTCAACTGAAGTTTTTACTAAAAAAGAAATGAAGTATAAATTATAGATACATACTGGCTCAAAAGAGTTCACCAGAGATGACTGTATTTACCCATTCCAATTTTCTCCCAGGGATGCCTGAGGCACAACTCCTGCCTATTTTTCTAGGTCCCTACAGAAAGCTCAGATGTGTTTTTGCTCTGTTTGCTGAAAGCATTCAAGAATAATGGAAGAGTAGAAAGTAACCTGACAAAACTGAGAATTGCAGGCCATTTAAAACCCGTTTCTTGGTAGAGAGAGAGTTATTTTGTACTGGTAGCATCTAAAATAAAGGAAAAAAAGACCCATTAAAAAAAAAAAATCTTTTAGAATTAGTTATAGTTGAAATACAAGACCTTATTTGCAACAGAAAATAAAACTGCTTTTATTTATATTCCTTTCTTAAGTAAAATAGTTTACTTAAGATGCAAACCCAAAACTTCATACATAGATCCTAATTGTCATTGTAGTATAACGGGGACTAACAGACTTCTGGTACATATAGTATAGGATATTTACTAAAATGCCTTTAATTTTTACAAAATCAAAGCAAGTTACTGCATCTGACTGGATTGAGGTTCTTTCCAGTTAATCTAATACCAGATTTTAATTCTAAGGAGATTTTTGGCTAAATTTTAGAATATAGAAATCCCAAACAGAATCTGCATACTTGAATCATTTGAGAAGTTGAATCCATTTTTCAAAATGAAAATTTGAATGGTTCTTTTTGTGTGTTGGATTCCTATCTTATCTGTTCCCTATTTAGACTACATGCTCTTTGACTCATACCATCTAATAATTATGGAATTTTGAATGATTATTTAATATTTGGCCTTTCTCTGAATGCTATCTATCTTAAGAAATGAAAATGAAATAATATTTTTTGAAATGTAAACATATTATGCTTTTCAGCTATGAAAGTTTCTTCTGAATTCTCATTTTCTTCGTAATGAAACATTGTGTTCCAAATATTTTCCAAGCTATAAAGATTACACTAGTCAGTATAATTTTTTTAAGTCTAATTATACACTTTTGCTTAACATGGAAAACAAAGTGCCTGTGATACAGAAGGAATTCTTAGACATTACATTGTTTTTGTCATAAGACAAGTGCTTCCTTACATGTGTTTTTACTCTTCTTTAGTCACAGTACACATTGCCTACAGGCTGTACAACAATGCAGCTAATGGAAGTATCAAGCTTCAGAGTGAGTATGGACTGACCAAAATAATGCTTTAAAAGCTTTACAAGAATACTAAGAGACTGAGAAAGAGAATAACCAAGACAAAAGAATACCATGAAAAGCAGCCAAGTTTTTATCATTGAATTTGCCACTGATTTTAACAGAACCTTGTCAATATTTCAACTTCCTTGAATAGAAGATAGGAGTAGTTAACTGAGAAATGCTATACTATTACAATACTATATGTAACACAGTAGTATTGTGAGCTGGGTTGAATAATGCATGTAAAAACATTAGAAAAAGTCAAAATGCAGAGACATTCAGACATACAAGAAGTCATTTTAGTCATCAAATTCAGTTTGTGATGACATACAGCCATACAACACACAGTCTGGATGTCAGTATTTTGGTATTACATAAATTCATAAATATTAGCCTACATGCTCTGACAGACAACTATTATATGCACATAAAACAGAAAGGCACACTATAACACAAATCAGGAAGAGAGTAGTGATTCCAGTATCTGCACAAACGGAGATAATCTGAGGACCAACTATTTGCATAATCTGATAGTTCAACTGAGGGAGGGTTTTTTTTTTTATTTGTAATCATTAAAAAATCTTAAAAATCATTATGTGAGAAATTCATACAGTTAAGCAGATAAAAGATTGCCCACAAACCCATGACATTTCTAACAGGAATTATTCAAAGTTATAACTCTTTGTGGTCAGTCTCCAGGGCTAAAGAGCAGGGTGGAAGAGTAATTGCCTCATAAACAAATATATATATAGATACCGAAAACTAGATCAGTCATATATATGTCACTCCTGACACTGACACTTAGGAGGCTATCCATATTTTAAAATATTTCTAATGACAGCATTTTCAGTGATGTATTAAAACTTCCTTATCCTTAGTTCAGAATTTTTTTTTTTTTTTTTTCTGAAGTTAATCCAGCTCTCCCTCCATTTCATTTAATGGCATTATTCCTTCTCCTTCACAACACCTTTATATATTGAAAGACCATAAACATATTTCTAAACCTAATAAACATATTTTCTTCAACTTTACCCATAACTGTCTTCCCATGGCTTATTTTCATACTGGTCAATATTCCATGAGCTATCACCAGTTGAATAAAACTATGATGCTTGAAGTATAGTATTCTGGCTGAGATAATACTAGCACTTAGAAGAGAAACTTGTGACTTCAGTACTTTTTGCAGGTAATAGTCTAGTTCTTATCTCATTAAGTTAAATGAATTTTCATCATTAGTGTGATGTTTTTGATTAATGTCTGCTGTGACTATAAGTCTGTTCATCATCCTTTTAGCAATGTCTGCAATGCTGCTGCCTAGGCAAGTTTTCCATGTCCTGTGGCAGTGCAACCACTTACATCTAACTGTGTGTAAAACTTTGTATTTTTCATTACTAGATTACATCCCAATTTTCCACACAATTTCTCATATTCTCGAAGGTTATTTAGATATACATGTCTGCCTTCCAATATCTTTTGCAATTTGTCAGAATGTGGTTTCATTTGTGATTTTAATTATCAGGGTCCTTATTTTTTCAGTCCAGTTATCCAGTGGCACCAGACTTACAGAACCATATTTGATATATTTTAGTTCAAGAAGACTGCTACTTCAGAGAACACTCTGGACACTTAAGATTTCACCTGATAACAGTATCATTTTCTTAGGTTTCTTATGAGAAACCCATGTAATAGTGGCAAAATCTTGCAGCAATGAAGATATATGATATCTAACACTTTCTATTCACAATGTGTATTATGCTGTCACAGAATGAAATTAGTCTGGCTTGATCTGATCTATTCTTGACAAATTAATGTTGACTGTTACTCTTTATCTACAAGGTAGATAAATTTACAAGTTCGTTTTAGACTGTGTTCTACTATTTCTCAAGAACTGAAGTTAACTGACACCTATTCTTTTTTGATTCCTTGTAATTTTTTTTTTTTTTTAAGACAAATTGTGTTTTTTTCAGTCCTCTAGAATTTCTTCGGTACTTACAGATACTTGTTGACAGTTGGGAGATTTCATTATCAATGTATCTTAGCATAAATAGCTCATCAGTTCTCTCTAATGTAAAGATGGACTAACATATGTAAATATAATTTCTCATGTTTTCAGTCCCTGTTGTAACATGAGTTCATATTCTCTATTAAATATATCAGTGGCTTTTATAGTGAAGAATTACTTTGAAAAGGTATTAAATTGCTTCCCTTCTCAAAGCCGTTGGTTGATACTTTTTATTTCCCTTTCCCAACCACCTAGCAGTGAGACATTTCATCTCTTGGACTTCCTCTTATAAAAAAAAGTGTACAGTTATTGCTTTGTTTATTTATTTGCAAAAGTTAAAGATATCATTTATTAGCAATAACCCATACTGTTGGTTTTGCAAAGCTGCAATGCAATTCACTATATGCATCTGACATAAAAGTCACATTAGAAGAAAAAGAAATGCAAACTGCCATTTGAAAATCAAGCTAACCTGTCAAGTGATTAAGTTATCTGTAGGTGTCAATGGTATCAGAATATTTATATGACTCCTCAAGGAACTATTTTGACAGCATCAAAAAGGAATGTCATATTCCTCAACACCTGTGTATGTAGAGGCCTCTCAGAAAACCTGTAGATCACTGTAGTGGTTTGAGCCCAACATGACAACAAAAGAACAGCCCCATGGCCACTCACTCAACTTCCCCACACACACACTGGGATGAGGAGGACAAAGCTCATGGGTCTAGACAAAGGACAAGGAGAGTTCTTCACTGATTAAGGTCCCGAGCAAAACAGACTCAACTTTGGGAAAAATAATTTAATTTCACACTAATCAAACACACACAGGACACAGACAACACAAAGAACAGGGCTTGCAAACGTTACCCCACCCCTCCTTTCTTCCCGAGCCCAAATTACTTTAGTTCCAATTTCTCTACCTTCTTCCCTCCAGTGGCACAGGGGGAGAGGGGATGGGGTTTAGAATCAGTACACAGGCTGGTAGTTCCTGTTACTCCTTCCTCCTCAGGAAGAAGGATTCCTTACAGTCCTTCCCTGCTTCCCCACAGGGTCCCTCCCATGGGAGAGAGTCCTCCACAAAACTCTCCTACAAGAGTCCTTCCCACAAGGTCAGGAGCAAGCTACTCCAGCATGAGCTTCTCACAGAGTCATGGGTTGCTTCTGGAACCACCAACTCCCCTGGTGCTGGGGTCTTCCACAGCTGCGTAATCAGAGTCCACTGGCAGCAAATCCAAATCCCCTGGCCACAAAATCCAAGTCCACTGGCCAAGTTCACCCTTCCTGGCACCTTCAGGGAAATGTTCCGCCATATTCCTCTATGAGTTCAGGGGGACAGCTGCCATCTCGCCACGAGTTGCAGGGAAACTTCTTCTCGGACACCTTCTTCCCCTTCTTTCTCCCGAACCACCAGCACCGCTCTCCTTCGCCAGCACAGCTCTTCTCCTCCAGCACAGATCTTTGCTCGGGTGTTATAGCCATTCTTTCATATGTCAGTCTCTGAGGTGTATCTATTGTCCCTCTAACGTTTTTTTGGCTGGGTTTTGGAGCAGGGGGAGCTTCTCAGCTTCTTACCAGAGCTGCTACTGTGGCCCTTCCCCCACTACCAAAAAACCCACCAAACCAAACCAGAGTAATCACCCATACCTGGATGTCTGCTTATGTACCAGTACCTTTAATGGTATAACAATGATGAACTTCCACTACCTGGCACCTGTGGGCAGAAATGTTCTTGCAAGTGACACCCAGCTGCACCTTGGACCATGCTTGCATATTCACTGTCTATATTGACAGGAAATCAGCTTCAAAGGCAGCTTTGAAACCCCCTTTTGCAGAAAGCAGTCGTACTCTTGTGAGTGTGCATTTGAAAACAAATAGCGAGTGCATTGAAATAATAATATAGATTTGTTTTACTTTAAAAAGAATTACAGACAGAGGAGAGAAGCAGAGATTGTGTGCAGCCTGGCATGAAACTGAAATTAAATGTTCTTGCTGCAGGAATTATTTGTCTAGTGTGAGGTGACCACCACCAACTGGTATTGCTGTTGCTAGGAGCTATCAAAAGAAATGTCACTCTTCACAGCAAGTGATGATATTTGACATATGGCATCAAAGCATCATTAAAACTACACCTGCTGCAGAGGAGGTAGTGTCTTTCAGGAGACTTTCAAGCAGGAAAGGTTATTCTGAGAATGTAAAAGGGTATGCCTTATTTCCTTTTTTTCTCAGTAGGTAATTAAGAAGCAGTAAAAATAGGAAAAAAGGTCAGAAAAATAATATGAAGAAACATCCAGACTTCTTGTTTCTCAATGTTTTATGGAGAAAAAACCACAAGAAATTAGCAACAGCATTTCTTTATGAAGTCTACAGTAATCAATACAGTTGACAAGAAACCATTAATTCACATAGCTGACATGATTCACTATCTTTTCTCAAAGGTTCAGTACTGTATGATCCAGCTATTGCTTTAATGAAGCTTTTCCATTATTTTTGATAGAATTTAAAGCTTGAATATGGCAGATTTTGGTCACAGGCCTGAAACACATTGATTTTCAGTTTGTCATGCACTCTTTATGCTATGTATAAGATAATTGCTGTTGAGTACAGTAGAAGTCAGCACTTCAACTTCTGGGTGATCACTGAATTCATACTTCACAGAATCACTGAATTGGTCTGGTTGGAAAAGACCTTTAAGATCAAGTCCAACCATTAACCTAACTCTACAGGGTACAGTGTCAAACCATATTCCTAAGCACCACATCTACATGTCTTCTAAAGACCTTCAGGGATGGTGATTCAACCTCCACCCTCAGCAGTCTATTTCAGTGTTTAATTACCTTTTCAGTGAAGAAGTTTTTTCTGATATCTAATTCTAACCTCTCATAGCACAACTTGAGACCATTTCCTTTTGTCCTGTTCCGTATTACTTGGGAAAAGAGACAAACGCCCACCTCATTACAACCTCCTTTCAGGTATTTCCAGAGAGAGATAAGGTCATAGAATCACAGAATCATAGAATCATAGAATGGTTAAGGTTGGAAGGGACCTTAAAGATCATCAGGTTCCAACCTCCCTGCTATGAGCAGGGACACCTTCCATTAGACCAGTGTCGCGAGCTGATGCCAGGGTGGGTACCTGCTGCCAGGATTCTTCTGCAATGTCCCCCCTGCAATGTGGAGGACTTTGTGAACGGAACCGAGGACTCACACGTGGCGTTCGCCTCTCACAGAGGAACGGCCGCTGTGGGATCGTATTTTAGAGTATTTTAGAATATCCCTCCTCACCACGCTCACATATTGTTACTGAGACCAATGTTTAGTTTACAAATCAACCGGTTTATTAAGGGTCAATACCAACTAAGGGACCAAGGTTCAGGAGAGGTAGACTAGATATATATGAGGAAAATAATTCAGAGGTACTATGGTCTTACTCAATGTACACTCCCAGAGAGAGGTGTGGACTTAATGGAGTAAAAGGGTAGGGAGTTGAGCCTGGCAGGAAAATTAGAGAGAGAGCGTGTGTGTATGTGTTTACCCTTCCGTAGCGTGTGGTTCCTGGGATGCAGCTGGCAGGGCTTGGCAGCAGGTCTGTAGGGGGTGGCTTCCTGGTACCAGGGGCTACCACTCCCCAGCAGCAGCAGCAGCAGCAGCAGCAGCAGCAGCAGCAGCAGCAGCAGCAGCAGCAGCAGCAGCAGCAAACGCGGCTCCTCCGTGAGTCGCGACAGGCTCCAATCTCGGGGCAGTCACGGACCGGGCAGACAGCTGCGGGCACCGGTCCGGTTTGGCTCCGGTGTTAGGCTCGGGCCGCTCCAGCCGGGCAGGCTCCGGTGGGCTATAATCCCTAGGGAGCAGGCTGGATCCCCACAGAGCGGGTACAGGCGGCCCCTTCGGCTTCTCCGGGCAGCGGTTGCGGGGCAGCCCCCCTTCCCTCTCGGCTCCTCCGGGCAGCGGTGCCGGAGTACCAGGCGGCTTCTGGTCCTGCAGCAGGGTCTCCTCCCGGGCAGGCAGAGAGCCCTGGGCCTGCAAAACTTGCCCTCTTTTATAGATCAGAAATCACTGTTCGAGTAAAGTGCCACTGTTCAAATTAGCCAATTAGCACTGGCCAGGTACGTACTCTGTCAGAGGCAGGCTTTTGCCTATGGTCCATTTTTCTTCCAGTTATCATAACCCTTATGCTCTTTACTTGTTGTTGACTTACCTGGTAGAGCAAGAGGCCTGTTCCAGTCCATCCTTGGCTAAATCAGGAAAAAGACACCACTCTTGCTTTGCTGGCTTGAAAGGCATTTTGTTTAGTAGGAGGGAGAGAAGATGGACCATCCCCCACAACCAGGCTGCACAAAGCCTCATCCAACCTGACTTTAAACACCTCCAGGGAGGGGGCATAGATAACCTCCCTAGGCCACCTATTCCAGTACCTTACTACCCTCATGGTGAAGAATTTCTTCCTGATGTCTAACCTAAATCTAACCTCATTCACCACTACCCCTTCTCCTATAACTAACCTCTCTGGTGAAAAGTCCCTCCCCAGCTTTCCTGTAGACCCCCTTCAGGTACTGGAAGGCCACTATATAGTCTTCCTGGAGCCTTCTCTTCTCTAGGCTGAATAGCCCCAACTCTCTCAACCTGTCTTCACAGTAGAAGTGCTCCAGCCCTTTGATCATCTTTGTGACCCTTCTCTGGATCCTCTCCAACAGGTCTATATCTTTCCTGTGATGAGGGTTCCAGAGCTGTATGCAGTATTCCAGGTGGAGTCTCAAAAGAACAGAAGAGAGGGGCAGAATCACTTCCTTGGCCCTGCTGGCCACACTTCTTTTGATGCAGCCCAGGACGCAGTTGGCTCTCTGGGCTTCAGCACACACCAGCAGCTCATGTCGAGCTTCTCATCTACTGCCACCCCAAAGTCCTTTTCCTCGGGACTGCTCTCCAGCCATTCTCCCCCCAGCCTGTATTTGTGCTTGGGGTTGTGGTGACCCAGGTACAGGACCTTGCACTTGGCCTTGTTGAACTTCATGAGATTGGCATTGGCCAACCTCTCCCGCCTGTCAAGGTCCCTCTGTATGATGTCCCTTCCTTCTAGGGTGTCAACCACACCACACAGCTTGGTATTGTCAGCAAACTTGCTGAGGATACACTCAGTCCCACTGGCCATGTCTCTAACAAAGATGTTAACCAATACTGACCCCTGAGGAACACCATCCATCACTTGACTCCATTTGGTCACTGAATTTGGGTGTGGCCATCTAGCCAATTACTTATTCATGGCATGGTCTATCTGTAAAATCCATGTCTTGTCAGTTTGATCTCTCTTCAGCCTCTTTTTCTCCACAGTGAAACTGAACACAGTATTTGAGGTCCAGCCTCCCCAGTGAGGAAGAGAAGAACTCTTTTCTAGGTAATGAAAATTTTTGTTGCAATTATATTTTTTATTTTATTCCTGAATGGAGTTTTCAGATCTTCTATATTTCTCCTCATACAGGTCTTACTTTTGTTTCAGACAAATAAATAAACAAACACATAAAGTATTGTTTATTGCCTGTGCAGCTTCCTTGGGAGTTATTGCTAGAAATTAATACACATAAAGAAAGGATTAAAATAAAAAATTGAATCTAGAAATTTGAATTTTTGTGGAAAGGGTTTTTTTATACATTTGTAAAGTGCCCTTACTGGGACAACTGAAAAATAAAATAAGTTTAAAAAAAAGACAAATAAATAATTATTTTGTATATTTAATAGTGACACAGGAAAAAGAGCTGTGAACTGTTGCTAATTATGTTGCTTCACTGAAATGGATATATTCACAATATCACTCACATTTTTACTTCTTTGCAGTTCTTCATGGATTAATTGTCTAAGGGGTTCCAAACATTTTTTTATTACTAGCTCTGCCAGAAGCTCCTAGGTAACTTTGGCCAGGTCATTGCCCCTGCATTTCATTTTGCCAGTCTGCTGAACAGAGGTAGTGTTACTATTAGTGTTTCAGTTTCATTCCTTTAAGGTAATGTATTTTGAACCTTTCCTCAGAGAATGTTGCAGAAATTGACTGCATGTTCATATGTACATATTGAAGTCATTGAGGGAAAATTTATTAGACAAAATTCCTGTCCACAGTCCCTCAAATTAATAATGTTGAAGCTAATAAGAAGACAGTTGACTTGCATAATTATGTTTTCTCAAAAAAAACCCACAACACAAACAAAAACCAAATCTTGTTTTTCAAATAATCTGTCCTCAAATCCCGCATTTCAGTTAGTGACATGCAAAAAGTGAAAGATCCTAGAACATACTAAGAATCAGAGCTTGCTTTGGCTAAAATAGACAAGAATTTCCTACACTGGTCTTTCTACAGTGCAGTAAAAATTTACTTTTGCACTACAGAGATGGAGGGAAATGACCTTTCATACTGTAAGGATCCTCTCAGAAAATCTCTCCTCCTTATGATAAAAAAGCCTGTCAGTGTTAACTGCACATGTGCAATTGTTCTCTTATAACTCAAGTTAAATGAACCTCGTCTAAAATATATATATATTTTTTTTATTTTTTTTTTCTTCAGTGAGCTCTCTTTTAACTATCAGCAAGTTTTCCAGCCAGTGAACTGATAACACTGGAATGTTTACAGATAGTGCTGAGATACCAAGGACACTTTGCTCTGCTTGTTGAATCTGCTACTTCAGATATTAAAGGAGCAGAAGAGTCAGATCTACAACCTTTCTGTAGGGAGGAGCAGACTGGACAGACAGCAAAGTTGGCCACACCATATATTACTCAGGGATCATGGAAGTCAAGCCCCTTCCTTCCTCCTTCTTCTTCCCTTCTCTTCCATCCATGGCTGGCATCCAGGGAGGACTCCATCTATCCATCATAGTTGATCCCTAGGCCCGTGCATTCCTGACCCTCATAACTCTCCCCTCAGCTCCTGTCTGCTCTGCTGCTCTCTCGGACAGAGCGGTCCTGGACACTTCAGAACTGCTCACAGCTCAGAAGAGTGTCCTGGGAGTTGCTGGGGGTTGGGGGAGGCAACAGGGTTTTGCACATTGCTGCACATACTTGTATATACTTGTGCGTATTTTCTTTTATTGTTAGTATTTAATTAAACCTGTCTAGTTTAGTTTTCAATCCAGAAACTCTCTCTCTCATTGTTCTCTTACCTTTCCCTACCTGGGTGAGAGTGCGAGGGGATCAAGAGCATTATTGACTCTGGTTTAATTGTCAATCCTGAGTCAAACCGTCACAAACAAGAAAATATAAATAACCTTATAAATGTGTCTTGAAATGGCTACTTGCTTTCAGAATGCATGTGCTACTCACACAGAAGCAGCTTTATCAAAGTTTCTAGGCCTTAGTTTCCTAATGTTCAAGATGCTGCCCTAAATAATTTATCTAGTTCTTCAAAAAGAAAATGTATTTTACTTTTCTTCAGGAGACTAGAGAATAAGAAATAAGGTTTCTTAAATCTGAACAAGCTTATCAAAAAGCCAATATAATAGATATAAATCCAATGAGGACTCAGATTATTTTGTTAGAGTAGAAATAAAATAAAGTTTTAACTTGATCTTTCTCTTTTGTAAGAGGCAAATACACAGCTACAAAAAGTAGATACAATTTGTTAATCATACTCTTGAGATAATTTACAAGGAAGATATTAACTTAAAACAACATGCATTTCAATGACATGACTGGAATAAAAATTATAAGACTGGAAAAAGATCACAAAAACTGTTTTTAATGTCTTGAGAGAATGTGCTGTCTGGATTTAAATCCAGACATTAGGAGAACGGTATATTAAAAGAATACATAAAATTCAAAATGCTGCATGTGTATTATGATATTTCTTTCACACAGCACTATTTTAAGGTCAGAATCAGCTATAGTCCAATAAATAAATAATCTTCAACAATTATGTTATGATTAAGAAAGCTTTTAGCAACACTTATTGCTTTCCTGTTAAACTAGATCAAGGACAGACTGGGAAATAAGGGACTAAATTTGGAACTACACTGATAAAGATAACATGCAACTCAAGTAAAGAAGAAATCTTTTTCATTTGTTGCCCAGCAGTGCAAGGTTTCTGCAGCAACAAGATCTCTTTCTTTGTTCATTGTCATTTTCAAGACAGCCACCCTGAAAAAGGGGGTTGCAGATGTGTTTGGGATTGTTTTATTTCTGAATTTGGTGTGATGAAAAAGATCAAAGTATGCAGAACTTTGTCACCACTCTGCCTTGATTTTCCAACACACCACTAGATTTATAAGGAATTACTAATGAAGGTCAATTCACTGTTTTGTATATCAGCTGCTTCTTTGAGATTAACATCCTTACACATGGAAACCTCATACATGCATCTTTAGAGATATTCTTTATCCTGCATTCAAATGAACCTTAGTCTGAGTTAAAATTGTTTAAATTACCTTATTGGGCCCTATTAACTATTATAATTGAGTCATATTTATTGGTGGACTAACTCTAAGAGTATTTTCATGTGATATCTTAATTTACACATTCTCTGTCCTTCTTGCGTGGCATTACTGGTGGGAGCTATTATTCCTGACTGAGATTTGAGAGGAGCTAATTGAGCGATTAACAATGAAACTTAGATTTATGCCTTCATAAATCTATCTATTAAGCCTGCCAGGAGGAAAGCTAATTCTGAAGAGGTTGTGGTTTTTTTTTTTTTTATTGGAAGTCCAGTAAAGTTTACTAGAAGCAAATCCATTTAGGTTCTTTGAGGAAGTTGTGAAATTGTAATAACTTTTTTTTATTATTATTGTTAATAGTAATCAGATTCAAGTTCAAAATTACACTATTTCAGAGCAAAAAAATTCAAAGCCTTTAATTGTCTAATAAGCCACTTGGTACCACCAGATGATTTTTTCCTTTTACTTGCTTTGAATAGTTAGTAAATCTCATCCATATTCTTTTTGTTGGTAATCTACATTTCCCTCAACCGCATGATTATATTTGTGTGTATGTTTGCTTTAGGAAAATATTTTCATTCAATTGTGTAACAGCATTTGTAAAGGCAGTGTGTCATTACTCTGCATTCTGAAGGACATAACATGACTATGTTTTATGAGTTTTTTAATACTATGTTTTAGTGGTTTTCTTATGTAAGCAAAATTTCATACACGTTTCTTTACCAATGTAGGTGTGATGTGTAGAAATGAAATACTTAGAAACAGTGACTTTAAGTTTCTGTGATTTGTGAGTGAAATTTAAATCATAAACACCAGAATTCCACTTAAGGAAGGAAAAATTACTCAGCACTAACAAATTCAACTTGTATTTTAAGCAAGTACAAAAAGAGGAATTGATTTTAAACCCAAAACACTGGTCTAATTTTCTTACAGCTATGAGCTGAGATATTAACTTGGTTTTTGCTTGGAAGTTTATTTGAACCTTGTTTAGATTGACATTATCATTTTCAAGCTACTAGTTTCAGTTGCATCTGGAAGTCATTTGCTGTGGACCATGAGGGATAATGGTGTGCAAAATTCTGAAATTGGTAGTAGTCTTTTATTCCAGACACACAGGTATTGATGCCTACAATGGAAGTACTGCAGTAACTTGTCTCCAGCAGTAAACTATATATGCTTTTCTGATATGTAATAAGTGGCATTTAATACATTATGGCTATAATGAGAACACTGGAGTTCACTTCTTTTCATCGCAAGTTTTGTTTCTCAGTGGCTGATAAACTGGTAGTTTCATTAAGCTTAGATTACATTCATATCTGTTATAATGCTTTTACCTCTTTTCAGCAAATATCTACAATGAAGTCATAGGAAAAAAAATAATCCATCTGCAATACAGACTTTTGCTAATATGGATAGATAGACTGATACATCCATCAAACTATCACCTTTAAATGCTCATGTTTGTTTATCCCATAGAACTCATAGTCTCTCATGACTAATTTGCACTAAAAGAAGGAAAGTAAAACCGCAGTAAACAAAGTAAAATAGTTTATTGGTAGATCTCAGTGTGTATGGTTTTTAGTGTCCTGAGTGAAGTTCTGAGATGGAAATAATGAAATAAATTAACCTCCTTTGTGCTGAACACCAATTCATTGCTTATTTATTTTTTTTTAATGTAAAGGAAGGAAGAATTCCAGGATCTCAAGATCAGAGAGTACATTTATTTTGACAAATCTTGTTTTTCATTGTATCATGAACGTGCATATTTCGTTATGCTTCTCTTCTAAAATCTTTACAGGACCTTGTTGGGACTTCTTTGTCTTTCTTGTTGTTTGCAGACTAGTTTGAGTTGTGTTTTCTGAGTGTTCTCTTGAAAAGTGCTCAAAAACTATATAGATATGAGAGATCTTGCCATCTCATCAGAATTCCATATGCAGCAGGGGACAGCTTTAACTTATTTTGCCTATGGTTTCTAATGACAGTAAATTAATGGTCCTGAAAGGTACTTTCATTTGTTCTCCTTTGCAGCATTTTGTGACAGGTTCATACTAAATATGTCTACTTTGATTATAGTGTTACTATGGATTCTTCATAGCAGTACTTTAATCTTTATTATTATATCCTATTATTTCCTCCAATTTCAATTTATTTCCTCCAATACAGTCTTTAAAATTAAGCAATGGAAATTCAGGTATCTAACAACACATGTACTAGCAATATGTGAAAATTAAAGGCACTTAAGCTCCAAACTTAAATGATGTGAACAGCCAGTAATTGTGTATTCCTGGATTGTTTCTACATAATGGATTACTAATATTCATTTACTTATTTAAAAATGTAATGAAACCTTTCAACCGTTACATCATTTCACCTTGTAGGATGGTCTATGTGTTTTTCATCTTCCACTTCCCAGTAACCTATTCAGAATATTTAAAAATGAAAAAGGCTTTTTGTGCTCGTTCCTTACCTGCTCAACAAAAGCAGTAAAATTAGTTTCATGGAGCTTTTACAACAGAATCCCAAACTACAGTGTTAAATTTGGACATTAGTGCATGCTGCAAACATAAACCCTGTCCTTTATTGCCATTTGTGGGAGATGGCTTAGAAGTGCAGTTTAAAATAACTATGATAGCAGACAAATTGATTGATACATGGCAGTGAGAACTGCAGTTTCTGTTGTTCAGAATATTTAACATGGTTATTTCAAGAGCATAAAGAGATTATGTTAGTAACTTTATCTACTTTAAACCAGCTTCTCTATCTGCCTACAACTTGATGGCATGTTTTCAATATTGCAGTACATTTTTATGTGTTAGTAGGAAAAGTAAGTGATGCCACATCTGGTAACAATAAATTCATGTAGTTTGGCTATTTAATTTTTATCATGCTAAACAGCTTAGCGCTTTAGAACAGGCTATGTTGGAAACAAAAAAGAATAGTATTTTAACTGTAACAAGAAACTTTTTCTGTTTAAAGTTCTTTAGTGGGAGGGTGGTGAGACACTGGAATTAAATTGCCCAGGGAAGTTTAGGATGTCGCCCCCTGGAAGTGTTCAAGACCAGGTTGGATGGGGCTTTGAGCAATTTGGTCTAGTGGAAGGTGTCCCTGGCCATGCAGAAGGGTTGGAACTAGATGGTCTTTAAGGACCTTTCCAATCCAAACCATTCTATGATTCATCATTCAAAGCTACATTCAATGTGTGTTTAGTGTAGTATTTTTTGTGCTGAATTTACTTATATACTGAGTAGAATAATATTGGGACTATATTACTCTCTTTCTACGTACCCTTAGGTGGGAAATTGACATTTAAATAATGTCTACTGGAGGAGGACTGAAGCCCATTCTGAATTCTGCAAGGATGTTCTAAAGCATACCGGTAATGGTTGCGATATTCCTATCACATTCAAACCAGTTACAGTTTGTAGAAAATATTTTTCAAGATAAATGCTTGATGACTTTGGTCTCTAAGATATTGTAAAGAAAGAAACTACAAACTCTTTTACTGTCATTATTTCAATACTATAAAGAAATCCTGAACTTACTCAATCTGTTCAACATTTTTTGTAAACCTTTTCTGAAACTGCTGGAAAAGAAATCTGTGCAACTTAGAAGAAATTGCAGCTGTACTTCCATTCTCAAATGGAAAGTGAAGAAATGCTTTCCATGTGCTGCCATCTTCTGTGAAATATACTACCCTCAGACAGAATTGTTCTGGTTTCCTTTACTGATATGTCACTAACAACTGTATATAGCATTGTGTTTTTTAATTTTTCCTGTGTTATTGAAACTGGAAGCCATCATGCTATCCCCAGCAAGATCATATTTAGTGCTTCCCTTCCACAGTTTCTTATAATTTTTAAATTATTTTTTCCTTTGTTTGAGATTTAAGCCTCCTGGTTTATTGTCAAATAACAGTAAATACAAAATAAGAGTACTCCTAAACTAGTGGAAGTACTATTGCAAAACCTTACTGGCTGTTGGCATGTTATCATCGTCACTGGAAACTTTAATAAGAGTGAATAATACCAGTCTTTTAATGATGTAGGGAATGTGATTTTTTAAAAAATATTTGAAGTACAGATATGTATAAATATGCTCAGTGCACACTTTATTGACTTAGTGTAGTAGCACAGAAAGCTTGACAAGGTGAACTTCTTTAAGTTTCTAATAGCAAGAAAAAGGTGACTTTTTCCATAGACAGAAAAAAACAAAACTTCCTCTGAGTTAGGAAAAATTCAAGAATATTTATCATACTGTATATTTTAAAAATCCTTTAGTTTTAAACAAGCACTCATCCCAGCTAAGACTGTTCTGACATAGATTGTCTCCGAAGTACATTTTAATTCATATGCAAAGAAGAGACAAGACTTGATTTTTAGTTTTATTCTACACAATCTGGATTATAAAAAAATAAATAAATAAATAAATAAATATCTTATGAACTAGAGACATTTCTCTATGTACTGAAAAGATAAAATAAGGACAGAAAATTACCTCAGATTATGGTATAATTATTCTTACTTCAGAGAGTTCATAATCCTGAATTAAACCAGTGGCTTAGTCATGTTACTCTCTGCAGCATCATAAAGAAGTATCTAGCTATTAGATAAGACATTATCGTAGAACATATTTAAAACAATTTCATACACTTTCTAATACATTTTATTTTTTCTGAATGTCAATTACTATAAAAGCACTTTTGAAGTACTGTTGAAATCAATATCAAGATTAAGAGATCTAAAAAATGCCAACAAAAAAACAAGCCCAAAAACATGCCAGGTTCTTCAACATCAAAATAAAAACATTAGGCTGTTCATACTACATTCATAGAAAACAGCAAGATTCTTCATTTGGTCTATAAAGCAGTATGAGTATACACATCACATTTATGTTGTTTATGCTTTTCTCTGAGGCACCATAAAGTGGTTTTCTGCCCATACATTTTTATCTGTCAAGCATGGCTATGCCTGAATGAATGTTAACTTAAACCATGTAGTATTATGGTTACTTTGCCATTATGATTTTACCTGGGAGGTGGGTGACCATTCTTGCCTTTAGGAGATTTTTCTTTCTGAAAATTGAATTTCTAAGACAAAAATGCTATGGAGCAAACTACACTGGTTTGCCAATAAAATAATTACACTATAGTAAATGAAAGAAATGTTTTTGAATTTATCTGTACTTCAGCTTTCATGTCTTATTAAAGGTTCTGAACAAGGAAAGAAAACTCAAAGCATGACAAGAAAGATTTCTTTTTCTTCCAGGTATAAGATCTTCTTCAAGAGACTGGTAATAAAAAGGTTTAGAATTGGTACTGAAGGCCTCAATAATGAGGTAAACATAATGGCTGTTGTTGTCTTAGTTGCTTGGGAAAAAAAGGTATTTCTAGATTAAAGTGGAAATTTCAGGTGTCATTGAATAATCTCTGGTTTTCTGTCATTCAGAATTCCTGTTGAAATGTATGGAAATGTGTTTCTAGAGGTGAACAGGGCATAGCTGACAGCACAACTTTTCAAGGCAGAGTTGCTTAATCAAGGAATTGCAGCAATGGAAAACACTTTAACATTAAGTCTTCTGAGTTGTGAAAAAAAAAAATTGAATAAATTACAAATATTAAAACAAAGTGTAATTTCACCTAATAAATTTAGGTGGAAAAGACTGAAATGAGAAGGGAGAAGCAACTGCTTTGCCAAGCAATTTCTGTTTAATTTTGCACACTTAAACTGGCTGAACTCAGAATGGAAGCTGACTTTTTTCTTTTCCTCTTTACAAACAGATTATCAGCTATTTGGAGGAAAAAAATCTAGGAAGGATAATATATAATATTTATATCTCGAGGCAGAAACTCATATCATATCATTGATTAAAACACAGAACTATTTATAAATAAACTTTTTTCAAAATGAAGACCAGAGATAGCCTAAGCAAAAAATTAATAGCCCAGATTAAAATGTTAATGTTCTATCTAAAACCCACAAAGCCAAATGCAATTCCATTTAGTGACATTTCTAGAAATACAGGAAGATTTCTACATTAATCTGTTATGCATTCCATAAATCTGAAACAAAGCTTCAGGGAACAGGGTTTGAAGATTCTAGACACTTGAATCTCTTGAGCAAGGTAGACTGCGCTTTTTAAAAAAAATATTTGTGACTTTTTTTTTCAGATAAATAGACCAAGACAGGAATAACAGTCAAATATTGGTTGTAGTTTCCTGGCATCACTGAAAACTAAGGCTGTAATTATTGATAATGAAATTGGGAATTCAAAAACCATACTATAAGAGAATAAAACCATGCAGCATATGTCACATATTTATAGTAACCTAAACTTATCTAGGATTTTGTGTTTGCAGTCAAGTTCAGACAATTTCTGTTTTATGAAAATAAGATTACAATAGTTGTTGCATAGCATATATATATATATTTGTCTGCAAATGCTAACACCTCCATCAATGACTGTGCCTGGACATTTTCTTTACATTACCTATGTACACATAATGCTGTAGGCAGGAAAGTAGAAATTTAAAAATTTTTTGTGCCCCTAACATCCTTGACTATGTGTTTGGTAAACTGTCTGTGTGTGGTTTTTATGTGTACAATACGTATTAATAGTATTGATCATGAATAGCAAACTGGTGTATATGTGCTTTCCAGCCAGCTCAGCCATTTTCAATGCACCTTTGAAGCATGATCCTTTCTCTCTGGCTGCAATTCTGTTCTTATGAGTTACTATGTTTGTTGGGGCCTCTATGATTCACTTGAAGTGCTCTACGGTAATTGGACAGTAAAAAGGATCTCTTGCGATTTGTCTGTCTTGGGGAAGAAGTCCCTGAGGAACCAGGAGGTAAGGTTTAAAAGATACTTACGGACTCAGACAGAAAATCTATTTGCTGTCAGTTTTTACTGCTGTGTACCAGAAGATTTGTAGATTTTAATAAAAACAAACAACAAAAACCACCACCACCACCAAACAAACAAACAAAAGCAAACAAAAAAACAAACAACAACAACAACAAAAAAAGAAAAAAACACAACTGAAAAAAAAAAAAACAAAACACCACAAAAAAACCCCTTGCATTCCTGCTAGTCAAAAATCTGAAAACAATGCCTGTGGAGCAGGACTGTGTAAAATGAAACATTAAGGATAATGGGTGAGAGAGAGTGCTGTAGGCAAAACACAAGTGATGTCAAATGCCTTCCACCTGGCTGCCTAGCCCTGCCCTGACAGAGACATGGGTAGCTCCTGCTGTGGCTGGTGCCCTGACGACCAGGGACCCATCCTGCTGTTGCTGCTACCTGCCACAGAACTCTTTTTTCCTAATGAAAGATTCTGAAGACATCCCTTGCAAGAAAAACATACCACTGCTGAAGCTCAGCTGGAATGGACTCAGTGTTGTGCTGAGATACACATGGGGAGACTTTCAGAGTTAAAAATGGAAGTTGAGTGTGCAGCTTATAAAAATATATATGGGCTATTTGTACCAATTAACCTCTTTCTTGCACCAGTCATTTTTGTGGCTTCATGGAGAGCCAAAGGGTGCTACCATGGCTTTACCTTCACATTAAATACCTTTCATAGATCCCTAAACAGCTTTGCCAGGCAACTTCTGCTGACAGGGGAGGTCTGTCCACTTCTACGCCATTTACAAGAATAGGTACTGCAATCTGCTTCCATATTCATCAGCATCAACCAATTTATCATCTACTTTTTTTATTCACTGCATTCAAAAGTCCCAAGATATCATTCTTTTCAAAGAAAACACCCAACTGTCTCTTACGTAAGCTAATGGAGGCCGTGGCTTTCTATTATCCAAAGCAAATACACTTTGAGAAAAGACACAGTACAACAGAAAAAAACAGGAAATAAAAGTTGCAGATTTCTAAACAAAGTAGCTCGACTGAACAAATCAGTCTGACTAAGCAGATGCATAATACATAAACTGAAATTTAGATAATAAATATTAGAAGGGCTGAAAAAGTCTCTCATCTTGCCTGTTCACATTATTCACTTCTATGCTAGTTTGAAGAGTTGTGAAAGCAATACAAAAATGTGAAAGCTTCATTGTTCTGGGGGTAATAATGGCATTGATTTTTCATTAAGATGCATCCTTTTGATAAGGTAAATCTCTCCTTTTCTTCCTGGTGTTTCAAGATTTCTTCCTTCCTCTCCCTGCTGGTTTCTGGTAATGATTAAGATAAATTCTGAAATCTTGATATTTACTTTTTTCTTTTTCTCACATCTCTTGGAATCCCATTTTGCTCTAATAATTGAAATTGCCAGCACTATCTTTATTAGTTGCATTTAAGATGGCTAAGTCACAAAATATTTATGTCACAATAGACATGAAACAGAGCTTATGTTTTCACCAATAAGTGATATTGCACATATAGGTGGTTTTAAAAAAAATATTTTGCTTTCTTTCCAGATAAATTACATTCCTTCTTGGTAAATATTTCATAATGCAACAAAAAAAAGCCCAAAAATTTGCTTATCCTTCTTCATGTTCCATAACCTCATCATCCACCTAAACCTTTGGAAATTAAGAATTATTTCTGGTCTTTACAAAAATCCTCCTCCACATAAAATTAAATATTTATTTCTTCATGTTTTATTTTTTTCCATTCTTATTGCATATATAACATATCCAATATCATTCTAGTTTACATGAAGTTAAATGAACATGTCATCTTCTCTTGTTTCTTCCCCAGCCTACTGCAACAAGGACACAGTCTAGTCCAAAATACTGGTGAAACTGAGTTTTGTGCTGAATGTGAATCTCAGGAATAATTAACATTCCAAAATGTCCACCTCTTTATTTCTGTTCCATTTAACATACAGTTACTGCTCCTGTATGTTGTAACCATATCACTTCAGGAACCAATTCACTGAGACCTCAACTTGTAGTGAGACTTTATGGATTGGAAATTAATTAAGTTACTTAAGACCCTGCTGTGTAATACTGATGCTAAAATGTGTTGTCTGTTCTGGCATTTTTTAGAGAAAAAAAAAAAAGAGATTGTAAAATGTAGATGTTTATAACAAATTCAAAGTGAGTTTCTAAATGTTAGGATGAAGCTTAAAATATTTTTCCATTATTATAATCTAATTGAAATAGTTTTATATTGTTACTAGTTTAAAGCCTAGCTGCATTTAAAATTTGTGCTGCTATAAATTAATGCTCTTAGTGTATATCCCAAACAAACATTGGCTATATTTGTTAATAATTACTCATGGCTCAGGCTCACATGAAAATACTCTCCAGCCTTACGCAGGGTCACCTAGGCACTCCTGTGCCTTAAGGGATTCCAGTAAAAATTTGAATTTGCACAGATTTTATGGCATTTACAACAACTTCAGTAAAATAATGTACTTAGAGCTTTTAATACTGAGCATTGCTGTAAGTAAACAGACTTTATTTAAAATCTGTTTGGCCAAATCTTTCCTGGAAAACTTTTTACACGGTATGTAGTCAAACAAGCTGAACATTCTCTTAATTATTACAAACTTACATTGCGAAATAACTCCAAGAGGCTCAGTGAGCCATAAGCAAATACAATAAGGCCTTCTGTGAAATCTTTTTTAGTCTGTCATTGATTTCAAACCTACTGGAATAGTCTATTCATTTAGGTAAGAAAAGAATCAGATCCAGACCCACAGTTAGATTTTTATGGGAGACTAGACATATACAAATTTTCCTTTGTTTTACAAGCAAATATTCTCTGAGTCTGTCTCATCAGAAGTTCTGACAGTAAAAGGAGGGAAATATAATATGTCTGTAATGTATTTAGCTGAAATTATTTGAATGTCTTTTAAAATATTTAGTAATTTTTCTGTTGTTGCTGTTTTGAAAATATTTTTTCTTCCAGGACAGGTTTGGGTTTTGGTTTGTTTGTTGGTCTGGGTTTGTTTTGGGTTGTTTTTTTTGGGGGGGGATTGTTTGTTTGTTTGTTTGTTTTGTTTATTTTGTTTGGTGTTTTTTATTTGTTTTTTTTGTGTGGTTTTTTTCAGTAAATTGTCATTACTTGTAAACTACTTTTATAACAATCCTCCATGGAAGGGGAAGATGAGTAGATAAATCTTTTAGTAAATCAGCCAAAATATAGAGTACTATTAATCAGGGAATAACTGCACCAGGGAAACCAGAGAAAGATTTGTGAGTAATCTAAGTGGGTACAGAATTTCACTTTTATAAATTTTTTGGCATCCAAATCTGTAAGTATAGAAATAAAAACTACAGAATTTTGTCAGAGAAAAATAAAATCCTGTGCTTTTCATGGAAGAGAGCTTTTCATTTTAGGAAATTAAGGTCTATAATTATATTATTTTTAACAATATAGAAACATACAACTGGTTACTGATTTTTCTAAACACAGTATAAAAAATTTGAGATGTTAAATTTCAAGCATTAGCAAAGCTAAGAAAGGCAGAACTGTATGTCTGATTTTAAAGGTGATACCTCAAAGGAAAAATCAAAACAAGTGTAATGACCATTTTGACATAATAATTTATATTCTTATGCAGGGAATATTTGAAAAATGCTAGTCTGTGTTTGGTTTTGGTTTTATTTTGGCTTGAATTTTTTCAAGCAAATTTCTCTTTATTTTTTTTCTTCTACTACAAATGAACAGGGATATATTTCACCACTCCTGATTTCACTGGTATGCTTGTAAGTCTCAGATGCATGCTCATAATTGTTCATTCTGGCAAGTAAATTAACCAGATACTAACAAAGAATCTCAACATCATAAAAGAAAAAACCCTTTTAAAATTCTGTATTTTCATCTACTTGTAATTTGTTAATGTCAAGTTTCATTTACTTTTTTAGTTGCCTGCTAATAAAAGCCACAAATTCTTTTAAAAAACAAACAAACAAAAAACAACCAACCAAACAAAAAAACAATAAAAGGATCAAAGTGGGTAAGAACAAAGAACTTTCAGGCTTCTTTTTTTATTTGTTTTTTATATATTTTTCATACCACTGAGATGCATTTCACACCCTTCATCTGTCTTTTTCTCTTCCAATCATCTTTAAGATGACTGTCTTCTAGTGGTACAGCTTTGAAAAGCAACTCTTTGAAAAAAATATCTACTTGTAGTTACACTACATATTGACTACATTTAATTTCCTTTATTCTGTACCACAAAGGATATTTGTATGAAAACCTGATACCTTTGTTTCTGAAAAATTAATATACTTTAGCTACTTTCTCTCACCTGAAATAATAATCCTTCCTTTGTGACATCACTCTTTACAGAATCACAAAATCACAAAATGTTAGGGGTTGGAAGGGACCTCTGGATATTATCAAGTCCAACCCTCCTGCCAGTGAAGGACCACCTAGGGCGGGTCACAAAGAAGTGCATCCAGAGGGGTCTTGAAAGTCTCCAGAGAAGGAGACTCCACGACCTCTCTGGGCAGCCTGTACCAGTGCTCCATAACCCTTATAGTAAATAAGTTTTTCCTCAAGTTGAGGTGGAACTTCCTATGTTTAGTTTGCATCCATTGCCCCTCACCCCATCACAGGGTGTGACTGAAATCAGATGGATACTTCCTTTTACAATGGGGTCACAGCATCAGAGGACAAGCAATGAGCAATTGATGTGATCTACCTGGACATCTGCAAAGTATTTGACACTGTCCCACATGACATCCTGGTCTCAAAACTGGGATGATATGGATTTTATGGATGGATCACTTGGTAGATAAAGAATTGGCTGGATGGTTGCATTCAGAGAGTACTGATCAATGGCTTGATGTCTAGACGGAGACCAATGACAAGTACCATTCCTCAGGGGTCGGTCGTAGGACCAGTGCTGTTTAACATCTTTGTCAGTGACATGGACAGTGGAAATGTGTGCACCTTCAGCAAGTTTACTCATGACACCAAGCTGTGTCGTGTGATTGAGATGCTGGAGGAAAGGGATGCCATCCAGAGGGACCTTTACAGGCTTGAAAGGTAGGTCCATGCCAACCTCATGAAGTTCAACAAGGCCAAGTGCAAGGTCCTGCACCTGGACTGGGGCAACCCCAAGCATAAATACAGGCTGGGGCCAGAACGGATTGAGAAGAGCCTTGTGGAGAAGGAACTGGGTGTGTTGGTCTATGAAATGCTCTATGTGGATCAGCAAAGTGCACTCACAGCCGACAAAGCCAAATGCATCCTGGGCTGCAGCAAAAGAAGTGTGGCCAGCAGGATCAGGGAAGTGATCCTGCCTCTCTACTCTGCACTCGTGAGACCCCACCTAGAGTATTGTGTTCAGTTCTGGAGCATCTCCCCCACTTGGAGTTTTGTGTCCCTCAACACAGGAAGCACACAGAGCTCTTGGAGCAAGTCCAGAGCAGGGCCATGAAGCTGATTCAAGGGCTGGAGCACCTCTCCTGTGAAGACAGGCTGAGAGAGTTGGGGCTGATCAGCTTGAAGAAGAGAAAGCTCTGTGGAGACCTTATAGTGGTCTTCCAGTATCTGACGGGGGCCTAAAGGAAAGCTGGGGAGGGACTTTTTACCAAGGTGTGTAGTGATTGGACAATGGGTAATGGTTTTAAACCAGAAGAGGGTAGATTTAAGTTACACATTAGGAAGAAATTCTTTACTGTTAGGGTGGTGAGACACTAGAACGGGTAGCCTAGGGAGGTTGTAGATGTTCCCTTCCTGGAGATGTTCAAGGCCTGGTTGGAAGGGGCTTTGAGAAAACTGGTCTAGTGGAAGGTGTCCCTACCCATGCAGGGGGGTTGGAACTAGATGATTTTCAGTGTCCCTTCCAACCCAACTCATTCTATGATTTTATGATACCATGATTCTCAACAGGCACCCAAGAGATATTTGTATACATTAATAAGATCCCCTCTGTCTTCTCACTGAATGATCTCACATCCTTCCTATGAATCAGCCAATCCTCCCAGTTTTGTGTCATCAGCAAACTTGCTGAGGATACACTCTGTCCCCTCATCCAGGTTGTTGATGATGTTAAACAGGATTGGACCCAGCACTGATCCCTGGGGAACTCCACTAGTTACAGGTCTCCAGCTGGACTCTGTATCATTGGTCATTACCCTCTGGGCTCTACTGTTTAGCCAGTTCTCAATGCATCTCATTGTCCACTCTTATATCCCACACTTCCTGCACTGTTGTGCTATGATTGATGCCACAGTCTGCGATTCTGAATTCTTGTGGAAATAAACAGTATGAACAGAAGGAACAGCAGAGAAAAAAATACTGTGTTTTCAGCTTCTTGGAATATTGTTAATAACTAAAAATGTGGAAGTAATTTTTTGAGCTAAACCTGGATAACCTTAAGGAATTGCATTAAATCCTTACATGCATCTTTAATGTACATCTGCAATGTAAATTTGTAAAGTAATTCAGTCAGTGTTCAGGATGCCACTAGGTGTTAAAATTTCATGAAATACTGTCCCATATGTAATATTTCTCATGCTACTTTATCTGTTTAATATCTGTTACATTAGGCATAGAAAGTTATGCTCAAAGGAGCACTTCTGGAGTGACTTGTAACCTCCAGTATAATATACAGAACACTAATACACAGATAATACTCATCGTCTGCTCATAAGCACTAAAAACCTCATAGTTTGCTCTTATCAGGTTTGAGATCTCTACTGCTTACTGTTAGATCATATAGGATGTAAAAACTAATGACTCTTTGAGGTATACCCATTAGGGTAGTGTGAGGGAAAGGGTGAGAAGAAATCATTCGGTTATAGAAAATTATCCAGTAAAATAAGATGGACTGGATTTGGACCTTCACTAACCTCATGTCATTTTATGAAGTTTGCTTTGTATGCTTCAGCCTAATTTGATTATGCAAAGGAGACAACCATTTTGAAACATCTGTGCTTAAAGTATTAGCATGTGTATAGATGTGTGTAACACCTCTTGGTAATTTGTGTATACTTCTATTTTAAAAATTAATAAATATATAATTGTCTAAGTAAATATATATACAAACATCTTGACATACTGAGTTCTTCTTTGGTTATTTATATAATTTTCTTTAAATATGAACTTGCTTCATGGTATGCTAGAATAGTTCCCTCATGCTTAGTCCTTTAAGAATGGAAATCTTTTCACTGAATAGTCTTTAGTTCTTAAAGAAAAAATATAATTTAAAAATTATTCTCATATCTAACTTTCCAAATGCTCTAGAATCTTGATATTACAGAAAGTTTAACAGGTAAAATTATGCGGATTGTGAGAATAGGAGAAAATTAGAAATTCAGAAAACAACTGATACAAATTTACATTTCCCTGTGAAAAGGCTTGACAAATACAGATTAATTTTGAAAAACAAAAAAAATTAATAATATGTGAGTATAAGACACCTAAGAAAGACAGAAATTCTTTTGCTACCATGAACAGAAATATGTCACAAAGTCTTGTTTCTATATAACATAGTCCTCAAAATGCTAAGGGTCAGTGAAAAATATATATGTTAATGGGGTGGGGGCAATCTTATTTATTCCACACACCAATATTTTTGTAGGAGGGGTGTATTTATCAAGATTCAGCAGATGGAACAGTAGACATCAGAGCCAATAAAAGACTGGAGACTATGAAGACAATAAAGCAAAGCAGATCTTCCTAAAGCTATGTGATCATTGCACCAGTGTGTTTCCACATGCAAACAGAAGCCTTACAAAACTACAGTGAAAAACATGATCTCCTTATAAACTAAAAAAACCCGTTGTCATATTTGTTTCTTCCCTGTCAACTGTCCTGTAAGAATTAAAAACCAAAAACTTTAATTAATAGGAAGTAAATACTAAAGCAGCAGGAACATTGTAGATATCCTCATTAAGGCTCTGAGTTACTTTGCCAACAGTAAATACACTGTGTTTCCTTCAAGTATGGTAAGATGGAAGGAGATAGCCTTAAAGAGGAAAATAAATAAATAAATTTAAATACTTCAGTAATACAAAACAAGCATGAGGTTTTCTAAAGCTGCTTTGTCTCTGTAAGGAAAAAAACCAAAACACAAAAAACACAAAATCCCCCAAAACAAACAAACAAAAACCCCCACAAAACAAAACAAAACAAACTCAAAGAGAGGCTTACTTTCATCTTTTACTCTGAAGTAAGTAATAAGATTAAGCTGTATACAGAATGAGATTCTGTATCTATAAAAGTATCATAATTTTCCAACATTATTTAGGAATACAACATATAAATACAACAAATTCAGGTCTTAATTACTGTTTTGTTGATAGTGCATGATGTCTTTTGCTAAGACATCAGCAGTGATGGCGGAAATTTACTTTATGTTCTTCTATGGAGAAGAAAATTAATATATTTCAAATATCTTTCCATGAAACTAGGGACAACAAAAAAACTGAATTTCTCAGAAAATATTATTCTCTATTCTGCAAGCTACATTTAAATAAAATAAAATAATTTGCATCTTACAGTATTTTAACAAGGAGAATATTAGTTACACTGTTACATACACACCTTGATATTTTAGTTCTGTTATAGACACAATAATAATTAAAATATTTCATCAGCTTTAAACTAAATTTGAAAACAAAACATATTGCCTCATGGGATAATAAAAAGGTCTTTCTAGTTTTATCCTAGCACCCCAAGGCTGCTTGGGCAGTTCACTGCATCTCTGAACTTCTCTTATATCTCAACATGTCTATAGGACTACTGAACAGTAATAAAGGTGGAAAGTGGTGGCAATTGCACTGATTGAAAATTAAACTGATAATGCCAGCTGAACAGCTTGAGGGGGATTTCTGGAAATAGAACCTTGGAAGTGAAAAAAAGGCCAAACCAATTTTGGCTGAGTGGTTAGGCTTGTTTTAAATAGATCATTACTGTATTGTACTTAGTTAACTATGACATGAGATATAATTTGGTTTACGCTTACAGTGGGAGTTCTCTATACACTGACTTATAGGCTAAATTTCTGATGGTGGCTACCACTTTCTCCACTACCCAGAAAGAAAAGCCAGTGTATACCCAGAATTAATATTCTCTAATGAACAGAAAAACAAATAAGAGTACCTGTTTTTTCAATAATTTAAAGTTCAATTTCATGTACTAGGAAATTGTCATACGTGTATATTCTAACACAGAATTCTAGTCTGAAGTGAAGCAGGTCAATTTTCTAGAGGATTACATTGAATGCATTTTTTTCCTATTCTGTATGCAGAGGAACTTTTGCAATGAGAAAGATATTAACTAAACTGTGGATCAGTAAAGCTTTTATCCTCGTGCTCTTTTGGGAACTAAACAGCTAAAATTCCAGTCCTTTGAATCTCTCTTCGCTTTGTATTAAAGGGAGTTAAGCCCTCTGTTTCACTCATAGAAATCTGGATATGGAGAGCCCAGAAAAATATTATTTAATTTAAAATAGGTGTTGAGAGGAGAGGAAATTATTATTTTATTTTTGTAAGGAAATTAAATTATCTTTCTAATGAAACTGCTTCCTAAATAACCTACCATCTTTCATTCTTTTTTTCTAGTTTTTATTTATGTGGTGTTGGAGAGATTGCACAGTACCAGTTAAACAATTACTCCATCACCAATGACCTCTCTGAAAATATACTCTTAAATGTAAACACACTGATTTCAGATTTTATTTGAACCACTGTCTCCATCCTAAGAGGGGATTTATTCCAACTTACAATTTTTCCTTTGATGCTGACCTGACATTACGTGAGAGATTTAACTTTGAGGAAACATTCAACCTTCAAATTCCAGGATTTCTTTTTAATTATTTCCTGTACAACACCTTCTCCTCCTGGTAACCATGTGAAAAATATTCAAATATATGAGACTAGTGTAAAACACAAAAGAGTACCCTCTGTGTAAACACTGTGGTGTACAAAGAATGCTAGGTCTGCAATTTGGTTCCACTGCTTTCTAGACAATTGCTGACAAAAACTTCTTTCTCCATAGTAAAAATGGTGACCCAGGTTGCAGGAAGGTGTGTACAACCACAGTGTATGTGGTATGCATAAATGATGGGTTAGATAATAAGCTGTTCAGTTAAGTGCTGGATCAAGTCTTGAGACTTAGGGCAGTGTAATTGCTGTGGTTTGGGCCCAACATGACAACAAAGAAACAGCCCCACGGCCGCTCACTCAACTACCCCCCCCACACACACACACACTGGGATGAGGAGGACAAAGCTCACGGGTCAAGACGAAGAACAAGGAGGGTTCTTCACTGATTAAGGTCCCGGGCAAAACAGATTAAACTTTAATTAATTTAATTTCACACTAATCAAACACACACAGGACACAGACAACACACAGAGCAGGGCTTGCACCTGTTACTCCACCCCTCCCTTCTTCTTGGGCCCAAATTACTTTGTTCCTGGTTTCTCTCCCTCCTTCCCCCCAGCGGCACAGGGGCACAGGGGATGGGGTTTAGAGTCAGTTCACAGGCTGGTGGTTCCTCCTGTGCCATCCTCCTCAGAAAGGATTCATTACAGTCCTCCCCTGCTTCCTCACAGAGTTGCTCCCATGGGAGAGAGTCCTCCACGAACCTCTTCTTCAAGAGTCCTTCCCACGAGGTCCGGAGCTTCTCCAGCCTGGGCTTCCCACAGAGTCAGGGGCTGCTTCGGGAACAGCCAATTATCCTGGCGCCGGGGTCTTCCACAGCTGTGCAATCAGAGTCCACTGGCAGCAAATCCGAACCCACTGGCCACAAAATCCAAGTCCACTGGCCAAGTTCACCCCTCCTGGCACCTTCAGGGAATGTTCCATCACGTTTCTCCATGAGTGCAGGGGGACATCCTGCCATCTCTCCACAGGTTGTAGGGAAACTTCTGCTAGGGCAACTTCTTCCCCTTCTTCCTCACCAACACCAGCACCGTTCTCCTTCCCCAGCACATCTCTTCTCCCTTATGTCCTTCTCTGCTCAGGTGTTATCTCAGTTCTTTCATATGTTAATCTGGGTTTGGAGAAGGGAGAGCTTCTCAGCTTCTTACCAGAGCCACTTCCGGGGCCCTTCTCCTGCTACCAAAAAACCCACCAAACCAAACCAGAACAGTGATGTATAATGGCCTCACAGATCAGCAGTTACATTTTCTTTTATTCTTATTGGAGCAAGAAACTCAAATGAAGCTTGAATTAGACAGTGGTAAAATATATATTTACTCTAGAGAAGTGGAATAATACCATCTTCTAATGATCTGGGTAAACTTCCATTAGTAATTTTTTTTTTTTTACAATGCTTATAAATAACACACCCAAAAGATCCCTGTGGATTTAGCTGTTTTAAAACATGAAGGAACCATCTTATTTTTTTAAAAAGCCTGAGTATTGTAACTAATACACTAAAATTTCTCTGAAGTAGTTCTTGTCTGAAATCCTTCAAATGATCAAATTGTTTATAATACTTTATCTAAAATGCAAATAATTCACCCATAATAAGAAAGATTGTTTTTTCAATATGTGCTCCCTCCTACTGTTCCATTTCCCAGGTTAGTGTTTGCTTCCATTTATCAGATGTTCAGTCCAGTTATATGACAGTTTTACTCTGAATTTTTTGCCATGAAGCAATGTAGAACCTTCTGCTATTTCACTTTTTTGTGACACTGTCTGTTCCATTGAGTCTCTAATGTATATTCAGAACCCTGCCAGTTTAAATCATCTTGTGTCATGCTGTAAAAGGCTTAAAAGATTGGCAGTGCCTGCTATCAGAGGAATCCTTACATGCCTGATAGAACGAAACCCATTTTTCGAACTCAAAAACTGAATGCATTATTGGTGTCTAGTTGCTGCCCTTCAGAAAATAATTGTTGATCACTCCAAATTTTGGCTTGTGTGTTTTCATTCAAAAGAAATCTCTTTTCATACTATATTTTAACCTTGGTCATCTTATTAGTATTACTTGAGATTGAGCAAGGATAATGTGATACCTTGGGCAATTTATAGTACTGTTGTTAAATGAGTTAACATATTAATTATGTGTGTGTGTCTGTGTCTAAGATTCTGGGAGTCAGAAACTGCTTCTTAGTCATTAAGGAATTAAGTTCCCCCTTTATGAGTGTAACTGAGCATGATTACACTTGTTATTAGAGCCTGTCTGATAACAAAATCTGATCTTACTGCAAGTTCACTGAAGTCACTGCTGGTTGATTTTTTTCAGTCATACTTATGACACTAAATTTACCTTTCATCACATGGGACTTCCATTAAGAAGGAGCAAAGCAAGATTATATTATGTTTTCCAAAAAGTTAGAGAAGTACTATTGATATAAAAAGGATACTAAAATAATTTTAACATGAAGCACTTACTCAAGGCTCTTTTTATTAATTATAGGATAAAGAATATTTTTTTTTTCAAAATAATTTATTTACATATGAAACAAAAGATGGACGTGATACTGAGTTAGCTAATGTAGTGATTGCACTGCGAGACAAAAGAAAGTTACTTGAAAATAACATTCTAATTTCATTTAATTGATTCTGCCTGTTTGACTTCACTCATTGTAGACACCTCATGGTTTTCATTTTTGCAGATAAAGCTTAAGAAAAAAAGTAAAAGCTTGAGAAAAAAGTAAACAAAAAACCCAACAAAACAGCACTTGTAACACTACAGCCTAGACAACTTGTTTTGTATGTGGAACTCTTGAGGGCCTATAGCAATGTGGTATTTTAATGTCAGTCAGAGTTGCAAACCATGTATTGGAACTTTTAGAACCTTTTAGATTTACCAAACATAAAAAATTTTTTTCTTTCCTTTTCCTTTTCCTTTTCCTTTTCCTTTTCCTTTTCCTTTTCCTTTTCCTTTTCCTTTTCCTTTTCCTTTTCCTTTTCCTTTTCCTTTTCATTTCCCTTCCTTTCCCTTCCCTTCTCCTTCCCCTTCCCCTTCCCCTTCCACTTCCCCTTCCCCTTCCCCTTCCGCTCTCCTCTCCTCTCCTCTCCTCTCCTCTCCTCTCCTCTCCTCTCCTCTCCTATCTCCTCTCCTCTCCTCTCTTTTCTTTCCTCTGTAATGTATAATCTACTTAAAACTCGAATACTACCCTAATCTACTGTGCTCATTTGCTAGTTGGCTATGATTTCCTATACCCACTAGATCTTGGTGTAAATACAGGAAAGCAATGGCTGTTTCCAATAATTTTTCACAATCATTATCACTAGGTCAAACAAGTATATTGAACTATATAGAAATGTCAGCAGAAAAGATAAACCACATGGAACCAAAACTTATTTTAGGTATTTACTATATTCAGTGATGAAGTTTAGCTAAAAAGTGGGTACTATCAAATTTCACTACCTTCTAAAGGTTTCTCAATGAACTCTCTTTCACCCATATTTGTTTGTTTTCAGTTACCTTTTATACTCCACTTCCTTTGTACCCTGTTTAAATGTCTTTTCCCTTTTCTTTTGTTCTTCTCATTTAGATGTTTCTGCCTGCATATCTCTTCATCTTCCACCCCCAAAATAAATTAATTTTTTTAAGTATCTAAGACTATTTTTTAAACCTAAGATTGACACAATTCATACCAACCCTGTCTGCTCTTTCTCCTCTTGAAAATGCTTCTTTTTATTTCTTTCCCTTGTCTTTTCAGATCCTAAACTTTTTGGAATTGGGCCCATCTTTTACACAGTAAGAGATTGCACAGTGGTGCACTGATCCCAGCTGGAGTCTTTAGACACTAAAAAAATACAAATAATTACAAAGCACTGCCATATGCCTAATCTTCAACAGCTGGGAGCTCTGTGACAAGAGTGTGGTGTTCCTGCTTGCTCATTTGCCACCTGTCTAATCCTGCAGGCCAGTATGCAGGAGGGCACAATGTCTCTGCACTCTGTTCTTCCTGCTATGGCAGCAGTAGTTGTCAGGCTATTTCCACAAGCTTTGAAGTACAGCTGGGTAAAGGCTGCAGATCTACACATTCAGTGAGTCTGCAGGTTTCTCAAGCACAGCTCATCAGGACGTGATTTTTAAACATAAATCAGAAAGTGATTTTTTTCATCAGGGTTATCAGTCTATAAGACATTGACAGTCACCTTATCTGATTTTGAAATTCTATGTAGCATAGACAAGCTTAAATTCTTGGCTCTTTATTCTACATTTATTGAATCTTTAATTACTGGGAAAGTATATACTACATATAACCTTGCCTTCTGCCTTAAAAATGCTAACATTTAACCTTTTTGTTCTTAGGTCTCAGGAGTCTTAGCCTGAAAAGCATTTTAACACAACACTTTAGGTTAGTTAGTTGAATGCTATTATTTTAACCCCTTCACTTGAGTGACTTGAAAACAGATGCCAATTCATTAAACTACAGACAACAAATCAAAGGACATGAAAGTTTTGGTCTGAAGAGCTAAACAATAAGTCTTCTCTGATGCTAAGTAGCATTAGAAATTGTCATTTTATTAGCATTTGTGGACGATAGAATTTGTCTTCAGATGTGAAAGTACTAGAATAAAAAATAATTCTATGCTCAAAAACGTTTCCAAATACATTTCATTTTCTCTGTTACAGACATTAGGCATTTAACATACATGTCTAATACATTTGAGGTGTATCTCAAAAAAAGCACAAAAGGTAAACACATCTGTAAGAGAAAATGAAAGTATAAAAATGTGTATCTTTCTGTGGGGATTTGAGGTACAATGTTATTAATAAAACTACTTCAATTATATTTCTAACATTTATTTATGTTAACAATAAAACCAGATCATTACTTATAAATAGAAGTGTAACCCATGATAATGAACAAACATACTATATATTAATGAAGTATTATTTAAGCTGATTAATACTATTGGACGAGCACAGCTTTTGAAAAATATTCTAGCACTGGACTAGAACCACACATCAGAGGAAGTAAAGGCTCATGCCCTTTCTTCCAGTAATTTTATATTTAATCATTTATAGATGCAGTTCATACACTAACAACTATTTAAATTAAAACAAAACAAAACCAGAAATAAACCCCTGAAATGTATGTACAAGTACTCAAGTCTATATTGTGTTGGATCTTGAGTGCCACTAGGTAGATTGTTCTTTTCTTAGAAGCGCTTCAGATTTCACTAGGGAGATACTCTTTGCAACTTTGCAAATTTTTAAAAAAAAAAAAAAAAAAAAAAAAAATCCAAAAAAACCCTTTGCAAATCTTGAGATTTGAATTCATGTATTTAAAAACAGTTGTCTTTTATAGAAATATTACCCAAGAATCTTCAAAACCACTATGGCTTACCTGGTAAATAACTGTTGCTTTCTTTCCTGACAGATTTAAACTTTATTGACAAAATCTTGCTTTTCGTTTTCCACAGCTATCTGTCACTAATTATTTATTCTTTTAGAGAGGAAGTGCCTTTTCTCATCTTAATTTTGGGGTTTAAGTTATGCAATATAATATGATGTTGTATATTAAAATAAAATGCATCTTAGGAAAACAAATGATAAAGACAATTCAAAAGAGATCATTAGAAGCTTTGGTGACCAAGGTCTTACAGAATGTTAATTATACAAATCCATTGTACTTGTTGGGAAGTCTAAGAGATTTTCATTTTCATTTCTGTGTCATTTGGAGACACTTAAAATAAGTTACAGTTTACTAAGCTAAGAAATCTTAATGGTGTGCCTAGCTAAAGCTAATTCTGGGCTCCCTTTAGAGAGAGTAAGATGTAGGTCTCACCACAGAGTAATTCCATCCTTTACTTTAGGACTATGTTTCCTTGAGACATGATAAGACAGTCTAACAACACAGAGACACTAAAAGAGGGGTGTTGGGAGTACCCTCATCCACTTCATTAATTTTCTCCGACTTGTGCCATCTTTTCTGCTCATCAGGCCTTCCTGTTAGGTGTTACAATGAATTAATCCATCAGAAAATGCATCTAGAGTGTTATTAGATAATTTTGTTATGGGTTTCTTTGCAATTATTTTTATATGTCTGCATTGCATAGTTATTGAGATTATATATATATATCCATATATCCATCTATTTATATATGATTAGTAAGAAGTTACTCAATAAACAGTGAATGAGAAACAATGACCCTATGTATTTTCATAGCAAATGCCTTGGAAGGCTAACTGCAAGAAAGAAATAACTAAGTAATACAGATGAGATAAATAGTCTGAGCAGTTCTAAAGTTATCTTTAAAAAAGTTTATGGAGAGGTGGAAAATCTCTCGAAATTGTTAATGGGTAAAATAACAAGTGTCTATATTCTTGTCACTGTAACCCATTTTTAAAAGAGTCTTAAAAGCAAAAGCCAAGCTGGGTTCTCTGTGATCTGCAGCATCAAGTTAATGATGACATAATCTATTATTAATAATTATTATTTCTTATTAATGTTATCTTTTCATATAATAAAATGCCAATATAACTATGATCCAGTAAAGCACAATAATTTTATTACATGTTTCTGTATTTCTATATATTAATATTTTATAAATAATAACATTATATTTTATTATAATGTAGTGTGAACAAAACTTGAGAGACCTGTAGAATTTCAAACCAATATTTGTAAAGAAAAAGACTGGAAAGAAAACTTGAATAAAGGAAAACACATGGCTTGAGACAAATCTCACTGTAATTGGGAAGCTCAAGAATTCAATTCCCTTGCATGACAGACTGAAAAGATAGAAAGGGGCATCATTGTCACAGCAACTGTCCCCTCAATTATATTAAAATAAGCTGGGAATGCTCTCTCGTCTCTCTGGCATGGCATGTTTAGGTATGAAATGAAGAAATGTTCTTCCTCCTTTTGCAGATATGAACAGGCTCTGTTAATACATAATGTGGGTTTGCTAATTTTGTAATGCATTATATACACGGAGTCACTGTGAAGGTAAAGGTGAAGGGAACTAATGTACTTTTCACAAACATGTGAAGTACCTCTGGATGTCTGTGTAAAGAAATGATCAAATGAAAGCTTTCCTTGAGGTCATCTTGCCCAACATCTCTAGGAATTTGAAACTTCAAAAAACCACAAAGCTAACAAACAAAAAACCCCAATCAATCAACCAAAGCCACTTCAGAAAGACATCAAGACTTACACTCTGAGTTACACAAGAACACCATCCTGTATCTAGGAAGAAGTCTTACCTGCCATACTAGTAATCAACTAGAATTTCTGAAGCAGGTCCTCCCTCCTAGATGTCGACCTCATTGCTAGGCCATTCTTTTGTATTCCACTTCCTTGTATCCTTTTGACCATGACTGTTGCTTTGATTAATTAAAACCAGTGTAGATGTTTTCTCTGGGATGTGCCACTGGTACCGTAGTAGTCATTCCTCTTTCATTACACTCTCCCTGTAGGACATAAAACCTTTGCAAGATTTAGTGCTATCTAGATCCTCTTGCTCAAGCAGCAAGCACACATCCTTAAAATCTAAAGCTCCTAAGCTTTATATTGTCCTACACATTGTATATCATATTGCATCCCTAAACTGTGAAATTAATTGTCCATATTTCATCCATATTAATTTTCAGTGAACTGTCAGCTTTTTTATGAAGCCCACCTGTGAAATATTCAGATAAATTGATAACATAGCACAGGCATTAGACACATTCCACGCACCCTTCCCCAAAACTAGCTTTAACTCCCTCTCTCCATCACCAGTGTGATCAGTTTAAAGGGTGCAAGAGTAATTTTGAAAATGTAACTGTGTCTTTTTAATGTACAGTTTAATATCTGTTTAATTTATCTAGAGTTCAAATGCCCAGAAGGGCAATAGGACCCAAAAGACAAGTATTACGGAACAGAAACTAGTCCTAAGTAGTTAGTCAAAAGAGCCTGAGAGAAGATTTTTCAAAACATACAGCAGATTTCTTGGTTGTTTCATAACTTCTCAGAAACATCACTCACTCCCTCTCTCCTTCCATACATACACAAAAATTTAGGTATAGTTTTCAAAATGAAAATTTACATATATTTTATTTTTATAAATAGTTCTTCTTACATAATCTGTCGAAAGCAACAGAATGACAACTACAAAATTAATTTATCTTGCCACCAGCTGGCCTATCATTAGTGTGTGTAGATCATCAAATCAACACGGCACCTAAGATGTATTGGCACAGTATATCAACAAAATTATATTTTTTAGAAGATATATTTCTCAGCTATAATAAGCCAACTGGCAATAAAAATATATATTCAAATATTTATTGTTTTCTGGATGTTTCAGTTATCTGAGATGTTTAAATATGCAGCTGTAACTGTGTATACTGCTAGATCAGCACAGAAGTGCAGTAATGTGTTTCAATACGTGACCATTAATTTTTCAATATATTTTTACTATTTTTTTTTCATTCTGCACTTCAGGAGTGTTTAGAGATGTGTTGAATCAATCAAATCATATTCTTGCTCATAGATGATAAATGGGATTTGGAGTTAATGGTGTGAAATATCATCTATGTTCCCAATGCAAACCTTTGTTCAGCCAGCTATTCATGAAGTTTCACACTGTATTACATTATTACAAGACATTACTTTTAGTAATAGTGACATCTGTCGAAGTGAATCCACAACAAAATGCATTATTGATTAGTGTTTACTGAATAATTTGCAACAACAGATTTAGTCAACTCAACAAATTTAGCCTATTGTCTACATGTAGAATAGCTTTCAACAAAGAAATAAACAAACAAAAGAGGATATCATCAAATACATTTTAAAACATCCAAATGATCTATTTTCAGGCTTCTCTTTTTTTTGTTGTTGTTGTTGTTGTTGTTCAGTTAGTTTTTATGGTTCTCTGCAGCTTGCATGGTCATGGAGTTCATGGACCATTTGTTACGAGCATATACAACACTAATTTACTGGTTATTTATTTCAGAAGTGTCAGCTGCATAATTCTTTTTTTTTTTTTTTTTTTTTTTTCCTCTTAGATGAATGCAGAAAGAATTTTCTAGGACTGGTAAAACTTTTGCAACTATTTGTCTAAAACTCTGGTTTTGCAAATATTCGCTTGCATCTCTGAAATTTACTTTTCGCTAATGCTCTTGCCAGTAAAACTCAATCCTTCAAACATTCCTGCAGAAAGATCACCAAAGGGGTTGCACGTACTGTAAAAGTAAATTCAATCAAAGGTTGGTAGAAAATCTTGCACTGTATTTGCTCAGCTGCGTTAAAAGAACAACTCATTCAAGTCATTCCCAACACATCCCCTAGAAAACCTAAGACTGGAGAAACATTTCTATACTTAAAGACACAGAATGGTATTTTGTATTTAACACAAAGTTTTATATATATATGTGCTTCAAAGTTACTTTTTCTAGAGCCAAACTATGTCATAGATCTCTGACTTCAGGGGGATTTTTTAGTATTTTTTGCTTAATAACCTTATAAATAACTTAAGGACAAACAAGACATTATTTGGAATATTCTCCTTTTTTTCCTAGAGGAAATGAAAGAACATATAAACTTTAAATATTTGTTGTCTGGTTTGCTAATTGCTTGTCCTCTCTGCTTAGTGGTCTTGTATCGCTACACTGCACTTCTGTATGTCTGATTCTCTGGCCCAGCACCATGTATGAAATCTGGACCAAATAAAACAATGATGAGACTATAATGAAACTACAATAGCTTATAGCAAATATCTCATCCTTTAGATTCATCGAGTAACTTTAAGATGTGCATTAGTGTGATGAAATAAGGTAGAAACCAGTCCCGTAGCAAACACTATTACTTTTCACAAAGTGAAAATTTTAACTTGCAAGAACCATAATTTTAATTCCTAAGCCCATTTGATATCTAATGATGAGAGGAAAAGCAGAAACCTTAGTATACTGTTAAGCTTGCATCATAACTTCTAATTCAAGTCATATACACTGTGCTAATGTTATTCTAAAATGGCTGGAAAACCAAAGTCCTTAGTACAAATCAGTGTTTTCTTTATTGCTCCACTTGTTGAAAATGTGGAATATCCTGAAGTAGATAGAGACAATATATAAGAATAAATACAGAAATGGAAATAAGGATTGGTTTTATGTTCACAGAGTTTAATTTATTTATTTTTTTCCAAGAAAAAAAAAAAAAAAAAAAGTGAAATTGAGGTAAGAGAGTTCATGGAAGACTTGCACCTCTCCAAAGTGGCATGGATTAATCATTTAGCTGTATCAATACTCTTGAGGAGTGCTTATTCCATTGATAAGAATATTTTACATTGTGTTTTGTGTGGTTTTTTTTCCTATTTTCTAACAGAGGAAAAAGTATTACCAAGAGAAAACAGGATCATTTTTTTTTTTATAAAGTTATATTTTAAAGAGAGAAAAAACTCGAAAGTAGCCATTTTTGAAAATTTAGGATGACTTCATAAGATGCAAATATTCTCCTGTGATAATGTACATCTGCAATTGGTTTTATGGAAATTGTTAGGGATTCATACTTTAGCTCCTTTTGCCACAGCCTTAATGTCATCGGAATGTTGATTTTCTTGAATGTTAGTAAAGAGAGAGACGTGACTATGTTATTTTGCCTTTTTAAGCATGTGAACTGAGTATTGGAGCAGTAAACTCAGATTATTTAAAGTCTGAAGGATTCAGAGGACATGCTAACAAAGGCTGGATAGTGAAATATCATGACAGGAAAATTCTCAAGAATTTAATAAACTGTAGGAATTTAAAGAGCTAGATAAATATTTATGAAGTACAAAGTTTAAAATCGCAGTAACTGGAATTCACCAGAAGTTTCCTGTCATTGTTTTTCATGATAAGCCTTTGTATATTCAGTGTGCTGCTCACACCTGAGATCTAAAAAGCAAAAGATCTTTTCTTCATTCTATGCAGGATTTTTTTCTCACCAGGAAGAACTAGCAGTTAAAGTATTTCAGAATATCAATTTTACCTTCAATATCTATCCAATTTCTACAGCTATAATCCTTTGTAATGTACATATTTCTATTATTACATGGCAAAAAAGTTTTCTTGTCCAAGGTGACATAAAGAAAACATTAACAGGGACTCATAATTTATTAAAAGTTGAAACCATGTTTGAAAATAATTCTGAAAAGAAATGTGGTGATTCTGACTGTAATATTGTGGATCTACATGTATGAATCTCAGTTATTTCCAGCTTAAACCTTAGTCTACAAGAAAACAGAATTTTTTTATTCCCAAAAAATCTCACTGGGAACTGAATCCAGGCTGACGCTGTTCTTTCTAAAACTTACTAATGTAAATATTCCATTATAATATTGCACATGAAAGAAATTGGGCTTTGGGACTTTCTTCGTGATTCTCTTATCATTAAGTTCTGATCCCTAGTCAAAATATTCTTTACATAGTGGAAAAAAAAATAAAATGTATATATGTACAAATATATCTAGGAAACTAGGTATTTTTCTTCAAAATCTCCCAATCTTCAAAAAAGACAAGAAGGGGAGCAGGTTAACTAGAGGCCAGTCAGCCTTACCTCCATCCCTGGAAAGCTGACGGAACAGCTAATTCTTGGTGCCATCTCAAAGCATGTTGAGGAGAGGAGGGTTAGCATGACTAGTCAGCATGGATTCACAAAGGGGAACTCACGCTTGACTGATCTAATGGCCTTTTATGATGGCAAAACTAGATGCATAAACATGGGGAGGGCAGTTGACATGATCTACCTCGATCTCAGCAAGGCTTTCAACGCTGTCTCACGTGGCATCCTCACAACCAAACTTGAAAAGTGTGGATTGGATCATTGGGTACTGAGATGGACTGGGAACTGTCTGAAGGAGAGAGCTCAGAGAGTTATGGTCAGTTGGGCTGAGTCCAGCTGGATGCCTGTGTCTAGTGGTATCCTGCAGGAGTCAGTACTGGATGCAGTCCTGCTCAACATATTAATCGGCAACCTAGATGAAGGGGCAGAGTGTACCCTAAACAAAAGTGCTGATGATACAAAACTAGGTGGATTGGCTGACATGCCAGAAGGCTGTGATGCCATCCAGTGACCTGGACAGGCTGGAGAGCTGGGAGTAGAGAAACCTAATTAAGTTCAATAAGGGCAAGTGTAGAGTACTCCATCTGGGGAAGAACAACCCCATGGACCAGCACAAGTGTGGGAAACAGTTCTTCTTCTTCCCCACGTAAGTTTAAACAAAATGCCTTTTAAGCCAGCAAAGGCCTTCTGCTGATTATACCCAGCTAACGGACCAAAACCAGGCCTGCTGCTCAAGGACAAACAAAAGCAAAACAACAGATGTACAAGGCAGGAAGGATGGGCAGCAAGTTATGCATTTCCCTACTAGTTACCCCCCTAACTTGGGACTCATGGATTCCAATTGGCTCTGGACAGTGACACTGGCTGGACAGGTGGGTCACGGGGGTATAAAAAGAAGGGAAATTCAGCAGGTGGGACCGAGGTCTGTTGGACGCTTCCTGCGTGGGACACCCCCCTGCTGCGGAGCCTGGCGCTGGGACTGCCTGCCCTGCTCTGCCTGCCTGCCCTGCCCTGCCCTGCCCTGCCCTGCCCTGCCTGCCCTGCCCTGCCCTGCCCTGCCCTGCCTGCCCTGCCTGCCCTGCCCTGCCCTGCCCTGCCCTGCCTGCCCTGCCCTGCCCTGCCCTGCCCTGCCTGCCCTGCCCTGCCCGCCTGCCCTGCCCTGCCTGCCCTGCCTGCCCTGCCCTGCCTGCCCTGCCCTGCCCTGCCCTGCCCTGCCCTGCCTGCCCTGCCTGCCCGAGGATCGAGCCTGAGCCTGAGCGGTGAGTGTGCCGGGGTTCTGACCGCAGCGTGCCGGGTTCTGACCCCTGGAGCACCGGGACCTTCCCGCAGCCCTCGGGGCCGAAGCCCCCCGCCCGTTTTGCTGCCGGTTACCGGGGAAACCAAGCCCCTGCCTCCGCTGCCGCCGCGAGGGGCTGCCCCCCAAACCACGGATTTCGAGATCCTGCCGTAGCTGCCTGCCCGGCCCGCCTGCCGCTCTGCCCCGGAATTGGAGCCTGCCCGGTCCGGCTGCTGCTGCTGCTGCCGAGGGTTGCCCCTGATACCGAGAAGCCGGCACCCACCCACTCACCCACCCCTCCCTCGGAGAGAGCGCCGTAAGGGCACAGCACCTTTTGCATCACCTCCCTTACAGGACACATTACTGCCCTGCTACAGCCCTGGTAGCCATTTGCCATTTGTACATTTTCCCTAAACCTCATCCCACACTTTGTGTTAACCCTTAATAAACCGGTTATTTTGTAAACTAAACATCGGTCTCAGCAGAAATTTGTGAGCGTGGTGGGGGTGCATTCTAACTACCACCCTAAAATATGGTCCCACAGTGGCCATTCCGCTGTGAGAGGAACACCACGTGTGACCCTCGGTCTTGTTCAACAGCCCCTCCAAAGTGGGGGGGGCAGAAGTCACGAAAGCACTTGACAGCCCATAGCCCCCCTGGCATTGGCTTGTGACAACAAGTTAAGGGCTGACCTTCTGGTAAGCAGCTCTGGGAAAAAAAACCTGGGAGTCAAGGTGGATGACAGTCTGACCATGAGCAAACGACATGCTCTCACAGCCAAGAGGGCCAATGCCAACCCTGGGTGCATGAAGAAGAGCATGGCCGGTAAGTTGAGGGAGGTTATCCTCCCCCTCTACTCTGCCCTGGTGAGGCCTCACGTGGAGTACTGTGTACAGTTCTGGACTGCCCAGTTCAAGAAGGACAAGGAACTACTGGATAGAGTTCAGCACGAGGCCAGTAAGATGATTAATGGACTGGAGCATCTACCATATGAGGAAAGGCTGAGAGCTGAGTCTGTTTAGCTTGGAGAAAAGGAGGCTGAGGTGGATCTCATTGATGCTTAAAAATATCTAAAGGGTGGGTGTCAGTGGGAGAAAGGAAAAAGTAACCCTTGATGGAAGAGGATCAAGCGAGAGAACACTTTAAAAACTGGACATATGTAAGCCCATGGATCCCAAGGGGATATACAAGTGCTAAGAGAGTTTTCTTTGAGAGGTCACTGTCAGTTATCTTTGAACAGTCATGGTGACTGGGAGAGATTCCCAGACATTAAAAGAGAGCAAATGTCACTCCTGTCATCAAGGAGGACAAGCAGGAGGAGCTAGGGGACTACAGACTATTCAACCTGACTTCAGTCCCTGAGGAGGTGATGAAACAGCTAATCTTGAAAACCATTTCCAGTCACATGAAGGACAAGAAGGTCATCAGGAGTAGTTAGCATGGCTTCACTGAGGAGAAGTCATGCTTCACCAACCTGATAAGCTTCTACAAGAAAATGATTGGCCTGGTAGATGAGGGAAGGACAATGAATATTTACTGCTTGGACTTCAATAATGCTTTCAGTATTGTCTTTCATAAGATACTCAGAAGTTGGTGAGGTCCAGAGAAGGGTCACTTCAAAAATTAAAAGGCTGGAACCTCTCCTATATGAGGAAAGCCTGAGACATCCAGGATTCTACAGAAAAGTCTCAGGTTGGGAATCACATAAGTCTGTACAAATATCTGACAAGAGGTTATAACCATGACACAGCCAGGTTCTTTTTGGTGATGCCCATTGGCAGGACAAAGCAATCAACATAAAATGAAACAGAAGGCTCCCTCTGAATATAAGAAAACACTTTTACCATCTGAGGGTGACAGAGAAACTGGCATAGGTTGCCCAGAGAGTTTGTGGAAACTCCCACCTCGGAGATACCAAAAAGTTGTGCTCTTGTACAGACAGCTTCAGGTGGCTCTGCTTGAGCCCCAGGAGTGGATCAGATGACCTCCAGAAGTTCCTTCCAACCTCAACCATTCTTTGATTCTGTGACACCTTAGGGTGTCCATACACTTGGCATAGTATACCTGTAGTACATATTTCTTAATAACTTTTTTATTCAGAACATATTGCTATTAAAATATCTTCGTGTATAGTACCAACTGACTTCTCGGTGCTGCTGTAGATAGCCTATGCCTTAGTAACTTACAATCTACAAGAAAATGAAAAATACAAAGGCAAGATCCCTTAAATTTTATAGGATAAAAATCTGTATTATGCCATTTCAGCATGATGTACAATACTAGCTGCTAGTTCTTAACCTGTAACAGAAATTTTCATAGTATAGCAAAGAAGAGGTGAAGGCAAAAATGTCTTTCAGAAATCTTCATGATCTCTAGATAATGTTGGTCTATTACAGCCTTTGGAGAAGTTTAGCACAGCCTCAAGGATGCTCTAATATCTGCTGGTTTGTGAATGTATATGATAATGTGGAAAGTCATTATGTTGCTATCTGTTGTCCTCTCCTTCACAAGAGGAAAGTCATGCTTCAATAAAACATTGCAATTCTTTAAGTGTAAGTAGTTTGCTTTTCATGGAGTGACCCTGTTTAATAATGTTGTTCTGTTGCTTAGAATTTGCACAGTCTGGCAATCATATTTTTCTAATGTGGAAAAATAAGATTAAAATCAAGAGACCCAAAGGAAAATTGAAGAGAAGGAAGGTAAGTGGAAAAGCTGTTTTATCAAGTATTCCCAGTTGCCCTTAAACAACAGATATAAGGTCCTGGAACTTGAGGGGCAGGCAGAGGAGGACATAGATGAAGGCCCATGAAGGCAGTTGCCTAAGGTGAGTCAGTCAGTCCCACACATTAAAACTGCCCCTGTTAAGAAAGAAAGGAGAGTAATTGTTGTAGGTGGTTCCTTTCTGAAAGGAGCAGAGGGCCCAATGTGCCTACCAGACACATCCTACTGGGGAGTCTGCTGCCTCCCTGGGGCCTGGGTTAGAGACGTTACTAGGAACTCCCTGGTGTAGTCCAGCCCTCTAATTATTGCCTGCGATTGATAATGCAGGTTCGTAGAGATGAGGTTGAAAGAGAAGTCCAAAAGCAACCAAAAAGGACTTCAAGGCACTGGGACGATTGGTTGAAGGATCAAGAGCAGAGGTAATGTTTTCTTCAATCCTTTCAGTGGCAGGGAATAATACTGAAAAGAAAAAGAGAAACAGACCTGATTATCACATGGCTCAGAGACTGGTGCCATCGGCAGACTTTTTGGTTTTTTGATCATGAGGAGGTTTACGTGGCACTGGGCCTGCTGGGAACAGATGGAATTCAGCTGTCTCAAAGTGGGAAAGGGATTCTAGCTCATGAGTTGGCAGAGATCATCAAGAGGGCTTTACACAAATTTTGAAGGTGGAAGAGGATAAAACCAGGCTCACTGGAGATGAGCATAGGAGTGACATGCCATTGTTGGGGGTGAAATCAATAGCCCAGCTCAAGTGCATCTACATGAATGCACACAGCATGGGCAACAAACAGAAGGAGCTGGAAGGCTTTGTGCAGCAGGATAGCTATGACTTAGTCATCATCACAGAAACATGGTGGGGTGCAGATCATGCAGAGAAAAAATTAGAAACATAAAAGTCTAGCTAGAACTCAATCTGGCCACTGTCATAAGGGAAACAAAAGATGTTTTTACAAATACCTTAACAATATCAAGAGAGCAAAAGAATCTTCATCCTTTATTGCATATATTGGGGAACATTGCTATCAAGGATGAGGAAAAGCCTGAGTTACTTAATGCCTTTTTTACCTCTGTCTTTAATAGTCAAACTAGTTATCCTCAGGGTATTAAGCCCCCTTAGCTGAAAGACAGAGATGGAGAGCAGAATAAGTGCCCCATAATCCAGGAGGAAGCAGTTAATGACCTGCTATAGCACCTGGACACTCACAAGTCTATCCACCTGAGAGTACTGATGGAGCTGGTGAAGGAGCTTGTCGAGCTACTCTTCATTGTTTATCAGCAGTCCCAGTTAACAGGGGAGGTCTCCGATGACTGGAGTCTTGCCAATGTCACGCTCATCTACAAGAAGGACTGGAAGGAGGATGTGGGGAATTACAGGCCTGTCAACCTGACCTTGGTACTGGGGAAGATTATACAGCAGTATATTATACAGCAGTTTGAGTATGCTCGTGCAGCATGTGCAGAATGACTGGGGATCAGGCCCAGTCAGCATTGGGTCATGAAAGTCAGGTCCTGCATGACCAACCTGATCTCCTTCTATGACAAGGTGACACACCTACTAGATGAGGGAAAGGCTGTGGCTGTTTTCTACCTGGGCTTTAGTAAAGCACTTGACACAGATTCCTACAGCATTCTCTTAAAGAAGCTAATGGCTCATGGCTTAGACAGCTGTACTCTTTATCCATGGCTTTATCCAGGTGTACTGGATAAAAAACTGGATGGATGGATGAACCCAGAGAGTTGTGGTGAATGGAGTTAAATCCAGTTGGTGTTCAGTCACAAGTGGTGTTTCTCAAGGCTCAGTTTTGGGGCCAGTCTTTTTCAATATCTTTATCAATGATCTGGATGAGGAGATTGAATGCACCCTCCGTAAGTTTGCGGATGATGTTAAGTTTGGAGGGACAGTTGATCTGCCTGAGGGTAGGAAAGCTCTCTTGGGGGACTTGGACAGGCTGGACTGATGGGCTGATGCCAATTGTGTGAGGTTCAACAAGGCCAAGTCCCAGGTTCTACTCTTAGGTCACAACAACCCCATGCAACACACTGGGCTTGGGGAAGAGTGGCTGTAAAGCTGCCCAGAGGAAAGGACCTGGGGGTGTTGATTGACAGCCTTCTGAATGTGAGCCAGCAGTGTGTCCAGGTGGCCAAGAAGGCCAAGAGTATCCTGGCTTGTATCAGAAATAGTGTGGCCAGCAAGACTAAGAAAGTGATTGTGCCCCTGTACTCGGCACTGGTGAGGCTGCACTTCAAATATTGTGTTTAGTTTTGGGACACTCACTACAAGAAAGACATTGAGTTGCTAGAGCAAGTCCAAAGAAGGGCAATTAAGCTGGTGAAGGGTCTGGTGTGCAAGTCTTATGTTGTTTAGCATGAAGAAAAGAAGGGTTAGGGAGGACCTTATTGCTACAACTACCTGAAAGGAGGCTGTAGCAAGGTGGGTTTTGGTCTCTTCTCCAAAGTAACTGGCACTAGGATGAGAGGAAATAGCCTCAAGTGGTGATAGAAGAGGTTTAGACTTGATATTAGGAAAAAATTCTTTCCTGAAGGAGTGGTCAAGCATTGGAACTGGCTTCCCAAGGAAGCGGTGAAGTCACCATCCCAGAAGGTATTAAAAATCTGTAGATGTGGCACTTCAGGATATGGTTTAGTTAGTATATGGGTGTTGATGATTGGACTTGGTGATCTTAAAGGTCCTTTCCAACCTTATTCTATGATTTTATGATTTAAAGAATGGTTACAGAGGCAGAGCGAGGTTGCAGGAAAGATTAGCATGCACAGTTCACAAGTCCTGTGAAAATGCCCTTACTATAATGCAGATTTTTTTTTTTTTTCTGTAAATAAATGTCTCAGTGAGTAGTTTCATGTTTTACACAGAGCTGAACTTTCACAGAAAATTTCAAGACACGTCAAAAAATCTAATTCTGCTTGAAAGTAGGCTTATTTGGTTTAAACTTCAGGCAGAGTGATGTGAAACTAAGTTGTTTGGGAATTAATAAATACAAACCTCAAAAGTATGGACATCCATTGCAATAGTAATGTAGCTATCCCACAACATTCTGCTTAAAATTTGCTTCTGCTACTGAATTTACTTCTTACAAAGATTGAGCATTCTTCACTAGGCCTCTGAATATCCATCCAAAATGATAAACTGAAGTTTGAAGATTCTTTTAGGAAGACAGAAATGTTATATTTTTCTAAAACATCTTTTCTAAATCTACTCATAAGACTGTGGTACAGCCCCAGTGATTCCTTCTATAAAAATATTAATTTATTCTCCTGCTGCAATAAATGCAGTGGAAAGTTAGATGTTTTTTGTTAATTTCTGCTGTTGCCCAGTTATAATTTTCTCTTCTTTTGTCACCATTATTATTACATTTTTAGTTTAAATTAAAATGATTTTTTATGAAATTATTTTTATAATGACAATTTTCTATTATTTTGACATAATTTTGTCATCTTCTCCCTGTACTCAGAAGCCACACATTAGGTAAGACTCTACAGTCTTCTCTGGCCAAAGCAGCTATTTTCATAAAAGACGATCGTAACTGTTTTTATCCAGCAGAGAAAACTAGATCACTTAACATGTATTACTTAACAGTTTTAATTTTTTCAAATTTTTATCAGTTATGCTGAAGTTTTCTTAGGCAGAAAATGGGAGGCAGAATGAATATTCACCATTGTAAAGATCACATGAATTGGTCTACTTATCTGCAATAATGGTAAAAGACTAGAAGAAATATACTTCAGAAGGATAGCCATCTGCAATGTGCCTTTTATTATATTTGTTCTATTTATATTTGCCTAATATTTGTTAGTGATATTGCCTATTACATTAGAGTGTAATTATCATTGACCAGAGAAGTCACTTTTGACAAAAAATAATATTCATTACATTATCACATTTTTATTATTGTTGCTACTTAAACCAGAACTAGGTTGCTAAACAGTATCAGTTTTATCAAAGAGTTCAGACAATCTCCTTAATGAAAATATCATGCCTTTAGTTTTGTTTTAAATAGTAAAAACTGATACCAGCACTCATCCTGCAAGATTAAATACCACCAAACACAACATTTGTGTATCTGTTTCTACGCACAGTTCTGGGATTTACAGATTAACTTTTGCTCAAGCGTTATTAACAATCCTTCATTTTGATCTTCTCCTTTTGTCCTATTAATTCACCTTATCTAATGTAAATATTCATCTAGCAGAGTTCATCTATCACTCAGAAACAAATCTGAAGTTTTGGCAAAAAATCTTCTGTACTTTTGACTAGGGCTTTTTTATTATTATTTTATTTTTAAAGTATCTAAAAAGATACAGCACACACAGTAACTGAAAGGAAAGGAGAGAACTGAAAACTTTTAATAGGAATCCAAACCTTCTATTGAAAGGTTGGACAGGTCATCTCCCTTAACAAGACAGATAGGAAGTGTTCATTTCTTTTAAACTGACATTGGCAAGGACAAAATATGAAATAGTTTTATTATAAGAAAGGACCTGAACTCCTACAAAGGGAGGACTGTTATACAAGGATAGTAGTTAAATACATTGCAAGTAGCATTAAAATTCATAGCAGAACTCCACTGATTACAGTTGGACATATGATATATGATATAACTTCCTACAGTTAAATTATAAGAGTATTCCAGTAAATATTATACTGCTAGTGCCTTGTCCCATGGTGGCTGACTGCTCTGATGGTATTTACAAGAAACATCTTCAAAAATCTGAAAGAGTATTTGGACCTTACAGCTTAAATAGCAGACATTTTTAAACCACCTTTTAAAACCTAAAAGGTTTTAAAGACATTACTCAAAGTTTCTATAATGGTTGTCAGCCTCACAGGTAGTGAAATATTTCTTAACCTATTTTACGGGTTTTCAGTGGAATCCTCTTAGAAGACAAATAGAGAAGATCTAGTATTACTGTCCATTTGTTCAAAAGGTTCTCAACCATTTCACAAAATTACAGCTTTTCCACCACTGCTGTATAAACATGCAAAGATTCTGATGCAAATTGTGAGATAAGTTTGGGCTTTAGTTTAGGACATAATGCAGTTCTACATCCTGGCTTCATAAGGTCCAAGTGCATGAGTACAGGCTGAGGGGAGAATGGCTGGAGAGCAGTCGTGAGGAAAAGGGCCTGGGGGCAGTAGTAGTTGAGAAGCTTGACATGAGATGTCAGTGTGCACTCACAGCCCAGAGGGCCAACCCCGTCCTGGGCTGCATCAAAAGAAGTGTGGCCAGCAGGGCCAGGGAGGTGATTCTTCCCCTCTGCTCTCTTCTGTTGAGACCATACCTGGAATATTGCCTACAGCTCTAGAGCCCCCATCTCAGGAAAGATATGAAGCTGTTGGAGAGGGTCCTGACTAGGGCCACAATGATAAAAGGGTTGGAGCACCTCTGCTATGCAGATGGGCTGAGGGAGTTGGTGCTGTTCACCCTGGAGAAGAGAAGGCTTCAGGGAGACCTTATAGTGGTCTTCCAGTACCTGAACGGGCTCATAGGAAAACCAGGTAGGGACTTTTCACCAGAGAGGGCAGTGATAGGACAAGGGGTAATGGTTTTTTAGATTTAGGTTAGACCTCAGGAAGAAATTGTTCATCATGAGGGTAGCAAGGTGCTGGAATAAGTTGCCTAGGGATGCAATTGATGCACCTTCACTGGAGGTGTTTAAGGCCAGGTTGGATGAGGCTTTGTGCAGCTTGGTCTAGTGTGAGGTGTCCCTGCTCATAGTATAGAACCTGATGATCCTTAAGGTCCCTCCCAACCTTAACCATTATGTGATTCTATGATTCTAAATGTCTCTTGGTTTTACAGGCAAATTACCAAAGACAACAACAAGTTTAAGGACAACCTATTAATACTCCTTACAGATAACAGTCACATTAATTTACATATTCTACTCTCTCAAATTTCACTGAGGCAATTTCTTGTTCTGTTTCTTTCAAGCATCTGTTTTGAATCCTGGGTAGCATTGTTACTCAACAGAACTGTCTTTAGGAAAGAACCATTCCTCTGGGCACTTCAAAATGTTCTACCTGGAGTCACTCAAATGTTGCTCTGAAATTACAAATGCTGACAAACAGCATTTGTAATGCTCATAATGCTCACAAGCCACAGAGATCCTCAGTTATTATTTTGCCACTTGTCTTTATGACATTCACATGGGTTTTGTTCTAAATTTTGGAAAATATTTTCAGCAACTATGAATGGACAATGGAATAAATATATGAAGTAGAGGGCATGGACTGGATTGCACAACAGGAGTTCAGGTAAACAGGAAAATCTAAAGGGGGAAAGGCCAGATCTCTTCTTTTAAACTCACCCCAAATGTTGATGGACTACTTCAAAGATGGAAGCTAAAAAAACCAACAAACAAACAAACAAAAAAAAACAAACCCAAAAAACTGTGACTGCCATGGCAACGGCAAACTAAAATCATAGTCTTCCGTAACACTGACATAGTATTCAGTATTTTTAAGTTTTTTCCTATCAATGAAGATAAAATTTTACCAGTAAATTTCCTCAGGAACTACCTCAAACACAGAATTGATATCAGAGTAAAATGCATTTATATTTATCTCACAATTTTCCTTCTTTCCTTCATAGCAGCTAATATAATGAAAATTTTTCAGAGCAAGGACTCAGTCTAGGTTGAGAAGCCTCGTATTCATGTCGAAGTGAATTTCAAGAGACCTCAAATAGGAAATTTGCAGATTAGCTCCAGAGCTATACAAAAACGTTTTAATATATTCATTTTTCAAACATACAAGTGAGCTGTCTTAGTAATTTCTGGTGTTTAGTGTACCAAAAGCTGACCATATGTTTACTTTTACTTGCAACTCTGGTGTTCCAATCCAGTAAATCATATAGTAAACTAAAATGAGACAGAAAGGCAGGGGAATGATGAAAGCTAGAAGTACTTCTGTAGAAGGGGATATTAGATTAGGAATCGAACTTAGAGGAAAAGTACTTCTTGAAGTATAAAATTCTAAAAGCCATGAATAAGAAGGCTAGGGAGCAATTAGGCACTATTTTTGTAAAACAAGAAAAGGAGCGCTAAATGAAATTATCATCCAGAAAATTTTCAATAAACAAAGGGAAGTGCTTTTTCACACACTGCATTATTAGATTGTAGAACTCATTGCCACAGGATGTTCTGGAGGCCAAAGATATAAATTGACTGAAAAGTGATTAGAAATATGAAAGGAGGTCCATCAGAGAAAAAAAGAAAAAAGAAAAAAAATAAAATTGTTATCTGTGTGACTCAGAAAATACTTCCACACTGCAGTGCCAGAACTGATCAATCTCTATTTGCCATGTTCCCATGCTCCCTTTTTCCCAGGTATCTGTTACTGACATCTGTCAAGGAGTGGAGGAAGAAGTAATCACTTTTTCCTAAATGGGCAGGGTTGTGTGTTGTTTTTTTTTTTAATATGCCTGCATAGAAACACTTGGGTGGAGGAAGTAGCAAGTGCCAGGTTTTCACTGATCTATGTCTTCTGACTCCTGTAGAGGCTCACATCAGAGGACTCTGTGTCTGCCTCCGTCAGACACAAGACACAAGAATTCAGCATACAGAGCAGTACTCATGCAATATGGCTGTTCTGCTACAGCTAAGCAGAACAAACTAAGCAGATACTACCTGTCCAGACCTTTTCACCAGTTTTTCTTACCAACACTGACTACACTCAGGGCAGTTGCTGCCGTGGTTGTATTATAACGGACCAGTACAAATCTGATTTATTGTGTCTGAATGATTGGCAAACTCTGAGGATAGCTAAAAGTTTATCTAAGCACACAGAACTTTTCTGAAAGTTTCTTCAACAGCAAGAAAGAAGTGCAGCACTTATTTGAATGTTTAACCACAAGTCATTTATTTGAAGTATTCCTATTTGAACCAAAGCTCATTGTAGTGTATTGGAGTATTTCAGCCTCTTTCAGCAGACTGAGTCAAACCAACACCACTCATGAGTTTTAGAACAACTTAAACAGCCACTTCATAATCAGTTAGAGCTGCTTTTGTTAACTGAGAAAAAATGTATTTCTTTGAAGACGAGCTCTCGGTACCAGCACACCTCCTTTAATGTGATAGAGCAAGACTATGATTGTTCCTAAAAAACTTCTTCACTTCACATTACCCAAGGATTTCACTTAAAAAAGCTAATACATCAACAAAATCTACAACAGTCTCAGTAATTTTGAAAATGGACTTGAGATTTTTTGTACTGAGTTGTAGTCCTCGCACGCTTAAGTAGACATATGTGGAGCTCTCTCACATGAGTGTTTTCTCCTATCTGAGCCTTTGTTACTCTAAAGAACATGTAGAACACCTGACTAAATAGAAGTAATTGTACAACAGATGTTACCAGGTGTGGCAGAGGGGCAAGATCATTAAATAAATTAATCACAAGATTTCTGTTTGAATACAGAGCTACCACTTTAGCAGGTTACCATCTGCTGACACTAAATTATCCTGATTTCAAATGATGAATTGTGAATTGAATAATTTCCTAGCAAACACATAATCAAAATTATCTATTAGTTGGCTGGTGTCTTTGTTACTGGGTTCTCAAATTGGCAAAGAAGATTTTAGAAGAAATATCAGAGGTTGAAATTGTGATTTGTTTTTTATGAAGCTAAAACACATAGATGAGAGGTTAGATACTGGTTATTTAATCTAGTGAAACACAAGGGAGAAGGTTTCTCAGCAATAACAGCTGAGAAGTGTCTGAAGTGTGGTTGTTCAATTTTGGCTTGTAAGGTTGTTAACAAAGGAATCAGTTAAAGAAAAATATTTGAAATTATTCAGAATTTTGCTTTCTTCTGCTGGTTGATTTTGTGTGAACCTGTCTTACTGAGTGAGTATCATTACATGAATTTAACAATTGAAGACAAAACCATGAACTAGACGGCTTTTGAAGAATGCAAATCAGATTCATCTCTCCTCAGCTGATAGTTCTCTGCAGATTCATTTGACATTTGTTCCCTTCTTTGTAAGACATTTTTATCTGTGTTAAATAAGCGTCTGTTTGAAATACAGTGAGCAGCTTCATGGGTAAGAACTGCATTTCGACAAAGACAACATTTGTAATCTGCACCTTACATTTTCTCTACTCTATTCCTGAGGAAGCTTCAGGACAAGTACTCTGTGTAGAATAAATTTACAGGAGATCCTATAACAGAAGAGGACTGGAAAAGTGCAAATATATATCTGCTTTATCTAAATACTACTTTTTGAACTATGGCTGTGAATCACTGAGCTTCTTGAACATTGCCAAACAACAGATACTGTTTAAAATATATATGTTCTAAAATCTATTTATGCTTTTCTGAATATGAAATTATATGTGTGAGTGGATAGCATTGTTTTGTTGATTAAATTTATATAAATACATACAAGTGCAGATTCTCACAAGTACAGCTATGATATCTCATTAATCAAAAAGGTACATAACATTCTTCAAAAATCATTCTTCAGTTCCCATGAAGTTTCTTAAGGGTGATTGCACTGAGCATGATCCTATCTATCATCTCATTCTCCACATGAATAAATCTGCATATTTGTGTTTGTTTTTTCTAAAAGGATATCTACCTGTGTACTCCTAATCAAGGAAGCCTAAATTCTGTCTCATACCTCTGGAACAACACAATGAAAGTGTCAGGTTTTAGACATCAGATGGCACATTATTCTGAATCATCCACATTGTTATAATATTAGCACGGTTCCTGGTGTTTTTTTGGCTACCCCAACTGGCCCTGTCCCAGCACTTTCTGGCTTATTGCTCTTTGTAAAGAACCATTCTTGGTGTTTAGTTTGGATTCGGCTAACCCATTTTGAAGCACAGGAAAGCTTACTTCTCCCAAAGTATTTCACCTTGAGGCCAAAAAAGAAAGCTCCAATCCATCATATATGTGAACATAGACTAAGCATGCAATTGGAGTGCCTGTATCTGCAATTAATTAATAATATGTCAAATGATTAATTTTCAATTCTTAAATAAATTAATGCAATACAAATTCTGCAATAGAAAAGGCAAAGCCTAAGAACTAAAATACTAATGCAGATAAACGAATTTGCAATGGTCTTTGCAACCGTGAGAGTTCAGTGCTCCTGCACCAGTAACCATGCCCAGGCCAGAACCCCAAACAAGAATTTGGATAAAGTGAATCAGGGCATTGATCAACTTAACTAGTAGGGATTCAGGCCCGTTACTTTACCATTTATTTTACAGAAAGGCATTGTGGAGAAAGGGGGAACAAGTTTCCTATGAAAGCAACAGTTCCTTTGCTGAAGAAATATGCCACAATATTTTGTAGTAGCTAAAAGTAGGTTTAGGGATTACTTCAAAAGCCTCTCACACACACACAAAAAACCAAATCCTCTCAAATAGCTTTACTGCTGGATTTGTTGCCTAGTTTTCCACAGCTATCAGAAATTCTTCTATATCAGCTTTCTTCTTGACCTTAAACTCCTGGTCATCTATGGCAGACAAAGTTAATAGGCAGTCAAACCAATGAGTTTTTTCAGTCTTCTAATGAGGACACCAGCCTCCTGGTTCAAATAAGACAGGGGTCATAAAATTGTTTTCCTCTGAAGTATATCATGTGTGCAGCCGCTTAGCTAGAATTATTAACTTTTTTTTATTATTTTTTTTTTCTATGGGGCGTACAATGGTGGGAAGGGAAACTTATGGGAGAGGCACAGCACATTAACAACATTTTTACTGAAAAAAATTTGATATTCCATAGGAAATTCTGAGGGCAGTTTCCAGTATTTTCCTATATAGCTTTAGGTTTGGGGTTTTATTGCATTTAGAGTAAATCTCTTCACAATATCTCTAACCTTAATGGGCTTTAACAGAAGCATTACAGACTCTTAGACATTTCTGCAGTCTTGGAGTGACTTAATACTCCTGTGTAGTACCTAATTTTATATTGCTCATAATCTTGGGTTTTACAGTATTTATTGTAAAGTGAAAGAAGTAATAAGCTACAGCATTCTTTGTCACTAAGCTTAGATGCTTTCTGCTTAGCTTTGCTATGCTTGTCTTCATTTTTGAAGTTTTGCTAAGAAAAACCCACATTTGCAGTGTGTGTGATTGTTTGAGTATATTCTCAGTATATTTCATTTACAGCTGAGAACAAACACATACAAATCTTAAGAACAGACTACACTTTTTTGTTTAGGTATTTCATTCTGGAATTACATACAATAGACTTTATAGTTTGCATCTGATGGTTTGAAAAAAAGAAATAATGAACAGAAGTAGTTGAAATGACATTACTCTATATTCCATGCAGTAGAAGGTGACCAGTGTTCCTTCATTTTTCTTCTGATATTGTAAATTTCATTGTTTAAGCTGTCTTAATGCAGAGAGGCATCAGCAATATAGCACTCCAAAACTGAGCAGAAAATGTGTAAAACCTTGTCTCCACAGATAGAGCAGAAATCATCTTCTCTGACTCCTGCTTCTTGCAACTCCCTCAAAATTTTCAAATGCATAGTTTTATTTCATTCCTACTCTTCTTAAAAACTGCTCTCTCATAAGCAGAGAAATTCCATCTCTTGCACATTTCATTTTAATGGTTACAAACACTGAAATGGGTTGTCTCAAAGTTCATGACTTGGTCATCTGAAGAATCATAGAATCATAGAATGGTTAGGGTTGGAAGGGACGTTGAAGATAATCTAGTTCCAACCCCCTGCATGGGCAGGGACACCTCTCACTAGATCAGGTTGCTCAAGGTCCCGTATAACCTGGCCTTGAACACCTCCAGTGAGGGGGCATCCACAACCTCCCTGGGCAACCTGTTCCAGCTTCTTACCACCCTGACAGGAAAGAACTTTGCCTAATCATAGAATCATAGAATCATAGAATCATAGGGGTTGGAAGGGAACTCGAAAGATCATCTAGTCCAATCCCCCTGCCAGAGCAGGATCACCTAGAGTACATCACACAGGAATGCATCCAGGCGGGTTTTGAATGTCTCCAGTGAAGAAGACTCCACAACCTCTCTGGGCAGCCTGTTCCAGTGCTCTGTCACTCTCACAGTAAAAAAAAAAATTCTGATATTCAACTTAAACCTCCTATGCTCCAATTTGTATCCATTACTCCTTGTCCTATCACTTGTCATCACTGAAAAAAGCTTAACTCCACCTCTTGACACTCATCCTTTACGTATTTGTAAACATTGATGAGGTCACCCCTCAGTCTCCTTTTCTCCAAACTAAAGAGACCCAGCTCCCTCAGCCTTTGCTCATAAGGGAGACGTTCCACTCCCTTAATCATCTTTGTGGCTCTGAGCTGGACTCTTTCCAGCAGTTCCCTGTCCTTCTTGAACTGAGGGGCCCAGAACTAAACACAATACTCCAGATGCCGCCTCACCAATGCAGAATAGAGGGGGAGGAGAACCTCTCTTGACCTACTAACCACACCCTTTCTAATGCACCACAGAATGCCATTGGCCTTCTCAGCCACAAGGGCACACTGCTGGCTCATGGCCATCCTCCTGTCCACCAGGACCCCCAGGTCCCTCTCTCCTACACTGCTCTCCAGCAGGTCAGCCTCCAGCCTGTACTGGTACATGGCATTTTTCTTCCCCAAATGCAAAACTCTACACTTGCCCTTGTTGAACTTCATCAGGTTTTTCCCCGCCCAAGTCTCCAGCCTGGAGACTAATGTCCAACCTGAATGTCCAACCTAATGTCCAACCTGAATCTTCCCTCTAGAAACTTCAAACCCCTTGTCCTCTCACTACACATCCATGTAAAAAGCCCTATCCCAGTTTTCTTGTAGGCCCCCTTCAGATACTGGAAAGTTGCTATAAGGTCACCATGGAGTGTCCTCTTCTCTAGACTGAACAACCTCTACTTCCTCAGCTTATCTTCGTATGGGAGGTGCTCCATCCTTCTGATCATCTTCATGGCTCTCCTCTGGACACGCTCAAGGAGTTCTGTGTCCTTCTTATGTTGTGGACTCCAGAACTGGACAGACTACTCCAGGTGGGGTCTCACTAGAGCTGAGTAGAGGGTTAGAATCACCTCTCTCAACCGGCTGGCTATGCTTCTTTTGATGCAGCCCAGGATACGGTTGGCTTTCTGGGCTGCAAGTGCACATTGTTGACTCATGTTAAACTTCTGGTCCACCACTACCCCCAAGTCCTTCTTGTCTGGGCTGTCTTCAATCCTTACACCTCCCAACCTGTATTAATGCATTGGATTACCTTGACCCAGGTGCAGAACCTTGCACTTGGCTTTGTTGATCTTCATGCAGTTTGCATGAGCCCACTTCTTGAGCCTGTCAAGATCCCTCTGGACAGTGTCCCTTCCCTCCAGTGTGTTGACTTCACCAGACAGTTTGGTGTCATCAGCAAACCTGCTGAGGGTGCACTCAATTCCACCATTCATATCACCAACAAAGATGTTAAATAACACTGGTCCAAGTAGCAAGCCTTGAGGAACACCATTTGTCACACATCTCCATTTGGACACCCAGCCATTGATCACAACTCTTTGGGTGCTACCAGTGAGTTCCTTATCCAATGAGTGATCCATCCATCAAATCTGTACTGTTCCAGTTTTGAGACCAGGATGTCATGTGGGACAGTGTTGAAAGCTTTGGACAGATCCAGGTAGATGACATCGGTTGCCCTGCCTTTATCCACAGAGGCTGTGACCCTATTGTAACAGGCCACCAAATTAGTCAGGTAGGACTTGCCCTTAGTGAATTTGTGCTGGCTGTCACCAATCACCCTTTTGTTGTTCTCTTGCCTTAACAGGGACTTCAGGAGGATCTGTTCTGAGATCTTGCCAGGCACTGAGGTGAGACTGACTGGTCTGCACTTCTTTGGGTCTTCATTTTTCCCTTCTTGAAAATGGGGGTTATGTTTCCCTGTTTTCGTTCAGCAGGAACTTCACCAGACCGCCATTACTTTTCAAATATTATGAACAGTGGCTTTGCAACTTCTTTCACCAGTTCTTTCAGGAGCTGTGGGTGAATCCCATCAGGTCCCATGGAATTGTTCACCTTTAGGTTCTTTAGGTGATCTTGAACCTCCTCTTCATCTCCAGTGAGGAGATCCTCCTTTTCCCAGTCTCTGCCTTTGGCTTCTGTAACATGGGGAGAATGACCGGAGTCCTTACTGGTGGAGACTGAGGCAAAGTAGTCATTGAGTACCTCAGCCTTCTCTACATCTCAGATGACCAGATCTCCCGTTTCTTTCTGAAATGGGCCCAGATTTTCCCTAGTCTTCCTTTTATCATTCACGTACCTATAGAAACTTTTCTTATTGTCCTTAACTTCCCTTGCCACATCCAATTCTCTGTATGCTTTTGCTTTCCTAACCTGATCTCTTGCTTCTCTGACTACTTCTCTGTACTTCTCCCAGCATTATCTGGCCTTGCATGTGTAGGAATTGCATGTATAAAATACATTCTCTGCTGGACAAAATCATTCTATAAATATGAAAGCAGCATTAGTGAGAGCAACATCTTGATTACTTCCTTCACTGTAATAGTAATAAGAAGAATCTGTGTTGACTTGGACTGCTTAATGTGTCTGCTTTGAAAGTTTGCTTGGAAAACCAGTATATACAGGTTCTCTAACTGTCAGAACCAAAATTGTCTACAAGCCTGAAGTGAATGTGACAGTGGGCAAGATCTCCGTTATAAAAACTGTGATTGTGGTGAATGATAGCTACTTTTCATCAGCAATGGGAAGTCACTGTTATAAAGCAGTGATGAACACAGAAATACTCGTAATAGTTAGAGGGAAGTTTGGAACTAGACCACATGAACTTCTCACTTACAATGTAATACATCTTCACTGCAGCTAGATTTTGTGTCTCTGAACTTGGCTAGGTATATTGGCACCAACAAAGAATTTTCTTCAGCAAGGACCCAAACCGTGTTACATTATAGTAACTATATAAGCTACTTTTGTTGAACATCAGCAAGCTCACAAACTGTAGAAGATCTTGTCTTGTATTTTCATGGTTGTCATAAGGTTTGCAGACTTATAAAATTATTCTCTCAAAGCCATGAGGTAATGTAACTTTGTATTCAGAAAAGACTGAAAGTAAGGCTCCCAAAAAGCCTATTCAGCACACCCATGAGTGATGAATTCCGGAACAACCACAGTTTATTTTACTATTTCCTTTCTTACATATGTTTGCTAGGTGCTTCGATGCGCTGTTCTTATTCTTGTTTTGTTGTGAGGTTTTTTTGTTTGTTTCTTTTTTAATATACTGGTTTAAAAATACTTTTATTTTATACACATATTAAGAAAGTACGTATGATTATATCTAAAAAGAATCAATTATGTGGGTTTTGTTATTTCCACAAAAAACAAAATATAGGCAACCAGTTTAGGTGAATTATACTGGAAACATGCTGGACTCTCTGAAAGACTGACAGCAAAACACTGTGACAAATCCTCCCCTTTTCCTGTTTAAAATCATTGTATGAAGTATCACTAAAATCTAATCTTCATGTTCTTTACATTTTTCTCCTTCTTTTGAGGAAACACAGAATTAAATCTGATATATAAGGAATAAAACCTATTTCTATTTGTGCATCATAAAACCCTAAACTGTAAACAGATTAAATAACACAAAGCTGGCAGGCACCATCCAAATACCTGCTATCTTATCTCAGGCAGTTGGAAAAAAACTGCCCCAGTGCTTTTTTTTCTACACTGGAGAAAATCAAAAAAGCAACCCCATGAGCCTAATCTTAAGTATCCCACACACTCATCAACAAAGGCTTTCTGATGTGTGAGTAAATAGAGAAACGTGCATAAGGCTCAGAAGATCTTCCTGAGGATGTGGAAAAAAAATGAAAAACCTGGGCTGCACTAAACAACCATGAAATGGATTAACCCCTGAAACAAGTACTGCTGGCCCTAAATAATTAATCAAAGCTATTTTGTTATATAACCAAACATAAATGCAGAAATGTGCTTACATTCCCTTTAAGGGAAAGTAATTATATTGCCATGAAAAAATGTTAGAGAGTAGGAGTACAACATTCCACTGAGAAATCATAAAGCTTTTAATATAACTCTATTTAGTTAAGCAATAAGAAAAAAAACAGGAAAAATATAAAGACTATGAAAATGGTGGAAATTAAGACAAGGCTTTTTAATCACAAGTTGAATAAACAAAATTAAGGAACTGAAAATATAGGTTAAAAAAAATATCTTTTATTCAGTCATCATCATAATGTTCAGATTTCACAGCTAATCATCCTAGGAAGGAGGTGTAAATGGGACACGAACTGTCATCATGAATGTATATTGTCAGGCAAAAATTGAAACACAGAAGCTCCCAGCGGGAAAGATGCACGTGTCTATTTACACTTTGAGATAAATATGTGTAAATATTTTTTACAAATTTGATATTACATTTTAGAGCACGTTTTTCATTCCTTTAACAAGTAGGCCTTGTGGAGAGAGTGTTTGCTATGTCCTGGAGAAAGGAAAGACCTTTCTGTCCCATAGCTCAGACAACTACTCTGTTTTCCCAGCTTTGCTCACATTTTCCCTGTAAAATAGCATAAAGAATATCAATGCTCTGTGCATTTTTCACTTGACAAAGCACTTTACACAATTTACCTCTTTCTTCAGACTCTTTCTTTGCTGCTTGAAGAAAAGCATTAAACCTTCTAACTAATATATTTTATTAGGTTAGTTGGTTGTTTTTTTAGTTTAGGTTGTTTGGGTTTTTTTTAATTAATTTATTTTAATGGGAGTTTGAACAATTATTCACAAAATTGGCATGGAATTTTCATAAACTCTTTCTTCCCTCCAAGACTCCACCCTGCCTCTTCCCCAAATCTACCACATGACAGGGAAACTTTAGTCATGCTAATGACAGCTTAATGGCAGAGGAAAATAAATAAGGACTAGGACAGTAGGTAAACTTTTTTTAACTGCAGTTGCTAGAAGGCCATTTTGTTCACCTATCAAGTTTAATGAATACTTTAAGCAATAATTATTTTATGGGTGCTTTTATATCTCAAGTAAGCTGTCCAGTAAATAAATTTTGGTCCATAACTAACTTCTTCAGTGTTTTAGCCATCAGCATATGCTCTATCAGGTAAACAAGACAGATCATCTACTATGTACCACCATCCTTGCATTTCCTATATTAGTGCCTCCTCTCACTGGCCACAAGCTCTTCATAGTATTTCATAAAGACAGGGTTAAGTATGCATTTACTCCCATGCCTCCTTGGGCTGCTCTAGAATAAATATTAATGAATATGTCAAGCTATTTTAAAAAGTACTAAATGAAGATTCGCCTATTTAGGTTCATGCTCTACTCAAGAATAGAGAGAAAGGAAGGATGGTGTATGAAGAAGGAAGGAATTTCCCTCCACCAAGTATCTTCTTCTATCTAAAACATCATTTACCTTATGGAGTTATTCAAGCAACTTACATCATCTGTATATATATGAATTATACAGCAATATAAGCTACATACAGGCTATGTATTCAGGGGAAAAGTCTATTGTCTGTCTTCTTTCACTGTCAAAGAGAAAATCTTGATCTATCAGTACTGGTTTTTTTTTAATTTATTAGGGATTTTTTAGGGTAGATGTTTTTGCGTTGTGGTGATTTTGTTTCTTGGTTTTGTTTTTTTGCAGGGGCTTTATGGTTTTTTTGTTTGTTTGATTTGGTTTGGGGATTTTTGTGTTTTGGGTTTTTTTGGATTTTCTAAGAGGAAAAGAGTAAGATCTTTAAGAGGTAGCATTTTATGTTCATCATGGTCAGGTGCCTAAAGCACTGTATGACATTACATGAAGGATCAGGAAGCTAAGGATAATGGGTTTATAAATAATGTCTTCATGTTTAGATAAATGGTCAGAAACCATTATTATAAATATACTGTGACTTGATTTTAAATTAAATTAAATTAAATTTAATTTAATTTAGTTTAATTTATTTATAGAGAGTAGTCACTTTCTGGTCTAATTTATAGACCTTCAACTATTTTTAATCTTTCTTTTTTCCCCTATGAAGCTTTTTATTTGCTGTCTGTGGTTTGGTTACTTTTAAAGTCCAGCTAGGAATTCAACAGTCTTTATAACTAATAGTTGATTGAGTGGTCTTAGAACTATGGCATAGCTACAGACTTCATCAAAAAAAGCATTAGGCTGTCATAGTGTTCAGTTTCTCTTAAGGATAAAGCTATGTTTTCTGACACTAAAATTCAGTATAATTGTATCTTGCAGATGGATAAGAAAAATACTTATTATTTTCAAATTTTTTCAGCACAAATGTTACAAAAATACGTGTTTAATAATTAATAATTAGTGTGTGATATTGCTGTATTTTAAGAAACATTACCTCATACATCTGTTTTTAAAGTTGTGTTTACATAATATTCCTGAAAGAAAGACATTGCCATATGAAATGTAAGCTACAATAGGTCTTTAATTTATGATGATCATGTGAGAAAGAACATTTAAAATACACAAATGAATAATGCACAGTATATATTTATAATGTTTATGTAACTGGTGTAAATTTGTAAAAAGGCAGATAAGCACACTATTGTACTGTTCTACATTCTTCTCTTGAAATGTCTGCAGATATATGTTCAGTGTCTGTAAAAGATTTTACATAGGGTTTTATCAACTTCTGAAGACATACATAGTATGCCCTTGGTAACAAGGCATTCAGAAAAGACACAGAGGTGTTTCATTGTACATTTCCATCCATGTTCCTGAATTGTCCATAGTTGCAAAAAGTTTTCACTAGCTGTTGATTTGGGATACATTTATTTATTAAGTCTGAACACTCATATCACTGTTGGTGCCCTTATTTTGTCTAATTTCGCCATAGATATGTTTAAGCAAAATGACATTGTCAACAAACCATGTGTGATATGAGCTAAAGGTTCATGGAAAGTTGTTGTGTTTTTTTATACTATCTACTATTTCTTAAACATGTGAGAAGAAAACAGTTGATTGCCTGTAGAGAGATGTCTCATGTCATACTAGACATCTCTCTGCATCCTTCTTGCCAGGTACCAATATGAAGATGTGGAATTCATTAAGGTCTTTTGCATTGTTTGTCAGCTGCCTGATAACAGGCAGTTAACTAAAATATTCTAGAACATTCCTAAGTGTAATAAATGGTGTTAAAAACCTATGTTTAGGAATCTGAATCAAGCCTGATGGTGAAAAAATGAAAATGATAGTTTGATAAGTAGTTACATGTTTTCTTCATAGTTTACATGTGGAAAGGGTCTGGGGATCCTGAGGGGAAAAGGTTTTGAAAATATGGAATTCAAAGTTCTCCACTTGAAAGTAGTGATTACCTCATTTTAATTATTATCCAGGAATAGAAGAAATCTTGCACCCTTTTTCCCTAGCCAATTGCTGTCTTAAAGGCAAAGCAGCTATATTTCCTGATTTATTTTTTTTGGTTGGTTGGTTGGTGTGTGTTTTGTGTGTGTGTGTATGTGAGAGAGAGAGAGAGACAGACAGACAGACAGAATTTATTCTAGGGCTGTTGTTATGTGGAAAAAGTTTTCTGATACTTGCTTTAAGATCACCAGTGCCACAGAGTGCATTCTACACAATGAGCAAATAATTTTAAAATGCATTATAGAAAATTAAACAGTATTTTAAGTCATGTATTGATGTAACTGTCTCTATGGGATCACACGCTCTTTGAGAATGTAGAAAGTAATATAAAAATGTTGTGTTTTGTTTGAAGAATGGAAGCATCTTCCTGCATAGACTCCGGGAGTATATTTTATGAGCATTTTGATCTGGAAAGGATGGCGCACTAACTTCTGGCATAGAGAAAATTGTCTATGTCTTTCAAAAGCTTTTTTCTCTGCAGATGAGAAGGAGATCTGAAATAGCCAGGGTATTGTAAGTCAAGAATGAGGTATGTGTGTACAGTGCATTCCTCGGGTGACTCGGAGAAGTGGTAAAATAAATCATTGAAATGAGAAAAAAAATAAGGAAATACATTGTTTACTTTTGTAAATAACCTACTTCTTAACACACCTCTGACTTTTTTCTCCTTTTTTTTTTTTTTTTTTTTTTAACAAGGAAAGAATCGTATGCTTTTATTTTTCTTCCTTAAAAAGGTGAAAAATGTGCTCAAATACATTCTGCTGTAATATAACTGAAGAATTTATTGATGCACATTTACCACCAAATGCCTAAACTGGATTTCATCCAGACAGGTCATTACCAGGAGAGTCTAAAAGGTATCATATGAATAATTATTACTGAGCAACTTATACAGTGAACTAGTCACAGACCTTATCTTGTGAAAAAAAAGACAGTGATACTATTGGAAGGAGACTGTAAACTGTAACACCTACAAGAGCTGTAAATGGGTGAAGATAAACCCAGATAAATGCTTTTTTATATTTTCTTAAAATATCCTTGTAAAAATATATCACTTCTGACAGCTAAATCTTACTTAAGTAGGATTTGGTAAATTGGTGTAAAAATTATTCTCAACAGTACTCAATAATACTGTATTCTGCAGGTTGCAGAAAAGAAAAAACCTGGAATGTTCACATACAGTATCTTCAAAAAGGAAAACACATCATCAGGACCTGTCCCTTAGTCTCATCAAGCAGACAATTATATCTTTGGTTGATATACAAGACTATTATAATGGGGATTATGTTTCACATGGCTGAGTGGCATTTGATGAGTACATTTCTATTCTTTATTAACTTTTTGTCTTATTTAGTATTGTTTTGTAATCTGACTAATAACAAACTCTACCATATGAGGATTTTAGTGATGGCAGAAAATATTGAAAACATATAAAAGGAAAGAATGGGAAACAAGCCTTCATATTCTGTATCTGTTGATTTCTATTTGTGGCCTATGTTATTGAATTTCAGAAATTTGCTTCTCAGCTGAATAGGAGTTAAGTCAGGTCCTTAGTTAATTACTCAGGTACACAACGAATTGTTCAGGTCTGCCTTCTTTGCCATTTATTTTTAAAAAGTATTACAAAAGCATTATCTCTAAAACCAGCAAGCCTGGAAAGAATTCAGAGCTTGTGATGGCTTACAGAACATCTGCACTTTTGATATCTCTCCAGACATTCCTGTAATCTTTTTCTTGAGGAAAAAAAGAAAATTGTCTTCAAAGTTTGAAGTCATGCTTTCAGAATAAGATTTGGTGCCTCATGCTTTTAACTTGGGGTCGCCACAGTCTTCCAACATCCTGGTCTAGTCTCAGGACAAGTGAATCCACAAAAAATTATATTTTACCATTCTGAGTTGTCTCCATTATTTGCGAAATGACAGGTCTCATAGAATCATAGAATCACAGAATTATTAAGGTTGGAAGGGACCTTGAAGATCATCTAGTTCTAATCTCCCTGCTATGAGCAGGGACCACTACCACTAGACCAGGTTGCTCTAAACCTCATCCTGGCCTTAAAAACCTCCAGGGATGGGGCATCAACAACCTCCCTGGGCAACGCATTCCGGTTCCTCACTACCCTGTAGTGAATAATTTCTTCCTGATATCTAACCTAAATCTCCCTTTTTCAGTTTCAAACCATTACCCCTTGTCTTATCACTATCTTCTCTGATTAAAAGCCCCTTTCCAGCTCTCCTATAGGCTCCCCTCAAGTACTGGAATGTTGCTATAAGGTCTTCCTGGAGCCTTCTCTTCTCTGGGCTGAACAGCCCCAACTCTCCCAGCCCATCTTCATAGAAGACGTGCTCCAGTCCTGCTCATTTTTCAGCACCCGGAAAAAATTCTCACCTTCTCTGAAGAGCTTAAGTGATAAATAGGACAGGGAGTGTCAGGTAAAGGTCTAGAATTGGTTTAAATTACATTATAGATTATATTTTTATTTATTTTTTTTATTCACAGTTTCTGTTATTAAACATTTATAATGTAGTGGTGCCTAGAGACCAACTGATCATCATAAATGTATAGAAATGGCATTCCTTTCCTCAAAGAGATTACAGTCTCAAAGAGTGGGTGTAACAAGTGGATGCAATAAACATATAGAACAAGGACACCTGATGAGATATTGTAAAGTGGGAGGTGTCCAGTTCAAAGCTAGAACTGCAATTCTATCCCAACATATTTTCTACATATTCACTGTGCACTTCACCGTGACCTCACTTGCAGCACTGCATCCAGCTCTGGAGCCCCCAAGACAAGAAGGTTGTGGACCTGTTGAAGCATGTCCAGAGGAGGGCAACAAAAAATCCCAGATGAGTGGAGCACCTTTCTTATGAAGACAAGCTGAGGGAGTTGGGGTTGTTCAACCTAAAGAAGAGAAAACTCTGGAGGTACCTTATAGGGACTGACTATCTGAAAAGCAGCTTAGCAGAAAAAGATCTATGGGTACTGATGGACATCAGCTTGAACATTAGCCAGCAATGTTCCCTTACTGTAAAAAAAGCTAATGGTATCTGTATCCTGAGCTCCATCAAGCAAACTATTGCCTGCAGGTGGAGGTACATAGTTCTTCCTTTCTGCTCTGCACTGATGAAATCATAACTGGAGTACTGTGTGCGTCCTCAATGCAAGAAAGAAATGCATATTGGAGACAATCCAATGAAGGGCCACGGAGATGATTAATTGACTAGATCATTTCTCCTGTGATGAAACCCTGAGAGAATTGGAACTGTTTAGCCTGGAGAAGAGAAGGTTTGTGGAAGATCTTATGTGCAGAAATATCTAAAGGTAGAGTGGAAAACAGACACTTTTCCATGGTACCCAGTAATAGGACAAAAGGCAACAGACACAAAGAAAAACACATGAAGTTCCCTGTGATTATTTGAAAACTGTGAGGGTGAAGGAGTACTAGAGCAGATGGTGCAGACATATTTTGGAGTTTCCATTACTGAAGATATTCAGAAAAATTTGGGACATTGTTCTAAACAAGTAACTTTAGGTGGTCCTCCTTGAGCATGAAGGTTGGACATCTAGAGGTCTCTTTCAACCTCAACCATTTATATGATCAGGTGATTCTTCTTTACATGAAGTTTTGAGGGGGAATGACATGTAGAAGCCTTTTTACATAGAACTAAAAAATCAGTATGTCTCTGGAAAAATGCCTAGAGATAAAAGATTTGCTTTTCATAGATTGTGATTAACCTGCTCCACTTCTTAATTAATACTAAACTATGTTAAACTGTATGTAACAAACAAACAAAAAAAAAATAAAAAAAATTACATGCACCTAAACAGATTTATCAAGGGCAAATATATCAGCAAATTGCCCACAAAACAGAAAAAAAAAATAAATCTTAATAAAAATGTCATTTCTTACAAAAAGGTAGTATGTAGTTTTGCTTAGGTGGTACTGACATTTTATCAGTGTAGAACCTTAAACAGTTCCCTATTAGATAAAATTACTTATGCTTTTTCTTGTAAAAGATCAGAGAAAAAAGTAATAGCCTGTCACTCCAATAAAACCATTAATTTGAGAAAATTCCGGGCCAAGACTGCTTTACCTTTGCTGCAGCAGAAGCGTCATGCTGAGACTAGAGGTGTGTGATTGACCCATCATCCCTGCTGGAAGCCTCTACTCCTCTGCTAGCCTTGACTTGTGTGACCTCAAAATAAATGCTGATATTTTACAATTCCTGACACAAAGGGAAAGGAAAAATTATAATTGAATATATGATGAGGAATATAATTTTCAGTCACCACTGTCTTCTGAATGCTTTGACTTCTGGTACCAGCAGTTTGAAAGTATCTATATATTATGCTGGATTCCTTCCTGTTAAAATAGACTAATGAGAACCTGGATTTAAGCCATTTTTTCCACCTTACATGGCATACAAAATGAAAAGAAAAAAAATTAATAATCTAAGTGTCAAGTGTCAGTACTTCTCCATCAGCCAACAGAGAATTTAATTAATGTATTACAAATATATTTATCAGGTGTGACTTAGCTCCATTATCACTACTGGAATGTTAGTGGTTTTAAATCAGTTTGGTGAATATCAGGTCAAATTTGAGTAAGTATGTCTGATTATTAACCTTATTGTGAAGGATACTGTCCTTCCTCTCATTTCCTGTTTCAATGTATATTTTCCTTTTCCAAGGAAAAAAAAAAAAAAAAATCATAAATATTTTTCTTCTTCTCTTTTGCACATATTATTTTGAAAAAAACTATTATTCCAGAGGCTAAACAGAAATGCTGGTTCTAAATATAATTATGCTAAGGGCTTAGAATACCAGAGTAGAGTGAAATACTAAGCTGGAGTAAAAACCAGAATCCAACATATATTTTCCAGTGTGCAGGTACTTCAGATGCATTCAGTGAATTCAATAAAAGATCAGCATTCTTTCAATATTTGGTTTACTTTACTTTAATGAACCAATCTGAACTTTGGTTTTGTTGTAGCTAGATGTGACTGTCTGGACTTCAACCTATGTTAGCTTAAATAACAATTTTTAGATTTTTTTTTTTTTTTCTCTGCTGGGAAATTTAATTAAAATTGTTTAGCCTTTCAGCCTTCACTACTAACAGTACCTACAAAGTGAACTCTTTAATTACTAGTTATTTCTGTCACTACAGATAGACTTTGAGACCACATTCTACTACTTTTGGAGGGCTGATTATTCCTTAAAGGAGCTGATGTTCAGTTCAGGTCTGCTTTAAAAACAGCTTTATGTACTGCTAAACATCATTATAAAATATCTATTAATCATACTTATTTCCAAAATTCTTCTGTACCATTAGGTCTAGCTCTAGTTATTAAAACACACAAAAAAATTGTATTTAACTTTCTGTCTACCAGTTAGATCTTGTATTAAATGACATAAGTTGTTATCTGTCTTAGAAATATTACTTTGCCTATTTCTGTGTTCTGATTAAATTTCCTTCAGCTGTAAGGGATTTCTTGCTGTATCACAGTTTCCAGAGGCCATTTAAGTTCCACTTATGTTCAGCATTACAACTTCCCTTTACAACTTCCTGGGGTCATGCTGTGTATATTGGTTAGGTTCACTAGGCTAAGAAACACCCCAGGCAGCATATTACCAGAGGCAGAAGCTTTCTCTGGGTATACACTAGACTGACTGATGCTGGCAGGCAAGAATGAATGGTTTGAAGCATCATCCAGTGACAGCAGCAGTAGCCCATCCTAGAGATATCAGTTGTTACCATCGTGCCCAAAGATGCAAAATGTCTTTTTGAGTTCTCAGCTTACCTTCTGCTCTCCAGGGTAATCTCATTCAATTTAATTTATGTACTTTTCCATAGGAGCAATAACCTGAGTCTGGACTCACACCCTAATGTTCAGTGACTCTCCAGACTGCATTTTGCATTAATGTCCCATAAGCCTTGGGCTCTGTATGGTTGTCCTCGAGTTATAACTAATAGCTCATGTCATAATGGTCTGTGCCAACTAACTCTTCTTATCTTTGGAAAATTATTAAGAGAATTTTCTCTTTCTTTAAATAGTGGAGATCATTTTTCTGTCAGGCACTGAAAACTTAATCTTTGGACTGACTTTAACCTTATATAAAATATTCTTTATTCCACATACATCTCCATGCTCACATATTGTGGTATTCTGGTTCTACAGTACAGAAAGTAGTAGACATAATGTTCAAAGAAAAAAAAATATTTTAATGTTTTGCTTTTTTTTTTTTTTCCTTTTTGGGTTTCTCTGCCTCCAGGTCTTTTTTTCTCAAAATACCGATGTGAGGATTAAGTGTTGACTTTCTGTTGTGACCATGTGTAACAGAAAGTGCCAAAACTGATGTGCCAAAACTGTCTCTCCAACCTCCACTGTAGCATTTCAATATTTTATATAGCCTGTGCAGGCAACACAATGCAATGTAAAGTACTTTCACTTGATGGTTGTGAATTATGAAACAGCTCCCAGTTTTTCTGAAACCCTAGGTGAAATCTAAGAACTCTTGCCATGATTTGTCTTGTAAAGAAATCAGTTCTACCTATATGAGAACAGTTTAGACAGATGGCCATTTAGGATTCACTGGTTTTCTTGGGAGGAAAATCACAAAAAATGGAGAAAAGACCTTATCAGGACAAATATTATATAAAAAATATGTCATTTTCCTTTCTTTAATGCACTATGAATTGAAAGTGCAAACTGAAAGGGAAAGACAGACATTCATATTTACAAAATTAAAAATAAAGGTGACATTTGATGTATTTGTAATAACAAGATGATAAATAAGCATTGTTGGATTCTTTGTAAGAAAGTCAACTTGTAAGCAGAAGTGCACTCCAGATGATACTATAAAACCTTTCAAAAGAGTAGCAAATTAGTTACAGCAACTGCTTGCCCACCCACATGGGGTAAGGCCCTACAAGTTGTACTAATTTAAGAGGATATATAAAACTCATATTCTTTGAAACACCTGAGCAAAAATTACTTCTCAATGTCTTACCATATATTCTTATTAATGCAGAGGATGATATCCGACTTGAGGACACCACTTCAAACAAAAGTATTCCACATCATGGAGCAACTTGATTTGATTTCCCAGAAGAGGAATAAAAAAAATTGATTTGCAATAGATACATTAAAAGGATATAACTCAAACTCCTAGATATTTTTGTCCAGATTTCCTTATAAGGTGTAGTATATTCGGTAATACTTATTCCAGTTCTTAATAAAAAATATATTATAAAATCATTAGTTGTCAAGTTCCATCAGGCTGACTTCCCATACCACTTTTTAGAAGCTTATTGGTTTTCCCTGCAGCATCAGTTGATAACTCACCTGAGAGGAAGTAATAATCAAGTCCAGGGGGCTCTTCTTTCCATTGAAATTGCACAGAGATAATTTTTACTTATATCTGCCTGGTTTAGTGTATTATTAGGACTCACAGTGCTCCATATTGTGAACCATGTAACTTTATCCACAGCTTGCCCAAGGACAAGAACATTTTTTCAGTTGTGCATTTGGAGCACAGTTACAGAAATGCTAGGACATTCGGACACACAAGTCTACTTACTGAATGCAATCTTTGTTCTGTTTGGCTGTACTGAAAACCCTCCTATTGTTGCAATTTTGGCTTCTACTGCTCGGACTACAGCATTCCTGTCAGTTTGCCTTCTTTCACTAAATCAAAATAATTCATTCTTATTTACTCACTAATGTTCTGGCTACCTCTCATGAAAATCTGTAGCAAAATGCACACAGGGTTTGAATTACTCCCATTCAAAATGTTTCCTGTAGCAGCATTACATCACTGGAATTATTTTTGAGAGCAGTAAAATGACCATTTAATCACCTGAAGCAGTATAAAAAATTAGCACGAACTGCATTTTCCAACTGCTCTAGCAATAGACAAGGAGGTCACAGGAAAATTGTGTAGGGAAAGAAGGAGGACAAACTTAGGAATAGAAGAAACAAACAAACAAACAAATCTCACCAAAAACCAAAGAAAAACAAAACCAAAACCCACCACTAAACAAACAAAACAACAATAAAAAAAACAACCAACAATGAAGTAGCTAAGTCACTTCCAAGAATCAAGAATAGCCATAACTCTACAGGACTTAGACTTTCTAGAGTGGTTACACAAATTTTATATTTATTTTAGGGACAACAACATAATTTTTATTGTAATTATTGTTGTTGTTGTTATTATTATTACCTCTTTTTTGTGTTTCAAACATATTTTTACATTTTTGCTGTTATTGGTAAGAGTGATTGTCTCTTGTGAACCCTTTTCTCTTTCACAGAGAAATATTATGTAGACATATATAGCTTATCTATTGTATGCCTTTTAATTAGTCCTTCTGAGAAGTACTTTGAGCTACACATTTACTAGAGGCCTGTGCCCCACCTTGAGAGAGGCTTTCCTGATTTAGGTCAGAATCTGACTTTTTCTCTTCATTTCCTGTCTGCCTTCTTACATCTGATGCAACTATCTGTGGCAGAAAAAATGTCACAGACCTGTGATGTCAATATTTAGTTGACTTTTGTTATTCTTCTCCCTATACACATACACATATATACATATATATGCATACACATAAACATACACGTATAATGTATGTATCAGTAAACCTACGTACATAAGTAAGATATTTTAATATTTTATCCATAACAATAAATACAGCACGAAATATGCAGGAATTTGAAAACCTCCATGTTTAAATATTTCCATTTTTACACTCTATGAAATACCACGCATTGGATAAGTCACTAGAAAGAAATTAAGGCAAGATACTAGTATAGGATGATTAATATAGTAATTAGTGTAGGATATGAATGTTTAATTCTGAAGTATTTACACGTGACATTGGAATTTCCAAAGCAGGTCATTTAACCTACAAATAAGTACATCATCATCTCCTTTGTAAAGTTGCATCCTTCTTCCAAATGGAACAATAAATTCCAAAGGAAAACTGTTATTTATTACAAAGTTGTCTTTAACAATTCAAATATTAAAAGCATTTCTGAAACAGCATACTAGTAATGTAATATCATGCCCCAAAGCCCACCTTCCATCACAAGAGTTTTTCCATTCTAAAGAATGATTGAGAAGGATTTAAACATGCCAAAACAAAAGTCTGTCACTTTTTAAGGGACAGACAAATGTCATGTCTCTAGATGGCACTTTGAAAGAGAGCTGAGAGCAGCAGCCATCCTTAGTTATGTAAATTCTAAATGGTCCTTTTATCCATCTGACTGATACATGCAGTGAAGCATTAAAGGAATGTTGGATCCATTTCAAACTGAAGCCCAAAACATGGTTGAATGTTGGTCAGACACCATCTATCCTGAGGCTACTCCCTGTTAATGTATGCAACTTATTGCCACCACCTCCCAAACAAAACAAAAACAAAATAAAACAAAACAGAACAAAATCCTAGGAAAAAATAACAAGAGAGGTAGTTAGTGTAGTAAACAAAGACTCTTCAAAATATGTTCTTTTTCCTTAGGATTAGATTTGGGGTTTTTTGGGGGGGTTTCTTTTTGCAGAGTGTCTCCAAACCCTGGGATGTCAGAAATAATCCGGCTGTAACAAAAGGCTCCCAGCCTTCATTTTCTGTTCATAAGGCTTCCTGTTTAGCTTCAAAGTAGAAAGACTCTGAAATACTGCATTTTCTTGTCTTTAACATGTAAACTTTTGTCATAACTCTCAACCATCTTTTATGATAAAATCCTACTAATTACAGCATCCTAGGGAGCATCCAGTACCTTCCTAAGTAAGAGTTCATTATCAAAACAACTTGAAAAGAAATAAAAGGAAATAGCATATTGTAATAACCTAGCATTATATTAACTGAATTTATTTCTTATTTTAAAAACATTTTATAATCTTATATATTTTTTAATTTATTTCTTTCTTAGTTAAACTTTGATTGTGATTTGAAAACCTACTAAATTATCTCTGCACATTCTTCTTGTCTATTTTTTACATGTACTTTCTGCACATTTGCTGTTTTCAGTGTATTTCTTTGTCAGAATCCTAGCTACTAATTTATTAGGTTATTTCTTTCTCCTCAATTACATTTCAGTCTATACTTACGATCTTGGTTTCTATGATTTCCCTTCATATTTCACTATTAATGACAGACTTAATAACTCCTAACATATGTCAATAAATGCTCTCTTCAATCCCAGCTAACAGAAAAGTTCATATGACATTTTTGGCTCTTCTGCTCTCTCTCAGCTAATTTCATCTGCTAAACTAATTTAATCTGATAATTTGATAATTTTATTATATTTATATATTGGCATTATGCTCTCTTCGTCTTGTAGTAATAGAATCATGAAGTGTTAATGGTTGGAAGGGACCTCTAGAGATCATCTAGTTCAACCCCCCTGCCAAAGTAGGATTACCTAGGGCAGGTCACATAGGAACACATCCACATGGGTTTTGAAAGTCTCCAGAGAAGGAGACTCCACATCCTCTCTGGGCGTCCTGTTTCTGTGCTCCATCACCCTCACAGTAAAGAAGTTTCTCCACATGTTGAGGTGGAACTTCCTATGTTCTAGTTTATACCCATTGTTCCTTGTCCTATTACTGGGCACCACTGAAAAGAGACTGGCTCCTTCCTCTTGATACCCACCTGTCACATATTTATAGACATTAATAAGATCCCCTGTCAACCTTCTCTTCCAAGACTAAACAGCCCCAGCTCTCTCAGCCTTTCTTCATAGGAGAGATGTTCAAGGTCCTTAATCATCCTCATAACTCTCTGCTGGACTCTCTGCAGCAAATCCTTTTCTGTCTTGAGCTGGGGACACCAAACCTGGATACAGTATTCCAGGTGTGGTCTCACCAGGGCAGGGCAGAGTAGGAGGAGAACCTCACTTGATCTCCTGGACACACTTTTCTTAATGCACCCGAGGATACCTTTGGCCCTCTTGGCCACAAGGGCACATTCACCCAGCTCTCTACCATGTCTAGATCTCATTGGGTAGCAGCACTGCCCTCTGGAGTGTCAGCTACCCCTCCCCCAGTTTTGTACCATCAGCAAACTTGCAGAGGGTACTCTGTATCCCCTCATCCAGGTTGTTGATGAGGATATTGGACAAAACTGGACCCAGTACCAATCCTTTGGAAACATCACTGGTCACAGGCTTCCAATTTGACTCTGTGCCACTGATCACAACCTTCTGAACACTGTTGATGAGCCAGTTTTCAATCCATTTCAAAGTTCAATCATCTACCCCACATTTCTTGAGTTTTCCTGTGAGGATGTTATGGGAGACAGAATCAAAAGCCTTACTGAAGTCAAGGTATACAACATCCACTGCTCTCCCTTAATCTACCCATTTGGTCATGCCTTCATAGAAGGATATCAGAATAGTCAAGCAGGATTTCCCCTTAGTAAATCCATGTTGGTTATTCCTGACAGTTCTGTGATTAGAAAAAGTTCTCTCTTATAGTCTCCTAAAATGTGTTCTTTAAATTTCTACAGCCCTCTAAATTTTGTATTGTTTTTATAATATTTTTTTTATTTTAGTAGTTACATTTTAAGTTATTAACATTATTTCTTCCACTTACCTTTGTTTCTGCATTTTCCTTTTGTGAAAACTGCTGTTTTTTCCTTCTTCAGTGACAGCTTTTCCACTTTTGATGGTATTTCAACATAATTTAGAAGTAAATTAAAACAGTGTCATTATATCTATTTATTGGTAATGGATATCCAATAACTATATGATGTTTGTTATGATATCATACCAGGTATATCACTTGTACGTATTCCCACTGCCATTAAGCAGTATGACTGCTAAATAGATGTCTCCATTACCATACCATTTTCTAGCTGCTTTAGCTAACAGCAGGAATGAACATCTGGTGGCATACAACTTTACTGCAGTTGAGTACTTAGGGTTCATATTATAACCCAAGCGGGTGTTGTGCTATTGCCTCACATATTTTCTTTTCTCAATCCCACACTCACTGCTATCATCATTGGCAGTAAAGAGATAAAGCTGACCCCTCTTAAAGCCATACTTCTGGCTGCAAATATAGATATATTTCTTCTTCATATTAAGTCGTACATCTACAGAGCACTGTTGAAATATTTCAGCTTCTCCTATTCCTATGCTGATATGGAGACTCAAGGAAGAGATAGTTGTACATACAGATGTTAAAATTTAACCAAGTTCATCAGTTTATCACTGTGAGTGTATGGTATAAATATATAATGCAGAATGCATTGAAAAACAAAGCATATTTCTTTAAAATCTTTATAGTCTGTTTTTGCTTCCTTATCTTCCTTACTGTGTTGTCACAATGTCTTTCATTGAACTGTACAGGTAGAATTACAAAGGAACTGAGGAAATAATTCTGATTTTGTAAATCATCTAAATTCATTATTACTGAAGCTCTGCAAGTGATTCTTGCTTTTATTCATAAAATAAATATATTTTCTAGTGAAATGCAGTAAGTATGAAAGATCTGAGTAAATTCTATTGATGTCAGGACAAAAGACTTCTATGTCAAAACATGAAAACTAATGGGTTTGCATTTTTAAAAAAATGCAATAATATAGAAATATAAAGTTACAATAACACAAGTTTTCTCATTTGTTAAGTGCTGTGTTTACAGTATTATAATAACCTGGTGTCACCCAGATAGGTACAAGCACTTTCAAGACACTAAAATTTAGGCAGTCACCTGAGCTGTAAGTAAAGTGGGAACTTCAAGTGATGCCATTCCTACTTTAGTTATCTTTGGACTATGTCAAACTTCAATGAAATGAATGTATGTAAAAACAAAGTACACAGATTTTTATTCCCCATCACATTTTTTTTAATCACATTTACTAGATTAAGAATTTCTTACTTGCAGGTACAGAAGCACATGGAAAGAATGAATTTAATCTGCTTTTTCTTCATCAACTGTTACACTGGGAACAGAGGAACAAGCCAAAACCTGTTCCTATAGAGGGTGTTAAAATACAGAGCCTGGGCATTTCTATCAAAATTCAAATAACAGAGTTATTTCATAATGCAGAGCCCATCTGGACCTTCGTCTAGGTTTTCTGCCAAATGAGGACCTCAGCAAGGGTATGAGTTGTTAATTTTATGGTATCACATGTTTATTAAATATTTAGCATGTAGCACTGTGGATTTATGTCATGCTTTATAAATAGAAAATAAAATGCTGTGCCTCCCCCACCCTATCTTTTCTGTAACGAGATTGTAAAGGGAAAAAGGGGACATGGAATATTATATCAGCAATGAAAGAAGTGAGGAGATAATGAAGAAAGGAAAGGGAGAAAAGAATAGAGCTTTATTTCAATGAACCCTGTTTAAAGGGGGAAAAGCATCCCCCTAGGCAGGGAAAAGAATAATACTTTCCAAACTACATCATAAGAGGAAGCATGAAAGTCAGTTTAGAAGAATAAACATCAGATGCATAGAGAACAGGGCAAGAGAATTTATCTAAAACATCTGTTTCTGTATCTCCTAAGCAATTGAGGTCTTCCTATAAATCCTTCATTAGCTTTCATTTGGGTTATTGTAAATAACAGAGTTTCATTTAAGAAGTCAGTTTGCTAATTTGTTTAACATATTTATAAATGTGTTGAACAGCACATGATAGAAGTCAGATCATCAACACTGACTTTGCTCCTTCATTTCCTAACTCTTATTTGGTTATTAACCAATTATCTTGTATTTCCTCCTTGACAGCTCAGATTTTATAATACAACATAAAAAAGCAGCATAGGTTGCTGAATTGTATTTAACCACATGATCATTCACTCTGTCAAATAATTCTGCTAAGTTTATTAAATACGACATCCTGTTACAGGAACCTGACAGAGAGATACTAATATAATGAAGGTATGAAGAAGACTGGCACAGTCAAAAGCATAAGAAAAGAAAACAGCTCTGGAAATGACATTGTGGATGCTCAGAAAGAAAAGATGAGTGACCAGAAAAGAGATGGCCAGACATCTGTCTCAAACCATTATATGAAAATACCATTTTCAGGACCTGAACATTCAGTTTATTTAAGAATGGAAAAACAAAAGTCTGTATCAGCCTTCCGTATCAGCTGTTGGAGAGAGATCTGAATATTTGAGTAGGCGTAAAATTTTTTCAGCCATTGAAAAAAGTTGCTCTGGCATAGCTAAAAGTGGTCTTTTTATGCAGTAAAACTCGAAGAGTTTCTTCATTTTTTAATTTTTAAAAATGTGGGTGTACCACAAAACGCTTTCTTGAAAATCTCTCCTTGCACATACAACTAATTTATACTATCCAGAAGAATCTGGAATTAGTAGGAAAACAATTATTCCAAAATTATATATATATTTACATTTACATTTACATTTACATTTATATTTATATTTATATTTATATTTATATTTATATTTATATTTATATTTATATTTATATTTATATTTATATTTATATTTATATTTATATTTATATTTATATTTATATTTATATTTATATTTATATTTATATTTATTTATCTATAATTTTCACTTCCCTTATCATTAAATGAAATTTAAAAAAATTAGAAGTACAAAGATAAAGAATGGTCAATGTATTATTACATAGGAAAGTCATTTATGACTGCAAATATTTTACTTTGAATTGGAACATATCTGACAAGTAAATTTTAAAAAAATATATATATATGGTCAGGTTTTTTGTTACTTTAAATTAAATATACTTAAAAAGAAGTTATAATATGCATGGTAATACTTTTTTCTCCATAAAACTGTACTTTGTTCATAGTACAAACCTGTATGTTTATCAATACCTGGTAGGAGATGTTTTTTGTTTCCTTGCTTTTCTCCTTTGAAAAATTCAAAATTCTTAGTTGTTTCTCTGTTCATACATAGTTATTATGAGGAAATATACCTCCTTATTAAGTAGGACTGAAGCTCAGCTGAGTGCTTTATTGATTGTAATTTTCAAAATATGCTTTAAAACAACTGTTTGACCTGGACATAACAATTTATAACAGGGTAACTACTTTGTTTCTTTATATTAAATTCACTTAAGATTAAATGGTACTTCATAATTCACTATTTTTGTCCATTATGTTCTTATGTAAGTCAGCATTGAACTGAAACCAGTTCCTATATACTGTCTTATGTAAGGCATGGTGGATAACAAAAAAACAAGATATCCACTTTGTGTTAATGTAAATCCTGGAAGCAATTTTGTAAACATTGGATTGTCAAAGCTATGTGTTGTGTTTGATTTTATGCAAATTCACCTGAAAACATAGTGCCAAGTCAAAGATTTTTCTGAGTAGGACAGGTCTGTGTAGCTTCAGAAAGCTAACTGTTAAACTGCCTCTCCAGATTTTTAGAAATTAAAAAAACCTAAATAAAATTATATAAATATTGCTGAAGATGCAGTTGAATGCATAAAAATTTTCAAAAACTTAATGATATAGAAGAGAAAATAAAACTACTTTTTTTTTTTTTTTAATGTCTAATTTTTGTCTCACTGCATGTGTTAGGTATGCCAAGGAAGTACACGTGCATTGGTTTTCTATTGATTCAATCTCAAAAAAACCCAAGTATTCTAAAATACAGTTATCAAAAGTTAAGTCATGCAATCTGAAAGTTAATGTGACAAAGAAAGTTTAATTTGAGTTGGGGTTTATCACTGAAATTAACTTGCTCAATTTGTGGCATCTAAGATAAGGTCTATAAAATAAACACGCACTGAGGACAGTCAGAAAACAGCTACATTTCAGAGAAGGAAACTTAACAAGCAGAGCAGTCTCAGTATGTATCTAGCTATTTCTTGCTTTCTGCATATTTAAAATTAACAATTATTTAATTTTTAGTAATGCTTGTTGCTCTCTGATATCTATTGAAGTAACCTCATGCCAGAGCTGCCAAAAGTTACAAAGATACTTCAGAGCAAAACTTTTTTAAAAGTTGTGGTTTCACTCTTCCGCATAGAAAACCAATAACATCCGTTAAGAAGAGAAAGATGAAAATTGGAAAGGAAGACTCACTGATTTGAGATCTGAAAGAAACTGGATGGGCTGATCCTTCCTAAGGTACTTAGGGGTTACTGTGTGCTGCATTCATACTGTTCTAATAAGATTAAAAGAAATATCAATAGCTGCACAGTGAGCAGGGTCTGATTAAATTCATCTTTCTAATTGTCTAAGATGATTACTTGGACCCCTTCTACCATCAAAGAAAAGGTACAGGCATATCTAAAGGAAGTTTTGCCATCTGCTTAAGATAGTCAGGCAAATCTTGTAATGTCAGAATAATTTGCCTATGTTAAGCATTCATTTTAATCCATTTGTAGTTACTGTGGAAGTTATTTGCTGTCTTACCTACTTGGTAAACAAAAGAGATTAATGGGGTTTCTAGTCTAACATCTCCGAACACACCTCAATGCTGATCTAGAACTTTCAAGTAAAAAAAGTTTTTCCAGCAGATGGAAAACCTTAATGTGTATAACAAATATCTATATTGACTTATAACAGAAAAGATATTTACATGTAATTATGCTGATTGCTACTAAACAAAGTATTTCCCTATTTTCAGCACATTGGATTTCCTGTGTATGGTGTCCTGCATATTTCAAGTTTAATATAATGTCACTTCAGTGTCCATGGCCTTTGCAGTTCTTGAAAATCAATACAAAAGGTGATGCTGAGCTCTTATCACAACTGAAATTGTAGCTCAAACAACCTGTCTAAATTAGAAGACAAAGATCCTTTGGATTATTCATTCTCTATTGAATAAAATCGGACTCTTGTAGATGATCAAGGGGTGAAAGCTTCATAAGATTAGAAAACTTTCCAATGCTTTAAAAATAAATGGTGTATTGAGGAATACAGCTTGAAGTTTCTCTGAATCAAAAATTAACCCTTTTTGCAGCATTTCAGTTCTCTCCTTGTGCCTGCAAAACAATGTCATCCAACAACAGATCTTAATTCTCTGCAAAAAACACCTATGGATATACTAATAGGATACACAATAGAATACCAATGGGATCACTTTAGCTAGGTATACCATGAGGATTGAATTAGGATTAGGAATAGAGTAATGTCATTATGCTGATTGTACTCCATGGAGAATAAAAAGGATTGTTGAGCAAAAGGACTAGGATTAGGTATGCCTTATAAGAATGCCTTTTGAGTGTGTGGGCAGCCATGCGTTTCTGGATATGTCTGAGGGAGCTGGAGCCACCACTGTAAACCTGTCTGTTCACTTTACGTCATTCCCAAAAATTTATGAACAGCCACCAGCATTTTTAGTTAAAATGATCTTGAGTATTTTAAACATTTTTAAAAAGTTAAGGTTTTGTTGTTAAATTGTAGATGGTTACAGAACAAGTCTTACTGGAGACTTGGAGAACAAGTTTTATGAGGAGCAACTGAAGGAACTGGGATTTTTAAGTCTGGATAAGAGAAAGCTGAAGGGAGACCTTATTGCTTTCTACAATTTTTATCTTTTCTCCCAAATAAGTAGTGATAGGATGAGAGGAGATGGCCTCAAGTTGCTCCAGGGGAGGTTCAGATTGGAGATGAAGAAAAACTTCTTTACTGAAAGAGTGATCAAGCACTAGAACATGCTTGCTAGGGAAGTGGTGGAGTCGCCATTCCTGCAGGTATTAAAAAAACATGTGGATGTGGCACTTCAGGACATGGTTTAGTTGTCATAGTGGTGTTGGGTTAATGGTTGGACATGGTGATCTTAGAGATCTTTCCAAATGTAATCATTCAATGATTTTATGATTGAAAGAATAGTCTCAGAAGCGGTTTTGAAGGCTTACAGAGACTTACAGAGGGAAGGAATGGCTTTCTGTAGATGCATAATTTCTGTAAACCTAAAATTGGTAATTTTTCTTCAGTGCAATTCACAGGGTTCATGTATGCCTTCAGGTGCACCATTTTGTGAATGCTCAGCAAACACAACTCAGTGGATGCTGATTTCCATTTACTCCTTTATAATTAGTTTTTGTTATTGTTGTTCCCCTTCCTACATATTTTCCCTAGCCCTACTTGCAATGTAGAAGAAAATTGAAGACTTTTATAGGCCTCTACATACAACTGATTTTTAGATAGTGTTTCCATACATTCTGACAAAATATAAATTAAAAATATTTTTAAAGCTCCTCAAAGCAGGAGAGCATATTAAAAATGTTTATTAAATTCTTTCCTTAAAGACTTGAAAAAATGAAACATCTTGCAGTGAGAGTTAGTTCGTTTAATATATTTTTAATTCTTTCAAGCAATGATGTTTACTGGTAAAACAGAGATTTATGTTTACTTTCATCACCACAGAAAACATAGATCTATAAAAGTAATAAATCTTTAAGTGCTTCATAACCTTACACAGTCTTTATAGGTTGAAAGATCAATAATCATGACAGAAAAGCTGCATATGATTCATCTTTCAAATCAACTTACTTCTTTATGACACGATGCCTGTTGATGAGAATGTAAATGCCATGATCAATTTTCCTTATGAAAATACCTGGACTTGAAAGGCTATTAATGAGAATTACCTTCCTGGGCACAATTAACACTAGATGGAACTCCCATGTTCACTACACTTCACATGTTGTCAGATTGCACTATGCCATTATGTAGCACTTGAGTTTTTTGTTTTGATTGCAGAGCACTTTTGATTGACAGTTTATCTGCATTTATACCTTTATTCTGACAGTTTTGTATTTCTAAATTCATGAATGTGAGTGCTAGTGAGGGTTTCTGTACCAAATATAATCAATTATTAAATAATTCAATAGCTTGATAATTAATACTATTTTTATTAGAAGGTTTTAGTTTCTGAAATTACTGTATCTCAATGTGTCAGCCTGTTCTTGATGAATCAGTGTGCGTGTTCTCAGACATCCTCCAAGATAGTTCTTGTCCTGGTGGCATTCTTTGCAGTATCACTTTAGGAAATGTAAAGAGCCAAGAAGTCAGAAATTTAAATTTACCTATACAAATATAATTTCAGACAGACTCTCTGAGTCAGAATTTTTATTTTCATTAGCATTGTTCCACTGTTGTTCATTCTGGCCTGTAAATATGAAAAAAAAGAAAGAAAGTAACAAAAATGGTGCTGAATGTTATTTCTACTTTATTTCTTTTTCTTTATCTTCTCCCTTGAAATTACAGGCAACTATACTGGCAGCATTACATGAAAACTCACTCTGTAATTCTCACTTTGGAAGAGGAATTTGCTCTAGCTACTTAAATCTCTCATTGCCTGAAGGTATTGCAGTTTTGGCCTGATATTGCTACTCCATCTAATGTAAATATTCTGCTACCAAAATTAGTGAGATGCTGAACAGCTACATTGTGATATAATTTAAACCTGAAGAAATGGTCAGTCCATTGGATGCTGACATGCTTGTTAATAGTATCTGAATTAGTAAAAGGAAAATTGCCAGAGAAAGCTGATTTGCACTATCAAAAATTGGTTCTGAGTACTTTCAAGTGCAGCGATTACAGAATAATTATGTTCTGCTCATCATATTCCATACTGTACAGTTTAAAATATAATAGCTACCTTTTAAAATACTTCTGTTTTGTTTTTCACTGAGTGCGTAAGAAGACAAGAAGTTTCTGATTCAAAGTTTTGAAGCACACAGCATTAAACTGTTTAGAAATGTTGCATTACATTAAAATATTGTTTAGCTTCATGTACAATGAAATATATATTTAATACAGTCCCTCTTTTTATGATTTCTCACTTCAGAGTTCATACTATATGTACAATAAATTCCAGAGAATGAAATACAGCAAAATGTTACCTTAACAGATGCAGCTAATTTCCAGATATTAATTTAATACATATTTGTTCAGGGTTTAATAATGCATGATATGTACCTCAGAGACTGGATTGGTGCATTTAAATAGCTATTGTCATGGAATTATATATAATGGCATACACTATTATTAGTGCATTTAGGGAAGGAAGAAAGAAAGGAAATTGAAACAACATATGAAAAATATTCTAATGAATAGGTGGTTTAAGTGTTTATTTGAGACTGTGTTCGAATACCAATATTTGTACCAGCTGAACTAATTTCCAATAGACATAATTGTGTTTTAAAACATGTGACAGCAATAAATAACTCTACCATGGACACTAGATTAAAGTTTTTTGAAACTTAATTTTTCTCTTGTTTAAGTTATATGTAGCACTCCATTAAAAATTGAAGTAGATGTAAGGCTGTTCAGAAACTTGAACTCTCCCACCAGAGTCTGTTCAATTAGATATTACTGCTGAGGACTATGTATTATTGGAGAGGGGGTACGTGTCAGTGAAAAGGAGATCACAAAACAATTCGGTCTTCTCAGCCTTCCTCTAGGACATGGAGATGAGGGTTTTTGAAACATGTTGCTGTCTTTAATGAAGGCAACATGCACTCAGAAATGAACACCTATGTACATTTCTGTAAATAAACATAATTTATAAATTATTTTTGATACAGCATAAATTGTTCTTCATAACTGGTATACAACAAATGTCCCAACTTTGGTTTAATCCTCATGGGAAAAGGAGAAATCTATTATAAAACTTGAGGCTGTTATTTTTAGTGTGTGCTTAGATATGTCTGTGTTATATAATGTACTTCTCAGATGCTACCTTGTAATTAGCCAGACTGGCACCTGTTCAAAATATATGACAGTGTTGGTTTTTTTCTTGTAAACTAAGGCATGGGAGCGAATAGGTGAGGCGAGGAAGACAACTGGTCCACCTTTGGTTTTTGTTGTGGTGTGGGACTGAGTCATATGAGGTTTGGCCCATATCCAGATGTGACATCCTAGGAGCAAGCTGTGTGAAGTATCCAGAATGCAACTAGGTAAGACAGTGGGAGGTGGATTTCCAGCTTTTGGTGGAGTTTAGAAGATCTGAGCATTAAACCTTTTATGATCCTTTGAAAATGGCTTTCCTTCTGAACTAATTTTTTAACAGTGCTTCCCAAGTTAAGTAGGATCTATCCTACAATGAAAATAGTACAGTACATAAATTAATACCACAGTATAAAGCCTAGAGATAGACATAATCTGGTGATAATTAGCTCAATATAGTACAGAACCAGGATGATCTACTACAAGTATTAGAAGCACCTGGAGATTTTGATTCTTCAATAGAGTTTTAGATGACCAGTGTTCACATAAAATGTACACAAAATGAAAGTGTTTAATCTCATTTAGGAATTTAATTGGCTATTTATTGCTAGTTAAGTTTCATAATTTGGCCTTGATAGGTATCAGACAAAAATGTTTGTTTTGGTGAATGCAACAAGATGGAAGCAACATCCCACCCTATAGAGTAAACCAATTTTTATATAATAAAAATGTCTTTTGGAATCAAATAATTAATCTGTCTTGACATTTTATTAAGCTTACTCCCTAGTGATGTAACCCTTTAAGACTGTTGAGAAAAAACAGTTAATAACAGAGTATAAAGCCATCCTGTAATGCAAACTGGACTAGACATGAGTTCAATTTAGCTGGTAAAGTAGAGGATACAATCAAATTCAGTGTAGCAGGAACTTGGTATGCTAAAATGAAAAGCCATACAGAGAAGAAATTTACTAATCCTGCATTAAAATCAGTGGATTATTTAGTGACCTGGTTTATACTGTTTTAAACCATCGAATATGCTGTAGTGTGAAATTTGATGCACATTCATGGAACACTTACACGCATGTTTAACTTGATGCAGATGTGCAGCCTGACTGAGAAGAGTGAAGAATGAAACTGGGTTTTAAATTTACTATAAAAAGAGATAGATTTCATATCTAAGAAGTATGAAAATCTTTATGGTGTCTGTGTCATTCAGAGCACAAAATAACATAAAATATTATTTGGCACATTATTATTACTTAATTCTTCTAATGAAATAAAACCAAAGGAAGCTGAACACAGTGTCTTCTTCCCATTGTATGCAGTTTACGTTGTCTGAAATATTTTGTTTTAATTCAATGGAAAGATTAATAAGAATATAAGATGATTCATTCACTTGCAAACGAAAGACCTTAAAGAATGATGTTGCAACTTAGAACAGCAGTATCTGTTGAAGTACTCAGTATTTAGCTTTTGGGAGTTGGTACTCATTCAAATACTGGTCAGTCACTTTATGCTTCAGCACATGAATTTAAATAGTATCATAATTTTTATTGGAATGAGAGCTGGGTACATGAACAGTTTTTTACACTGAAGTATTTTAAAATCATTATATATTTTTTAATCTTTATTCTTCAAGTTGAAAGTAGGAACTACTGCTATAATTCAACATGAAAAACCTCCCCATGGCAGTGAACTAGCCAAGTATTCTCTGATCATACTGAATAAAACATGAGATAGTGGTGTAAAGTTTAATCGTCCTATTTCCTCAATTTCCTTCTTCCCTTTCAGGCAGAGCCATTGGGGGTTCAATTCACTTTTCTGCTTTGTGAAAAGCTCAGGCTGAGGATTTTCTGAGCTCTTTTAATTACTGAATTTAAGCTAGAGATGCCAAAGGACCCACTGAGCAACAATAAGGGATAATGACTTATGCATGGAATATTGAAAAGTGTTCATCTTGGTAGAACAAAGTAGAATAAAACAGGACAAGTGGCAAATAAAATTGAAAACACAGAAAAAAAAAAAAAGGTGAGCTATATAGATTTGAAAAGCAATCTATAGCTGCAAATAAGAAACTATGCATTAAATCCACTTTTAGCTCTTTTGAGAAATCTAAAGCCACAAAGGTGGTTTGGAGTACTGTACATACTTAATAGATTATTGATTTTCAAATAAAAGATGGTAGGACATCTTTCATGTAGACCTGAGGTATCAAATACACATCGGGTACTTTGAATTCAGGGTGTTTTGTTTTTTTTTTTGACTGTTTTTGTACTTTGGTTTAGTATTAAGGCAAAAAATTTATTATTGCTCTTGAGAAGCACTGTCTCACAGAGACGTATTCTTCAAATGTCTAAATGAAACTCTGAATAAACTTTTTAGACATTGAAGAGTGGTGGGATTTTCCTAAAAGTGGAAAATCTTTTGAGAACATGAGTGATACAGCCTCCCGTACAGCAACCTTTGCCTTCAACAACTCCAATCTGGGTGGAGGCATCAATCGCCACTAGGGTGGGTGTTGCAAAACTCCCAGACTAAGCTGCAGCCTTGGCTCTCTGCCGAGTGCTCACCATTCTGCCTTGTTAATTAGGATAAACACCCTTGACCTGTGCAGATGATCTTGGAGCAGAACCCTTCAAAAGAGAGCCCTCCCTGCACGCCCTTCCTTGCAAACTGCCATGCAAACTGCTCTGTCAGCCCCTGGCTGATATTCATGTTGGCCCACTCAGTTGGCTGTGCTCTTGGTGTTGGTGTTTCCTGCAGTTACCTTTGTGGAAGTGAGGGATGCCTCTGTCATGCTTCCTCGGCAGCCCTCTAAAAAGCTGCCCTTCCCCCATTGGGGTCTGGGCTTGTCATCTGCTCAAGGAAGCTCAGTAAAAGCCCTTTTTAAAATTGAATTTCCTTCCCCGGTGCAGACACCGGAGCTCTTCACTGCAGCAAATATTTTCTATTATGTATTTCAAACAAAAAAAACCCACAAACTATGCTCTTCCTATATATGTATGCAAACCATCTATAACTGTTTGTCAATATTATTTTATTGGGGGTGGGGGGGTTGTTTTTTCTTAGATGTTTGAGCTCTCATAGCATGTCACAATTTAGAACCAAAATCTTAAACTGGGATGGACATGAAAATGTAACCTTTCATATTCGCATAACATGATCTGCCATATTATATTTTATTTAACTGAACAAGAGAGAAAAAAAAAAAAGGAGAGGTGATATTAATTTGAAGCAGAGTGATAGATGATGCATACAGATTATGACCACAAATTAATGTAGGGACACACACCCCTGGAATAGAAAAACTTACCTACACATTCATCATCTCCTCAGGAGGGTGCCCTCTTTAGCATATCATTAAGCCTACAAGACTCCCCTTCACAAAATGCCAGAACTTCTAAAGGAGTTAAGGAAAAAAAAAACAAAACAACACTCATAGACTTGTTTCATTTGTTTCATTGTTTTTTTAATGAGACTTCTCATACCCTGCCTGGGAATAACACTTAAATTATTTTAGTTTCTCACAATGTACCAAAATGCCAGTCCCTGCTTCTATAAGCAAAGGTTTCCTCATTTTCACAATATGGCAAATTATTCCTTAAATCCATATCACACTCCATACTTCTTAATGTAAACGAGAGATCAGGCCAGGCTGGCCGTTCATCAGCTTTCCTAGTCAATGCAGTTGACCAGTGAAGTCAGAGACACAGAAGCATGCATATGCACATACACATGCATACATGGAACTAACAGATACAATAAAGAATCAAAACAGGTTAAGTAATGATGATCTTTCCTTAGATGAAAAAAATGTACAATTGTATGAAAAAATGCAAAATAATAAATTTCTGTGTAAAATTTTGAAACAAGGCAACAGTGATGCAATTTTTAACAGTATTTATCTCTGGAATTGTCTTTTTTTTTTTTTTTTTTTTTTTTTCTGATATTAGATAATACAGACACAGGTCTATCTTTGTTCTTCATCCCATAATCTTAATTTTTTTATATTCTCCCACTTTATAGTGTTCAGTGAAAGATTTTCTTCTGCTGGAGGCTCATTTCAAAAAAGTGAGACTATCAAGATAGTCAATAAAAGTGGTAAAAGTGAAGGTTTTCTAAGTACTATCTCCAAAGCTAGTAGCTATATTTGGCAATAACATAGCAACCCATGAAATGAGTGCCTGCACAATATGAAGGCGTATTTTCTTTCATTATCTTAAAAATCAATTGAAAAGTAGAATGCTAGAATAGATATCTTACTTATATAAAAACATCTATCCTGCACTAAACTGTAATCTATAGAAAAAAAACTGTCTTGAAAATGGCAAAAAAAAACCCTGTATTAAATTAGATTAGAGAAATCTAATTAGTTGTACTTTTTATGTAAGACAAAAAATTGTCAGTCGGAAGCATTGTTATTTTTCCCACGTGTTCTACATTTTCTACAGTCTTCATTTTTCATTATACTTTTCCCTGTATGGTAGAGTGCTATAATTCTTGTCATTTATTTCTTTAGAATGACGAGTGCTTAATATATAGCAATGCTTTTCTTATTTTTCATTTTTCTTTTCCTTTTTTTTTTTTTTTGGTTGTTATTTGGTATGTTCCTTTTCTTTATGTATCTTAGTAAGCAAACATTAAATGTTCCATCAGTCTATCCAGGTTATTATAAATAAATTTATCAGCAACCACTTTAACAACCTGCAAGCATACAAAGGTTAGGAAATTGTGTCTCAGCATACCGTCATGTCAGTGCCCAAAACTCTTTCAGGCTTTGTGAGAAGACTGGATAGATCTTTTCTTTTTAGTGAACATATGCCAAGCTTTTGAACCCCAAAGGTAGTTTTGATTTGAGCACAAGCTAGAACAAAGATTTTGTAAAATACAGAAAACTCAAAGTAACCAGAAACCATAGAGCAGAATAAAAGGGTGACCTGGAGATCAGGAGGATAAGGCCAACACAGAAGTTTTGCTTGTTACTTTCTGATACCCAGTTACATAATTTTAAAGGGAACTTAATATAGAGTTCATATTAAATGACAAATTAAAGTTGCATCTGTAATGGTCTTTGACTTTGTAACAAAGTTTAGAATGGCATAATAACTGTATCGTTTTAACATGGGAATCAGTCATTATGTTTACCTGTTTGGTGTCAGTTGGTTGCTAAGTGCAGCACAGAGACGTGTGAAACAGGTCAGCACAGAAACAACCTGTGAAACTCTCTGTCACTCAAAGAGGGAGAGATATACAGCACCCTCAGCTGAAGTACAGCTATCCAAGATTTTAAAGAAATTTGACATGCCACTACCTATAGAATAGCCAGAGATAAGCAAAAGGCTTTGCATACTAGTCTGATTATATCTCTAAGTAATATTAATTCTATTGATGACAGAAATTGAAATCCTTAGAAACACAGAGGAAAAATATCCAATATTTTCATTTGCTGGGAGTTTGTTTGTTTGCATGTTTAATTGCAGCAGTGTCTACAAGCTCCAGTGCCTGAACTTGTGCCCACTGAGCTTTGCTTTCCATCCATACTCAACAGTAAAAATGTAGGGGCTTTTGGTTGTTTTAAAAATTTTAGAGATACTATTTTAAGAAGGTATTAATCATGCACTTATATTCAATAATGGCATCCAGTATCTTAACTTCTGAAATTTTCCTCTGTTCTGAAAAGGTAGTTGGATTTTTTTTAACTTACAGAATATTTAATTTTCTTTCAACAGAATGTTCCAAAATGTTTGCATTGTCAATAAAGCATGGCACTTACCTTCTATACAAAAGAACAATTTTCACAGTCAAAACTGCTTTCTGCTTCCAGCATGACATTCCAGAAAAATATAGGTACTGTTTCCTATCCTGTAATTGTTAGTCTTTGATAGTGAAAAGGAAAAAAAAAAAAAAAAAGTCGTTAAGGGTGTCATTGTATTTTAATGAAAACCAAAACATCTTTTCCTGAATTTGACTCTTTGTTCTTTAGATCTTTCAGATCTCAAGGGGATACAAGTTAATTAGAATTGCAACCAGCTTTCATAAAAAATATATTACACGAAATAATGTTCAAAAATAGTATTTCATTTTCTTTGTATATGTATAAAAATATAATATAGATTTAATTTTCTTCCTCACTGTTACAATTTAACAGTGCAGATCAGGTCATGGATAAAACTACAACCTTTTCAGTGTTCTTGGTAAGTTGTTCCATTAGATTCTGTAAAGTACAAGACTGAAATTGAATCATTTTACAATAACTATACTTCAAAAGACTCATTAAGGATTAGATCTTAAACCTTTCACTCCATTTGAATATAGATATTTAAGTTCAGTCCCATTACACTGAATTATTGCTTTAGTAACACTAGATAATTACTATTATTAACATAACTTGTTTTAATAAGCACAATCATATATATCTTTTCTAAATAAAAAATAAAGAACAATGTTAGAATTATCAAAACAAATGCTGTGACTTAAAGGAATTTAAAGAGTGTTTCTCGTTAGCTATCCCAGGAGAATGGCAATATATCCATGAGGTTATTGAATCTGATGTGGCAGTAGGTCGCTTACTTCTCATGTTCTCTGAAAAACATGCAAAACATTTTAAAAGTTTGGTAGATATTTAATATAAGAAGGATAAAGCTACAAGGCATAGAATATGGAGACATTGCATTTACTTTCTTTGAATGAATTAAAATGTAAGTACTCTTACATTTAAACATAGAATGGCTTAAAAAAAATAACTCTATTGCTCTACAGTGTATTACCTAGTTATAAGTTTTCTAGAAGCTCAGAAAACTCATTTTCTATGCCCATATTGGAGTACAAAAGAAAAATATATGACTAAGTGAAAGAGTGTCCCAACAACCTGTGTATGGGACATAAGAAAACCACTAGGTCTTTTGTCCCTTTTTCTCGGCATAATTTAAAACCAGTACCCCTTGTCCTATGACTATCCCCACTGGTGAAAAGCCCCTCCCTGGCTTTCCTGGAGGACCCCTTCAGGTACTGGAAAACCACTATAAGGTCTCCCAAAAGCCTTCTCTTCTCCAGGGTGAGCAGCCCAAACTCCCTCAGCTTGTTTTCATAACAGAGGTGCTCTGGCTGTTTGATCATCTTCGTGGCCCTATTCTGGACCCTCTCCAACAGCTCCATGTCTTTCTTGTGATGTGGGCTCTAGAGCTATATGCAATACCCCAGGTGGGGTCTCACCAGAGCAGAGTAGAGGGGCAGAATCATCTCCCTCACCCTGCTGGCCACATTTCTTTTGATGCAGCCCAGGATGCAGTTGGCTGTTGGGGCTGCAAATGCAGGCTGGTGGCTCATGTTGAGCTTCCCATCTACTGCACTCCCCCAAGTCCCTTTCCTCATGACTGCTCTCCAGCCATTCTTCCCCCAGCCTGTGTTTGTGCCTGGGGTTGTAGCAGCCCAAGTGCAGGACCTTGTACTTGGCCTTGTTGAACTTCATGAGGTTGGCACTGGCCCACCTCTCCAGCCTGTCAAGGTCCCTCTGGATGGCATCCCAACCCTTTAGGTTGTCAATCACAACACACAGCTTGGTGTCATCAGCAAACTTGCTGAGAATACACTCAATCCCACTGTCCCTGTCTCCACCAAAAATGTTAAATAACACGGGTCCCAATATTGACCCCTTGGAAACACCTCTCCTCACTTTTGAAATTCTGTGGGGTAGCTTTGCTATGGGGTTTTTTTGTTTTGTCTTTTTTTCTTTTTCTTCTTTCTCTGTTTCTTTGGGAGTTTTTTTTGGAGGATTAGTTACCTGCTGCATTGCAGTCCTAAAACAATACCTTTAAGTGTTAGGCAGAAAATATTTTCAACACAGAATTCAAATACATTTTCAGGATAATTTGAAATTGAATAAATATTTTGAAATTGAAAATAATTTGAATAATTTAATTATAAAATCAATGTATAGGATTATTTAATTATCATTGTCACAATCATATATGTTGAATCCCTGTGCTTTGATAACTTGTTGATTTTGTCTTGAAAATATGGGAAAACAAACATTGTTTGAAATTATTATATTTTTATGTCAATTTTTATGTCAATTCCTGTGTGTCTTCTCTCTTGTCCTTTTCCACTGTTAGGCATAACTACCTGACAGCCAAAGGTGTGATGTTTAAGGGTTAATTTGTACTTTTTCCCTTACTCGCAGCTTGAAAATTACATACTATACATGTCCAAGGAAGCTACCATAAACAAAAGGCTTCAAAATGAAGATTATACCTTAAAGTGAGAAATAAGAAACAGAAGCAGATGTGTATAAATTTTGTTTACATGAAAATGTTTTTCACAATTAACAAAGGAAGAGAATTGCATAAAATGTAACAAATACATTCTAAAGTAACTTGGAATTATTTTTGAAGTTTTTAATGTGTCATGGGTGGGTCTTTAAAATACCTGTTACTGACAATTTACTCTGTACACGTGATTTCACTGAAAAGAACTCACAGTTTTAGGTTGAAAAGAATTTCACAAGAAGAATAAAAGAGAGTGAGCCAAATGGATTTAAATGCTAGAGGATAATTACAAGTATATATTAAAACTGGCAACCTTCCCAAGACACATGCATTCAACTAAAGAGCAAAAAACCCACATTTCTCCTGCATTTACAAGGTCAAATTGTCACAGCTCAATCATCAATCAAATTGTACTAGATGATTCAACAAAAGCTGAATACAGCACAAGCTTTACCTAAATTCAGCCACAGCTGTATTCCAAGCAGAGAGAAACTGCATTGCCTTTTTGAGTGCACCTCACTGAACTCTCAAAGAAGGATGTACTCTCAGGAGAAGAGCTCTTACAGTGGCATTCAGATCTACAACATCTCTTCCCACTCTCCACAGGTACAGCTTTTTGAAAACAATTAGCAAATTTTACAGGTGCCTTATAATAGCAAAAATCTCTGGAGACAATAGGCAGCAGCAAAGCCACTTGCTCATCTTCAGTGTGAACAACTCTTAAGGATGCTAGATGCAAAGCTGGTGTAAGAGCTAAAATCAATTCATCTGTAAACTAGTTCACTCAATTTAGTATACTCCACCAAAATGACAATTGTTATACTTCTTAGTGAGAACAAATGAATCTTGTGCAAATTTTAATCAGGATGACATAATCAGCTCAGAAGGTAATATAATTTTTTAGAAAACTCTTATGAAAGCTGTGTAGTTAAGGGACTTGCTTTTAATATTTTCCTGCACTCCTAAGCATCTGCACAGAATGATAAAGTAGATCTTAGTCTTTGTGTTCTTTATTTCAAATCAAGGAAAATTTAGAAACTTATGATGGCAAGTGCTTTTTAGGGAAAATTAACTCAGCTTTGGAAAGAATGATGGCGAACTTCAGTGAAGATTCACATTATCAAAGTCTTTGGAGTATACAAAGAATATTCAGTTGTTTTTTTTTTTTTTTTTTTCATAAGTAGAAGTGAAGGAGGAAAAGAAAGCTTCATTTCTATTCAGTAGTCTCCCCAAAATGTTAAGCAATAATGCTGGATCTTAAAAGTGTGGATATGATAAGGCCTCATCACTACAGAATCACAATGTGTTTGAAAAACGTTTTGTGATGTCTCCTTCACCATCTTTGAAAGATGCCAATGAAATCTGCATGATGGCAAGTAAAATGCACTCTGAATTTAACACAGCTGAAATGAGTAAGCTCCATTTTTAGTAAGCACTTAGCCATGTGACAGTGTGAGGAACAGGTTAGTTATTTACCATATCTATTTATCTCTGTTTTACACTTCATTGTTTCACTGAAAGCTCACACAATAGATGAAAGGTCCATCCTTTTCTTATAAGGCTAACTATGTCAATAAAAGTCCTCTGAAACAGGTGACTGAAGTAGATGAGCTAACTGGCAACACTTCTCTTCTGATCTACTAGTTTTCAACATCCTTGGAACACTGAGTACTTCTGATTCAGCAGTGAGAATATTCCCATAGTATATAACCACATGAAGCTCAACAAAGCCAAGTGAGAGGTCCTGCACATGGCTCAGGGCAATCCCATGAACAAATACAGGTTGGGTGCAAAACGGATTGAGAACAACCTTGCGGAGAAGGACTTGAGGGCACTGCTTGATAAGAAGCTCAACATGAGCTGGGAATGTGCACTTGCAGTCCAGAAAGCCAACCATATCGTGGGCTGCATCAAAAGAAGTGTGGTCAGCAGGTATAGCCACGTGATTCTCCTCCTCTACTCCACTCTCTTGAAACTTTACCTGGAGTACTTGTCCAGTTTTTGAGGCTCCAACACAAGAAGGACACAGAGCTGGAGAGAGTCCAGAGGAGGGCCATGGAGGTGATCCAAGGGTTGGAGCACCTCTCCTATGAAGGCAGGCTGAAACAGTTGGGGCTTATCAGCCTGGAGAAGAGAAGGCTTTTGGGAGACTTTATAGAGGCCTTCGAGTACCTGAAGGGGGCTTACAGGAAAGTTGGAGAGGGACTTTTTATGAAGGCACGTAGCTGTAGGATGAGAGGTAACATTTCAAGCTGAAAGAGTGTAGATTTAGACTAGATATAAGGAAGAAATTCTTTACTGTGAGAGTAGTGAGACCCTGAAGCAGATTGCCCAGAGAAGTTACAGAGGTCCCTTCCCTGGAACTGTTCAAGGCCAGGTTGGGCGGGACTTCGAGCAACCTGGTCTAGTGTGAGGTGTCCCTGCCCATGCAGGATCTTTAACGTCCCTTCCAACCCAAACCACTCTATGATTCTACATCCTTTAACTCCATGTAGGTTTGTGATCCATAGTATCTTCTACTGCTGTGTTACTGTGATTCTAAACATACATGACACTGAATATTAAACATAGGTTTCAATAGCATTAGTCAAGTATACAAGTCCATATTGTCTAACCCTGTTTTCATGCCAGGACTGCCTCCATCCTTTCCTCAGAGCTTCCTCCAGAGCTTTTGTGACTCAGGAATAGGGGGAGAATGCAGAAAGGGACTGGGCCCTGTCCTTCCCTTTCCTGAAATGCTACTTGTCTCTTTCACTAGTAGGCAATTACTGTCCTTGCTAAGCTGCTGTGTGTGTGAGAAAATAGAACACCAGCACTTGCATGAATTGATGATGTCAGACATGGGAAGGAGCATCTCCTGAAGTGAAGGAAGTCACCCACAGGGAGACAAGTCACTTGACCCAAGTTTTCCAGCAGATAAAGTGAAGGATTCTTTGCAGCAGTTTACAAAAAGCCTGCCCTGTCCTGACACGATCACCTGAGGGACAGATTCCAGCGTCCTACAACACAAATGCCAAAAGGGTGAGGTCAGTAAGTCGGAGGTCAAACCTGCACTCACTTGAAGCCCCAATGAATTTTATCCTGAAGTTTTAATAGGTTCTTTTCTTTGTTTTTATTCTTTTGACTTTTTGTTCCTGAAATATCATTCTTGCTAATATGAAAATGTGTAAAGTGACACAAATAGTTTCATATCAATTACTGATATTCAAGGTGTTAACTCCTGAAGCATGTCCTGAGAATCTGCACTGAACAGAATTAGGCTAATAATTATACTGGAGCTCCCAACACAAGAAGGATGTGCACCTCTTGGAGTATGTCCACAGAAGTGTCACAAAAATGATCAGAGGGCTGGAGTACCTCTGCTGTGAAGACGGGCTGAGGGAGCTGGTGATTTTCAGCCTGAAGAAGAGAAGACTCCAGGGAGACCTTATAGCAACCTTCTAGTACTTGAAAGGGCTCAACTTATAAAACGGCTGGGCAAGACCTGTTCACTAGGGCATGTAATGATAGGACAAGGGATAATGATTTCAAGCTAGAGAAAGGTAGATTTAGGTTGGAAATTAGGAAAAAGGTATTTTAGTATGAGGGTGGTGGATCACTTGAACAGGTTACCTGGAGAGGTGGTGGAGACCCTATCCCTGGACACATTTAAGGTCAGGCTTGATGGGGCTCTGGGCAATCTGATCTAGTTGAAGATGTCTCTGCTTATTGTAGGGGGATTGGACTAGATGACATTTGTAGGTCCCTTCCAACCCAGTACATTCTGCGGTTCTATGATTCTATGAACCGTGCAATTTTACTATGGTTTCAAAAAAGCTGACTACATCTGTGTGACTGAAATTGTTCTCCCTTCTCTCATCCTTCTATTTACTTGTATTTTGTTTGTGGTTTGTTGTGGTTTTTTTTTAATTTCTACATACAAAATTATTTTTAAAATATGCTTATACTTTTAAAGCAAAGTAGATTACATTTATTCCATTTTTATATACTATCAAAATAAAATGGTGCCTAGAAATACAATAGGCTACTCCATGGGGTAAGTTTATTGGTTGGGAGACCAGGACACAAGATGTTTCTGTCAGTTTTTGTGTTACTGATGTTAGTCTTTAAGTTCTAATAGAACAAATTCAAGGAACACTTATTTCACATACTTCTCACTCACCTATGTTTATCTTGTCACTGAGAGAAAACCAACAATCTGAAATTAAAAAATGGCATAAGAATTAAAAAATGGCACAAGATTTCTTATGAAGATTAGTATGTTGGAGATGGAAGTCTACAGGTTTCAGTGGACTGGTATGGCCTGAAATATAATGTCATTTGCTGCATTAGTACCTGTACAAATTCTTAAATCTCATATCTAGGTGCTTGTCAGTATTGCATTTACAGAAATATCTGACATTTTTCACATTATCAGTGAATTCTTACTCTGAATCCTTCTGCAAAAGGACAACAATCCATTTCACAAAGCGTTTTGTTCTGGCAGGAATATCTTTGCTGTGGTTATTTTTTTTAACCTGCCTTTCAATGGACTTTTCAGAAAAGTAACTCTGAAATGGAATGCAGTGCTGTGATCAGAGCTGTGTCTCCAACTCAGACTTCCTCCCAGGAAAGTTCTACTTCTCACAAAAATAGTTTTTACTTTTGGTATTTGTTGTCCACTAGTTTTTCCCGTGAATGAAAAAACATGGTGAAACCACTTTCTATAACATTTTTAATAATAATAATCACATAGACTTACAAAGTTAAATGCTAGCTGCACAAAATCAGTCAGAGAAAATTTAAAATAATTCTCTAAGAGATCTCATTTTGAATGCTTGACAGTTGTTGGCTTGCATAAAATCTAGACTTTGCTATGTCTTGTTTGGGGTAATTTTCAAAAGTATAAAAAACCTAACTGCTAAAGTTCATCTTTAATGGCAAAATCAATATTCTATGTGTTTTAAAAAGGTTCCTTTTTCATTCTTGGAAGTAACAAAATCTCATGTGACAAATTTTCTTCCTTCAGATAACATTGGAAAGAATACTCTATAAGGAGTCAGTAAGTTAGTAACTTTGGAAGTTTTGTTTAAAATACATGTAATTTTTTGTGAATTTATTCATTATATGTAACCAGATAAACATTTTAACTTTTTTTATTTATTTCAAATTGAATAGTGAAATGTGTAATGTATGATAATTAAAAACATGCATTGATTCAGCAAAGCAATTAAGTATAGTCTTAAATCTTTACAATGTTGAAAGGGTTTATATTGATGCTGAACACTGAGCAAATGTCAAATTCTTTGCTGAATGAAGTCAGTGTGTTTGAAATTCTTGCTGACTTTCCCACATGTAAATATTTATTTCTATAGTTATTTCTCAGTATTGGATGTCTACTACTTTTGATCAGCTGATTTATATGATGTTTCCTTAGATAACTGTTACAAAATGATAAAAATATACATTCTCAATGGTAGACACATGTTCAGCTCTAGATTCTACCAATGCTGCATGCATAATTTTAAAATGCTTTATGATGAAATCCTTAATTCCAGTACAAAAAATAATAAAAAATAAAATAATACAAATATTATTAACTTGCACCTTAATGTAAATAAATGTCTATATTTAATATTTTTTCAGTGTGGCCCTGATTTCAGTAGACTGTGTGAATACTACTGTGGGATACTACCTCTAACTACATGAATGCTCCTATCGAAGATGTAAGTTTAAACTTAAGCATGCACATTAGTATTAGCTGTCTGTTCTATTTCAGCTTCACCAAGTCCAGAACTGTTTCTGAAATCACTTTCTAATCACCATGATAAAGAGAAGCTCATTCTCTGCATTGTTAAAGATAGCTATGAAAGGTAACCTTTCATCTACTTGAATATACGTTGTTCCCCAGTAATATCTTAGCCCTTAGTCTTCAGGTTTATCACTGTTACATATTTGTTTGTCACTGTCGTACTCTACAAAGGACCTCTGTGCCCTTTATGCACATTGTTGATGTCTCTGGATAATAATCAGTCTATCTGACTTAGTTAAGTCTGTCTGATGCTGCTTGTTTGTGAATGGGAAGAAAACCTGAATGAGGGTGATGCCAAAAAAAAAATAAATCTTATTTTTATTTCACTCAGTAACTTCACTGGGTTTCCTCTTTCAGCCAGTAATACCAATACCTAGGTCAGTAATCAGTGAGTCCAGAAGTACCAGTTATTTTCACAAAAATTGCAATAAATCTGCTCAACAACATGAAGAAGATCCCATCAGCTCTCAGTTGTTTATTTCTAAACAAAGACTTGGACTTTTTTTTTTTTTTTTTTTAAACAAACAAACAAAAACCAACAAAGTAATGTTAGATTTTTTTAGGGGAAACTACATATAGCTATCTTCAATAGAACAAATGAGATAAAATACAGGAATTATGGACTTTTCTTTTTCATACATAATTGCTGACAACAGTGTGCATATCATCCATCATACTAAGCTATGACTGCATTCCATTAACTTAACATGGTGTTAATGTGATATGGGAGAGGTAGCATTCATTCATCATATTGTATTACAGCAGTAATATAGTAGCAGTGTATTAGACTAATGTAATAAAGTTCTTAATAGAAGGCAATAAAGCTTTTATCAGAAAACTGTCATCAATACCTGGGTTTTTTAAAGGCCATTTCTGTTGTGCTTGTAAATCTTTCACTCGCCAAGATTCAATAAGAAAGATCCTCCGAGACTGCAGAAGCACTTGAGTATGTGACATTACGAATGTGCTATTTCGGGCTTCATGATGGTGGACCACATCTCATAGTACCTAGTAAATCTATGCTGGGAGGTTAAAAGCATATTTTTCTACTGAACAATAGAGTTTAATACAGTAGAGATACGTAAAAGGTCATGAAAATTTCTAAACATCTATTCTTTTGTCTATGGCATCAAGATAAATTCCTTTTGCTTTCTATAAGGAACAAAGGAAGATGTGGAGTTTTTTTCTCTTTAATCATTATTTAATTAATAAAACATACTAGATTAATAAAAATCTTTACATGATCTGTGGCTTCATTCTAAAAAGAACCAGCATATGTTAGAAATTGCACATGCTTTGTGTTTGTTAAATGAACTTAGATTAAATAAAATGAGGTTTACATTCACAAGACTGAAACCAACTGATTGTTCCATTATCAAAATACTATGTAAAGGTGGAATTTCAAATAATTCCTCATTTGTCTTCAGAAAGACAAAGATTATCCTCACTGTCTTGGTTATTTTTGTTTGGTTTTGTTGGTGTTTATTTTTCCATCATGTCAGGTGACAAAGATTCATAGTGCAACTTAAGCTTGTGCAGGTGAAATATTTTTTCAAATCATATTGCCTTGTTCAAATACCTAAATTTCTGACATGACCATATTAACCTTATGTAATTTAGTTTTGTATCAAAGTATGCATTATACAAAGTGTATATTATTTTTTTCAAACCCATGAATACTAGACTAGTATGTTAAGAATATGCAGAACAATACTAAATTATATATTTCAGGTTCACCTAATACAACAGTCACTTCAAAAATGCACAAAATGTGTTGGTCTAGACAGAGCAACTACCTGTGCATGTTGTTGAAACAGGGCTGATTGAAAGCTAGTTTAAAAAGGGAGTATTTTTATAATGATGGCCAATTTCTATCTGTACCTCCCAGCCCAAGTTTTCTTTCCTGACTTTGATGATACCATAACATTTTGCTTGCATTCCTAACCAGCTTTGTAGGTCTAGATAGCACTGCTGTGCAAAATTATCTTACTTCAGTTTCAGTTTGCTAAGAAGTTTCACACAAATAAAAAAAGGCATAACGTATATTCTGCTCCCATTAGCTTGTATTATTGTAACAAAATGTAAAGCTAAATTCCCATGCTCCTGTGGTATAGAGTATTACTGCTTGTGTTCTTCACAGGTCAGCTCTATTGCTGGCTGCAAATGATTTTTTTTTTTTTTAATTTTAAGTCTCTCATTCCAGTTTTCCAGGAAACTAATAATTTTGTTAAATCAAGTGAATTGTCACATTGACAAAAGTTCACTGGCAAAAAAATGCAAGTTTCACAGTAAAAATACAGATGTGGGTGCTTCTCTGAGTGATTCCATGTTTCCTCCTTCTTCCCAAAAAAAATCTCACCTGAATAATATCTCTGGCATAAAATTTACCTACTTTAGAATTTCCATAAATCTGTCTAAAGGCTAAACTTGTGATATTGACCTGATAGGTACTGTAGAGAAAAATGCATTTGCTTTGTGACAGAGGATATTTTCTGAATGTATTTATCATAAAAATAGAGAATTGGATAAATATACAAGACAGAAATATTCACAAAGTCCTTTGTCTGTTCTCTTCACTGGCTGCTAACGCTCACCTAGCTGCAATACCGAGTGTGTTCATGCTTACTTATGATGTGAGATGTATTTATGAAAGCAGTTTTGCATATTGATTCAGAAATGCCCCAGCTAGATGAAGCCAAAACCAACTTCAATGAATGTAGTAGCACACTCTGCCTTCTGCCCTGTGAATGTAACAGCATCGGTTTCCTTTCTTGCCTTTCTATGGAGCAACCCTGGGGAAAATAAATAAATAAATTAATTAAACAAATCTGCAACATTGTAAATAGTCCTTTAATTATCTGTTGAATTTGTTGAATTAAACAATTTATAAGACTAGCAAGATGTATCAAAGTATTTCAATCCTGATTTGGAAGTCATCAAGGACAACAGGATGTGTATGCATTTACTAATATGTGGACTCACACATTTATTTTACATTTTGAGAATTATTGCACTGAAATCTGTCAATGTGAGGCCAAAGAAAATAACTAAGCATCCTTGACTAGTGTTCAGGAATGCATTTATGTTCATATCTATTAATAGATAGTACACAAGCATGCACTTAAACTTAAGGAAATACCTCAGTTCTTCCAAAACTGGTCTGGGATTTGAGTCAATGTTAAACAATATCTGGAATCAGAGCCAAATACATCAATCTGCAGTATCCAGGCCAGCCTGAAACATATGAACTACATATGAAGAAAGTGGGAAAGTAAGTAAGCATAAAAGCAAAAGAACGTAATACACTTTGATGGAAATCAGGTTCCAGGTGCATACTGCTCTTTATTTACTAAAGTTAACTTGGCAATGGAAAATCTACTTTTGTCCCAACTCAGCTAAGGGCTGTTGTTTGAGACAGGAGAAAAATAAATACATAAATAAATAATTAACACTTTCAAAACCTATAGGCTTTGATTTATCTCTGAAGATTGCACCATTCAGCACTGTAAGCTACTAACAGCGAGGAAGAATCTCAGGTTAGCTTTTTGGTTGTGGGTATTTTGGGGGTTTTTTGTTTGTTTGTTTTTGTTGTTGTTTGGGGTTTGTTTTTGGTTTGTTTGTTCTTTTTTATAGAGTTTTTTGATTGTTTGGTTGTTTCATTTTGTTTTTTGCTTTGTTTTTCTGATAGCTAGGCATTACAGGTAACTTCATAGATAATGAGATTTCATAAAAGTAAAGATTTTTTTTGCAGTCCTTCTTTAAAATAATTAAAATATTACCATCTCACCTGTATAACATTTAGGTGTTTGATAAGCAAACTAGTTAAATAGGCCAAAAAGAAACAGCTTGATCAAAAAGTCTTTTGTTGTACTGGGAGTCAGAAGTTTCTCTAAGCAACACTTTCCTTCTATGCTCTCCATAATCATGATAAACTATTCACAACATCTAAGCATTTTGTACTTCTATTTATATGTTCTATACATTCTCATATTAAGAGATCATAACACTACCATAATACAATGCTCTTTTGAAAGTACAGGTTTCAATGAAAACCATCCTTTTTATGAAAAAGTTGTATTCACTTAAATTCCTGATTAATTTCACAATTCACAACTTTTAGTTTCTTGACATGCATTCATTGTGTCTAGTGATAAAGTAATGGTAGCTATTTTTTGTTTCTCACATCTTAATTGCACTGTTTTAAAATCTCTCATCTTCTACATAGTATTCTGTAACAGCTGCGGAGATACCTTTGCAATTAATCATTCTCTCTTATTTAATTCAATTTGCTGCTACTGGAGCTCAAGCCAAATTCTGTGCTTGTTTGACAGAATAGGCTTTAATATGCTATGGATCAGTCCTATCATAGTCCTACTATTTTAGGTATTACTGCCTCACAGACTTGTAATTGTTTTCAATTCAACTTCATGGCTTAGATAATGTATCGGTATATTTCTGAATCTGAGTAGCAGAGTACATACATAAAAGAAAAGCTGCAAACACCACTCCCTTCCTTAGACTCAGAATGTAAACCAGTCTATTTAATAATATGAAAAATCTAAGCATTTTTAATTGTTTACAAAAAAGTCTTGCACACTAGAATCACTAAGTCCATGCTTATGTTTTCTAAACATGAAATAAACTAAATAAGTTAATAACTCATCCTGCAATTAGACACAAGTATCCTATCTCTAGTCCAGTTTCTCTCATATTTGAGCTTCTTAGATCTCACTATTTGACTTTTTTCCAAGTCTACCAGACCATTTCTTTTATTTCTCACCTTTACAATTTGTTCTTTAACTTGAAAAATATTCCTCTTAGAGACCTTGATTTAGGAAACTTTCCCAGCACAAGGTCTGACCAAAAAGCATATTGAAGTCAGATATAATAATCTTTGGACTGACTCCAGCCAGGTAATATAGAACAGGGTTAAAGATTAACACAGTTGAACATTTCTGCACAACCTCCATTATGTAAAGCATGTATGGAAAAAAGATGCGTGATTTTGTGCTCAGCAATAAAAGCTATGTGGAAGAAGGAGGAAGCGGGGATGTTTGCAGTTGTGGCATTTGTGTTCCCATGTATCCATTAGTCATGAGGAAGCCCTGCTTTCCTGGAAATAGCTAAACATGTGCCTGCCAAAAAATTCCATATTTTGCTTTGCTTGTTCATGCAGCTTTTATTTTACCTATTAAACTGTCTTTAGCTCAAACTATGTGTTTTCTCACCTTTTTGTTTCCAGTTCTCTTCCTCATTCTGCTACAAGTGAGTGACTGTGTAGGGTTAACGCACAACAAAGTTATGCCTACGTAGCAGATATCAACAGTTAGCGTAATGATGCTGAAAGAAACATTGATCCTTATATAACTTTTTCTTCATTTACCAGACAGTACTAACATTGTGCCATTCTTTCAGGGTTCTTCATTAGCTTACCAGTTCCTTCTTGTCACTGAAGAGAAAAGCAGCAAACACTACAGGTCAGAAGGCCTCACTGAGCTAGGTTCAGTTAATGAAGTAGAAGGAACAGTCAGACTTGGCAGAAAGAAAACCCAAAAGACCGGCCATTGCCAGTTTGCTCTTTTGTTGGTTGCTCTACACATGCATGTTGTTCTAGACCAATCATCCATGAAAGCAAGGTTCTATTGAGTGACTTCAGCCAACAAGGCTGATAACGTAGTGGGAGTCTGTTATAGACCACCTAACCAGGATGAAGAGGCAAATGAAATATTTTATAAGCAGTTAGGAGAGGTTTCACAATCTCTACCCCTTGTTCTCACAGGGGACTTCAAATTCCCAGATTTTTGCCAGAAATACAATACAGCAGAGAACAGTCCTACAAGTTGCTGTAGTGTGTGGAAGATAACTTTGTGACCCAACTGGTGAGGAAACTGACCAGGGAAGGTGTCATCCTGGACCTTCTCCTTCTGCACAGAGAAGAACTTGTGGGGAAAGTGGAAGTAATGGTTGGACACCATCTGGGGCATAGCAATCATGAAATGACAGTGTTTTCAATTTTTGGGGAAGTAAAGAGGGGGGTCAGTAAGATTGTCACCATGGACTTCTAGAGGTCAGACTTTGGACTGTTGAGGGGACTGTTTGACAAAAATCCCTTGGGAGGCAGTTCTGAAAGGTAAAGGAGTCCAGGAAGGCTGAACATACTTTAAAACAAAGTCTTAAAGGCACAGAAGCAGGCTGTCCCCATGTGCTGAAAGACAAGTTGGAGAGGAAGAAAACTGACCTGGCTAAACAGAGAGCTTTGGCTGGAACTCAGAAACAAAAGGAGAGTTTATGGCCTTTAGAAGAGGAGGCAGGCCTCTCATGAGGACTAAAAAGATGTAGTAAGTCTATGCAGGGAGAAAATTAGGAGACCCAAAGCCCAACTAGAAGTCAAACTAGCTACAACTATTAAGGACAACACAAAACGATTCTCTAAATATAACAGCAAAAGGAGGACTAGGGAAGATCTCCATCCTTTATTGGATGCAGGGGGAAACTTAGTGACAAAGGATGAGGAAAAAACTGAGGTGTTTAATGCCACCTTTGACTCAGTCTTTACCAGTAGAATTAGTTGCTCCCTGGGCACCCAGACCCTGAACTGGAGGACAGGGAGAAGAGACACAATGAAGCCTTCTCAAAGAGGAAATGGTCAGGGACCTGCTGCAACACTGAAATATACACAAGTCTGTAGGACTAAATGGGTTGCACCCAAGAGAACTGAAGGAGCTGGCGGATGTGCTCACCAAGCCTCTTTCCATCATTTATCAAAAGATTTGGCAAACTGTGGAAGTCCCAGTGGACTGGAGGGTGGCAAATGTGACACCCATCTACAAGAAAGGCCAGAAGGAGGATCCAGAAAACTACAGAACTGTCTGACCTTGGTGCCAGGGAAGGTCATGGAGCAAAACATCTTAAGTGCCATTAGGCTACACATACAGAACTACCAGGTGATCAGGCCCAGGCAGCATGGGTTTATGAAAGGCAGGTCCTGCTTGATGAACCTGATCTTCTTCTATGACAAGACGACCCAGCTGGTTGATGAGGGTAAGGTTGTGGATGTTGTCTACCTGGACTTTCTTAAAGCTTTTGACACTGTCTCCCACAGCATTTTCACAAAAATTTTGGCTGTTCATGGTTTGGATGAGCATGTTCTCTGCTGGATAAAACACTGGCTGGATTGCTGGGCTCAGAGAGTGGTGATGAATGAAGCTAGATCCAGCCGGCAGCCAGTCGCAAGTGGAGTTTCTCAGGGCTCAGTGTGGGGACCACATCTCTTTAACAGTTTTATCTGTTTACCTTGATTAAGGGATTGAACGCACCCTCAGTAAATGCAGATGACACCAAGCTGGGTGAGAGGGTTGATCTGCTTGAGGGTAGGGAGGCTCTACAGAGGGACTTGAAGAGACTGGATCAGTGTGCTGAAGCCAGTTCTATGAACTTCAACAATGCCAAGTGCCACTTGAGCCACAACAACCCCATGAAATGCTACAGGCTTAGGAAAGAGTGGCTGGAAATCTGATCAGCAGAAAAGAACCTCAGGGTGCTGATCAGCAAGTAGCTGAATATAATCCAGCATTGTGCCCAAGTGGCCAAGAAGGCATCCTGGCTTGTATTAGAAATAGTGTTGCAAACAGGTTTAGGGAAGTGACCCTCCCTCTGTACTTGGCATTGCTGAGGTCTAGAGTACTGTGTTGACTTTATGGCACCTCAATACAAAGACATTAAGGTGATGGAGCGGGTGCAGAGAGTAGCAACTAGGCTAGTGAAAGGCCTGGAGAAAAAACTTATGGAAGAGCAGCTGAGGGAACTGGGGCTATTCAGTCTAAAGAAAAGAAGCGTGAGGGGAGACTTTATCACTCTCTACAGGTACCTGAAAGGACATTGTAGAGATGTAGGTGCTGGTGTCTTCTCACAAGTTAATAGTGGTAGGACAAGAGGGAACAGCCTAAAGCTACACTAGGGGACGTTTAGGCTGGACTTTTTTTTTTTTTTTTTTTTTTTTTCTCTGAAAGAGTTGTCAGGCATTGTGACAGGCTGCCCAGAGAGATGGTTGAGACACCATCCCTGGATGTGTTTAAAAGTCATATAGATATGTGCTTGGGGATACAGTTTAGGGGTAGAGAAGAAGTAAAGGTTGGACTTGATGATCTTAACAGTCTTTTCCAACCTAAATTATTCTACAATTCTATATAATTCAAAGACAAACACATGTAAACATTTGAATTTTTTTTTGAAGTGACAACTAATGATGCTAGTGTATCAGAGAAGAATTAAATCCATAACCACCATATGTGGAAGGTATAAGTAATGCACCTTCCTCTCTCAGCTACATGTGTCTATTTGGCCATCCTCTCTCTCTGTCTCTCCATCCATCCATCCATCTATCCATCCATCCAAAACATGTTTACTACATCAGGTCATGTGTCTAGTATTTTGATTTTTCTTTTCATCAGTAGACACAGGTCAACTAATAATTGCTATTAATAATCTGTGTGTTTAAGTTTTTGAAGAAGTCCAAATAAATCAAAATAGTTCATTTCATTTTTACAAGGTCTCACTTAGTTGATTTTGTTGCTAAGGATTTGTCATGTTGCTTATCCAGACTTTATGTTCTCTTCAGGGATACACAGTCTTTTCAGCTGTATGATAAATCTGACAGTTCAGAGTCCATGTAACGTGTAGTGGTTTCTAAGCCAACCACAAATTTTACTTATTAAATAGATTTTTCCCAATGCTTTTGTCTGGAAATAAATATCCAAGTCAGCATAAGCATTTCACTAATTTACTAGTATAATATTAAGTATTCACTCAAGCTTTGAACAATTCTGTAATTTTATGCCATACTTTATAAAATTAAAAAAAACCAAAACAAACAACATTATTAACTCCACACTGTTGGTATCTTTACAGAGAGACCTCAGGACACAGATTTTTTAAAATTTCTGAAAAAAAAAAAAAAAAAAAAAAAGTTATGTACAACTGAATTATAAGTATTTCTGTAATAATCTGTATGGGCCCAAACTGAAATTGTGGACTGGAGATTTTCCACTGATCTCTAAGCAGAAAGTTCCTTCTTTCAGTTCTATTTTATAAAAAATCACAAAGGCATGGGTTCTGCTGCCCTCCAAATTACTTTGAAGTAAAGACACAGGCAGACCCTTGGTTTCTTCTAGTTAAAGGCAATGTAAGTTAAATAAGGTATGCTATAATATATTGTCATTTCTGTTAGCAAAGCACAGGATTTCATTCACTATTCTATCCATGCTTTAGCTGATTTGAAGTGCCTCTGATACTACTTTTGATGAAGTGGGATGAAGTAATAGTTCATTCAAAACTTGACAGCACAACTTAATTACACTTTTCAAAATATTTAACTCATCAATCATGAGACTCTGCTTTGTGACCAATGTATTCCCCCAAATTAATAATATGAGGCTTTACATAAGCCTTCATTAGAACAATAATAATCCTAAACTTGTCTGAAAATACAAAGAAGCTAAATTATTACAGAACAGTCTCTACCTAGGTCAGTGTCATGACAAAAATTTAAATGCACAATTAGTAGCTTTATTTTCATAACAGTCTGCTTGTGAGACCTTAAGACCCTTGGTTTCATGTCATGTTTTATTTATTTAGTTAGCTACTTAAGTGGTCAAGTGAATAAATTTTAATTTGGTGCATCTGTAGTAGAGTACATAGCCAAGATCCTTGAACAGTTAATGTTACCTATTATCCTCTATAATTTTCTTTTATGAGCTAAGGGATTGTTCATTCAAATTTCTCTAATCCTCCTAATATCTTGGCCATTATTACAAAATCCTAACTTTTCAGATAGCATTTAATTTCTTACTAATCTCATGAGTACCAAAGGAATCTTGTTAAATGAAAACGGAGGCATCACTTTTTGTCTACAATTTCATTTATGATTTGGTACTTTGTAGGTACCAAAATATAGATACAATTAGCTGCATTTTCAGTCTGCACAGTCTAGCTATAGACTTTTTATTTTTGCAGATATTTACCATACACTAATGCCCATAACAAGAAGTCACTGACAGTGTGATATTACTTATTTAATAAGCCTTTCTTTCTGGCACAGCAGGCATGAAATAAAAAAATTATATTATAGTAATGACTGTTACAAGCAACCTTCTTTATTATTACCTTGTTCTCAAAATACACGATGTTCAGTAACTTTTTAAAAATAATTTTAACTTAGCAGTGCCACTGTATATATTTTTCACCTCTAATCCCGTTAACTAATCTCCTAATATTACCCAAAAGAATAATCACACTACATCGACAGCAGACACAACTCTTCTTGACCACAGAGCCATGCATAAGACTTCTCCCAGCTACTAAGATGAAACTCTCTCCAGGAAATTTCTTTTGCACTACAGAAAGCTAACGGAGATGCTGTGAAATTTAAAAAAAAAAATACATTATGGTTTAACTTCAATAGTAGTTTACCTTTTTGTGTGTGTGGCTAGGATCTATTCTGAAGACTATTCAGGAAAGAAGTACGATGAAATGGCTAATGCATTAGCATAGTGTCCTAGTCTGAGCCAGGATTAAGACAATTTTCCTTTTACGGGTTTTTTTTTTTTTTTTCCTTCAGTAAGCTTTCGTTTAACTAGTCACAGCGCATTCCAACTAAGGCTGATAAGAATGGAATGTTTTTGTAACTGTTGGGTCTTCAAGGTCACATCTTTACTCTGACACTGTCCCGCATGACATCCTGACCTCCAAACTGACAAGACATAGATATGACATATGGACCACTTGGTGGATAAGTAATTGGCTGGATGACCACAACACCCAGAGAGTTGTGGTCAGTGGTTCAGTGTCCAAGAAGAGGCAAGGGACAAGTGGTGTTCCTCAGGGGTCAGTATTGAGACCAGCACTGTTCAAAATCTTTTTGGAGACATGGACTGTGAGACTGACTGTATCCTCAGCAAGTTTGCTGACAATACGAAGCTGTGTGGTGTGACTGACACCCCAGAGGGAAGGGTTGCCATCCAGAGGGACCTTGGCAGGTGGGCCAATGCCAACCTCATGAAGTTCAGCAAGGTTAAGTGCAAGGTGCTGCACCTGGGTCAGCACAATCGCAGGCACAAATACAGGCTGGGGTGAGAATGGATGGAGAGCAGTCTTGAGGAAAAGGACTTGGGGGAGGGTAGTAGATGAGAAGCTCAACATGAGCCGCCAGCGTGTGCTCACAGCCCAGACAGCCAACCACATCCTGGGCTGCATCAAAAGACGTGTGGCCAGCACAGTGAGGGAAGTGATTCTGCCCCTCTACTCTGCTTTGGTGAGGCCACACCTGGAGTACTGTGTACAGCTCTAGGGCCCTCATTAGAGGGAAGGCATGGAGCAGTTGGAGAGGGTCCAGAGAAGTGCCACAAAGATGATCAAAGAGCTGAAGCACCTCTGCTATGAAGATAGGCTGAGGGACTTCGGGCTAGTCAGCCTGGAGAAGAGAAGGCTCCAGGGAGACCTTATAGCAGCCTTCCAGTACCTAAAGGGGGCTTATAGGAAAGACAGGGAGGGACTTTTCACCAGAGAGGGCAGTATTAGGACAAGGGGTAATGGTTTTAAACTGAAAAAGGGTAGACATTTAGGTTGGACATTGTAAAGGAATTTTTTATCATGAGGGTAGTAAGATACTGGAATAGGTTGCCCAGGGAGATACTTGAAGATCCCTCCCAGGAGATGTTTAAGGCCAGGTTGTATGAGGCCTTGTGCAAACTGGTCTTGTGGAAGGTGTCCCTGCTTGTAGCAGGCAGGTTGGAAGCTGATGATCTTTAAGGTCCCTTCCAACCTTAACTATTCTATGATTCTATGATTTGATGAAAATGTAAAATGCATCACTGGACAGGGATCCAAATGGACAGCAAGACAAAATGCACATCATAGGCTGTCCGTAACATAGAAATGACAGGGAAGGAGAGCTGCTGGCAGAGTCATGGGACAGGAGAATCTAAATGCACAAGAATGTCACAGCTCTATACATGACTGGATAAAATGGAGGTTTCTAAAGGCTCCCAGTGAGGAAGCAGTGCTGTCATTTAAGGCACCTTCTCTGAACTGCTTTCCATTTTCAGCTAAGGGGTCTATTCTACAAAAACAGCCTCGTGATGAGGAAAGATCTAGTACAGCAGCATAAATAGAACTTCAGCAAAAGGGTGCAGGTAAGGCGAGGCAAGACAAGGGAAGGCAAGGCAAAGTAAGGTAGCCATCAGCACATATCTTTAGATAGCATCAGTATGGGAAAACAAAGTGTATTTAAATGGACAGAGTTACAACATTTTTTCAAGCTGTAAGCAAAAACATTGCATTTATTGTATGGTAAACATATACATAAATGCTTATTGGTTAAAATTTCTCTAGGTTCAGTGACTTAAAAGTATGACTCCTTTTTATAAAAGATCTGTTACTGAAATTAGTTCAACCTGATGAAATAATTCAATGTTTTCTTTACTTGAAGAACGAGGGAATGTCTTGTCTTCCATCTAGCAAAAGAGGTGACCACACAGCCTGTTTATGAGAAGAGATTGAAGAAACTTGCCTTTTAGAGCTAAACCTAAAGCAAAAAACAAACCTACCAATCAAACAAAAAACTCAACAAAAAAACCACATTGACACATCAAGACAAGTGAAAAACAGAAAGAGAGCAGTTTAAGCTAAAAGCCCATGTTGGTATAAGAACAAATGAGCACAATCTGGCCATTAAAATGTAGGCCACTTGAATGGTGAGATTTCTGGAACAGACTTCAGCAGAAACATTGGGAACTACACAGCTCATTGAAACTAAGCTTAGAACAATTTACAGGGCCACTTACTTCACCATGGGATTGAACTTGAAGAACCAGCATGTTTACTTATGCTACTAGAAGACACAATCCTGAGAAATGCAATTAGATAATGCAATGAGCTTATTGGATGAGGTGGCATTATAATAATGGGGATTTTGGGGTGTAACTCTTGGTTTACTGTTTTTGCTTGTTGGGGAGAAAGTTCTAAAATTGAAGTTTTATTCACCTTCAGGTTGCATTTTACTCAATCACTCTAAAAATAAGAAAATTAATACACTTAAATTTTTTATCAAGCTTTGTTGATTGAAAAATTTTTGGAAGAGGAAGATAGTATGAGGATTTTGTCCAGGAATTATCTGGAAATCAAGCTGCTCCTGAGACTCATCTGTATATGAAATCATTGGATCAGACACAGGAGAATACATTGTATGTTTGAAGCATTTTTCCTAAATAATGAATAATGAAATTTAACAGCAGAATGAGAACACAGAAGAAAAATAAATATATATTTTTAAGATATTTTTAAACCATTTTAGAAAATACGCTCTCCATAGAATTCTACTTTAGTATGTACAAAGCTACACATATTTCAGTATGAATTAATCTTCACTGAATGTACGTAGCCAGAACAGTATAGAATATTGCCAGTGAGAATTTATTATGTTTATCTGATAACCCTCCTAAACGTACGTCTAATTTTCACAATGTTTATTAACCATCCCATGAAAGGCTAACAACATTCAGTTTTCCTTCCTTTCCCATTTACACTTGAGAACCTCTGTAAATAAGGACAGATGCTAAAAGTTATTTTAAACTGTAATAACATAACCTTAAGTTATACTGTAACTTAACCTTACACAGTAAGTTATATTTCAGTTCAAAATATAAAGTGATCCAGTCCTCTGTACACAATAATCACATCCTTTGGTGCAGTTCTAATGTCTACAAAAGTAATTACCTGTATTTTTACGCAGCAAGCTTCTATTACTTCTATTAATCTCTTTATATATTGAACACACCACAGCTCTATTCTTGAGGATTTCATAAAAAATATTCCTCCAGCCCTATTATTCTTTCAATAGAGTAAAGCTTTATCTTCCTTAGAACCACTTTTTTCACTTGTTTAGTAAGTCCTTATGTCTAGATTTATATTATCTTAATTTTTCTTAGTACTTCCCTTGTGCAATATTATGTCAGATAATAAATTGAAATAGAACAATATCCTACAGTTTTCTTCCATAAAAGAATCTATATTACGAAATAAAGTAATGAGGTTGCAGGATCCATTTTTGGATATGTTACTTCAGCTATCTGTTTTGTTACATATATTCTTGATCACTTCAAAATTCATCCCAAAACTTGGTACTCCTTAACTACCTAGGATTTTAAACAATGAGAGAACAGAAAAGATAGGATCTACAGCTTAAAAAATGTGCAATTGCTGCCACTTCTGATTTAATAGTCTTATTGCAATCCTTGCCATTACAGTTGCAATTTCCTGTGACAGCTATCTCCCTATTTAAAAATAGATATTACCCTTCCTTTCTCCACCTCTGCTGTCTTCACCTCCTGACCTGAACACACTAATGTCCTTGAGTTTTCCTTTTCAGTTTTATGTAATTATTCAATTTCTACAGACTGTTTTAAATAATTTCAACCCGGTTTTAAGTTTTGCAGGCATACTTTTGTGGCTGCAGGTAAATCCATATACAGTTGGAGAAATTCTAGAATTTAGATACCTATTTACATAAGTTGCAGGCTTATTTGACTACCAGTCAAACTGCATCTAAAATGATTCTTATAAAAACATGGCTCTTAATAACATCTGTGCAAAAATAAAGAAATAAAATCTATTATTTAATAAAAATATATCATTTTCCCTGCATACCTGATGTTTCATTGACTTCTAAGACATGAAAATCATCTTCTTCTGTTGCTGTAATAGACAGGTGATGAGTCAGTCAAATGAGGTAGACAGTCACAAGCGGAAAACCCCATAGGTTCATCTCTCAGAACTGTCAGTTATTCTCTGATATAGCTGTAGAATAGATGAGCCTCTGTGATTAACATACGAAAAAACTGATGTAACTGATGTAACACCTGAGCAGAGAAGTATTTGAGGGAGAAGAGCTGTGCTGGGGAAGGAGAGTGGTGTTGGTGATTAGGGAGGAAGAAGGGGAAGAAGGTGCCCGAGAAGAAGTTTCCCTGCAACCAATGGCGAGATGGCAGGATGTCCCCTGCACTCGTGGAGGAACTTGGTGGAACATTCCCTGAAGGTGCCAGGAGGGGTGAACTGGGCCAGTGGACTTGGATTTTGTGGCCAGTGGATTTGCTGCCAGTGGATTCTCATTATGCAGCTTTGGAAGACCCTATCGCCAGGACAGTTGGCTGTTCCCGAAGCAGCCCGTGACTCTGTGGGAAGCCCAGGCTGGAGCAGCTTGCTCTGGACCTCATGGGAAGGACTCAGGAAGGAGAGGTTCATGGAGGGCTCTCTCCCATGGGAGCAACTCTGTGAGGAAGCAGGGGCGGACTGTAAGGAATCCTTCTTCCTGAGGAGGAAGGAGCAGCAAGAACCACCAACTTGTGAACGGACTCTAAACCCCATCCCCTGTCCACATGTGCCGCTAGGGGGAAGGAGGGAGAGAAACCAGGAGCAAAGTAATTTGGGCCCGGGAAGAAGGGAGGGGTGGGGGTAACATATGCAAGCCTGCTCTTTGTGTTGTCTATGTCCTGTGTGTGTTTGATCAGTGTGAAATTAAATTAATATTTTTTTCCCCCAGGTTGAGTCTTTTTTGCCCAGGACCTTAATCAGTGAAGAACCCTCCTTGTCCTTTGTCTCGACCCATGAGCTTTGTCCTCCTCATCCCAGAGTGAGTTGGGGAGGGGAGGCAGAAACTGAGTGAGCAGTCATATGACTGGTCCTTTGTTGTCATGTTGAGCCCCAACCTTAACACCAGCCATGTCAGTTTTCTCCCATAGCACGTTCTCTTCGCCAATTCTTATGTCTACTTTTCATTGTACCTTGGCTGAACACTGGTTAATGGTAGCTTCAAGGGGCATGTGCTTACTTATATTGTACTATTGTCATTGGTTTTAAGCTAGAATAAACAAAAATGTCAGATTCTTGAGATTAAGGTGTTTTTTTTAAAAAAACACCCTTAAATTAAAAAAAAATAAAAAATTAACATGGAGAAAAGTCATTCACAAACTGGAGATCTCGTTACCCTATGAGATAGTGAAAAATATGTTGTTTGGTATAGAAGCCTGTCACTACAGATGGGTGGAATGATCCAGATTTCTAGCTGGTTTCACAGCTGTCTTCTAAATAACAAAATGATTTGTCTAACTACCAAACTTGCTTTCTGAAATGCTTGGCATATAAACTAAAGTTTTACAGTTGGACATAGAGTACCTAATTTAAGACAACCGCAGTCTGATTAGCAAAATTACCAAGAAGCTTCAGGGTGCAACTGAAGTCAATAGAAGAACTGCTGTGAACACATAAAGTAGAAATACTATAAAATGCTTAATAATCTGATAAAATCAAGCACCTCCAGTCTGATTTAGAGCAGTGATTTTGCCTACCTGTACAATGAAAACTCTCAAGTGCTGTCCCCTTCCTCTGAAGAAAGCAATATTATCAGTCATTTAAAGATCTATTTCTGTACATTCAAGCAAACATATGCAAGCAAGTACAAAGAAGTATGAAAAAAGGTCAATGGATTCAGTGAATTGGGCACCGGATTTGAACTCTTTAGGCACACTGCTAGTCACAGGTGCTTTTGATTCTTTTAAACTGAAAAAGTATTAATGTGGCTACCGCTTTGTAGATAATATTATTTCATGTATTTCTGCTGTCATACCAATAGCAAATTGGCAAATAACAGAAACTAATCACTGTATAAAACCCAGAAGAAAATAAGAGATGCAAGCATTATTGGGAATTTGAGGTAAGATGAATAACAAACAAACCTCATAGAAGCAGAGTGCCTTACTACAAAAAATATTCCTTGTTCCAGCAGAAAACTACAAAATACAGATTTAATGTATGGACTTAGTGGGCTGTTGAATGTCACAATGGAATGCTCCTACCTGTTGGCACTGTAGTGACAGCAGTAGAAATTGGTTATTTTTCAGAATATTTTTTTTTCTGCCACAGTGAAAGAGAAGTGGAAAGCATCCTAGAGGAGAGAAAAAAAGGCTCAAGAGCTACATGCACTACTATAGCAGACATTACTGCATTAAATGCAGGTGGCACTCTGCAAAGAAGGTTACTGACTTAAGCAGTGTCAGCACTCTGTCAATGAAAGCTGTGTAGCATTTCCCTTTGTCATTGCTGGGCCATTCCTGAACTAGGTCAGATATTTCCCTTCTACACTTTTGTCATACAGCTCACATAGGTGATCACATGACACAGGAACAGAAGATTTTTGAAAGCCTGGGACAGAATATGAGTGACATCTGTTTTCTTCAACATCAACATAACTTAAGTTCTAAGAGAACTTTTTATAAAATTATGGGCATTTTTCTCTCATAAATTTTATCCAATTTTCTTTCTTGAATGCAGCTAATAATTTGAGGAATAGGTTACACAAAAGGTGTAATATCTCAACATACTTTGCCTATCTGTTCTTAGTCTTTCAGATTTGGCAGATGCAGGAAAATATCTACTTAATATATTCTAGGCGCATCATTCTAGAAATATATTTCTGAGTTAATGAGCATTTATGATACATTTCTACTCACAAATATTTTTTAATGCTGTTTAACAATGTTAGACAGCAAAAACTATCCTTAAAATTATACTTTATATATCACAAATAAATTAAATTAGTATGTTGTAATGGTAGTGTAGTTTTTATAGTTACAATAACTGCTTTATTCATTTGTAGCTCTACCATTCATAACTTATATAGGCATTGTAACAGAGAATATAGTTTAATCTGTAGCTATCAATCTTTTCTGGTATTTTGTTGTTTCTCATTTTATGAGATGTTAATCTAATGATGCCATGGCTGAATTTCAGAAGACACACTTTTTTTCTAAGATTCCATTTAAATTCTTTTACTTTTTTTCTTTTTACTTGCAGTTAGTCTATCACATAGTGAATATTTATGAATAACCTAATAATATGCAACACAATGCCTTTGAGATGCTTTTTTGGTTGTGATTTTAACTTTTTAAAGCATTACACTTTCCACCTGCCTTCATTACTCATCCAGATTTTTATAGACTATTCTAGTGTGCACACGAAAAAATTAATTAAAAATTCGAAATTATTATAACTTATTTCCTTAGAGAAAAAAAATATAGCTTCTTGGATCACTTTTAGTACTATCTATTGTCACAAATATTCCCCTCTGGTGACCACTCCATGGAAAGAACGAGACACCTACTAACATGTGTTAACTCTGTGCATTAACAAGATCTCGCAGATTAAAGATTCTGACCTTCATGTTTTGATATATGAGTACATGACATATATTTTTTTTTATAATTGTCATGGCCGATGTGATTCAGAGAAACTGATTCTTACATAAACTGAGATAATATTACTGTGCTTCAGCAATATGAAAGGATGTTAAAGTGAAAATACTTGATACTCACCATCTATTTAAGACCCTTTACAATCCAAGATCAATGTAAATGGTGGAAAGATAAATCAAGAAATCCAGTTCCAAAGCCATACTTCTAAAATAAACACACTATAATCTGTTGTCATTTTTTGTTTGTTTTCAACAAAAGTAGATTGAAAACAAGAAAGTAATTTTCGCAGAAATCTGGAGGCTAACATGATGACAGTCTTTCTATTTGAATAAAGAAAATAAAAAATAACTTTATTGGTGATAGTAAGGTGCAAGAGATACAAGATGAACAAAAAAATGACATTTTTGTTTGCCTTTAAAAATTTGAAAAAAATTGGTAAGTAAGAATGACTGTCAGAAATGTGAATCATCTACAGTTAGTAGAAAATGATAAGAGCTGAGGGAGATAACTTTACACCTTAGGATATAAGTGACAACAACTGAATCACAGGGGAAAACATCCTTTCTGGCTACAATTCTGACAAAGTAAGTATGATGTGATTATTATTATAAGCTACATTATCAGCTGCTGGACAACTATAAGGACACAGTTCCATAAACTTACTATTCAGAAAACTTAGAAAAATAAAATTTTTCAAGAGCCAGAACCATAAATATTTTGATAAAACTTTTTTTTTATTGCACAGTTTTGACAGTTTATAATTTCTCATCAGAGAGACACCAGAATATTTAATGCTGTTGAGGTTTAGGCCCAGCTGGTAACAACCAGGCATCCAGTCACTCACTCACCCCTCTCCCTCAGCTGCACAGGGGGACAAGGAATGGGGGTTTACGACCAGTTGTCACATGTTGTTTTCTGTCATTCCCTCCTCCTCAGGAGGAGGACTTTTCACACCCTTTCCTTGCTCCAACGCAGGTACTTTCCCATATGAGAGAGTCCTTCATGACCCCTCCAATGTCCGTAAATCTCATGAGGTGCAGTCATTCAGGTACAGACTGCTCCAGTGCAGACTTTCCACAGAGTCATGGCCTGCTTCAGGCACAGTCACCTAGTGTGGGGTCCTCCAGGGACCTCCATGGCTGCAGGTCCACATCAGCTCTGCTATGGTTCTTCACAGGCTGGTCTGTCATGTTCCTACCATGGGCTGCAGGAAACAGCTGCCATCTCAGGATGAGCTGCAAGGGAGGCTCTTCTTGGGAACCAACTCCCCCTCCTTCCTCACTGACCATATTATCTTTGCTCACATACTGCTCTCAGCTTCCCGTCTCTTCTGTGCTCTAGGTATTTTAGCAGTTTTGTTCTCCCCTTCCTTAATACATTATTTAGAGAGGCATATCCACCTTCATTAATTGCCTTGGCCTTGGCCAGAGGCAGGGTGGATATTTGAGACAGGGTAGCTTCCAGTATCTTCTCACAGGAACCACCCTGGTGGCTTCCCCCCCACCCATTCTGTCTCTGCTACCAAAGTTCCCCCATGCTAGCCAAAACCAAGCGCCCTGTATCCTGGTCTTTTACATGCATTGGAAGGGAATATGTCTGCTTTAACCTATCAGGAGAAACATCTCATCAGGAATAAGTGCTGCCCAAAATAACTGCATTGTTTTGGTCTTCTTAACCTAGTATTATCGGAGTTTTAGTCTCTACATTGGACAGTATATTTGCTAGACCTCAGGTCCTGGACCAGACCTCAGATCATGTTCATTTCATGTAAATAGTAAATGAACTGTCCCTAGAGATCCACAGAAAAATGTGCAAAATTCCTTTTGTTTTTTGTTTTTTTTTTTTCCTCTCTTTTGGCCCCACTCAGGGGGGTACAGGGGTATAGTGTAGTGCAGTACCTGCATACCCACTGTCTTATTTGCCTTGTCGTCAAAGAGCAAGAAGCAGGGAGCTGCTTTGCAAGGGAAGACAAGCTGTAGCCATGGCCAGGGTACATGATTGTCCCAGCAAAGAGGGACAGGCCTACAGAACCTAAGCAGAGCCAGGGGGGGGACAGTGCCAGGGCTGGGGACCATCACATAAGGTGAGGTACTATCAGATCCAGGGTCAGTCTGAGATGTTCAGGCAGCAAGTCAGGACTGCTGAAGAGAGAACTACCCATGGCACAGCCCAGGCTCTCTTTAAGCTCCTGGGCCTGTGGGCAGGGAGCACCTGTTGGGAAGCCACAGGTGAGGCTGCTCAGGGCAATGAAGGCTTATTGGTGCCTTCAGGGCCCTGAGATTTGGCTTTGTGGTAAAATAATCATTGGTCGCACATAGGTTTATCTTTGATGATTTACATTTAAGCAGCATTGACATAATTTATACATTTTTTTGTTTCCCCCAGAAATAAGACACTTTTAGACTGCATTACTCTGACATATAATTAGTTTTCTATAAAATGTCTGGAGAGCCCAAAGATGTGGTTTTGTGGTTTTGCATTAGCTTATGACTGCCCTGAACAGACAGTGACACAAGATTAGGAGCTCTATAGATAACATGTATATACACGAGTGTGCATATACACATACACAAGCGCACAGAAACATGCACTGTGCTTACAAAAATATTTCTAGGACTATTTTATTCCACAATACAAGCTAGTTAGCTGCCTACAGTTTCAATCTCATGTCATAGTATGGACTCAGAATACTAGAATTGTTAGGATTGGAAGGGACCTTACAGATCATCTAGTTCCAACCACCCTGCATGGGCAGGGACACCTCCCACCTAGATCAGGTTGCTCAGAGCCCCATCCAACCTGGCCTTGAACGCTTCCAGCAGTGGGGTTTCCACAGCTTCTTTGAGCAATGTGTTCCTGTGTCTCTCACTTATAGTGAAGAATTTCCTTCCAATGTATAATCTAAGTCTACCCTGCTCTAGTCCAAGACCATTCCCCCTCATCCTATAACTACATGCCCTAGTAAAAAGTCCCTCCCCATCTTTCCTGTAGCCCCCTTTAGGTACTGGAAGGCTGCTATGAGGTGTCCTTGAAGCCCTCTCTTCTCCATGTTGAACAACCCCCACTGTCTCAGCCTGTCTTCTTCATAGGAGAGGTGCTCCAGCCCTCTAATCATCTTTGTGGCTTTCCTCTTGACTCACTCCAACACCTCCATGACCTTCTTGTGTCGTGTCCAGAATGCGACACAGCCCTTCAGGCAGGGTCTCGAGAAAGTACAGCAGAGGGGTAGAATCACCTTCATTGAGCCACTGATCACGCTTCTTTTAATGCAGCCCAGGATATGTTTGGCTTTCTGGGCTGCAAGTGCACATTGCCAGCTCATGTGGAGCTTCTCATCAACCAGTTCCTGCAAGTTCTTCTGCTCAGAGATGTTATTGATCCATTCCCCACCCTTGCTTGGGATTGCCCTGACCCAGGTGCAGAACCTTGCACTTGGCCTTGTTGAACTTCACGCAGTTCGCACAAGTCCACCTCTCAAGCCTGTCAAGGTCTAGAACACTCCTTTTGTTCTTCTTTCACAGAAGCTAATAATTAGCCATTGTTTAGTTCAGTGAGACCAAAACTTCCGTACCAACAAAAACATTCTTCATTTCTAAATTTCTCAGCAAAGTAACTACAAATATTTATTGGACCAGTACAAAGAACATTGGATGGCTTTTCTGTCTGTTGCAGGTTACAAAACATTAAGGTAGAAGATATGCCTTAGTTTACACTCTTTGTTTTGTTTTGATAATTAAACTATATAGACACGATTTTGTTGTTAGTTTCATAATTTATATATTCTCTTGTGCATTTTGACTGAGAGATTACTCCCTGCGATTCATTTAGAACCATGTGGCCTCTAGAGTTCGCAGAATTCAGATGTTCATGCTTGTTTCGTCATGTGTTGCTTATATTTAACCTTTATTGTCAAAGCATGTCATATTCATGGCCATCTTCTTGAACCAAAAATTATATTTGACACATGTAAACCAAAATTAATTCTTAAAGTGATTTGTATTAATCTGACAGAGGACCAAATCCCCAACAGTTTTAAGTCACCATAAAACAGCTGACTTCAGCAAAGGAATGGAAACTTATATCAGTCAAGAAACAAACCCAGACAGCCTAACATCAGTATTTTGAAAACACTTGCCTGGTTTGAAGCATAACAGACTCCTGTGGACTTTTATTTTGCAACATAGATGTTACATATCTTCTGTAATTAAAATATATATGCAGTTTCTTTATTACTGCTAATATACTTTTCACTAACTTTGAATGTCTCAGACAAAAAACAGACTCTGAATTCAATTATTTATTTTAGTGTGTAAGTCTGTTACACTTGAAAAACACTGTCCTGAATGAAGGGTTACTCACTGGGGATCTCTGTGGTGGAGAAAGAAAACTTCTCTAGCCTGATGTATGACTGTGGTTCTGTCTACCAATGGTTTTTTGCTACTATGACCTTAAAATGCCTATTGTATGCCGTAGAGAAAAGAAGCAGCAACTTTCTCTGCTTGTACACTGGTATCTGGTGCACAAGGGAGACTGATAACAAAGTGAACATTTTTTTTTGCTTGCCATGTTAGGGATTTTTTTTTGAGACCAAAAAGTTTGCACCACCTGTCAAAAGTGTTTGCTACCCTCTTTGATAGTACCAGCAATTGTTAATAAAATGTAATTACTAGGATCAACTTGTTCTGTTTCCATTAAAGAATTAGGTGGTAAAAATAAGAATTTATAAATGCATTAAAATTTCCTAAAAAACATGCAATAAATACTTCCAAGGAATCAGGGCAAAGGTAACATGAAACTTAAGTAGCTTCTTATTTCCAGAACTGTCTGATCAACGATTGTAGCATAGTTACTGATTTAGAGTCTTTAAAAGAGATTTGTGTAAATCTGTGGTTCAATTCTCTCCTGCACTAACTAAGCATGAGGAAACAAGCATTAAATCATTGATTTTGGATTACAAATAAGGAATGTCAGCTATTATGGGCAGAGAGAAGAAAAGATCCATTAGAGTAAAATGCTAAGTGTACCACACACAGACAAGTTCTAAAGCAAGGGCATGTTTCAAAATGTTGCTTACTTCAGAAATTTCCTCTGTAATCTTTTATCTAAATTTGTATGCTGAGGGAATTCTCATTCTGATTTGGGATTTATGCTTCTTTTTTATTCCTTGACAGGTACTTGAAGGCTTGAAGCTCTTAAAGAGACAGAGAAAACACCTTTCTTCTGATGGAAGACCAAATACTTAAGGTCAGTATGGTATGCAACACTGAAAAGAGTTGTGCAGAAAGCATTACTGAGGTTTACTTCTACAGGGGATGAAGAGAAATGTTATGAAGAAAATTCTTTAAACCATTACTGTTCTTCAGAAACACACTTATGATGTATTTTTAATATAACATTTAAGAAATATAGAGGCTTTTTCCTGAGCAATATTATTGTCTCCTCCAAAAATGGCGATTGAGAGATTATTCACCAAATTTTGAACTGTTTTAAATGACACAATCCTTTCCTAGCAAAAAAAGAAACTTAATTTTTTTCTACTAATTGATTTTCTGTACCCTACATTAGAATCCCAGTTGGAGAACAAGTCATGTTACAGACAGTAGTCCAAGCTCTTTGTTCTAGCAAGTAATTATCATAAATCAAATAGAGAGCTCTTCAAAGTGCAGGGAATTAATTATACAACTTTTTTTTTTTCATTTTTTATGTTTTTTTAAATCCAAACATCTCTCCATAGTAGGCAATGACAGACTTTGAAAGCTTGTTTACCATAGGAATGAATCTACTAATTAGGCACTTCACTGAGGCACTGATGTTTCAAAATATATAGCATTTCTGTAGGATAAGCAATGATCATTTAAATAGAAAAAGATTCAAGCTGAAAAGTATCTTCTAAATTTACAGGTTCATTGTTGTTTAACCTTTTTTTCCCCGATTGATTTGTGTTAAGAGAGATTAATTCTTCAGGTTGTGCTAATTACTTTCCAGACTAAAACATGGCTCACCAGCCAACAGTAAGTAAACAACCAGAAAAAAAGATATCTCTTAGCAAATAAGCATTGAAGACGTTTCACACATTATCATTTAGTATATATATTTCTAGAAAGACTGCTTTCCCACAACCACTCATCCATTCAGAGGCCTTCTCTGTTTCTCTACTTCTACATTTGCTATGTCTATTTCTAAACACTTTTTCAGCTGTATCACGAAGGGTTAACTAGTTCAGTTCTCTCCCCTTCCTCTGTATTTATCTCACTGAAGCAGCTGTGATAGTTGCAGTCACCCTACAAGTGAAATGGCAGACAGACTTCTCTGAGATTGTATTACCACTCCGTAAGCAGCTGCTAGGGGAACACAAAGGCACAGTGCACTCTATATATCTTTTCCCAGAGTCTCAGAATATTTTCTGTATCATAGCCCCCTTTCCAGCTGGATTGAGGACCTAAAGTCCCAAGGCAGGTCCAAAAAACATGCTTGTGGGCTGACACACCTATTCATTGGATTATTAGCTGAAGCATTAATTTCTCTAACCAAGTGTTACAAATGATAATAAATCTGAATGAGGCTACATCTGATAGCGATTTGTGAAACCCCTAGTTTTGAATATATTAATCAAAGCTGCATCTAGTAAAATAAGGATGAAGAAGTAAAGTCTTCTTTACTTAAGAAAATATTTCATTCTAAATATTGTCCTGCTTCTAGACAAAAAAGTGATTCAAAGCACACACACATATGTATCAAATTGCATCTCACAAGAATGGACAAAGACTCTGCTCTGTCAGTTTTACTTTAAAGGAGAGAATAATTGTGCATAATATTGCTAAACAAGTCATCTTCATTCTGGAAAGATAACTACTCAGTTTCTACGTCTGAAGCAGAATATCAACTAGGGACTCCAGGGGGGTGTTGTCTGCTTCTTTTCATCTTCAGCAGATGAATCTTGCCTATGGTGCTTGATTCATGACTCAGGGGAATATAAAATGCTACTATAAAATAAAAGATATCTACAATGAAAATAAAGTTATAGATTATTGCACTGAACTGTGATGCTCTTCAGAGGGCTTTATAGAATAGAATCTTCAAATTCCATCTCTTTTTTTGGAATGAAAAGCAAACTCATAAGAAGACTTTTAGTTGACTTATAAAAGAATCAATTCTATTTAGAAAGTTTGTGTATGGGCTCTTTTGTTCCTTTAACTTTGTATTTCTGAGAGGCAGATACTCAAGTAGTTTTGAATAAGGTAGCTGGGAGTGGAAAGATATAAGGCAGGATTATAAGATCAGAAAAACTTGATCAGATTTCAAATATAGATCTAATTTTCTGTTCCAATAGAGGCTAAAAGAAGATAATTCACAGGAAGACTGAAAAAGCCTGTAGTAGACAGCGTGAATATCACAGAATCATTTGACTATGCCTTTACTCTCATCTCAGCGTTAAGTAGGAGATTAACCCTGAAAAATGATGAGAGATGGGAGATTGAAGTAAGAAAATTTAGAAATATTTGCCAATTAATTTTATTTGTACTATCTTTAACTCTGTAGACAGTCTCCATTCTTACTATTTTTACAAATTTCTGATCTCCAGTTTCTTTTGTTTGCTCACTTTCTCTCACAACGGGTTCTCCATTTTCTTTCAAAAATATGTTTTCTAAATTTGCTACTGTTCCCTTTTCAGGTCTATTATGTGGTCCCATTGCTCTTATGTCATTACAATTGAGAGCAAGCAATCCACGTGCCTTTTGCAACTTCAGATGTTTTTTAATAATGTTCCTTTTAATGCATTACTTCCTTTGCTAAGTGACTAACAATTTGTCTCCATTTTCATATGAGTGTTCTGTCAATTTCCAGTCAACTTTTATTGCTCACCTCTGCTGTGGCAATGATTTTCTTAATACAGGATAATCGGTCTTTATACCCATATTACAAATGAATCACATTATTATTTCTTTTAGTGTTTCTGCAGTCATCTGCCTATTATTGAGTACTATATTTCACATGCTCATTTCTGCACAGCAAGCAGCTGCCTTCATTGTTTGTTGTTTTTCAGTCAGGCCTCACTTTTTTGTTTAGAACAGATGAGTACTTAAGTATGCAATACTTCAAATTTATAAATATTATATTTAATTTTCTTTGTATGTTCTGCTTTTGTTTTGAGATTCAAAGAAATTCCAGAATCCCTGCTTCCATCAGCCTTACAGCACAGTAGTGCCTCTGTCCCACAGGAGGAGCTAAACACAATTTATTTTAGGTCTTCTGTCCATGGCATCACTCCCCACACCAAAGCAGCATCCAAAGAGACAAAGAAAGGACTAACAAATCTATGGAGTTTGTAGCAAGCCCTAAAGCAAGCTCTATTATTTGATTTATTATTTTTTTATTGGATCCCTTTACTTTTTCTGAAATAAATTTTCTTTAGCAAGTGAAAAAGACTGTCACCAGCTAGCATTGCTGGTAACGTAGCTTTGAATACTAATGACTCGCACTTAGTAAAATTTGTATTACTCTTGAAAGTTTGGCAAAGTCATCCATACTGCTCAAAGTTACACAAGAAGAGAGAACAATTTGCTCATAGAATAAAAATAAAATGAGGCCTGCAAAATCTTTTTGCTGTGAGGCTGTCTCTATGAGAGAGATGAGTAGGGAATCTTGTGACTGATCCCTGGAAAGATACAGTAATACCAGCTCCCTTAAAATGACTGTTTTCAAACATCATTTCTGCTCTTTTTTCCACATAGTGCCTGACCAAAATTTAATTCCTTTGCTTAGCATAGGTAAGGTATGTATGTATAAGTATGTTCTGTAGGGTGATACAGTTTTCTACATCTTTCACAATAATCCAAGCTACCTCTGTGGCAAAACAGGAGTTGTAGCAGCTAAAAACCAGTAAGACAGGTTGTTTGCTTTCTACCTTTAACCTCCTCACCCCAGCCACACTGCAGTTCCTTGTGGTTTCTACCAGCCTGACACAGTAGCAGCAGCTGCATTGCCTCCTTCACCTGTGCCATGCCAGAATCCCAGATACCATTTAGTTCAGTGCACAGCTGCTGAAATAGCCATTCCCTTATTTATTTAATCTGGGGAAAGTGAGTGAAATTGGGGATTAGTGAATTAATTTTCCTTGCACTCATATGCGATATTTCTGGAAAGGGCAAGAAAGGTGATGTAAAAAGACCATAAAATGGAAATGAATCTTTAAAAAGACCCACAAAAACCCACAAATAAAACCACACACAAAAGAACCCCAAGAAACAAAAAAACTGCACATCCCTGGCAGAAGTTCATTTTAAAAATTAAATTGACTGAGAATATATTGTTGACGTTAATTATCAGCATTATTAATATTTAGTATTCTTGGAGTATACTGAAAAAGGAGAGTGAAAACAATTCTTTTTCCTAAAGTGATGCCTCCAAATCAGGACTGATAAAAGGAGTTCTAAAGACAAGTGACTGATGAGGATTTTTAAACCCCTTTTCAGACTAATGTAAGACAGTTTTTCATTCCCAGTGAATCATAATGAAACGTGATAACATTAGTTGCCATTATGACAACAGAAAATCTATGTGAGAATTTTTACCTTTTCAAACTTACTAGAATTCTATCAAGAAAATTGTGCAGTATATCTGGGAAACAGAAACCTCTTATTTTAACAACAAGTTATTCAGAGATGCATTTATTTAGGCAGACATAATTAAAATGTCTGTTGTTATGTAAAAAAAAAAAAAAATAGCAATGTGAGAGAAAGACCCTATAAAAAACCCTATGCAGCCACAGTTATGGTCAGTCTGTTGCTGAGTAAATACACTACGCTGTTTAAACTATCTATCCCTGCAGGTCAGCCGTATTCTATGGGTTTGGGAACTATATGTCTATCCTTTAAATGAGTAAGACCTCGTGGAAAACACTGGTGCCAGTTGGAGTACAAGAATTGCTAGATCTGTATTTCAGGCCCAGCTGAAAGTCCAATCAAAACTCATTCATTTTGTTATACGTATAAACTTTTGCAGAAAATGCAAATATTTATGGTCCTAGTATCAATAGTGAAGATTAAAAAGAGTCATAATAATGACTGTGCAATTACAGTTTTGTACCACCATAATGTTTTACAAATGCTAAGAAAGTTGTAACTGCCTTTCCACCACAGCCTTGAAGAATAGTTGATGTGGTGATTCAGACGATCAGAAAGTTTAAATGCTCTTTGAATTAAAAAACACTCAGTCACTGATCTATACAAGGCAATTTTAAAAACTTTACTTTCCTCCCTTATCAGAAACCAAATTTTATAATTAGCTTGGTTTTCAATATAAGTTTCAGAGAAAAAATATTGCCTCAATCAGTGATAAAAGATCACATAGAAGTGGCTGGATTCTGCAGGTCAACCTGTGCCTGCATCGCTGATGTTACACACAGGGCTTTGACTTTTATGATTAAAAGACTTTCTCTAAGAAATTAGGACTATTGCAGTGAGACTGAACCCAAATGGAAAAAATATAGATATTAATAATAAAAGAGAAAAGATCTTTGTAAGCAGGTTTGCTAAGCCAATGTTGAGGGGTTTAAACCAAGTTACTGGAAGGTGGAGACCGAAGTTGGAGAGAAGCTGAGGAGTAGGAAGCAAGGAGGAACTGCCTGGAGGACAATATGATGGAGAAGGCTCTCAAACTTGTTCTGGAAAAGTGAAGCAACTAATGTTCCACCTCTACTGCCTGAGCGCAAAACTCACACTCAAGAAGGCTTCCCTCCTCCCTTGGCCCCATAGTAGGAATTAAGAGTTTATGCCCAGTCATAGAGACATTATCATATTTGGAACACCTAATATGATGAGAACATGCTTATATGATGAGGGCACAGCAATAAGATAGCACAGCTTGCATGGCTACAGTGCTTGGATGGATACAAGATCTTCAAGTGGAGAGAAGAAATGGGGGTAGCTGTGAGCTGCTCACTTGCCCAGAGCTTTGCTTTGCTGTGAAATGAGTGATAAGGTGGTCAAGAACTTACAGTCAGGATCAGAGGGAAGTACAATGATGGAAGTACAATGGAGGATATCTCTAATGGATCCTGCGGCAAAACAGGAAGTGGGTGAATTCTCTATTAAACAGATGGTTACCAGCAGTGTTCCTCAAGGGTTGGTAATGGAGTTTATATCACGTAGCATGCTCATTAATGATTTGCATTGATTTGCAAAATATATTCTCAAAAAACTTGTGAGTGACTGTGAGGAACGCTGATATGTATCATGGTTTGTCTGCCAATTAGATAGCTCTTAACAAGCTATAAAGAAATTCAGTGAACCTCCAGGGTGATGAACGTAAAGTTCTGCACACAGGGTTGTGTAACCCCACGTGGTAGTACAAGCTGGGGACTACCTGGCAAAGCAGAATTTTGATAGGAAGGGAGAAGGGAGTTCTGGTAGACAACCAAGCAAAATATGAGCCAGCTTGCAGCAATGAAGGTTAACTTCACTGTAGTCGTAGGGGCTGCATTATTAAAAGTGCACCCAGCACACTGATAGTTGGAGCTAATCACTTCTATTTGGCATTTATGAGACCACATCTGGAGCCTCCTGTTCAGATTTGCTACCTTCACCACTCAGTATAAGAGAGAGAAACTGAAGAGAACTCAGTGCAGACCTTAAGAGTTGACATACATGAGAAAATGACATACAAGGAGGGGGTAAGGGAACTACATTTGCTGAGTTTGGAGGAGAGCAGGTGGGAGAAGAACTTAGTGCTCTCTTCAACTGGCTGATATGCAGGTACAGAGAAGACAAAGACATTACTCCTAAACACAGTGAAAGGATGAGAAGCGATGGCTGCCTTTTGCTGCAATTCTGACCTGACATAAGCAAAAAATTATTCCCCAATGAGGGCTGTCAAACACTGAAAAGGTGCCCAGAGCAGCTCTGAAACCTCCATCATTATGGATACTCAGCTGGACAAGGGTTTTTATTTAGCCCTATTTGAAGCATTTTGACCATGTGACTCCCCAAAGTCTTCTCCAGACTATCTTACTCTACAAACCTGTATAACAAGAACAACTAAAGAAAAGATGGTGAGAGGGGAAAAAGCCATTATCTGTAACTGGTTTGCTTTAAAGAAATATCAATAAAACTTATTTACTTTTGTCTTACCTTAGGATTAACACTATATGTAAAAAAGCACACTGTCACTGGATTTTATTTAACTCACTGTTTATAGTTCTTAATTAGTCATCAGCAACTCTTCAGATTGAATTAGCTCCCTTGTTCTTCTCATGAAATCAAATTGAAGTCATCACAAAATATATATATATATTTATAATTCTAAACTTTATTTTCCTTCATTCTGAAATTCTGGTGCACAGGAACTTTCCATTCTAACAGGTCTCAGCAAAAATTGTACAGGACTAAAGTTAAAATCACCTAATTTTAGCATCTCACCAGATGATTTTTGGCATCTTATCCAAGCAAGAGTCCATCTGTAAAATAAGGACAAACCTTATATATTAGTCACCTATTGTAGGGCTGGTTTAAATGCTCTCAGCGAATGGGTATTCACTGATTGTTACAGGAAGATCATGAATGACCAGCTAATAAACAGCGGATTTCTACATATACACAGTTAACTGTAAATATTGTAATTGTTCCTCTTGCATTATTTCCTGGTCATGTAGTTGTAATCTTGAGGGCTTAAAGAAAAGCAAAACCACAGTAAGAATACGGCTATGCATGGGGCAAAGCCCTTCAGTAGAGTATTTAATTCAGAAATTATGAACCAACTGGCAAGTACTAAATTGCATTGAGCATTTGCTTGTGTTTACAGGATTTGTGGTTGTTTTTTTTTACCTTTGTAGCTCTAAGGATCTGTTACAGTGTGGAAACAGCAGACCTGGTGTGTAGGTGTCTGCATGGTGTTCCCTTGAATCCTGAAGTCTGCCAGAGAGACATATGTGGTGTCAGTGACAGATGCCCTGTGCCATCAGCATGAGAGCCCTTCCTCAGTCACCATCCAAAAGGTGCATGGCTCCTGCCACCCATGGTCTCTGATGGCTGGAAAGGTGGTGGCTATGCAGTAAATCAATGTGTGATGGTGCTGGCAGGTTACTGTGTGTGTCATTACTGTGACTGTTAGTCTAGATACTGCCTGCGTGCAATTAAAACATTACAAATAAGATTAGGAATTACAGAAATATACAAACAGTGTTTGTACATGGAGAAGGGATACCAAAATTCAATATTCCTCATGCTGGATCTTGTCTGGTTCACAGATCACTTCCCGTGCAAATAAATTTTTTGGTTTCAGAGTTTTAATCGGCCTGCAACAAGCAGGCATCAAGGGCAGGGAGCTTATCAGATAGCTTAAAGAGTCCAGGTAGCCCTGTGCAGATTGGGGCTGAAAAGCAGTATAAATGCATTATCTGGCACAAGACAAGAATGAAGATAAACAAATTCAGACAGTTTTTCATTCTGAGGCTTTTTAACCAGTTCCAGGCCTACTAGCTGGTGTAATTACTGACAAACTAGGAGTCTACACAATCACTTCACTGACCTGCGTTGCACAGACATATCTACAATTTATAAAAAAACAAACAAACAAACAAATCCAACCAACCAATGAACAAACAAACAAAAAGCAACCAACAAAACCATGTGCCTAAATCTAGTTTATACTTCCCCCCCCCGGAACATTTCTGTCATCAAAATGGACAAATTTACACTAATTTACACATAATTGTTTCCCTCATTTTTCAATTTTCTATTACTAATAAATTTTGCTGAGCAAGATGGATTGTTGCTAGACTTTAACACCATGATCACACACTGCACAGCAAATTCCTCTGTGTAAAGCCAGAATGAACGCGGGTAGATGACAGATAAAGGCATTGTCAGAATTTGGCTTAGAACCAGGGCAAATCTGAATGACTTAATATTTACTGGTCGGCCTGATTCCTTGTTGTGATTACACATTTATTGTTTTGTTGTGGGTTTTTTTTTTTTTCATATTGCTCTTAGTTTTGTTTCTTTATGCAAACGAGTCCTTGTATTTGTACATGAGTTTTTGTTTCACAGGTTCAGTACACCACTAGCCAATATGAAAGCCAGGTCTACATGAAGCACTTGGTGAGGAAAATTACCTAAGCAGTTTGTTCACACACTTGATAAATAATAAACATATATCAAAACTCCATGCACTGACACACTGTGATTTTGGGCATTGTGCAGTATGCACACATAAAGATAGAACAAGAAAGTATGTAAAAAAGAATATTTGAAGTATTTGTGTATGTCAGTCAAAGAACAGGACTTAATGTTGTTTATGTCGTGATTAGAAACACAGATATTTTCAGATGTCAGTTTGTGAACTCATATGTCAGTCCTGTATATTGACAGTGTTTGCTATTGTTACATTCAGGTTTTATAAGTCTATGAGCACAGGAAAGACTTTACCTGCTGCATGAATGCAGAATATGCCTGTTGCAACTGACCCAATTTGATAGGGAAAACAGATGTTTTGTGTGCTGTGTTATCTAAACTCATTAGGGCTAGCAATGTCAGAAGGGTGCAGGCACAAAAAAACAGGAGGGGGAGGTATTTAGCATAACACAAGATAATGTTCAAACAGTAATATTAATAAAAAATGTATTAGAAATATAGTCTGCGTATCAGCAAAAATGACTTTGTATAGAATATTCACCTACAGCAAGTTTGGAAACCATATTGCCTGACAGATTTTAACAACAGATAAGAGACTAAAAGGCATCTTGGTAAGTTTACTACTGCAGGGGGAAAAAAAAAAAAAAGTTTGTAAGAAGATATAATTAGGTCCTTTCCATGATTGAATTTCACTTTCATAAACATCAAGTTCTATCAAGACGTTTTCTGTGAATCATGGAAACAATAGGCTACAAAAAAATAACATTTTTCAGATGTACATTTGACACATGCTTTCCAAGCTGGTGAAAGAAACTGTGGGAGATGGACTGAAACTTGACAGTTGCAGTGTAACTGTCAAGATTTAACCAGAAAACATGGGAGAATACACTAATGGCTTTGAACCGCACTCTGCAGAGCAGCTTCAGCCAGTCTGTGCTGATAAAAGAGAAGGCACCCCTCGCTGATGACACTTTGCTTAATTTATTGAGCATCTACCACATGTAATAGGTTACCACCATCACCTAAAATAGTGGAATCAAAACATCAAGGATGACATAGACAGATTTTTAGCCCCCTCCTTTTATAAATAGCAGCCAAAAGAGCTATAAACAGCTGTCAACATGAATCTTACTCATGTGTCCAACAGCTAGCACTTTTCATGCCACTGAATATCTAAATGGGCAGGTTCTGCTCCTATGAAGCATTTAAAGGAATTTAAAGAGGTTGTCATTCTGACACTTTAAATCAGAACATACCTGTTATTTATCCTGTGTGCATTAGTGTTTGCTTGTATGTGCGTATTTAGCTGTACATAAAGATGAACACAGGCATACTTTTTGCCTCATTCAGCCTTCCCTGAGTTTCTTTTAACTGAATAGATTATTAACTGATACCTGGCCAAATTTGTGGGGCAGTTTCTCTCCACAGGAAAAATTCATCACTAACTTACAAACCTAAGAAAACTGAGATTTAAGGAAGAAATATTTATGAACCATTAACTAATGACTTTTGTCAGTACCTGTCACAGTAATAAGGGGGAAAGAGACAGGAGAAAGGTGATATAGTTTTATTTTAGTAATTCATATATTAAAGAACTGTCTTCTGTTATCTTTAACAAGAGATCAACTCTGTTTCCACTGAAAGAAAAGAGAATTAAAAGGATATGAATCCATTTCAAACATGGAAAATTGTATATTTACATTTTGAAGTTTATTTATCTATTTTCTAACAAAGGATTGATATATTCAAAATCCCCAGCATATCCAATATCTGATAATTAGCTAAGAATTTATATACATATAGCATTTGCAATAGACCATTAAGATTTAAACAAATGAATTGTCACAGTCTCTTTTATGCAGAGCACATATTCCGACCTCTTCCTCACCCGAGCTTATTGGTCTGACGATGAGGTTGGGATCAGGGTTGTACTTACACAACTTTTTAACAATCATGAACTTCTTCCTTCTGATCCAATGTGTCTTGAATACTGGGCTACAGAGTGACTTACATTCAATGGGAAGTGTAGCAACAATTCTTCTTTCTTATTTGAGGAGTCTCTGATGGTAGCACTGATGTCAGGTCCTATACATGGTTAATCAAACATTTTTTAAAACATAATCCACTACAAATACTTAATGACAGACAAATGTTAAGGATAGGCTATTTGATTCACATGTAACATGCACTGGAGTTGTTGGATAGCTGTAACAAAAGTTGAATTACAGTATTTGTTTGCCACCATAGGCAGAAAGCAATATCCTTACATACAGTATTGTCAATGCAGATACCTTTGTGTGTCTGTATGTGCTAAATTATTTTATTATTTTTCTTGCTTTGCAACACCAACTATAGGATGCCTTTCCATATTGCACAAATATGTAATTATTATGCATGGAACTGTATTAGCTTTTCAGTAACTTTAACTGAAATTTTACTTCTCAATATCTTCACCTGCTCCATTGTGGTGCTAACATTTTAAAGAAAATCTTAAGATAAACTGTGGTCAACCCTGCCTCAGCTGATTGTAGATCTTCACTGATGTTAGTATCAGGGACCAACAGTTAAACACTAGACTCTAAGTAGCTGCTTATCACAGGAACTCTGTGTAGATGGAGAATGCAAGAGCAACCAGGTTCTGTCTGATAATGTGAAGTCTAACAATTAAACATCTCAAGCCTCTTCTTACAGAGTGCTTTTTCCAGGCCTTTGAAAAGAAAACAGTAGAATAAAAATTAAGGTCATGTTCAAAGAAGTAGTTAAACCATTTTCATAGAATCATAGAATGGTTTGAATTGGAAGTGACCTTAATGATTATCTAGTTCAAAACAGTTTTAAAGCATGGTTATTCATCCTTTGAATGTAGTGCAGCTATTCTTAAAGGTAGGCACATGCTTTAAATGCCTCGTTGCAGTAAGAAATTAATTAAAATTAATTATAAGGTTACTAGTAAAATACATTGAACAGAATTACTTACAGAAGCATTGGTGGTAGTAACAGGAGGACCAGTCAGCTCTCTCCTGGTCCACCAAATGAGACTTTGAGGTAGCAAACTGTGTTCTGAATAGGGGTAAGACATAGATGCACACACAGTAATGAAAGTGAGCTCACTACTTACTCCTACAATATTTATCCTCCTTTTCTGTATGACCCTCTGTATGAAGGACTGAGTCTGAATACAGAGAAGCTCTGCAGACTTTCTACTGCTTTTGATGGCAGTTCATAGATCAGCCAACTGTATCTTATGCATGAAACCAAGGAGCTGGGAAGAGACATGGAGGACAAGCTGTGGGATCATATATACGACAGAGGTATTAAACCAGTGTGACTAACATTCAGGGCACAAGAGCTGACAGTTTTGAAGAGAGGTGGAATAATCTGGAAATGGATGTGATAAAAACAACCGAATGATAGCATACAAAGACACATGATGTCTCCCACAGAAGTGAGAAGTGATACTAGTCTTCAGTAGAAATACTAGACCAGTGACTTGTGGAGAGATTTTCAGATAGGATAAAAAATGTGAGTGTGATGTAAATTAAAAAAAAAAATACCAGTAACCCCTATGAAACTGTGGAATGTTATTTTTACTATTCTAGATGACTACAAATGCAAATATGTCCTATTATGACATTTCCTTTAATTATTCCTCACTGAATTTTTTTTCAAGTCTGAATGGAAAACAAGAGTTTAAAATTGTCATAGAAACTTATAAATCCATTTTCTACTAACTCCACAGTTATCTTCTGCCAGATGGATTTCTCACTGTTACTGCACACATTGACAAGTGAGAATGTTGTCACTTTTGAAAATGCTGATGTGAGTCCTCCTATTTACCCTGCTACCTGTCTCTGAAGTTGCTTTTCCTGCATCTTTTAAATCTTTCTTGCCTAACATGGTAGTGAAAATGACAGCATGTATGAAATGTACACTACAGTAAAAGACAATGTTTAGCATATATAGTGTTTAGCATTCCTGTAGAATTGTTCTCTATTTCCTTGTTTTTCCCTGTCTATATTAAAGTGAAATAATGGATTGTCACATCTTTTTAGCGGGAGAAAACTCTCAGCTCCTAACAAGTAATTAAGCCACCGAGCAAGTTGGTATTTGGGGCATTCAGTGGGCATGTGGGCATTCCCAGTTCAGCTTGTTTGTTCTGCAGCCATCTGAATAGAACAGTATAGGGTACTAAATATACACCTTTCGCTTCTTAGAGACAGTCCTAAAGTATTTTTCCGTAAACCAATAAAAGTAGTGTTAAAAAGTGAAATATCTCCAATAAGGATAGTTAAGAGAGACACTTAAAACACTTGGAGACTAAGGAATGACCTGAACTGAGGAGAGCAGTGACCTGTGCCTTCAGCTTATTGTCTCCCCAGCAAGTATGTTGCAAATCACTCCACAGTCCTATAAAGCAATGTTTTATAAAGAAAATGTTCCTAACTGAATCCAGCACTTAGTATGGACCACAGCTGTGTTTCAGCTATTTTTTTTTAAAAAACCTATTAGCAATTATGTTAGTTATATTTCTGAGATTATTGCAGAAATTTTGAGAGACATTTTAAACACAACATTGTGCATCCATTACAAGCTGCACAAGCTGGTACCAGAATAGCTCTTAGTACAGTACATGTTTGGGAAAAATTATGTATTACTGTAATTCACTCAGACTAATCCCTCATTTATATAATTTTTCAAGAAAATATACTATGATTTCTCAGTAAATGATGTAGATGGATTAGCAGTAGATTTATGAGCTTGGTGGCAAAACATGGGGGAAGTTGCTTGCCTTAAAATATTATTTACAGCACTTTTTTCATATTGCACACCACATGTAACAATCCCTTGGCAACTGAGGGTGAAAAAGAAAACAACAATTTTTGTGTGTGCATGTGTGTGTGAAACCTATGTATGTGCAAAGGGCCAAGTAAATGGGAATAAAAACAATCTGGAAAGAACCTCAGATGTTCTGCTTTGCAGTCTTGACTCTCACTCCCACAGGTTTTGATCAGCCACTTCTGCCCACTCCTGGGCTCCAAGCAACCTGTACCACTATGAGCCCTCTGTTAGGTTAGCCTCCATATTCTAATCCTCCTTTCTTTTTTGGTCTGAAATTTTCCTTTCTTCCTGCTGGAGGACCACTTCCCACTTTTTCTATCTCTAACCTCTAATTTTTACAGTGATTATAATCAAATTCAACCTACATTCACAGCCACTCAGGTAAAAATATTTCTTTTCAGTAGTGTCCAGCAACAGGACAAGGGACAATGGGCACAAACTGGAACACAGGAAGTTCCATCTGAACATGGGGAAAGAATTCTTTACCGAGGGTGACAAGTCACTGAAACAGGCTGCCCAGGGGGGTTGTGGAGTCTCCTCTGGAGATATTCAAGACCCAGCTGGATACAGTCACGTGTAATATGCTCTAGGCAATGATGCTTTAACAGGGGAGTTGGACTAGATGATATCTAGAGGTCCCTTCCAACTCTAATGATTCTGTGATTCTGTAACCAGACACACCTGGGCATTCCCACAAATGAGTCCTGGCTGTTGATTAATAAACCTCTTTCCACAGCAGATGCTTTAACTCCATTTTTATCACAGTATCAGACATGGTTATGCTATTTTCAACCTAACTCTATAAGTAAGGAGTTATTGACCACTCTGATGGCTCTTGGCATTTGTTAGAAGTTTTTTTCCATTTTAATACTTAATGTTTTCCTCAGGCATTTGCTTCGAAAGGTGTTTAGACATCTGTCTGTGGCTTTGGTGGATTTCCAAATTTCAAATCCATATGCTGAGGCAGAAATAGTACTAGACCTGAAATTGACAGCACTTGGGTCCATTATGAGAATCCTCTTAGGAGCATATTGTTAGGTTTTTAAAAAAAGTTTGGATTTCCTGCCTTTCAAGGCTGACCTGAATCAGTACAGACTGAAGAAAATCAAGTATCTAAGCACCTCTAACAAGTTTTCATTGAGAACCGGGAACTTTAATCAGTGAAATTTATTTGAACACTCGACTACTGTTGTTGTTGTTGAGTGTTGTCACTCAACTACTAGCCTGCTTTGAGGATCAACAACACTCATAGGAAAAAGTCCTGGGAATGACACTAGCGCATGTAAAACATGTCTCATGGCCCACATGTATTACATAAAGGTGAAAAAATATTCTCAAATATAAAAGGAGAGCATAAATTCATTAAGGTAAAAATTTCTGCAGTTGAAGATGAGTGGACCTGAGAATAAGGACCAGTGTGCATTTAATTGATAGCCAAGGAAACAGGTTGCTTTGTCAATATGTACATTCTAATTTACACTTTTCACCTTCTTTTAATGTAGGCTGTGATTTATATTGCTACGTTTTAAATAGGGTTTTGCTTAAACCTGAAGTACACAGCTGACATATCAATCCACAAAATTTATTTCTCTGTAAGTGCTTGAAAAAGATCAAAAACCTAAGCAGATGTTCTATTTGAGAACTGCAAAGGCAAAGTGGATGTAATGCTTCACATTTGGTCCTCATGAGTGGTTACTTCTCTGCTTGCCAGTATCAAGAGGCAGAAACCTACAATGGAATACGTGTTTGATTTTGGGTCAGAAGTGATCAGTAACCACTCTGATGAGCAACAGTGTCAGAAAAAAAAAAAAAAAAATCAGGGCAGTCATCACATTGCCCCATTTTTTGACAGTTTCTACTCCTCTGCATATTTAAATACTTCATCCAAGGGATTGCAACTCAAAATTAATGAGATTTTAGCTATTTCAGCATTCAGTGAAAGTCCCTGACTGCAGAAAAGTTTTTGAGTTTGCAATTTAATAAACACATTCTCCTTCATATATCTTGAAATTTTTCATCTTCATTGTTCCATAAACATTTCATTTCTGCTCTGTCAGTCTCTCCTCTCTATGTAGGAATGGTGGCTAAAGGCTTAAGTGGCAATGGGAAAAGAATCTGAACAAATATCTGCCATAATCATGAGACTCAGAGGATTCCAGTGATTCCATTTATACTCAGTGCATGGGTATCACTGAAATCATTTCTAATTAGTAACTTTTCAAAAATTCCCCAGTAAGAAACTAAATAATCCTTACCATGTATAAGCTATTTACATTCTTTAAGCAAAAAAGTGGAAACTTTTTTGTATCACTGTAGCACATTCATAAAAGTGATAACTTTTAAAGAATGTCTTTTACATTTGTGCATTTCATTTGTTAAAACAGGAAAAGGGCCATCAGTGGGAAAAACAATGTATTGATACTGGCATTTCAAATTTTAAATATATTTTAAAAGCAAATGCCATTTACACAAATTATCAACACCTTTTTGATACCTATCTTTGAAAACTAACACAGCCTTATCACATTTCTCCTTTGTTAATAAACTTGCTTTTCCTTGTGATGACAGAATAGAATTTCTAGGTGTTCTGATAGCAAACACTGCATGCCATAGATTTTCTTGGTTTTGTTTGTTTGTTTGTTTGTTTTCCTTAGGAACAATCTAATTCCATAAAAATATAAAACTGTTTATCATAGAAAGGTTTACTGTCAGTAAAAAAAAACACCACACTGAAATCAATACTTGCTGTAAAATTTTGAAAAAGCGCCTGACTTTGTGTACTTCATAAAATCACAAACATTATAATATACCAAATTCAGATTTATGTTGATATTGGCCTTCCAAAAAGTGTGTTCAAAGCTAATTTTCAAATACAGAAAAAGCAGAAGGATTAATAATTACCTACAAATATGTTGAGGTATAAGTGAAGTGTGCAGAAAAGAATAGAAAATACAAAGACCTTGAATAAATTACCTTCACAATTAAAGCAAAGCTGTTGATATGAAAATTGTAAGAACATTTAATATGAAAAGAAGATCTCAAATCAATCTCAAGAATTACATGAGTTTACAGCAGAATCAAGAGTTTATCTATAAAATACAGACATCCAAAATGTGCTCCACAGTCCACAGGAAAACAAGATCTAACCTACTGAGCACTATACAAAAAAACAAAACAACAAAACAACAAAAAAAAATGGTTTAGGTAGGTTTGACTTGTCTTCTCAAAGTAATAAAAAAAAAAAAAGTTCATTAATTCTTGTTACTTTTAAATGTTTACCCTATGTTGTGTTTTGTTTTTTTTCTTTTGTAAGGGTACACTAATGTTTGTTTGGTTTTTTTTAATCAGTTATTTTCTTCATCAAATAAATTAACAAAATTAATAAAAGTGACAAAATAAGCAAGAATTTTACCTTAACTTATTAAATAAAATTTTCTAAATGTCTACAATGAACTTGTATTACGTACAATGTAAAGCTGAAACACTGATAAACATAGAAATTAATAGCCAAAGCCAATCTGTGTCCTCTATTGTCAATGCACCAATTCTCTTGTGAGTTACACGAATTTTAGAACAGTCCATGTACATTCTTGGACTTCATTGTTTATTTCTAATTCAGTCATGAAAGGGGAAGAGAATCAGATTCCAACTTTTGCTGATGCAAAGAAGCATGCATTGGAAGCAGAAAGAACATGGAGCCATGACTTATATTACTTAAAGTAGCAGAGCAAGATTAATTAGACCTTTAAAATGAACTATTGAAAGAAAATTACAATGATTAATTTTCCAGCTGTTACCTCTGCAAGGCTAATTTCTAAAGAGTTCTACTTTTCATTTAAATCCATTTGTGTCCCTGGTCATATCCTGTAAACTTCTCTGCAGAATAAAAGCTCCAAATGTTGTTTACATTTACTTTTGGAAAACGTCTCAAGTTTTTTTAACATTTCTAAGCTTTTATTCAGTATAAGTGCTGATCGAAACAGCAGATGTTGTAGATTGCATTTCTTTAGATAGTTAACCCTTGACTAAAAAGCATATACTCATAAAAAGAGTTATTGTATAAATTATCTAAAAGAAAAAAAAAAAAAACAAACAACCACAAACTTATTATTCTATTTAATTTGGCTTTATGGATGTATTTAATTTGGCTATATGTGTGTACCATCTATAGTATAAACATGCAAATATGGTGTGTTTTAAAAATATTTTTCTTCCTAAAAAATAGGATTTTTTTAACATTTTGAAATTTTTTCTCTAATTTATAAGCTTTAATTTAATTTCCATTTTAAGGCATTTGTTATTTACTGGTTTCTTAGTGTTAAAACATACTTGGTACTGACACCATAATATATTTAATTTGATTTCAGTGGTTTTTTTAATCATCTTTCATTAAAAGGGCTTTATTATATAAAGAAAATATAGCTAGAGATAACTTGTAACTGTTTTTAATTAATTTTATTTTGCATTACAGCTAATGTATGCACTAAATGAGAATAATGAAACAGCATAAAATGCAGACATAATTTTTAATAAAAAAGTTCAAAAGTATAGAATCCATGGACAGAAACATTCTCCTGAAAAAAGAATAAATCTCTTTTATAGAAGTAATAATCTTACTTTTTTGTCTTTCTTAATTAAGGAGAAATAAGTCCATAAATTATTACATTACCTCCTTAAGATGATAAGAACAATGAATGTCTCATAAGACTGAAAATTAACTAGTCCATAACAAAAAAACAAACAAATAAACAAAAAAACAACCAATCAAAGAACAACAAACAGTCCCACAATGACAAGATTTAGCTGATGATATGGACAATGCCAGAAAATTAATTATAGTCAGTTTTACCATAGTTGAAAGCACCAAGTGAAAGCATTTCTATACATACAGGAATTGTAGATCTTGTAAAACATTATGCATAAATGAGAACAAATTGACATATTTTAGTATGTTCTACTATCAGCACTTCTATAAACAGTTCTATAAATAAGCATAATTCTCCAGGCTGCAATTGTACTACTATGAAAAGGAGAAAAAGTGAGAAATTAAATACAGAAAACATACAAACAGAAATTAAGAAAAGCGGCAATTCTCACTTGCTTATCTATTGCATATACTTGTTACATCTGTTTGAAATCCTGACCAATAGTTTCCATGCATGGGTTAATTTTGTTTCACAAAGTCCTACTTTTGTTTTGCCACTTTGCCTACTATGTAATGATGAACAAAAGGAAGGACTTTTTTTGATGTTTCCATTTACACTAAATGTGATTCAAAACTAATTGTAATTTTCTGGAACTGTGGGTTTAAGTGCTGAAAATGTGCATCACATGCGACTAGTGATAGGACAAGAGGAAATGGGTGCAAGTTGCTTCAGGGGAGGTTCAGATTGGATATTAGGAATAATTTCTTCACTGAAAGAGTGGTGAGAGATTGGAACAGGCTGCCCAAGGAGGTGGTGGAGGCACTGTCCCTGGAGGTGCTACAAATTTGGGTAGACGTGGTGCTTCAGGAGATGGTTTAGTGGTCACAGAGGTGTAGGGCTGACAGTTAGACTTTTTGATCTTGAAGGTCTTTTCCAATCTTAATGATTCTGTGATTCTATGATTCTAAGAACATACAAAATGGTTTTGATATAAGCATAGTAATATCAAAGTATAGAGGATGATCAGAAGCTAACTAAAAGAAAATGAAAATTAAGACAGCAATGCAATTTCATGTGGACATTTGACTACAAAGTTTCCCAACATAAGTCTGAGCTTCACCTTATACCAAAACCAGCTGACAAACATTTTATTTTGGTTGGCCGATCTACTCTCATTAGTTATGAGTAAAATTCAAACAGTTCAAAATTTGGATGCTTCAGTAAGTTAACAAAATCAATTGAGACAGGGACATACAGATCGTATTCTCCTGAGTAAAGACTATTTTGTAAGGCTGCCAGAATACCCGTTTCCTGCCAAAATAACAGACAGATTGCTCTTTCTGTTTTTCATGGAACTAAGAAGATGTGTTGGATGCAATGGAGTGCTGAAATTGTGTTACTCAAGACAATGAACCAGAAAAAGGGTATCAGGTATTAGGTATTTCATCTTTAAATACATATTTTCATAAGGGGGAAATATGTTTGGGACAAAAAGACTCAGAAAACAGAAAAATAAAGTACATTGTAATTTAATTTTTTTTCTCGTCTCATGTTCAGATAACATTCCATTGAACTTCTAGAAGCAAGTACTGCTTTTTTATTACATACAGATTTTATGGATTTTTAGGAATTGAGAATAATTCATTAATAATTGTGATCCAGATAGTCTTTAAAACTGTGGATCCAGTCAAATTTCTGTAGTTCATGATAAGGTGTGGAGTAAAAATATGGAGTGGAAAAAAAAAACACAACAAAACCAAAACACTTCAGAATTCTCTTCATCCAATGATTCTCAAGTGTTGGTCCAAGAATGTTATAGGAAGCCTACATAATGATTAAAAGTCCACAATCAAACCCACATTTGTATACTTCCACATGTGCAACTAACTAATTAACCAACTACAACTGGGGAGAATCAAACTAGCAATCAAATATTTGAACATATGCCAAAGTTTCATGTAGTTCTATGTGACAGCTATTTCTGTATATGAAGAACACATTGGTTTTGGAAGCCACTATTTCACCACATGGTAAAGTGTCATACTCTTAAAAAAATAATAATAAAAAAATATAAGCCTCAAATTTACAAGTGTGGAACAAATACTGCTCTAATTCACTCTGCTGACCCTAACACTTCTTCAGCTTTACTGCCTGAACTAGGGAATATAGCATCCAGTTCCAAGTTCTGTTGTTTTCAGTCCTTTGCCCTCTTAAATAATGAGTTTATAATGTTTTCTGTCAGCAATAAAGTGGATTTATACAGAAAAGTACTTCAGAAATTCTCCAGTGAAAAATAATAAAAAAAAAAACCAACAACAGATCAGGGACCACAAGGGCATTTAAAACAGAATGTAATAGCTAGAATAATTCTCTTCTGTTTCAGTAGCTTAATCTCTGATGTATAGTTCTACAGCAAAATATTTGGGCGCAGTTTTGAAACAAACTTTTAAACTGAAATAAGACTCCCAAGTACAGGGGCAGTTGTCTGAAACTTCACTTTTTATTTTATTCCTCTGAGTCTGTAACACTGTACAGTTTCATTGAACAATGAAAGCTACAAAAATCTTGACCAAACCCCATCTCTAGTTTGTTTTCTCCCATTTTTGACATTCTAGTTTACCTTTCAAAAAACAGATGAGTTCTGTGTTGGGGAAAGAGTGGATTATCTTTTTTTATCCTTTATGACTGTCTGTGCATGTTTTAAACAAAGTTTTTATTGGGATAAATGTAGCAATCATTTATCTCAAAATGAGAGACCAAATTGAGCAAATAGTTCATTTAAGCAGGGATGGTTCTCTTCTGTCATAGGCAAGGATCAGATCTTAATCTCATCCTAATGCTGTGGTGATCCTTAGGTGCCTGTAGTAGTACAATTTCTATGCTATACACCTTTAGTACATCTGCTCTTTGGTGGTCACATACTTCTTTTACCATAAGGAGACTGTAATATTTCTCATGGTAAAAATTTGTTGCAGTATCAAGAGACAAGTGGTTGGCTTGTTTAATTCAAATTTTCATGTGGCTTTGTATTTACTGTAGGGCCACCAATGGAAAACCCTGATTTAGAAAGCTTTATCTGAATATATAAAGATAGAAATAGGTTCCCATAAAATAAAAGTGTTTTTTTCGTAAAAATATTCTGATCTTATTGTGTCTGTGTAAATAATCTTAGCATGTTATTTCTGTATGAATTATGTCTCAATCCAGTCCGGAAAGGCTTCCAAATCAGGGAATTTCTGTGGGCTTCCCTTGTACCTCTTAATAAGCACATTTATTCCTTTATTATTTTAAGCTTTATTCACGGAAATGTTAAGTTTAAGATATTCAAATTCCCTTGGTGGAGTTGCTGGAAGCAGATAAGCCTCTCTTTTATTAAATCTGAGCAGGGGTTTTCCATCTCCAAAGACCTCTCCATGTACAGTGCTGTCAAAATTTCAGTTATTTCTGGCTCTAATATTTTTTGTCATGTATGTTGATGGTGATAACTCTAAGCATAAATCCTCTACTGATGCAATGATGTAATATATTGATATGAACTTTTTGTTTCCATGAAAATCCAAATTTGTAAGCAGGTTCATCTTTTGTTTCAATACAATAGCTTTTCTATTACTATAACTTTCCCCAAGAAGTGGAAAATGTATGTACTCTTTCAAAAGTTAAGATTCAGATAACTTATTTTTAAGGAGTAAGCGATTCCACTCAAATGAGCTACTTCCAAAGGAAATCCAAGAAAAGTTATTCTGAATATATTCTAAGTGAGTCTATTACATTCTACTAGCAGTGAAAGTAATTGTAATAAAATGTACATGAAAAAATGGAGAAGTTTTTCAGATGTCACATTTCTGCAACACATTATTGTTTGTGTCATAAGCATTTATCACAGTGGTATGTATTTCTCTATATCTATCCATCAGTATGCCCTCTGCCTAGCAGAGATCAGTAATAGAAACTATCACCTGAAAGTTTCACAGAGCTGACAAATACTGCCAGTTTAGCATGGCATTGACCTGTACCATGTGCTTTGTTCAGATGAACAATATCTGGGGAAACACAATGAGAGATGACATTGTCTATCTCTTCCTGGTCCTCATGAGTGTGGTCCCAATGGAAAGCAGAGATGAGGTCCTTGAGTTCTGAATGGTGGTCAATGCGAGATGGTGGCTTTAAGACCTTTTCTATACTCACCTGGGTTCTGTGGCTCCTTTTGCTTCAGCAGCCCTTCTCCACACACTCCCTGACTTCATTTGCTGCTTTCTCTGTTCACATGCCTGGCAGTTCAGTCCTGCTAGTCACAAGGAACTGTGCAGGCAAGCAATGCAGACAAACTCCAGTCCCTCACTGTCAACACTGATAGTGTCTCCATGCCAGCTAGTCTTTGCATTGCTGGTCTGCAGAGATTACTTTCATAGCAATATATATACACTATTGACAATGTAGAATCATAGAATCATTAAGGTTGAAAAAAGCTTTCAAGATCATCAAGTCCAACCATCAGCCCTACACCCCTGTGACCACTAAACCATCTCCTGAAGCACCACGTTTACCTAATTTTTTAATACCTCTGGGGACAGTGCCTCCACCAACTGCTTGGGCAGCCTGCTCCAATCTCTCACCACTCTTTCAGTGAATAAGTTTTTCCTAATATCCAATCTGAAAGGCCCCTGGCACACCTTGACCCCATAAAAAATATAGACTGCTTCACGAATTTGAGTGTCATGTACATAGCTTTCCTACAGTAACAGGTAAGAAAACAAGAAGAGATCAGTTTCAAAGAAAGTGGGGGGCTGGGCTGCTCAACATGAGCAAGAGTTGTTTCAAAAAATGGAAAAACACTATATTTGGGATTTGGGATACTACAGTAGCCCATGAACCTAACAAGTAGGACACTGTTAGGTGCTACACGTATGTCCTGCTTTGAGGCAGGATACAACCAATTTGTTTTTGATTATTTTACTTTCAGTTAAGTCTCTTCTAAGTAACTGCTGCTGCTGAAATTAACAGCATATTTTTCAGTCACTGTCTGCCCCTAAGACTGATAACATTTCATGTTTATAGTTACTGTGAATGAATGGTATGTAGAACCAAGCACACTGCTTGGTTCTGAAGAAAACATCTTATTCTCCAGAACCAGAAGGGAGTAAGAGGTCACACCTGGGGTACCCTCTTTTGGGGAGGAGTGGACCAGAGAGTTGACTAAAATTAAATAAGCGAAGTTTCCAACTTCATACATGTCATACTGGATATAAATTTGAGGGATCACAAGGGGCCTACTGTGTTCATCCGTGGCCAGTATCCTGGGAGGACTCGGTCCATTTATCTGGCTTTGATCCCAATCCCTGCATCACTGCATCCCAGCTCCTGTCTGCTGCTGACTCCAGGAGTCGAGTCTGGGACTTTTCCTGGGCCTGCTCTGCAATCTCGGGGGTGACATGGGCGTTATTGGGGGTGGAGGGAGAGCATGATAGTGCTTTTATGTATATTTGCATGTCATAGAATGGTTTGAGTTTGAAGGGATAATAAAGTTCTAGTTCCAACTAGTCTCATTAAAGCCGTGGAATTTAGTTTTCAACACATAAGAGTCTCTTTCCCTTATTCCCTTCCTTTTCCCTGTAGGGGGAGGAATGGAGGTTAACAGAGAGCAGTCTGTTGATCATTTAATTGCCTGCCAAGTGTTAAACCACGACAACATATTTGTAACATCAATACAATGTGGTAGTAGCACTCCAGGGCTTCCAGCTTGCTAGCAAATATTGGCAAAGAGTTAGAGCTGCTTCATTCAAATTAAATAATAAATAAATATACTTTGGCATTCCTTGCCAATGTTTTGATTTCCCTGCATATTTTATTTATGCATCAGTACTATAAAACTTCATGGGTTGCTTAAGCTTTAAAACATGCTATGCTAATATTTAAAATATATTTCATTAACTTACATACTGTAAATTAATAATTTCATACAGTTCAAAATACTGCAATGAAACTGTCTTTCAGCACATGATGTAGTGTCCAGCAGAGTATTAGCTGTAGGAGACGTATCCTACTAATAGCATGTGCATTAAATTTTTAGTATTACAGTATTTGCTTTGAAAATTTACTCTCTATGTCTGTCTGTCAGCCTTTCAAAAAGAACAATACAGTTTCTACAAATGATTGCTCTTTGTTTTGGTTTAGAAAGACAAGAACAATTCAGATTTACATTTTGAGAAGTATTTAAGTGAGACTATTCTTCTATTTCATTTAGCGACTGTAGCTTTAGCTGGTAAGTATCGATTCTGTGTGACATTGTAAAATCTATTTTATCTTAACATTTTACCATACATTTAATTGGCATTTCATTTAAAGTAACTTCTTACAGAAAAGGGCTATAAAATTTAACAGGCAATGATAACTTTCTCAGTCTCAGTTAACCAAGACATGAAATTGGAATTTAATTCCTGTTATATAATTAATTGTCCTTGAAACTTGAGAAAGGCAAGACACAGGAAACAATATTTTAAGGTGATTTGACTTCATTGTATTTAACATCTGGGAAATATCAGGCAGTAAGGCAGTCAGTGTAGGTCATTCCTCCATTATAGCTTTACCCTAGGCAGGTGTCTGCTGCCAGTTAGCCTCCTGCATCCTTCATCTCACTAGATAAAAGAACTGTAGCTGAACATTTCTCTCATGTTGTACAAGACTGAAAGGTGAAGGAACAGGTTATGGCTTCTTGCTACATTTTCCACATTTGGCAGATGCTTTCTCTGACTCCTAAAAATAATACTTTTATGTTATCCGAAAATAATGTATTTATATGCCTCATAATTGAGTCAGTGGTCTTTTTTCTTTCTCGCTCCCTTACAAGACATTCAAGGAAGTAAATATATTTAAGAACCAGCTTGGCTTAATAAGAGTATCATGACTCAGCTCCAATGCAAAAAGCAGTCTACGTGGTGGAAGCAGGAACAATCTACAGCAGAGGAATTTAAAAGCATTGCTCAAGTCATGCAGGGATAGTGTCAGGAAAGCCAAACCTCAGCTGGAATTGAAATTTGCAAGGGATGCTGAGGACAACAAGACCTTCTACCACAGTTTGAAAGTCTAAATAAGGAAAATAGAGGCCCATTTCTGTATGAGGAAAGAGATATAGTGACAGTGGGCACAGACAAGGATGAGATACACAGGGCCTTCTTTTCCTGAGCTTTTACTGGCAAGGTCTCAGTAGTTAGAGGAGGGATTCAAGTTGTAGAATGACTATATGTGGATGAGAATTGAACCAGGGATTACCAGAGAGATTTCAACCTATGCAAGACCCTCGTGGTTGACTCTAAGGATAGCCAGTGTTCTTAAAAGGTCTCTCTCTCTGTCCTCTTTGAAAGGCTGTGGAGATTGGAGAGGCCACTGACTGCTGCACCCATCTTCTAAAATGTACAACATAATGATCCAGGAGGCTAATCAGTCTTATTTTAGTCCCTGGGAAAATCATGGAGCAAGTGTGTGTATGCATGTGATTGTGATATTCTTCAGAAATAATTCTTGTTCTTCAGTGAGTAACAAAGTATCTTAAGGAGGTTGTTTTTAATGAATGATTGTAACAGCAGCAAAAATTCGACTCCCACAGAAATAACTGGCAGCTTTTCCATAGCTGTCCTTGGCACGCTAAAGAGGAGACCCAAAGTAAAATTACTCAGTCGTTTTACATGTAAACCTGAAAGATACTTTTGCTTTTTCTTGCAACAAGCATCTTACTAGTTACCTGCTTCATAAAATAGCAGCAGATGTATTCATGCCTCGGGAGTTCCTTTGCTCTTATAATAATCATGGAAACATTTCAAGGAATTTTTCACTTCAAATTTTACTAATAGAAGTTGTTCAACACAATGATATTACTCCGATACACAGGTACAGGAAAACAATTTTTGCAAGTTTTTTAAACTTAAATATAATACAAAGTCTTCAGGATTATGCAAATAAATAAAATGGTGGATTTATCTGCTTTCTTAAACTGAATAAATATAGTTTTGTTTTCCTTTCAACTTAGTGCATAACAAAAATGAAAATTAAAGTCTGAAAGTCTGATTTACCCAACTGGGTTTTTCCAGATAAATGTTTTTTTGCTTGTGTATTTGAATTTTTTCACTGCATTAAAAATGGATTTTCAACAAACTATTGTTTATTAAAAGAAGTTTTGATTCCAACAATGTTCTAATTTTTTGTAAAATTTGAACATTTTTTTTTTTTCTGAAAGGTATCTCATAGTCTAACTTTAATCCTCCCTTACTTTTCATGAACTACACTTGCAACAAAATAAAACAAGAAGTTCTGATTTTTTAAAGGGTTGGAAAAAGTATGAAAAATGCAAGTAACAAAGACTTTTTGATCAGTTCCTATTTTTCAATGTCCTTGAAGAGTTTAGTTCATCCTTTGACTTCACACTTGGTCAATGTAACAAAAGAAAACGTCATTAAAGTACTCCAGCAGTTAATTCCAGAACAATTTGTTTTTTCTTCCTTGACCTTATCAGAGTTACTGGATTCTGCCCAGATGTTCAGGAACATGAAAAAATGTATCAGTGGATAACAGAATAAGGAATGTTTTGTGAAGAGATTCCTATATGTATCACACTTGCAGCTCAGAAATGATAGTGTTTTGCCTGCTCTCTGTGTATTTCTGCTTACCTCATTAATGACAGTGACCAGTTGCCACAATTATCTGTAAAACAGCTTTCACCTGGACAGGAAAATAGAGCTTTAACAACTAATAAATAACTGCAGAGATTAAACCAAGCTGCTAGTAGTATCAGAACATTAAATAAGTCCACAGAACCGATATAATAAGATTTTGTACACAGTTATAGGTCAAAGAATTACAGTCATTATAATAATTTTAAAACCACCAGAGTTGCTGTAATAATTTTTTTTGATAGGGTAAAATTGTTTGGTGTTTTATAAGACAGTAACAGCATTTTAATACAGATTTAATACAGATTTTAATACAGATTTACAAGTACTTGACCTGTCCTGCTCATTTTCCAAATTAATTGAATTCATAATGTCAGATTATAGCTATGAATCTAATACAAAAGTACTATAAGAAGAGACACAGAGCTAAGAAATTACTAAATACATTAGCAAGGTATTAAATTGACATTTTCAAACTATGTCATATTTTAACAATGGGATATGCCCCTGAGTTAAGGTATCTGTAATTCATCCTTAACAAACCAAACAGGACGATAGGTACCAGCTGAGTAGGCTGAGTAGATCTGAGAAGGAATTTAGAAAGCAATGGGGTCAACTCAGAACTTCATGACTCAACAGGAGCATCGTCCTGATTCGTTCATTCTTTTCTTTGACCCCTGTGCAAATCACTACAACACAATTGTGACTCAGTCTCTCCACATCCTTGTATAAATAATTTCCCTTGATCCCTGTATAAGTTACTGCAATCCAATTTCAATGCTGCCATGTCCTTTCCCCAAAATAAGCAATAGGGTGAACACTGCTGTTGAATTCTGTTCACTTTCATAAATGTAGATTAAAATTGCTTTTTCATGATACCTTTTTTTTTTTTTTGTGATTATTTAAGTGACCTTAAGTCCTTCCACTCCCATCTGGAACAAGAGTGTAGTGGTTAGTCTTAACAATGTAACCAGTCATTGAAAAATTTCTAATATTAATATTTACCATCATTACTTGAAATAGAATCCCACTTGAAGATTTTATGTTCAAACTTATCCTAATATGTTTTTGTTGTTGTTTTTCTCTTTTTCTTAAAAAAATCATTGCTTGCAATACTTTTTATACTACAGAGGAGCAAGGGTTCTGTGAATTGCAAAATTAATTTGTATGCAGTTCTTTCACTCTTTTTTTTTTTAATATCTATTAATTATTTTTTTCTTTTCTGAGGTTCCCATTCTAAATTTATTCATCCATACCCACAAAAAGAAACTACTGTCTTCCCAGAACAGAAAGGCTTCCCTAATCTTTCTGTTTTCTTTTCTTGTACTGAAACATGTCTTTCCCTCTACTCAAGTACAGAGCACTTCCTTATTGGTCAAACTACATTTCTGAAGGCATGCAAAAAATACAAACGAAATGAAAGAAGAAACAAGATGGAAAAAAATGTATTAACACAACTGAAAGAGAGAAGCTGGAGAAAAGAGATAAAAAATAAAAAAAACGAAAATTTAAAAAGCAACATAAGTCACACAAAGTAAGAATTAAAATGTATTAAGGAACAAAGAAGATGGAAATATGGCAGCTGTAAAAGGGCATAGGAGTTATTGGCAATTTGAACATATTCTTCATGGGGTGTATGCACACTCAGGTGGTTAAACTGCAAACTGAGAGAATAAACTGCTGGCTAATTAGATCTTGCCAGGTAATTATTCAAAAGTTATTGCTTGTCATCCCTGGAGAACCTGTGAACCTGCTCAATAGAATGTAAGGGAAACATAAAATCCATGCTTCATAGTGACCCTTTTTAACTTGGAAGACATATATATATATTTCTTTACGTCCTTTTTCACTTCACAATCTTGTTCCTTCAATAAAGTCTTTAGTATGAGAAAGTTTTGGAAAGAAGGAAGGAGGATTTTGGTTATTGCTTTGTTGATGATAAAATATAAAGAATTAGTGAAGATAAATATTTAATGATGAAACATACTCTACATTAGCATTTTGAGAAGAATAATGCCATTAAGCAAATTAGAATATAAAAACAATTATATAAATAATAAGGGTTTTGGAATTAATTCTTTAAATTTCAAAACTTATGGTGATTTAGACATTCAATAGGGTGGAATCAGCAGGGAGTGTTCATTAGTTGTGGGAGAATTCATGGACAGACACGCAGGAATCAATATGGTTAGGTGAATGCCAATTTATTTTACCTGCCAACCTTTCTTATATATCCCCTTGCTGTGTACACGTGTCCGAAACCACTCTTGTCATTGGTCAGTTGCCATAAAGCCTACCACGACCTAAACAGTGATTGGTTCTTAGCACGCACATGCGAAGTCATGACTCTGCACCTCACTTCCTTCTTTGGCACATCCGGAAGTTGTTTACTTTGCTGCTCACTTTTTCAGTTGGTAACCATGGGAATGTCCTTGGTCTTTTCCCTTTTAAACATCCAGTTTCTTATACCTGTATTTTCTTTTCAGATCTTTGATTCCAGAATCCCTTGTAAGTCCTACATACTTACATATGCCTATTTCTGAGCTGAGACATACTTGTATGTGGCTGTCCTTTAGATAAAAAAACGTGATGTTCAACAAATGTTTATAGAGAAATTGCTTTTATATACCATAGCGGAACCTGAAGACAGTAAAACTACAGAGGAGTGCAGAAATTGGACCTCTACTTTCATTTTTTCAGTGCAGACTGTATTTTCCTTGATGAAGAACTAATGCCATTGTACTGAAATTGAACAATTAATGTTCAGGAGTTATAGTCAATTAAGAAGCAAAGTTTATGTTCCCAGTCTTCGAATTAATATTCTTTAGAACAGTATTTCAGACACATAAGTCAGAAGAAGAATAGAAGGCTACCACAGATGTCTGTGTAGGTGTAGAACTCAAGTCAGCAAGTTTGAAAAAGCTCGGACAAGAGTATAGAACGATATATATATATATATATATAAGATCTTAAAAAACATCCTCTATTTTATACTGCTACACTTATTTTCAACTAAAGAGACAAGTACTGGAGACTTTCTTGCTGACAATTAAATAGCTAGGCTGCTTCTGCTGCCACTCAGCAATAGTACTGAAAGTGTTTGATACAAACGTTTGACTGAATTGACTGTACAGTTAAATGATTTGTTAAAATGTAATTTTAATTTAAAAAATAAATTGCATACAATGTATTACCACTTGTGCACACTGATATCTGGAGAATGTTATAATTCAACATTCAAAGTAATTTCGGTCCTGAAGCTGTAAACCCTCTGAAAATATTCCTGCATTATAAACCTTTTGGTGTGTGGCATGAGCTTATATCTTATTAAAAGTATTTTGGTGCTTAAAGATCCATTTGAGTATTTGAGTACTACAGCTGGATAATGTTCCCTTGGATATTTTTTTTTTTTTAATGGAGGATAAAAATGCTACAAACAATCTCTAATGTGAGTTGAATACATAAAACTTTCTTGTCCAACATCTCCAAGAAAACCAACCCAAAAGGTTTCAAATAAATGTTTTTCAGAAGAATGTTATCTTTTTTTTTTTTAGGAATATTTCAAAAGATTAATGTAAAATGTTTGGTTTGGATTTTTTTAAATGAAATGTTTAGCTTCTCATATCAATTATGCTCAAAATCTCTAAATCTGAAACAGGTTAAATTTTTTTGCTTTCAAGAATAACGTTTTGATTGACCTATCTAAATCACTTCTGGTTCTGAAAAAAAAAAATAAATCTTATCGATATTCGTATCCAAGTATGTATATATTGATGCACAATATCATACATGTATGATATTATGAGTTATGAAACATCCCAAGGAACTGATATAAATTAGGTCAGGAAATTTTAGGTATCTAATCTGCTTAGATGCACATGTTAACAACGCATTATAGTACTATGTTTTTAGGCGCACAGGTCTACTTTAACTCTGATATATAAAGCAGGACACAATGTACATCCAAGTCTTCAGAAAGAGCTAATGAGCAGAAAAATAATATTATGAGTTGATATCCTCTAATAATGTTGTCTTGAGATAATAGAATGATGGAAAAATAAAATGTGAAATTGCAGGTGGATAATGAGAAGACAAGCAAAGAAATCTACAATCCTTAGACAAAAGGTGTGAGTAATACTATGTAGGATATGTTTCAACTGAGAGATATTACATTAAAAAACTCTGATTGTCTCATTTCTTTTACCACATGCGAAACACTAATACATAAACAAAAAATAAACTTTAAGTTCACCCTGTTTGTTCTAAGATCTCCTCTCATTAAGAGCCCAATAGGAGTTTTGGTCTTTTGACATGATATTAATAGAAGCTATAAAAATCACAGCTATGTCTGTGTTTATTCTACCAGTAACAAAAGGAGTTGGATATAAAGAACACAGATAAGAAGAACAGGTGCATTATTCAGGAATAATAAATTAACATGCATAGTATGAGTGGCAACAGCAAGGTATTCCACTCTGGAAAATAAACATTCTTAATTTAATTTTTCTCAGCCTGAAATCGACAATGAAGCTGTCAATTTAAAGGTTAAGTTGATGGTTTTCGCCTTTAATTTTTATTATTTTCAGTAGTTCAAACCCCCAAAAGATACACGTGCATCCAACACAAACTTGCCATGAGTGGACAAAACATTTTTAACTTCTCATTTAAACAGAAAAATAAAAAAGTGGGTTTAGTTAACAAAACAAAGCTACATAAACATGAAATGGCAAGAGATTTATGATTAAAATTCCAGTCTTTAATAAATGGTTCCTTCTTTCCAGTTATCAGTTCAATACTCCCTAAATAAAGGGCTAGCCTTCGACAGTGTTCTTTACTCTGAGTAAGAACTGTTCAAGTACATCAGAGAATCACAGAATCTTAGGGGTTGGAAGGGACCTCGAAAAATAATCTAGTTCAACCCCCCTGCCAGGCAGGATCACCTAGAGTCCATCACACAGGAACACGTCCAGGCAGGTTTTTAATGTCTCCAGTGAAGGAGACTCCACAACCTCTCTAGGCAGCCTGTTCCAGTGCTCTGTTACTCTCACAGTAAAGCATTTTTTTTCTTATGTTTACGTGCAATCTCCTATGTTCCAGTTTGCACCTGTTGCCCCTTGTTCTATCACTAGACATTGAAAAAAGCCTGGTTCTGACCTCCAGATGCTCTCCCTTAACATATTTGTAAACATTGATGAGGTCGCCCCTCAGTCTCCTCTTCTCCAAGCTAAAGAGACCCACCAGCTCCACCAGCCTTTCCTCATAAGGGAGATGTTCCACTCCCTTAATCATTTTTGTGGCTCTGCACTGGACTCTTCCAAGCAGTTCCCTGTCCTTCGTGAACTGAGGGGCCCAGAACTGGACACAATATTCCAGATGTGGCCTCACCAAGGCAGAATAGAGGGAGAGGAGAACCTCCCTTGACCTACTAACCACACCCTTGCTAATACACCCCAGGATGCCATTGGCCTTCTTGGCTACAAGGGCACTTTGCTGGCTCATGGTCATCCTCCTGTCCACCAGGACCCCCAGGTCCCTTTCTCTAATTTTTTTTACTGTGAGAGTGACAGAGCACTGGAACAGGCTGCCCAGAGAGGTTGTGGAGTCTTCTTCACTGGAGACATTCAAAACCCGCCTGGACGCCTTCCTGTGTGATGTACTCTAGGTGACCCTGCCCTGGCAGGGGGGTTGGACTAGATGATCTTTTGAGGTCCCTTCCAACCCCTAGGATTCTATGATTCTATGATTTCTACACTGCTCTCCAGCAGGTCAGCCCCCAACCTGTACTGGTACACGGGGTTGTTCTTCCCCAGATGCAAGACTCTACACTTGCCCTTGTTGAATTTAATAAAATTTACATATTAAATTAAGAAACACAATATTAGTAATAAGTAGTGTTCAAATGGCTGTTTGTGAAATCTGAGACAATGCAAAATTCACGTGACTTCTCTATAAGCTTGTTCAGGTTTACTGAAAGAGTCATAATTCAGTGGAGCAAAGCAAAATTCTGTTTGTAGTTGTTGATTTATAAATTTAGCATTGGGCTCTTAAAATTTCTTTGTGAATCAAGTACACTGAAATGCTAATGACTTTGATGGAATTTCCTTTAAATTCTATCTTTTAACCACTGTCTCCTTCATTATTGAAAATCAAGCACTAATATGCATTGTAGCCTGTGATCTGATAAATCAGATTATCACACTGTAATAGCCTTTATGACCTTGGAGACATAATGGCCTTTTCCTTTCAGATGCCTGAAAGTTGTGCATTCCAGTAGAACCTGGCTGGAGAATTTCAGTTTCATCTTCATAAAAGAAAAGGCAGGATTTTTACTTATGAATGATCCTTTTTGTTCAGATCATAAAAGACAAGCAAAGAAGAGAAATGCATTGAGATAGGCGGGCTTTGTTCTACTGAGATTTTCTGTTAGTGAAGTTTTGACTTTGAAAAAATCAAGGGCTATCCTTTTGTCTTCTGCATAGCTACCTCCTCAAAAACCATCTCCATTTAGATGAAGAGCCTGGATAAATGACACTGCCTATCTCAAGTAGATTATTTTTTTTTTCTCTACAGTACAGTATTCCTGTTGAAAATTCTTTATACTCTCTGTTCATTTCCTCAGGAAATTGATCTCCATATCATTATTTTACTGGTTTATTTTCAACCACTGATTAATTAATGGTGTTAAACAGTCCTTCAATGAAGAGAACGATGAAGGAGTACTTTCGATATTCTCTGTTAAGAGTACTTTAATCCCTTTTTTATGAATGTATATGTTTTTTATATGGAGAGGTCAATTGGCTACTTCCCGGAAAGAAATTTTCCTTGGCATTTTTCCTTTTGAAAAAAATTAAAATAATAATAAAAAAATAAGCTAAATTAATGAATCCAAAATGTGAACCCAAACTGAATACTGGCCATCCTCCCAAAAGTTGTGTTGAGAATATTAAAATTTCCACTGGAAAAAAGAAATATCTCTTAAAAATAGGAGATAGATAGGTAGGTGTGTAGGTAAGTAGGTAGATAGCTAGCTAAGTAGCTAGTGCTAAATAGATAGATAGATAGATAGATAGATAGATAGATAGATAGATAGATAGATAACGTATTATGGACATATTTTCAATTGATGCAATTTGATTATGTCCCTATGAAAACCTGATCTATTTAAAATAAAAGCGTGTTTACGATACATTATGATATTCTCATTCCCCTTTAAGTAACAGCAGTCTGAAAATAAGGTACTAAAGCTGAGACTGGGTAGGATTGTTAATGTTTGTGTTCTAGATGTCATACTATTAGAATTCATCTGAGTACTATTAGTATTCATCTGAATTGCTGAAAGTGAGCAAATAACCGTTTTTCTAACGATGACATTAAAGACTGCCTGTTAATGTTGTTCCAATACTGCTGTTCCAAATTAACTTGAGTCTGCATATATTCTGTAGCTCTGAAAATTAGCCAGATATAAGGTAACAGCTATTGGGGAGCCAAAATTAACTTCAAGGCTCTGAATTTCTAAGGTTGACTTTAATAACTACTGTTAGTGACATTTGTACCAAAGAAAAGAGAGAAAAATCACTAAGTCATTATAAGCTGTGTTATATGAAACCAACCTAGATTTTTGTTTGAGAGTCATTTTATAGAAGACAATTTTTTTAACAGATATATTTCACCTGCAGGCTCTACGGCTTTACTCATCGAAGTCTATGGTTTTGATTCTTATTTAAAGAGTAGTAATGAGCTCTAAGGCAATATAATTAATACATTTGTAGCCTTATTACTGAAGCTGACTTAGCTGCAAGTGTTGATATCTTTTAGTGTTTTTTTTTTACTTTTTTTTTTTTCCCTTTAATTGAAAACTAGAAATAACTGTTTACAAGCTGAAGGGATCAACTGGTTAGAGGGGGCACTATTGCCTCAAAGACAGTTGAGACCTTCAACTGCATGCATGATAAGTGATCAGATGTTGCTAAATATTCCTTGACACTCCTCAGTAAAGCTTGTTTGTGTATAAAACATAAGAATTAAGTTCAACCTTGCTTTCTCTAACTCCTTCTAGCAGTAGTTAAAGTCCTCATGCTACAGCAAAGATGGATTAGTTGCTTCTTTACTCTTCAACAATGTAGTTTATCCAAATAACAATATGATCTTCCCATTAATCTACAAAGCAAGATGCTTCCTTCAATTCTTATGTTGCTTAGATACTCAAAATAAATTAAGTACAAATAACACTAGGACAAAATCCTGTTGCTTCCACATTGCAAATTACCCAACTGGAAATATTTAACGTATAAAATCAATCCCAAACCAAACAAAAGAGGAAACAAAATTTAAGAAAATTGAATGTAGGAAAATAAGATAATTAAGATCTGTTTATGCTAATTATATTGAAGCAGAAAAAAACAAGACCATTTACTATTACAAGTCTACATTGTAGTGGTGATAGCTGTGCATATTATTTCTGTATAATACAAAATTAATACAAAATGAAGCAATTTTCTATTTAATTTTTAACTGTGTGCATTTAATCTTACAGGAACAAGAAATATGCTAAAGTATAAACTAACAGCTTAACCCAACTTCTGTATTTCTAGACAGTAATTTTTATATATATAATAGTTCATATTCAAAGGCACTAAAAAAAAATCTCAAAAGATACTATAAGAACTTTGCTTTTGCATAGCAGGGGGCTACCAGATTGTCTTCTGTGAGAAGATTCCAGAAGCTTCCCCCATGTTTGACAGAGCTAATGCTAGCCAGCTTCAAGACAGACCTGACACTGGCCAATGCTGAACCCATCAGAGACAGTGGTAGTGCTTCTGTGATAAGATATTTAAGAAACAGAAAAAAAACTGCTACAGAACAGGTTGAGAGAGAGGAGTCAGTACATGTGAGAGAAACAACTCTGCAGACACCAGGGTCAATGAAGAAGGAGGGGAAAGAGGTGATCCAGGTGACTAAGTTCCCCCACAGCCCTCAGTGAAGGCTATGGCAAGGCAGGTTGTGCCTCTGCACAGGGAGGTCTACAGTTGAGGCAATATCCACCCTGCAACCTGTGGAGGACCCCATGCTGGAGCAGGTGGATACACATGAAGGAGGCTGAGACCCTGTGAAGAGCCTGTGTTGGAACAGGTCTTTTAGCCAGACCTATGGACCTACAGAGGACTCATTCTAGAGCAATCCATTCCTGAAGGACTGTACCCTGTGAAAGAAACTATGCTGGAGCAGTTCGTGACAAATTGCAATCCAGGGGAAGGACCTACATTGGATTAGTTCATGGAGGACTGTATCCTAGGAGGTGCAGCCACAGTTGAGATGTTTGTGAAAGAAAGACTCTCTCTTCTCTGGGTGGTACCCCACACTGGAGCAGGGGAAGAACATGAGAGGGAAGGAGTGGCAGAAGCAATGTATGCTTAACTGACCACAATTCTTATTCCTCATCCCTCTGTGCTGCATGGGAAGAAGAGGCAGGAAAAACTGAAAGTGAAGTTGAGCTGTCACGATCCGGTATTCGGATACGTGGCACCTTTTTAGTAAAGGTGATCCCAAATGGTGAAATTAAGAATCAAACGAGGTCAGATGTCACACGCACAACAAACTTTTATTAGAGTAACACAGCAAAGTCCCTAGAGCGGATAGGACAGGGAGGAAAACAGAGACAGAAAAGAAAGGAGAAAGCAGAGACACAGAGGACAGCAAGCAAGAGCATTGTTACCACCACGGTCCAGCGATGTCGTCGGTGGGGAAGTGGTTCCTGGTGGGGAAGTGCTTCAAATGCACCCATAGTGTCACAGATTTTTATACAGTTCCTGCCCACTGCACCCCCACTTTTCTCCCTGAATAAGGGAGAAAATTCTGCTATCTTCTCTGTGCTCCTCCGAGATAGCAGGGGGGTAGGTATGGCTCCAGGGCTATGTCCTGCAGATAGTCTTTGTTTGGCTAAGTGTTAAGACCAGCCATTTCAAAGAGGAGGTTGAGACAACTGGCACCACAGGATTAGTTTATTGCAGTGGAGTTTCAGTCCTAGGAAGTGGCTTGAGACCAGCACTCTTCGTCTTGTCCTGCTAAGTTGGTGGTTTTCATAAGACATCATGTCAAGGCCTGGTTATCACTGAATACTCTGTTCCCAGCACCAGCTGTAGATATCCTTTTTCTTTTTCCAAGCTCAGCATGTCCCACATTAAACTCCCCAGTTCTCAGGTACACATTGCAGGAGGGGAAGCAAAATGGTTGAGTGGGTTGCTGAGACATCTCTTTAGTCCATCAACAAATGTTGTTCAACTCTCAGATGCCACAAGACAGACAACAGATATCCTGAGTGCCAAAGTCCATCACTAATCTCTTGGATTGTTCGAGACAAGCACTGTACATTCTGAATGTCACATGAGCCCAGGAGAAAGGGAGGGGTATGTTGACCTTATGTTGACACACAACCATATTTTCCTTCTCCCATCTTGTTAAGAAGAAGGGGTAATAAAGCAGCTTTGTGGGCACTTTGTGTCCAACCAAGGTCAACACTCCACAGAATCTCAGATGTTTCAAAGGAAGCAAAACTTGTGCTTATTTTCTGACATCTGAGACCCTGTATCAGGGAAGGTGACTGCTCCCAAAGCAGCCTGTGACTCTGTGGGAAGCCCACGCTGGAGCACCTTGTTCCTGACTTCATGGGAAGGACTCATGAAGGAGAGGTCTGTGGAGGACCTTCTCCCATGGGAGGGACCCCGTGGGGAAGCAGGGAAGGACTGTAACAAATCCTTCTTCCTGAGGAGGAAGGAGCAGCAAGAACCACCAACCTGTGAATGGACTCTAAACCCCATCCCCTGTCCACATGTGCCGCTGGGGGGAAGGAGGGAGAGAAACCAGGAGCAAAGTAATTTGGGCCCGGGAAGAAGGGAGGGGTGGGGGTAACATATGCAAGCCTGCTCTTTGTGTTGTCTGTGTCCTGTGTGTGTGTTTGATTAGTTTGAAATTAAATTATTATGTTTTTCCCCAAGTTGAGTCTGGTTTGTCCTTGACCTTAATTGATGAAGAACCTTCTTTGCCCTTTGACTCAACCCATGAGATTCTAGTTGACCTTTGTATTCCCCATCCCAGTGTATTGGGGGGGGGGGCAGGGGGCAGGGAGAGGAGTTGAGTGAGCAACCACAGGGCTAGTTCTTCGTTGTGTTAGGCTCAAACTCCAACACCACTTTTGCTGTATCTCTCCTTCCTATGGATTTTCTGTCTCCATATTTTTCAACACATTGTCTGTTCCAGATTTTTCTAAAGTCTTCTCTAATTCAGTATACTTTTTAGAGATGCTAACTTACATACAAGCAGTAAAGTCTTTGGGCTAAGTTTCCACAGGTTACCTGGACTCCAGGGACTAGTTCTGCCTCCTTTTGAACACTAACAAAACAAAACAAAAGGAGTCTTAGTGCTGCTTTTGTCAGGATTCAGTGATAGATCTAATTAAAAGTGCAATCTGCCTTTCTCAAATCGCTCTGAAGGCCCCTCAGGATGAAGTAACTTCTTGCGCTTAAGCTCTTGGCAGTGTAGCTCCAATCAAATAAACAAGTTTATGTCTATGGTTGATACTATCATACCCAAAACATCAGCAGCAAAACCCATAAAGTTTTATTTTCAGATCGGCTAAATGATATGCAGTCACATCAATATGAGAGCTTTGTAGCTGAGATAGAGGTTAAATGAATCTTATAGGTCAGCACATCATGTCTCTAAATGGCTTAGGAAGGAATTGTCTTAGGATATTTGAAAGGTGTACATGTATATGGGCTAGTTATTTTTGCTTATGACTGCCATTGGGATTTAATCTATTTTAGACCAAGAGTTAGAGTCGCTTTTAAATACTTTTAAAATACAGGGACTCAGTAGACATCTTTCTATATATTATTAAATATAGGAATGGAGAGGCAACAAGTGAACTTATATATTAAGTGTGTGAGCTATGAAAGCAGAAAAAGATTGTTTAGATTGAGTGCCAGAGCAGCTAAAGTGCAAACTCTGCATATTTTCACTTTGCTTCTGAACAAAAGTTAAACCAAAACATTAATAGCAAAAAAATAAAAAAAATCCACAAGTTCTAAAATATTAATATGAAATTCAGATTGTGTTTCAACTCGTTTTAATGTAGCTGCCAATTCCACCATCATCAGAAAACTATACAGAAAGTAGAATTATAGTACATATATATGTGTGAAGAAAGATTCTTTTTTCACTTTCTAAATATCTGCAAATATCAATATACTGTTTTTCTGACTCTTCTGTTTAAAAACCAAACTCATGCTATGTTTATTTGAAGTTCTCTGCAAGAGGCAATTGAGGGATATGTTTCATTCTACTAAATTTGGAGGATTGTTTTATTTCTTTAGGAAAGTTTTTTCTATATCCAGGTAGCAAAAGCCCCATCAATGTCATACCATGTAACTGATGGTTCCTAAGGCTTGGGCACATCAGCTGCTTGGGAACTTTCTTATTATAATAGAAATAAATAACCATTGGATGTTATGTTCATGTTATGAATGTCTCTTACACTGAGGCTTTTCTATAAGTTTAGTAAATCCACATGCAGACTACTATTGGCTTTAATTCTGCCAGAGCTATTTATGGTTCTCTATTTAGTTGTTAAAGAAGAGTTTATGATTAATAAAAGTAAGAAAAAATAATTAATTTGAAATATATAGTGAAACAATATCGGTTCTTCATAAACTTTTTTTTTTTTCCTGTAGCTAAGAAAGTCTCACATCTTGATATGACACCTGATTCAACATCCAAGGTAGGAGTCTAAAGTATTTAGGTGTCTAAATCTGTCAGAGATGCTCAGAGTTATCAACAGAATATATCGCCTAAGCTGCAAATAATAATGAACTCTAATTACAAATATATAATTAATTATTAATATAAAAATATTAAATACAAAATATAAAAAATAAAGCCCCCACTAATTATAAAAGTGTTGGTTAAAGATGGCACAGTTTTAAGCTTATGTAGGTATCTTCCTCTCCTCACACACCCCACTAATATTCTTAGTTTTCCAGGATTTTTGAAAGACTAGAACACTGAAGGGTTTTCCACATATGTATTTATATTCTTCTCTGCTTTCATACCAGATGCATGGTACTTATTCATTTTTCTGATATTCAGAGAAGGAGGAGGGGGGTGGAAGAACAAGCAAAGTGCTCCCACTGATCTGTGTTTACCAGGGAGGTAAAGACAGGCCAAAGGGCAGCACGTCTTCTACTTTGTTTTGTTGTGGGATTCTTGTCTAGAGCGATTGTTCCATGGCTTCAGATGAGTCCCAAAGAAAGCCCCATCTCACACAGTACAGATCTTATCCTTGTTGCAAGAACATCCATACTGTTTGAGGTTTGGTTACTGTGCCCAAAGCATGTGCTGTTAGGTAACTGAGGCTTAAGACTGTTGAGCTCTTTTGTACTTTGAACTTTGTAAAACTTTGAGCTTTAAGAACTACCAGCTGTACCTAACATATATCACATTGATACATACACATTTTTTACTACTTAATTTTGAGAAAACAGACTCCAGCCTTTAAATATTGTCACAAGTTGTCATCACTCACAAGTTACTGCAGTATCAGTCTTAAATTTGTACAAATACATCTTTGAGATAGTCAGGGATTTAAATTAATGAAAGTATTTCTTTAGAAGATATTACGATCAAAGTCAAGGATATTTTCTTGTTTTTTATCCAGTCTTAATTTCTTTCACATTATTCTATCGAAAAATTTATTGTACTGTGTATGTAAAATGTTTTCAGGTTTCCAATCCATTGTTTGGATTGAGTAGTATTTCAAAGAAAAGGTAGCTGAGACCAGGAGATGTTAAATAAATGATGAGAAATGCTTAAGCAAAGCAGTGAAATCAAGTTTTGGCTGAGAAATTATTGTGAACAGCAAACACTATTTTTCCTTGAATAGGGCTCTGAGGAATACCAATAGCCAAGTTTCTGTCTGGTTGGTGCATAAGTCATTTAATTCTTTAGAGAGGTTATCATTCCTGCTTCCATTGTTTGTCCTTTCTTCGGTCTTCCTACCTAATAATCTAATATCTCACACAGTTCCCTGATGTAGTCAAAACTCAGTAAAATTATTCTTAGCTTTTTCTATCCTTCAGAAATTATTCTTCTATGAGATGTATTTCCCTTAGCTTATTGTGGGTTTTTTTTCTGTGTAGACTAGCATTTGTCTCTTGTCAATTCCTTGATATTTTCTTTGTTATAAAGCATTTACAGAATAACTTTATACTCTTGCCATCCTTGACCACTTTTTTTTTTTTTTTTAAATTGTACCCCATGTTGCCTCACAGCACTGCACTGAGTTTGCTCTTTTAGGGTGTCTAAATAGGATGGTATTCAGAAGCACGCAAAGACCAATTTTAGGTCAAGAATGCATTCAGTACTGCTTATTCATTATCTCTTTATTCGGGGAGAGTGTAGCTAATGTTCATAATTTTAACTGATTTTTAATCATGGGTCAGATATTTTTTATTTTTTTTTATTAATCACCCAGTGGAATACTTAAATCCCAAAACCAGCACACTCAATGCTCACCAGTGGAGTCATAATTACAGGAAAATGGATTCTTTAATTGACATGTCTCGTCCATGGAGCGTGCCGCTGCTTAGTCTCCTCTGGCAGCAGCTTTGCACCATTTTGTCCAAATCTAAAGCAATGCCAAGGGAAAGAATATTTCTAAGTGCATGTGATTGTGCTGAAGAAGCAATACTGCCCTCTTCCTCACATTATCTATTTCACATTCTGGATGGAAGTATGCCAAATAAAAATTACTAAGTAGCATTGGTTTTGTGTTTGCTGTAAAGGGAAACTTAATTCACTAAATTATTTTCATAATATAATCCATCATTTCTCTATATTTCCATCTCACTTCAAATGGAATCTGAATAAATTCCCAGAAGTTGCAGTTTCCTGAATATAAAAAGTTATGTTTATGTGCAGTATGCAGCTTCTTGTAGCCTCTCCCAACTGACAAAAATCCAAATGGTAATTTGACAAGCATGGATGTTTGAGGGCTAAGATAGAAGAGTCAGAGAAGCATAAGTTCTTTTCCTTTTGTAGGCTCATTCTCTCCATCTCCTAAGCAAACTTCAGATAATTACATAATTTTTAAAGATATCTTTGGTCTATTTGTAGTGTCAACTGGCCTGGTCTACAGGCTGTTTGAAGTACGTGTCCGTGTTCAGCTACAAAGACTGAGAGAAGGACGATGAAATTTTCTGCCTCTAACAGCAACTGAATTTAGTTGTTCTCAAGAGTATTTCAGCAGAAAATCTGTTCTGAAACAGTTCTCTGGTGACAGAATTAATGAGAGAAAATTGTGAGGTCTGACACTGCCCTAGTAAAGCCACCTGTAGGGCACGCTAGGGATGTATGGGCAGAGGTCTAGACAGCTGCCCACCACTGACTCAATGCTACCAACCAGTCATTTTTACACCATCAACTGACCATCAGAATAACTGGCTGCTGATCAGCAGGTAACATTTGTTTAGCACTGTGAACAGAACAGCCTTTTGCACCATAAACAGAACCTCAAGGAGCCGGCAGCTCCACTCACAGTGCTCTGATTTTTTCAAGGAAACTGTATATATATATAGGACTTCAAGTCTATGAGTCACACAATTTGTGACATGAAAAATTAATGATAACATAAAGGTGACTCAATCAAATGTGAGGCATTTTCCAAAAAGTGAAGTTTAACAAGTGCAATTAAAACCATCAAAAGACACAAAATTATTTCTCTACTCCCAGTGTATTATCTTATAATCATCTTAAAATTCAGAGTGAGCATTTTCTGCTATATATTTGTTGGTCTGATTGAGGGAATTCAGAAACAAACTACAGTGTGCCTCAATGACTATTATTCTCTTTCATCTCCCCTATTTTATTGCATGTGAGTGGCCTGATGAAATTAATACTTTGAAATAAGAAAAACCTCTCATGTTTTCAGGACTTTGTTATCCAATGTCAGATGTTGAACTGGTAAGATGGACACCAGATCGAAACTAAACATTGTTCCTCCCCTTGTAGAGAGGAATTCCTCTGAATTCTCACCAACTGCACTAATGTTTTGACAGCCACCTTCTTCAGGGAAGGAGGACACTGTTCAAAGCTCTGTACAGCTGTAACATAATAGAGAACTGAGGTATTTATTTGTATTTAAACATGACAGGCTACGTAAAGCCAAGCAGCATATTTCCATACCCAAAGACTTGTTTGGTTTGGTTGCCAAAGCCTGATCTTTAAAACTTTTGATGTCAATGAAAATTCTGTATAATGACTTTTGTTGGGGAACTTTTATTTTATCCCTTAAGGCAAATTGAACATGTTTACGCTTAAATATAAAGAGATACTGCAGACAGACTTTTATCAATACTTTGGATAGACTTCTACTGTCATAAGTGTTTCCACAAGGAGTCTGTAAAGATGCAGTAGAAGCCAACTCCTTATATACTCTTGCATCCACACCAATTATACAAGCATAAACATGGGGCACCTGGCCCTTTATGAGTCCTTCTGTCTCTATGGTTCCTTTTTCCAGACAATTTAACCCCTTCTGCAGTAGGGCCTTCCTGCCCTCTATGCCAGATCATTCCTCTGTCACAATTTACCATTACAATTTGAATTACCCTTTAATGTTCAATAGCCTTTACAAGAAATCTATCACCAATTAAAAACTGTTATTCATAGACATCACATAAACTGCCCCCAAGGTCTAATGATGCTTAGAATAAAATAAAACCGAGGACCCAAATAATGCTTTATGACTTTCAGAAGGATCAGTCTAGGCAGTACCCAAAATAAATGCCTGCAAAGAGGAAGAAAGTGACAAGTACATTCTCAGCATCCTGAATACTCAGCTCCTTGTTATTTTCTTCGACAGTTCCTGAATCTGGCAGACATTGGGCCTTCCTTATTCTGTTTTTTCTGGCATACAAAACACCGTAATCCCATTTCTAGTTGATATCAAGATGATCAGTTCTCTGTCAGCCCATCTCACAGAAGCATGCAGCACTCTGTATTTCTGTCTCTGTGCTACACCACCACTTCACACTGTTCCCTAGCCAGCACTGGCAGACACAAGCTAAACCTAGTTCATCGATTTGGCACATCCACATCTCTGTTTTTTTCTTTCAGTCACATTACTATTTTGGAGCAAATATATCACGTATATATCTAGCTATGCTCTGTTTTTGGTCATTGTTAATTCTGGATACTTTTTTGATTTTTGTATACTGAATTTGCAACATGAACTTATAAAACTTGAATGAAGAATAAAGTATGTAATATATGCACATAGACAAACTCAGAACACACAAGCACAATGCTTGTTTACTATTGAAAGTCTTCTACAATGTTAGTTATTTTAAAGAGGCAAACCTATTTCATAGATAAATATAAATCATGTGGTTAAAGCAAAGTTGATACATTCTGTTATGAATGTCAAATGTCAATGTTGTGATTAATATTTCTAGAAAATAATTACTTTTTTGACAAAAGTATGGGCCTACTATTAGTGGAATTCAAACAGAAATCTAATATTATTGTTACTATGAAGACTGTAAAATCTTAGTGTGTATGGATGCAGACAATGAAGAAGTTCTTGAAAAGAAATTATTAGAAACAGAAAAAATAAACAAAGGAATCATAATTCTGTAAATATCTTTAGGCTCTAGAATAAAAAGAAAGATCAATGATGATTGTGTTTTTGCTCCCTGCAAATCCTACTGCAAGACCTACTAAAAAAAAATTAAAAAGTGAACAAAACCTAAAACTTCAGCCCAATCAATGTTGATTAGATTTAGAGTTTAACTGCAATTTTTATAGTTTTGATCTAAGCATTTTCTCCTAGATTATATTCTGGACATATCTATACAATAAGAGTTGCTTTAATCTCATTTCCTGACAGGCTGACTAATACCATGCAATGCAATTTAGCTTTTACAAAGCCAAATATTTCTTCTCTTGCTCATTTATAGCAAAATTCACTTGGTTTCAAGTGAATGTCATTGCATAGCAATTCCCCACCAGCAGGCCTCAAGTTGTGAATTTTCTGATCAAATTCTACTGATGATAATTTACACCCTATTAGATCTTTCATGCTCCAGTAAACAATAAAGTTATAAAATATATGTTTACAGTCAGTGTCTACACACATCTTTGCTGAGCCTTCCAGGAATTGTGTTTCCAAAGAATATTACCCTATCCAGAAAAAAAGCCTGCTGGTAAACAGGGTTGGAGAAGCAATTCCTGCTGCTAGGACATCACATTACTCTTGTGGCATTACCTGGTTAAAAAGATGAGTGATGCATGGAGTTTACTGACATTTTGCATAATTTACACCTGAGGGTTGCAAAATGCTGAAGATGGCAATTACCTGCAATTTAGAACCAGGTGGATCCTGATGAAATGTTCTAGTGCTTCTTCCTGATCAGCAAAGGGGGCTTGGCATGACATCAAAATTCTGCTATGCCTGGCCTTGCAGATTAGACTGTTTCCCGTTAATGTTACATTAAAGACAAAACAAACAAAAAACCAAACCTCAAAAACATATCCTGTTTGCATCTAGAGTAGTATTACTGGAGGGACTCTGAAATAGTGACATGCATTTTAACATTAATATTGAATTGAATCAGAGAATTTTATAAGCAACATGGGACTTCAGTGTATTGTAAAGATCTGTTCAATAATACACTAATAAAGAAGAAAAAATAACAAAATACAAAAGTCTTAGTGATTCAAATAAGATCAGGTCTGAAAAGATGTATAAGAAATTAAGTTACTTAATATTCACTAAATTTATGCACATGCAGTTAATATATTCATTGCTTTATAAAGATTAGGAGGATTGCCTGGTAGCAACCAAGGTTAAATCTAGTCCTTCTCCATCACTCCTAAGCCATCGTCTGCCAAAGAGAACTCTTGAACTCAATGGTACATACATTTAAGCATATTTAATTACTACTAGCCATCATAATTAGCTTATATCTTCTTGTTTAATTTTAACTTCAAATAATTAAAATGGAAATCATGTAATACTAAGTGGTGGGGAGGCCAGTTACTCCACCACACTTCTCTCATTGCAGTTCCATCATGCCCTTAGTTTATCAATTGCAGCCCCAGCTTCTGGTTCTTGATAAAATGTACAGGCAGCCCAATCTTTCACAACAGCTCTCTCATACCCTTGTCACCACACACCACCTGCTCTTTCAGAGCTCTGCATGTGCTGAACCCATACTGCCATATGAATGCAGAGCTCTGTCTATGGTGGTGAATACAGACCCTGACCTTCCATCTCCTACAGATGATTTCAGCCAGACAGAATTACTGTGAAGTTACATACCAATTTTCCAAAGAGAAAAATCCGATGACGTCTAAATTGCTCTCTATATGCTGTAGGGATCCCCTACACAGGTGAGGAAACTTAATTGATCAGAACATTTTTATTATTGAAAGAGCAGGTTAAGGATCTAATATATTATCAGTATTGCATATAAACCTGAAAGACAGTTCAGGTGCTTGTCAATGTTAACACACTACAAATATGAATAAACATAAGACTGTTGGGATGAGATATCATTTTAAATTTAGGTCTCAACCATGCTGATGTAATATGTGTCTATGCATGAAAGATGATGAACAAATCCTGTGGGTGTAATACTGCTAACCACAGATGGCTTAGGAGGCTGAAACCAGTCTGACTGAAATGACCCATCCTCATAAGGCAATTTAGTAAGAAAATCCAGAGCTAAAAGGTGATTTAATTTTTCCTCAAAAAAAAAAAAAAAATAAGAGTTTATTACTAATTAATTACATCAAACTTTTACAAAGAAAACCAAAGTTCAAAGACAGCAAGTGGAAACTGCATCATTTGGAGGCACTGTCAAAAAACTTCAGACAATTATAGAAAGACCAACAAGATTAAAAAAATGGTCTAATAGACATGATTCTTTCACCACTGAGTTTTACAGTAGGATTGCAAGCAAGATAAAGTCTGACATAGAGTTACTTCGTAATGCTATTTCTGCATGAAGGACAGGAAGAACAATATTACACTCTATGTCAGCAAAAACAACTTGCTATATGAATAGTGGTGCATATTTTAAATATTCTGCCTTATATATTTCCAATCAAAATTCTCCAAGTGTTTTCACATGTATCTAGACCATATCAAGGCAAAAGTTCCTCTGCTCATTTAGACAAGTACTTGACTTCCCCTTGGATAATGCATTCCTGTTGCTATTCCAAGAAAATCATTATATGAAGCCAAGAACAATGGGAGCTTGTTGAGTATCCAAGGCTTCCACGAAACATAGTTGGACTTGGGAAGAGAGGAGCAGATGTAGACCCTACTGAATGTAATTTTTCCCTCATTGTCTTTGTTGAATATCCAGAAGGAAAGGAAACTGAAATGGAGAAGATGGGAACAATTTGCTCAGCATTACAAAGACAATATATAAGAAGAGTGTGAGTAAAAGCAATATCTTGGGTTTAACCTTGTTTGAATTACAAAATTCCCCCTCCTTTTTTTTTTTTTTTTTTTTTTCTTTAGTGGCTTTACAGTATTCCAGCTTTAATGTTCTTTAGGTTATGATTTATTTTATAATATCAGTCAAAGAAAGAAAAAGTCAATGTATCTTTTTTTTTTTTTTTTTTTTTTTATTGCTTTTGTAGCAACAACCAATTAGAAATGAAATATGCCAAATAGTTTAAACCCCCAAAATGCTACTTAGATCAACAGACATGCTGATTTAGGGCTGTTGAAGACCTCATCAGAATATTTTTTGGATGCAAACAATATGCTTTTAATCAAAGCAACAGTGTTTGTTATAAAATTAAGTTATTGTAGGTGACCAGGAATTAGTCACCTGCATCAGAAAAAAAAAATATTTTTTCTCTCTTATTAAAGAAAATCTAATTACTTCCTTCCCTAAACCATTTTCCTATTTTTCCATTCTCCCCAAAATACAGAAAAATCACAAGGTTTGGATTTCGTTTGTTTGCTTGTTTGCTTGAAGTCTTTAAATATTTTTCTGAGCTCAGAAAGTCAGCTTCCAGCTGATTCCTTTTTCTTTGCACCCTTCCTTGCTTTGGCCAAGTGTGGAGTGGATGAAAAGCAAACCTGTCTGGTCAGCTGGAGTGACTGCCTAGGCATCTGTTGAAAGCTGTCTTGGGATTGTATTTCTTACTATCCAAAAACAAAGCCACCTGGTCCTCATGTAACTGCAACTGTGAGACGTCTGTAATTCTTATGGCATCAAAATAAGCTAATATTGTTCCTCTTATTCCTATGAACAATTTAGTTGGTGACATTGTCTCTCTTTGAGTACTGTGTGCAATTTTGGGCACCACAATATAAAAAAACCACATCAAACTGTTGGAAAGCATCCAAAGGAGAGCCACAGGGATGGTAAAGGGTCTAGAAGGGATGATTTATGAGGCTCGGCTAAAGTCACTTGGATTATTCAGCTTGGAGAAGAGGAGGCTGAGGGGTGGCCTCATTGCAGTCTACAGCTTCCTCACAAGGGAAGGAGTTGAGGCAGGTACTAATCTCTCTTCACTCCTGTGACCAGTGACAGGACTCAGGGAAACAGCAAGAAGCTGAATCAGGGAACATTTAGACTAGATATCAGGAAAAGGTTTTTCATCCCTGAGAGCAGTCAAGCACTGGAACAAGTTCCTGAGAACAAGCTCCCCAGGGAAGTGGTCACAACACCAAGCCTGCCTGAGTTCAAAAAGCATTTGGATGATGCTCTCAGGCAAATGGTGTGATTCTTGAGGTGCCCTACACAGGGACAGGAGCTGGGACTCAATGGTCCTGCTGGGTCTCTTCCAACTCAACATATCCTATGATTCTATGTTTCTATGTTACAGTACAAAACCTGTGTGTACTTTAAAACACAGAAAACCTTAAAAGTTATTAATATAACAATAAAGAAATATTTACAATGGCTAGATGGCTAGATCAGACACCAACTTTTTCAGTGCTGAAAAATGTATATAGATTTAAAATGACATGTCACATATTCAAAAAATAATTTGTTTTTAAGACATTTCATTCATTGAGTGTTGAAATAGAACTTTGAGTAAAAAAAAAAAAAAAAAAAGTATGAGCAAATTATGATGCACTGACCAGCACTCTGAATGATGGGTGAACTAAAAAAATAAAAATATATTTGATCATATCTCAGGTTTTAGATGCAATATTAATTTCTCCAAAAAGAAATTCTTCTTTGAGAAGAATAAGAACAAAACTTCAGAATGAACTGTAGAGGTAATATTGAAATAAAATATGACTTACTCATCAGGGTGATAATGATCTTTTTCCTTGGAAGCTGCACAAAAGTCTGTACCCAATTAAGCCATTCTGAGGTCTTTTCAATAAAGGTTCATTATCTTTGGAAATGCTTTTATACAGAGATAACTGATTACATGATAGAAATTTATCTTGATCAAATTTTCACCAGCATGGTTACATTTATTATCAGAAATACTGTGTATTAGAAATGACAGGGTAACTTTTTGTCCTGAGGATGAGAGAAGTCTGGCAGGTGGTGACTGGAGCTGGAAAGTAGAGACAATGAGGTGGTCATTACTGCAGAAGTGGCAATGTAATGCATTTCTACATGATTTGCTCAATTACTCCAGATGTCCAAATTTTATAGGCTTCTGAGTGTTACCTACAATCTCTTAACTTACTTCCTGCAGTCTGAACTGAAGTGACAGAAAGGTCAGAGTAGCACTGATACACTCGTTCATGCTCTCCAGGACCCCTGAAATTTCTTAACCTGCCTAACTGTAATTTCACTCAGTGAAGAGAGCTCCTTGATATTTCACTCGTCACCAGGAACGTGATATAGATAATGTTTGAGTGTTGTGTTTTGTTTCTTTTTTTTCTAATAGATTGATTTAGATACACATTATGATAACCCATCTATTTTTCAATGGAATATAATGGATTCATTTATGACTTCAGGTAAATAGTAACAAGCGGAATTTCAAGAAATCTGATCGTTTCATGGCTACTAAGCCACAATAATATAGAAACTAGTTTTGCAGCTAAAATAGATAAGGTGACAAGAGATTTAGTAATAAATGTTTGTAAATATCAACAAACAAGAGTGAATCAGAAGATGATAATTTAGTGTTTTAAATATACATTAATTCCATGACACACTATATAGTAAAATAATATGCTAATTTATTGCATGCAATATAGCAATCCTATACTATCTATGATACACACACTGTAGTACAGTATTCATATTATAATATTTCAAGATACTTAAGATAAAATTCTTCAGATACTTCAGTGTTTCCTTGTGAATATCCCTAAATAGTTAGGAAATGCAGTCAGCTTTTCTTATACACTGAAACTGGTTTGTCTACATACATTTTTAAAAGTGCAGTTGAAATACATTGACTAACTATCCAATACCATTGCTGCAGTTGTAGGTGTTTGGTTACCATGTCTTCACCTCACTTGAGGAAAGCAAATGCTGCTCTGAATCACCTTTGTGATGCCACATAATGGTCCTGATCCAAAACCTCCATCAGCTGAAGTCATACCCAGGTCATACTGACCCAACATACCTAAATGAAACTGTTGGCAAAGAGAATCCCAGTTTATTATAGGTTTTTTTTGTTTGATTGGTTTGGTTGGTTTGAATTTGGTGTGTTTCATTTTTTTTCTTGCTTTGGGCTTTTTGTTTTTATTGCTTTGTTTTTTATTTGTTGTTTGTTTTTTTTTTACTAGTCTCCTTTGTCAATATACATTTTTGTTTAAATATGTTTCATTTCCCATTTTTTAACATTTATTTTTATAATTGTTTTCAGGGGGCTTGGTAGGGGACTCAGAGATGTTATGTTCAGTAAATGATCTCTTCAAGACATTGTATCTTCTTTATAACCATATTGGTCATTTCTTGTCATTTTATAGTAATGTTCTTTCTTAGTTTAATGATAGTTTTCACAGTAATTTTTCAATTCAGACTCCACTAGATATGTTTATCCCTTTAGAATAAGTACTAATTATTTCACTGATATAATTCCACTTGTTCTATCTATGGACACACTATATAAATTAAACTACTCATTGCTTTTGAAAAAAAAAAAAACAACCAAAGTTATTAATGTGTTCATTTCTGAGTTGTTGTTTATTTCCCTTCATTATAAATGATTTATGTGATTCATTAGATTGTGGTAATTATCATTTTAGATTCTTAACTTTGTTATTTATGCAAGCTTAGCTGGGGTTGATGAAGTACACTGCTATTTACAAGTCAGGTTTGATAAGTAGTAGATGCAGGATAATGAAGCCAGTCAAATTATCTTTAAAAGGACAGTAAAATGTGTTGCACTTTGTACCTGGATAAACCCTAGCCTGATGTTATCAGACAATTAAATTGCCCCTTAAAAGGAAAAAGCTCTTGAATCCTTTATTGTATTATTTCTAGAAGAAGCAAAAGTAAAAAAAAAAAAAAAAGAGAGAGAGAAGAGCTGTGCTAACAACACATTGTCATTAGTCAAAGAAGAGATTGCCCAGTTTAGCCTATTAGTACAGAAAGGTAACATGTGGTGCATTACCAAACTAAGCAACGATTTGATCAGCTCTCTGCTTTTCCCCTAACTCATTCAGCCCCTTTTCCCTCCCCTGCCTTCTCCTTGGCTGTGTTGTTCCAGCCAAGGCCACCAGTCCACACGTGAGCCTATAGTCCAACCCAATTAGTCCAATGTGATACCCTTCCTCGATTTCCAAAGATTTCAGCATGCCAATACAAAACTGTCATTTCTGTACATCTGTGCCTGTATCAGCTCTTTTCAATGATGAAGTTAAATATTTTTTTCTCATTGCACCATCTAACTCTGTCCTGTAATCCCTTATCAGGGCTTATGGTTTGAATTATCTCTTCTGTTCTTCCTTTGCTTATTCCAAAACACTGATTATTAGTTCTATCCAAAAATGTTAGTGACTAATTTCAAACATCAGACCAAAAAATAACCAACCAGGAAACAAATTTTGTAGTCTTATGTGTGGTCAGAAAGGAATTTATATAGTCTTAAAATGAAATAAAAAATGTAGCTCAGATTTGGAATCAGTAAAGTAGAACAGTTTCTACCATTGTAAGTGTAAGTTTTGTAGCTAAAACAGGTTTGGGGAAGGAAAAAAATCTTTATCTTAAAAACTACCTTAGGAAGCCAGAGGCAGATTCTAATGAGAAGATTTTGAAGTAGAAAATTTATTTCCATTGGAATTTCAGAATTATTTATGAATTTATTTTTAAAAGCTTCAAGTGAATATCAAATAGCAACCACAGTGGTTTTATGCCAGGAAAAGGGGCATTTTTACAGCCTAGTATGTTATAGTGGAGATATTTTTTAAATTAATGTGAGTCAAACTAATCAGTAGGGAAGTTAAATTCTTATAAAGGCAATTTGGCAAAGAGTTTACAGCCCTGGCAGCAGGGAAGAGAAAAAGCAATTTTTTGTCTTCCACTTAATTGTCTTGAGTTACAGTCTGAGTGTAGCTGACATTTATTGTTTTGCAGGCAGGAAATGCATTATATTTATCATTATTGTTTAGATTTAAACCTACAGCTGACACTAAGAACACTACCTGAGGGACTGTGAAAACAGACAATATTATAAAACATTCAAGGTATTAATGTTAGAACATGTTAGACATAATTATGAAGAGATTTTTTTAAGATGTCAGTGAAAGAAAACCTTATATGTAGCAGATTTAAGCCTTTTTACTGTGCAGATATATTCTTGTATCTCACTTCTTATATTGCCCCCTAATTTTGTCTTGTCTTTGTGAAGGGCCTGAGATCTTAGAGCCAAGATGTGCACTGCATCTTCCACAGTTTCCCAAGTCACATTGTGTTAGGCAAACAGCAGTATTTCCCATTTACCCTATGGGTTGTTCAGTTTCCCTCACAGTGAATGAGACCTAAGCAAAATCAAATTACCTTGCATCCTTGGAGTCAGTTGTAATCTGCTTGTATATATATATATGTCAAAACGTGTGTCAGCATTACTTTGCCTCACAAAGTACATGGGTACATCAAAAAGTGGAGCTATGAAGGGCAGTGACACATCTGTGGCTCTATGGAGCCCCACATATGGCAGGATAAGCCTTGTTCAGGGTGCCAAAAGGCTGCAAGCTGCTCATCTGTAGACCTTTTATTTGCCTTGATATTCCTGTGCTTACCTTTGTCACTGTCCTGGCTGTGTATAAGACAGGCAGTTCTGTGACTGTAAGAGTTTGTAGCACAAATATTAGTAGTGATTAACAAATGGTTCAGAAACTTTCAGCAGAAACCACCACCATCTATTGGTGGTGGTGTCTAAAAAGAGGGGAGAGACATCATTCCCTGTTTGAGATGGTGGGGTGAAAGGATTGCTTTTATTTTATACTGAACAAGGGACACCAAGCTGTAATAGGAGAGTGATAACACATTCTGATTATTGAATCAATCTACTCTGGAAATTAAGCAGTTACATTTCTGTTTCTGATTTTTGGTATCCTTTTAATAGTGAAGAGGTAATTAACAGTTACAGCAGGGGACATTTCACAGGCTGGTATATTTGGATATTTTTCTCTTTTCAAGAAGAGTCAGTATATATCCTCCAAAACTCTGTATTGGTAACAACATTAATTTATGCTGAAAAGAACAATCAACATTTCATTTTGCTGAATTTAAAGACCTTTGTATGATATAAGTTACCATATGTACAAAAGAGATCTGCTAGATTTGGGAAAAAATATCTTCAAGGATTTCTGAAATCTGAGCATATTTTACTTTCCATATGTGTTAAATGGGGACTGGGAAAAATCATGCACAGGTGAAGACCTTAAGTCATACCAAAATAACACAGAGCCAGAGAAGACATAACTCATAAGAGGTAGACCTCTCTCTGCATTGGTTATTCTCCTGTTAAAATACGGATGTAATTGAAGACAAATTGCTAGTGGTAAGGAGTTGATCAGAACTGACCAGTGACCAGAAGTATGCTGAGACTGAAAAAAGAGTTACAGGATGAGAGCAGCTTTTATAATGGGCTGTGGGCAGGAAGTCTGAGCAGCATGGAATAAACATGAGAGGATAGCAGCAGTATCCACAGGTAGACATATATTTTTACAAACAGATGCAACTGTATCCTGCTCATGCTCCAGGAATATGTGAAATTGATCTGCTTATACTTTGAAGAACCTACAAGTCATTTATCTGTATGGCAATATGCCTGACTCAGCAGCAGTGTTGAGGGGCAAAAAGTACAAACTTTAGTTTATCAGTGCATTTTTACACTTACACATATCTGCATAGCTGACCATTGACCTGGAGCACAGGCAGAACTAACCTGGTTTCCTGGAAAAAGCTTTGTAAACATTGTTTGTAAAACTCATTCTGAGAGAAATCTGAAAGATACCTAGCCATTTGCCTCTCATTCACAAAATTAGGACATATATTTGTGATAGTTTTGAAAGGGCTACACAAAGTATTCTTTTTTCCAGATTTGAAAAAAAAAAAATAATAAAAAAATGGAGCAAACTACTTTTTTCATACTGTAGTCAAAGGCTTGAGTGAAAAAAGGGCTTCATAATGTGCATAGTCTTTAAATACACAGTCAGAGGCAAAAGAGAACGAAGGAGCTGCACTTTTAAAGCAGTACGAAAAAAATGGTATCTAGAGAAGTGAAGATAAGTTCTAGGAAGTCCAAGCAAGTTCAAGCATTTTTTTTTTTTCCTAGATGCACCAAGTCTCATTAATCCTCAAAACAGGAGGACTGTTGTTTAAAAAGGGCTATTGCTGCCTATAGAATCTTCAGCTAATATTTTTCAAAGGCTAGAAGATACGCACCTAAGAAAAGATGAATAATTTTCTTAGTTAAATTCTCTAAATTCTCTTCTGGTAAACTGGCCTCTACATCAGTTACAGAGTCTGTGGATTATGCTCTAGATTTTTAATGATTTTTTTCATTTTTTTTGAGTTATGCACTAGATAGATACAGGGGGATAATCTGTATTCTTTATTTCCTGATAGAAAATCCATTGAAAAATAAAGACTGCTATTCTATTACTCTCCATTCTTGTATGTCCCTGTCTGTAAAAAGGGGGAAATTCTCATCCTGCATAAACAAGCTCTGAATAAAAGTTAGCAACTATGATACACTATTACAATAACAATATGCTGTGATCAAACCAAATCAAATCAAAGCAGTTCTGTAAAGGTAAAACTTAAGATTACCTCTTGAGCAAGGAGAGAAAAATGTGATTATGAATATTCTATGATTATGTGAGCATGTTCCCCATTAACTAATGCATCACATGAAGAAGGGCTCAGAAACTAAGTATTACACTACAGCCAGACACTATACAATATTTTTTTATTTTTTATTTTTTTAATGACAACTCCTGCAGATAAGCTACTTCAAAATATTGATAGAGAGTAGCAAGAGTGACAGTAGAGGAAAAAATTAAGTATGGCATTTTTCAGACATGATGAGAGATATTGCTAAAGCTAAGTGAGTATCAAAGAATGGTCAGTTGACTGATATTTTTACTGTAACACTGACACCTTAACTCTGACCTTTATATATTTTCTGTGCCTCCTGGAAATTCCAGTTACTTACACAAACTGAGAGATTAATGACTAATTTTTGGTCATGACTGATTATTGAATCTTGAAGGACTACACCCTGAATGTATTATATGTAACAAAGAGTTTTGCTCTGTCTTTGGGTTTATTTTTCATTGTTACAAGCTCCTTATTGGAAGTGAACCTGGAACTAATTGGCACTCTCCGTTCTGAAATTTATTCTTCCCATTTAATCCCATTTAGTCATCTCACATGACCCTTAACTTGAAAGTATTTCACCTCAGTGACAAAGTTCTTTGGATAAGCAGGAATTTTTGTTCAACATGGGAGGCCTCTTTCCTTTATTAATTGCATGGATCCATGCTATGGGATTTCCATTACATAACCAGAATAAGCTTTTTGCATGCTTCCTATTCTAAAAGTTCAAATAACCAAAATAAGCCGGCAAAATCTTTTTTTAGTGAAATGGTTGTTAGGCACCTGTCCCACAAACATGCTTGAATGTGTTTTATTGCTTTTACTTTTTAAGTCTTTTTAGCTTTAGCAGTTCCTGATTGATTTTATGACCTGCAGTAATACAGGATAAAACTGTTGAGTTGAATTTAGTGTTTGACCTTATGCCCTATCTTTCTGTGTATTGTAAAACTGTTAACTGCATGAAAACCAGAAGAGTTTTTTTGTCTCTTTGTTTGTAACTTCATTTACAAAAACATTGAGTAAATACTTTCTAGGTCACTTTTATCAGACCTTTTATCAATTTATAGCTTCATTCTACTCAAGAAATAAGCAAAAACAACAACGAAACCAAATGAAACCAAAACCCAAAAAAGAAAAGAAAACCTGAATTCCTGCATCACCAATGAGGGTGATCATGCTTCGAAGTCTGTCATGAAGATATGTAAACGCCCTGAACAGGGATTCAATCTGCATCAATAAATCATGAGAATAAGAAAAACTGGACAATATAAAATCAGATATCAGAGTTTGCTCAATCAACATTTTTGAAAATTACTCAAGGGAGAGAGACATTTCAAGAACACATTCTGATATTAGAGAATATTATTTTTAAATTATACATTAATCTTAAATTAACGTTCATAATTCAGTGAGAGCTTATATCATGGATAAAATAAATGTTTCTTAGTCAACTAGGAAGTATTGGCTTCCTAGCCAGCAAGAAAAGGTGCTTTTTCTCACTAAGAAGGATGGGCTGGTGGACAGCATGAAGCTTTAGGGCAGCCTTGGCTGCAGTGACCATGAAATGCTGGAATTCAGGATCCTTAGGGCAAAACGAGGTTGCCCAGCAATGTCACTGCACTAGACTTCAGCAGAGGAGACCTTGACCTCTTCAGGGATCTGCTTGGAAGGGTACCTTGAGATAAAGCCCTGGAGGGGAGAAGAGGGCAAGTGAGCTGGTCAGTATTCAAGGAACACCTCCTCCAAGTCCTGGAGCAATGCATCTCAACAAAGAGGAAGGCAGGCAAGAATTTCAGAAGGCTTACATGGATAAACAAGGAGCTCCTGGACACATTTAAATGTAAAAACAAAGACTACAGAGGGTGGAAGCAAGGACTGGTGGGCTAGGAGGAGTACAAAGAAGTTATGTGAGCAGCCAGGGATCAGGTTAAGAAAGCTGAAGCCCAGACAGAATTAAATCTGACTGCCGTAACAAGAAAAGCTTCTACAGCTATATGGAAGGAAGATATTAGTTTACCCCATACTACAGCCAGATTAGAATAATAGAATCATAGATGAATTGAGGTTGGAAGGGACCTTAAAGATCATCAAGTTCCAACCCCCTGCCATGAGCAGGGAACCCTACCACTAGACTGGGTTGTACAAAACCTCATCCAACCTGGCCTTAAAAACCTCCAGGAATGGGGTATCTAACAGCCTTCCTGGGCAACCCATTCCAGTTCCTCACCACTCTTATAGTGAAGAATTACTTCCTGATATCTAACCTAAATCTTCCCTCTCCCAGTCTAAACTGATTACCCCTTGTTCTATCACTATCTTCTCTGAAGAAAAGTCCCTCCCCAGCTTTTCAGTAGGCCCCCTTCAAGTACTGGAAGGCCACTATAATAATGTCTCCCCTGAGCCTTCTCTTCTCTGGGGTGAACAGCTCCAATTTTCTTAGCCTGTCTTCATAGCAGAGGTGCTTAGCATACTTGAATTCAGCCCTTTTGAACCTTCCTGTTTAACACAGGAGTTTTAAAATAAATCTGTTAGAAACTATCACTTGGTACACATGTGCAGACACAGACACACACATATACGTCCATACTTCAGAGGACCGGTTCCTTATGAACATTTTTAGTAAACGTATGAAATGACACTATTTTGTTCCTGAGCTTTGCTTCATGCTCAGATGAACTTCATTTTTTCCTTCTTAATGAGTTGCATGACTTACCTTGTTGTAAAAATAAAAAACCCTGGGTAAAATTATATGATGAGCTGTAGCCATTTTTGGTAATCCAGTGTGGAGCCAGAAACACAGCTGCTTATTAAGTGCTGGGTTTGTGGGGTTTTTTTGGAGGGTTCTTTGCTTTGTTGTTTTTTTGGTTTTGTTTTTTCCCCAGTTTTTGCACTCTGAGTTTCTGAGTTAAGTAGAATTTCAAAGATAATTTGATAAACTTGGGGACCAATACAGACTTCCAAGCTCTCACGAGGTAGATTAACATTTAGGAGTTGTTCTGAAGATCAGCCTAAAAATGTATATACTGATATACTGCATCTAGAAGACGTAGGTAATAAGTCTGCATCCAAAAATCAGCACAGCTCTAGAACTTCAGCATCTGTATTAGAGAAAACAAGCAAACAAACCAACAAATAAATCTTAAGAAAAGTGTCTCCTAAATAAATTACAATTCTGTCTTAAGAAACAAGCAAACCAAAACTTGCTATTTTTTTCAAAAGGGAGAAAATATAAATATATATGTCCCTAGAAGAGTAGAGCTTTGATCCCATAAAATTCAGCATTGCTGAACAACCAAGCCCTGGTTCTTGCTGAAATGTGAAAACACAGATTGTTTTAATGTTAGATTTGAAACATTTCGTCTTAATAAGTTCTCAGTAGAAACTTGGTAGAACGTTAAAAGAAAAATATTTATTATCTTAGGAACTCTTAAAAAATACTCATACTCAACTTTGACCCCAAACTTCAGTAGTCCTCACTATAACTCATGTTGTAAATTCTCATAATGAAAACTTTCATAGTTTTACTGTATGAAGAATTGAGGAAAGGTAAAAAGACAGGAAACCTTATCTAACTCAGTGACTGAAAAAATGTATCAAAGTGAGAGCTAACGATACATTTATCCACTTTCCCCTTGAGAGCAGTCACATTTCCTGTGGACATGAAATGCTGGACCTCGAGCAGCTGTGCCTCTGAATAACTGGTGAGCTCTCTATCAGGGTGAATATCACAGTTCGTGTTCACTTTTGCTGTTTCTATGGTTACATATTAATTCAGTGGTTGGAAAGGCAACCTTTGGTATATATTTTGATGGAATTGAGAACATATGTGAAAGTTGGATATCTTGAGGGACAACTATTTTTCTACGCATGGACTGAACATCATTGAACAGATTTCAAAATTATGATTTATTAAGTGATGCTACTAAGCATCTATCTCATTAAAAAAAAATGCAATTATTGCATCTGTTTAGGAATAAAGTTCATGTAGAAGTAGACAACCCATCCCTGCACCTTGGGGAATTACTTTTAAAAGAATTCTTAATGCCTGAAGAAAACAATAAAGATAATGAGAGGATTGTAGCTTCTACATGATATACAAATATGTAATGTGTGTTATTTGATTAAATCTCAGAGACCAGAATTTTAGTAGTGTTCTTTATTAAAGTGTATTTTTGGGTAAAATCATGCTTATTTTAAACTTTGCTTTCTGCATGACATTAAAGAAATAAAAGGTTTAACTCCTTATAAATATGCTTATTGAAATTTGACTCAAAAAGCAGAGATTTATACCATGACTTCCAAAACCTTTACATTAAAACTCCACATGACTTATATTGAAATGGTACTGACTATGGTACAGAAATGATGGAAAAAAAAATTTATTTAACAGCTAGTGAAAATAAACCAGAAATTATCTTAGTGTTAGTTTCCCCTCATATAAACAGCCTCTAAGCAAGATCCACATATTGCCTACCATAACTAAACAAGCAAAAGTGTCTGCCATTATGATCTGCAGCAGCAATAATGTTTCTGTCCTTCTGGATATTCTTTAGTAGGAATAGATAATAAATTTCATGGTATCAAAATATATAATCAATTCTTACTGCAGCCTAGAGAGAAAAATCTTCACAGAGAGTATTTCTGATCATTAACAGTTCTGTCAAGTGCTGATGGTACATCTAGTGACTGATAGATGCTGATGCTCTACCTGTAGAGTCTGAGGAAATATGGAAAATTTCATTTGGAAAATAATAGAACTAGCAGAGAAAATGGTATTCTCAGCGAATATACCTATATATACAAAGGAAGCATTTAATCAGATATAGATGTCACTTTTAAATGTTGTTAATATGCAACAAATCCATCTCCTTATCTTTAAGACCAAGATTACGTGGTAAATATCTGCATAAAGGGTCCTGTAGATCCAGAGCACTAGACAACAGGAGACAGTCGAGGAAACTTCAGTCTTCTGCTTCAGAACACCTTGGCAACTGGTACACAAAGTCTGGATTAGTACAACAGAAACTCTTCTCATTGATCCAGTTGTAAGATAAAAGAGGGACCAGAGAGAGACTATAAAGCAGGGAATTACAGGCTACACTTTAAAAAGTTTGATTAAGATATCACAATATCTTATACGTAAAGAAAAAAAAAAAAAAAAGGAAGAAAGGACATGTATGAACAATCATATATGGTTTAAAAATACATGCTATATCCAGGTTTAATACAAAATGTGATACATGATAAAGATGCCAGACTTTTTGCAGCCTTATCAAAACTGTCTGCCTTGAGTTGAACTGGTATTCATACAGTGTAAGGTAGATGAATAGAAAGACAGAAAGATATGACTTGAAAAGTCATTTAGGAGCTACAGTGTGATCGCTAGAGTGCATTAACTTAATACTTTGGAGTCAGAGAAGGGTTGTGTAAGTGTTAAGTAAATAGGTAGTCTCTTATCTCATATATAAGTGACAGTGATTAATAGTTACCATGAAGAAACAGAATGATGCCCTGCATCTCTCCCATGTAACTTCCTATGGCAAATGTATGTCTTCCTGAGCTTTCTTAGAAACTACTAGCCAGCATGCCCAAACCTTGCCTGTATGTATGTGCCTAGCACTCTGTGCTTACCATATGGTTAATGCAGCCTGTTCATTTTACAGGTTTTCCAGGCCGTGTACTTAGATTTAATGCAAGAAGTGATAGAAGAAAGAAATACATTTCTTTACTGCATCAAAGTGCATGCTGTGAATTGAATTAGTCTTGAAGCTGTTGTGCAGATGAAGGTGGGGAGAAGAGGATTCAGTAAAAGAGACAGAGAAAGAGAGATGTGAAATAAATAAAATAAAATTAAAAAAAACAACAAAAAAAACCAAACCAAAACAAAACAAAACCCTAACTTAGTGGCTATGGCAGGACTGCTAGAGTGCATTTCTGAAATGGCTTAGAAAAAGTAGTCTTGTATTCCTGCCTGTGAAGCTGCTCATTCTAAAGAAGGAGGAGCGAAAAGTGGCAGCATGGCCAAAGTGAAATGTGTTTTAAACTGTAGCACAGCTAGAAACAGAGAAACTACTCTTTCTTTTATCTGGATGGAAAAGAGAAACCCTTATCTAAACAATGTTGAATAAAATCCCTAGTTTTCTGTGGCTCTTGTTTCTCTATGGACAGAACAAAGTAGACAAGTGACTAAATTTCAGTAAGACAAAACCTGAATTACTTATCAATGTTAGGCAATCAGGATTCCATCAGTAATTTATGGCGGCATAAAACTTAGATGGATTGATTTTTATAATAAGCTTTTTTTTTTCTTTCCCCCTCTTAACCTTAATAGAGGATTTGATTGATTAATTTTAGAAGACCATAGTTGTACAGGCCTAACCAGAATACGCTTTAGGAAATCCCTTGGTGAGAAGTAATTTAAACAGAAACTAGTCTTCCTAAATACAAAAGCCAGACTCCAACACTGAAGTCAGGCCATGGCTCAAGTCTTTAAAATCCATGAGGAATCTGAGTTATTCTCCTATAAAGATAATTTCCCATTTACTCTATTCTAGTCATATCAGATCTCAGAACAGAATAATAATAAAAAGTATAAAAAAGCCTAAGTTTTCACAGGCAGAGATCCCAGTGAGCAGACCTGGTGTGGCAGAAGAAAATAATATTATTGAATAATATCTCCAGTGACTATTCGTAGTTTGTTTGAGAGTAAAGCCTATGAAAAATGTATTTTCATTCAGAGTGATTTGCAAAATGCAGTTAGACAAATAGAAGTAATATTTAATTGAAGGTATTTTCACCTAGAAGATGAATGAAGTATATATATATTAAAAAAAAAGGACAAAGGAAAAAGCTCTAAAAATTCATTCTCCATTTTTGTTTGTAAGTAGGTAAAAAACATTCAGAGTTATGTAAACAGTATCAGGGGTTTTAACTATTGAAGTTTCAGTAGCAGTAAAAACAATGATTATTAAGGTTATCGAGCTACATAAAATAGCAACACTTTGCAAACCAAATTATTTTTACAAGCCAGATTTTGCCTGGGTAAATAATTAATCACAAATAGTAATACTGTACATTCATTCTAGTTTTTCATGAAATAACTATTCACTAAAACATTATCACTTACTCTGACGACTGCTGTAATTACTATGGTTTCAAAAACTTCATTTTTTTCCCCTGAAGATCCTCAATATTATTATGTCTGCTGTTTAAAAATATTTCTTATATTCTATGAGCCATGAATATTACAAACTAAGTATCTTATTGCAAGCAATGCTAAGTTCTGGAAAAAAATATTTTTGGACATACTATTGTAACTTACCAAATGATACCTGATCAAATTATAAATCAACAGCTGAAACGGAGTCAATGTTAACATACTTTATGATTTTGCCCTTCTGTTTCTATCTCTAAAACAGGAGTCATTATTTGGAGGAAAATATTAATTCATTAAGAAAATACATTTCTGTTATGTACCAAATACTGGTATATTCAGGGTCCAGAAATACTGAATCAACACTTCTTATCAAGGCAGATACATTGAAAACTTAAAACCATATGATACCTATCTTCTTGGCACAGGTCTTACATGTATTACATTGCAAATAGTCTTTCTGTGAAGAATTCAGTATGGTTGTGAGCAATAGTTACAATATGGGCTGAAGAAGAATTACACTATATAACACTCAAGTTTCAATCTCCTCTTCCACATTACTTGTAAAGATTTCCGGTTATTATACACTGAAGTCCAGAGAAAGATTTGTATTGATGTAAGAGAAGTCAATGAGTTTAAGGCAAGCATGACAATTTACTTGCCCCTGCCTTTAAAATAACCCCACAAAACCAACCAAACAAAAAGACCCAACTTTTGCTGTTGTGCTGCTACTTTAGATGAGGCAGAGGTGTTGGTTAAATTTAGCCTGACCATTTGTGACAGATTCTACCTTCTCTGTTTAATTAGAGTATGGGATCCAGGTAGCACTCACAGCCACATATACTTTTCTGGATTTCTTAGAACATTTCTTTCTAAAACCCCAGTTTTTGTTAAAAGTTTAGACAGCTGCAGTTACTATTTTGTAAGAGGAAAAAAAAAATCTATTTAAGAGGAGTCTGTTTTCCTTCTATATCTATGCTTCTTTTTACAATATAATTTGTGAAAAAAGAAAAATGTTTTAAATTCATTAAAATGTAACCTTCCCCCCTTTTCTTTCTCTCATTACTTTTTTTTTCTTTTTTTTTTTTTTTCCTATATGATCAAAAGCCTGTGTTTAATATAAGGCCTATAGACCGGTCAAAATTGAAACATGTCTGTTATTGGGAGAAGACTGGACTATATTTAATTAGGTGTACTTGTATCAAGACAGAAGGGGAGTTATATTACTGAGTCAGATTATTGTTTCATTACAACTATAAAACATTATATTTTTTAGGTTGGCAATGGACCAATTAAAATATGGCCAGTAAAAAGCTATGAGCTAGAAAAGAAACTCTAAAAATAACATCTTGTTAGTGCACATATCTGCTTTCTGTGTAGGTTCTGCTTCAGGGTTTTACTGCTGTCAATAATGCTGACAAAAAGCTGTAAAAGCACAAGCTGTGCTCTGTTCTGCCTTGTGTATCATCAACAAAACTGACAGTTAACACTGATTTTAAAATCTGTATTGCTGATGGGTAGAAAATGTGTATCAATGAATATTCAATTGCAAGACAGACTGCAGTCCTGTGCTGAAAGAAAAAGGGATGGGAAGAAAACAAAAAAGATGTTTAGAGAACAGAAAATACTGTTGGATATTGTCTTGAAAAAAGAATTAAGTTTTTACTGCTATGATTGTTCTAAAGATCTTCTCTGCCTGAGAACTTACATTTATGTCTTGCTATAAGCCAGGCTGATTTATATAATGAGTTGGAGCAATTAATCTGCTTTTCTCTTAGCCATGTTTCTTTTCCTCACACATTGACACATCACAAACCACTGATACAGAGCAAAGCAGAGCTCAAAACAGAGCAGTATGGTATTAAGTTTAAATTTTAATTCCCCCAAAAGACAGCTGTTATTTCATGTACTTTCTTTTTCAACTATCTCAAAATATCTGTCAGAGCTAGGCAGCTTGTATTTTTTCCTAAGCAATTTCATGGGTAAATGTCAGAAGATGGGAACCAAACTGAGATAAGGGAGGACAAATGTTTATATCATGTTTTCAATGCCCTTCATCTTTATTTCTTAATCAGACTCTGGTGAGGCCATGCTTGCAGTGCTGTTCCCAGATCTGGACTTTCTAGTACCAAATAGACATGGACATAATGGAGCAAGTCCAGATAAGAGCCATAAGGATGATGAGGGTCTGGAGCACCTCTCATCTGAGGAAAAGCAGAGAGAGCTGACCTGTTCAGCCTGGAGAAGAGAAGGCTCAGGAGGCACACAGATAAGAAATTTATGTAGAAAAAAACCCTGATGAGTATTCAGCACAAATCAAAACACATGCCATCCTAATGTAGGGAAACAGTTCTTTACATTAGTTCAATACTGGATCAGGTTACCCAGAAAGTTATGGAATCTCTGGCCTTGGAGGTGTTCAAAATCTGTCTGAATATGAACCTTTTCAAACTGTTGTATCTGACCCTGCTTGAACACAGGGTGTTGAAAAGACGATCTTCAGGTATGCTTTCAAACTTCAGCTGTTCTGTGATTGTGCTTCTTAGCAGTTGGATTTTCCAGACAAACTATTGACTACACATCAAAAGTTATGATCAAGAGGTGTTTTAGTGGCAAGGCACTCAAAAATCTTGAAGTACATACAATCATATGGAAGAAAAAATTAAAAAGGAATAGGTATGTAGAACATAACTGTATCACAGGATCATAGAATGTCATGAGTTGAAACGGACCCATAAAGGTCATTGAGTCCAATTCCTGACTCCACACAGGACAACCTAAATCTAAAACTGTATATCTAAGAACATTGCCCAAATAACTCTTGAACAGTGTCAAGCTTGAGGCCATGATCGTGGGGAGCTTGTTCCAGTTACTGACCCCCCCTCTCAGTGAAGAACTCTTTCCTAATCCAATATGAACTTCCCTTGAGATGCAGCTTGACACCATTCCCTTGCATCTCATCCCTGGACATCAGAGAGAAGAGAAAAACACCCGCTATCTATTCCCTGTCATAAGGAAGCTGTAGACAGCAGTGAAGTCAGCCCTCAGTCTTCTCTTATCTGAGAAAATCTAGTATCCTCAGCTGCTCCTCAGAACTCGTGTTTTCTAGTCCTTTTGTGCTCTTCTTTGAACACATTATAATATTTTCGTATCCTTTCAATGTAGAGCCCAACACTATACCTAAAACTTTGAGGTGAAGCAGCACCAACACTGAAGTATAATGGATCAATTTCTTCTTTTGATTTCTTCTTTTAACTATACTATGCTTCGTGCACCCCAGGATACAGTTATCCTTTTTGGCTGCCAGAGCACATGTTGGCTCATATTGAGCTTACCATCAACAAAACCCTGCAGATCCCTTTCTTCAGGACTGCATCACAGCTTGTTGTTCTAATCTGTGCATCCATGCATCAAGGATTACACTGTTCAGGTGCAAAATCCATTATTTGTTCTTGTTAAATTTCATATGATTTGTGATTACCCAGCACTCTAATCTAGCAAGATCTCTCTGTAAGGATCTGTGATCTCTATTCTCAAGGGAATAAATGGCTCCTCCTACTTTAGCATCTTCACCAAACTTAGTTAACATGACCTAAGTCCTGTGTCTAGGTGATTAACCTAAAAAAGAGAACTGGCTCAAAAATTGAGCCCTAGGGAGCAATACTAGTGACTGGCCCCCAGAAAGACGTTATTCCAATTGCTACAAATCTTTGAGCTCAACTCTTCAGCCAATTGTTCACTTACATATTATGTGCATGTTTCAGTATATGCTGGATATTTATTTCAGGAAAGATACTGTGAGAGACAGTAAATAAATAAAAAAAAATAATCCCATGTCTACTGCCTTCCCTTCACTCACTAGGCAGGTAACCTTGTTATAAAAATGTATCAAATTAGCAGGGCATGACTTTTCCTTCATGAGCACATGTTGGCTATGATCAATCATTGCATTGTCTTTCAAGTGTTTTTCAATAACTTCCAGAAAAATCTCCATAATTTTACCAATCACTAAGGTGAGATTGTCAGGCCTATAATTAGTAAGGTCTTCTTTCCTGCCCTTTTTGAACATTGGAATACCATTTGCCAGATTCCAGCCAACTACAGCCTCTCTAGATTCACAAGATTCTGAATCCATGAAGTTCAATAAATTTGATTGTCCCTCTCCTCCTCCTGGCTGAAGGCAGGGCACCTCTAGTTTTAGGCATTGGAGCTTGATGCATTCTGGTTGGAGGACTGGTTGTGGGAGTCTGAAGCAGCTCTCTTCCTGGAAGGACCATTTTTTCCACCTAGCATCTCATTTACAACTATCTGGAGAACAGCAGTGAGTTTCTTGTCCCAGGTTCTCATGTCCTCTTTATAATGATCACACAACAGATCCACAGGCAGTATCAAAGAGGGTCCCATCTCTCTTGCTGCTATCTCATAGCAGGGTGTCTCCTCTAAATGACTGCAACATGAGCCTAGTTTTCTCTAGGGAGAGAATGGGGTTTACCTTCCCTTCTTTCCAGCATCTTATTCAATTTGTCAGTCACTTTTTGAATGGCTGAGGTGTGGAGCTTATGGCTTCTCTTTCACCTACTTCATAAATATCAGCTCCACCATCAAAACATTGGAGCAACCAAGAAAAAGTGGTTCACAGTCATTGTGGGCAAAGTCCTTTATGAGATGCAAGTCCTTTAGAGAGAAAGGTTGGACAAGAGCCTTGTCCTCATCTCTTGAGAGGGGCCTGCTTTTCTACCTGCTTGAGAAGGGCCTGCTCCTCCATCTCCTTGAGGAGTGCCTGCTCTTTAGATTACATCTCTTAACATCGCTTTTATGAGAGGGTCCTCTGCTTCTAAACTTGGATCTAGAAGAGGTCTAGCTCTTGTGGGTTTGGATGGCTGTTTCTTTGCTTTGCTCCTAGTCACGGGATTAACTTTTATCCACTTGGATTGAGTGGGAATGGCCATAGCCTTTGCAACAGCAGCAGTGTTGGCAGCAACCTTTCCTGTGAGTGAGTGGCAGTAAGTAGGACATCTCACTCTACGCATCCACAATACATTATTCAGAAGAAGTATCCCTAGTGAAGAAATGCTATTTAGATTGAAAACTGGCAGGCACAGCTCAAGAGAAAATGGAGAGGTAAAACTTAACCTGCCATTATGAACAGAGATGTTTCTATTCACATAAAAATCCTTATTATACAGTGCCGCCCTATAGATCAGTATCAAAACCCGTTATCACTAAATAGCTTAACACATGGTTGATTATGGTTTTGGCTATAGTCTTGTTGATAAACCATAAAATAATAACAAGAACAGCTACACAGAGCAGTATTAACCTGGCTGCATACCACACATATGATTGCATATTGGGGGAAATAAACAGCAAAAACATTGCAAGAATTGTCTGTCCAGTTTTCAACCTGTGATCATACTCAGTAGAAATGTTGCCATAGGTATCTCAGGGCATCCTCCCATCAGAGGTGGAATTCCAGACATTCAACAAAGTAGTTAGAATTCATAGCCTGGGCTTAAAATACAGACCCAATTTTGGCCTCCAATAAATCATTGTCACAGTTTCACTCAGGATTGGTAATTAAACGTATGACAAATGCTCTCTATTCCCTACCCTTCCCACCCAGATAGGGAAAGAAGAGATGGAATAAGGAGAGAGGCTCTCCGGATTGAAAACTGAAATAGACAGTTTTAATTAAATAGTAATGATAAAAGAAAATATGTACAAATGTATACAAATATGTTTGGGAATGTGCAAAAAACTTATTACCTCCCCCCCCCCCCCCGCAACTCCCACGACAGTCTCCTTAGTTGTAAGCAGTCCCGGAAAGTCCAAGACCACTTCCGGAGATAGCGGCAGATTAAACAGGAACTGAGGGTAGAATTACAAGGGTCAGGAATGCACGAGCCCAGGGAACAAAGGAGAAAGATAGATGGAGTCTTCCCTGGATGCCAGCCATGAACAGAAGAGAAGGGAAAAAGAAGAAGGGCTTGACTTCCCTGGCCCCTGAATTTATACTGTGAGTTACTTGTGTATGGGTGGAATAATTTCTTGGCCAATTTTGCCTTCTGTCTATGTGTAGGTACAACTTTTCTGCACCTTTAGTGTCTGAAGCAGCAGATACAACAAGCAGAGAGAAGTGTCTGTGGACTCTCTGCAGTGACTACAAACATTTGGCCATTATCAGTCCACTAACTAAAAAACTTGTTGCTGGTTTCAGCAAGTGCACTGCTTAAAAGAAAGTTCACTGAAGAAAAAATAAATCTGTAAAAACAAAATTGGCCTCATCCTGGCTCAAACCAGGAAACTGTTGTTAAGTAGCTTATGTAGGTCTTGCAATAACATCAGTGAATTCTTTCAATACCCTGGGATGGATCTCATCAGGTCATCAGGCTCCATAGATTTATGTGCATTCAGTTGCAGCAGCAAATACTGTACCAATTCAAAGTCAATTAGGAGCTTGTCATTCTCTCAGTCATAGTCTTCCAACCCAGAGCTCTGGGAATCCCAGGGTCCATTATTGGTGTTAAAAGACAGCAGTGAAGAAGGCATTAAGTGTCTCTGATTTATCTTCATTCATACTTGGGAGGTGATCAACCCCATAAAGTAACAAACCAATGTTTCTTTAGCCTTCCTTTTGCTGTCAACATATTAAAATCCTCCCTGTATTGTTACCCACCACCATACTGGTCAGCTTCAACTCCAGCTGAGCTTGGCTGTACAAATTCTCTCCCTGGCATGGTGAACAGCAACTCTATAACCCTCCTTTGTAGCTTTCACCATTCATACATTATTTTTTTCCATTTAATTTCAGAGGAGATCCCTGTTCAGACAAGCCAGCCTTCTGCCCCTCTTAATTGACTTCTGACACATTGTAATTGGCTACTTCTGACTCTTAGAAGATGGCTCTTAAAAAGTGGTCAGTGTTTGTGCACCCCATTACAATAAAAAAAGTAGATTTCCCAGGGAAACTAACTAACTAGTTCTATGAGCAGCCTAAAGTCTGCTCTCTTAAATCCAGGTTAGTAGCTCTACAGCTTTAATTTATTCATTTATTTCTTTTTTCCAGTTTCACTAAGACAGTACTTACCAAAGACTAAAGGGATTCAAACCATTGATTCTCAAAATGCTGTAACAAGTTCAGGATTCATAAAATCTTTCAATTAGTTTATGGCATTTCTCATCCTAGTCAGTTGCTGGCTTATCAGCATGTCTTGCATAGCTCCCAAAAGCTTACCTATGTTTTATTAATTTTCCAAGGGTTATTAAAAATGTGCATTTTCTGAAGTTATTAATTAACCATTTTCTCATTTCTACATGGTCATTGGGAAACCACAGATAATTGCATTGTTCTCCTACTGTTTACATTGGACATTAGAAAAGATCTACCTGTAGACTAACTAGAAAAGACTGTAAAAATGGTAAGGACAGAGCAGAGCTAGGGTTATGCTTCAGAAACTGGTGTATGCAGCTCTGGCAGTACTTCCTCTTAAGATCTTCTAATTTGAAAAAGATAGATAACAGGAATATAACTTTATAACATTTCTGTAGTTCAAAGTGAAGTTTCAGACCCCAAAACAACAAATAAAAGAAATATAATTGTTGTGGGAAAAAAAAAAATATTATTCAAACCATTTTTTTTTAAAAAGAGGTATTTTGCTGTATATAGAACAATCAGCCTGGTTGGTGTGTAGGATTTTGAATTGCTGCTGGAATCAGCAGTGAATGCCCATGACAGTTGATGAGAGGAAATTAAACAGTGATTGATCCTTTATTTTGTTAATATATTAAATGTTGCTACTGAACAAATCATACGGTATTCCGAATAAAAAGGAAAGTTTTCAGCTGGGATATTGATGATTGAAATCCACCATTATTCAAAATGCACACTTGATAACTTTTTTAATATTTCTGGAAATTATGCCCTCTCCCAAAAGGGGTGGCTAAGAGGGGACAACCTAAATTAGTTGCTTAATAAGAACTGATGTCTTAAAAATGTGAAAATAACTCTAAATTCTGGCCAGTTTTTAGCTGTCACATATCAAAAAGACTATATAATAATATCAGTCATAATAATAACAATAAAACTTTAAATTATACAGTAAGTTTTTAAAAGTTCTCACTGTAGTATTAATGATCAATTATATCTCCTGATCTACCATCAACATAGCATAAAACCTTGACACGAAAAAAGGGAAATTATTGGATTGCTATGAACAAGAGCCCTTCGTGAAGTATTTCAATTTCTTATCTAAATTTAAGAACTAAGTTAATATTAAGTTAATTTTGAAGTCAAAAGAATGATTAAAGAGCATATAAACTACTCTTGAGCAGTTACCCAAAATTAAAGACCAACTCCAGTTTGTCTACATATTTTGTAATTCAAATTTTGCCAACATTTGGATAATCTACTATCAAGGTTCTAAAAGTTTGCACTGTTGCTGGGTTGTCGAGCTGATCTTTGATAAGTCACTGTATAGACTATTCCTTAATTTTGCCCTTTGAAGAAGGGAAATCATGTTGCTTGCATAACTAGGGTGTCACATGGGAATTAATCCAATGATCTTCCTTAATTTTAGTACATTCTAAGAGGAGCTGGTTAACATGTTCTGACAGACACTAGCTGAATTAATGGGTAATTCTTAGAAGAGATGTATTTAGCTAGAAAGGAGCTGAATAATGGATAAATTGTTATGGCATTTTATGATGTAAAGCACGGTGAATATCTCCTTTTCCATGGTACAATGCAAGGAAATACTTCCAATTAATCCATGAATGCTTTAGGTCAAATATACCAATTAGGATATTTGAGGAAGATAACAATGTCCAATGAGCAAATATCAACAGCATCTGTTAAGCAAACGGATTCTATCTGTGCTGATAACAAAATGGTAGAGAAAACACTGGTAATAGTATCATAACACTGGTTATAGTATCAGTCACTAAAAACCAGGAGAGTGGCAGATATAAAGTGACTGTCTTTCAAAAGATGGGAGGGGAGGAAAATGAAAACAAATTATCATGTTACAGAGTCGTAAACAAGACAGAAAACCAAACATCAAATATTCATGTCAAAGTTCAGAGAGAATAGTACAGAAAACTAAAAACCAAAACAAAACAATACACAAAAATAACCGAACAAAAAAACCTAGCAAAATTCAATTTACTCCTTTCACACAGTAGCTAGGTTAATGTTGCAAGGCAACAGGCAACAGAGGTGAAAATGGATATAAAGTTTTTGACACTCAGTTCTTCCACAGAAATGTTAAAAGCAATGCCTTATTCACATTGAGTCACTAAAAATTAGATGTATAATAGGTTAAAACATCTATACAGAAGTAGCTGCTGTAATTTCTATTCCAAAAGGGCCTTCAGCTCAATCCTTTGAAACATTTTTATTAGCAACCTGAATGACAAACTAAAGGCTGCACTTAGACCATTCACAGATGCTAACCAAACAGGTAGTGCTGCAAACACCATTCAGGAAAGGACAGAATTAATTTTGCTGGAGTGGAGAAAGTTCCAAGATCAATAAGGTAATATCCAACTAAAATTAAAACTAAAACAACCTGTAAAGTACTACATTTTAGAAAGGCACAAATATAAAATTAGGAATATTTAGCAGAAGGAAGCAGATGCCATGGTCTAGAGCAGACCTGATAGGAATCAACTACAAGTGAGACAAATATTTTTCTGGGTTATGCTAGTAAGATTGTCAGATGGAAAACACAGGATATAATAGTTCTACTAACTGTTATTGTCATTCAAGAAAGATTTCATAAACTTGGGTTTTAGGCGAAGGAAGACAGTAGTTTGAAACAACCTGAAAGGTACTATTGTTTGGACAAGGGAGTTTATCTAGAACAAAAGAGAGTGGGATAGAAGGCTAATAATATGATACGTAAAAAGGGTTGTTACAAAGGTCCCAGCTATACATTCTTTTCCTGACTCCACCAAGATCAAGACAAACAATAACCATGAGTCTTCTTCAAAGTAAACTTACACTCAGGACTGAGAAAAGTTTTCTGAGTATGAGAAACATTGCAGCAGCACATCTAAGGCAGTGTAATCTCTACTAAATTTCAAAGTCTGGGGATAGCAAAGGTGTACATATAGCCTCACCCTCTAAAAAATGGATAAAGTAACTGAGTTATAGTTAAAGTTCTGCCTTATTAAATGCTTCTCTATTATTATATATAACATTAAAAGAAAGATGTCATTTCACTTGTACGATTTCCTAGAATCAAAATATAATTAAATATGCACAAGGCTTTGAATTCATAGTACATTATTTGGCCATACACTGAGTTACACAACCCATACACATGCAGAGTCAGATGTTTAAGCAAAAGGTTGCTAAGAAAATGCTGTATTTTTGTGCAAGCTTTTGTTTTATACAGTTTGATACAGTATCCAGTTGGAACAGTATTGTCATAATCGAATAGAGATTGTAATGATGTCTGTAGATTTAAAATTACACTTCCCTTTCCCCAATTTTAAAATACCCAATTTCCTTCCTCAACACGTTTTCGCAGAATCACAGAATCACAGAATTTTAGGGGTTGGAAGGAACCAACAAGGGCAACAGCAGGAGAGATAAAGAAGTCTTTGTCCCACTCTACCAGGCACTTGTCAGGACACTCCTGGGACACTATTCGGTTCTGTTCCCTGTTATACAAAAATAATGTGGGCAGACTGGAGAGGCCCCAGAGAGTGGTCACAAGGGTAATCAGAGGACTGAGAAGCCTGTCATATGAAGAAAGACTGGGACAACTGGGTTTTGTTCAGCCTAGAGAAAAAAGGCTTCAGTGGAGATCTTATCACCATGTTCCAGTAATTAACGGGTGGCTCCAAAGAGGATGGAGACTCCCTTTTTACAGGGAGTCACACAGAAAAGATGAAGGGCAATGGGCGCAACTTCTTTTAACATTCTGATTGGACAGAAGGGGAGGATTTTTCACAATAAGAATAATCATTGTAAAAATCTCCATAGGGAAACTGTGGACTCCACTACATCGGACACTGGACTGGATGGTGGGGCATCTTGTCTTGGCTTTTGCTAAGAAAGTTCAAACCAGATGATCCTTGAGATCTCTTCCTACCTGCTATTCTATGATTCTGCAATTAATACTTTGAAACTTATTCAATGTTCACTGTCATTTGCTTTTATGTATGGTAAGGCAAAGAGATTAAAAATTTATGATAGCATACTGTACTAGAAAATTGGATTTCAAATTGAGACAAATGATATGCAAATAAGTGATCAAAATGCAAACAGAAAGAGCAATCATGAATTTAGTAAGATTTTAAAAAAAAATAAATAAAAGGATAAAGGGGAAAAATAAAATATAATAGAACAACTGTACTTTGATGGATGGTAAAAACTGATTAGTCATCAAAGTGTCAAACCTTGCAGAAATATTATTACTTCTACCATTTAATAATAAGTCAGTCTGTAGTATCTACAACTATGTTTTTAGAAAAGAGTAGATTTGCCATTGACATTGACTATTCACTGCTATAACATGCCAAAGGCATAATTTGGTACTATGAATGTCAATCATTGCTACTATTGTGAGGAGAAAGGGGAAATCCTAGATACATGCATAGTTAAAGAACTATGCACATTAATATAGTGTGTTGGATAAAACAAGTATTGTAAGTTCCACAGAATAGCTGTGCAGCTACCTGTTCTTTGCTAGTATTTCTCTTTTATAGAAGACAGATTAAATGATTTAAGACTCATGAGCTAGTCTCCCCATTCATAGACTTTTCAGAAAGCCAGTGGTTGGTCTTTAGTATGCACACAACCTTAGAAACCATAATAGAAGTATGTATAAGGTCTACAAGAATAAGTATGAAATTTTTCCCATATTTCTTCTTTCATATAAACTTTGCTGTTTGTTGGAACCTGTATAAAAGAAACATTGTAGCAGAAGGAAAGGTCAGTACCAAAGTATTTTTTTACAGCAATTCCTGAGTTCCCAGAAGTGTGAATATGAAAAGGAACATTATATTGCCCATGTATATGCATTTACTGTGAATGTTTTGTGGTGTTTTGGTTTGGTTTGCTTGTGCTTGGTTTGGTTTTGTGTTGTTTTTTTTCAATTGTTTGGGTTTTTTTATTTGGTTGGTTTTGTTTCCTTTAAAGTGAGAAAACCCTTTAGAGAAAAATGAAATAATCTAGTTATGCTGTCTGATTCATAAATAATTTACAATGAACATTTGAATTTATTGTAACAGATACTCATCTTTTAAAAAGACAAATGGTCCTTTGAGCTTATACAGAATATTAAAATGAAGCTTGTGGTGATGTTAGGGATAGTTTATTTGATTCAATGCCTAAAATTCTAATAAGGTTTTTAGGACAATGCAGAGCAATGTGTAACAGAGTTTTTCATATTTTTTTCTGCCACTCTTTCTTCTACCACATGTAAAGTCACTTGCATCAGGATATTTCATCAATTAAACAAGCTACAGCCAATATCTTAAATAAATCAAACACTATTTAGCATTCTCAGAGGGTCACAAAGTAGACGGGAACTTGCGATGTTTTATAGGAAAACACTGAAAAAAAAAGATTCAATGATCTAAGCAAAACAATTCAGTGCTCATAGTTTCAATTGCTTTAAAATGTTACGACTTCCATTATGTTAAAACTATTGTATGAGCTATGGTCATATCAACCAGAGAAAAATATTTTTTAAAAGGATAAAGATGTCAATGTAGAATACGTTTGGCTCTGAGAGACTGCAGAGAACATGAGGTAAGAGATGTTCACTCTGAGTAAGGTTCTGATGTAAAAGTTACAGGAATATTCATAAAGTCAGAAGAAATGTAGGAAGCCTAAAATGTAGCTGGTGTTCAAAGAAGACTTTAGCAGCAGCTTTAGTGTATGCTCTTTAAATACAATATGGTATGCTGGCAATTAACTTTCCACTTTAATCTTTTATTATAAAGAATGAAATTAGTCAAGATGTACAAGGTATTGTAACTGTTTTGGTAAGTTCTGAATCCATTTTTTCTGTCAGCACTTCTGAAAAGAACAAGTTTATTGTTGTATGGTACATTCCATACAGCTGTGTAGCTCTTCACATGTGATTTATATTTATAAAAGTTTGATTTAATTGGTAAAATAATGTTTTACATTCACCTAGCCTGAGTTTTCTTCTGTTTGATCCAAACTAGTACAAAGCAATAAAGCTGCCAGTTGTTTATCTGCAATATGTTAGATATTATTCAGAAAGCTTACTGTCAGAGAATACAAAAGATTCGGAAGAGAGGAAAACAAAAGTATTGGTATTTTGCATAGAAATTTGGACCTTTTTTAAAAATACATATATATACAAGGGACTTATTTAAATTTAGAACTTCTGTGTTTAAAACCCTCAACATTTGACATTTCAACGAAGACTGCCACTATTTATTGAAATGTATTTAAATTAATTTTATAATTAATATTCAGTAGTATTATTTGCAAGTTCTAATGGTCTCTAGGAGTAAAAAGTTCTTAGGATATTATAGATATATTATAAAATTACCACTACAATACAGTAATACAGTATTACAGAGTAAATGTTAAATAAGAGAAAGAATAGAATAGAATAGAATAGAATAGAATAGAATAGAATAGAATAGAATAGAATAGAATAGAATAGAATAGAATAGAATAGAATAGAATAGAATAGAACAGAACTGGTGTCATTCAAAAAAATACACTAAAATACTTTTAACAAAACTATCTAATATTCAAGTAGAAGAACTATTAGAAAGTCTGCCTTAACTAACATTTCAGGTAATTATTGAGAAAAATTCTGATAGTAAACATGGCATCTATTTTGTAGGATAATTATGGCAAATATTGGTTGCATGCTTTAATATATTCTCTTACTCTTAACTAAAACATTAAAAACATAGGAACTGAACTCTGATGCATAGGGCCAGGCAAGAAAATGCAGTGAAGCTTTTAGGTCTGAGTCTGGACCATGACCTTTGGAATACTATCCATGTCCTTACTTATTTTCCTTCTATGTGCTTGGAAAATAAATGAATGAATAAATGAATGAATAAATACATAACTGTGCCATCTGTTGTCAATGATGAGATCTACTGATAGAAAACAGGGCTCCATTACCTCTGACAAACTCTTTCATTAGCTACTGTTACCAATGTTTAAGTAGCCAAATGTCAAGATGGGTCATTGAATATAAATTCTCTGTGGAAGCACAGTCAAACATGACTCATTAATAATAATAACAGCCAGTTTCTCACATAGCACAGACTTAATGGCAGGTTCATGGTTTTATCAAAACTAGTTTCTTTTACACATAGGCATAGAGAGACACAGAGATGTAACTATTAAAAAACCTATATATCAACATAACACAACACTGGAAGAGCTACCATCTTTTTTTCGCAATTTCCAGAGCTTCTCAGTGTGAAATGCTTTAAAGTGGATTAAATAATCACCATTTTATGAAGACCAGGCCCAATTAAAATGAGGGAGGTTAAGAATCCCAAATGAAAATGAAAAATTAAAATTGTAAGGTAGTAAGAAACATCAGTTTTGCCCATCAGTTTTTTAATCTTTTCAATTTATTCAGAGTATTTTACCAAAATCAAGAGTCTGGAGTATTCAATAACAAACTATTTTGATGGTACTAAAAGCCCTTAAAATAAAAGAATTATAAAAATGTGTAGATTTGGGGGATTTTGTAGGGATTTTTTCTTTCCTTTTTATTTATTTTTTGTTTTGTTTGGTTTTTTTTTCCCCCAGCCCATTTTGACTGTTTTCAAGGTTTGAGCTGCATCCAAACTACATGAAAGTCCCTCCATGTGGCACTATGGTCATTGGCACTTTGGGGATGATGTGACATGGAATTTCCTATTCTGAGTACTAAAAATACCAAAATATTTGTCTACAAAACAGTCATTAAAGATAAATACAGGGCAATAACTTTCCTGTTTAATCTAAGATTATAAGGGTAAAATTCCTATGCAAATTTCAGAGGAAAATGTGGATGTTAGATCTATAAAATTTATTAACAAATACTGCAAGACAATATTAAAATTCTTATTAAAAAAAACCCAAAAAACACCAAAAAAACCCCCAGTAAAAGTTCCAATATAACAGTCTATTAGGACAATTAGAAAATGCATGTTTATTATTAGCTCAATTTACTTTCTTTGAGCTAGTACGATTTGTCTGGGAAATTTTTCTAACAGCATTTCACTTCATAAGTAAACAATGGCATCAGAAATTTCCATAGACTTTGTTTTTCCTTTTTCTACAAGAAACTTGGTATTACTTCAAATATCTTATGTTTTATCAATAGAAAGGTACATACATTTAATGTAATACAAAAAATGTAAATCTATATGGATTTTTTCACCTTCTTTAATCAATCATATTTGTGTTATTTTATATTCAAATAAATATTCTATAGTTGGTCATTTCATGTTATTTTTTAAGCATAATGCAAAGGAGCATGAGGGAAAGGCTCTAGGTGTTGTTTACTTAAACTTTAGTAAAGCCTTTGGCACTATGTCTCACAGCATTCTCCTGGAGAAAATGGCTAAATATGGTTTAGATTGCTGTACTCTACTCTAGGTAAAAAAATGGCTGGATGGCCAGGCCCAAAGAGGTGTTCTAAATCCAGCTGGTGGCCAATCACAAGTGGTGTTCCCAGGGCTCAGTGTTAGGGTCAGTTCTCATTGATGTCTTTATCAATGATCTGGATGAGGGCATTGAGTGCATCCTCAGTAAGTTTGCAGATGATACCGAGCTGAGAGGGAGTGTTGATCTGCCAGAGGGTAGGAAAGCTCTAAAAAGGGACTTGGACTGATTGGATCTATTGGCCAAGGACAATTGTATAAGGTTCAATAAGGCCAAATGCTGGACCCTGCACTTGAGTCACAACGCCCCCGTGCAATGCTACATGCCTGGTGAAGAGTGGCCAGAGAGCTGTGCAGCAAAAACAGAGCTGGGGGTGTTGACTGACAACCAGCTGAATATGAGCCAGCAGTGTGCCCAGGTGGCCAAGAAGGTCAACAGCATCCTGGCTTGTATCAGGAATAGTGTGGTCAGGAGGAGAAGGGAGGTGATCGTGCCCTGTACTTGGCACTGGTGACGCCACACCTCGAGTACTGTGCTCAGTTCTGGGCCCCTCATGACAAGAAAGGCATTGGGTTGCTGACTTGTGTCTGGAGAAGGGCAACAAAGCTGATGAAGAGTCTAGAGTGGAAGCATGAGGAAATATATGAGGGAACTTTGTTTGTTTAACCTGGAGAAAAATTTTTAATCTTTTTATAGAAACTGCCTTATTGCTCCCCTAATAGTATCTCTGCCTATGCAGAAATCAGAGAAAAAGAGTCTTCAATACCCAGAGACTAAAACCAAAGTAATTTTGGAGTTATAAAATCCAGATCACCAAATCCAAATACTGACCTGGACAGTTTTTCTTAAAATAACAAGTAAGGAGAAAATCCAGCTTCCTTCAGCAGTTGTTACCAAACAAAACTACATTGGCTTTGCTTTTAGAAAAGGACAGAAAAAAAGCTTTGTTATTTTACCACATTTTGGTGGTTCAGAATGAAAAATTTTGAAACAACCATTTGACCCTAGGACAAAGTTAAAAATAAGTGTTTTAATGAGTTTCACTGCTACTTTATGGAAACAGAGCTTTGGAAACAAAACTTGTGTTGTTTGGAAACCTTCTTAGCATTTAGGATTCCTTCTTAACATTTCCCTAGAGGTCTCTAAATCTTTTGAAAAATACCATCTCCCACATACAATCCGATTTTGAAGCAAAGCATTATAAAGCATATGTTATGTTTTAAAAGTCAAACAGATAGGCAGCCCACTGGGACACTAACAGTCATCCTCTCCTGTACACCTAGAACAGCTGCTGATACACTGCCAGTTATGGTTGGCTAATAAATGTGTTGTAACTTATCCTAATGCACTGCCTGGGGAAGAAACTGTACAGCAGGAAAAGCCCTGGAATCTTAGAGCATCCTCCTTCCCTAACAGCAATATAATTTAATAATAACAGTGTGACATTGACTCCTAAAAAGATCAAGTCAAAAGAGATAAGCAAATGAAAAGAAATTCTCATTTAAAACAGGAGTTAATTAATTAAAAACAAAGCTTCACTTCTGTGTCTCCACAGGTTGATGCTATGTGAGCTTAAGAATCTGAAAAGTTGTTATAGAAAAAAGGTTTAAAAGGGCAGCTAAGGGAATTAAAACCTTACATGCATCACTGTGGCTTCTTAGGGAAGCAGTATTAAAAGTGTAGGACCAATCTACACTACTCATAAATCTATACTACTGAAAAAAAGAAGTGAGAATGATTAAAAGGCAGAGGGCAAGGGGAGTTACATGAAAGCAGTCTTCAGAAAACTGATCATGCCCAAATGAAGAAAATAGAAGTAATATCTGGAAAGTTAAAAAACAAACAAACAAAAACAAAACAAACAAACAAAACCAAAAACAAACAAACCACCACCTCATAAAGCTGGGTGAAAGAACAGCTTAAGGTACACCTAGCAAAATACATAAAAATTAATAAATCTTTCTTCAAACACATCAGAAACTAGGAGTCTGAGGGACTTCAAATCCCACAGATTATCAGGATATAAAAGGAGTCTTCAGGAAAAATAAAGGCACATCAGAAAGCTGAATAGACACTTTGTGGCTGTATTCACTGTTGAAGAACATGTAAAGATTTGCCCACCTGAACACCTACCCTTTTATTTTTCTTTTTCATTGCACTTTCTTTTAAAAACAGGGAGGGGTTTCAGAAGATGTGTTTCAACTTGAAGCTTCCCCTAGAAGTTACAGACAAAATAGACAGTAATGAGAGAACAGGAGCAGATAATTTTCATCCAAGGCTTTAGAGATCTGATGGCAAAACAGATTAACCAGAAGATGCACAGTCTCTCTCTCTTAAAACCTATGAGGTACCTAAGAAGTGGAAGGGAAGTGCAGGAAATTATTTAGCCACAATTGCTTGAAGGCTGGCAAGGTACTCAAAGGAGGTAGTACTCAAGTTCTCCCTGTTATTATGGTCTTCCTTAGGCAACTGCTTCTGATAATAGGACCAAATGAGAACATTTGATTCCATTTCACTGCTGCTTCTATCCTAGTCTTGGGTTATGATGGGAATGATGGTTTAAATATTACCAAAACTTTTGCTCTGTACAAAGTTCATGTGTAGTAAAGATGCTTTCTATCAAGCTACAGACCTCTCATGTAAAATAAGAGATCCAAATAGATTGACTTAAAGATTTCTGTCTTCTGTAGGTAGAGTAAAACTAGGAAGTTATCTTTTAAGTTCCATGGAGGCTTAATCAAGGTTACGTTAATCAATAATAATTTACTCACAGAAACAACAATGGAAAATGGGACTTATCTTTTGAGGCTTGATCACAAATTTAATGCAAGGGGATGTTACCATTTTACTCAGGTTGATGACAATGCTCTGGATCCCCTCCCCTTCCCACCCAGGTAGGGAAGGAGAGACTGAGAGAGAGACTTTACTGGACTGAAAATTAAACTAGACAGTTTTAATCAAATACTAATGACAAAAGAAAATATATACTATTATATGCAAATGTGTTTAAGAAATGCACAAACCCCCTATTTCCTCCCCACACCCCAGCATCTCCCACAGCACTCTCCTTAGCTGCAAACAGCCTGAGAAGTCCTAGACTGCTGCTGGAGAGAGAGCAGAGTTATGAGGGTCAGGAGATGCACAACCTGAGGGTCTATGGTGATGGATGGATGGAGTCCTCCCTGGATGCCGACCATGGATGGAAGATAAGGGAAGAAGAAGCAGGAAGGAAGTTGTCTTCTGTGATCTCTGACCTTCCTCTGAGCTTATGTAGATATATGGAATAGAATATCTCTGGCCAATTTTGCTGTCTGTCTAATTCAGCCTCCTATGGGGGATGGCGGGGAGAGGAGAGGGATCTGAGCCAGTAGAGCAAAGAAGTGACCTTGGAGTCCCAGCAATTAGAAAAACACTCCAGCGCTTGTTATCAGTCTTAGCTGGAACACTTTGCTAGTTAAAAGAAAGCTTACTGAAGGAAAAAAATCAGTAAAAGGAAAACTGCCTTCATCCTGACTCAAACCAGGACAGAGGAGACAGTAAAGGACTTTAAATTAACCTTGATTAAGGCTCTGCTTCACTATCAACACCACTCCAACACTACAACAAATATCACTTAATCAATGTTATTCAAAATAATACTAATTGCAAAGCTATCCTTTGAATGATGCAATTTTATCTGAGGGTCTGACATCGAAATACTCATTTCAGCCCCAGGTTTCTTATGGAACAATTGTTTCTTATTTGGGGGGTGTCTGAAATATTTTCAATTAGTTACAAACAATAATGGGCTGATTCCTCATACCAGACATTCTACAAGATGACTGTCTCAAACTGTTTTCCAAATATAATTTCCAAGGTATTCCTCTCTTAAAAAAAAAAAAAAAGAAAAAAGAAAAAAGAAAAGAGGTTCTGTACCTGAATGAAAATGATTGTGCATTTTAGTTTTATAGTAGCAACTTAGAGACTAAAATAATTAAATTTGTCATTAACAAAGAGTTGTCATTCAAGTCTGAAGCAGTAATACTTAAGATATCAGAATAAAAGGGTCTCAGAGAGTAAACTCAAAGCTTCTTAATTCCAAGATCTGAGTCTCTTGAGTCCCTTTTAACTGTTTCTTATCCTGAAAGATTCAAAAGCCTTTAAGCATTTAAATCACCTAGGCGCCAAAATTTAAAAACTAAGAATGTGGATCATTAGCACATCCACAGCCTAGGTCATTCCCTAGGTCCTTATGTCACAGAAACCCTTGAAATTGTGATAACATTTGAAGTATGAACTTACCAACAATCTATTTCATTCATAAATATATAATGTTAGCAATCAATGCTGTATAAGCAGGTTGAGGCAAAGATCAGAACGAAACCTGCAGAACTGCATTTGTAGTGTGTGATAACTCCTTACAAGAGCCATTTAAATAGACTGCATTCTAGCTAAAACAGTTCATAAAAGGCAGATTATGAGGTTTTGAATACATTAAGTAGAAGAGACCTGAAATGAGGACTTTCATATCTTAAATGCATGCAAAGAAATACAAAAGACTACACAATAGTTTTGATAGCTCCAGAACAAAGTGGAAGGAAGCTTAAAAAGCACCTTTTCTCCATCATTTTGTTTTGCCAAACTTTGGTAACTGTCTTTCTGATAACTGTGAGGTGTCTACATTCTTACTTTTTTGCAGAGTTCTCTCCTAGACAAGAGCAACTTTCAAAAAAACAAAAGAATTATACACATGTATATATATGTATGTATATTTTATGTGTACATGCTTCCACTGGGGAGGCAGGAAAGCAGTGTAATAAAATCTCCTGAGAGGCTAGGACCTGTAACAGGGAGATTATATATATATACACATTATATTATAATATTATATTATATTATACTATACTATAGTATATTTTTATTTTTATACATATATATATAAAAGCAATATAATCAAAGTATTTCACACTGTCCTTTCACTTCCTTTTATGACATTTTGGCTCTGTGTATTTTATAAACATAGGTAGTCCTCTTGACCCTTTGTACAGCAGGAAGTCCAACATAATCTGAAAACTCAATGTGACTCTGGCAATTTTTATTACACTGATAATAAGAAGTAACTAAAGTTTGACAATATGTATATTGGAGTAGGAACCCTAGATAATAAAAGAAATTGTATTTGAGGATATTTTGTCAGGTTCACTTATATATCAAATTTTGTGCTGCAGAAAGATTTCAGTCAGAATTACATTGGTAATCATATTAGAAATTTTAATGTGTCATGCTTCACTATTACTCTTCATTTTCATTATCATTAGAAAGACACAGGCAATCATAATGAAGTTTTTATTCAGTTAGGGTAGTGAAGTGTCAGAGATGCAAAGAGAAAGGACAAGATCTCATTACAACTCCTGCTACGGTTGGAATATGCCCCCAACTCTGGATCGTGAGTTGGTCAGTATTAACACATCTGACCTACATCTTGTATAAATCACAAGAGTTACAGGAACTAGGAGCAGAGGAGTGTGTAGCAACTGTGCACTAAACTCACTTTGCTGGAATATCTCTCCAGGAATAACAAATTGCTTAAAGACAGAAAATTAATTTATTCACTAAGTGAAGACTTTGTGTGTTAATAAGCCGTAACAGTTTGAAACTTCCATTGTGGAAATGTGAAACAAGGAATTCAAAAGGAATGTCTTGATGAGATAACATTTCAGACCAAAGGCTTGTAGTAGAAAAAGATATGCCTCCTTGCTGCAATACACAGCTCTTTATTATTTAAGCCTCTTCTGAGCATTCTCCACTTCTCCCATTCCCAGATGAATGCAACAGTGAGAGAGCATACAATCAAAGCAATTTATCTGACAGACGCAGCTTGTATCTAAAATTATTTTGCTTCTTGAGTATTATTAAGTGACAGAATGAACAAAGGGATTACTTGAAAATTGTTTATCAATATTTCTCTGACAGGAATAGCTTGTATTTATAAATATTTAGCATCCTAGTTGGAATATAAGCGTGAATAGAAAACAAGAGTTGGACATGCAGCATCTGGCAATAAACTAATTATCATTATAATCAATCATATGACTGAAATAATCTGCATTTTTAATAAAACCTTTGTTAGATTATTTTTTTAGAAGTTATTTTCTAAATTTGTTAGGGGAAAATGTGTAGTTTATTATTTTCATGTAGACAAACGCAGCAGCAGCTTTTTCCCTACTATGATTCCCCCAGGTCTTGAAATCTTTCAGTTCCTTTAAAATGCAAACTGGCATACTTAGATGAAAGAAATACTAAGGAAGTCAACTTGGAATTTACAGGATTAATGTAAAATAAACTGGGGACAAGTTTTTTAAAGTTTTGTCAGCTGGTCCCTCCAGGTGCAGAAATCTACACTATTCTAGCAGTCATCTTGTCCATTTGAATTTTAACATATACCTACTTTGGCAGCCATCCCAATGAGGAAAATCAGTCATGTTTCCAGTCATGATCATTCCAGTAAGAAGACACATGGCTGACAAGAAAACATAAAATCCAAAACCAGAGGTTTCTGGGAACGTTGTTTGACATACTGAGTGAGCTTAGATTGATTTTATTTATTTATTATTATATTTATAATTTTAATATACTTCAGAACTGCTAATTATTGTTTCTTAATTATCAGAGCAGCATCACCATTCTACTAATGCACATAAAATGTTCAGTTGTGCTCTGCATGATGCATGCCTGGACAGCTGATACAAGTTGCTAAGTGAGCTCTTATGACACAATTTCACAAAGACCCAAGAGCTGAGACCCGAATGCATTAAAAATGTTGATCAGGCCTTTTTGTCAATATAACCAAGAGTATTATTTTCAAACACACACTGACTTCTCACCTTGACTATTTGATTGGCTTTTACCAGGGCTCAGGATAGTTCACAGACGCTACGAGGATGTTACTTGGATATCAAACCATTTGGGACACAGACTTTCATAAACCATGACTGAGACACTAGAGGTGTTGTCACAGCTAATCTATCGATAATTTTCATGGATTTCAGAATAATTTATTAAAGGGTCTGCATGTAGTGATACACAGACACAAAATAAAATCAGAATTTACTAACCCAGATAAGGTGCCCCAAATTCCACCACAAGATGGATAAAGGGAGGTAAGTGTCCACACTTAAAATTTAGTTTCCTGATTGGATAAATTATAGCAGATAGGATTTTTGTGCTTTGTCTGCACCTAGAGTACTTGTTGAACTTTAAAGCAAAGTGATTACATGCAAAGCCTTTCACTAGAATAAAATTCTGCCTCTTTCCTCTGAGCACAGATGGCTGCTCTTCTTCAGTGCAAATCAAAGAATCTCTTGTATTAAATTACTCAGCTCCAGCTGGAAGGAAAGAAGAATCTGTTGCCCTTGCACAACCCAGAGCCAGATATGCTGAGTACTCTTGGAAATGAATGTTGTGATGGAAGTGGGTAGTAGGGGGAATGAACTCATACAGGAATCTTACAGAAGTTGTCAGGTGAATAAAATGCCTCTTCTTTTTCTCCTCTGAATTTCAGTGAAGGCTTCTTTCCAAAATAGAACAAAAAGAGAAGAAAACATAAGACTTGCTTAAAACGTTTGTCCAAGTAGCAGAAAACTGGACTCAACTCTCACCCTTTCTTCCATCACTTGGCATACTGTGCCTGAATCATCAGGGAAAAGATTAATTTGCAGAGAAAACGTAATCCCAGAACTCCTGTTGTGTTCTGAGAGTTGGAGAGTGCTTTATTCTTTTAAATCACTGACTGTTTAAAGAGCTGATTATTTAAATACTAATTGGTTTTAAAAGAGATCAAACCCTGTAGTACAGACAAAACTGGTAGTCAGTTCTAGGATTCAAAGCCTATGCCAACACATACTTAAAATCTAATAACAATGAATGTAGTACAGGGTCTGGAGTCTATTTCATCCACCTTTGAAGCATACAAATTCACAAATACTCTTCCTATTACATTTCACACAAAATGGAATACCTTCCAGGGACAGAATGAGGAAGATTTATCGAGTTGTCATTTGGACCATCATTCACCTGGAACACAGGAGACACATATTCTATCCTATGCTATTCTATTTGTTTAGACCTGACCAAAATATTTGAGTAAGCCAGCTACATTTTCATCCCCTTTTTCTATTTACCTTTAACAACCCCCAGCTTTTGCTGGGGCTGATCTAGAAGCTAAACTCTGAGATCATGATTAAACAATGCTAATAAGTAGTTTTCTTAAGAAGTCTGATAGGATCAATAACTAGCTACACACAGGACTTAAAGAATTTAAGAATTTCTTGTGTTTAGGAAGAGTCCTTCAGGCAGCAAGAAAAAAATCAGTGATGAAAATTGATAGATTTGAAACAATTTCAGATGGGAACTGAATTCAGGAAGTAAATATCTGAAGTTTATGGCAAAGCAGTTACTATGAAACATCACTACCCTCCAATAATTCTGCCCATCTAGTCTTGCATCTCAGGCAAAAACTTTTAATGAAGCCCCCTATGTCTTCCAAACAATTAATTTTGAACTAGTGTAGATCTTACGGGAAGCCAGGTTTCCATCATCTAATTAAGAACTTCACAAAGAAACCCACATTAGCTATTTTGCCAAACAAGGCTTAAATGCTACCTCCAGATGTACGACATAATATTCTGTGAGTAAGGATGCAGTGATTCAACCACATTATTGCAGGAGACATATATAATGAAGCTGCAGTAATTCTTCGCATGTCTTAGTATTGGGAGTTTTTATAGAATGCTACAAGAAAGTTTGATTTAGGTATAGTTTTAATTTTATTATTTTAATTTAATTTTTTTTAAATTACTCAATTTCTTGTTTATGTTATGTGTGAAGCAATCAATTATGAACCATCAATAAGTTGATCCTACATATTATAACTGGGTCAAAATTAGATGTTTACACATCTATTATTGAACCAAAGGAGGTGGCAAGAAAGAGAAAATGAGAACCCAAGTATTTGGCATAACAGGGAATTATTATAAAAACCTTACAACAGCTTAAGACAGCACCATTTAATTTGTTTAAGACAAAATAACTCCATTCACAACAGACAAACTAATTCAGTACAACAGACTGTGGGGGCGGGGCGGGGAATAAACCAAGCCAAGTGCCAAGACTTCAGGAGCACACTAGCAATCATCATTTTCATTCATGGTGTAAACGGAGGGGAATAGAATCAAGACAATCACAGAAGTTACTCCACTAAAAAATAAAAACTAAAGGAATATTATCAACAGTTTAATATTTGCATCTCCGTTGTACAAGATTTTCTGGAAATCTTACACAGATACTTCATTTACAAAGATTATTTTGTATTATTTGTATTACTCAATAGTTGAGCTGACATAGCAATGACATCTCCATTGTCATACACAGCCACAGCTGAGGAGGATCTTGCTGGTCCTGAATGATATTAGAATTTTTGGAATCAGGTAATAATATAGAGTTTGACCAAATTCTTTTCCCAGTTGAAATAAGCCTTAGGTCGGTCTAATAATTTGGTGAAGAATCCAGCCATTTTTTTCCTAAATAATCACATATTGTGTTTAACATAAACTTTAAATATAACTAAAATGAATGTATTTATTGCATTGAAGTGTAAAATACAATTTAATCTAACTATTTAACTGATCATGTAGAGCTCTGTAGACTAGCTTAATACTGGCTTAGGATTTCTTTTTCCTTCTATACTTAACAGCTGCAAAAATTCTGACCCTAACCCTTGTATGCCTCTGTGCTCCTCACTATTTTAAACCTGTACTTTAAAACTACATCTCTTAAATTGTTAATAAAATGGGAAGGCCTGAAGACCAAAAGGTAAGACAGAATGTAGACTACAAGCTCAAAAGTTAGTGATAATTATAGAACCAATTATTACTGTCATAAGTTCCCTGTTGAAATTTTTAGTCCAGCAATTCTTTCCTTCCTACACTAACATATAAAGATATGCACATTATTCACTCTTTTCACTGCAATCCTGGATATATCAGCTGAAAATATATAAAACAGGAGGATAATATTTTTTTTCCTTAGTGAAGTTAATGCAGAGGAGATGTGATCACAAACAAAAATCTTGTGAATATTATGATCTGCATTGACAAGAGCCAGGTGTATCCCACATGGATGTTGCCACAATAAAGGCAATAAGCATTTTTCCATCTTTGACTTTCTTTTCTTGCAAAACTTTGCCAGATAAATAGTTGAAGACCCAATGTGTCCTGCCACATTACTGCACCTGCTTGAAAAAACTTCTACTTCAATAATCACAGTTTGATCATCCAGAAAAAAATGGTGTGAATCACCATGAGAATTGTAGTTAAGAACTTTCTGGTATACGGAGTAAAAATGGGTCCATGTGACAAATACAACAGCATAGCACCAAAGAGAGATTAAAGTCCAGCAAACATGTTTTTAAGCTCATATAGTGCCATGGCATTAAAGGAACTTGCTTTCCATTTGAAACTGTGTTTTAATACAATCTGATCCAGAACATTCATCAGAGTACATCCTAAAACAATATATACAAATGCCTCTTTAAAAGTAAAACATGATAGGATTTATGTTTCTATTTTCCATTTTGTCATCTGATACAAACTGATACAGCACCTCTAAGTCCAGTGGGGACACACAGACTTTGATAATTAAAGATGCATGAAGACTTTTTGTTTTATTACTTTGCCCTCCCAGTAAATAACATTAGAAGATTCACTTGCTACCAGAGATTATTACACCTATGTAAAAAATGTGTTTGAGAAAAGAAAAAAGGAAGAGAATTTATGAATATTTTTTTCTAGGATATCTAAGGACCTCCTAATACCATTAATTTCTGATCCTTTTTGCACTGTATATTTGTCACACTGTGGAGCTTTATTTAATATTATCTATTCTATCAGTCATTTTGCTGTGTTGAAACTCTGAATACAAAAGTTTTACATTCTTTTGAATAACTGTGACTTCAAACAACAAAGGGGTTAGTGCAGAACCAGCCCTAGTGTAACCTTTTTTTCTACTGGCTAAACACATTTATTAAATGCCTGGAAATAACATTGTTCTCTTGTTTAAAGATAGCCAAAATACTTTTTTGCTTTTTTTTTCAACTGAAGAAAATTAAAATTAATATCAAGATCCAATCTATTCATACCAGAATACAATAAGCAACTGCTGAAGTCTTTTTCTTCATGAGCAGGTCACAGGAGTTTCATCTTTTCCCTTTATTCTGTCACAATTCTCTTTTGTAATTCCAGGGGCAACCTGTCCTTCACACAGCTCCTTTACACAGCCCCTGGGTCGCTGCCAGCCATTAGCAGGCCAAGTAAAACTGTCACAAAAGGCTGCTTTGGAGTTGGTAGGCACAGATGCTTTGACTTTACTGCCTTTGCCTAAAGATCTGAGAATGTTTGGGGAGCATTAAAACTACAACGACAACAAAAGAACAAAACAAAACAAACAAACAAAACCGTCAAAAAACCCCAATAAACCGAAATTGGCCAAAACTGTGAGAGAAAATGCTCTGCCACCTGCCTCAAAGTGGCAAAGAACTCTTTAATATTCATTGTCCTACAGTCAGTCATATACATGCAGGTTCCTCATAAAATAATGCACTTCAACTGGACTACTACTAAGTGTAAAACTACAGTGACAAGTCTGAAAAAAGCTGCCCCTTCCAGTTTTGTGACACATGTGTCCAACCTCTTGTTGACATGGAAATGTGTAAAAGAGGAACTCAGTGAAACAAAATATATGCATACACACAAAAAAATAAATCTAAAAAACCAAACAAAAACCCAACCAACAAAACCCACAAAATAAGAGGTGCCTGTCTCTAAACCAACCAAAAAACCCGCTCTAAAACCAAAGATTTATTTCAAACCACCTACTGGTACTATCCTGGAACTAGTAATATTCATAATCACAGAATCATGGAATTACTAAGGCTGGAAAAGAACTCTGAGGTCATCAAGTCCAGCCTATGACCTAACACGACCACATCAGCTAGACCGTGGCACTAAGTGTCACATTCAGTCTTTCCTTAAATATCTCCAGGGGTAGTGACCCCACTACTTTCCTGGGCAGTCCATTCCAATGTCTAATCACTCCTTCCATGAGGAAGTGCTTCCTAATATCCAAACTAAACCTCCCCTGGGGCAGCTTCAGGCCATGCCCTCTTGTCCTGTCACTAGTTGTCTGGGAGAAGAGGCCAGCTCCCTCCTGAACTACAACATCCCTTCAGGTAGTTGAAGAGAGTGATAAAGTCCCCCCTGAGTCTTCTCCAAGCTAAACAAGCCCAGCTACCTCAGCCTTTCTTCATAAGATTTTCCCACTAGTCCCTACACCAGCCTCATTGCTCTCCTCTGGACCTGCTCCAGCACCTCAATATCCTTCTTAGAATCAAAGAATTATAGAATCATTAAGGTTGGAAACAACCTTAAAGATCATCAAGTTCCAACCCCCCTGCCATGAGCGGGGAACCCTACCACTAGACCAGGTTGCACAAAACCTCATCCAACCCGGCCTTAAAAAGCTTCAGGGATGGGGCGTCAACAACCTCTCTGGGCAACCCATTCCAGTTCCTCACCACCCATATACTGAAGAATTTCTTCCTGATACCTAACCTAAATCTCTCCTCTTTCAGTTTAAAACCCCTTGTCCTATCACTATCTTCTCTGATGAAAAACTCCTCTCCAGCTTTCCTTTAGGCTCCTTTCAAGTACTAGAAGGCTGCTGTAAGGTCTCTCTGGAGCCTTCTCTTTAGGCTGAACAGCCTCAACTCTTTCAGCCTGTCTTCATAGAAGAGGTACTCCAGGCCTTTGGTCATCCTAGTGGCCCTTCTCTGGACCCTTTCCCAACAGGTCTATATCTTTCTTGTGCTGAGGACACCAGACCTGTACACAATATTCCAGGTGGGGTCTCAACAGGGCAGAGTAAAGGGGCAGAATCACTTCCCTGGCCCTGCTGGCCACACTTCTTTTGATGCAGCCCAGGATGCAGTTGCTCTCTGGGCTCCAGCACACACTGGTGGCTCATGTCAAGCTTCTCATCTACTACCACCCCCTAGTTCTTCTCCTCAGGACTGCTCTCCAGCCATTCTTCCCCCAGCCTGTATTTGTGCCTGGGGTTGCTCTGACCCGGGTGCAGGACCCTGCACCTGGCCTTGTTGAGCTTCATGAGGTTGGCACTGGCCCACCTCTCCAGCTTGTCATGGTCCCTCTGGATGGCGTCCCTTCCCTCTTGGGTGTCAACCACACCACACAGCTTGGTATCATCAGCAAACTTGCTGAGGATACACTCAATCCCACTGTCCGTGTCTGCAACAAAGATGTTAAAAAGCACTGGTCCCAATACTGACATCTGGGGGACACCACTCGTCACCTGCCTCCCTTTGGATATTAAGCCATTGACCACAACTCTCTGGGTATGACCCTCCAGCCAATTTCTTATCCACCAAGTGGTCCATTTGTCAAATCCATGCCTTGTCAGTTTGGAGACCAGGATGTCATGTGGGACAGTGTCAAACGCCTTGCACAAATCCAGGTAGATGACATCAGTTGCTCTGCCATCATCCACCATCTTTGTAGCCCTGTCCTAGAAGGCCACAAAATTGGTCAGGCATGACTTGCCCTTAGTGAAGCCATGTTGGCTGTCACAAATCACCTCTTTATTTTCCATGTGCATTAGCAGACTTTCCAGGATGATCTGCTCCAAAACCTTGCCAGGCACCAAGGTCAGGCTGACAGGCCTGTTGTTCCCCGGATGCTACTTCTGGCCCTTCTTCTGGATGGGCTTTGTCACATTGGCCAAATGCCAGTCATCTGGGACCTCCCTGGTTATCCAGGACCAGTGATAAATAATAGAGAGCATTTTAGCCAGTTCTTCCACCAGCTCCCTCAGCACCCATGAATCCCATTCAGACCCACAGACTTGTTAGGATCTAAGTGGCACAGCAGGTGCCTAGGCACTAACTACTTCCTCCTGGATTGCAAGAGGGGGATTCTGCTCCCCATCTCTGTCTACCAACTCAAGAGCCCAGTTGTCCTGAGGATAGTCAGTCTTCTTGTTAAAGCCTGAGGCAAAGAAGGTGTTAAGTACCTCAGCCTTATACTTGTCTTCCGTTACTATGTTCCCCCCCACCTAATAAGTAATAGAGATTTTCCATGGCTCTCCTTTTATTATTAATGTATTTATAAAATCACTTTTTATTTTCCTTAACACAAATGGCCAGATCAAGTTCTAACTGAGCTTTCAGATTTCTAATTCTCTTTCTACATGACCTTAAAATATCCTTAAACACTTCCTGATTCACCTGCCCCTTTTTCCAAAGTTGATAACATTCTTTTTTTTTTTTTTTTTTCCCCCCCTGAGTTATCTATTGCATGTTGTGAAACAGATACAAAATCCAATGTCATCAACAGATACTTTGAACAGGAACTATTTCATTAGAAATAAACACCTGTTAGCCCTAAGACTACCTTCACTGAGAAGGGGAGCTGCAGGTTGGTCCTGAGTGAGCCTGTGCCTATGTTAAAAGTACTTGCAAATACTACTCATGAAAGGAATTTGCTGTTGTGAAATCTGCTTATTCTTTTTGCTCTATTGTTCTGAAAAGTATTCTGAATTTGTTCTGAATAAAAACACTGGACACCATACTAGACACAAATACCAATAGTACCTATCAAGATTCCATATGGGAGTAATATTTTTCTCCTACAAAAACTTCTAAGACAAGCCATTTAAAACAGATGAAAGGAGAGGACCAAACCTGCACTAGGAGATGAGTCACAAAAAGAAAACATTTGCATTTAAAAGAAGCATACAGGTAGTCTTCTGCAATTACGGGCTAAAACAGGCGGATGCCAGCCAGTCCTGAGTTTCAGTGATGGGACAGCATAAAAACTAAGTCATCATCTCTTCAAGGTTATCTTAGTCCTTTAGAAACTATATTCAGACTGAGTCACACTAGAACAGCTACAAAACTGGTTTAGGAGTAGTGCTGGCACAATTTACATTTTAGTTTCTCCAGCAAACTGCTTCCAATCATTCAGCTAATACCTTCATTAGATATCTTCAGTTTTCAGAAGTTTAATGTCTGTTCAGGATGACTGAATCAGTATGAAATTGGCAAATGAAAGGTCAACCAAGTCTGTCAAGATCTCAGGTTTAAGTAAAACAAGGTTGCCAAGCAGCTCAGCAAGTCTTGCCTTCTGAGACAGGCTTAGAGGAATCCAGTAGCAGGGAACGAGTATTGCCAGGCTGCACAAGGTCTGTAAGGAAGTTAAAATAAATACTTCCTTGCAAAACCCATTCATCCTCCAAAGAGGCTTATTTCCCATTTTTAAACCAATTTTCCCCCAGAAAAAAGAGTTTCCTGAAAAAGCAGCTCACTGCTGGTGTTGGTTCAATTCAAACCCAAATAAAATTTATATTAAAAAACCCCACAAACATACAACAAAAACAAAACTAACAAATAAAAAAACAAACCAAACCAAAACCAAACAAAAAAACCCAAACCAAAATAAACCACAAAAAACAGTACTACTTTTCTTTACCACAGAAATATAGGAACTGGGAAACAGCATTGTACAGCAAGAGTTTCCGGATATCTAAATACTGTGTAACTAAAACCTTTTCAGTTAATATTTTACATATGTTTTTGTTTATTCCACATTTGTTCTAATGTGAATAACGTGACTTTGTTCAGACTGCATGATGCCATCACCATATACCTCTGTAATAACTTTGCTTACTATATTTTCCTTTTTTCTTTAAATGACTGTTTCCCTAGTCATTGATAAATAAAGGTATAATCAAGCCTTGCATAAAGGTTAATTTTCATGTAAGGAAAAGGACATGAACATCTCATTACTATGAATACAGAAAGCTCATAAACAGAACATTAAGATCAATGTTAAAAAACTGGGAAGTTTCAGTTCTTTAGAACAGAAAAAAATAAAGAAGAAACAAAAAAAAAGTTCTCACCGAGATATCTACAAAAGATGGAGTATTGCGATTTACTCTCTCTGTTTCAATAAATGGAGATTATACCATGACCTTTATTCCAGTTGCCTTGGTTTCTCCATTTTTAATCATTATGCAAGATTTGGTAGGATTTGTTGCTGACACTCGACTCCTCAGGGGGCAATTAGCAGAGAATTCACTAGAAAGTCAGCAGATCTCCTCACTTTACTACAAAAATGACAGGAAAAAGCCCAACTTTGTTGCTCTGTCATAATACTCATCTACGGCTGGATCTGACAGAATCCAGACAATCCAATGCACTGCACAATTACATAAATCTGTTTGAATTAAACCTCAGAGACAGGGAATGCTAATGATGCAAAATGTATTTTGTGGTGCTGCAATTAAAAGTTTCACTGCACAATAAAGCTATAACTTTACTGTTTTCATTCTGAAGGATTAATCCAGTAGTGAGCTCTCTTCATTTTACCCTGAAACTTAACAACTTTTCCTTTACTTGAAGTACTACTAATACTGAGAGTTTGCACACAGGGATACATTAAGGAATTTTGTGGTTTGGAGATTTATATTTATAGTTCTTGTCATTTTTCTCATGCAGGCAAACATATTCACCATCATGTCTATTGCAAAGACCCCTTGTGTTATTGTGTTAGCTTCATATATGCTGTTCTGCACTTTGTTAAAGTGTGACTTTAAATTCCTCATGCATGTATACCTAATAGTGCTCTTACAATATGCAGTCATTATTTCAACTCCATTAATATTACTCTATTTATATTACTCTCTATTACTTAATATGTACCTGGTGTTTTCTACAAGTAAAGGTGTGTTGAAGTTAAGAAAACTTCAGGTAATTTAGTACCTCCAAATAAGATAAAAGCCAATATCCACAATATGATATTCAGAAAAAAAGAAAAAAAAAATCAAGAAAGAAATCTGATATAAAAATTATTCCTCTCAAGGCTTTAAACACTTTACTATACTAGAGATTTACAATCCAATAAACTCTTCGGGAAGATATCTAAGCCTTCCTTCTGTGACGATCCGCTCCTGCCAAGAATCAAGCATGTGTCTGGGATTCTGCTAGAACTATGATTGTTAGAAGAATATTTGATCAGGAAGAAGAGACAGATTGCACAGGGTGACCCAAAGGGGCAAGGAAATTAGTGTGTTGATCAAAATATACCCACAGAGAAATGAAAATGTGTACTTAATTCAGCCACACTACCATGGAAAAATATATTAATCCAATCCAAAAAACTTGAGAGTACTTAATTGCTGCCGTGATTCAGACATACTTATTATTTGGAGTACAAGAGGAATAGGGAGTTAAGTGCACAACCTTTCTGCAATTTGTATGTTGGAAAGCTTGACATAACTATAAAGCCAGAATATGACAAAAGAATTCTAAAGATCCTTAGTAAATGCATTTTAGGGTAAAATGAAAAAGTTGAAAAGTAATGAAGGTTGTGTAAACATAGGTGAGTATAGTTGCAAGAAAGATAAATCCTTTCAAAAATATTTGCACTCTTTCTCTCTAATATGCACGAATACTTCAGCAAGAAATCATTAAAAGTCTGTCTTTTAGAATGACCTATTTTCTTTTTTTCCATTTTTAATCTAAGATTTCTTTTTCTTCTGTTGTTGATCAAAAAAAACCTGAGAGGAGGCAAATTTGTTTTTATTCCTTCTGAGTATCTGGTAGCTTTCCATGGAGCTAAATAACAGGCATACTAGAATTGAAACTGAAATATATTAAAACTATTAGGCTTTCAATTGTAGTAGGACTTTGTGAAACAGTTCTGATAGCTAACTTTTTTGTTGCTGTTGCTTAAAAACTGTTTATTACTAACATAGTAAATAACCATGCTTTGTCATGTTTCATTACTTGACTTGCTTAAAATTTTTATTTTGAAGCTGAGTGTGTGATGGTTACTTGATGCAGAGTAAGTATTAATGCTGAGTCTGAACTAAGGGAATAAAAATATATTTTTTTTAAATTGAAAAATGGGAACTGCTCATCTACATCTATAATTCTCACCAACTCTGTTTACCGCCAGTGAGATGTGAAACACTTACTTCTATTAACAATTTGATTTTTCCAGTGAGAGCATGTATTTGCTTCAGCCATTTTTTGACCACAAAAGTTAACATTAAAATATTCAAATGCTTAGTGGGCATTGCTGTTGTAAAACAATATCCTGTAGTTGCAATTACAGTTATCTCTTAAAAAGCACTGCCATGTAATGAGATAATGTGCACAGCAGCAGCGAAGACAGTATGTTTTCTTAGCCCCAGGCTATACAAATCAAGAAATGTCTTCAAATACTCTGAGATTTAGTCCTGTGTTTTAGGACTACAGGAACCTTTTTATAAATTAGCTGAAGACAAAGGAGAGCCTCATAAAATAAATTGTAATTGGATTGGTAAATCCAATCTGCCAAAACACACTCAACATGCATCTTATACCTGCACACCTTACCTGAAATTATGCAGACTTTTAACACCCATCCATTAAGAATTCTAATGTAACTAAAGGACGATTTATGTTCTGCACCATTAACATTACGTATATTAATACTAGCATATATTTTTCCATATAACAATCAAATTTAAGAGTAACATATGGCTGGTAAACATTGCAGCATAATGTGTTCCTAATTGAACAGTTGCAAATCCAAAACTGTCACAAATATCTCAGCTTTATAATTATATAAGCAAAATTGATATTATTGATAAGGAGCTCCTAATGATGTAGTAAGAAATTATTGCTCAGACCACTGCCATCTTAACCTCAGATGTAGTATACAATGTAACAACACAAATTAGGTGAAGATAAAAAGATTTTAAATACAGCAGCAGTGGTGTCTGACAACAGCAAGAGTCTCCAAAGTGAAATGAGTGGATGTCTAACACTCCTGACACTGCTGCTCTTACTGGAACATAACAGTTGTAAAGTTCAATTTAAGAAAGGTGTGTATTAAATCTTATTTATACTAGCAGATGTTTTGCTGTTTTTTGTTGTTTGTTTCTCAAAAAAACTTGAACAAGATAATTTAATTGACAGCATATGAATTTTCTCATAGCTAAAGTGAAAAGGTACATTTTTGTAGAGGTAATAATCCAAAATATTCAGGTGTATCATAAAACTCCCTCTTTTTGGTAACAGGAGTCTTCAGGAGAAATAAGCTAGCTCTGGTAAAGAGAAATATTCACCACATTGTTTTCAGAAGCTACATTACCTTGACCATCAAAATTATATAACGAAGTAACAATTGGAGACCGGGTTTTCTCCCCAGTGGTCCTGCTTGGCCCCAGAGAGGAAAGATCAGTGCCATTGCCTCAAGATTAGAGTAGGGCAAAAGGCAGTTTGAGCCTCAGATAGCCTCTGAACACAGTGTCAAAGGAGGGAAAGGAGTTGATTATGGCTATTAAATCTGGCCATGAACATTTTTTTGGAAGAATGATTCGTTTGCCTCCTTGCACCATATAATTGAGATCCTGATAGTTAAGTACAGGTGTTTACTATCTAATCAGCAATTAGTTATTTTTTTCCCTATGCAGTTCCAAATCCCCAAGATGCATTCTTATTCTACTGCCCACTGCTGTCAAAACTCACAGCCGATTTGTTTATTGTTTTAATTATGCATTAAAATGGTAATCATGCTTTCCACTCTCAGCATGGCTGCATCTAGTTGAATTAAAAGTCTATTGCTCTATAAATTAGCCAAAAAAAAATCAGCAAAATGCTAGCACTTTATTTCAAGAACACCATGGATTTCTTCCACAGCCTATTTATCAGGACAAGTTCAATTCAAAGGAAAGTAAATTACACATAATCAAAACAACAACCAATTGTGTCAATAATGACAAAAAAGAATGTGCAATCAAGAATTTAACTCAATGGATTAAGTAAGGTCCTGATGTTAAATGCTTGTATGCAAAAATAATGTCCAATGCAGTATTAAGAGTCTTTAAAGCACTTGGTCTAAACATCAAACTGCAAAGCTTTCCGTTAACCTACCATCTTGAGGCAATCTACATTTACAACTAAATAAAGTCCTGCAATGCTCAATTTAATTTATAAAACACACTTTTTATTTTCAGACTAAATAATCATTCTGATTTTAACAATTGTATTATTATATTTTACTATCTATAATTTAAAACAGTTTTAGCTAGGGGCATTTCTCATAAGGATGCAAATACATCATTACAGAGAAGCTTTAGATCAGCAAAGATATTCCAGTGTGAAGAATAATCTCTAGAAAATATACTGAGCATTGTTTTTTAAAGGAGACATCCTATCCTGAAATTTGCATTAATCAGTTTAACCATTCAGATCTCATTTGGCTGAGCACAACAACATTTTTCACATACATTTCAGTAAGCATTTCACAGTGGTCCTTGTTCAATAATAGATGCTATTTATAATTCATTCAAAGAGTGCTAACTTATGGTAAGTTTACACAGAAGTACATGGAATAATTTGCATATGTAATTAGCACACATCTTGTGATGCAGATGGAATTGCATAATTTAGGCCTGGCCAGCATAGGTTCAGGAAAGGCAGGTCCTTCTTGACCTATGAGATCTCCTTCTATGATCAGGTGACCTGCCTGGTGGATGAGGGAAGAGCTGTGGACATTGTCTTTCTGGACTTTGGAAAGGCCTTTTGACACTGTCTCCCACAGCATTCTCCTAGAGAAGCTGGTGGTTTATGGCATAGACAGGTACATTCTCTGCTGGGTAAAAACTGGCTGGCTGAGCCCAGAGCATTGTAATGAATAGGGCTGGATCCAGCTAGCGGCCAGTCACCAGTGGTGGCTTAATTTTGGGTCCATTCTTGTTCAATGTCTTTATTAATGACCTAGATGAGGGGACTGAGTGCTTCCTAAGTAAGTTCACAGATGACTCTAAGCTGGGAGGAAGTGTCAATTTGCTTGAGGGTAGGAAGGCTCTGCAGAGAGACCTGGACAAACTGGATCAAGGGTTCAAGGCCAATTGTATGAGGTTTACCAAAGTCAAGTGCCAGGTCCTGCACTTCGTTCACAACAATCCCATGCAAAGCTGCAGGCCTGGGGATGAGTGGCTGGAAAGCTCCATGGTAGAGAAGGACCTGCAGGTGGCTAGTTGACAGCAAACTTAACATGAGCCAGCAGTGTGCCCGGGTGGCCGAGAAGGCCAAGAGCATCCTGGTCTGCATCAGGAATAGCATAGGCAGATGGAGTAGAGAGGTGATCATGCCCCTGTACTTGGTATTCGTGAGGCCACACCTCAAGTATTGTGTGCAGTTCTGGGCCCCTCACTATATGAAGGATGTAGAGTTGCTGCAGCGTGTCCAGAGGAGAGCTACCAAGCTGGTGAAAGGTTTTGAGAACAAGCCCTTTGAGGAGAAGCTGAGGGAACTAGGATTGTTTAGTCTGAAGAAAAGGAGGCTGAGGGGAGACCTCATTGTTCTCTACAATGGCCTGAAAGGAGGTTGTAGGGATGTAGAAGTTGGTCTCTTCTCTCAAGTGAATAATGACAGGAGAGGAAATGGCCTGAAGTTGCAGCAGATGAGGTTTAAACTAGATATTAGAAAGAATTTTTTTCCCAAAAGAGTGGTTGGACAGTGGAACAGGCTGCACAGGGAGGTGGTGGAGTCACCATCCCTGGAAGTGTTTGAAAATAAAAGTAGATACAGTGCTTAGCGATGTGATTTAAACACAGAACAGGTAGATTAGGTTACAGTAGGTGGATTTAGGTTATGGTTGGACTTGATGATCTTCAAGGTCTTTTCCAACCAGGATGATTCCATGAAACAGATATACTATTCTATGAAACAGAACATATCTGCATTTAAATAATGACACAATTTGTTCTTATTTTACTGCATAATAATTTGCTTCATAACAATGTCAGTAACACAACATTAGACATACAAAGTATTATGTACAGATAGATTTGTGCAATAGTAGGGGAGGACTGTTTTCTTTCTATATATGCAACATGATCTTCCCTTTTAAAAATAAAATGAGTCAAATATTTTTAACAAAAATTAGAACTTTTGTTGACATAACATATGCTGATCACTACTTTGAAGACTCCTTTACAATTTAAATAATAATTGTTCATTACACGTGTTTTGAAAAAGAATTAAACATATTACAAAATCACAGAACACCTAGAAAAAGAAACTGAATGTACTAGCTGCTGAGGACAGATAAGCAGTAATGCATGTATGTGATGGTGTTAGATCTCTGTCTATATAGTTTTGATAGTTTTCCTTGAAATGCCACTGTTTTATTGAATGCAAACATTATTTAAATCTGTTCAGACTTTTGTGATTATTTTCAATCTACAGTGTATCAGCAGAAAATTGTTACAAGTATATGACAGCTGTAATTCGTAATTCAGGAGAGTCTGAACAGGAGAAACAGGCAATATAGTTGTGTGATAAGATGAATCTGCTGGTTAGATTTAATTGTTTGGCCTCATTATTTTCCATTTTTACTCTAACTGAAATATTTATTTCATGGTGCTAGAAATGCCATTTTGTGGGAAATTCGCAGTGCCGAACAACTCTTGCATATGTTTGTGAGATTCCTCTGCCTTCCTAGCCTGTTCTTCCTGTTGTTTGTGTTTGTGACTTTTTTTCTATTTTGTTTTTCTGAATGCCTTCCAAAATTTCAGCAAACTGAGGATGTGGCCCAGCTCTCAGCACTGTTCTAATTTATTTTTTTATCCTAGAAGGAAAGTAAGGCTTATAGTATATAACTTGTTATTGAAAAAACATAGGCAGGATTTAGCCGCTATTAACACTGTTGTACATCAGAATATTGAAATACTTATTAAAATATAAGTTTAAAATAATTTTAATGTATTTGACCTAAAGTATTTGATGTGCCCATCACAAATCCCATTCAGTCTCTCCAAATACCTTTTCCATCTCTGCTCTGTGCAGACACAGGTCATATCTGGTTGCCCAAATTTTCCTGTCAAGGATTCATCTATAAAACAATTCTATTTCAGTGACTTCTTTTGTTCCCCCATTATATCAGACATTAAAATGCAGGGAAGAAAATGGAGTAGAGTTGTGACAGTGCAAGCACCACAAAAAGAGTAGGGTCTCCTGACGCAACAGTCTCTTTCCCTGTCTGCAGCCCAAATTCAGCCAAGGTGAAGGGCCGCTCACCCAAGACAGAAACGTACTTTGAGAACTCAGCCCCACACTACTCTTCTTTATGATTGCTGGCTGGCTGATCAATTTGCCTTTTTTCCCTTGTCTGCACTAACCAGGGCTCATAGAAGTCCCTATTCCCTCTCCTCACACTGATTAAAAAAAATCCACTAACACTGCCATTACCTGCTTTATTTTCTCACCCACACAACTACAACTTGTCTTTCAGCCCACTCTCTTTTTCATGACAATTTTAATGTGCAAGTTCAAGTTCTATCTCATTACCATGGTTAAATTAAATCAGGAATGAATCTGTCAATAATGAGATGAAGCTTTCTGCATTGCATGTATCTTTCAGCCAAGCATATTTACTTGGAATCAGCCCAGCAGGAAAGACCAGGGCAAACTACATCCAGGCACCTAAAGTATGCAATTGAACTCAGTAATTGTCTTACACAACTGTGAATTAAGGTCCAAGTTATTTTCCTTGAGCAGAAAAACATTGCAACTTATTTTTCACTGGTGTCTGAAATTTCTGAGGAAGTGTGACGTGTCCGGAAAAGTATCACCCTAAAATAAATAAATGGTTCCCCCAGGTTTTTTGGGGGGCTTTTTTGGTTGGTTGAGTTTTGATTGGTTAGTTGGGTTTCAGTTGGTTGGTTCATTTTTGTTTGTTTCTTTGTTTCTTTGGTTTTTGTTTAACTTATGATTTTTCTTTTTTACCTTTTGTCTGGCTCATGGCAGACAGCATCTTTGGCAGGGAACTGCCTAGTGCCAACCTTTCTGCAGACTAAAGGCATCTCACTTACAGTAGGCATTTGCAGTATAAATTATAGAATCATAGAACATTTTGAGTCAGAAGGAACCTTTAAGGGTCTTCTAGACCAATCCCGCTGCAGTAAGCAGGGATATCTGCAACTAGATTAAGTTTCTCAAATCCCCATCCTTGACCTTGAATGTCACTAGGGATGGGGCATCTACCACCTCTTTGGGTAAATTGTTTCAGTGTTTCACCATCCTCACAGGAAATAATTTGTTCCTTAATCTAGTCTAGATCTTCCCTTTTATTTAAAAAAAAAGCATTACCCCTTGTCCTATCAGAACAGGCATCCTATTAGAAACCAAACTTCACTTCTCCCTCCCCACCATCCCCCAAGTCTTTTTATTCAGAGATTTTCATTGAGGTTCAGATATTGCTGAACACCTAGAGTACTCTTTTCGGAGAGGACAGCCATATATGTGACTTCCTTGGAAGAACTCTGCTTTTGTTAAAGTAAAAAGAAATTCCAAGTTTGTTGGACTAGATAGAAACTCATTAAGGATGAAAAATCCTGGATTCTAGTCCCTGATTAAAATATTATTTGCATATTAGATGTAGATCGTCACTGTTTAATGAGAGGGAACATTAAGATAGAAAATAGCAAGCTGTGCCTATGGCCCTCAGATTACTACTGTCGGCAACTGAAAAGGATGAATATGAATTGAAAATCTTAATTTCCATGTTTGTTTTTTTTTAATATATCTACTGAATAAGATATATGAACTGTATCCTCTATAGCACTTCACATTCAAAGATCAGAAGTGAACCAGATTCCTCTCACTGACAGAAATCAAAATATACAGATGAAAGACTGTCCCAGTACCAGGCTCCATGCCATAAAGAAATATTACATGCTAGAAGAAACAAACTATATCATTTTTTTTTTAGCTGAAACCTTGTCTTGGTTTGAGCCAGGATGAAGCAAATTTTCCTATTACTGTTGTTTGTTTTTTTTTTCTTCAGTGAGCTGTCTTTTAACTAGCAACATTCTGTTCTAGCTAGGCTGATAAGACATTGGAAAGTTTTTCTAACTGCTGGGGCTTCAGGGTCGCAACTTCACTCTGCCGGCTCAGACACTATGGGGAGATCTGTGACCCTCCCCGTAGGAGGCTGAGTTAGACAGACAGCAAAATTGGCCAGAGATATTCCATCCCATATATCTACATAAGCTCAGAGGAACGTCAGAGATCACAGAAGACAACTTCCTTCTTGTTTCTTCTTCCCTTCTCTTCTGTCCATGGCCAGCATCCAGGGAGGACTCTGTCCATCCATCACCATTGACCCCCAGGCTCGAGCTCTCCTGACCCTCATCATTCTCCGCTTTCTCCAGCAGCAGCTCCGGGATTTCTTGGACCTGTTCCAGCTCAGGGGAGTTCTGTGGGAGTTTCTGGGGGTGGGGGGAGGCGAGAGGCTTTTGCACATACCTGAACATATCTGTATATAATTGTACATATTTTCTTATATTATTAGTGTTTAATGAAAGCTGTGTAGTTTAGTTTTCAATAAACCAAGTCTCTCTCTTTTTCTCTCTCTCCTTCCCTACCTGGGTGGGAGGGGGAGGGGATCAAGAGCATTGTTGTCTGACCCGAGTCAAACAGTGACAAACTTTTCAACAGAAAGAAGCCTTTAAACTCTTGAAAGCAGAAATTTGTTTGAAATTTTACCTCCTCATACTTCAATCTATTATTTGGAGGCTAACACCTGCTCACATTGAGAAACTACCATTTGTAAATCTATTGTAGGTCAATGGAATATTTTTTCACCTTAACATGGATTAAAATGAACTCAAAATGCTCTGCATACCAAATTTTGTTATAATTTTTGCTGAACAGTTCCTCATTGAAGGTGCAATATATATATATATATATCAGAATAAATAATGAAGTCTTTAACATATTTGTTTGCTGGCATTTCATCTTTCCAATGAAAGCCAACCTTCCTTTCTAGCTCCAGTAGCTCATAAAACCTTGGATCTTAAAATCACTACATGCTAATTTATCTGAAATTAGTTGTAGATCATTTAAATGGATTTACAAATGCTATGCACACTTAAATTAGTACAAATCTGTTTGCTCCACAAATCCATAAAAATTAGTGTTTGTAAAATATTTAGAGTTAGTAGTGTATTTTTTTTAAATATAAAAAGCTGTAATAAACAACTCTAGAGCAGGAAACAGGAAAAAATGAAGAGGAAAATGCCATTCATAGATTGCTCTATAAGATCTACTGATAATGAAGACATCCGGATCAGGAATTATTTAGTCATGGTAATACTGAGGCATATGTGACATGGTAAAAGGTAAACTTTTTTTCTCATAGTTTCCTCAACTGTGGAAGTGAATTTCTCATGTAATTGACAAAGTAAGTAGCCTAAAAAACTTACTGAAATTAATAAATGCATATACACACAAACTAAGCTAACTAAATCTTACAAGACCAATAACAGAAAAAGTAGCTCATTAGAGTAATTTTAAGACCTTGAGTTCATTGAAAAGGCAAAGAGCAAGTAACAAGATTTGGCTCAGAGAAAGAAACACAGAACAATTGTGCAGAGACCAGAAAAAAAAAAAATACATGGAAAAGAGATAGGGGAGGAGGAAAAGCAGGCCCAAACTGCTGCATAAAGGTTCAGTCTTCTATTTTGACTTCTGTGCAAGTCTACCAACATATTTAGCATTTCACGAAGTACAGAGGTACATTTTATCATATTCTCTGCAATTGTAATTTTTTTATTTTTTTTTCCCTCTATGTTTGCTCTCACTGGGGTGGAGTTAATTTTCTTCATAGCATCCCATATGATGCTATGTTTTGGATCTGTGACTAGAACTGTGTGAATAATATGGGAGTGTTTTTACTATTCCTGAGCAGTGCTTACACAGCATCAAGGTTCTACCTCTTTCCCACTCTGTCCTGGAAGCGAGTACACTGAAAATGTGTAAGTTGAGAGGGGACACAACCAGAGCAGCTGAACAAAGGGATGCTCCATACCATACAATATCATATGCTTAGCAAGAAACCTGAGGGATATACGTAGTTTTAGTACCCATTCCTTGGAGTCTGTCTGGGCACAACGTATTTGTGGAAGGTGGTGAGGGATTACTTTTATATAAATTGCTCTGGTTTGGGTTTTTTCATATTATTGTGTTGTTTTTGTTTGTTTTTCTTTCTTATTCATCCTTCTTTTGCTTATTAAACTATCCTTAACTCACAACTATTCTTAGATTGCATCTTTGTTTTCACTCTCCCATCCCACTAGCAGTGGGAGTGAATGATTGGCTGTATGATGCTTTGCTGCCAACTGGAGCTAAGGCAGAGCATCTTCTGTTTGCCTGATGTTTAAGATTTCTTTGTTACTCAGCAATCATCCGTCTGCTTCAGAAAAATTCTTCAAATCTAACTTATCCAGTTAGGTTGACAAAATGAACTCCACTGAGATAGTAATAACGAAGGCTCATCTGTAACCGGCTAAATATAGTTTGACGTTAGGGTGTCATTAAGTACCTGTTTTGTTCATTTAGCAAAATAGGCTTTAGAAAATAAAAACAATGTAACCGAGTTGCATTTGGACTACTCTACAGATACACTTAGCTAAATGTTACTTGCTGTCCTTCCTACATCTTATGCTTCTGTTAAGATTTATGATGCACAGGGCTGTCCAAGGAGTGCGAGGTGAGTAAAAGAACAGGATTAAGCAGAAGGAAATTACAAGGCAACTTGCAACAGATATCTACTTAGGTAGAATTGGGGTTATGTGTAAACCATACTTTGATAGTTTAAAGGTCTCTAAAATCAGTTACCTGTTCTCAGTCTGGCTCAATCTTCCTTATTAATTACACAACCTAACTTGAAGAGCACTCACAACAGGCAAAACAGTAATTACCAAACTACAAATTTAAGTGTAATATTAAACAAAACGAATAATAAGACAAATGCATAAACATCTGAAAAAAATACAACTGTGCCAGGCTTTAATTGCTCTTATACAACAGCAGACACATGCAGCTGCTGAAATGTGAAAACAGAATTTGCATATCCTTCCTTATTGTTTGAAAAAGCCCCTGCTTCCCAGTGAAGGCTGATGTACCGCTCGTATGAAGCAGCACACTTCCCTTGAATAACGCTGCCTGCACCAGGTTCACTAAGAACGTGTTAAAGCCGGCCCTAGCACTAGATAGTTATACACACTCTTACAGAGACTGAGGGATGTGTCCCATCACCTTCCCAGGTAATGCTGTCTCATGAGTACTCTAAATGACATAAATAGAACCAAATATATTTCTTTTTTCTACCATTGAAACTAATGATCTTTTGATGGATAACGGTCCATTAATTTTCACATATCGAAAATATCCTGAGAGACACTGGGCTTCTGTAATTCCTTCCACTTTATTGAAATTGCCTGGTTTTGCTACCATTCATGGTGGATTTTATCGACACTGGATCTGTGTTCTATTCTTATAGCACATAAACAGAATCATAATGCAAAAGACTTTCATTTTTCTTCTGTTCTCCTTAATAATAGCTATGAAACAATTCCTTTGAAACTTTGCCAGATCATGAGATGTGCCCTGGTCCCAAGACCAATTATCCACTATCTGTTTCTTTTTGAAAGCAGCAAGAGAAAGTGCTCATTTGTGAGCAACCAGTGCTCATCATTAGCCAGAAACAAGAAGAAAAACAAGATATTAAAATCTTTTTGTTATAGGTAGCAGGCATCTTTTTGCATTTATGTGTCTTTAAAGGGAGATTGACTCCTTTGTCTACTGATTGGCTTAACTTACTGCATGATTTATTATGTTGTGCAGTGTCACATTAAAACACATTAATAAGCCAAGGTATTACATGTTATCAAGTCAGAATAGATCTTTTAGTGCTTTTTCAATATTTTGCATGTGAATAAAGCTAAAGTGTTAAACCATCAATTATTTCTCACACACATACCTTGCACATCTTCCCTCACCTCAAAAATCATCCTAAATTTCCCAACCAAAGCTCACTTCCTTCCTTAGAATTATTTATTCATTTTATCAATTAAATGAATATTTCTGAGGGTGAAGTCCTATTATTCACAAACGTCGGCAATAGGTTCTCCCCGAACTTCTCAGTAAGACTATTTATATGAAAGAAATTTAAAAGTAAAAAGTTGTTAAAAAACAAAAACAAAACCAAAAAGCTCTCCTTACAGCGGCCTACAAATAGTAGATGGAAAGCATATGGGCCTGAAAAGAACAGTGTAAATGCAATAGCAAAATTGCCATAATTCATACTGGTGACATAGACTTGCACTTTCAAAACCGGATTTTTTAAATTACCATACCTGATAAAAACATGTTTGTTCCTTTATAAAGTGAATTGTTAATTTCTCTCCAGATTATTGTGAAAGACCTACTGACTTCAATGGATCTTTGCAATATGTATTGCAGATTCTTGCAGCATTTCCTATTCATGTCTTTTTCTCACATCTTTTAATGTGATGGATTTGGCTGAAGGTGGCAAATTCTTATGGAGATTAGGTTGAATGTGTCAGCCTAAAATGAAGACTTGTCTGGACAGAGAAGCATTTAACTTATTTTTAGGGTTTGCTTTTTTCCCCCCTCATGACTCTGCCACTGTTTCATTGTATTACTTTGCATCACGGAGGCACCCACAAGCATACAAGAGCTTAATAGGAATGCTTACTTATTCCAAGCTACATTAATTAACACCCTGAAAAATAATACCTCAGATACGGATGTCAGTCAGGAATATTAACACACTACAGAACAACTACTCAAGAATGGCTATATTTTGGGTTTTTTTTACTAGTCTTAACATAGATAATCTTAACACAGGTAATAATAATGAGAATCTCACATGTGCACCTTCACTCAGACAATGGGAAAGCCTTCCCCTCGGGTACCAGGAATCACTTGCCTGAAAGAGGCAGTGCTCACTCAAAAATATATCTAGAAGAAATATATCACTCACCAAAGCTGAGACCACTCAATATTGAGAAGTCTCAACAGGTGGCGTCCAGACCTTAGGGGCAGGCTTCATGACAGACCCACTACTCCAAAACCCTAACCAGTGCTTCCCGGCGGGGACTCTGTTTTTACAGACTACGTCAGATCTGGCCTGTGATCATGTATTCATTCAACTACCTGGGCCAAAACACCCCATTGGCTTGGGATCCTGTTCATCAACAAAGAATCCCATCCCGGCAAGCACCAAACTGGCAGACAAAACCAGGTGCCACTGTGTCTGCTGATCTTTATACAGCGCAGTAGGAGGTAAGACCAGAAACTGTTCTCAGCACCACCCAGCCTAACTCAACAAAGATGGGCCCATCAAGGGCTCTTCTGCCCCCTCCAAAGACCTTAACAGATAATAAAACAAACCCCACACAGACGAGAGGGGGTGGGCACAAATGCTCTGTCACACCTTGAATAAATGGCTTAATGTTGTTTTTTTTCTTTAACATCCTACATCTGAAACAGAGACGTGTCTGAATATCAGAGATATTTCTCTGAAATATCAAGTATGTTTTAAGTCAGAGGTGAAAAATATCATGTTACCATAACAAAACAAGAAATAAAATTTAAAGAGAAAATACAAAAGACATTCAACAAGTTCCTATCAATGGTATAAAATGTTTATGTTACTTTTGTTGCTATTTTTTGTTGGTATGTAAGCCATAACATCGAAAATGTCTTTAAAAATATGTCAGCTTCTGAATATAGGCAGGCTGAATAAAGACTGGACGATGCTCTTGCTCTGTATGGCCCTTAACACAGGAGACCTTTTATATTTGCTATTCCCGCTCAAGTACTTGTTTTGGGGACATCACCATTCAGCTACCATTGTACTTTTCCCTAATTTTGATTCAAGCATCCTTTGAGGCCCTTTTATTAAAAGGCTGTACATTGATTGCAAACCCATAATGAAATACTCTCTTCTAGTGTCACAGGGTTCAATGAACTAACTAAAAGGTTTGTAATTTTAAAATCAATTGACATCCGAAAAAAGTAAAATAACAATGGTAAAAGAAATATTTAGTTGAAGCACAGACAGGGGATTACAGGGAGAAAGTCTTGCACTATTTAATTTCAGTACTCACCCAAAGATGTTTATTTAGTCCTAATTATTTTTTCTCTGGAAAGCTACATCTTGCTTATGCAACTGTGAAGTGTACAGCAACAGTGGCAAAACTGCAGATCCTGTTCTGTTCAAAGAGCTAGAGTAAGGAGTACTCAGCATGTCAGAGAGGTTACTTGACATCAACTTAGGAAGTTGATGCAAAGAGTAAAAATTCAACAACTGCTTTTTGTCCCATGATCAATTTGTATGCCACTTTCCTTGGCAGCATAAGAAACTGCATTACAGATACAGAATGGAAAGAAATGTTCAGTAGTGCAACATACTATGGCTATATAGGCAATATTTTGCCTTACACTGGCATTTTTTTTCTTTTGTTAAAACCACCTGCAGTAAAAACGACTGCTGAGCTGCAATTCACATAATGTTTTGCCATAATACACACAGTACTTCAACAATAAACAACACGGAGTAGGGGGAAAGAACAAGCCAAAGAGACTTGCTTGGTGAACCTGAAAGAGAAGCACTAATAATATAAATATCTTCATTACATAAATAAGGATGAATTTAAACATCATCTGTGATATCAGTAAGATCAAAGAGCTACCTCTTCAGCCTTTAACTGTTCAGGATTAGACCTAATCCAAATGGTTTAAGAAGATCTAATTAAGCATAATATTTTCTCTCCCATTCTCATAGCACCAGAACAAATGGCAATTAGTATTTTAAAAAAATACCCTGAAACACAGTCAAATCTATCAAAAATGTGATCATTTTAATGATTACTTACAAATATTTCTATGAGGAGGAAGATCACCTGATACCAGTGTTGCAGCTTCCTAAGCACAGGGCAAGGTTCACACAGTTTAATCTATAAACTAAGCTGTTTTATCTGCAACATTTGAATCCTCATGTAGAAATTCCTTTCCTGGCAGTAATGACAATACTACATCAGAACTGTAGACAGTCATCTTCTGATTATTACAGAAAAATCCAACTCAATTAAAAAGATCCTCTGCTTGGCACAGAAAGAAAACTCCATAAAGTATCTCTATTTTGACACTCATACAACTAGCTCAGATCACTTCAGGTGAGCATTACTATTTACATTCTTCATTTACTTTATTAAAGAAGAGGGAAACATTACAGCAATAATAAGGTCAAATAAACGCTGGGAATAAAAAATATCAAGAGTAAATAGCATGAAATTAACAGTATAATAAACTTGGTGAATATGCATTTGTTTACACTTCCTGATAACTCATTTGAAATCTTTGATGAGTTCTCTTTGGGAAACACAGCTTGTAAACTTTTCTGTCCTCCTTCAGATGTTATCAAGAAAGCAATTATGAACATTTTTAACTAAAGCACAGTTCTGATTTCTTTTCTCTTAGTAGAAGTACTGACCAAGAATAAAAATATAATATTGACATTTTTGAGATTTTAACCATTTTCTGACTAATGAGTTAGAAATTTCCCAAATGCACAGCTTGCAGCTTGCTTATTCTTATAGTTTTCATGCATTTTCTCTCTGTCTTGAAGAAAAGTATGAAAGCAACAGGTATGAAACACAAACATCTCATCATTATGCAGATGACTGGTGTGACCATTTTACATCACACCAAATAATTTTATTGCAATGTAACCTATTTTGTCTTAATTGTGCTGAGATATTATTTGCCGAAGGTGTGGTGCCATGAACACAAGTGTCTACTATGTGGTGATCCTGCATAGTAGGTGATAAACTGTGTAGCATTTCCAACAAATATAACTGAAAGCCCTGTAACTGAAGAAATAAGCAATTCACTGAAATGTCTTGATACATGGATGCTGATAATATTTTTTTCTTTTCTTCAGTGAACTCTCTTTAAAGCAACACACTTACTGACACTAGTAGCAAGTTTTACAGCTAGTGGACTGATAATGCCCAAATGTTTACAGTGCTGCTGAGAGACCAAGGACACTTTGCTCCTCTTGTTGAATCTACTGCTTCAGACACTGTCACCGTTTGACTCGGGTCCGAAAACAATGCTCTCAATCCCCTCCCCCTCCCACCCAGGTAGGGAAGGAGAGAGAGAAAAAGAGAGAGACTTGGATGGATTGAAAACTAAACTACACAGCTTTAATTAAACACTAATAATATAAGAAAATATATACAATTATATACAGATATGTTCAGGTATGTGCAAAAGCCTCTCGCCTCCCCCCACCCCCAGCAACTCCCACCACATTCCCCTGAGCTGGAACAGGTCCGAGAAATCCTGGAGTTGCTGCTGGAGAAAGAGGAGAGTGATGAGCGTCAGGAGAGCTTGAGCCTAAGGGTCGACGGTGATGGGTGGACAGAGTCCTCCCCGGATGCTGGCCATGGAAGGAAGAGAAGGGAAGAAGAAGCAGGAGGGAAGTTGTCTTCTGTGATCTCTGACCTTCCTCTGAGCTTACATAGATATATGGAATGGAATATCTCTGGCCAATTTTGCTGTCTGTCTAACTCAGCCTCCTATGGGGGGGTCATAGATCTCCCCATAGTGTCTGAGCTGGCAGAGTGAAGTTGGGACCTTGAAGCCCCAGCAGTTAGAAAAACATTCCAATGTCTTATCAGCCTAGCTAGAACAGAATGTTGCTAGTTAAAAGACAGCTCACTGAAGAAAAAAAAAAAAAAAAAAAAAGTAAAAAGGGAAATTGGCTTCATCCTGGCTCAAACCAGGACAGACACGAAAGGAGCAAAAAAGTCATATCTACAAGCCTCCCATAGGGAGGAGCAGACTAGACAGACAGCAAAATTGGCCAGACAAAATATTCCATCCATATATACATAACTCGCAGTATAAATTCAGAGATCACAGAAGTCAAGCCCTCTTCTTCCTTATCTTCTATTCATAGTCAGTGTCCAGGGAGGACTTCATCATCACTATACAACTCCTTTAATCCCTGGGCCCATGTATTCCTCACCCTCATAGCTCTTCCCTCAGCTCCTATTTACTCCAGAATCAGTCGGGGACATTTCAGAACTGCTCACAGATCAGGAGATTCCGTGGGAGTTGCTGGGGGTGAAGAGAGGTGGTAGAGGTTTTGTACATTCCTGGACATACTTGTATATATTTGTACATTTTTTCTTTTATCATTAGTATTTATTTAAACCTGTCTACTTTAGTTTTCAATCAAAAAGTCTGTCTTCTTATTCTCTCCCTCCTTATTCTCTTTTCTCTATCTGGTTGGGAGGGGAAGGGGATAAAGAGCATTGTTGTAATTTGATTCATTGCTGATCCTGAGCTAAACTGTGACAACAATCTTTATGTGAATTGCAAATTTTTACCAATTTTAACCTCAACATGATCTGGATTCTGAGGTCTCCAGCAGCTCTGGCAAATTTCAATAGTTTTTGAAGAGCCATAAATATAGGTAAATAGGTCTTAAGGGATCATCCTTAGCACAGCATATTTCTATTAGTATATGACACAGCATCTCACATTAGCAGGAGAATTTGCAGTTCTCAAGACCTCTCCCAGTCCTAGGCAGACCTGGGCAAGTGAGGAAGTTTGTGGCTCACCATAAATTGCAGTCAAATCAAATATATGTGCACGTACACATGGAACAAAAAGAAAAAACTACTAGGAAAAATGAAAAACAGAGAGAAAAAAAAGCTGCAAGTAATTGACTGTAGAAGGTTAGTGTCCCCAGCACATACATTAAAATTAAGATTTAAAGATTTTAAAGGTAATTTTTTTTTTTAACTGAAAGGGATGTTATTTACAGTAGAAAACTCAACAATTATGCAAATTAAAAAAGTTATTTTCAGAATTGTTTCCTGTAATTAATTAATTACTATTTTCTTGTCAGTGTCTCCATGTTGATATTTGTATCACCAGAAAAAAAAAGAAAAAGAAAAAGAAAAAAGATCCTGAATTCTCTGAATTCTTTAAGTGATGTGTTTGGAGAAGCTCAGGTTTGGATTAGAACAAGATGCAAGTTTAAAAAAATCAAAAAAGGAGATGGCTAAAATATTTCTGTGAGATTCCAAAATAAACAAGATTAATATGGACACTTTTTTTTCAACAACCCAGAGTGCAGGACTCACTAGCAGTTCAACAACACAAGGAGTCCATCCGGTATATTGCAGGTACAGCTACAGAACTGTATTATCACAAGAAGTATTTAAATCTTATATGATCAAAACGTCAATGAAATAAAAAACAGAACAATACTGAAGTAAACACTTCCCATCAGAAATAAAAGTATGCATCCAAGTGCACATAAACAGACCAGGGAATGTAGAAATCAGGATCATTCTTGAAAGAGATGGGAAACTTTTTGAACTATAACTGTCAGATCAGAGTGTCTTAGCTCAGCCACAGTTTAATGTGTCTTAGATCACCCTAACCTACAACAGGTCCAAGTCAAGAACATCCTGTGGGATGTTCAGATGAAGCAATATGGGGGTAGCCAGGCAAGCAGGGCAAAATCACTAGTACAAGGCAGGAAGCCTGGGTTTAAGTGAAATCACGAAAATCCAATAAGGACTGAAAATAAGGTAATGTGGGCTGAGGCACAAAAGACCTTAAAGAGCTTTGTTCCCATAGTCATTAATGGTTTAATAAGGATCAAGTTCCTGTAAATACAGAAGGACAGGAGAGGAGGACACCAACAAATTCCATCTTTCACATGTTTTTCCTTCAGAGAGAACAGAATGGGTAAGGGAAGCAGCTTGAGACAAGTAATCTGCATATGAAGATTTGCTTGTGGGTCTACAAGTGATTTTGCTTCAGCAGGACATTTTCCAGTTCTCTCTGTTCATTTTTCATTTTCATAGACTGATGGATAGTGCCAGTTATATAACTTTCCTAACATGAAACAACAATAAATTAAGTTTTTAATAGAAAAAATATTTTTTTCCTATGTGAGAGAGAACTGGCTTTCCTCTACCATCAAGAAGATGAAAGAGATAAAATTAAAAAAAAAATATTTTTATTTAGATAGTTAAACTGACTATAAACAATTTTCTTATCCCAGTCTCATAAAAACTAAAGTCTATCTAGAATAAGAAACCTAAAACTCAGCCAAAGAATCTTCTTTCTGAACAATCAGAAGGAATATTTAATTTCTGTTTTCCTAAGTCATAAATCTTGTGACTGAAATAAACTTTCCCTTCTCCAAAATCTAGAGATGGCCTCACATATTTCTGAACAAAGAAAGGATTTTTTTTATTTTTTTTTTTTCCAAAACTTCAACTCCAATGTATTCTTAGTGTCTTGTAAAGGAAAAAGAACTAGGCTCATACTGCATCACTGACTGGCCTGATCCAGCTCCTATTTTCCATTAAAATGTTATCTACAAGAAGTAGAAGCCTGACTATATTCCACTGAAAAGTGTTATCTGGAGGTGTTCAGGATCTAAGCAATGTTACTCTTGCTGTCAGATCCAGTAAAACAGGGTTAGTGACTTCTTAGATCTGTTAGACAATTAGATCTCAACTGATAATTAATATGGTCAGTTAAACCAAAACCAACCGACCAACCAAACCCCAAAAATACACCTGCATATATAAGACATTGATCAAATGTTGTTCATGGACCTGATTCAACAGCACAATTTTGTGAAAAATGCCAAAAAAAGCGGTGTTCCAAATATGTGTGATTTGTTGACTTATAAACATGATCCAGACAGAAAGCACAAACTAGATATCCTCTGGTTTCCTGCTGTGAATACGCACCTTTATCTGAATTTCTTTGAATATTGACTTTTTCCACTTATTTTGGAACCTGAGTACAAAAAGAAAAAAAATGAAGAAGAAGAAAAAAATCTGTATTCTTCTATAGTGTGGAATTCAACATACCAATCTGAAAAAAAAAAAGATCCACAGTGGAAAAATATGTGATTTTTTGTGTCTACTATGTGGTCATCCTGCATAGTAGGTGATAACTGAGTAGCATTTCCAACAAATATAACTGAAAGCCCTGTAACTGGAGAAACAGGCAATTCACTGAAATGTCTTGATACGTGGATGCTGATAATATTTTGCATAAATATTATGATAATCTGATTTCTGTGTTTGCAATGAATACATAAACACAGGCTCATTACAAACAAAATTGCCTGGGTAAATGAATCATGATGAATCAAGTTAGCACACTGAAAATTGTTATAAAGTTCATAGGACCATAGGAAGCATTTGTAAATTAAAAAAATGAGAACTAAAAGCCTTGATCTGCTCATGTGAAACTTAAAGATGCCTATTGCTCACTATGCAACAATTTATTTACATTAGCAGAGGAAATGAGAGGTTCTACAAACCATATGCTAAATCTCTGAATTAAATTCAAAAAACATCTTGCATTTGTTCACTTGACTCACTACTGACAAAGAAAAAGAATCAACAGCATCAAATGGTTTAAGAATACATTTATTAAAAGTGCAACTACCTTGCCAAGGACCTGACATAGTTTTAGGGTACATTAGTGGGAAGTAGGAAAAAAAGAATCACAGATTCACAGAATCACAGAATCTCTGGGGTTGGAAGAGACGTTGAAAGATCACCCAGTCCAACCCCCCTGCCAGAGCAGGGTCACCTAGAGTACATCACACAGGAACGCGTCCAGGTGGGTTTTGAATGTCTCCAGCAAAGGAGACTCCACAACCTCTCTGGGCAGCCTGTTCCAGTGCTCTGTCATTCTCCAAGAAAGAAACAACGATGTTTAAGCTTCAAAGTCTTCTCTTGTCTGTGAACATCTGTAGTTACGTTTTTTGTAGCTGTCTTAGCAAGACAAAGAAATTGCCAAGGTATGTATGTAGAGGCTTGGAATCTAAAGAGAGATCAGAAATATTTCTTAAAGATGTAAAAAAAAAGGGGTTCAATGGGCTTTTTTGTTGGCTTGTTTGTTGTTTTTGTTTGTTTGTCTGTGTTTTTTGTTGGTTTTGCCTTGTTTTGTTTTTTTACAAGAGAGATTTCCAATGAAACTCACATTCTAAATAAGGTAAGTTGGCAGCTTACCATTTTGTACCATTACATGCGTACAACAGAGTACAAGTGTATCGGAGTCTTACACTCTAGTGATTTGGCAGCCTTAAGCTATAAATATTTTTTAAAACAAACAAACAAACAAACAAACAAACATAAAACCAAAACCCTGCTAAGTTCTTTCATTCATTCACGAGAGACAGACCAGAAAGTTTGTCTCCCTCAGGCATTAGCATGTTGCAAAGAGTGTCTACAAGTTAAGTATATTTTTTTCACTAAATACCTTTATTTTAAGTGGAAGAAGTATAGTCATATGGAACAGGTATTTTACTTTCCCTAGTGACTGTGTTCAGTAGGTTCGTACTTGCACAGTCCCATAGACATGGTAAGCTACTACAGCCTTATGATGGCCTACAGAATTTAACCTGGATTTGGAGGAATGCTTGATGAATATAAATGTTCAATAAAGTCATCATCATCTTTATAATCAGATTAAATTGATTACATCAGTAAAAAGAATAATTGTAACTACTAGGAACATTCTAGCATGAAGGAAGAGTTTTAACTTTATTCTTGTTGGGAGCAAGTATTTGCATTGTCTGAGAACATATAAGGGGATTTGTATTTTCATTATATTCCATTCATTGCTATGAAAACTCATCTATTAGAGTTGTGTTAGGAAGACGGGTAATACGAAAAGAAAGAAAGAAAAAAAAACTACAAAAAAACCTGTATTGGAGATAGTAGAAAAAAAAAAAGTTTCACATTCACCTAAACTTTTTCAAAACTTGACTGAACTTTAAGCTATGCTGCCCTCTGAACACAGAACAGGAAAGACCGAAAACAACCAAGGCAGAACGTACAGGAAGTTGCAGTATTTCAAGTAGAACACAAGGACCTCCATAAGGACCTCCATTTTTTTTTTTAAATCCGATACTTTTTGTATTAAAAAAAAAAAAAAAAAAAAAAGGAAAGTTAAAGGAAAGTAGACATTCAGGGCAGAAAAAATACTGTCTTTTACTGCTGCAGCTTTGAGACTGTTGAATGCAGACAGCAAATTTTAAAAACACTTCCTCTGGAGTGAAAGAGAGATAGTAAGTAGGAGAAACATGTTGCTTTATCCAATGCTGTTGCAAAGTAAATATACTTAATGGTTGTTTTCCATCCCAGCGTGTGCACCTCTGGAATCCGAACTATAATGAGTCCCTGAAGCAAAGCAGTCACAGATGCCAGATTACCTCACCCTTAGGAAGGAAGGAATACATACCCTTGAATATATTTACTGTTAGGTTCATGTTTGGTCTCAGCTCAAACCCCACAGGAGCAGATTTACATCCTCCAGCATTCATCCAAAAATCACTACTTTTTCCACCATATCTGATACACATAAATGATTTTTAACACCGACTTTCAAATTCCAGTTTACAGTCAGGTCAAAAACAATAAAATCAGTGAGGGTTAATTCTCCCTTCCTCCCCTAAAAGAAAAAAAAAAAAAAGCGCCAAAATAACAACAAAAAGTACAAAACCCGCATAATTTTAGAGTTGAATATCAAAACACCAGAACAGTACTTAACAGCACTAATTGCCCTGAATGGGAGTCGATTGACTCAAAGGCCAGGAAATAGTACAGCACCCTTCAGCCAGGGACGAAATTCTTTTCACAGTGAGCAATTCCAACTCAAGAGCAAAAGGATGTAGAAGAGAAACAGTCATCACAGTAAACTATACTTGGCATCTAAACATCTAATGCAAAACGTCCTCCTTCTGTAAGCTCGCAATTTGTTGAAGAGTGACTAAAAAAGCCCTTCAGGTAGAAAAGGGAGTGTGAAGAGTCTATGCTGTTGCCTTTTGTTTCCTTTTACACAGTGCTACATGACAGACTTCTTTAAACTCTTCAGTTTTTTATAGTTTAAAAGAGAGCATAAATTCAGTGACCCATTTGTTACATCCTACTTGAATAACCAATAAAGTAAGATTCATGCACATACCATGTCTTGTATGGAAGCATACAATAACTTCATGGTAGGAAACATACAGTCTTACAGTACAGATAGAAAGGAAAGCAGAGCATAATTCTAGCAACCTTCCCAGTAGATCTTGTGCCTAAAAGAAGGTAGAAGTTAAGATTATTTTTTCAAAGGTCTGTGCAACAGGAAGTCATTCATTTGGTTTCCTGAAAACTTGAAATGTTGACAAAGTTGAGGCAATGTCTCTTATTCCAGTAACAGTTTTGAAACAAGACTGTTAATTAGACAGAGTTTGTAATTTCTTTAAACTTGCCTTTAAATAACTTAGAACGAAAGGTCATAACATTATATATGGGCTGTTTTATTAATGTTTATCTCTGACTGTGTAATGAGCAGTTTCAACGTTGTAAGGATATAGCATTTAAAAACCCAAACCAAAGATAATTAAGATGCAGACAAAAGCAATAATAACAATACTGCAAAGAATTTAATGATCATTCTCTAGACTTATGTCATTATAAATGCGTCTCATTATATTGACACATCTTATCTATGCTACCACATAAGGTAGCAAGTAGACAAGGGCATTTAAAGAGAAAATTATTAGCCATTCTTTGCCAGCAATTCTGTGGTTTCTGCATGATTGTGACAGATCTGTCCTAAGACAACCTAAAAGGAGAGTGAAAATCTTCCTTTATCCAAAGGCACCAGGTAACAATAACATTTTCTTATCTTTATCCTTTTTTTCCTGTGGGTTATTTATTTATTTAAACTATTTTAAGCATGACAGTATTTTAAGATTACTCAGGTATTATTTGCATGGTAGAGGTTAAAAACATTAATATAGTCTATTGTTACTGTCTACTGTTGAAAAGCTCCAAAGCTTTTAAGAATTATTTTAGTAAACTTTTATTAGGCTATATTTCTGTTGAATTTACTAACAAATATCCTATGATGTATCAACACACATAGGTCTGCAAAAGCACATTTTCTTAGCTTGGAGATTTCTGTGTTCAGCTGAATGGTGTTTCATGACCACACACTCTCAGGTTCTTGAGTCTGCATTTGAAGCTTGTTTATATAATAGAACTTAATTTGAATACCTAGTTTGAATTTTCACATTTTTTTTAAACACTTTCAGTGGTTTTCCAAGGCAGGTTACTTTCCCCACAAACTCTTCCCACAGTTGTACCATGTACTCAGTGAATTCCCCTACTTTGTTATTAAGTTTTAAAATTAATTTCAATCTCTCTCTAATTCCTTTTTCAAAATAACTTCTACTACTCAAGATGTTTCTACCTAATAAATGTTTCCAACACCACCACTATAAAGTAGAAAAAATTGTAATCAAAAACGCTAATTTCATAAAAACCAAGAGATTAAAACCAATTCAGAAATATTAAAGCAATATTGAACAACAAAATAACAAGCTTATGACATCATTCAGTGAAGGCATCTTAGCAGTTTGGTCTCATTTGTTTCAAGTTTTCTATGACAATTTTATCCTCACATATTTATGCTGAACCTCGGCTGTTTAAAGTACTGGATAATAAGACTATTAAGCCAATATTGGTCATGTAATGGAATTTATTTGGACAGATGATTTGAGGGCATTCCCTGGCAGGATAATAAGGGACAGAAGCTAAAGAGGTCTTTTTCCTGATGGGGGTTCAAAAATGGGGAAATATGGACGATATATAATTTGTTAGAAAGCCAAGCTTCGTTAGTATTACTGTGGATTTGAATTTAAGTATTAGGAAAAGCAAACATAATATAATGTGCCTTTAGAATTCTAATAAATTTGATGAGCATTGTGAAATTAGGTGTGATTTCTAATGGGAATTGGTTTAGAATAAGAACAGTGCCATCTAGTCAAAAGGGAGCCATGTTCCTAGTGCCTTTCCCTGGTCAAGGTCCAGTTGGTCCCCCTCCCATTAGAGATCAGGATTAATCTGACTAACCACTATCAGAGTAATGCTCTATGACACATATATGAGAACCTAATTTAAAAGCTATTTCGTCCAGAACTGATCTAGAAAATTTGAAGTACCTTTAAACCCTGCCACTTTATGAGCCTACAGTAAGTTTGACATTCTGTCCAGGGAAAGGATGCTACAGTGTGCTTTCACAGGTCACATTCACTATCCATTTTTAAACAAACCTCAGTTCTGTTAGTTATCGTGTACTGAAATTCTTGGGGTCTGTAGGAAGTGAAAAGGTGAGAAAGGTGGTATGAGGTCTTCAGGGAAAAAAAATATATATAATCAAAGGATCACTTAGGACTAATAAGGTTTTAAAATTCAGTTATTTTTAATCAAGCTAAGTTGAAGCTGGTACTTCACCCAAGGAATGAAAGGTTTGCAGTTGCCTCATGAATTACCTGACAGAGCAGTGTGGAAGTCTCACTGACTTGGAAAATCACAACACTAAGCAGAAGAAAAAATAAAAGAATCCTAAATATAAACCATTTCTATTTAGAAAGCTCTTTTGCAAAGAAAGCCTCTGTTAGTGCTTTTTGTTCATTGATAGCTCTCTGAAAAAAATCAAACAAACAAACAAAAAAAAACCACAACAAAAAAACCCCAACCCATAAGAAAGGGTACTTAAAGAACCTCCAGCATAGTGGTTTTAGCTGGGATACAGTTAATTTTCTTCATAGTAGTTGGTATGGAGGTATGTTTGGGATTTGTGCTGAAGATAGTGTTGATAATACACAAATGTTTTAGTTACTGCTGAGCAGTGCTCACACAGAGTCAAGGCTGATACATAATAGAATATCTGTTAGTAAATTCAATAGAAATATAGCCTAATAAAAGTTTACTAAAATAATGAATTTCTATACTAAGGGTTGCTTTTAAAACAAGGTGCTTTGTGAAACTATCAGTCAACTATGCCAAGCATCCTGTAGGTTGTGATAACATCAAGTCTTCTAAGACCCTGGGCGCCTACAGACAACATTTATGTGGACTCTGACCCACCTGGGCAATCTACCAGCGGGAGACTGGAGACAGGACAAAGACGACAAAGGACTAGAATCAACAAAGAACCCCACAGGAGACCCTTGAGCCTGCATAATTACAAAGATAGCCAATTCCAGGAAATAAAATGACTATGTAGAAGAATTCTGGGAACTCATTGACATGGAACTGAATATGCATGTTTTTGGTGTATATTAGTAGGGATGTTTCCCTGACTCGTTGGAGCACTCATGGTGGAGAATCCCCAGTGCTTCCCAGCGCTGCAATAAAGAATGCCTGCTCAATAACAGCTTGTTTGTTGTTATTGGGTCTTGATCTCGGAATCCTTACCCAGCCGCACCTAGCCTCCCACTGCGGTGAGGAGTGTTAGAAAGCAAGGGGGTTTGGAAGCTCCGAATTTTTTTGTTTCAAGGCCTTCTCTGCTTCTAACACCACCTGCCAGCAAGTAGGCTGGGGGTGGACAATGAAGTGGGAGGGGAGCTGGCTGTTTAGTGCTTAACTGCTTATCAGGGTTAAACAAGACAGCTGGAAATATGTTCATAATGACACCTACATGGCTCAATTTTAAGCAGCAATAGAAATCCGTATCTGGGAATGTTCTTGAAGGTTAATTTTTACAGTGATCATTCAGTATTTCAGTACCAGATCTTTGTGACTTTCAATAAATAAACAAACAAAAGAATTAATACGTTAATGAAAAAAATAAACTAATAAATACATAAATAAATGAATTATAATTAATTGTTAAGCAATAAAAGTGCAAGTTACAGTAGTGACAAAACTTGTCTGAGCTGAAGTTTTTTTAGAGGTGAAACTACAGTGCATCACCCGCAGTTATTTCAAGTATCATAAAATTTGTCCTGAGAGTGCTGTTCCCTTTGCCTGGGTTTGAGTAAGCCCCAAACCCTTGGAAAAAAAATCTGATAGTTAAATCTGTGCATCTCAACTAAAAGCTCTAACAGAATTCTTCATATCTTTAAAAATAAACCAGTGCACTTCTGCATAATAAAGAATTGTTAATTGCTCAGCCTGTGAGACCTCAGTGGAAGAAGAACAGAGCAATCTCCACAGCCCTGTAGGGCTCAGAAATTCTGAGAAATTCTGCATACAACACATCTAAGAGGAAGCAAAATTATCTCCTAAAGTAATTTGCCTTCCACTGAATAATGAAATCTGCATCTCGTAACTCTTTAAGGGTCAGGTAAATATAGACCCCCTATCAAGGAGATCTTCTCCTCTAACAAGTCCTGTATATTAAATTGACTAAACTTTGGCTGGTTCTCCAAATAACTTTGAGTGAATGTTTGTCTTCTCTCTTGAGCAAAGTGTTTAAGCAGATGTTAGTCTTCAAATCAATCTTGTGAACAGATAAGAAATCCTTGTAGAATAAAGTAGATACATTAATGAAGAAAGAACTTACAGCCGTGCAGTAACACAAATTTCACTCATGCACATTTGTTTCAAAGAAGTAATTACTTTAGAAATGTTACAAAAACCCTGCAACCAATAAAGAGCATGTCTATCTTCAATTATAATTAGACTCAAACAAAAAAAGCAAACTCATAAATCGATCTTCTATTCTTGGTTTCCCTGTTTCTGTCAGTCCTAACCTCTGATAATTGGTTACTTAGGCTCTTAGTTGTTAGCTGTTAAAAAGCAGTTATTCTGAGCAAAGTCTCCTACTCAGGAAATGAATTGTTGGGGAAAAAAGATCACTTCTAATGCTTTATTACAGTGGTACTCTCAAGAAAGATGAACCTTAAACATGAATCTAAAGGCAACCACCACAATATATTTTAATTAATTTTTGGTTAGGCTCTACACATGGCTCTTTAAAAGACAGATACATATGAAAAAGGAGGTGCAGACATTTTGATCATAAGTGATTCATAAGTATAAATTATTAAAGAAAAGCTGAAAAATAAGTTTTGACTTTGCTTTAATTTATCTGAAACTTCCTAGGAAAAATAGTTTGGCTCATAAATCTATGAAAATAGATCTTAAGATAAGTATGTTCTAATTTTCTGGTGAAGTGGTAAAGACAGAATTGTGACTATCTAACATACTAGGTATTATCAAATTTTAATTTTCTAACTAGACATCTTCTTTTCTCTGTATGCAATACAAGTTTGTTTACCACAGGTCATTTTCGCAGGTGCATGCTTATTTTGACTTCATATATAGTAACAGTCATTTATTATGAGGCATAGAAACTGCTTAGAGATTGTGACAGTGGTGGCATCATATAGCATTTTTCTAAATCACTTAACTCTATTGTTATATAAAAGGGTGCTTTACTACAAATATAAATTATCTCCAAAATAGGATATATATAAATCTGAAAAATTCTGCATGCAAGTACAATGTGTGTACAATATGATGGCCATTAACACATCTCTAAAAAAATTCTGTCAGGGAAAAAGCAACATGAAAAAAAAATGTTATAAAGGAGGTCTTAGTCAAATCCAACAAGTTCTACAAAATATTACAAAAATCACCTTCTTATGCAGTTGGTAAGTACTGTGTTTAGTTGAGAAAAAATGCAGCAATATTGCATAAATTTTGGATACTTTCTCCTTCATGTTGTGTTAAAGGTGCACACAGAGCAGAGTTCTGATTTTTCTTCACTTTAATTTAAAGAATAATAGTTTTCTTCAGAGTAGCAAATGCTTTTAAAAGTTTTCTTTCTCCTGTATCAGTTGCAGGGGTATCAGGTACAATAGCAGTAAACAAAAGTACTTTGCTCTGTTTCAAGAAGGATTTAAAAGAGGAAAAAGAAAATAGGATATCAAGCATTTGCTAGGAGTATTCATGATTACAGGAAATTATTCCCTCTTAAAAAAACAAACCAAAACAAACAACAAAATTTCAGATTAAATACCCCAATTCATAAAACCTTTTTACCTAATTCTGATAGAGAGGTGATTAAGATTTCTAAAACCGATATAAAATTGACATAGAAGGTAAGAAATTACAATATTTACATCTCAGGAAAAAAAAGTGTAATATGCAGAACAATCTTTGGACAAATACTCAAACTTGGCTGGTATCTCTTTGGGAAAGTGTGAGTGTGGAGTAAGAGTACTTTTTAAACAAATCCCAAGCTTGCAAGTACTCTCAGGATGGAGATCAGCCTCCCCCATGTTCACTCACTCCCTTGCATTTACTGGCACTTATGGTCAAGAAAACAGGTGTTTAAAAGAAGAGGTCTGTTTAGCAGGGTGTGTGGTTGCACGTACCTTTATTTGGCTGACTTAAAGACATAGGTACAGTACTCTTAGGAGTGGTGGACTAGCTGACTGTGGAATTCCAAGTTAGGTTTTCCATTACACCAAAGATATTCTCAATTATCCACTTTGTGCAGGGCTTCTGTAACTATTGAGAAATATTACAGGCATAGTGCATTTATACTGACCATTAAGGATACAGCAGGGAGATTTCCTAAGACTGATAAGGAGCAAATCACTCCATTGTCTTAGAAGCATAACAGGGGGAAAAAAAAAAAAAAGAAAAAAAAAGAAAAAAAAGGCCCCACTACCTGAAAGGAATCTTAAGTGTTCACTTTGCTGTTTTGCCCAGAGGTACAATCATCCATCATTTTTAATCAACATTTGTTAGAGATCATATTATAATGAGGCTTCTTATTACATCAGGATAGGCTGACACTCATGCACAAGAGCAGGTTTACAGAATAGTAAAGTAGGTGTTTCTTTCTGCAAAAGCTAGTTTCCAGGAAAGTCATTTCACAAAGTGAAGGCCTCATCATTTGTCACCAACAAGCCCTTATTGCTAAAACTGGCAGAACTATTTCATCTAATTCTTTGGATCTGCTATCACAAAACTGGGAAGTTAAACCAAGACATAAAAAATCCAACAATAAAACAGGGTAAACCTGATACTGTACTACAAAATTGCATCATATAAATTAGAAGCATGTATTCAAATGTTTTTGAAAAGATTATTCTGGAGGTTGGAGCACAGTGAGCTGAATCAGGAAACTCCAAACTTTACAGTGTAAATGGCTGTAACCTGAACAATGAAAAGATGCAGAGCTGTATCGTGAGGGAATATTCTTTGCAGAACCTCATAGATCAGACATACAAAGTACATTTTTTATCATGAATAGCACAAGGCCTGTACATATGAAAACCAATTATATTTTCAATTCTTGTGGAGGAACAGGCAGAATATTAAAAATTAGAAGTTTCTTCCATTTTCCTATTAATAATCCTTCTCAGTCTGTACATCATTTCTCCCATCATTTCAAGTTTCCTTCATTTCTCATGTGTCTCCTAAAATTACAGTCCAAGTGAAACTTAATTTTACTAACTGTTTTGTATCTCTTATTTGTAAGCATTTATACTTAATGGATCATAAGCCAAGTATAATAGAGCATAAGCTGAAAGCATTTTTCCTTCATCTAGTGTTTCATAGCATGTCTGGGAGTGGATTCATTTAGTTTCTCTCAAAAGCATGAATCCATTGAGCAGCCACTTACTTAAAAGATTTAGGAGTTTACTAATTTAAATGTTCTTATAAAGTAAGATATTCTGCTGGTTTTAATAAATGCCATTCTTTCATATTCTGTGCCAGGAATTTCAATTCATTTTGAAGATACTTAAACTAAAGAAATCAAGTTAGGCATCACTATGCATATTTAAGGCCAGAAGAAATCATTACATTTGTAACACAGAAAAAAAAAAAATAGCACTAAGCCATTCTTGTCTGGTGCTCAGTAACACTTGATTTGCAAGAAAAATGTTCATTTTCTTATTTTAATGATAAACCAAATTTCCTCAGGCATATATCTGTAAGTCTCCTGGTGTACCAACCATCAGGTCATCAAATTGATTTTCTTTCAGGGTGGACAAGTAAACTCCAAAGAGTTGGCCTCCCCATGGAAAAGATAAAAATTCCCAAATCCTAACAGTACAAATATAAGCATTGGCATCTTACATATCCCATTAGATTTTCATGTTTAATGTAAAGCTGAAAAGGTTAGTAATGTCAGGACATGTCTACAGAATAAATGTTTACAAGTATTAAATTATCAGGGAAACTAAAGCAGTATGTAACATCTGTGTAGGCTTTATTATTCTTGAAAGATTATTACTTTTGTATGTCAAGTAAACCTTTTGGAAACAAACAGTACTGAAAAATGAGTATTTTGAAAATACAATATTGGACTCAAACAATATATGCAATATTTTTTCCTCCTTCTTTCTCTACAATCTACTTCCTAGTCCTAGCATGACAAGTATGTTCATTACTGAAGTTTCAAATAATACAGTATTAAAAGCATACTTGAATTTTTAATGAGATTTCTTAACACATAAAAACCAAAAAATATTTACAGTGTGAATTTAGATGACCCTGTGCCATCAATCACAAACATAAGAGCTGTTGTTAAACGTAAGAGGAGGAATAAGCATAGCAGTATCCCATAGAAGACAAAAAAAAAAAAAAAATCAGACTCAGTTGTTCAAGACCTCAAAGTGTCCAGATTATTTAAAGCTTTTTGAAGACTGTCTTAGCTGTCACCTACCTGATTTTGTTTCTAAATCTGAATGAGAAGCCTTGTGAAAACAGAGAACCTATACAATGAGAAATATTTTCTAAAATATGGATTTAACATTTTTTAGTCACCTATGGAATCATCCTCTTTTTTCATATATTTCAGGAGTAAACTATTCCAAACCCAAGGAAATATAGAGGAGAAGCTCGATGGTGGGAGAAACAGAGGTACTTTCAATTAGAGGGCATAAGAAAAATAAAACATCTTGCTTTTAAAATTCCCTAGGGTTTATTTTATTTCAGCCTCTTGATCATAGTTTTATAAAACAGATATTCAAGTAGTACACTGCTATTTAATTGCACATCTATAATAGGAATTTTCAACAGGTAGTAGGAAATTCCATTTTAGTTACCTTCATTTATTGAACTTTCATGCCCAGGGTTATAACAATAGAAGTGCTTTCTACTCGTGTGTTCATTAGTAGTTTCTTTACAGGATGGTAAAGAAACTCAAAATAGGAGATTCAACACTGAAGGATAACAGAAGAGGACAATAACCATAAAGCCATTTGTACAAGACAAAAAATTTCCTCAAGTGATGGCCAAAAACTTATGATGAGTGCAAAATTTCAGGAGAAACAGAACAGTATGAGAAAGCTGTTGGCCATTTCACCGTATGTGCCATAAAACAGTGCTTGAATAATACAGTAAAAAGCCTATTTTAAGAACTCTTTGCAACTGAGGAAAAGGACTTAAAGTGAAGATTGGTTATTTCTATTCCTAGTCTGTCACCTTTTACTATGCTATTGTAAGAGAATGCTACCATATCTATTCTTCAGTTTTCATTTGTTAAGTTATTTAATAACCATACTGTTTATCCTCAAAGGAACTTTGTGTTGTTAATTTGCTTTGTATTTGAAAATGGCAGTTGAATATACAGGTTTTGAAGGAGAAGGCAGAAAAATAAAAAACATCTGCTTTCAAAGTCAACAAATCCATATAGTGATTGACTATACAGGAAAACCCTTTGTTTATTCATAACTGAGAAACTCAAACTTTCTTCACCTAGAAATCCCAACTTTTAATCCTACCAAAAGACGGCATAAAATAATGGGTAAATCCAGTTACCCAGATCTTTTAAATGGTGCTTTTAGTCAGGTAAGATATGGACTTAACATGGGATTATTAATTCCCTGGGATATGAAGCTGTTCTAGGAATGTACTGCAGTTTAAAAGGTAAAGAAAATGTGGAGACGATGGAGGTTTTTATTAATCATTAAGAAAGGAGGCCCCTGACAGCTGATCTTAATGCAATGGGAAAGGTTAAGTGATTAAAAATTCTGCTGGAAATCTCATCAGACCTTCTGATAGCAGGCTAGTAAATTTAACTGTGTTGTACCAACTACCACAGCAATCCTTTAGGACCTATCAAGAGTAGTGAAGACTTTTTTAATGCTTTCTTTCTAACAGTTCATTGTCCCTGGGGCCACATCAGCTTTTCTCAGCATCAATGACACAGATGAGATTGTTAGTTCTAGACCTCCTGCCTAGAGCAGATAACAGTTGCAGCGTTCCCTATACCAATATAACATATGCACCTCATCAGCACTGATCAGCTGAGCTGACTACATGCTAGCCTACTCTTTTTCTAGCTCCCACTTTTAATGGAGGCAAAAAGGAGGTAGGAGTAAAGAATAACAACAACAACAATTACTAAAGGTGTGCTTTTTCGATGTCTGCGAGAAACTCAATTGCATCTTGCTAAGACAATGCAAAATACTTGTTCTTATGGCACAGTGACAGCGTTCTGCTGGCTATGCAACTTGTTCAGTAACACTTTCCATAATAAGCAAATGAAACAAATATTGTTCATGTATTTTCGCTTCCTCAGGAAATCGAGTGAAAACTGGTTGTACTTTCCTCAACTAAAGCAAAAGAACCAGAGGGTGCAAATACAACCTCATCCAAAAAAAGACAGCAGATCTAAGTGGCATACAAGGCTATTAAACAAACTAGATTGGTCCATAATAATAAGAAACATATTTCACATCTGTTGAAAGTTCAGAGCTTTTAACAAGTAATAGGCATACTATGCTGGCAAATAGTTGCTATTCTCCATCTGTATATCATTGTCAATGGCTGTGCTGTCTCAAAAGAAGCACTTATCTCATATACTTTATTGCTTGATAGCTTGCTGATTGCTTTCACAAAGCAATAAATTGATGGCCTGATTCAGCAGTGACATTAGGTTATGTTCATTTTCTGTGATTGATGCTCTGAATTAGAACCTTACATTCTCTTCTGTTTGGAAATATGAAATTCCAAACAGGCAAACTTGATGTCACAAATAAAATTACACAATGGATGTCAGACTAGTGAGATTTATACATTTAAATATTTAATTAACTTTCCTCTTTATTAAAGTTTTCAAAATTTATTGCTGAAGGGATTGTCTTTTAGTTAAAATAATCCAGTCAAATAAGGAGAGAAGGAAAAAATTAAAAGATGAGAGTAGAATTTCCACACTGTAAATTGCTGCAGGAAAAAAAAAAAAAAAATGAACAACAAGAACATATTAATTATTTAGGTCTCAATTAAATAAATTTAATTAGTTAAACATTTTTCTGCAAGTTTTAAGGTAAAAAGGAATTTCGTTATTTTTCACTGGCTAAAAAATTAATCTGTCAACCATAGTAGCCTTTTGGTTATACATCATTCTGAAAGGATACTTAAAGAAGTAAGACAAATTTTTTAAAATGTAAAAGAAGGATGACTAACTGTCTTTCATAATTTCTTCATGATAAATAAGAAGCAGTGTGTTAAAGGAATCTTGGAGGTGGGAAGAGAATTCTCCAAGAAGCTCAGTATTCCAGTATAGCTGGCACTCTTGTCAGTTTAAAATAAAAACAAACAACAAAACAAAAAGAAAACACAACAAAAAACAAACCAAAGTAGTACAAACAAACACAAATCCACAACAAAACAAACAAACAAAACCACACAAAAAAAAACCCCAAACAACCAAAACCCAAAAAAACCCAACTAAAAAAATAGCAAACAAACAAAGAAAAAAACAACAACAAACAAAACCTCCCCATCTACTGACCATGACAGCTGTTTGGAAGGAGTTCTCCCCTTTAGATACTAAACTTCAATAAAAAGGGCTGTCATGTTTGTGACATGTGCAGCTCCTCGACATCACACATAAAATGCATACAACCCAAGAGCTGAAAAAGGAGAAAGATGAAAGCTTTGCTTTGTCAAACTTGATGGTATTTTTTTGTGTGTGCATTGAATCTGCTGGATAAATATATGTAAATTAACAGCTTTAGTCTTGGTGAGTTCCTTACTTATGACCGTGCCTTGAGCAAGGAGGTAACATCTCAATTCCCACATCTGTAAATTGAGGATGATATTATTTACTAACCTTCTTGATCCTGAAACTTTGCACATTCATTTGCTGCCTTCTAAATGATACAGGCAACATTTAAGTGATAAATATTGATCACAAAAGGCAAGGTATGATGGGCATCTGCTTTCAATCTAGTGTTCTTATGACTGAAAAGGATATGAAATACAGCGTTCTCACTTTTGGGTACAACATCATTCCAGTTTGTAAATGTAGGAAAACTTTGCAATTTTGACTTTCTGAAGCTTCAGTTACACATCAAAGCAATTTATAAGTGTATCAAATGATTCCAGTACAGTTCAACTTCTCATTAATGTTGTTACACCCTGTCCTCTAAGGGTTTCAAAATATATATATATATTCAAAATATTGCCAGTGTGCTTTACCCCACCATGGAATGGCAGTATCACAAAGTTTCCTGTAATTATTTTATTTCTTGTTGCTTGTTAATATATTTTTATGAAAACTTTGAAAATATTTAAACAAAGACTTCGAATACTCATTTTCATTACTTCCTACTACCGCTCTCCTGAGGAAAAAAAAAAAAATACCCACTGCATTTTCAAAAGGTCTATTAGGTCTCTTTTTATAAAACCACAACAAAACACAGTGGGGTAGACCCATGTTAGGTACTGTGCATATCATCACTCTCAGTGTGCAGTCACTGAGCAGGACAGGGAGCTGTGCCACAGACCATAGTCCCCATGCCAAAAATATTCCGTGCAAACACCTGCTGCAGCCCCACAACACATTAGTGTCCCATCTGTACCCAGAGCAGGAAGTTCCCTCCTTGTCCTGAAATTAGTGTGTTTTTATAGTGATCAGGCCAATTGCTCCATTCTTGTTTCCTCCTTTCTTTCCAGTACCCTGACATAGTCTTTAGCTTTGTTGCTTCTCACCTTACATGTGTACAAAGTCTCCAGAGCAATCAATCACATTCCAGCTGCCACTTATATTGTACTGATGCACTTTCCAAACAGGTCAGCCCTAGGGCGATTGACAGACAGTTTGCAATTTAAAACTTTGCTTGTTGGTTGATTTTTCCTTGTAGTTAGCACTTTTTCTCTAACTAAACTTATTATTTAATTGTTAATATAATTATTTCCATCAGGTATGGTTCCAGTAGATTTAACAGCAGGGAGTAACAGAAACTTTACATTTCAGAAATCAGACTCAGGAATCATGCAGTCACACAGGAAGAAACTGCAAAAATCACTATGTGTCTTGGGACTGCAGAGAAAAAGTTGCAGCATTTTTTCATTAATTGTTGTAAAAAAAATAAAGCCAGCCTCTAAACCCTGTGTGGATCTTAACATGTACCAGAACTTACAGGATAAATTTGGTCTGGGGATTAATTGTAGCTTAATCTAATGATCAAAGGCTAACAAATATCACAGACTGTTTCAAATGAAAAAATAATAATTTGAAGTAAGTAATCAATTAATCAAAATGAGTTCCTGATATCTAACAGTGGCACTGAGATCTCCTTACGAGAATCAAATGAACCTTCTAAGACAGAATATAAAAAAGACAAATGAATAAAAGGAACTAAGAAATCATAATAAAAATCATAATCATAATTAAAAAAAACATCCCAAACACAAACCAAAATCTCACCTGCCCAAGAAAATGGGGAAAGAGTCTGTTGGGTTGAGAGGCATATGAATGAGAACATGTTGTAGAAGCATTCAGTATTTATTGTTATATATGTAATTTTTTTTTGTTTATTAATTTTAATTACTATGTTAAGCTCAGCAAGATGATAATGATGTCTTCATATTTATACAAAGCATGCTGATACTTCAGTCAAATACAACAATAACTCAAAAACCTTTTTGAAAAGCCCTTTTAAGCCATCTGTGTAATGTACATTCCCACAAAGCAGTGGTGAACAGAACAATGTTGGCAAAACTAAACTGGATGGGATAATTTCTGATAACTGATAACATGTTCCAGGACATGTTGAAGGAAAAAGACTGGTTGACATATAAAATGTTAAAAATACCAGAGAAAAAACTTTAGTTTATACATGCACAAGTGCACACACAGCTACAAAATGCTGAAAAATACTTGGAAGATAAAGCTTTGGTGCTGGTAATCAAAACAGCTTACCTGCACCTTAGAAGTGGCTGAACGGACAGATTTCCTCATTTGACTGCATCTGCTGACTGTTGTCACTTCGTGGAACACAGGTGAAGACATATTGACCTGAAGTCCCTGCAAATAAAGTATCACTGAATTAGAAAGTTTCTAAATGAGACAGAGACTGTGTCCTGTTCTCAACAGGACACAAAAGGCAAGAGAAGTTCAAGTCTATCATTGAAATATCATCGGAAAATAAGACCTTCAATTGGCATGCTGCAACAGAAGAAGGAGAATTTAATTACATTTCCATTCTTCTTACCAACTTGGGCATTACTAACCAGGATATGATAATCAACATGTAGTATGTTAATTCTTGAGTTATAATATTTTCCTGAGCCACAAAGGACAGTAATTACTGCCTCAGAGCAACTAAACACAATGCCAGCATGTCAAATGCTGTTTGATTTTCAGTTAGAAGAATCCAGCTCTATGTTCAAAGCTAGTCTGTCTCTGCACATATTTATTTTGTGCAGGGAAAAATATTAACGGTTAATTTGACATGAAATACATATACAAAAAAATAAAGTTTTGGGAAGTTGTTAAAGGACTTTTTGTTCTACATTTTGGTAACTTGTTTAGAACTTAGATCCCTTCTCTTTCTCTGATATAGCTTGAAAAAGTGTTAACTCTGCTAAGACAGAAACCCAGCCAGTTTCAGCTAAGTAAATTAGAATATTTCACAAATGGGCACATCTGGTACGCAACTACACAATTATTATAATTCAACTAAAAAAAACCACTCTCGTATTTTAGTACTCATACTCTTTTTTGATTAATACTTTTCCCCATGAGTTTAGCAGAAAGAGCAAATCCAGGTTACAGTGAAGTCTAGATAACAAGGTTCTAAAAACGTTTTATATCTTTAACATGGCAAATCATAGTGTGTGAATGCAGAAATAAAAAAAGAATAAATCTGGATTGATGACAGGCAAGACCACCTGATGCTTTCTAATCTTTCCTTGTGATTACAAGGAAAACCCCACAAAACCCCCACAAATTATAAAACAAGCCAAAAATTTACAGAACTGCATACACTCTCATACCAATATATGCAAGATGGCTTAGACAAACATTTGCAGGTCCCAAAAAAGAAAAGCAGTAAGAAGTAGAAAGATGCACTATAGAACATACAAAACAGTTTGTTTCAGACCAAAATATCAGAAGAGTAATGCTGAGATCTTTATGTTGTTCTTTCTAAAGCCAGATGAAATTCCAAAAGATTTGTATCTTCATTTCATGTGGTATTAAAGTTTTTTGCTGTTACTCTGAACTCTTGTCATTATTGGGAAGGAAGATAAACTAAAACACAACTGGTTTACTTCTTTTCCCACCCTGTCTATTCCTCCTCAACCCTGAGGGGAAGGAGAGCAGAGAGAAAGAAAACAAAATATATCATTTTTCTGCACACAGTATAAAATCAAAATTAATCAGAGAAAAGTTCTTAAAATGTGGAAACTAACACTGTACCTATGAGCTTCTAAACCCCAGTTGGGTTTAAGACAACAATAAAGATGCACTTTCTTGTTTGTCAGGAAAAATCTGAAATGAAGTAAAAGACTCTTCACAAAAAATATTTCTTTCATCAAACAGAGAAGCAATCAGTAAGTAAAATTCCTTACAGGATAAACTTGCCTTTATTTAGCAGTATAGTTTACCATTTAAAGCAATAATGCATTTGTAAGATTCAAAGCCCTACCTCAGACACAGCTCTTGATGATGGATGTGTCCCTTGTTCCAACTCTATATCCTGCTTTTCAGTAAGTGTAATAGTTCTGACTCCATGGATCTAAATGTTCTCAACTGATTAGATTAGTTAAATGCCAGCTCTCACTTTGGGATCTCAAGGCTGCAGTAGTTGCTATTATAATATTGATTGGAAAGTTGAGCAGAAATATCAAGGTTCACAAGCCCTGGGAGTTCCTCCTCTCCCTGCTTTTCTTTAAACCTTGAGAAATACAAGGTACGGGGCTCTTCCTACATCTGAAATTTTGACCATTAATGCTACACACAAAGAGAAATAAATGGAATAAATCAGCTAGATGAAGGGTCTCTTCTAATTAAGCAGAACCATATACTTCACCCGGGTGTAGGTGCAGAACAACATAGAACATGAAACAAAATTTCTTTCAGCTATTACTATGGAGTTAACAGCTATGTTTTTGAAAGCAGCGCTTTTGGACTTAATTAGACAGGGAAAAGTAAATGGAGTAGAACTTCTAGATTATTTTATATAGAAATAAAGATCCGTATTATTGCTTTGGTCATAACATTCTAAAACTATTCTTAAACTTCATTCTTCTGTGACAAGCCATAAAAAAACTGGTCTTTCTAGTAATAAATATAGATTGTGTACACATACCCCTGCCACTTCCACCTGCTGGTTGAGAAAAGTGACAGATTTTCTATTTTGTTCAGGTTCTTATACAAAAGACAGCATCTGAGCCCTTTCCACTTCTCTACTCATTTAACTTGTGACATAACATGGATTCTTAATATTAATCACACACATTGAGAAGAAACGAAAAATGAATTTCAGGGTTCTCAGTGGCATTTTTTTGTTTTATTTTAATGAGCTATCATGCTATATGTCTCTCTTATTGGAAAAGAAGTTCAAACATGCTTCACATTTAAACTTGAAAAGAGTGATCCTAATGATTCACAAAACCACAACAGATAAAGTATAACTGATTAGGATATACAGAAAGGCAAGGATACCAATAAGTTTAAAATTTAATGTTTTCTGAAAAAAACTATGACCACAGATGACCCCCAGTCATAATATAGAAAATGTCGTTAAGCTTAAACACTTCTGAAAGTGGATGACAATAATATTTCTCTGTAGGACATGTTAAGATTGGTTAATGTCAGATATAAACTTTAATACATTATTCTTCCATAATTTCTTAAGTCTAACCTGGGGAGACATCTAGGGGTGAGAGGTTTATTCTGTACTTGGTGTCCCTGCTGAAATTGCCAGCTTGGGACCCAGCAGCTCTGGACAGCCTGATACATACTTTTCTTCCTGTCTGAGGCTCCAGAACTGTAAATATCTTTCAGCAAAGATTTTATTAATAATCCATCATCCTTGGTCTGTAATTGAGAAGTCATTCCTATGACAGGAAATATTACAGATTCCATGAAACAGCATATTAAACCTTGGGTAGTTACTGTTTATTTGTAATAGCAGTTTATTTGAAAATTTGAAATATTCCCAGTTTTCTGTTTTTAATTTATAGTGGATTTTTCAAGGAATTCCCATTTTGTATTCCAGGACTCCCAACACATTGCACACATTACACATTCAAAGAATAACTTTTCTATTAATCAGTCTTTATGTTCAGAATCAGAGGACTAAAGACAACTCAAATTATGATAGTTTTCCAGCATTTCCCAGGATCTTAGATGATGTTATATCAGCCCATGTCCAACAAGAAATTCAGGTAATAAAGGTAATAAATTATCTTTAGTTGTATTATTTTAATCATTCTATATTTAAAGTTGAAAAGCTGAGGAGATATTTTAATTGTAAAACTGCATCTTGATATGTTTCCTTTTTTTAAAATTGGTGGAGTATCCAATTATTTTCAAAATACACCTAGAACAACACTTCCCGTTAACTTACCCATGGTGTACTCCTCCAACACAGAGTAAATGAAGAACCTGTAGGTCAGGGAGGAATCAAGAGTGAGCCCAGCTCTCTTGCATTCTGTCTTTTCTCTGTGTAATGGAGGATTTTGAGCGTGAAGTGGCCAAAGTCCACTTTTCGTATTCTGTGTTCTTTTTACAGCAAGGACAGAGTAGGAGAATTAAATAATTGTATAAACAAAGAAAGGTCAAATCTGATCATGGGTCAGGCACCTGTTGCTTCTTAGGCTAATTATTTCTAAATCTATACAGAATGTAACTCTCACAATATTTTGTTGCACATTAAATTAAAACTGTGAAATCCAGGGGGGAAGGATATAATTAAAAATCAGTGTATGTATTTCTCTTTGTATGTAAAATACATAAAAAGATACCATGTTTATAGCACATAATCATTTTTAACCTTCCACTGTTTTGCATTCAGATTTAAGTTGCTTACGATTTATCTTAGGTTTAACTTAGGTTGCTCAAGTTTAACTACAAAATCAGGTAGTTATTAGGAGAACTGTCATTTGTCTTTCTGTCTTGCCTTAATGTTTAAAAAAAAAAAAACATTTAAAAAAAAATGCTTCCACTGTTGCCCTCACACTATATGAGTAAGGAAAGGTGGGGAAATATAAGGTGGCAATCTCTCCCTTCTCTTCTCCAAAGGCAAGAGATAAAGACTGCTCTGCAGGGTTTTCCCAGAAGTTTTTGATCCTAGTCCTGTCCCTTTCCCCTACCTTTCACTAAATGAAGTGAACCAGTCCCAGCCCTCATTCTTGGGACAGGAAAGACCTAATTCTGTCCCTGCTTCTGAGAGGCTTTGGATCAGGTCTATTGAATCATCCCCATTTTGTGAACTGAGAAACAGCCCTCACCCAACAAACAAAAACCCTTCTATTCCCATACTAATGAAGGCACATAAACAGAATATTTTTTAAAAGGAAGCAACTGGAAATCAGTAGGTTGAGATCAGGAATGAGATGTGGAAAGATCTCACCCTAGAAGAATACAAGCTTTTATTTTTTTTTATTTTATTTTTTTTTATTCAGACCTTTTAATGTCTCATCTAGCAAATCTGATGTATCTTTATTTCAAGAGTTTCCTTATTCCTTGTGCTGTAATAAGACAGAGTAATTGAAAAGACATTAGTGGTTTTCAACACTCTCACTTAAAGGAAAAGTTGTAGAGGGTTCCACTTCAAGGATCTGGCCAATTGAGGTCTTGTCACAAGTCGTTAGTGAAACAGTCACTGTCTCATTGTGTGATGGCTGTTCTGAAAGTGCTGTTTAGAAATAAGGGACTTTATCTCTCTGCGTTTCTTCTAGAGCTTGCATATCACTACCTGAGTGGTTCACCATCTTTAACATATTAACTACAACTTCTTGCAGCAAGATAGAGAATCACTATGATCTACTTCCTATTTGTACAACTAGAAAAATGAGAAATCCAAATCATACACAATGTGTAGTATGTAAACCAGCAGGATCTACCACATAACATGTTGCTTCTGTGAAGTCTGGATTTTGTCTTAGGTAGAGGTCAACAAGTATTGTGAGGCATTTAACTTTGCTGTTCTATGTTAACTAATCAGAACAGGAGGAAGGAAGTTATTAGTGCCTCCCAAATCAACAAAAGTGGCTACAGAGTGGAGGCATGCTTCCTAAAATTATTTCTAGCAAATATATTAACATGGGTGATATGACTACACACTGGTGATTAGTACCATTGTCTTTTCCTTCCTTTCTACAAGAGTAACACCCTGTCTGTTTAAGTGTGTATTATCTTTCTATTAGATAATTTCTGTGTCTGCATTTTGTTAACAGGTTTGCTAGATTTCTGCTGAATATCCTTGATTGAGACATAGTTGTCCTGTGTTTCACCCTTCAAAACGCATTGCAAAGTTATGGACAAACCCTATAGACAATCATCTCTTTGTCATCCGAGACAATAATCTAAGAATTTCAGGAGTTGTTTTTTGTTTGTTTGTTTGCTTTTTCAACACAAATACAATGTTAAAGGTTCACTGGACAGTAGTATTCCATGAACAATATTAGTTATGACTTCAGACTAAACACCTATTGGCAGGCATTAAAAGGATTGAACAACAAATTTCACCACAGAGGTAGTCTGACTTTTCAGTAAATTAAAGTCATTTGCATTACTCAAAATTCTGAGCATGCCTGGGCAGAGGAGAAAATATAAACTTTCTAACTGTTGCTCTCTCCCCAAATCCTTCTCCTAACTTGAAAATATGACATCAGTCTTGAGTTCAGTTATAGTCAAAATATGCACAGATTTAGAGCCTTCAGGTGGTTTATAAAAGTTATTCGGTCAATACCCACACAGTTTATTAGGTCATACTGCAACAACAGACTTGGAATAAAATTAGCATCTACAGTGCAAGGAACTTAAATCACAATACTATTTAATAATGGTTCATGTTTGAAATTTCATTCAGGAGTTTGTGCATTATTTTTTTTTATTCCATGGGAAAACATATACATGCTCTGGAAGAAAGAGAGAAGATGCTACAAGAGTTGGGCCCCCATCATGGGTTGTCAAAGTGAAAGTCACTACAAAGATTAATTAAAACAAGACATGTTATCCCAGAAGATGTTGTAGTCATTCAAATTGTCTTCAGAGAGTGAAGATCTCAATATGGCTCCATGGTAATTGCAGGAAGTGTCAACTTGGCATATTTAACTGCAGCTCAACATTGTCAGGGGAAAAAAAACCCTACAGTTCCATGTTAAGCTTTGGCAGAACATCCATTATAGCTAATGGTCATACACTTCAGGAATTGCATTTTACAGAGAGGTGATAGAGAGACTGCTTGTTTTTTAAGGGCTTCCCAAAAACTCTACAATTTGTGCTTAACAGCTTCCATTTAGAGAGATCAGTTGACTTCATTTGCTTGTCAGATGTATGTTTGGTTAATGACTTTGTGTGTTAAGGAAGCTCCAATTAATTATTTGAGAGCAGAAAGGGTAGTCCAGTTGAGACACATAATAAAGAAATGTACTTCTCCTACCAAGAAATTCTTGTAGCCATCAAAGAAGTCAACTTAAAAAAAATAGAATAGTAATGCTGTCCATCAGCATTATGGAGGTTTTGTGGAAATGTCAATCTGTGAACCTCACCAATAGTTCATAAGCAAAATGTATATATCCGTGAGATTAAAGGCTGCAATTTCACCAAGATTTCAAGGTAAGGTTGAGCTCACAAATTTTAATGTCTTGGATTTGAGCAGTCATGACATATGGCCTTGGGGTTCCCTTGTTATGGGATCTCTGTTTGGGTGATTTGGACACAACCCTAGGCAAGCAAGAAAAATTACGGCTTTTAGAGCTTGGACCTCCAGTCTGAGAGTGAAGATATCAGAAACTACACAAGTGAAGCACAGCAAAGCTAAAAAGATACCTCTCACTGTTCTTCTAGAACAGAGTGTGAAAACCACCAAGTAACTAACAGTTATATTTCCTCCCATCCTCCTAAGGTATCCAAAAGGCGAAATAAAAGCTCAGGTTAGATTAAAAAATGAAACAACCTGATCCCATACTCTCTATGTCCTCCTCTGTTATCCTACAAGCAACTAACCAGCAGTCATGGTCTTATATACTTTGACCAAAACAAAACATTAAGGCATGCTGAGAAACTTGATATAAAGCAATAATTTTGGGGTATGAAAGTTAACACCTACTGAGATAAATGGGTTTGTTCTCATTTCTCAGAGCTTTGATGCCAGACTGCAGGTTTAAGGAGGGATCACTTCACTTGCATTGAGCAGAAGACTGCCTTTCTCACTCCTGAGAAATAAAACTAATTGTAAAGAAAAGATACTGATTGTTTCAGACAATTGTGAGGACATAAGGCAGCTCTAGTTTAATCTCAACTGGTGGGAATTGCTGACACAATTAAAAAATACTAGCATTATGAAAATAAGCAGGCTTAAATTGATCATCAGCTACTGAAACCATGTCAACTACAGCAAGGCATAAGACACATTTAATCATAGCTTCTAAAATATCCCTGTTTAATATCAGCCTTTTGCTTTGAGTAAGCAGTCATATCTTTACTATTATTTATGAGAGAAGACAAATTATATTGTCAGAATTTTGTCATATATGCTCTGAATGATCAAATTTAAAATGCTTCATAAGTATACTCATTAATATATTAGAGTGACTTCAGAAATTGATAGTAAAAAACTGCAAAGTTTGCAAGAAAGAGAGGAATGAAAACAGTGTTTTCAGTGCCTCAGCCACTGATTTTCCAGTATTCAATGAAAAGCAAAAATTTACTGTCTGATTTTCATCCATACTTTCAAATTATTTCATCTGCTATATTGTCTACATCTTCTGAAATCACAAAGAGAAAAATTTCGGAAATTACAAGATGACTAATGTAGTAATTATGTTGTTGATACTTACGCAACATAGTGAACTACTGTAAATAATTCACAGCTACTGAATATAGTACCAAAAGTATCTTTGACATTGGAATTGACTGAAAGAAGCTCAACAAGGATGTTCAGAGCAAATACGTTACAGATACATTACTCACAGCTGTGATCAACTCAGTGGATGCTACCTGATGTACCTGATTTTAATGTGTGCTAGCCTCTCTGAACAGCTTCATGAGCACAATAATATGTTTGGTTTGTTTTTTTTTTGACATTTAATGTGTGTATATATATAAACATATACATGCATATGTATATAGGCAATAAAAATATTTTGTTACAGAACACCTAAACTGGAACTAAAGCACCTTGGGACTCCAGTCATTAGATATTACATTCCTTCCCAGCTAGAGAGCTGAAGTAGCTCTGGATTATTTCCTAATAAATAGACTCCTTTTTAAGAAATACTGCTGCAATCTAAAGCAGCATAAACTAATGTCTTTTTTCTTTTTTTTTTTTTTTCCTGCAATTTGGAGAATAACAGAACCTAAACCATGGTCTCTGCCAGGTAATATAGCAAATACCAGTTGCATTAATATTTTCATTCTATTTATCTAAATTATCTATGCACTGAAATAGTTCCTGGTGCCATTGTACACAGTTCTTGCTAAACAATAATTACTAAAATTGACACAAAGTAGTTGATCTTTATATGGGCTTAGTCTTTAAATGGATTTTGTTAATGGAAAGACTCTTGATTCATGAGTGTAATTTAATGCATAGCAACTTTATGCCATGGTAAATTACCATAAAAAATTAAAATAGACATTAATCTATATTGTGCCCAGAATTAATCAAAACTATATTGAAAGCTCCTTGATTTGTAATCTAAAATACAAATTGTCAGAAATAAAAACTTAATGTAAAACACAAAGCTAAGGCATCCAAACATTTAGCAGGTAAGTACTGATACAATGTATTTTATGAGGAATTAAAGCTGCTGATAAAAAACTAAGGTTATTTAAATATTTTATAAGAGCTCTTCAGTGGTGAATGTTCCCCTCTACAGACACCAAATTTACCCCTTATTTCTTCTCAGTAATTGTACCAGTACTTGAGAAGCAGTTTGCAGTTATCAGAAATGCCCATCAGCCTACAACACTAGTGGTCCCAATGCATTTGCCTCCTGCAGAACTGAGAATCATCATAGTGTGCAGTTGGTTCTTTGCTCTTTTTCACAGCAGACATTTAAATCACAGCTGGAAGGTCAATTCTTTGAAGTAATATACAGTATCATTATCTCTTATCTCAGACAATAACAAAACTCCTAATGAAGCCTGTGGAAATACTGACATGTAAAATGCTAAAATATCTGTCTGAATTTCCACAGAATTTATTCTGTAAAGGAATTCAGTATTACACCATAATGTTCCTGATATTATTATTATTATTATTATTATCATTATTATTATTATTATTATTATTATTATTATTATTATTATTATTATTATTATTATTATTATTATTATTATTGTTTCACTGGAACATAATTTTACGGCTTGCCTGAGAGTTGCGATTTCTGGGAAACTTCCCTGTACCCAGAGATTCTCAGGGTTAGATTCACCATTGTGCACATCTCCAGAGCCAGTGGAATATGTTAAGAAATCCACAAGCTATGTGTCATCATAGGGATGAGGAGCTGGGGTTACCAGATCAGGCTAAGGTCTGGACTTCCTTTCCATACCTGGAGGACTGGAGGATAGCAAATGTCACTCCAGTCTACAAGAAGGGCAAGAAGGAGGACCCGGGTAACTATAGACCAGTCAGCCTCACCTCCATCCCTGGAAAGGTGATGGAACAACTTGTCCTTGGCACTATCTCTAGGCATATCAAGGACATGGGGGTCGTCAAGAGCAGTCGACATGGTTTTACCAAGGGTAAGTCATGTTTGACTAACCTTATAGCCTTCTATGAGGAAATTACTAGGTGGATAGATGATGGTAGAACGGTGGATGTGGTCTATCTTGATTTCAGTAAAGCATTTGACACCGTCTCCCACAGCATCCTTGTAGATAAGTTGATCAAGTATGGGTTTGATGATCAGGCAGTGAGGTGTATCAAGAACTGGTTGAAAGGAAGAAGTCAGAGAGTTGTAGTCAATGGGGCAGAATCTAGTTGGAGGCCTGTGACTAGTGGAGTCCCTCAGAGGTCGGTACTGGGACCGGTGTTGCTCAACATCTTCATCAACGACCTGGATGAGGGTACAGAATGTACCCTCAGCAAGTTTGCTGATGACACCAAGCTGGGAGGAGTGGCTCACACACCAGAAGGCTGTGCTGCCATTCAGAGAGACCTAGACAGGCTGGAGGCTTGGGCGGGGAGAAACCTGATGAAGTTCAACAAGGGCAAGTGTAGAGTTTTGCATTTGGGGAAGAAAAACGCTATGTACCAGTACAGGTTGGGGGCTGACCTGCTGGAGAGCAGTGTAGGTGAAAAGGACCTGGGGGTCCTGGTAGACAGGAGGATGACCATGAGCCAGCAGTGTGCCCTTGTGGCTAAGAAGGCCAATGGCATTCTGGGGTGCATTAGAAAGGGTGTGGTTAGCAGGTCAAGAGAGGTTCTCCTCCCCCTCTATTCTGCATTGGTGAGGCCGCATCTGGAGTATTGTGTCCAGTTCTGGGCCTCTCAGTTCAGGAAGGACAGGGAACTGCTGGAAAGAGTCCAGCGCAGAGCCACAAAGATGATGAAGGGAGTGGAACATCTCCCTTATGAGGAAAGGCTGAGGGAGCTGGGCCTCTTTAGTTTGGAGAAAAGGAGAATGAGGGGTGACCTCATCAATGTTTACAAATACGTAAAGGGTGAGTGTCAAGAAGATGGAGTTAAGATTTTTTCAGTGATGACCAGTGGTAGGACAAGGAGTAATGGATAGAAATTGGAGCATAGGAGGTTTAAGGTCAATATCAGAAAAAATTTTTTTACCGTGAGAGTGACAGAGCACTGGAACAGGCTGCCCAGAGAGGTTGTGGAGTATCCTTCACTGGAGACATTAAAAACCCGCCTGGACGCCTTCCTGTGTGATGTACTCTAGATGACCCTGCTCTGGCAGGGGGGTTGGAGTAGATGATCTTTCGAGGTCCCTTCCCACCCCTATGATTCTATGATTCTATGATTTTATGATTCTATTATTCTATGATTCTATGATACCTCCTGAATGCCTTGGTTTCTAAAGAAAGAATAACCAATAAAAAGTTCAGAGCAAGAGCTGAGGAGTACTTCAGCAAGCTCCTAACCTGGCTAACCAGGTGTTGTGGTGCAAACCCTTCCCTGGGCCACATTCTGATGTGAGCACCAGCCAACACTGCTCTTTGTTTTGTTACAAGTGCAGCGTGACAACACTGTTCTTGTTTTAACTGCAAATGCAGTGAGCTGGACAATCTGGCACTTTCTGAGCCCATGTACTGGAGCAATGAGCTGAGGCCATCTGGTACCTTTTTGTCCTGGTACAACTGCAGTGAATTGGGATGATCAGGCACTTCCTGACTGTACCTGGAGCTACTGTTGCCTGGGAAATACACTGGAGAAAGCTTCTGCCTGGATCACATCCCATTCTGAAAGTTGTCAAGATTACCTGACAAGAATTATGGCCACAATGGAAAAGTATTGACCAAAGTCAGTCATCTTGTGTCCCTATAAATATTGATCCTAAGTGAGGCCCTTAGAGGTCTCTGGGATCACAGCAGGCCAGTACCCTGATAACATTTTTTCTAGAAAATTATATCACCTAATCTTATGATTTATCATAATATTGTTAAGGTATCATAAAGTGCTGCTACCCTGAAGCTACTTAAGACCCGTAATCATACATTGAATCAGTGCACTGAAATTCCTGCACCTGGTCTCTTAGACATAAACTGTTACCCAAGTATGTGGCTAAGTTTTGGTCCAGATGCACCTAGACTCCACTCTGAGAAGGAGTTAAGAAAGCAAGGGGGTCCTTTCTGAACCTTGTGACTTGAGAGGAGGGCCCTCCTCATTTTTTTCTTCCCTGACCCCTGTGTAAACCATTCTATCCTGATTTTAATGAGATTTCCCTTTTGTATTCTCCTTCCATGTAGTAAGTCATAGAATAAAGCTTGCCAACAAACTCTGTGAAGTCATGCTTTACAAAATCATATTAAAATAACTTTTGTTAGTGTCTTTAATAGTGATTCCTTAAGCGGCTTACATCTTTCTCTCATCTGTAACAAATTGGAATAGTTGGCATAATGTTGTAAAATCTCAGTTTTCAACAAACTATATCTCATCCACAACACCAGGGAGACCCTGGTTCCTGAGGGTCCTATAGTTCCTACCTGAGGGCAGCACTGGGGCAGGGAGAGCCCTATGTGTAAGCAGGGCTCGGTTGACCAAACCAGGCTGGGGGACTCAGGAACCTCCAGCTGCAACAAGAGCGAGCTCTGACAGCTCACAGGCTCCCCAACTCCGGTGACTGGAGGCAAGCAAACTCAAGGAGCTTTCCTGAGTTGAGGCAGCTGGCTGATCCTTTTGGCTTAAGGAAAATCCAACAAGACAATTTGCCAGAATATTTTATTAATATAAGTTTTCTTCTGATGCAAGATTTTAGTCTCTTTTTATAATAAATAAGTCTACACACTACACGAAACTAGAGCAACAATCCTGTTCAAATATCAATGTTTTCTTTGAAACAGAAAGTAAGTTTCATTAAGTTCTACTGAAAGATGAAAACATGCCTATCAAACTATAGCTTGCATGTACAAAACCCAGGGTTTGTTCACCTTAACAAACAACTGTTAATCTCTTATCTGTCTTTTTTACTAGCATAGTCCATTTTGCAAGGGTAATTATTGACTTTTGTGGATCACTCAGATAAAACCATGATCAATACGATCATCAGAAGCAAAGACCATCAGAAAATTAATTCATCCTGATATCAGAACAGGATTTACAGGAAATAAGGCACTTGGCCACATTTTGAACTACGAGGATGAAATTCTTACAGCATCCTAGCAAGTGGGTATCAGGTAAATTTTGTGCGAAGAAAGAGGAAGGACTCCTGCCAGAGGGAAAAAGGATTATTATATGATAATGCAGGCAGTCAAAGTATTAATACACGCAGAATCCAAAGGACAGTTTTATGCATCACTCAGGCATCCTTCATCACTTAGTTACTGCTTTGCAAAATAAATATATTTCTTTTCATATAGTTCCATCATAAGAGAGTGTTCCAGTTGGGGCCCATATCTACACCACTCCACTTATCTTGAGACTTGAAAACCCCACTTCAAATATTGGTAATCTTTATTCCTGCTGAGAAAAAATTCAAATCTGGACTTAAACTCTATACCTGAAATCTGTTTACTTCTATCTCATTTGTATCAATGGAGAAGCAGCTTTTTTCTTTTCTTCACAGGAAAATTTGAGTAGGAAAACCTGATTTAATGTGGTACCCAGCTAATATGTACTCTGTTAAGGAAGATATTGTAATACAGTTTGCATCTGTAAACAGGCAGAGACTGAGTGTATTTGAGTTCAAAGTGTTCCATGAAGTGAAATCCTCACTGAGGAACTAAGTGTAAAAGAATCCATTTTAGAATTAATGTATTATTGGTCTTTTTCTTTTTTTTTTTCCAGAAAAGACATACTTAATATTTCTTCTGAGTTATTAACAAATAAAAAAGGGTATCTCTCCATTTAGTGATCAGTCATTTAGTGATTGCTCATGAGCAAATATCAAAAAAGCCTATAACCTGAGGAGAGAAGGAAGACCTCTAGGCCATGATCCTGTTTGATTTTTACTATAGGCTTTTTCACCTTCTGCTACAAAATTGGCTTTTAAGTAACTACTGGCACATCTAGAAAATTAGATTACTTCACTGAAAAGGAAATTTCACATTCACATTCTTCACTTGTGATAATTTATAGTACAAGCAACCACATTATAAGTTACACATTACATCAAAGGACCTACCACCTGTGAAAAGAGAGCAATAAAAGCCTGTATATACTTTTAAATGAATCACTTATGCAATCTTTTCTTTTCAAAGTACTGTACAAATGCTTACAACAAATGACAAAGCTAGCAACACACGTGTTCAGAGTCTTCTGGCTAGCATAAGGCAAACTGTATACTTGACCTTTACTTCAACGGAAAGTTAAAGGGCTGCAATAGAGATGCTGCTCCCAGAAGATTTAAGCAAGGTACCAGCAGCTGTCTTCCTGTATTTTTTCTCATTCAATGTATAACCTCTGTTCTTTGAGTGTTAAAACTTGAAACATTAACTTTATGGGTGACAAATAGGCAAGTTAAAAGACTGCTGCATCTTGTTTAATCCATCAGCTTTTACAGCATACTTGGAGTAACATACACCACTTGGTGGGCATCTAACTGCAACAGCCCTGAGGTCCCCTTTGCAGCTCCTGCTGGAGAGCTCCTCCCCTGCTTGCCTATGCTGGGATGAGCTCTTGTTGGGCAGTTTAAAAATAACGTTCATATGCTCGTGTACTGAGGATTTGCAGGGTTATATCTGTATATTTATATGTAAAATAGTCCTAGTGTTGCTGTCTGGAGACCTGCGCTGGCTGTCACAGAATCATAGAATGGTTTGGGTTGGATGGGTCTTTAAAGATCATCTAGTACCAACCCCCCTATATGGGCAGGGACACCTCCCACTAGACCAGGTTGCTCAAATCCTGTCCAACCTGGTCTTGAACACTTCAGGGATTGGGCATCCACAACTTCCTTGTGCAACCTGCGCCAATGTCTCACCACCCTCACAGAAAAAAAGTTATTCCTAATTTTACCTTGATATGCCCTTCAGGAGCTGCCAGCAGTTCCTTGAAGGCTACTGGAAGTCAAGGCAATAAAGGCAGGGACAGGGAAAGGATTGCAGAGCACCATGTATCTGTAAGGAGAGATTCAGTTGAAATAAAAGGTACTGCTCCACTGCTCTTTGCTGGTTGTCTTTAATATTAGAAATTAGGGGATTCAGTAAGAAAAAACTAAATCCTTAGAGCAGACAGACATATATTTACTACATAATTATATTGTATGATCAATATTTAAAAAGTTAATATTTAAAAGATCAAAAAGATTACTTCTTAAAAGCCACATGCAATAGGACCAATTGAGCAAAACACTTAGCAGTTTATGCATATTTTACAGCATGCTATATTTACTGGTTGACAATCTAACAGTTATTTTTTATGTTTCATAAAAGAAATTAATAAAAAGCAGATAGCTAAATAGTGGAACACCCCAGAGTCTGCATATTTCGCTCCAACAACTAAGAAATAAAAGAGAGAGATTATTCTATTTCCATCTAATATTTACAACAGCTGTGAGCTGTCCTGATGCCATAAATATGGGCACACACAGACAAGTAGGTATAAGGTAATTCAATACAGTATTGTTTCTAGAAGTCAACGTACTCCTGTAATCAGTGGTAAAAAAGTGGTACTGGAAAAGTCTCGTTGTTTCCCTCTGTTGTGGAACACTGCATCAATAAATATTTAGTGAAAGGAGTTAAAGCATTAACAACAACTTTTCTGAAAAAGCATCTGGGGATGGCCGGTAGCCATGAAAATGTCTACTTTGCAAATGAAATGTGGCATTCGTGCAGTGATAGTCAGTGTTCACTTTTCACTCACTTTCCCATTAAAAAACAAATACTGTAGCTACTCAGTCAGAGAACAGAATCTTAAGTAGTCAGTCATGCCTGTCAATCACATACCACCAATATAAGAAAGACAGCAAAAAGGTGAACACTTTGCAAAGAGAAACTTGGACATACCAATTATTCAGGGGATGCTTAACTGTGATGCTTTCAGAAACCACTTACCAAAAGAGTCATGTGCATGGAACTGGAGGCTAAATTAATCAGATCTAATTTTCAGTGTTGCAGAACAATGCAATTTAAGAGCTCCCACATCTTGCCAAAGAAAATTCAGATTTACAAACTCAGTCTCTACTAAAAGACCTGTTATGAAAGATATCTATAGACTACTGAAGACAATAGGTCAGACTGTTGGATATAATAGGCCAGATTTTTTCTCCAGTGTTATCCTATCTGAGTTAACCTGAGATTAACTTACTCTGTTGTCTATGTAGGACAGCAGAAAGAATACATCAGCCTTTTAAATGTGAAGTGTCACTGTCATGCCACATTTGCTCCCTGGTGCTGTGGCTTGCTTAAATCAAGAGTGATGGGTTAAGTTTAGTAGTGGTTGAAGAGAAAAAAAATAAATTCTTAATAGCAAAACTTTGGGGACAGCAGCAGCTTCTTTTGCATATATCCGGACCTGTGTATATTAGCATTGCTGGGTCTCTCAAAACAACAAAGAATTTAAATATCAACAGTGTGACCATACCTTGGTAGGCTTTTTATATGCTTACAGCAACACAGACTTACACAAAAGGTTAGAACAGGGGATGCTTATAACACATGGGCATAGGTCAAAAGAAGTTACAGAGTCTTTCCTTTTTCATCAGATGGATTCAGAATTTACCTGCTGAGGTCCATGGGCCATCCCAAGAAATGGTACTTGATACTTTGAAATGAGATTAAAAGCTGTTCTTCCATGATGTATTAGTATTGCCAACAATGCTGATATTAAGAAAGTAATTCAGTTCCATCCTTTATTGAATAGTATCTCTCATGACTGTTACTACCACCTACTAAAATCCAACAAAGCTCAAAAATATAAATACATGTATATATTAAGCATATATTTATGTTTTTCTGTAGTGTAAAAGTTGTTAGTATATGGGTTTCGTGGTGGTCGTGAACACTAGGCACTATCAAAAAGTTAAAAACTGAAATGATACTTGGCAAATCAGGGCATAATTTTCTCTCTCCTATCTGTTCAACTGGAAGAGATACAGTCAGAATCCATAGAGAAATGTTATTTCTTATTTTTTAAATTAAAAACTCTAGGAAAACAAACTTTTGGCTCACACTAAAATCTAGAGGATGCCTCAAGAGAACCTTAAGACTGTTTTATGATTACTTCAAGGAAAAAAAGGCTGTTTATTTCCAAACTATATATTAATTTTTTCCTTGGTCTAGTAAAAATAAAATTAGTGTAGAAAATAAAACCATGCTGCTCTCATAAGTCTCTTTAAGTGTTACTGGCATGTTCTATGCAAATGAAAGTCTATAATCCAGAAAAAAATATTAAAGAAAGTTCATACTTCAGTACAGTCTAAAAAAGGGGGTTTTGGTGAGTAACAAGAGAGTTTTAGAATGTACTTATGCAAGTAAAGCAAGTAGCAGAAGTGAGCTTATGCTTTAAGGAAACTACAACCAAAGACCCTCTTAAGCAAATATGTTAATGGTTCCTGACACATAAAGATTACTGTTATGCCATCACTCCCCATATAAAGCCTCTCCCTAATATTCAGTGGTCATAGTCATTATGTCAAGTTTACTGCATTGATTACAAACATTATTATATAAGAAATGTGGGCGTTTATAATGCCTACTCCAAAACTGAAAGACAAAATTCATGGCTGTGTCAGTAATTATGTAAGTGATGTTAATATTAAGCCAAAACACATCAGATTTATTGGTTTAAATTATTCTGAAAGAGCAAAGTTAAAGCAAGAGATAAGGAAAAATGTTTCTGAGGAAGCCATGGTGAACATGTTTTTCACTGGACACTAAGAACAAAGGAGTTCAAAAAGGGCCTTCTTTACACACTGGCTGAGTTTCACCCAGCGTAGCTCCATGTAAATTTCTTTCCCGAAAAAGCAGGTTTCAGCTACATCATGTGAATGCTTCTAAAAATTGCACCAGTAGATGTCTGCTTTTCCAACCAAAAATTACAATTATATTACTTAAAAGTATAACAAGTTTTAAATACAACTAAATAACTTAATAAACAACATTCACTTAAATGTTTTGAAGGTCACAAAGAATTCCAATTTGACAATACTTCTGTAAGAAGGCTGCACTGTCTGTGGGCTTTGTGGTTTATTGTGCTTCTAAACAGGTGTATTTACAGCAAACACTTTGAGCTTAGAATTTCCACTTTTTACACTAAAATTTGTACCTTATACTCATTGGTGATCTTATCTCCAAGTACACAAAGGATTTAACTTTCTGCATCCCTCTTCAAGAGTTGTTGTATCATGGATACCTATAAATCTGTAGGTTTTGTTCTATCAGCCAAAAGCTAGAATTAGGCTTGCCAGCTGTATCAGTACCAAGAACACCACGCAGTCTCAGCCCAGCCTTTCATACTATTATTGGTGTCTATTTTTAATTCACTGAGACCTAGTTTTTCTTGGCAATTATAAGTGTCAATCGCTTGCTAGTAGGCCTCTTTCCAAATAAGGAGATCAGATTAATTGCTACTACATCTTCTATTTTTTGTCAGCTCAGCATAAATAACAAGAACTTTTTATAGTATAATGTCAGAAAACTCTATCTGCACAATGCACTGTCTTAATATCTCATTAACAACTTTGCTTTATGACCTGTCAGTCAGTGTTTAATCTCCTGATTATGTGCCAGGTCGATTTGGAATCAATTAGCTTGCTTAAACAAAATACATTATAGCATAAGGTCAATTGCTCATACAAATCTAAGACTAATACACCAATATTATTTTTGTCAAGCAGAAAAACAATAAAAAAATAGCATTAAGACTATATTTTTCATAAATCCTTGATGGTCAGTATTCAAAATGCCAACTTCCTTAATATCTAATTTAGTATTCAATATTTTCTTTGGCATTGCTATGAAAAAATTGTAAGTACCTAGATTGTGGAGATAATATTTAGGAAATACTGGTTACCACCTTACTGCATATTATTTGAGCCCATGTAATAAAGCACATCTATCTTAAGCATTGACTACTAAACACCCATCTGAGGTAATGTTAACATTTGAAGTGTTTGCTCATCATATGATTACATAGCTTTCTTTTAATCCAAATAAAGAGGAAATTATTTTTAAGAACACTGTGCCTTTAGGCATGCTTAATAGAGCTTTCACAATTTTATATAATAATTTGCAATACTGATTTTATAAGGCTCCTTTCAACCCATTAACATAAGTTAATAAAAAAACATATGCATGTTAAAAATTTTAATAGAAAATTCAAAATCTAGATATTAACATGAAAACTCAGCTGTGTTGATTATTAAAGTTACTAAATTTTTAACTGTGATAAGATCAGATCTCATGCCAATACTGCCTCTCCATCAGTAACTCCATAAGTAATTGCAGTAGAATGAAATATTATTTATTTGTGCTCTGACCCTAAAAAACAATTAGGAGGTTGAAAAAAGAATCCTTTCCTGTATATTAATCAAAATTACTCCAGTTCCTCACTTAAATGCAAAAAATATTTACTTACTGAACTTATTAGTCTCTGAAACAGAGATACAATTTTTCATTGTGCAATTCTTGGAGACAAATCTCAGCCAGGTATTTCACAACATGGAAGATTTTTTAAACAGGTATTGAAACATCTTGATTAACTTTTGTGAAGAAAGACAGGGAACTGTGTACACATTGTGGTATTTCAGTGTTATTTCAGCTTTCAGAAGCTAGTGATAAATCACTGAAAAATAGATGCCAAAGCTTGCTTTTTTTTTTTTTTTAATTATTATTATTTCATCCTGTTTCTTCAACTCTGAAATGTGCTTGGAAAGCAAGTCTTTTGGGGCATGGATCATATTTTCAATTTTGTATATGTTCAGTACCATTGCACATAGGAGGCAGGTTTATTAGTAACACCCAATGTTCTGAACATTCAAATAAATTAATTTTTCAGTAAAGAGTAGTTTACTGTGTCATATTTTGGGGATCGTTTTGTTTTGTTTTGTTTTGTTTTTTTAGCTGGCAGATATGAATATGGACTTTAAACATTATGTTTCAAGTTAGATTCATATTTTTTTAAGTACAAAATAATTTTTCATGGCCTTGATAATAACTATTGTTATGCTATGAATACTGTTTTAATTTCTAAAAACATAAAGATCAGACTCAGCAACCCTTATTTATAAAATATACAAAGAGTTTTATGACACAGCATGGAGCACTACATGTCTTGCTTCATTCAGGTCTACAACAATAAGGCCAAATTTATAGATCTAATAATCACCAGAGTAATCTTTCTTCTATTTCATATTGCAAATCTTGCTCCTGTGCTTAAGTTTGCAGCTTTTGAAGGTGCACTCAAAGGTACTCAAAAGTACCTTTGAGGTACTTTTAAAAACTAGTCTACTATAATTCACTTACTGACATGAAAACAGCAGTTTAATTCCTTTGAATTCTATAATCTACTGACTAATTCTATAGTCCAAATAGATACTGTTGCTGAGCAACAACATACCTTAAGTAGCAGAAAAATATTGTAAGATAGAATTTCCTGCAAATATTCTTTTATTGAAATAACATAAGATGTGTATCACGAGCCTTATTTTTGATAGTTAATGTGTTTTGTGAACACTGGGCATAATCCTTGCTATAAAACTAAGCCTGGATTTTTATACACAAAAGTGTAATACAATCTGGACCTGCAGCACATGATGATTTTCTAGGGATAATAATTTCAGCATTAACAATTTTAACTGCACAGAAAAAAATTACACAGTGCTAAACAATGCCTCCAAAATATTTGTAGAGCAGGTGTAATGAGGTCCATCTACAGGAAAAATGTGATTACTTTTTTCTTTTCTCAGAAAAACAGCTGTGCTTTAGTTCACAAGTGCACTTTCTTAGAATAAAATTACTTTTAAGAGCAAGAACAATGAAAAGAAGATTTGGAAAAGAAAAAAAAAAAAAAAAAGGATGGAATGTAAAGTGTTTGGTATATAGGGTAATAATGCCCCTTGGATCATTATTTTTTCTAGGTATTGGTATGGGTGAAACGAATGGTGAGAAGCCAAGTAGCAAGATTAATAAAAGAAACCGTTACAACAAACTTAAAGAAAAGACATACACCCTCAGCAAAGTTTCCTTCAAACTGTTATTGCTTAAGCTGGCGAGTACCATGCCAATAACAAACAAACAAATTAAAAACCCCAAAAACATTGCTGCAGCCTTATCCACAAGCTGAAGTAAAGCCACATGAGGGCGTTGGCCAAGTCCTGTAATTCACCAGAGAATCAACTAGCTAGGGCTACCTTCTTCCATACTGCACTGCAGCGAATAGGTTAATGCATGCACTACAGAGGAGTTTCAAAGTATGTACTAAGACAAACAAAAAACAAAGCAGCCCTCCTCCCGAAAAAAACCCAAGGAAACAAACAAATCAACAATAACATCAAAGAAAAAGCAACCCAAACCAAACAAAAAAAACCCCAAACAAACCCACTGCATAAATCTTCTTCTGGCTTTTGTCAAAGATCGAGAAATACCAGGTTACTTACAACAATAGATTTTGCCAGCATGGCAGTTCTCAGGATCCAGTATCTCTTAATTTTTCAGGTGATATAAATAGCAAGAATAACAAAGAAGAAGAATAAAATGCAGAACTGGTAGCTTTATACAATAATTTCCTGACTTCTTCTTTCAAAATTAAACAATTATTTTCATACATCCACAGTGAAGTGATGAAAGTAAGGAAAGAATGATGTACCTTGTATAATGCAACTATATTAGTAAATTTCCTTAAAAGACAGTTTCCATAAGTAGTGTGGTTATTTTTGTAAAAACCTGCTATCTAGTCTTTTGCACAGAAAGAACAGCTATTTCAAAGCCATTTGGCATACTTTTATTATGCAAATTAAATTAGGTTGATTATTGTCAACAACATGCAATTCCATATTACAACATCCATTTGCCTTGTATTTTACTGAAATACAATGTGTTTTCCAGTATTATGTATTGCCCCAAGAAGCATGCCAACTATTCATTGAACTACAGACTGCAATCTTTAGGGAGAGACCACCGTTTTATTAAGGACAAGATTTAGTGAAACAGTGTAATTTACATATCAACCTCATCATCATTATACTACACAATCTAAGTCTCTTGTAGAACTAATAGATGGTTGCACAATTAAAAGCTTGTTAGTCACATCATTCCCTTCTTGGTTTTAAACTCACAGGGTGTGGTACAAGCTACCTTTTACATTTTACAAGGCTGGGTAGTACAAATGAGAGAGGAGGAAGAAGAAAAAGAAGCCGACTCTGATTGTCAGGAAACAACCCGCACTATAAGCTGCACAACACTGACCAGGCTGTGTTGGACCAGCAGAAGCCTTATGAAACAGAAATTTGTACACAGAAATTTGTCACTCACACAGGTCTCCTCCACTAAAACTGCAGGATAATAGTATTTTGTGTTTTCACATGTTTTTGCAGCTACTGACTTAGATGTGCAGGAGGTATGATGCACAGCTGCTTTGCTTTTTTCACACACCAGTAACAACCGACACTCAAAAGCCTGTGTATTTGCTACATCTGGCAAGACCAGGAAAAGTGTACCAGACAAATAAAGAGACAAGTAAGCTGGCAAAAACCATTTTCCTTATAGCACAGCATGCTTCTGAAATCATCTGGGTTTGTATGAATTTATGCTACCTTAGATGGTCGTTGTGTACTGCCACATGTGGTCCCTGCTATGGGGAACAGTTCTCATTCCAAATCATATCAGAAGTGTGAAAGAATCCCATTAATATCAGTTCTGTATTTCTGCTACTGGATTGCTCCAATTAGGTCAATTACTTTAGACCTAACCTATAATCAGATAGTAGGATTTGTCCTTTGAAAGAGCATTTATCAGGAGGAAGCACAGACCCCTTAGAGCAGACTGAGATTGCAGGGTATATCAGATAAGAGTGTAAGCATGAGTCATTTTTTTTCTTCTCTTCTTATCCCTTCATTTTGTCACTGTATTAAATCCTGCTGGCAATCCCTCTGCGACATCTTCCAAATCTACTCATTCTGCTCTCTTCCCAAAAAAAAAAAGAGAAAATTTTGACCTTGACCTTGATTTCTGAAAGTCTGCCTACCAAATATAAAGCTGATCAGCTTTACTTAGTGTGTCAATTTGTCCATGTGGCCAGCCTGAAGACATCATTAAATCTCTTTTGTATAGTTTACTAACACCTGACTGAGGAGGTTTTGGTTTCAATGTTGGATTACTATATTCTCTACCATGGAGTAAATCCAGGCCCACATTCCAGTCACAGGGAAACAATCAATGGGCTTCTTGCAAAGAAGAAGAAGAAAAAAAAATAAGTATGTGTGTGCATGTATATCTATATATAGGAAACCTTGTAGAAGAGCATATAGCACTTCTCCACACATTTATTGTAATCACACTCATTGTCGAGTGTAGGTGCAAAATTCAGCAGCAGGTTGTGTGACTTCAGGAAATGTGAACTTGAATTTTGAGTTGTCTACAATCACAGTAGTCACCTATTCCTTTCCCTTCCTCCTGTCAGGTCCCTCTGCATTGCAGTCAGCGCAAACTATCTTATAGTGACAACAAATGTGCCACTGCCCCACAGCCAGGAGAAAGTAAACTCATTTTCCCTCTCTGCCTCCTTCTCTTCTACAGCATTCGTTCATATTATTTTTTCTTACATCTGCCAGGTTTTGACTTCTCAGTAGGATCCCATGGCAGACACTCCCACAGACTTTCACAAAATGTTTGACACCATGTTTTGCTTGTTTTAAACTTTATGTTGCAGAGCAAACTATTGGCTGCCAATAGTTCACTTGCTCTGAGAAGCAGTGTCTGCTGCTTGTTCCTAGTTTGCTGGGACAGTCATGCTGTTTAAGACCTTCACCACCTTTTTGCAGAATAAAGAGTCCTGAGCTTTGTAACCTCTGCTTTTAAGAAAGCCAGTTGCTGTTCTGTGACATGAATTGCTTTTTTCCCTGCTTTCCTCTATCTGCTATTCTTTTGAGAAGGATGACAGAAATGGTACAGTTTCAAGATGAGAAACACCATAGATGTATGGGCATAATAATTACTTTTTTTCCCAAAAAAAATCCAGTACTAGTTTTGTCTTTTTACTTCTAAGTCTGAATAAATATTTTAGAGGACTTTCCTGGTCACTTCGAGGTCTGTTTCCTGAGAAAAAGAGCTTCTTTATGGTCCATATTTATGTGGGAAGAATTGGTATTATTTCTTCTCTCAGTTATATTGCTTTGCATTCCCTTTCTTTGATAGATCAGCAGATTCAGGAGTCTGAGCCTTGACTGTAAGGTTTTGAAGTTGGTTTTAGTACTCTCCTCTTATTAGTCAACATCACAGAATTTAGCAACTTTGCCCATTTACCTAATTTTCATTACTATGAAAATGTTCAGCAGTACAAAATCCTATATATGTCTTGATATGCACCAATTAATTCTTTTTGCATTTCAAATTGAAAATAGATAAATTCAGATTAGAAATGAGCTGAAAATTGAAATAAAAAGTCATTTAATCAAAATTGTGGGAAATTTACCACTAAATAACTACTTATTACTAAAGCTGCTGTTGGACCCTTTCTATCACTAGAAATTTTAAAATTAAGACAGAAGGAGATTAATTTTGGGGAACATTTTTTATTCAGTACTATATTTTATTTCAAACAATTAAAAATTCTAGAGTATTTATTATTCAAAAAAGTCAGACCATATGTCTTTGGCCTAAAGCCTATGATTCTATGTCTTCAGACACAGCTTTTAGGACATTTGGCAAGGTATCGTTAACTCCTGAGGCTGCAGATAGCCATTGTAAAAATTACATGGAAAAATACTGGTTAATGTCATATTGCAGGTTATGCTAATAAACCCACAAGTAATAGTGGAAATGAACAGATTCTTGCATGCCTAACTTTAGAATCTGTAAAACATTCTAGTGAAACTGCTCCTGCAGAGGTCAACATTTCCTCAACAAGGGATAGTGAGCAGGTTGGTGTTTATGTGCTCTGTAATTAGTCAGATTTATTGAAGGGGTGAAAAACCCTCCACCAGGCACAGACAGCTGGCACTTGTACAGCTGCCAGCCTCTCTTTTTGACCTGGGCTTGATCCTGCCTCTGCCACGCGACAGGAAAACTCAGGCTCGGTGAAAGCAGCTGGCATTCCTGAAGCTTCAGCTGGGCATGGGACAAGTCCCAGGCAGGACACAGGACCAAACTTTGCTGTGTTTGAACTGTATTCAAGTTTCTGTATCAGAGCTTGTTCTCCATCCTTACATAAGACCAGCTGTGTTAGTCATTACTTTCATATACTTTTCCTTCACAGCCAACTTTAAATTTTAATAACAAATTCTATTAATACTGAGTTAGGCTGTTGTTCCACAAGCTAATATAAAATTAAATTTCCTTTCCTTTTCATCTTTTAAAATTTGCAAACATAAAATGCCAGATAACTGAAAAGGGATTAGGGAGACAAATATCACTGCAAATAAGATACAAGATCCTCTGTAGCTCAAATAATTTCTAAAATAGCCCAAACAGAAGAATATTCTGATATTTCTGTATTTTCAGAAAGAAAAGAGAATTTAGGTATATGATTCAAAGATATTTTTTTTTTCCCTTCTAAGTCGCTTTTAATTTTGTCTTGGGCTTCTGCTTCTGAATATTTGTATTCCAATAAAATAATTAAACTCTACTTAATGCTGGGATTATGATTTATTTGACACTCAGATCTGGGCCTTTTAAAAAGCCTACAATAAAAAGGTAAAACCCCCCCAACTACTAAACTTACAAGAAATATGTGAAAGACTTACACATGCACATCTCCCATCACAGAAAAATAATAAAAAAAACAACCAAAAAATAACCAAGCAAACAAACAACTGCAAAAAACAAACAAAAAAACCCTCTATAAAAAGAACGTTCTCCTGAGGGCATTACCCCCTTTTCTTATCTGTCATCCTGTCCTTCCATTTTGCTCATTCACTATCAGGGTCTATATTTATTATCTGCTGCTACCTAACTTAGATTACAAGCTCCTTAGGGCAAGGACCTTGTCTTCTTACATATCCATAATGTGCCATGAACACCTCTAGCACTAAACAAATAAGCTCTGCAGACTCAATTTAGTATCCATTTCAATTTGTGGTGAAGGCTTACCATGTTTTTACAGTGCAAGGTTCATTTATTTCTCTTAATGACTGATGCTGGTCAAGAATAAATATAAATCCATATTTTTCTGGTTTCTACTGGAGCAAACTTGTTCATTGCTGTTCTAGCTGACAGTGACCCTAGGCTAGTCTAGTAAAATCCAAGTATTGACAGTTAACGTTTTCTTGCAGTTAAAATTCACTACACAATTTCTTTAGGTAGCCCTCCTTTTTTATTTTTATTTTTCTCTTTTTTTTTTTTTTTCTAGCCATCTGTTCCCAACACAGTTTTAAGTTTGAATAACCAGAAGACCTCCTTCCAGCAATCTCTGACACTCCATAAAGAATCTTAAAATGGACTGCTCAACTGAGAAAATAAAACCTGACAGTTTTAGTCACTCTGTTTTCTAACTCATTTCCTTACTGAGAGAAGGAAAAAAACCACCCCAAAATCAGCTCTCCTGAACACTTAGGAAATGCTTCTTTTGTTAAGCAGCAACATCCCTACTTCAAGGAAAAGTTTTAAAGTAAGTTCAATAGCTAGAAGACAGCATTGATCTATTTACCTTACTTGGAAAACTGCCATTATCTGAGACATTTCTATTGTTCTGATGAACATATTCTCATAACACTTCTTCAAAACCAGAATATCAAGCAAGTTAAGCTACTGTGGTGTCTTCAAGCAAAACAAATGAATACCATAGCTTGTCACTAGAATACCCCAAGCCCTTTGACATTTGGGGCTGTGACAGGTTGATGGCAGGGAGGGAAGAAGGAGGACTTCAGTTTCTTGAGCTATAATGGGCTGTGTCACATAGGAGCCAAGGCAATATGGCAGCCCTTTCAAGCACCTAGCGAAAGAGGCTGTACTGTCTCAGTTGTCATGATGATGCATGCAGGATGCTTTTGTTCACGAGGTCCAAACTTACACTGGTTTCTGCCCTGGCCCATAGATGACAGTGGGGTGATGTGAGGGGATGAAGACTTAGTGAAAAACTCTGTTGCAGCCTGCTCACAATTCAAACTGAGTCAAATGCTGCAATCTTTCCTCAAACAGTATTCAGTGACTACATCAGGATTTCTGAATTATCAACACAATGAATCCAACATTTAACATCTTTACTCCCTCTTTCAAACCTGAAGAAGCACACTTTCAGAAGGTATAAGAAAGAAGTTAGCCCATGGGATGTTGCTGACTGCTGTTATTACTTCCTAGACACTCTTTTAACAAAGAGCAAGGGTGTACGGGCACATACCCTTCCACATACTGACCTTGGGGAAGCTGTTACTAAGGAGAGCACAAAACCTTCAAGCTCACACAGGTGAGCAGTCACTGCAATTTTCCTCTAACAGTTTCCACAGCTGTTACCATAACACAACATCAGGTCTTTTTGCTGGTAGCTGAGGTGAGGCTTCTTAACAGTATTTACAAAATGTCACAAAGAGCCGTAACAGCAACTGGATAACCTCATATTAATAGACTCTACAACAGAATATTTTTTTCCTATATGCTTATGGATTTCATAAGGTAGAATTATATGAAAATTATATGAGAAATCTCTATTCTACCACCAGTAAAGTGTTACATAGAGTGGCAGTCTTTAATGAACACACTAGTGTCTGTCAATGTTGAGGGATGGCGAAGTAGGTGACTGTTTAAAACCCACAGATCTCCTGAGGAAGGACTGCTCAATAACTTACTAAGTTGCAGCAGTTTATTATTTTGGAAACTACTTTGTAAAATGACAAGATTATATTATTCAGTCAGTGTTGCCATTTTAGCTTGTGTTGTGAAAGCACTGATCATATAAAAGCCTTCAATGACCTGTGTATCACATTGGTTGCCACTTTATATATGACAGCTGTTGTCACCAGCACACATTTTTCCTTCTGCTTTAACAGAACTAATTAATACATTAATGTGAGAAATCAAGATCAGTCAACATGTAAAAGTTCACTGAAAAATTGTGGATTTGGTGTGGATAGTGTGACTGGTGTGGATTTGGTAATGACACCCTATTTTTTGCTTAGCCGTTATGGTAAAATGTACAGCAACAACCATACGGGCTGTTGTGAATGGTCGCTTGAGTTCAACACCCCTTTTTTTAAAAAACATTTACAATAGAAAATATTGTTTCCAGATGCACAAGAATTATATCTTTTAGATAAGATGGTAGGCAAAGACAACATGCAGTTGATAGAGATGGACAGGTATCTTGGCAGGTTCCCACCTGTACTGTGGAAAATTCTTATGGAAACTAAATAATTAACTTGCCAAGCACTGATTGTATAGCTTTAATAAAACTATGGTGCATCCACATAAGTCCACTAGCTTGTAAAGAAAGGAAAAGCACAGAGCTTCTGCAGAGCACATCTTAACTACTGACACTGTTGCCACCCATGACTGAGTATCACCATGAAGCTCAGTATTAGAACTGCTCAGGCCTTGGATTTCCCCTCCCCAGTAATTCATGACTAAAATATACATAAACACACACACAGAGTTATTAATTTTTAAGCCTCTTCAGAATACACTAAGGAGTCTGAAATAAGTCCATTTTTTTCTGCAGCTTCTGGTTCAAATAGGCCAGCCAAAATAATTCAAAGCTCATAGTTTTCCATGCAGAAAATAATAAATTATTGTCTTAAGAAGAGAAAAAGACAACCTCTTCTATTATCAGAAAACCCCAAAATAAGCACAAGTAAAATTGGGAAACTAAGCAAGCTAGTTTGTGAGGATTTTTAGGCCCTAGGGTAGCTTGATCCCTTGCCATTGCCAGGACACCTTGGGAAGTCCCTGGATCCTCACTGGAAATTGGAGCTGGAACCATTTTATGGCATTCTAAAGATTGGCACACATCTATTGTGAAATAAAGACAAGAATGGCTAGGCAAACAAAATAATGAGTTTACTGATCCAATTACCCGAGATTTCAATAAAGTAACATTTGAAAAATTAAATTGACCTACTCCTGTCTCTTGGACTAATCAGCAAAATAATGTCACATTCTTGTGCTATGCAACCGAATGATTTGGTATCATCATCAGTTCACTGTTTTCTTACCCCAGAAATATGGTTTCCACAGAACACAGAGATATTATCTGTTGTGTGGTCAGATATGAGAATGTGATTCTATTATCACTTGTCATATTTGGTCCAGACTAAGCAAGGCTCCCTTCTATTGCAGCCCACTTCAATAACCAATTACACCTTTATCCATGCAAAATTTTGGTGAGCTGCCTGACATTGAGCATAAAATGCCTCCAAGCAAATAGATCTTCTTAAAATAGAAAGTGACTTCTAAGATATATATTTACAATTCTGTGTTCTTTGCTGAAATATTTGAGTTGAAACAGAGTAACCTGTTTTTAAGAAGAAAAATAATAATCTCTCAAATGAGTTTTTATTCTAATATCGGAATTACTAGATATGCAAAAAAATTATAAAATAATCAGATGCTCAAGGCAAAAACTAAATTTATTTTCTAAATTAAAAGTTATTGAAATATAAATTTATTATGTAATCACATTTTTATTTATGAAAGATGAAGCCATAACTAGCTTTCTGATACTTATCTCTTACTTACTATGCTGCATGAGAAAATAATTTAGACCCACGCATGCAGACACACATACACCTATATATTAAAAATATATAATTTTACTGTGCTGAATGACTTGCAGACAATACAACGAAAATTTAGCCTAATCTATATTCACTTCCAAAGCTCTGGAAGATCACAGTCAGAGCAATTTCCCTAAACCTTCCTTTCTCTCCTTCCATAATCAAAAATACCTTCTTGTTCAGCGAGGAAGGTGCAGATGTACACTTGTCTCCACAATGCTAGAAGCATTGGGGTTTTGCCCTTTAATAAATAAATGTACAATGACAAAGTGAAAAAAACAAATGTGGAATGAAAGTTATGGTTTTATTAGTTCTTACCTTAGAATCAAAGTCTCCATCTCAGTGTCTTCAATTCTATATTAGCCCCATACTGTTGTAAAATGGAAATTTTAATTTATTGTGCCATATTTATGCTGCACTAACCAGAGGCTTCAGAGCTTCTGTTTGTTGTTTACATAACGCAGAATGAAATTTTCACATCCTTTAGAACCACTTTTCCTTCAAATATAATTTTGTTTTTCAGTGGAGGTTTCTTTTGTCTGCAGGAATAAAACCTTGCCTCAATTGTGGACAAGAAGTTACACACGAAACTACTAGTTTTAATATTCTTCCTCCCTAGTCTTTGGCCTGCATGTCTTGCTCACTCATTCAGTATTTAAGAGATCACGAGAGCTGTTTTGGAAAAAATAATTTTAAAAACCTTCCTGGATTTATTTTTTTGCCTTTATCTATAACAATGCAATTACTTCCAGGGCAACCTCCTCTTTTCTTGTGTCTTATTACAGTAAATGATTTTTCTCCTTTTGAACTATCACTTAATCCCAGACTGAAATACAGGGGGTGTCTTGTGGCTTTCGAAGCCTGGGCTAAATGGAGAAATGTCCTTTATGTGTCTTTGTATACTAAACACCTAACCCATAGATACTTCTGACTTTGAAACCGGACCCAGGAATCCAGCACTACTGCCTATTCTCACTAATTCACGAAGAGGTTAGAGTCACAGTTGCACATACACAGATACAGTTTTATTCAGGGAAAAAAAGACAAAAAAAAAAAAAAAAAAAAAAAAAAAAACAAAAAAACAAAGAATAGAAAAATAAAAAAAAAAACCAAACCACTAAGATACACTAAAAGGACTTAATGGGGAACAGAATTGAGTATCTGTTTCAATCCTTAAAAAGTCTATAAATGTTGATCCTCTTTCCTTGAAATACTTTGATCTGACACAGCACATATAAGAGATGAAAGTGTTTTTAGATCACAACAGGTGATTGATCACAGTAAAGAAACAGGAATGTCTGAGGTGTTCAGATTATTCCTTCAGTCGTGCTGGACAGGTTATTAAGTGTAGCTTCTCCCCATCTGTGAGATGGCAATTTGACATGAAACAAAGATAAAACTGATACAAGACAAACTTTATTATCTCAGTGTCAAACAACTTCAGTATTCAGAATTTCATCATACAGGTGGTTCTAATAAAAATCAAAGCAGCCCAAACACTTGGGACTATCCATATCCAGACTGCTTATCTTGAGTCTAAAGAGTAGTTGAATTTATTCTTAAGAGACCATGACTAGCCACAGAGGCTATATTTTCAGCTAATGCATAATATATGCTACAGGAATCCAGAAAGCTATTCTGAGTTTAAGAAAATCCAACAAGCACCCAACTTCCCACACAAACAGAAAAAAAGCAAAGAGAGAGGATGTATGAATAATTAAAAAGAAAATGCTTGTGGGGTAAGCAATTATATTATTTTTAAAAATAAAGCTGAAATTTCTAAACATATTAAAATTATTTAGACACGTATAAAACATCTCCATTGAATTACCACTTTATTTCTAACTATCTTTTCTTCCTTTTTTTCACTAAAATTGCTACAATACATTAAGTTATGGTTTTCTACATCACTTTTTAAGACAGGAATCAATAAAATGATAGCTAAAAAGGCAAACTATCCAGCCAGCTATATAAAGCACTCCTCCATTCCAGCGATTATTTAAGATATGACATAGAAAAATTGACTCAAATGTTTTGGTGCATTATTTACATGGAGACATGCTTATCCTCTAACAAACTCAAGCACTGGCCATTAGGTGCAGGGAGAAAACCAGAAGTCTAGAGGAGTTAAGTCACTAAAAAGTATTGAACAAGGAGCAGATATTGAATAACAGAAATTTAAATCAGAAACATAGTCACACTGTTTTATTTTGGAGACCCTACAGTGGTATTAACCTCCTAATGAATGCTTTGATCAACTGATTTTTAACCCTACAATGCAAAGCTCCATTGTAAGGATTCATAAGTATGGCTAAGACGTTATTATAGGGAAAAAAAAAATAATCATGCATGCATAGGGTTTTGCATAGCTAGTGTGCTGCATTGAAGAACCTACTAAGGGAAACCCAGCTCATCCTTGTCTGTGGTTAAACACCTGCATTGCTCCTTGGTGGATGTAAACCTAACACCTGGGAGATTTGTCTGTCACCTTGACTTAATTTGCTGGAACTAAATATAATGTTCATGGTTCTACAGGCACAACAGAGAATCTTGTAAGAATCATCATCATGTGAAAATATCAAATGACAAATCCACTTAAAGACAGGGTGAGTAGTTGCAATTCTAAAATTATTAACCTTTTTCCCCAAGGTGTAATACATGCTTACAAACATCCAGCTCTTTGTTGACCAGTGAAAAGACAGTTTCCTGAACATCAACAGCATACTTGGGAAATATGACATGCACTGGCAAAAGTATTCATGTTTTACTGAATTTTTCATCCTTGCTATTTAAGTTTATCTGTCTTATCTTTACCTACAGATTGATATGACTATAAAATTGATACTGATGTGGAGCAAGTAGCTTCTTATTCAAATGCTTGACAGAATCATTACCCTAGCACATGAATTGCCTAGGTACTCAGTACACCATAAACTTATAACAGAGAATTGATTACAATATAACCGGGAAAGACATTATAAAAATAAATGTAACAAAATAAAAAGGATCAATTACGGTTTTGAACCCACAGTCAGTTCAACAGTTTATTGCAGTGCAGGGTGCCTTAGAGCAGCAGGGAACCATTCCTCCAAGCATTAATCCAGAGGAATTTTCCTGAAAAGCTCTGTGAGCAGATTCAAGACCATGGATCATGTCACTTTTCACTTCTTAAATACATTCTAAAAGCTAGTAGGGTTTAAAATTCTCAGACTACATGGAATCAAATCAACTTGTAGGTGAAGACAATCCCTAAGAAACTGCTTGCCTTAGTAGCTGGAGTTCTGGGAAGTAAAATCTTGTAAAATGAAAGTAATGTAAAATGAAGCAAGAGGAGCATTATTAAAGCACAAAGGTTAAAAATATTCCAAAATATAAAACACTGAGCTATAAATCTGACACTTTCAATATTGTAATATTGATAGAAACTTCTAGTGTATTTTACAGTAGCTGAGAATTCTTAAGAATGAATTGTGCATTTCTCACTATCCTCCCCCACCCACACTATCCCTGTGAAGTGAGAGTTACTGTTTTAGAATAAAATTAAGAATACAAAAAAAGCCCTTTAGAACAATAATTATTCTACAGGATTATACTACAGGCAGAATAATTCAGAGAAATAAGGTGACCAGATACTGGACTAGGAATGAGAATAACAGACTGTAATTCCCAGATTTAAAACCGGTCATCTGTGTAAGTGACTGTTGCACACTAGGTCACTTCTGTGACTGTTTCACACTCTGTTTTAGAGAGCTATTTGAAGAATATGGACCAAGCAACAACTTTTTAATACAGAAACATAGCTAGAAAATAATAATAAAAAAGACAACTCACCACTGAGTAAAATAAAAATAAAATAAAATTTTCAAGAATGGCAGTTTTATTATTGCTGTAAAAACAAAGAAGATTCCTAAAATTAACTGATATACTACCCTGTTTGGATTTTCAGACTACTAGGACCAAAATATGGTATCCAGACTTTAGGTTCTGTCACTCCAGGCACTTTCATCCCAGATGTCAGGGATTTAGTCTAGCAATCAAATGGAAAAGCAGCTCCACCTAAGACAAAATATTTCCTTCCAATGTTGTACATTGTCTGCTGCTCATGATTTCCCTTGAGTTTTAAATGAGAAAGTTTGGAAAATTTTTGTTTGGGTTTTTTGGTGTTTTGTTTTGTTTTAATTTTAAGAAATTAAAACTTAGTGGAGATACTTAAAAACTGGGGGATCCTTGACAACAAATTATGCCCAGATCTTGATGATGCATCTTATAGACCTGCAAAATACCCAGTTTATAGAGATAACTACTGCTTTCACCCTCCTCCTGTCCTCTGTAGATGCTGACCTTGGTTTCCCAACCTTGGAAAGCAGCTGTAACATGCTGGCACATTTCCCAGGCATGAGTCTGGTTGAAAGGATCTGGGAGCAGAGGGCAATGAAGTGCCTCTGCTCCCTTGTCCCAGATCTCATTTTCCATAGCAGGAGTAAGTGAAGAGCCCTGAACTAGAAACTATAGAGGCTGAGTCAGGTGTTGCCAAAGGAGACACTTTCACAAATTCATGTTTTTCACTCTGTCACACATCCATTCTGTGCTGGATTGTTAGAGTATGTTGTTGCTAAGTGGCTGCAACCATGAGATGATACCTTAGCTTCATAGTGATAAAAAACTCTGCATTAGCAGTTCCAGACCTGCAGAAAAACTGATGTCAAGACCAGAGTAGTACCAGCACACATCAGTGCTAGCGTCAGTGTCGTGGGGCTGTGAGGAATGAAGACATATAAACAAATCTACACAATGGAAGTTTTCATATATCTGAAAAATAGCATCCTCAATCTCACTCCTTCAACACAAGAAATGGAGGAGATAATTTGAACCAGACTTCTGGTTATAACCAAAATATATCAGAGAAGATATAATAAGAAAGGAACTTAATTAAAGATTTTTTTCCGCCTGCGAAGAATAATATTGGTTGAGTTTGTTTGTCACAGCATCAGAAATCCATTAAAGAGTGGTGAGAACAAAGAACAAATTGAAGAAATTTGTTTTATATATATATATATTTACTGATGTTAGTTATGATCTCTGACTCAATTCACACTCCTTGCAAAATTTCATCTCACCTCATGTTTACAGGTGCTACATATCAAAAGCTTTTAACTGAGCAATTGCCTGGCTGACTTTAAACCAGCTTCCTGTTGGAAGTTACAGGTAGTTCTCAGGGTTGTCTTGTTCTATTATTGATATCTTTAACCATCTACTTGTAAGATGACCATTTTTTCCCTAAACAATGACTAAACACAGGGCAACGTATTGGGCAGGGCCAACACCTTATTGTTGAAGAATTCAAGAGCACTCAGAGTTTTCCATCAAATTTTATCTCCAGGAGAAGCAGAGCTACCTTTTTATCATAAGCCACCTAGTTGCCTATTTTACAAGATTTTTAAGGTAGTTTTGCCTATAGATTTGTCATGCCTATGTTTTTTCTTCTTAAAGATAAAGTTTTCTGAAAGATACTTAATTTTTCAGTATTAAAAGTTGAAGTCATTTTTGCTGCCCATGAACAGAACTATGTATCATGCAAATAGAATATATTAACATATTTTGGAAGAATAGGCAATCTTTTCTCTGATATGGATGTTTCTCAAGCCCCTACAGCATGAAGAAAGGTTTAATGAAAATAAATCTCCTGCTAATGTGATGCACTAATTAGTACATGTAAGAAGTAGAAAAGGAGTTGGAGGAAGAAAAAAAACCACAACTACAATGCTATGTTCTGAAGACTTTTTATATTCAAATTTGTTTTCATGTTTCATCTTTCTTTGCAAGAACACCAAGAGTTTCCTGACTTGACAGTACTTGGGATAATTAATACTGATTACTGAACTAATTAGTACCATCTAGCTAGCAAGATAACTGGCAGAGTAGAAATAGCTAGATGCACAAATTTTCAAACACTGTTGCATAAAATCCTGGGCTTTGTGTGTCTCACCTCCAGCTTGGCCATTAATTATTTTCTACTCTCATATCACTGAAGTACGCAACTAAAATAATATAATTGTAACAACAATAAGAAAGTTATTCTCATGAGAATAAACTTTGATTGAATGGAAGTCTTTCCGCCTACTTCGAAAACTCTGCAGTTGCTCACTGGTGCTATGTAAGATGGCTGATTACGTCATGCATACATACATATGGACATGTTTCATGTCCATTATCCACTGTCAGAATCCAGTCATGTTTTTGAGACATACGAAAAAAGTTATCTACTAGAAAGTTATCTACTGCATGTGAACCCAAGTGGCAAATGTCTCCTGAGCAGTTCTACTATGACTACATTATGCAATTAAATACCTTGCTGGATCTTTAGCTCTTCAAAATTTTTCAGGGCTAAAGACCATTCCACATAAAAATTAACTTTTTTGATTAACAAGAGAGGTTTTGTTTTCCCCCTTACCATGTTCCAAGGTAAGGGATACCATCAAGATTTGGTACACTGTGTTAAAATAGTATTTACTAGTAGCCTCATGAGCTTATTATGATGCTTTAGTTTTACTGCTCACAGTAGTTTCTTGAATGCTAAATTTTTAATTATACAATTCCTTCAGCAATAGAGTTCAAAGATTTACTATCTTTCTGTCTACTTCCCAGAATTTCACAAATGCACAAATCAATAGAATGTCTGAAGATATATATGTTTATTTTTCTAGTGATCACAAACCACTAAAAAAAGAATGGTAGCCAAATGGCCTTAGGCAGCTGAGAAGTAATACCTGCAAAAAATTCAATGCTATGAAAATATACTGTTACAATGTTGCGTGGCATGGAGCAGTTAAATATACTCTGTTAATAGAAATTAAAGGGACCCTCCAGAGATTTGAAGTGCCTGTCTCCAGACAGGTGTAGTATTATGATAGATTTGACCACACAAAGTTTACTCCCTGAAGTACATCATGGTAGATTTGAACACATAAAGCTTATTCCTTGAAATATAAACAGTAGTAGCAATAACATTCAGTGTATAGCTGTCAAGCTGAGGTTTGTTACAGTTATTAAGCTGAACGCCAAGGAAAATATAGTGTATCAATAATAAAGCAATTATTTGACAAAACATAGTGCCTACAATCCCAGCTTCCTAATAACTGTTTATAAGGCTTTGTACATTTTGAATAAAGATATTTTATTATTCCGTTGGAAGAACATATTTTTTACATTGGACATCTAAAAATACAGAAGAGACTCAAAATTGCAACATCGTATTTCAGAGTCTGAATACTCTTAGAGCATAGCTTAATTAAATAATTTGTTATATCATACCAGCTCAAGCTTCAGACTGTCATTTATCCTCTGATACAATTATTTTGGCAAGTCACTATCTTTTCTGTTTTTCCAACTGTAAAATAGGATCATCTCATCAGCTGCACAAAGCTCTAGGATTTCCCTGCATGTTCAAATGTTAGTCAAATGTCAAAATCAATTATTTTATTTTATTCTTGGTTTCGTGGCACATTCATAATTTCATTACAGGTTGAAGCTTGGAAAGAATGGAATCGGAGTAGCGCCTTTACAGCATTTCCAATTCTCTTTCAAATTGTAAATAAAAGAAAATATAGAAATTCCATAATCTCTTCCATCTACCTGCACTTGGGTAAGGTCTAAATGCTAGGGTTTTGTGTTTTTATTTTTTAATAAATAAAAATTTTATATAAATTTAGTAACAACTAAAGTAAACTGAAAGTTGTTTAGTTTGTTTGTTTGTTTGTTTTCTTGTGTGTTTGGGTTTTTTTTTGGGGGGTAAGTATTAAAATAACACAAACACATTGATTAAATTATTACCTTATTTTAGGAATTCGCAGTTTGTATAACAACTTTACAGGTATTTCAACTCCATAGTATATATTCTGTGACATTCAGTCTTACTTTTTTAATGTACTGGACATAATTTTTGGGGGAAGAAAGGAATTCTAAAGCAGAAGAGAAAAAAGCAAAATCCTCCTCCCTTTCACCACAGGGAATCTCACAGTAATGGAATATCAAAGTTGTGATCCATCTCTTGGACCTGAGGAAATGAGTCTTCTGTAAAGATATGCCAGAAGCAAACTTATCTCCAGAGATAGTGAGAGAGAACAGTAATCAGCATGGCAATTCTGAATTATGATGTTAAAGCAGTGTAAAACATCCTATAGAGAAGCTCTCCCCAGCACTATTTCATCTGTCCCCTCTATTGTTAGATTAGCTTCGATTACGTGAATTCATCACTTTTCACCTACACTAGGTTCTCAAGGAATTCCATACCTCCTGCTTTACTGAGGGAAAACCTGATGCAAAGGTTTTCTCCACAACTGCAAGCTAAAAAAGACCATGCCAGATTTTCCTGTCTCTAAGAGGATCTCCTTTCTCAGCTTCCTTTGCCTTCACCCAACTGATCAGGGACAAGCCTGCAAGCTGGCTGGGGGAGAGTATTAAGATTTGCTTCTAAGAGTCTGAAATTCAGATTGTTTCCTTTCTATGAAAGGAAGCTGAAGAGGTCTAGTATTTGCAGAAAATGAGCTCTCAGTGCTATCCTGGAAGTATCAGCCATAACAATAAGTCAGTTTGTTTAACAAAATATTTTTTAATTTAATTTCAAATATTTTTAAAGTGAGTTGTCAGTTCAGGGAGACTTGTTTACTAATAAATATTTTTTTCTGAAAAAAAATATTAAAAAATTGAATTTTAAATATATCTGTATTGTTTTGGTGAATAAATGACATGGATTTCAAGTGCATTCACGTTTTATTATACCATCTTCCCTGATGTACCAAGAGTTTGGGCATGCTTAGAAAAACAGACGGGAGGTATATTTCTCCTAGGAATGTGCCTTACATCTCACTCAACCTGTTAATTCCTTGGCCTTCTTTCTATTATCAGCTCACAAAGTTAATGACATCTGGTAACCTCATCTCCTGAGGGCCACAAAACCCCTTGAGACAGAAACAAAAATGAACATGGATATCCTTCTTCATTAATTATGTACAGAATACATACTCTGACTTAACATTAAAAAAATCATTACAGACTGTGACTGAAAGTAAGTATTTCCACAAAATAGTGTTTAGTTTATTAAAGTTTGGAGTGCTCATTGTTTTCATACACTCCCACTCACCGCCAGTTTGCTTTTGTTCTATTACTGCTTTCTTCTTTTCAAACATTTTCCTATCATTCCACTAAGTCAAGAATGTAAAGCTAGTTTCTTTGAACTCATATTGGTACAGTCCTGAGGAACTGGCTGACAAGAGATACCCTGAGAGAAAGAGTCTCTGAAATCTACAGTGAACCAGAATTTGCTCTCTGTTGTGCACCTTAAACAGTCACCATGGGAATGGGAAAGCAAGAATACCCTTCATCCTCTAAATTAATTCTAAAACAGTTTTAGTATTTTATAGCTCACCTCTGGAGAACAAGACAAGAGTAAAACTTTTGCATCAAACATTCCAATTATCTGTGAACACAGAAAATAATAATAATAATAAAAATAATAAAAAATGTTCATCTATGCAAAAAGGGCTAGAAAAATTCAGTTCTACATTTTCCTTATTTATTGACATCAGCACTTCCTGAGTCAGCAAAACCTTCAGTCATAAATAATCTCCACATTAGTTACAATTTCATCCAGAGTAGTTAAATTAGTTTCTCAAACTCAAAACCCACAAAAAACCTCTCAAAAGTTTTCTCAAAAAAACCATCAAAATGTTGTGATAAAGCTTTTAGAAAAATGTAAAATAGTATAGCTAGCCATTGTGATTGCTCTGAAATTTCTTCCTTGCAAACAAGGGGGAAAATAGTCCCAGTACAATTGAAATCAGTTGTGTGTAAATGTTTTGTAAACCCAGAGAGGGAGCAGTCACAAGCAATACCTCTTTGTCCTATATGTCTTATTCAAAGTCCTAAGTAACTGACTAGGTCCTGGATATCCCAAGATTTTCCAGGCATTTTATGTAATGTGAGTGAATCAACAAGACCTTTCGCATTGACAGTTCACAGATTAGAACAGAAAAACAACAAAAGCAGCAGATTTTTTTTAATTTTTTTTTTAATATATAACTGAATTGAACAGTGTACTTAGTGATAAAATAGCTTAATAAAATACAAAAATTTGTTTGGTAACAGAATCTTCTCTGGATAAAATTATGCTATGAATTCTTGACCTGCATTTTATTTTAAAAGAGCAGGAAAAAGAAAAAATTAAAATGCAAATGTAGCAGCAGAAATCAGCTTTCCCATTGCACTATATGAAGAATATGAAGGTGCAATCTGTGATATTGGTATAATGGTGTAGATCAAAAAGAAAAAGAACCAGCAATGATTTACAAAACTGTAGCATGGGCTTCCTTTCCTTATAGTCTTATACAACTTATCTTCAAACATATGCTTAGACCTGAACATCCAAAAGCTATCAAAAGCAGAATAAACATATTTCATGAAAGGAAAATGCAAAATAGTTCTAGAGACATAGCTGCATTTTTAAAGATGCAGACCCAATTACAGTTGGGAGAGATTTTTTGAGTTTAGTGTTAAATATATAAGAGAATTAGATTAAATTATGAAAGTATTTACCTAAAATCAAATCTAATTAAGATATTTATCTGTGAAGCTTTGAATTAATCTCTATATTTATTTATTTGTTTATTTTTAATATTTAAGAAGGTCTACTTTTGGAAAGATTAAAATGTTTCTACAAAGAAATATATCCAGACAGGTGTTTCTATGGAACTAAAATAATCAAAAGCTACAGTAGACAGTCATCTGGCATGCTACAGCTAAAGAGTTATATTATCAGAAATACAGGGAAAGTTTGTGTTCTCAAACTCAAATCACCATTATTTATGCTGTAGAGTCTGTCTAGTTAGCTCTTTGTGAGATTATAATAATTATCTTTTTTAAGAAGAAAAAGTGGGGGTTTTTTGTGATGATGAGGTGTCTCTTTGGAAGTAGTTGAAAGAATACTGGTTCTTCCAACGAAGGTTTCAAGTGCTTGAATGAGCAGCAATTATAAGTTTTCTTTCTTACATTTATTTTACCATAATACACAAATTGTTAAGAACTCATTTAGCAAAGCATGCATGTGTGATGGAGCAGTTTTGACACCATTTATTGTTTATACACTCTGATATCAGAAAGGAGAGGAGGAGTGGAAGGGCACAAGCCCTCACCTCACTTCAAAATCTGCAGCATCCATAACAAAACTGGGAACAAACCTTCAGCAGCAGAAAGGGAAAAAAACAATCCTTTTCCCTGTATCACTGTGTCCTCAGTATGCTGCCCTTCTTATATCATAATGTCTCACAGCCAGAGAGTGCACTTGAGTCATTAAGTCCTTGGGTGTTCTTGGAACTGCACAGGTGAAATAAGGAACAGATTTGAAATCATTTGGAAAGAACATGATTGATTGAACCTTCAGTAGCAAGCATTTGACTGAATGTTACAGGATCCTTCCAGATGGGAATTTTGTACAGTTCTTGAAATTCCCCAGGGCAGCTCCTGCTCTGTCTCATCTGATTTGTGTGCTTAAATATGTTGACTGACACACTGTATTGATTGTCCAAAGTCTTCCCCTTGTGGTTCCTGCTGCAGAAATAGTCATGCTATACATAAATAAGATATTTGTAACTATTCAAGAGAAAGTGTTCCTGCAGAAATAACAGGAGTCATTTCTTGTATGTGATTAAGATAATCAATAGCAATTAATTACTCATATTGCTGGGGTGATCACATAAACACCACAGGCAACCAGAATATAAGAACTGAATAGAACAGCAGTTTGAGAAGTCTCACCTGATTGAGCTAAAGCTGCTGCTGCTACAAGGACTCTTACAATGAAGATTCCTGTCACTACTGAACAGCAATGGACCATGCTGTTTCCCCATGAAACTCTCATATTATTCCAAGTTCCCAATAAATTAACTTAATATATATGTATATCTCCATTTTAAATATTGTGCTATGTGTGTCCATACAAATTAGAACACAACTCAGAGCACAACTCATTACTTTGGCTGAACAATAGAATTGCATATTTATGGCTAGTAGTGATCTTAGAATCATGGAATTGTTTAGGTTGGAAAAGACCTTCAAGATCATCAAGTCTAACCATTAACCTAACTCTCCTGAGTCCACTGCTAAACCGTGTCCCTAAGCACCACATCTACATGACTTTTAAACATGACCAGGGATGGTGACCCCACCACTTCCCTGGGCAGCCTGTTCCAGTGTTTGACAATCCTTTGTGTGAATAAATTTTTCCTAATATCCAGCTTAAGACTCCCACGGTACAACTTGAGACGTTTCCTCTTGTCCTGTTACTTTAAGAAGAGATTAGCACTTGCCTCTCTACACGCTCTTTTCAGATAGTTGTAGAGAGCAATGAAGTCTCCTCTCAGCCTCCTTTTCTGCAGCCTAAATAGCTCCAGCTCCCTCAGATGCTCTTTTTAAGACTTATCCTCAAGACCCTTCACCATCTTTGTTGCAGCTTTCCAGCAACTCTTCCCCAAGCCTGTAGCATTTCGTGGGGTTTTTGTGGCCCAAGCAAAGGACTTTACACTTGGCTTTGTTGAAGCCCATATGATTGGCCTCATCTCATCCATCCAGCCTGTCCAGGTCCCTCTGAAGAGCCTTCCTACCCTCAAGCAGATCAACACTCCCACCTAACTTGGTGTCATCTGTAGATTTACAAAAGGTGCTCTCAATCTTCTTGTCAAGGTCATTGATAAAGACATTAAACAGGAGTGGCCCCAGCATTGGATCTCTGGTCTTAATGATTTCCAGAAACCTACTTAAAAAAAATCTCCTAAAAAATCCACAAGGTTCCTTTAGCAAGACTAAATCACCATTCTAATTTTTTCTTTTTAAGATGTGGGTGTTTTTACAAAGAAAAAAGAGGAAGAGCTACACACAAAATGAGATTATAAAAGTTTAAAATGTAAGGGATATTGTTATTATTATTATTATTATTATTATTATTATTATTATTATTATTATTATTATTATTATTATTATTATGCAAGAGGGAAGTCAGAAAAAATCTAATTACAATAATCCATTCTATTTTTACATGAAGAAAAATCATGTTATAAACACAACTTACCTCACTGGAAATCTGCACACCTTTTTATTTTTAGTTCAGGTGCCACCTTTGACAGAGCATAACTATGATTTTTTGGCACAGTTTTAAAGTATTTTGTATAGTTACTGAACTAAATTTTTATATTTTCCATTCTTGATATGATAGTTCTTAGAGTATTCTTTTACTAATCACAAAAAACCCCCAATATTACAGGAATAATACATGTTGAATAAACAGGGTTTTTTTAAGCTTCACAAGATGGATCCACATCTGAGATGAAGACAGATACTAAACGCAAACAAAAAATCTTTCATTCTTTCCTGAAAACATCAATGGTGGTATAAATCTATCAAGCCAACTAAAATCTTTACTAACAGAAGGTAGGTAAAATGTTGGTAGGAACAAAATTATGAAAACTAGGATATATCATCATCTTGCCTAGTAGGAGAAAAGGAAAACAAAAACAAACAAACAAAACAAACCCACAAAAAAACCCCACCAACAAGAAATACCTACCCATAAAAAAAATAGCCAGCAAATAAAAAATTGGGAACCAGAATAGAGATCAAAGAGCAAGAACAGAGAAATTACCTGTTAGCACAATGAGAATCAAAGCTAGTGGAAGTAAAATAATGGGAGAAACATAAAAAAAAAATAAAAATAATGTAGAGAGAATAAGAAAAAAGCATTTTAAAAGTGATTCACATAATCACACACAGTTCAGGTTGTGAAGAACCGCAGGATATAATCAAGTTCAGTTCAAGTTCTCTGAGGCCAGTCTTATGGCTTTGTCAAGTCAGATATTGAAAACTTCCAAGTATAGAGACTCCACAGAATCTCTAGTCAGTCTTTCTCACTGCTGGACTGTCTTCACAGGGAAAAGGTGTTCTCCATATATAGTTTAACACTCTTATTTCAGCTTTTTCAAGTTGCCTCTCATCCTCTCATTGTGCTCAGCTGTGATGAGTCTGGTTCCCTCCCTGTGATAACCTCCCCACAGGCACTGGTGGACTGTTGTTAGATGCATCCTTCTCCAAGACGGAAGCAACACTTGTTCCTCAGCCTTTCCCCATGGGGGACACAATACTGCAGATGTGGTCCAATGAGTGCTGAGCAGAGGAAGATAATCATTGCCTGTATCTGCTGGACATATTCCTTTTCGAGCCAAAGCTATTGACCACCTTTGCTGACTCAGGTTCAACTCAGTGCCCACCAAACACCAAGGCCTTTGCTGCAGAGCTGCTCCCAGCCTGTCTGTCCTTAGCCTGTGCCATTGTAGGACCTCCTCCAATCTAGGGGCAGCACTTGGCATTTGTCCTTGTTCAGTTTCACAAGGTCCCTGTTAGGCTATTCCTCTGGACTATCCAGGTCCCTCTGGATGAGATCCTGTCCTGGAGCATATCAAGTTTTCTCCCCAGCTTGATGATCATTTGAACACTTGATGAGTGTGTGCTCTGTTATCTCCTTCAGGTCAGGTATTAGTGATAAAGGAGCTAAGGACAGTCCCCTGCAGTCCTCCTCTTCTATGGAACTGTAAGTAAAGCATGAACCATTAACTATGACCCTTTAGAGCTGACCATCCAACTGGCTTTTTACCAATTGCCTACCCCTCCAGACCATAATGTCCTAACCTGGATACAAGAATATTTAGAAGACAGTCAGGTTTGTCAGATATGATTCACTCTTAGCAAATACATGCTGACTGTTTCCAGTAACCCTCTGCTCCTCCTCATGCCCAGAAATGTGTTCCAGAAGGACTCACTTAATGATTTCCCCAGGGCCCAAATTGAATCTGTTCAGACTGCATTCCTCTGGCTTGTTTTTTGTTTTATTTTGAAGGTGAATAAATAATTTGCCTGTCTTCAGAACTTCTCTGGTCTCCATGACCTTCTAAATACGATCGTCTTGGAAGGGTATGAGCCTGTTCTCTCACCTCCAATCTGGATGCAGTAAGAACTAAACAACCAATTTTTTTTAGAACCATAGTGTCAGCCAGACTTGATGACACTCATTTCCACCAAGAGATACACTTTTCCAAAACCAGCAAGAAAGAGGTCATTCTTTAGTACAGGTGAAAAGTTCTACTGACCATCTGACAAAACTGATGCATGATTTTGCATTTCAGGTTAAGCTTTTCTTCTGCTGTGGGAAGAAGTTATTTCATTCAGAATAAAATGGCCAAAGGAAATTCAATGGGACAAATATTTGGGATTCAGTGAAAAACCACAGACACATCAGTCAAAATCTAGTTACACAGATTTGGATTAGCCTTTGAACACAAGAACAAGAAGAATCTGCCAAGAGCAACACTGGGTACTTAAATCTTAGCTTGGCACCAGATCAAGATGTTTTAAATGGAGCTAAAGGACAAGTTCTTCCCTAAGGAATAAAATCACCTGAAGAAGAGACAACTCATTTGTTACTTCAGTCATCCCAAGAGCTCAAAGTGACAATGAACAAATGATGACAAATTGAAAGACTGGTGTCAACACTTCAGTTATTGCTTACAATATTGGTTCAGTGTTACACATTGTTGGCTGAATAAAGCACCAATATTTCTGAGACTTTCTGGTCAGTGTCTGTAAATAACCTGTGCTACACATACACAGATTGCTGGTCTGCAAAACAGTGTACTCTATCAAGCAATATATCACAAACACAGAACAAACCACTGTTGTATTGTGGAAATGGGAAGGAAGAGCAAAAAAAACAAACAACAAAAAAAAGTTTATAAGAAACCGACAATTATTAACTCAGGAGTATCTAAGAAATAACAGTGATCTGAAGAATGCACACTGGCTAATAATGAGGGGGGGGGGGGGGAAATTAAAAAAAAGTTTACCTATTTATTTCTGTTACAAATTAAAAGGTAATGATGTATCTACAGAATTAGCAATGATACTCAACTTGGTCATGATGATTATGAGAATATGTGGCCAAGAAATCTTAAAGCTTCTGAATGTTACACGTTAAATAGTAGTGTCACTTTTAAGCTGGCACTGCCTCTGTGGCTTCCAAGACGGTAATAAAATTCTAGCAATAGTTTTTGGGGCTAATCATTGTTCTTTAACCTAAAATTGTTAATATAAGGAATTAAAATTACTGGGAAAACGTAATCTATTGCACTGAATTACACATATTCTAAAAGAAATCATCTTAACATTAGTTGTTTAATTGTGCAGGTATTAAACTGCCTATCAGCTGAGTATCATACTTTCTGTTACAGTTAGACAAAAGAAAACATGAAGAGATAACATCTGCAAGAACCATTGCCATGCGGTCAGCAGCAAGAAGAGTAATGAATAGCTACAAAACATAGGAAGTTCTCTGATGTGTTATTGATTACAATTGTAATGCAGACCCTCCAGCCTAAAATTCAGTGTCCAATATAAACAATATGATTTATCCTATATATCTCTGTAGTGCTTCAGTTTGTTATGATCACACTCATGAACAGATTTCAAAACCAAATATTTATATTTTAAGAAGTACAGTATCTTAAAAATATTAAAAGTTGAAAGTGCAATTTCTAATAGTGTCAGTTCTTTCTTAAAAATATTCTTTAAAAGAAGACTTTTGCTTTCTGTCAAGCAGATGTTGCTGGTGCATTTACTCAAGCAATTTGAAGTTCTTTCAGGAAAAAAAAAACAAACAAAAAACAAACAAACAAACAAAACACAAAAAAACAAACCAACAAAAAAACAACAAAACAAACAAAACTATTTTCCAGAAGATGACTACCACACAAGGTGCTCCTACTTCAGTTTAATGCAGAAAGATACAACGGGAAAGACAAGGCATTTTCTTTTGCTTTTTCCATCCCCTTTTGTCTTTTCAAAAGAGCTGAGATTCAATGGTTAAATACCGTAGTCTCTGGTCACCTCTGGAATTGCAAAGTCTTCTAACTTCTACAGGCCCAATTCCAAGATAACGCATTTTTTAATGCTGGAAAGAGACACCTAATGTCATGTCAGTAGTATCAGGGAAATGGCATAACAATACAAGACAACAGTTGGTCAAAAAGTGCCCCTGTTAAAAAAAGAAAACAAAACCCCATCTACATTCTGAGATCTCAGTTTATCTTCTTTCCAGTAATAATTATAAATTACTACTACACAATGAATAGAAAAATATTTTGGCATGAACTAGGAAAAAATACATATATAACTGCACATCAAGATTCACCAGATGAAAATAATTATGGAAGGGGAAAAAAAAAAAAAAAAAAAAAAAAGGAAATTTAAATTATTTAAATTTATTACTTTGAAACTAAAAATGGAAATGTAAAAGTGACAGGAGTCAAAACTAATGACATTGTTGAAAATAAAAGAGCATCAAATAAAACTTTCTTCTTTCCTAAGGCACTTTAAAAGGTCAGCGGAGTGATTTACTTGCAATATTGTATTAACATTCTGCTTTCAAATTATCTACAGGTAAATATATACATCTTCTTATTTGGTTTTAAAAGCCTGAAAAAAAAAAAGAGTATCTTTTTCTCCCTGTGAAAAAATACAGAAAACTTTAGCTTAGAATTGTTTCTAATTCTATATTTAGTCTGTACCATTAATCATTGCACAAATGACTGTACCAAGTGAAAAGGAACCATAAATTTCTTTGATTTTCTATGTTATTTTCTTTTAATGGACATTTTTAAATATTCACGTAGCCACAGAATCACAGAATCACCAAGCCTGGAAAGGCCTTTAAGATCATCAAGTCCAGCCTATGACCTAACACTACCACATCAGCTAAACCATGGCACTAAGTGCCACATCCAGGCTTTCCTTGAACACATCCACAGACAGTGCCTCCACTACTTCCCTGGGAGGTCTATTCCAATGTCTTATCACCCTCTCCATGAGGAAGTAATTCCTAATATCCAAACTAAACCTCCCCTGGAGCAGCTTGAGGCCATGCCCTTGTTTTGTTGCTAGTCACCTGGAAAAAGAGCCCAGCCCCCACCTGACTACAACCTCCCTTCGTGTAGTTGAGACATTTGACAACAGATTCTTACATTCACAAGTAATCTAGAAAAAGAATCATAAATATTCTCTACAACAAGACATAAATTCTAGGCACTCAAAGGAAAAAGAAAAGTTGAAATGCAAAATCAGGTGACATCCTAATGAATTCTAGTGCAGGCAGGCATCCAGATAACTTTCAGTACAAGGGCTTAATATCACTTACTAAAAGCCACAAAGGAAGTTTGTGGCAAAGCAGGAAATTAAGCTGGACCCAGTGCAGTAAAACAGTTGTTTTATATAATAATATATTCTGTATATGAAGAGACTTTTATTCACAGTAACTTGCAGACACCAGATCTGACAGACAAATCAGTTCTTTCAGAACCAAACTCCTTGGCTTCACCACAAACGAACCTGCACATGACAAGCTGTGGAAGACAGGAAGTCACTTACGTGTTTCTTATATCTTCTGCTATGCCATAGGTCTAATTTGGCACTAAATCATTCTTTTTTTAATCACTTACACTACAGTATGTCTCCTGCTATGAAGGTCCATATGGACCTATGAAGGTGCATCATAGAATAATAGAACGCGTGGGGTTGGAAGGGACCTTTAGAGGTCATCTAGTCCAGCCCCCCTTGCAGTGTACAGGGACCTTTTTAACTAGATCAGGTTGCTCAAAGCTTTGTCAAGCCTGACCTTGAATGTTTCTAGGGATGGGGCCTCCACCACCTCTCTGGGCAACATGTTCCAGTGATTCACCACCGTCATGGAAAAGAACTTTTTCCTGATATTTAATCTGAGTCTAGCCTGCTCTAGTTTAGGGCCATCAGGTTTCTATGCATTTGTATCTGGGCTGCAGTAACAATATTAATTGCCCATTAAGGTTTCAATGAAGACCCATATTTACGCTAAGCAGAGTTGGCTGCCAGGCACATTGTGTTAATCACAGGTGATTAATGAGAGTGAACAGGATACAGAGTCAGCTACAACTCTGAGCTAAATCTGTCTAAATCTTTCCTAGTTCCTTAAAGAACACTGGAATGCTTCTAAATTAAAACAAACAAACAAACAAAAACCCCAAACCAACAAACAAAAAAATGCAGAAACAAAACCAGAAAAATAAAGAAAAAAGCCCATAAAAGTTGAAGTTAACAAGCCTGCCAGAATAGAAATAGAGAGGTTTTAGAAGTTATATACCTGCTTCCCCTGTTCATCAGGTTCTTGCAGACAAATCCTTGCTTCTAGGATTGGTTTTACATATCTATGTTACTTTCTGAGCAGCACTGAACTGTGCTGTATAACCTCTTTTCCTTCAGACAGCTCTTTCTATCAGCTCTGCGGCTTTTCCCTCCATGACACTACTGTCAGTCCCTCTGTTAAAGCTGTGAGTTTTCAGCTCCATGCTGTGAATTTCCTCTTTGCCACACCTCAAAGTTTCTTCAGCCTGCTCTGCTGCCCACAAGAAAAAGACATCTTCTCCTTTAGTCATTCCTCCCTTTAAAATAACAGTGTATAAAGTTGAAAGGAGGAAAGAAAATAAACCCCAAACACTGTCGATCCGAATGGATGTATTTTAGAGTCTTCAATGTGATCCATCCATTCCTAGCAGGAAAAGTATATAACTTGCCAGCAGGAGTGAAAAACAGCCCTGCAATTCCTAGTGTTACATGAGTGGAAAGTATCTGATTTAATCTGGCAATAGGGGTGAGTGTTTAGCCTGGTATAGCAGTATAAGGCAATTTACTTCCATTATTAAGTTGCTTCTATCTACTCTACAATATCTAGCTTGCACTAGAGTAGAACTCAAAGCTAAAAAAAGAAATTTTTTTCCTGATTCAGTTACCAGTGTTTTGACTCACTATTTTGGTAAGTAGCACATACGTCTTCCTGGAATCTAAAAACAGAGTTTCTTTATTATTTTAAATTGCCCTTTTTGTGCAGGGAAAAGAAGAAACACCAACTTTATTGGAAGTAATATGGGTTGTTTATTTTATCAATAGCTTTTCACTGACTCAGCTTTTATTCTATAGACCATAGCAAACACTCAAGTAATATCTACTGTACTATTAACTCCACTCCAAGCTGTGATTATTGAAAATAGTAGACTGGCACAGAGTTAAAGAACATACTTACTCACTTACTCACTGTACTTTCTACCTTATTGCAAATTATAGCTGAAAGGTGAAACAAGACTTTTATTGGAACACACTGAACTTGACTTGCATGCAGTTAGGATCACAGAACTATAGAATTATGTTGGGTGGAAAAACCTTTAAGATTATCAAGTCCTACCATTTACCTAGCAGTGCCAAGTCCACAGTTAAACTGTATCCCTAAGGACCACACCTACACATCTTTTAAATACTTCCAGAGATGGTGAGTCAACAACTTCCTTGGGCAGCCTGTTCCAGTGCCTCAAAACCCTTTCAGTAAAGAAATATCCAATGTAAACCTCCCCTGGAGCAACTTACAGCCATTTGCTTTTTTTCTATCTTGTAACTTGGGAGAAGAGACCAACACCCACCTTGCTACACCCTCCTTTTCAGGTATTTGTAGAGAGCAATAAGGTCTCCCTTCCGTTTCCCTTTATCCAGGCTGAACAACTCCAGTTTCCTCAGATATTTCTTGTAAGACTAGTTATTCAGACCCTTCCTCATCTTCATTGCCCTTCTTTGGACACATTCCATCAACTTAATGTCCTTCTTGTAGTGAGGGGCCTAGAACCAAAGGTGCAGCCTCACTAGTGACTAATACAGGGAGACAACCACTGCCCTCGTCATGCTGGCCACACTGGTTCTGATACAAGCCAGGATGCTGCTGGCCTTACTCACACTCCAGGAGACTCCTCAACTGTTTCAAACTCTCTGCTGACAGAGAGTATTCCAGCAGACATCTGCTAAGTTCAAGTCTTCTGTGATGACAAGGACTAGAGATCATGAGACTTCTCCCAGGTGTGCTTCAGCTGTACAAGTCACTCCACCATGTTTCCGTGATGGCAACTATATTGTAATTTTCCTTTGGTGCAATGGCTGCCAGGTCCTCCTGCTTGTTGTCCATGCTCCATACATTGGTGTAAATGTACTTCAGTTGAGCTATTGAACCTGCCACCTTTCTGAAGGGAGAAGTCCTAATTCCTACCTGATCATTCCCAGGCACTTCCATGGTTTCTAATCCATCAATATCTCTTGTGTCTTTGCTACTGGATAGTTCTCCAACCCCTACCTTCACTGAGAAAGCAGACCAAAGGACCTCACTATCACACTGTCCCACAAACATTGGCATGAGGTCCCCAGGCTGATCTCTGCCAAATGCAGTTGTGTGCCCTTCCCCTGTCAAATCTAGTTTAAAGCTCTTCTGATGAGCCCTGCTAACTCCTGTGTTAAAATCCTGTTTCCCCTCTAAGGCTGATGTATCTCATCTGTCACCAGCAGGCCTGGTGTTGTATAAACCAATTCATGATCAAAAAACCCAAAATTCTGCTGGTGACACCAGGCTTGAAGCCAGGTATTTATATGCTATATCTTCCTGTTCGCACCATCTTCATTCCCTGCAACTGGAGGGATAAAGAACACCATTTGTGCCCCTGATCCTTAAACTTGTTCTCTCAAGAGCTAAAAGTCTCTCTTGATTGCCATCAGGCTTCTTGTAGCAACTTCATCATTGCACACGTGATAAATGACTAATGGATAGTAATCTGAGGGCCACAACATGGTAGGAAGCTTTCTTTATGTCTTTAACCCTGGCTCCAGAGAGGCAGCAGACTTCCCTAAGAAGTGGGTTCAGTGCATATTGGGCCTTCTATTCCCTTCAGAAGGGAGTCTGCTATGAAAATGACCTGCCTTTTTTCTTTATGGAGGCAGTTTTGATGGAGGGCATAGGCTGACTTAACCTATGACTTGGTGAACCTTCATCGACCTTATTATTCTGTTCTTAATTTTGCTCCTCATCCCTGTCTTCCAGTTCCTGGGACTCAGTACCCAGGGAACAACTGGTCTTACTACTAAAGACTGAAGCAAAGGCAGCATAAAGTACCTCAGTCTTCATCATTTGTCACTCTACTTTCTTATTTGAGCAAGATCATTGTTCCTGAAGGTATACAATATTTTGTCACATTTCTTCTGCCTGATATGTCAAAAATTATCATTCCCCATTCAAGGCATCAAAACTGTTCTCACATTTTATCTTTAAACATGAGGTCTTTTTAGACAGGCACACATAAGCATATGGCATTAAAGTAATGAAACTGATTCAGTAGGGGATAACAATCCCAGAGGTGTTCATGTAACACTAACAGAACAGCCCATTTTACTCCCATTTGCAATACCATGTTTTTTTAAACTCCTTATATACATTGACTTGTAATACTCTGAATAAAATATGGTAATCCTCACAATGATATTTAAAGAGTGGCTAGGTGGTATCTATCGTATCTCACTGATACTATTAGTCTTAATATGTGTTCATCTTTTAAGATTCTGAGCAATATAGTCTACAGAGGTTAAGCTACTTTTCCAGACAGCAGTCAGCAGTGCCCGACTCCACAAGGATTGCTGTTGTCCAGTAATCATTTCACTGGATGATTCATTTAGTCAGTATTTCTAAAGCTGTCCTCAAAAAAAAAAAAAAAGCCTTGAATGAAGAGGCACATACATTGGGACTTTCTTTGCCTGCATGGGTTTATTCACTTTCTTTCCATCTCCTCCTTGTACATGTCTGCTCTTTAAGGTATTTCCCCAGAGTTTTCTTAGCATTTCATTTGAAATGGGGATTGCTGTATTTCCCCTTTCCTTCTCCATTTCTGTAACAGTCTGAAGCTTTACCTAGCACCCCAATTCATCTTTCTGTCATATACTTTTGACATCATGTGTATGCTTATTTTGCAACTTACTTCCTAGCAAATAATTCCCCTTGGAGTTTGACAATTGAATCCTCAGACCAGGGTCTTCCCTCATGCCTATCATATAAAAGGATACATATATTTCAGAAGTTGCCTCATTTGATTTGTAACTCCCAGGGAGTAATTCACCTCTTTAAAGAAAGAGAAAATAATCAATACATAAATTAAAGAAGAATTAATTGTACTGTACTCTTTACCTTGGCTCCAGGAAAATATTTTCAGGAAGATATTCTGATCACTACTCAATCAAATACTAGTGAGTACACTGAGTACACCTTTGATTTGTCACTTTATAAGAGAAGTATTTTTCTGACTTTAGGCACATAGTCTTGGGCTTGGAAAAGCTCAATTTTATTTCTTTCATAACTGAAATTCTCAAGGTGACACAGTTTTTTCTTAATACTGAGGCCTTCTAACTTTGAGTCTTCAACAAATTTCACCATAACCCCTTAACTTTTATGTTGAGGTCAATAATGAAAATATGTTAGAATATCAATATTGAGAAAATTTATGTGTGGTGATACTGAAGAATAGTTTTCTTATTTTATTACCTTGTTTTGGTGCAACCCTTTAGTCAAGTTCTTGATCAATTTTGATTTCTAGTACCAAAGACTTTTGTGAAGCTGAGATAAAGTAGAGTTTCTGCAATCTTTTTTTATAAAAAAATCCCCATTATTTTCCTGGCTGAGCTATCTATGTTCTCATTTTGAACCCTGTTTTGCAGATCAATCATATTTTGGATCCTCTTTCTCCCTGAAACAATTCTGATTAAGTATTTACAAATTTTTATTCAGCAAACTTCAATATTTTTTTTTATTTGAACCTGAAATTATTAGAGTTTTATGTGATAATTTACTAAGACCTTATGCTTTCACATTACCCTATGTGACCCATCATAAATAAATACATAAATAAACAAATAAACATATAATGAGAAGATCTGTCATTCGAAAAACTTTGTGAGGATGTGTAGTTAAGAGGCACAAATAAGTTATAGAAGGGAGAAAGAGAGAAGAGTGAATAGTTTGCTGACATTCAACTAAACTTTAACAATTCTCTTTCCAAAGAGATAATTGCTATTTACAGAAGTTCTAGGTCATGATCCCATCTTGCACCCAACTTAGAAGAAGTACCTGAACAATACAGCACACCATGAGACCTGGATTGTGAATAAGTGCATCTTCAGTTCTCCTAAAGTGCAGTACATCATTAAAAATAAATCAAAGCCTGTAAAAGTTGACATACTGTAGCTGTTTTCCTCACCCCACCTGCTTTAATTTGACACATTTTCAGAAGAAAGTCACTATTCATTTGATATTTAAACCTCTCAAATCCTTTTCCTTCACTTAATACCAGAGGAGTTGTGTCTTAGTATGGCTTATTGAAAACTTATAGAGATTAGACACGTCATTGTATGCAATACTTCAGTGGTGAAAAAAAAAAAAAAAAAAAAAAAAGGATATAACTGACTAAACTTTAAAAACTCAAATCAGAGTGCTCAAATGATCATTTTTTTAAGTGCTACACATTAAATAAGAAATAAAAATAATTAAAACTTAGTTTTCCACATAGGCATCTAACATTATCGATGTTAGCAAAGGAATGAATTGGGGTTTTGATTTTTTATTTGGTTGTTTTTTCTTTTTCCACAGGTAGAATGCAAACTTCTGAATCTGTACTTCTTAGTTACTGTTATGCATAGTTAATAATACTGTGTATTTTCCTAAGGTAGCATCATGAAATATTTTGAAAACTTTCAGTGCCACAAAATTGGCATGTATCTCATTATGTCATTCTAGTTTCCAGTAAATATTCCTGTAATAGATAAAGAAGATTTAAGTAGTACGGGGTTGTGGTTCTGCCACCTCAGGGAAAGAAGAGTAAATAGCTTTGACAGGTAACTCAGGCCTTCTGTATGTCAGCATGGCAACAAGGTACCAGTTATTTAGGAGCAGGATGTCCCTCTGTCACGAATTCTGATCAGCAATTCCAGCATGAACCTAGATGACAAAATTTGTCAAAGAAAACAGGAATGAAACCTTGAGAAAAGTATTAGCTTTGAAAAATGCTTAGATGAAAAGTGCCTAACTAGACTTCAACACAGGCTTTATTTTCATGTGCCAGCAGAAGGTTTTCAGCAGCTTATGACAACACTACCTTTACATGCACTTTAAGAGATTAGAATAATTATTATTTCATAATTTAAACTTTCTTTTCCCTCTTTTTTTTTTTTTTTTTCTTTTTAAAACAGTTTAAAGAAAGAAGGAAAGAACCTGAGGGAGAACAGCAAATAAATAGGGAAAATCTGCCTCCAGAGAAATGTTTTCTAAAATCTAAAATCCTAAATAATCAAGTTAATGTTAATACAGACAAGTGTTAAGCAATATTAAATTTATGTGGAGTTCTCTACTCAGTCTGTAACACTGTTGTGTTTGGAAAAGAAATCTTGAAGAAAAACTTGAGCAATCAATTAGGTTTTGTATTTGTCTCGCCATCTGTGAAATGTGTTACTATTGTGTAATCTTTTACTTGGGTGAAGGCTCAGTCTCAACCAGAGACAAGTCTCCCCTGTAGCTGATTTTTTTGTTTGTTTTAATAAACCATCACGGTGTCAAAGTTGCAGAGAGGAATGCAGCTACTCAGATAGCAAGGGCAAAATCTCATGGAGCAATGTGAAATCTGCCCTGCTCAGTGCATTCATTGTAGAAGATACTGGAGTGGAACTACATATTTCCATGGATCTCATTGTGTAGGAAAGCTGCAGGTGTCTAAGCATGCAAGTCTCCATTGCTACAACCAAATTCTTTAAGTGTACATGTTATAAATGAGTTGGTTGCCATTATTAACTTTGAACTGCAACCACAGTTTTTACAGTAGGGAAGAGCAATTCATGAAGGACTCTGTGGCTGCATAAGACAGTTTAATAACATGAAATAAGCTCAGCTTGGAAGAGATGTAACAGGTGGGTAGCTCTGTTAAGAAGCAGACACAGCTGGCTTCTTCCTTTGACATACAGCTGACATAATGATACCAGCAGGGTTGAGCAACTTACATACGAGGAAACTGTCTCTAAAACTCATTTTAGGAAGAACAGAAGGAGAAGACACGGGAACTGCAGAGTTGTAACAAGTATTGAATGTGAAATTTGCTTTATAGGATTTTACTTCATATTTAGGCCACAGAACATGCAATTATATCAGACTCTGGTGGTCACAGCATAGTTTTATTACATACACTTAGAAACATTCTGGTCACAATAGGTATGGTTAAAACCGAGATGTGCCTGGTTTTGAAACTCATACCAACACAGCTCCAAGCAGCACTTAATTATCTTTTAGCAAAGCACTGATATAGTGTGGACTCCATCCAGTAGCAGACAGCAATAAATATAAATGCTAGGCAGAAAATTAAGATTCTGGCCTCCCCCAGACCTATCACCTGAAATTGCCTGTGAGAAAATTAAAGGCTTGGCAGGAAAAAATGCAATTAAGCGTACTCATGTGTATTTGCATGTGCTCTGAATGAACAATTAGATACAGTGATAGCGCCAATCACTTCAGATAAAAATTATGGAATGGACAAAAGAACAAGAACATACTCATTAAAAATACATCAAATCTATGTCTCAATGTTTTGAAAAATAGAACAAAATACAACGACCAAACCCACTTTTTTCTGATTTTTAAAAATAAGTAAGGTCAGGGAACAGAAATAATTAGAGGAAAAGTTTTGTTTAAGGTAACACAACTGATTATGTGAATTTGATGCAAAATACTCAACACCTGCCAAGAAAGTTTAAAATCAATTATGAGTCTAATACATACAAAGCAGAAACGTTTTCCATTCATATTCAGGAGAGATAACTTTGTCATAACTGATACCAATTTCTGGTTATTTTATCCGATAATTTAGTCAATTAATTTTCTATGACTGTAAGTGTAATAGTGCAACTATGTTTAACATAAAGGTTAACAGTTTATGTACATTTTTCTATTACTTTTATATTACTTTGATCCAAAAGCAGCTGTTCTATATTATTTTTTACATGATGTGTACTCACCCGCGCTCCTTTCTTAGAAAGCTGAATATCATTCCTGAACTCACCAAATTATTGTAACAGCACAACACAGAAATGACTAATTAAATATTTCAGTCACCTTTAATGTCACAGAATTAAAGCAATATATTTTGGATTTAAAATATGCAAATGTGGCTGATAATTGAACTCATTCTACACCTGTAATTTAAGTTTCTCTGTACAAAACAGCAGTTTCTTGAAAACAAGATGAATTATTCAGAGTTCATAATGAACTCAAAACCACAAATCATGTTTCAGTGCTTTCAAACTCTCAGTATGATGGCTGAGAAGCTTGGTGTAGGTGTTAATTAATGGCTACATTAATTGTTAATTAGCAAGTGTTAAAATGGTAGCAGAAATTAATGCAAAACACATTCAGACTTTCCTTGTGTATCCATTTATAAGAGTGCCTGGCATATCTTGAAAACTTTGTATTTTTCAGTTAGTCTTTTCTGAAGGCTCAAAATACAGTCATGGCCACTGGTCTTACTTGGCTTGGTCTGGACAGGTTTTCACTTACTCCTCTGCTGGGAATAGAGAAGTATGTCAATCCATTTCAATACTCTAGTTCTTGTGACCAGACCACCTAAAGATTCACAATAAGAAGCAGAGTTATTACACTGGGTTGGGAAAACGTAAAGGAAGGTATTCATCCATCATTGATGTCAAAGTTTTCCTTGGTTTCATCCTCCTAGGATCTGAGTCTCAGAATGGGGGAGGTAGCAGGATCAAGACTCAGGGAGGGAATTTTCCTATATTCAAAATTTTCTTCATTACAGATTTTTTTTTTTTACCTGAGTACAGAGTCCAGGCCACATAGTAACACAAACAGCACTTCATTATTAGAATTCCACTCTGTGTGTTGAAGTATTCTGATGCAACAAAAGTTCAGATAGAACAAAAATAAAACTCAAATCAACAGCTTTAGTGACAGTGATACTGATGCTGTTTTTACCAATACTAAGTATATGGTTGCATATCACCCAAACAAAATCAAACAATTTGAAGACATAGGTGTACTTGAAGAATCACCACATACAATAGATGTGATTTTAATGCCTTAAAAAGTGATGGCAGGTTATGAACTTAAGAAAGATCAATAACAAACTTGCTGCTCAGTCAAATAGTAAATTGTATACTTCCAGTAATAGGACAAGTATTTACTTCGCAGCAATTTAATCCTCAAAAATTCTAAGGATGAAAGCATTTTACTTTAGAAATAATCACCAAGCTTTACTTATGTTTCAGACTTGGAGATTCTAAAGTGAATCATAAATATTTCATGCAAGTATTGTTCTGTGGTACCCATCTGGAAGAGAAGTATTTTCCCCTTCATTGATTAAAACTTTATTGACCTTACTGTCTGTCAGGCTCTGCATTGGGGATTTTTGCCAAGCAAATTTTTAATATTGTGCCTGCCAAAATGCATCAACAGATTCTGTAAAGGGTAATCGCAAAACCATGGGGAACATTTAATATTACAACTAAGACCATGGCATTTGCATTTTAACATTTGCTTACTTTCAGATTTTCTGTGGTTACAATGGGAAAATGAAATGCAGGCCAGACAAACAATCTTAAATAAAAAAGTTAAATGCCATAAGCTTGATAATTAGAGGATGTCATAAACTTATGACAGTATTTCTGAACTTAATTTCCTTACTTAATAACTAGAACTTTATGAGAAAATTCTTCCTATACTTTTTTTTTTTTTCCTGACAGGCAAAGAAATATTTTTTTTTAAGTCATCAAAAACACCTTTGTACAACCTAAACTTTGAGCTCTGTGAAAGCTCCTGAGAAGGAGCCTAAGGACCTGTCCTGGGTAGGAAGCACAAAGGATTGACCACTAGGTTGCTCTGCAGGCAAGAGAATTCAATATCCCTCTAAAGACTGAGCAACAATGATGGCTGCAGGTGGAGGTAAGGTTCAATACAGGAAGAAACAGGAAAAGACTTTATTCTAGAGAAAAAACTAATTTTAAGGACCTTGGTCCTTAAGGCTAGATGTGAAAAACAAGTTTTCAGAAATTGTTACTGAATTGTATAGATGGTGTATATGCAAATAAAGTTTGATGAAGTAAGTATATGTGTCTTAAGTGAAAAGTCTTGCGTATTTCTGGTAGAAAGCACTCTGCAAATATTGTCTTCTGTCTTGGGCCAACTCACCACACATTTTACCTCTACCACTGTTCTGCCGGTTTACTTCAGTCATATTGTAATAAGTAATTCTTCAGAGAGAAATTAAAGTACTCTATTGACCAAATGGCTGATTGTGATATACAAAGTCTTAATCATCAGTATTTATGTCAAAGTTTACCAGTGTATTACATACACTCTCATTTCCTTTCCCATCTCTTCTAAAGCCCCAGGGCTCTTTCAGTCTTCATCTCATCTTAAGGTATAATCTGATTCTATCCATATATCTAATAATACCCTTTATCTGTCCAATTAACCTAAAATAGTTATCTTGAAAGCAAGGGTGACCTGGAAAGACCTGATATTCACCAGCCTACAGCAGCTATCTGGGAGAACTTACCACAAAGTGAAATGCCACAGAGAATTTTGAAAACACATCTGGTCTGGTGGTGCAACCAAACTCCAACACATGTAGTATAAAAAATAATACAATAAAGCTACTTACACTAAAGCTACCACAATTGTCTCTTAAAATAATAAGCCTCTAATAAGAAAAAAAAAAATAAAAATTCTTCCAGACAAAAAATAACAAAAGTCAAAAGACTTCACAAATGGATGCAAAAGGAGTATCATCACAGACAAGGTCACATGATTACCTTACTGTTTAATATTTAGATTTTCTAAGTATTTGAGGAAGAGCAGACACACAGGAAGTGCACCAACTGGTATATAAACAAGACCATTTATGCCATCCTTGTAGACTGATAAGTTCCCCTAAATTTAATTTAAACTGAAGAGGAAAACAACTAGTCTTTGCTTCCCAGTTAACTTGCAAAGAGCCCTTATTCCTCACCACCATCAATAGCACCAACTCCTAGCATTTCATATCTTCAAATGCTCATTTATCTTCCCTTATACCTCTGTCACTGATCCTTTTCAACTAAGCATTACACAAACACAACACCCTAACAACCTCCAGCCACAAGACAAGAGTTAGTCACTAGACTGGTAGAGAAGAAAACTCAGCTACACAGTTGGGCAGTATCACCCAGTATGACAGAGGATCCTCACATTTCCATTTAGTCACACCAATGATTACAATATTGCTGAGGCAATCCAGAATTAATTCAGATTTATGTCAGCATAAGCCACTTAGCTTTCTGGGTGGTTTCTGCACTGCAGTTATAGAAATACAAACCCCACGTATTTTAAATACAGTCTGGGCAAATATATATACGCTTTATTGCAAACACAGCAGCATCCATACTTCACATGTGCAAGTCACATTCCTGAACTAGCAGACAGAAGTAAAAAGGAAACATCTGGACCACTACATATGTAATTTAAAGAAAAGTATTGTTTTTTAGGATAACATTATTTGATACCCCACATGACAGAACTTGTTTTTCAGTATGCACCCTCCATGCTATATTTACTTAGAACTGTTAGTCTCTGCTAAAGGACATTGAGGTACCCATCTGCTGACCTCACAGGAATTCACAAGAGGTATGATGCCTTCTAGCAGCTAAAATCTGAGACATTGCTGAGAGGGTGACACAACTTGTCAAGAGCACAGAGAAGCACTCATTCTTTCATGTGGCTGTTAATGGCACCAGAAGGCAGAACCTGGGCAGAATCCAGAAAAACTATAAAACATTGGGGGTTGTCACCGTTTGACTCAGGTCTGACAACAATGGTCTTGATCCCCTCCCCCTCCCGCCCAGGTAGGGAAGGAGAGAGAGAAAAAGAGAGAGACTTGGCTGGATTGAAAACTAAACTACACAGCTTTAATTAAACACTAATGATATAAGAAAATATATACAATTATATACAGATTTGTTCAGGTATGTGCAAAAGCCTCTCATCTCCCCCACCCCCAGCAACTCCCACCACACTCCCCTGAGCTGGAACAGTCCCGAGAAATCCCGGAGCTGCTGCTGGAGGAAGCGGAGAGTGATGAGGGTCAGGAGAGCTAAAGCCTAAGGGTCAACGGTGCTGGATGGACAGAGTCCTCCCCGGACGCCGGCCATGGACGGAAGAGAAGGGAAGAAGAAGCAGGAGGGATGTTGTCTTCTGTGATCTCTGACCTTCCTCTGAGCTTACATAGATATATGGGATGGAATATCTCTGGCCAATTTTGCTGTCTGTCTAACTCAGCCTCCTACAGGGGGGTCATAGATCTCCCCGTAGCGTCTGAGCCAGCAGAGTGAAAGTGCGACCTTGAAGCCCCAGCGGTTAAAAAAACATTCCAATGTCTTATCAGCCTAGCTAGAACAGAATGTTGCTAGTTAAAAGAAAGCTTACTGAAGGAAAAAAAAATCATTAAAAAGGGAAATTGGCTTCATCCTGGCTCAAACCAGGACAGGGGTGCAAGAGAAAAATATTGGTGCCCAAGTTATATTTTCCTCCATTTTACCAGCTAGAGGAAAGGAAGCAGCCAGGAATAGATGTATAAAACATTTCACCTTCTGGCCACATGGCTGGTGCTACCACAAGGGTTTTAGATTTTATGACAACAGGACATTCTTTGACTACAAACTGTTAAAAAAGATATGGAATCCACCTGTCAGAAGAGGCAAGAGAATCTTTGGAAGCAGGCTGGTCAACTTGGTGAGGCAGGCTTTAAACTGAAGGACTCGGGGGATAGGGTCCAAAATAGCCATGCTCATGACATCACATCCAACTAGGGAATAAGCCAGGCCAACCAGGGCGAAGTGCTCCTTCACTGCTTTCCAAGAAGAGAAACAGAAGACCAACCACCTCAATGGTGTGTATTGCTATGGTAGATCCTTTTGTACCCCTCCAGAGAAACCTGCATGCTTGATTACCTTCCTGACATGCTCGTACGCTGATATATGCAGCATGGGGAGTAAATAAGAACTAGAGATCTGCATGTGGTTGCAGGGCCATGATCTCATTGAAATTACAGAGACATAGTGAAATAGCCTTCATAACTGGAATGCTTTCATAGATAGCTATGTACATCTTAGGAAAGACAGGCCAGCAAGGTGAGGTAGTGGAGTAATTCTTTATGTAAGAAAGCAACTGGAATGAATCAGGCTCTGCCTAGGACTGTATGAAGAATGAGTAGAGAGCTTATCAATATGAATTAAGGGGAAGGCTAATAAGGGTGACACTGTTATGGGTGTTTACTACAGGCCACCTGATCACAAAGAGGAAGTCCATGATACCTTCTTCAGACAGGTTTAAGTAGCCTCACAGTCACTAGCCCTGGTTCTCATGGGGGACTTCAACCACCCTGATATTTGCTGGAAAGGCAACATAGCCAGGCACACACAGTCCAGGAGGCTCCTGCACTTTTGACAGCTTTTTGACACAGGTGGAGGAGAAGCCAGCAAGGAGAGGTGTGTTTCTGGACCTTGTACTAACAAACAAAGAAGGACTGGTTGGGTATGTGAAAGCTAGGGGCAGCCTTGGCTGTAGCAACTATGAGATGGTAGGTTCCTATGTGGAATAAAGCAGGGTGTTAAATAGGATTAAAATCCGAGACTTCAGAAGAGCTAAATTTGGCTTCTTCAGAGACATACTTGGAGGAATCTCATGGGTTAGGGCTCTAGAAGTTAGGGGGTTCCAGGTGAGATTATTAATATTCAAGCACCACTTCCTCCAAACTCAATTTCAGTGCATCCTTATGAGTAAGAAATCAAGCAAAGGAGGCAGGAGACCTTCCAGAGCAAGGAACTTCTGGAAAAACTGAAATGGAAGAAGAAAGTTTACATAATGTGGAAGAAGGGACTGGCCACTTGGGAGGAATGTAGGAAGGTTGTCAGAATATGCAAGGATGCAACAGGAAGGCTAAGGCCTGCTTGAAATAAGATCTGACAAGGGGTATCAAGGACAAAAATAAAGGCTTCTTCAAGTACATCAGCAACAAAAGAAAGACTAGGGAAAATGTGGGCCTGCTGCTGAATGAGGAGGTGCTCTGGTCACAGAGGATACAGAGAAAGTGGAGTTACTGCAGGAATCCCCAACTCTGGAGGTAAGAGAGAAAGTCTAGAGAAAGGAAGATTTTCCCTTGGTTCAGGAGGATTGGCCTAGAGGTCATTTAGGCTAACTGGACACCCACAAATCCATGTGCCCTGATAGGATGGATCCCTGAGTGCTGAGAGACACAGCAGATATTATTGCTAAGCCACTCTTCTTCATCTTTGGAAGGTCATGGAGAACAAGAGAGGCACCTGAGGACTGGAGGAAAACCAATGTCACTCCAGCCTTCAAAAAGGGCAATAAGAGGGACCCCAGAAACTACAGGACAGTCCTCCAGGAATAACCCCAGGCACCAGTACAGGTTAGCGGATGACCTTCTGACAAGCAACTCTGTGAAGGACCTGGGAGTCCTGATGGACAAGAAGTTAACCATGAGCCAGAGATGTGTCCCTGTGTCCAGGAACTCCAGTGGCATCCAGGGGTACATTAAGAAGAATAAGGCCAGCGGGTCAAGGGAGGCCATTCTCCCCCTCTGCCCTAGCGAGGCCACATCTGGAGTACTGTGTCCAGTTCCGGGCTTCCCAGTTCAAGAAAGACAAGGCACTACTGAAGACAGTCCAGTGGAGGGCTACAAAGTTTATGAGGGGACTGGAGCATCTCTCTTATGAGAGACCTGGGTTTGTTTAGCCTGCAGAAGGGAAGACTGAGACAGAATCTTACAAATGCTTACAAATATCTAAAGGGTGGGAGTGCCAAGAGGATGGGACCAGACTCTTTCCAGTAGTGCACAGCTGCAATACAAGAAAACACAAGAAGTTCCATCAGAACATGATGAAAAAACTTGTTTACTTTGAGGGTGACAAAGCACTGGAAAAGGCTGCCCAAAGGTGTCGTGGAGTCTCCATCTCTGAAGATATTCAAAACCCATCTGGACATGATCCTATGATACTTGTTTTAGGTGAACTTGCTTTAGGTGAACTTGCTTTAGCAGGGGCGTTGGACAAGATGATCTCCAGAGGTACCTTCCAACCTCTAGCGTTCTGTGATTCTGTGTGATTCTGTGACTGACAGTCAGGAGAAGGGTAATTCTGTTTTCCCAACCCACTCTGCTTTAGGGACTTTATCAGCAGGGAACTACAATGAACTAGGGGAGACAATGTGGCAAAGAGCATAGAAAACTAATAGGATATAATTTTGTTCAGTTAGTTTAGCAAATACGTACGTATTGTGCCAACTCAAAAATACGTAATTTGATGTCTCCATTCAAAAATCACTTGCCATCATGGAGTCTTACTACATCTTATTACATCTGTTCAGAAAACTATGTAAATAAGGAAATTGAATCAATAAAAATAATCCACTCTGCATCCATTTCTGACCCAAATAAGATGCTGGCCTCTCAAGCTGTTAAATCTGCTAGTAGATGGCAAAAATCCAACAGAGGAAAAAAATTTATTTGTAGGAACCACCCCCACAAAAAAAATTATGGAGACAAGCAAACACCACAAAAATATTTATACACACAGATATGCTGTAACAGCTGGCTTAGGTGACCTTTTTTATTTTGTGGATCAGCAGTGATTACCTCAGCTCTTACACTATATTTATACCACTGTTCTTTTTTTTCCTTAACACCACTGCACAGCTATGGTGACACAGCACTTACTAGCACACCTGCAGCATACATGGATTTATCCAAATCTGGAATCACATGCTTCAATTATAAAGTAGATTTCCACATCTAGAATGTCAGGTCTGAGCTCAGATATTGTAAGCCTTGCTTCAGAAATTTCAGTAACTTTCACAGGCCCTGTGCTGACTGCTCCATAAATACCCTCTGAATCCATCTCAGAGATTGCAAGGAAACAGTGGTGTACAAGAAAGATTTAATACATGAAAGACAAAACTCTGAGTTACATTAGATGTTTTTCACTGCTTGCCATAAATTGTTGGGAAGGCTTCCCTGCCCTTTGTAAATTCCCTCAATCTCATAACCTAAGCCAAGATTTACAATGGCTTAATTGTACTGGACTTCAAATTAATACACATGTACCTATTTGTATCATGATAAGACATTTTTTCTGCATTGCACTTTGTCAGCATCCCTTGTAATCCTGTTAATCTAATTCAATCACACCGACTGGTATCCTGCGTTAGGATTTTATTCAGCTATTCTGAAGAGGTTTCATTTCAGCTGCTATTTGCTTTTTATTAGCAGAACTGTCTAAGGCACTAACACTGGAAAAAGGATCCATGTTTGCTTAGTATACTACAAAGTTAGAAAGATCATACTTAAAGTGTGGACAGATGGGGATATAAGGAAACAGTGCCACAATACTAGCAACATGAAACAAAAAAGGAGCCTAAGCAACATAGTTAGCCCACTCATTTTTAAGATCTTTTGTTTGATTGGACTTTTTTTGGTTTTGGGGTTTGTGGGTTTTTGTTTGGTATTGTTACTTTTTGGTTTGTGTGGGGTTTTGTGGGTTGTGGGAGTTTTTTGGTGGTTTGTGGGGTTTTTTTCTGTTTGTTTGTGTTTTTTTTTTATTACTGTTTATTTAAAAGACTACTAATGGAAGAGATGGTGCACTACAGTAGTCATAGTTTTAGGGATTTTCTGTCATATACAAGATAGGTAATCTTGAAATACAAGATTTTACTATCCAGGATCCAGCATCAATTCACGGAATCATGTAGGTTGGAAAGGAGTCCAAACGTCTCTAGTCCAATGTCCTGCTAAAAACAGGGTCAAATCTGGATTCAGACCAGGTTGCTCAGGGTTTATTTGGTTGGATATCACATATCTCCTAAGACAGAGACTGCACAACTCACTGGACTCTCTGGACAGCTCCAATGCTTGATAATCCTAGTAGTGATTTTTTTTTTTTCCATCTCCAAATATCCAGTTAGAAAATCTACCAATCATAGAGTGATTCAGGTTGGAAGGAACCTTAAATAATTTTATGTTCCAACCTCCCTGATATGAACAGGGACACCTCACAATAGATCAGGCTGCACAAAGCCTCATCCAACCTGGCCTTAAACACCTCCAGAGAAGGGGCATCAACCCTGGGCAGCCTATTCCAGCACCATGTCCACTATGTCTCCCCTATCTAGAAGAAGGGTATAAAGAAGGATCTAGGAAATTATAAGCTCATCATTCTTACTTCAGTGTCTGGGAAAGTTATGGAATAAATTCTCCTGGTGGCTATCACTGGTAAAATAAAGCACATATTTGGGAAAAACCAGCATGGACTCACATAGGCAAATGGAGCGTGACAAATCGGATAATCTTCTATCACAAAATAACCTGCTTGGCTGATGTGGGGCTTGTCTATCTGGATTTCGGTTCCCCACAGCCTGCGCCTAGAGAAACTGATGCGTTAGGGTCTAGACAAGTGGTCTGTGTGATGAGTGGGGAACTGGCTGACAACTGGCTGCACCCAGAAGGTAGTGGTAAATAGTTCTTTCTCAAACTGGCCACCTGTCATGTATCTTCAGAAGTGATATGGATAATGAGATCAAGCATACTCTGATGAAGTTTGCTGATGATACCAAATTGTATGGGGGAAGCAGACACTTTGACAAGGAGAACCACCTTCCAGAAAGAGCTGGACAGGCTTGAAGAGTGGGTTAACAATAACTTTATAAAGTTCAAAGAGGACAAATACAAGGTCTTGCATGTTCGAAAACATAACCCAGGAGTGCAGCATAGGCTGGGATTTACTGGCTGGAAAGCAGTTCTGCGGAAAGGGACCTGAGGGTTCTGGTGGACAACAAGTTCAGTATGAGTGAACAGTGTGCTGTAGCAACCAAGAAAGCCAACAGGATGCTAGGTTGCATCAACAAGGGCATCACAGACAAAGCTCCTTCACTATCCCAAAAGCACTTTCTGTATCACACAGAAACAATGTGAGGGGTGGGATTAAGGTACCTAAACATGTACATCTAGCACAACCAGAGCCAGTAGATATAACAGGTGATGTGTTCCCATAGATGTGAGTCCAGGAGGGACCACTGGAGGCCAGCAGGAGTGCAAGAGTCCATCTAAGGTGACTATGTGGTTACACATGGAAATAGCTTCCCTGTTGTCATGGAAGCATTCAGAAAAAAAAATCTAAGAATGCTTCAGGACATATCTAACTAAAAGCACCTTTTTTAAACTAAAGGTGGTACTGGTATATGAAATGCACTTCAGCAAAGATTGTACAGATTCAGTGACTCTGAAGTCTTTCTAAAAACTGTGTACTACTTACTTCTCTCAGTTGATCCAGTGCTTTGCTTTTATTCCCAGAGGACGTTTCCTCATCTTTGGACTCATGCTGGGAACTTTTAAACTTCTTTCTTTGCAACTGTCATCCAAAACTAAAAAGAAATTCATTCTTCTTTCAGTTCTAGCACATGATAAAACAGCTGCAAACAATGAGTAAGAACAGCCAAATAATCTCTAAATGTGGGTTCCTGAGCTTAGAGAAAAATGTCTGAATATCTCTGGTTAGACCTTTGCCACTTATGTATATTTTTCATAGCACTACTCTACATACAATGTTCACTGAACTGCTACAATTGAATATATTAGTTTCCCTTGTAACAAGAATTTCTTCTTTACATTTGGTATTTACACAATTACTACTATGTAATCCTACACGTTTGTATGCCATTTCTTTGTCTTGGTTGGAAGCTAAATGGAAAAAAACCACCACCACCACCAAACAAAAACAAAAACAAAAACAAAAACAAAAACAAACAAACAAACAAACCCCAACCAAACAAAAACAACAAACAAACAAAACACAACAACAATAAAAACCAAGAGAGAGAAGCTGGAGTAGTGCTTAACAGGAAAGTTTTTACACATGAAAGTACAGCTATGATTTTTTTACTGCAGATTCACAATTCATTGTACTCCTAGGAAATCATAAAAGGGCTTTACCCTTTTTGAGCTCAGTGATTAGTTTCTGTGAAAAGACTGGGTTACTTCAGGATGAATTCTGCTCTGAAAACAGGTTTAATCAGTGGTTACACTGTTCTGTGTTGTGAGATACAGATTTGGGTGATTAAACCTTAATGTAAGCACAATTGTACTGGGTCAGACAAAGGTCCACCTACCAAGGTATCCTGTCTCTGAGAGCATGTACCTAAAAAAAAAAGGAGAAAAAAAAAAGAGCAGACATCCTGTGACACTTTACCCCCTATATTTCCTCTGAAATAACAATGTACAACCTGACAACTTTGAGTCACAGGTTTTATCTTTTTGTTTATCAGCACTTAATGAATATTTCCTCCATAGATTTCAGTAATTGTTTTTTAATTAATCTAAGCTTTTATCATATATATTATTCCATGGCAAAAACTTCCCCAGTGTAATAACACTTCCTGTGGAAAAACTATATACCTGTTTCTTTCTCTCTGACTCCAATCTGCTTAAAATTTCATTTGGCTCTGCCTTGTTTCTGTATCATGAAAAAGAATGAATAACCATTCTCCTATTCAGTCTCTGCTGTGGTGCTCATTATCCATTTCTTATTCAGTCCAAAGCATCCAAATCTGTTTCATTTTTTTAATGCAGAAGCCATTTCACACTATTTATCATACTTGTTGCCCTTTTCTGTACCTTTTCCATTTCTAATATTTTATTACTATAAACAGAACTGCAAATACTATTCAAGATGTGAGGACAACATAGATTTATAGAGCAGCATAATTATATTCTCACAAGTATTTTTCCAGTTCTCAAAAACTCTATTTGCTTTTCTGACCACTACTAAACATTGAGCTGATGATTCCATATAGTGACTTCAAGATCTCTTTCCTGAATAGTAATAACTAATTTAAACATATTCACTGTATATGTAGAGATGGATTATTTTTCCAAACAGCATAATTTTACATTTGTCAAAAGAAAATCTCACTTGCTCTTTTATCACTAGTCTCTCAGTTTCACAAAATTCATTCTGTGTTCTTCATTCATATTCCTTACTTAATATTCTGAATAAATGTAGCATTATCAGCAAACCTTTTCCTCTCATTCTCCACTTCCATTTCCAGATCAACTGTAAAAAGCACAAACCCCTACGGAAATCTACCAGTCACTTTCAGCCATTGTGAAAAGAATCTGAAAATGTTCCTCTTGATCCAGTTAGCTAACAGTAGGAGTTCAATTTAGATATTGAAGGTTAGAACTAGATGATCTATAAGATTCCTTGCTAGGCTGCAGCAAACATGACAAGGTCTAATTCAGGATCCGTAGGGCAGTGAAGAAGGAGCTTAAAAAGCTCACTACCTTCAATTTCAAGATAACAGATTTTGGTCTCTTCAAGGATCTGCTTTGTAGGGTATTGTCGGACAATGTCCTGGAGGGGAGACCAGGAAAGCTGGTCCATATTCAAGGATCACTTCCTCCATGCCCAGGAGCTACGTGTCCCAATGAAGAAGGCAAGCAGGAAATCCATGAGGCCTGTGTGGATGAGCAAGGAGCTTCTGGACACAGTAAAATGTAAAAAAAAATTTTATATATATATATATATATATACACACACACAGAGTGGAAGCAGGGACAGGTATCCTGGGGGGAGTACAGACAAGTTGTCAGAGAAGCAAGGGATCAGGTAAGAAAGGCCAAAGAATAGATAGAGTTGGACCTGGCCAGGGATGTTAAGAATAACAAGAGAAGTTTCTACGTTTATGTAAGCAGTAAGAGGAAGATGAGGGAAATTGTGGGGACATTTCAGAAGGAAACTGGAGATCTGGCCATGCAGGACATAGGGAAGGCTGAGGTACTCAATGAGTACTTCGCCTTAGTCTTGATCAGCAAAGGCTCTGGTCACACCATCCAACTTGCAGAAGGCAAAGGCATGGACTGTGAAAAGGAAGATCTCCCCACTGTAGGAGAAGAGCAAGTTCATGACCATCTGAAGGACCTGAAGGTGCACAAGTCCATGGGACCTGACGGGATTCATCCACAGCTCCTGAAGGAACTGGCTGATGAATTTGCAAAGTCCCTGTCAATCATATTTATAAGTCTTGGTAGTCTAGGAAAGTTCCCACTGACTGGAAAGGGGAAACATAACCCTCACTTTCAATAAGCGAAAAAAGGAAGACCCAGGGAACTACAGGTCAGTCAGTCTCCTCCTGAATGCTCTGCTAAGGCACGTAGAAAACAAAAGGGTGATTGGTGACAGCCAACATGGCTTCACCGAAGAGAGATCCTGCCTGACTAATTTGATGGCCTTCTATTCTGGGGTCACAGCATCAGTGGACAAAGGAACAGCAACTGACTTCACCTAACTGGACCTGTGCAAAATTTTTGAAACTGTCCCACATGACATCCTGGTATTGAAAGTGGAACGATATGGATTCAATGGATGAACCACTCATTGGATAAGGAACTGGCTGGATGGTCACACTCAAAGAGTGGTGATCAACAGCTTGATGTCCAGATGGAGACCAGTGACAACTGGTGTTCCCCAGGGGTCAGTACTTGGACTGGTGCTGTTCAACATCTTTGATAGCAACATGGACAGTGACATTTAATGCACCCTCAGCAAGTTTGCTGATGACACCAAAATGCATGGAAAGGTTGACACGCTGGAGGGAAGGGATGCCATGCAGAGGGACCTTGACAGGCTTGAGAGGTGGGCTTATGCAAACTGCATGAAATTCAGCAAGGCCAAGTTGTTCTGCACCTGGGGTGGGGTAATCCCAAGCAAAAATACAGCCTGGGTGGAGAATGGATTGAAAACAATCCAGAGGATTAGAATTTAGGGGTGATGGTGGACGAGAAGCTCAACATAAGCTGGCAATGTGTACTTGCAGCCCAGAAAGCCAACAGTGTCCTGGAATGCATAAAAAGGAGTGTGGTCAGCAGGTCAATGAAGATGATTCTCCCCCTTTACTCAGCTCTTGTGAGACTCCACTTGGAGTTCTGTGTCCAGTTCTGGAGTCCCCAAAACAGGAAGGCCATTGATCTCCTGGGGAAAGTCCAGAGGAGGGCCCCGAAGATGATCTGAGGGCTGGAGGACCTCTCCTATGAAGACAGGCCAGGAAAGTTGGGATTGTTCAGCCTGGAGAAGAGAAGGGTCTGGGGAGACCTCATAGCAGTCTTCCAGTATCTGAAGGGGACCTAGAAGAACATCAGGGAGGGCCTTTTTTCAAGGGCTTGTAGTGAAAGAACAAGGGTAATGGATCAAAACTGGAAGAGGGGAGATTTAGGTTAGACATTAGGAAGAAATTCTTTAGTGTGAGGGTAGTAAGATATTGGGACAGGTTGCCCAGGGAAGCTGTGTAAGTCCCATCCCTGGAAGTGTTCAAGGGCAAGTTAGATGGGGCTCTGAGCAACCTCATCTAGTGGGAAGTGTCCCTGCCCAGGGCAGGAGGGTTTGAACTAGATGGTCTATAATGTCCCTTCCAAGCCAAACCATTCTATGGTTCTACAATTCTATGAAGTGTCATAACTTATTGTGTTTGTTTGGTATTAGCAGAAGATGAAGAGGGATAAACACAACCTGCCTGAGCTTAGGAGATATGTAGAAAAGTGAGTATTTGGTATACCAATTACCACTACAAGAATTATAATGGTATGTTAAAATGTGTATAACAATTTGTTTAGCAGTACAAAAGAATCAACCTTTCCTCCAATACCACTATTAGCTATGTGAAATGTATTCCTTCAGTGATTTAACTTCCAGATTCAGCGTGGTAAGTAAATATAATCAAGCACAATAAATTATGGTATACTACTTCATGCTACTCCCACTTGTTCTTCTTTCAATTTCATTGACATAAGGTAAAGGCTTGAGAAATACAGCAGCTCATCATCAATGTCAGTGCTAAGAAGAGAACTGAGATAATTTCATTCCTAGTGTGAGCTATAACACTGTGCTAAAGTCATTCACTAATTACTATAGCTGATTTTTTCCCCATTATACACAGTGTTCCATCTACACCTCACTGACAGTTTGCATTGCTGTCAGCTAGGTGTCCCTGATTTTCCTCTAGACTCTTTTTAATGCTCATTTCACACCTTAGCCTATTTGCACAGGTGTTCTGGTTTGAGCCAGGATGAAGCCAATTTTCTTTTTACTGTTTTTTTTTTTCTTCAGTGAGTTCTCTTTTAACTAGCAGCAAGTTTTCCAGGTAGTGAACTGATAATGCTGGAATGTTTATGTTACTGCTGAGACATCAAGAACACTTTGCTGTGCTGCCTAAGATGCTAAAAGAGCAGAAGAGTTGTATCTGCATCCCTCCTGCAGGGAGAAGTGCAGTAGATGGACAGCAAAATTGACCAAAGTATTCCGTTCTGCATATCTATGTATTTCAGTATAAGGTCAGGGATCACTGAAGTCAAGCCCCTTCCTGTTTTTTGTTTTGTTTTGGTTTTTTCCCTTCTCTTCCACTCATGGCCAGTGTCCAGGGAGGACTCTGTCTATCCATCATTGTTGATCCCTAGGCTCATGCATCCCTGACCCTCACAACTCTCCCCTCAGCTCCTGTCTGCTCTGCCACTCTCTCCAGCAGCTCCAGGACTTTTCAAAACTGCTCACAGCTCAGGAGATGCCAGGGAGTTGCTGGGGGTGGGAGAAGGCAGTAGAGGTTTTGCATATTCCTGTACATATTTGTATATAATTGTACATATTTTCTTTTATAATTAGTGTTTAATTAAAGCTGTTTTGTTTAGTTTTCAATCCAGGAAATTTCTTTCCTTCATATCTCTCTCCTTTCCCTACCTGAGTGGGAAGGGAAGGGGATTGAGAGCATCGTCGTCGCTGGTCTAATTGCCAGTCCTAAGCCAAACCATGAAAACAGGAAACTGAACAGGTCCTATGAGAGTAGAAATATACTAAAATGGGGAAGGAAGAATTAATATCCTTTCAGATATCAACATACCTGTGTGAAACCTTTGTTGAACCTACTTTGTTAATGGTTTCACTTCAATGGATACTTTGGTTCCTTGCCACAGATGACTCCCTTCTAAAGGGAGCGGAAGGCCCTATAGGCAGTTCAGACCCACTTCTTGGGGAAGTCAGCTGCCTCCCTGGGGCCAGGATTAAATATATACAGAGAACACTCCTTACCCTTAGTTCAGCCCTCCGATTACTACCCATTACCAATATTTTGTTAGGCAGTGATGAGGCAGCAATAAGAAGTTCAAGGGCAATGAAGAGTGACTTCAGGGCCCTGGGGCGGCTGCTTAAGGGATTAGGAGCAAAAGTGATACTTTCCTCTATCCCACCAGTTGCAGGGGGGATTGATGTGGGGATAAAGAGGAAGAGCCAGCAGATTAGCTCCTGGCTCCAAGACTGGTGTTAACGGAAGAACTTTGGTTTCTTTGAATATGGGTTGATTTACAGGACACCAGGCATGCTGGCAACAGGTGGGGAAAGCCTGACTCCTAAGGGGATGAAAGATCCTGGGGCAAGAGTTAGCAGGACTTATTGAAAGAGTTTTAAACTAGGTTTGAAGAGGGATGGGGATGAAACCAGGCTTACTAGAGAGGAGCCTGGGAGCAGTATGCCTGTGCTTGTGAGTAAATGTGCTATCAAGGTCTTGCAGTCAGTTGTCTCAATGGAGGTGGGGAATGGTGATCATGTGGTAGCAAAGACATGAGGGGAAGTGATAGGTTGGTAACTATGGAGGTGTCTGAGTGTGGTCAAGTAGGAATTAGGGCTTGTCCCCCCAAAAAGGTGGCAGGACCATTGGCCCAGCTGAAGTGCATCTACACCAATGCACACATCATGGGCAACAAACAGGAGGAGCTGGAGGCCATTGTACAGGAAGAAAACTATGATATAGCTGCCATCACAGAAATATGATGGGAAGACTCACACAACTAGAGTGCTATCAACTTTTCAGAAGGGATAGGCAAGGAAGGAGAGGTGGTGGGGTGGACCTCTATGTTAGGGATAGATATGAATGCCTAGAACTTGATGATGTGAATCACAGTGTGGAGTGTTTATGTTTAAGAATCAAGGGGAAGGCCAATAAGGCAGACATCATAGTGGGAGATTGTTATAGGCTACCCAAACAAGAGCAGCTGGGAGACATCTCACAATTGCTAGCCCTTTTTCTCATGGGGGATTTCAACTTATCAGATGTCTGCTGGAAATACAATCCAGCAGAGAGGGAACAGTCCCAGAGGTTCCTGGAGTGTGTGGAAGATTACTTCCTGACACAGCTGGTGAGGGAATCATCTACAGAAAGCACCCTGCTGGACTTGCTGCTTGTTAACAGAGAAGGTCTTGTGGGGGTTGTAAAGGTTGGAGGCTGACTTCAGAAGAGTGGTCATGAAATCATAGTTTTCAGTTCTTGGAGAAGCAAGGAGGTAGCCAGCAGAACTACCACCTTGGACTTCGAAAGGGCAGACTTTGGCCTGTTTTGGAGCATGGTTGAGAGTGTCCCTTGGGAGATAGTGCTGAAGGGCAAAGGAGCCCAGGAAGGCTGGTCATACTTCAAGGAGGAACTCTTAAAGGCACAAGAGTAGGCAATGATGAGAAAAAGGCAACTACATCAAACATGAAATACAAAAAATAAAATAATTTCTATGAAATGCTAGAAGATATTAAAAGTAACAATGAGATACAGGTGACTATGAGAGAAGGGAAATGAAATCAAAGATGAAATAAAAAAATTAATATTGAGATAAAGGCAATGATGAGATACAAACAACTACATCAAACATGAAATACAAAAATTAAAATTTTGGCTGGCGGAACTGTGGCCAGCTAATGAGCAGGCAAGGTAGAAAGTGGGTGGAGAGAACTGCAGTAAAATTTTGCTCAGGAAGCCAGGTATTGGGAAGCTAGTGCATTGCCTTCTGCCACTCACCAAGCCCTGGTGGCCATTCTAGTGCTGGTACTGCTGTGCATGTTCTGCAGGCAAGGGAGGAGTGCCACAGTGACACAGACTGCTGGCTGCTCACATTCCTGGTTTCTCAGGGCTGAGAAGGATGTTGGTGTGTGGGATGCCATGCCTGTAAGTACCTCAATTTAAAAAACAACACCTACTGTCAAAAAAAAAACCCAAAAAAACACGCCCCCAAAGAAAAAACAAAAAACAAAAACAAAACAAAACAAAACAAAACAAAAAAACCAACCAAACAAAAACCAAACCAACCAACCAAACAAACAAAACAAAAACAACAAACAAAAAAAAACCAAAAACAAACAAACAAACAAAAACCACAAAAACAAAAACAAACAAGCTGAGGCCAACAAAATGGCAGGCACTCCTGCCAGGCAGTGCTCAAGCAGTCAACTTAACTCCCCATGCCCAGGGCTGTCAGGCACACAAAGACCCCACCAATGTTCAAGGGCTTTGCAGAGCTTGCCATATGCTGGGAAGGACCAGTGGCACTTCATGCCAGGGAGGCATGCTGCTGCCACTCCCTTTCTATGCATTTTAGACACATCTTCTCTGTTTTCAAAGCTGCTTTTACCAATGCAGGAAGCATGAGAAAATATTCAAAATAAACCAGTGGTGAAGGCTATGTATAGGTTATTGACAATATCAAATATATCAATGTAAGTATCTTGGGTTTCTGCAATAAAGCTGTCATTTCATTATATTTTCAGTTGATATTACCATTGATAAAAATATTTTGTTTAAAAGCTAGACCCTTGCCTCACACACATAAACCCACATACGTATACCCCCACTGTTAGCAATATGAAGAAACAACTGTAATTAGAACAGAGCATTTCACACTCCCTTCTCTCCCCAAAAGGCAGTTACATAAGAGCAGGAATTCCATTAGCACATCTGTGAGAGGCAGCTTTTACACCTAAGTAGTGTCACACACTGCACAGGAGAAAAGCACAACACGTACTAAAAATACATAACCTTTACTTTTCCCGCACAATCAATGCATGGCTCAGTTTGAGCTTGAAAATCTACTTTGGAGACCAAAATTGTCAGCAAACTGAGTGTTTTACCATCAGTACTCTTTTGATATGTACACAGGTACCTCTGAACAAAATATATGGTAGGCTCTGTATCTGGAAAAAAAAAATTAGTTTCAGGCAAGTGAAAGCAAACAAAAGAAAAGCTGCATTATTAAAATTTTCAGTACCCTACATGCAAATGAATGATCATATATTGGGGAATAATAACTAGCTCAGCAGCAAAAATCCTGGTAAAATGCAGTACCAAAACTCTGCTCAGATGAGGATGACCTCACTAAGCTACTTGCTGCTGGCCTCAGACACTTTGAGACTGATTCAGACAATGAGAAAGAAATGTCCCTGACAGCCTGAGAAGCTAAGGAAGACAGAGAAGCAAGAGGAGCTGCATATATAGGAACTGGGTTCTATCAGAAGCAGTGAAAAATCAGCATGAAAACGTCTCTGTGCAACTCAGGTTATTTTTTTCAGCTTTGCAAGGAAATTCTCTGTAGACAACAAGCAGTGAAACAATCCTGCACTCAGTTATTAGTTTATTTATTTATGTATTTATTTATTTATTTTTACCAGGATGAATGCAATAACAACATAAGGTAGATATGCAGAAGCTTTTCTCTTTTATCAAATATCTCATTTAAATTCAAAAGCACAGCAGACTTGCATTAAAATTCAGTTGTTGCCAGGAGTTCCACTGACAGAACTGTGACAGCTGAAGATATGGACACTCTTATAGAGGTGGTCCAATCTGCACTGAAGATGTGTGTTCTCAGAAACTCAGAGTCTGACCAGAATTTTTTTTTTTTTTTTTCCCTCCTTTGCACTGAATGTCAAAAATATATTTTTGTGATTAGACTGGACAGCCTTTCAAGTTCCTTGCCTATGCGGATTACTCAAGAACAAAGACCACAATAAGCACAAGAAGATCTACAGGACTACTTATATATCAGGAAAGATTTTGACAATAGTACCGTAGGCACACAGCTGATGAACAAAGTGTTGAGAAGGACTAAGAAAAGACAGAATGTGAAGAAGCATACACAGCAGTACTGAGCCCTGACAGAGCCTTTCCATTTCTCTTACTCCATAGTCTTTACCTGGCTCTTTGTCTGTCTGGCTTCTCTCTCTTTTGTTCTGGGAGTCAGATTCTCACTACCAATTAGGCTAATTAGGATATCCTTCATTGCTTTGCCATTGCTCAGTTAAGCTAGTTGCCTGATTGCAGACAGCAATGCAAGTGACTCTTCCCATCTGAAGTCTCAGAAAAAATTGACAAATGATCTCACTGTATATAGCAGTGTTAACTGCTTATGTGCTAGGCATGGCACTAGCTCAGAAAACAATTATTTTGAGAAGTAATTGCTTAATGTATATATGGCTACACTTAACTGGGGTTATTTATTCCTACCTTTAATCCCATCTTGAAAAGTAATTCACAAGTTCTCTATACCACCAATACCTATTCTGCAAACAAATTAATAAATAAATAGGTAAGGAATGAAAGCAGCCATAATTGTCATCTTCCTTTGTAATGCAAGCAACCACACCCGACATTGATTTGTGCACTGCTAATAATCTGTACATTATTCTAATTATTATATAATAATATATTAAATATTAGATGTTGACTGATGAAAGTCAAATTAAATGGAAAATACAGTTTAGAATGAAATAAATATTCATCATCCCAAATAACAAACCTCCTGCAACTGAAGTAAAAATCTGGGCTAAGAAAATGTGCATAAAAATTGGTAAAGTACTTTTTTAAAAAAATATAAATATATATATATGTATACGTATCAAAAGCACTACTAAGTGCATTTAAATGGGCATATATTTTGTCAGCCCTGTCAAAATGCATGTATACCAAAACTGCAGATTATCATTAAAATTTAATGATAAAAAATTTCCACACCACAGGTTTCCAATAAAGCTAGAGCTTTTGAATGGAAAAGATATGAAAAGGCATACTATGAATGACAGCTTTGAGAATCCCTGTTCTGAAATATTTTGCACCTTTGTATTTTTTTCCTGTCCAGTGCAAAATTCATAAAATCAAAGAGAAGAAACATATAAGATATGATTAGACAAAAAGATTGTGTTTAAAGCGCTGAAATAGACATGCTTTGAATTCTAATTTCTTCCACTTCTCAAGTAGAATTTTTCTTATTATCAGGAAGGGCAAAAAGATTAAGTTACTTTTAAGCAAATAGAACTCATCAGCCCTACAATATTCATGTTTAGATCTGCTTCTAGGCTTTGATAAAATTTAGTTTAATTGCTCTTATTCTGTAATTTCATAAAGATCAAATCTACTGGAGAGTAAGAAAACAACTGAAAACTTAACTAAAACCTAAGGAAAATGTTTCTAATTCAGAACTACACAGTAACAGCTATTTTATATGCAGTCAACCTCTGATCCAGAGACTAGGAAAATCTTGAAGAGAATTTAAAGTAATTTCTACATCTTACTTTGTTAGATATTACTAGTGACAACTTAATGTTTTATTTGTTTTACTTAGTGGGAATTTCACCAAAATTCTAGAACACATAAAACATGTCAATTTATCTAGCTCAGACACCAAACTGACAGATCCAGGTTTTCCCATAATAAAAGCCAACCTGCAAAATATTACTCCAGATTTGGAGCTGATCTTTGTGAAAACTAAAAATTTATGCTATCAGATTTTAACAGTATGTTCTGAGTACCATCTCCCATGTGCCAATCTAATGATAGAAGATCTTTATTAAAAAAATTGTTGGTCATCAGACTAGTAGTTTGATATAATATGGAATGTTACTGTCACATGTATTGCTTAATTGTTAGCACTGAAGGAGAATGGAAGGAGCATAATGGCATTTATCCCAAACTCAGAGTTAATATTCAAAGTAAGGGATACTAATTAATTTTCTATTTTTTTTTTCTAAATGACCCATGCCCCACAGAAATAGCCATAAACCTCTGCCTGTCTTTTTAGTATAAGCATCTGAAGTATCTGTTTATTAAGTCTTTCCTATTTTGTAGTCCTAGAAAGCAGAGTAGATACCATGTACTTTCACTGAAAAACCCTCTACGTGTTGAAACAATAGAAGTTTAACAGCTCCTAAAAGCTGATTGGGGCTTCTAGATTATGACGTTCTCAAGTATAGCAAAAGTTCTTAATTAGTCCCTGACATCCTGGAAGTTTATGTTGTTGATCTCATTATATTTATTTGAATTCTTTCTTTCATATATCTCAACATTCTTTTCCTTAGAAGAAGTTATATTTTTGTATCAGGGAACACTTTTATGACAAGTATTCTACTAGTGCCAAGAAAGATGACAGCATTTAATAAGAACTGTTCCAATACTGATCTCTGACTACCCTATAGCACCTTTTCAAATCACTTCTTGCTCTCTCTCCTGGAGCCATCTTCATATACATATTTAATTATCATAATCTAATCATTACATATCCTGATCACAGAAGGCAAGATAATAAGGAGGACCCTGGGAACTACCAACTAGTCAGCCTCACCTCTTTGTCCAGTAAGACCATGGAACAGATCTTCCTGGAAATTAATGCTGAAGCATAGGAAAAAAGGATGTGACAGCCAACACAGCTTTAACCAGGGAAAATCATGCCTGACCTATCTAGTGACCCTCTATGATAGAGTGACTGCATCAGGAGACAAAGAAAGAGCTACAGGTGTCATAACACCTGGACTTCTGTAAGTCCTTTTATATGATCCCCCCATGACATTCTTACCATTATATTTGAGAGATATGGATGGACCATTAGACTGACAAGGAATTGTCCGGGTCGTATGGTCCAAAGAGCTACATTTAGCATCTCTGTGTCCAAATGGAAACCAGAAATGAGTCATGTCCTATCACTGGACATCACTGAAAAGAGCATGGATGCCTCATCATTGGCAGTGTTGAAAGCCAGGCTGGATGGTGCTTTGAGCACTCTGATTTGCTGAAAGATGTTCCTGCCTGGTTGGGACTAAACAACACAAACCATTCTTTTGTTTTATGATTCTATGACCTGGCCATACAGTTTCCATCATCCAAGAGATATTAGACAAGTTTCTACTTTCCCACAAAGCATCAAGCCACTACACTAGATATCTGCCAGCAAAGTTGTCATCAAGACCTTTTATTTATTCAAGCTGCTTAAGAGGCATGAAGGATTTGTGCAGTCAAAATAAAATAGAAAAAAAAAAATAAATCCTTCTTCAACTCAGAAAATTTATCTTGAAGGATCAAAGGTACTGTTCTGGTTTGTGCTTTTTTAACTGTTCATACATTTTATATTTGTACTTGAACTTAGAAATACTTCAAAACCCCTAACAGAGAATTAACATCTCTCATAAATAAGGAAAACTGAAACTATCTAGAGATTCACATCCCTAATTTCTACTTTCTTTCTGCCCCTTATTAATTTTGCTTCACTTTCTACAAAATACAAAAGACCAAATACAAGTGACTGTCAATACAATCAGTAAGGTCTTCAGCTTCCTAGTTAAGTGTTATAATCAATGTAAAAATGGGAAACAACACTACCACTGGATGAGTTCTCTCTGTATTAGGAAAAAAAAAAAGTGATCCCTGCTTGATTACTACAAACCACTAAGCTTAGGAGAGAACTTCAGCATCTACATTCAGGTGGCTGAAGGCTCCTGCCCAAAGCCTAGACTTGGGTGACCAAGCTCCAAAGTACAGTGGGAAAACACATTTAATATTTCCCATTGCCTAAAATGTAGAATTTTGGTGACATTTGTGAGGTGCATAATCCTCCCTGCATCCTGTGGAGAATGTCAGCTAACACTGATTTTTAAATTCTAAATGGAGACCAGGTGCCTAAAAGCTTCTGTGAAGGTAATTAGATCTTTAATTAGATTTAACTTTAAATGAGGAAAAAAAATCCTTAAAAAACCATAAAGTACACAGTCATTCTCAGGCTATTCTTGTCATATTCTTTTTTGAATCTATGTATCATCAATACAATTCAATTTCTATAATAAACAGAACAGAAGGGAAAAAGTAGAAAATATCCATATATTACTGGAATCGTAAATCTTCTATAATGTACCTGGAAATTTCTATATGCCATTTCTTCTCTGATAAACAGTGAAGTCAAGCCTGAGTCCTCTGAGGACAAAACGAAATTAAGATAAGGGATGGAAATAAATAATTCTGCTTATCTTCTTCAGTTTTTGGTGTGGTGTTTTTTTTCTGCCAGAGGTCTTCACAATTATTTAGATTTTAGGGATTCTCTTTTAACATCTAATCTTTACTCAGCATGTATTTATTTAGTCCAGAGTCTTCAGTTAGAAGTGCTTTTCTATCCCCTGGACATATATCCTAGAAATAGGACTTGATGAGAAGAAATCTTAATATATTCCTGAGGAGTAATTATTAATGCTTTAAGAATATAGTAAATCTTTATCAAGTCAAGAAATCTACAAAACAGTAATGCTGTTTATAATGAAGTAACACAATGGAAAAGGATCCAAATGTGCTTTTACCATCAAGGATTATTTGAGCAGGGTCTCTAAGTCTATCTGCAATGGTAGTAACATTATTGTCATGTCACCTTTTAAATTAATTTAGTTCTGCACTTTACACAGTGTTCCTAGAAGGATGTACTCTACATGGAGCTGTGAGGCAGTGCTGAAGTGCCTATTGCCATAGGCTGGCTGGAGTGACTGAAACAAACTAATGTGCTTAAGGTGGCCTTAGGCAAATGTATAATAAAGACACACCTACAGATTTTGGTAGGCTTTTTGGCCTAACACTTCCCAAAACCATGCCACTTCTAGCCATCTGTCCACATAAACATAAGAAAACTTTATATTAGGCTTCCAGGCCTGCAATTAGTTATATAATCTGACATGTCAAGGATAATGCCTGGTGAAGCTAAGCCTATATATAGAAGACAAAGCTTATGGGCTTAAGTGTATTACAAAATTCCACTCAAGATTTCAGTTAATGTTGAATAAACATTAGAGTGTTTAATAGAAATTCAAATTAGAACAAACATGTTCTGTTCACATTGATCTTAAGCAATCTGACCATTTGGGCTTTGGACCATACTCTCAGCTCCTGGTACCTGCTTAGGCTCAAACTCCAGCTACAGCATGAATGCAGGAACACTCTGCATCCTCTCAGGTAGCTTCTTCTGCTGCCATCCACTCTGGGAAGGATGGCTTACAGGAGCAGCGTGACAGTGGTTGATGTTGGTCCCATGGCATTTGATTTACTGTATGGCTAACTCCACATTCTGGGGGACTGGAGAAATATTATAATGCCAGGAGCTTTGAGGACCTTACTGATACTGTTTACAATGTGTCAGAAGAAGTGAGTGTTAGCACTGCCCTATGTAATGATTTCTGCCTACTGATGTTTTGATGTCAGGTTGTTTCTGCCTAAAATATTTTAGTACATTCTCATTATCTTCTCACAAACAAGAGTGCCTGGCTCTGAAATCTGCTGAGTGCCTTCAATTTCTCAAGTTCAGTTTCAGTCAAGATCAGAAGATACTCAACTTCTCTAGCATACGTTGGTTCATCTAACCAGTAAAATTCTCTATTCATAACAACCTACATTGACAGATACCATAAATTTGATTAGAAGATCCTCATCTGACAGCATTGCTCAACAAATATGCTGACAATGTAAGCAAGATTTTACAGATACATTCACGCAATATGCAGGATCCAGTAAACAAATAAAATAGACTATTCAGCTGTATTGAAGTTTATGCAAATGGCATAAGTAACGTAATGTGTGCTTGAAAATGAAATGGATGTCTAGACTGTTTTCAAGAGCAATTTACAAACAATAGAGGGTATGCATGAGTATTAGCAGAAAAAGTCCAACCATGTTCATTTTGAGGAAGACTTCATTCTCCAGTTGGAGATATTATAATAACTAGTAGCTTCAGCAGCAGAAAGTTCTTTTATTAAGAAGTCCGATGCAGAAGTAAAGAAACCCCAGCCTTTTAGTTCCTCTCACTGAGACTGATGTTACACCCACCATAAAGATACTGAATGAATTTGTCAAAACTCTTCTGTTGAAACAGCAAGTACAACTATACTGACATCCTCTCTGAGAAAAACTGTTATTTAAAAAACTTCTCTTACAATTAATGTAATATTGTGATTCTGCTTTTGGTCAACATAATAGAAATTCTGTTGTAAAACAATGGAAGAAATGAGGGTTTATCCTTATTACGTGTTAGGAAATGTAAGTATATTTTGCTCGGTGACTGCATAGCTTTCACTTCAACGACTGGAATTAAAGGTCTATATATCTGCTGTGCTAATATCCAGCTACTAGCTTACATTACCAATAAATAAATAATTAAATACAATAAATTAATTTGCTCCTATACAACATCAGTATCTCAGCAACCTAAAAATTATCACCTCTCTTGAATAAGAAGGTTCAACAGAAATACAGTGGAATTTTAAGGTATCTACTAAAATATAAAAAGCAATAAAAACAAAGAGCCTTTTTAATGTCTAACCATAGCTCTAAACTATAGCCTCCTAAACTGTGTCCAGTAAGCTTTAGCTATTTTAAGAACCACATTCTGAATTACCTAAAATAAGGGACACCAACCCATCTACCCTTGGCTCATTAAAATACATTCTAATTTAACCTTCTAAGCAAAAAGCAATAAATGTTGTTTTTCCAGCTTTTTTTATTATTGCTATCAGTTCATTTCACCTGCAGGGTATCTATAAATTAAGTATTTTTTAAATACTGCTAAAAGATTTATTTTCTATTGTCCAACTTAGTAGCCTGAATCCAACCTCCTCACTCATGGGAGTACCTAAATCCCCTGCTTCTCCCAGGAAGTTATTTGGGAATAACATGGCTTGACAATAAATAACGTCCAACATTTGCAATAGTGTCAGAAAAAGGGATCAAGAGAAACTTTTAAAATATAATATCACTGTCATGTAAAGATGTTTAATTTTCCTAAATCATGAAAATGTATCTTGATCCTGGAAAGAATAAACCCGTTATTACAGACACAAATGTATAGCTTAAATACTTACACGTATGAATTACCCTACTGGTTTCATGTTTATAAGATTCAGCTAGAGCAAGGCACAATAAAGTACGGTTCACTATGGATGTGAAAATTTTTCTGGTATGCCAGTGGTACGACCTGGCGAGAAAACAGAAGTGCCTTCCCAAATACCTAACTTTTTAAGTGTAATTGCTCTGTAAGATGAATGCATGTAGCAGGTCTCCTCCCTTATACACTGTTCTTTTCAGAACAAGCAGGAGTCAATCACTAAGATTTCAGAGTATCAAAGCAAGCTTAAAGGCAAAGATCCACACTAGAGTGTTGAAAGAATGCTGCCTGTATCATTTATTTTGCTGCATAAAATGAAAATGTAAAAGACTCCAGTTTCTTCTTTGTTTCCTTTAATCATTGGGTGGATTAAGATACATAACTATATTTAGTTTACTGGTATTTAGCTTTACTCTCCCTTTCTGCTTCCTTTAACTAATAGGCCTCGTTTTTAAAATAACTTACGTGATATCTTTTTTTAAAGAAAAACATAATCATCCCTGTTTTGAATTAAAGGTAGTTGTAATTATCTGGATGTTAGGATTTTTTTATTTTTTTTTCTTGTTAAAATGATAATGAATAATTCTAAAGAATATTTTAGTCCCTTCTGTTAGTTAGGGGTTTTCTTCATGATCAATTTACCAGAGAGTTCTTTGTGTGCAACATAGCAAAACTAAACTATCAATTTTCATTCTGTCATATTACCCTGCTTGTCCAAAACAGTAATAAAAACAGCTCCCATGACTTGTGTTTCTGCCTACAGAAGAAAACTGGGGAAACATAAAACTCTACTTACAACAAGATATATTTGTAATTTTCCTGAATGAGGGACACAGATGATTTTGGAGAAGCACTGCTTGTCCTTCTGATGGTGAGAGTTGTTTTCTTGCCTGCAACTGGTAATGGGGATGCAAAGACCAGCGCTCACAAGAATAATGTCCTATGCATCCTGATGTGTACCACACCTTGAACAGCACAAGAATTTGGCAACTTGGACAGTCTGTGTAGCTGAGAGGCTTAGGAGCACTCAAGGATAGTTACCTGCCAGCTAAGTCACTCTGATTCCAATTATGGTGAGGTTAGTACTGTGGTATGGTGAAACGTATAATAAAATAGATTTCTGATATGGAAAATAATTGTAGACACAATAAAGGCAAACAATATAGGAATAAGATCCTGTAGAAAATGCAATCATAATCTTAACTGATTTTCTTCAGTATTGATCTCTTCCTGTGGTCTTCTCTGTGGATTTAATTGGAAATATTTAAAAGGTGGAATGTTTTATTGTGGTTGAGCACTGACTAAGAAATAACTTTTGCAAATGACTTACCTCTTAATGAAGTGCAGGTGAGAATAGAGTTATGCAAATATGCAGCCTTTATCTTAAATATAATAATTAGAAAGGAAAAAGTGATAAAATATTTTGGCACAGATCACCACTAACACTTATACAAAAGGCTGGACTTGAAAAATTACATATACCTGAACATTTGGGAGGGGTGGAAAATAGGAACAATTGCATTATTGTTATTATTATTGTTATTATTGTTGTTGTCATTATTGTCAGTGGCTACTAACAAAATATAAAAAATAAATTGGAAAAAAATCAATTAATCCTTAAAACTGAATATAGAGGGTGAAATCCTTTAGAGCATTAAAAAGAAAAAAAAAAAAAAAAGAAAAAAAATGGTTGTTCAAATTAGTGAGGCTACACATACAAATACAAAAATTTATAGGACAAGTAGTAATAGCTCTTTTTGTGAACAAAAAGACCTCTGCCTGAAATTGCATTGTTGCTGATTTCTACAATTAGTCCCCCAAAATACTACCAGTACCACAGGATCAGCACTTGGATTCAGACTGACAGGAAAGCTTTACCAGCATGAGAGACGTTAATGGACAGCGCTAAAAAGAGCCCCTCTTTAAGTCTGAGAAATAGAGACTAATAGACGAGCAGTCTGGTCCAGTTATACAAAGGTGTCCAGCAGGAGAACTGTCAGGCTGTATGTTATTTTAAACAGTTTGCTGCTGTTTCTACAAAAGATAGTCTAGCATGTCATAAGTAGAGGTGGTCCACAAATCTTGATGAAGATGCAATTTCACTCTTTTTGCACTGAAGCATTAGCTTTTTATTCCTTATATAGTTGTCTCCAGCACTAATGGAATACATTTAGTAGTCTGCCTCTCTTTGGTCAGATATATCTACCTTGTGCCTATGTAACAAAAATAGATATAAAGCCCACAGCCATAAAGGGGAAGCCACTCATAAGCTCTCACTGCTTAGCATAATTGGTACTAGCTATTAAGAGAGAAAGGCAAAAAGGAACATGAATCTACTGAAAGGTCAGAACTAAGGTGAGAATATGAGTATTCAATCAAAAGATCTTTTTTTTAAGAATTATGTAAACTTTGGTTAGCATATTACATTAACTTGTACATGGATAATTGTTCACAAAGATGCCAACTTCTTTTTTAGTTGTAACAAAACACTTCCAGAACTTTCCATTTGGAATGTTTTAAAATAAAATATGTTCCAACTGCACTGAAAACAGTGCAGAAAAGAACTCAGAAAATAAATGTTTAATTTTACACCCAAATACTTTGTTTCTTTCACTTCATCTACCATATGAAGAAACCAACTATTTACACAGAACTATTAATTTCCAAATTCACCTAAGACTCCTAAAAAAAATCAGTCCACAAAAATAAACATTTTCATGCAGGAATCTTCAAACTGCTCCTGAATTCCTCTGAATTTGTTCAGATGTTTCCCCTGTTCATGAAGTCTAGATTTGGAGTACTCAGGCTTAATATCTCCCTGGGTGATTTACTGAAGAAGGAGGCAGTCCTCCCTTCTTGAGCATGAAAATGACTGAAGACAAAAGCAAGGCCATGGGGAAAAAACTGTCACCAGAATTGGACCACCCCCAGTAAAAGCAGGATCCACTTCACCACCACTTTCAACGCACATCTGAGGAGCCCAAGGGAAAGAGAGGAGGCTGTCTGTGCTTTCCTAATTGTGACAGCTGACTTCTCCCCATATGGACTACCGGAAAGAGAGATTTAAATATGTGAAAAAAATCTTCCCAAATTCACTTTACACTTATTTCACTGCTGCTATTATAGACAATGGTACATGCAGGCAAACGTTTGCTCACAGGATTGGAAAAGAGCATGGGACTACTTCTGCAAGACTTATATGTCAGCCGTAACAAGAAGCTGGACATTGCAGTCCATCCATGGCAGAAATCTTCAAAAATACAAGTATGACACCATTTTTAGAAGTGCAAAAAATGTCTGTTAAAGAACAGAAACTGTGCATGCAGAAGAGCGTGAACAAAACATGGGTGTCCAATTTGTCAATATAAGTATCCAGAAACAGGTGACTAATGAATATATTCACAGAAAGCAAGACTCGTTTACAGTGATGGACTGAGTTAACGAAATAAGTTATTTGAGGCAGAGCTCTTTGACTGTCTTCACTACCAGCTCTCCCCTGCAAGCTAGCCTCCTCTGAAGGAAGTGAGCTGCCCACTGCTAACAAGGCTCATTAGCATTCCTTCCAACACCTCCACCTCCAGCCTCACCAATCCTTATTAACAGAGCTCTAGGGCAGGTTGGCACCTGAGCTTGATCATGCAGGGGGTCACTTCTCCATGCCACAGCACCATAATAAAGTCCCAGACAACATCTATTAAGAGTAATCTACAACCTTTATTTAAATGCCTTTTATTGTAAATTCACCACTCATAAAAGTGAAAGAATGACTGTTCTGGCAGCCTCCGGGCATCATTTGGAAAGATGAAGTGCAGGCATATCTGCATAACTGCAAGTGCACTATCTCTGGCCTTGTAACCTCAGGTCCAGTCTCTTCATCAGAGTTAGCCCAGTGGTTCCAAAACCTGAAAATGTTTTATGGACATGGGCAAATGTCCATTAGGGTCCAAACTGAGCTTTACACTTGTGACCTAATTACAGTTTAAATTTGCTGTGACCTGTGAGCTGCCAATTGAGCTGATTTGCACTGCCTGATGAGTCATCACACTGCCAGTGGGAAGAATTGGAGATGAGGACATTATGATGACTTAACACCCGAGAAGTATAAGAAGGCTTCAGTCAAACTCCAGATCTATCCATCATCAATGGAGCCTGAAGCCCTCAAGAGAATGCATGAGTGTAGTGATGACTCAGTAGTTTAACAGTTTGATGTCATTCCTGCCATATGCTGAGTCAGTTTTGCACAAAATAAGTCAGTTTCCCTTCTTTCCCTATCACTTCAGCTGCCTCCCACTTGCTCATTTCATAGCAATTAGGAAACAGACTGGGAGTATATAACCATCAGCAGCCACAGACATGGGGCAAAGAAAAAAAAGACAGAGAACCTACAAATGTATACAGAAGGCAATGTCTTTTTCAGCCATGCTTGATTTCTCTACATCACTCCTCCAGTCACAGACTTGCTGCTATCATACACAGCCCTAGTGCTATCTCATAATTTATTACTATGAAGTAACAACATTAAAATCACTTCTCTGAGATCTATTTAGTGTTACACTGGACTTTAAAATAATGTGTGATACAGAAGCTTTACCCACATGAGAGAATTTGCCAATTTAGGCACTCTTGTGGGAACCCACAAGAAAACCTGACTGCAGCAGCTCCTGCCAGTTTTTCTTTCTAACACGGCAAGACTGTCACACTTGGCAGGCTGAGAAGGAGGTAGTCAGTAGGAAGAGCTAATGAGAAGTCTTTCAAATAATGAAGAACAAGTATTTCCTATCAAAGGTAAGAAGTTGTCACAAAAATAAAATCTGCCTAGATAGACCCAAAAGATAAGACCACTAAGATCAGCTAATGAAGCAGAGTACTCCTTTAGCAGTGAAAGCAGCTGAAAGCTAAAAAACTGAGCAATGCCAGAGAGATCCTGCTGGTGAAAACCGAGTATCACCACAATAACCTAATCATCCCATTTCTTACGGGGACCAATGCACTGGAGAAACACTGACACAGAACTTGTTGTTAATTAGCTAATCATAACTGCTATTAAGAACAAATAATATATGTAATTTAGATTATATGTAATAAATTAAATGTAACTACTTATGTTAATTACTATATAACTACTTATATTAAAAATATGCAGGAATTCCTATAATACTATAAACTAACGGTGATATAATAACAGAAAAAAAAATTAAACCCAACAACAAACAGGTTAGGTTATTAATCAATAAACAAAACAAAGATCTTACAGAGAAAATACAGGTATAAAGATTAGCCTAGAAAACTGTGCCCAGTGCCACTCCCAAACACTCAGGGGCTTCATAGGACCCACATTGCCTCAAATTAGGCAGTGCTTGCAGGCTCAAAGTTCACACAGCTGGTGAGTCTGGCCATGGGGCTGCACTCAGCAAGCAGTGGAATTGCACTCTTAGGTGCTTGGAATGCCCCACGTCCTGTCCCTGCTTTCCAGAAAAAAATAGGTGCCTTCTATGATTGTGATTAAATCTTTACTTCTCTCCTGTAGGATCAGTTTCATCGTACTGAAGAAGATTCAGTTGTTATTTAATGGGAAAAGCTTTCAAATGACAGATGACAAGGAATAAAAAACAAGGACAAAAAGGATGCAGTAGTGTCATTTAATCAAAAGATAAATGCTAACTTCCAGCATTCCTTAATGCCACCTTGGATTTTATACTTTCTGGTTTTTGTTTTATTTTTGTTTGTTTGTTTCTAAATCAGGCTTCTCCATTATTCCAGCACTACACAGAACATGCACCTTTATCTGTGTCTAACATGTCAACACAAGGGACAACAAAAAAGTTTTTACAAATTCATCAGCAACAAAAAAGAGAACCAAGGAGGATCTCCCCCCCCATCTCCTGGATGCAGGGGTGAATATTGCAACCAAGAACGAGGAAATAGCTGAGATACTTAAGTCTTCTTTGCCTCTGTCTTTAATAGTCAGACCAGCTTTCCCCAGGGTGCTCAGCCTCCTGAGCTGGAAGATAAGGACAGACAGCAGAACAACCCCCCCATAATCCAAGAGGAAGTAGTTAACAATCTGCTTCTGCACCTAGACACTCACAAGTTTATGGGGCCTGATGGGATCCACCCAAGAGTACTGAGGGAGCTGGTGGGGGAGTTCACTCAGCCTCTCTCCATCATTTATCAACAATCCTGGTCAACAGGGGAGGTCCCAGATGACTGGAGGCTGGCTAATGTGATGTTCATCTACAAGAAGGGCCAGAAAGAGTATCCAGAGAACTACAGGCCTGTCAGTCTGACCTCAGTACTGGGAAAGATCATGGAGAGGCTCATCTTGAGTGAAATCACATGACAAGTGCAGGGCAGCCAGGGGATCAGGGCCAGCCAGCACGGGTTTATGAAAGGGAGATCTTGCTTGACCAACCTGGTCTCTTTCTATGACCATGTGACCGAACTTTTGGATGAAGGGAAGACTGTGGACATCATCTACCAGGACTTTGTTAAGGCCTTTGACACGATCTCCCATAGCATTCTCCTGGACAAGTTGGCAAATCATGGCATAGACAAATATACTCTTTGCTGGGTAACAAATGGGCTGGATGGCTGGGCCCAGAGAGTTGTAGTAAATGGGGTCAAATCTAGCTGGTGGCCTGTCATAAGTGGTGTCCTTCAGGGCTCAGTTTTGGGGCCAGTCTTGTTCAATATCTTTATCAGTGATCTGAACAAGGGGTTTGAGTGCTTCCTCTGTAAGTTTGCAGATGACAACAAACTGGGTGGAGGTGTTGATCTGCTTGAGGGTAGGAAGGCTCTACAGAGGGACCTGGACAGGCTGGATCTATGGGCCAAGGCCAGTTGTAGGAGATACAACAAGGCATTTTGGTCACAACAACTCCAGGCAGAGCTACAGGCTTGTGGAAGAGTGGCTGGAAATTTGCCCAGCAGAAAAGGACCTGGGGGTGCTGGTTGTTAGCTGGCTTAACATGAGCCAGCAGTGTGCCCAGGTGGCCAAGAAGGCCAATAGCATTCTGGTCTATATCAGGAATGGCATGGCAAGCAGGAGTAGGGAAGTGATCATGCACCTGTTACTCGGCACTGGTGAGACCACACCTCAAGTACTGTGTTCAGTTTTGGACCCTTCACTATTAAAAGGACATTGAGGTGCTGGAGCACGTCCAGAGAAGAGCTACAGGGTGTTGAAGGGTGCCGAGAACAAGTCATACAAGAAGCAGCTGAGGGAACTAGGGATGTTTAGTTTGGAGAAGAGGAGGCTGAGGGAAGATATCATTGCCTTCTACAACTACCTGAACGGAGGTTGCAGGGAGGTGGGTGTTGACCTCTTCTCCCAAGTAAATGACAATAGAACCAGAGGAAATGGCCTGAATTTGCAGCAGGGAAGGCTCAGATTGGATATTAGGAACAATTTCTATACTGAAAGAGTGGTCAGGCACTGGAATAGCCCACCCAGAAAGGTGATTGAGTCACCACCCTTGAAGGAATTCAAGAAACATATAGATGTGGCATTTCAGGGCAATCTCTAGTGGCTGATGTTGTAGAGGTTTTTTGTGTGTGTTTTTTGGTGGAATGTGTATGGTTGTTTGTGTTCATTTGGGTTTTTTGTGTTGATGGTTGGACTTAGTTATCTCAGAGGTCCTTTCCAACCACGATGATTCTATGATTCTGTGACATTTAAACTGTCTCTGTATAAAGTACATCAGTAATATACCTGAAAGTGCGCATATAATTACATTTTTCACAGGCATTGTCCCTGGCTAGTATATAAGACAATTTAGCAGCTCTCAATTTTTCATACAAAAGCACCAGTTTAAACTTGTCCTTAAAATGTAGATGAAACTAAAAAATAATGTGCACTTCCTTTTGTAAGTGACATTCTGAGGTAAGAAAGAAGGTTACATTCTACTGCTCAAGAGGCAATGCTGTAATTAATGTTGACAACTAGAAAGAAAAAATAGTGAACAAGAAAAATTGAATAGTCCAATATTATAAATAACAGAATAATTTCTTCAATAGTTCTTGCATTATTGTTGCTAACAGTAGTGGCAGTAGAAAATTTCATTACTTCTGTGCTTGCAGTCTGACCTGAAATTAGTAAAATACAAAATAATGCAGCTTTTTATTTTTGAAAAGTCATGCACCCATCATGACATTGTCAGATTAGGCTGGAGATTTTGACAACTGATTTGGACATCCTGCCTCCAATCCAAGAATGCACTTTAAGTATTCAGACACAAAATCAGTACCATCCAAACAAATGCTGAAAATATTTTCAGGAAAACAAAAAGAATCCATGGTACAACGGAAAGAAATGTCTCCACATGTGTTTGAGAACGTCTTGACTCTTTGCTAATAAATACGTTCCAGGTCTGAAAAACTTTCCTTCTCAGACTGACAATTCTTTTCATGCATATGCTTAGAACCAAAACCATTTGCATATACATAATCTCTCCTATCCATGTTCATTGGATTGCATTCTGGAGACAAGAAAGCAGCAAATTGCTGACTAAAGTCTTTCAATCTATGACCCCTTTTCAGAAGAGTCTTCTCTTTCCACTCACTGGTGGAGGGAGCCTCATCTGCCAAAAATGTCTGTTGTGAACATTCAGCAGTCTCAGCAGACCAGCCCAATACTTGTTTTTATAGTCAGTGGACTGGGCATTTAAAGATGACCTTAAGGTTTTGGTGGCATTTGTTTTAACTGCATGGAATGCTGAAGTTTGATAATGATGTCCAGGAACCAAAGTAAGAAAATTTTATTAAAATAAAAAAAATTACAAGTACAATGCAAAGCAATAATAATGCAAGGCTGGGATATTTGTAATTTTATATTACACTGTTCTTTGCTGGGACAATTTCACTCAAACAGCTAAACTATCTTTAACTCACACTGGGTTACCATGGTATTTGTCACTGCTGAAATTTAAAAACACCCATTAAATTTAGAGCTCTTCTCTTCACAACTGTTTAGTAAGTGCTAATAGTATTAATTAAAAATATTCAGCTCTATGATGGAAGAATGGGATCTCATACAGGACTAGTTTATAGCTAGTTTTACTCTCCATTACTTACTTAGGATATTTAGGTCCCAACTTTTCAGCTATTTCCTGCTGCTTGTTACTCAGTTTTCTAGCTTGATTAAGCAATGTCAACTTACAAACTTGTCATAGTGAGTCATTGGTTCAGCAAGATTAAAAGACAGGATCCTCCTTATTTCTCATTCTTTGCCCTAGCCTGCAAATTGCAAGACCTCTTTTTTTGTTGTACAAATAAAATCTAGGCCATGGACTGTGCCACACAATATAAATGGCTTGATGGTCAAAGCAGGGACTGGAAGTCAATAAACTGGCAGACGGTTTCTGCTTAGAATTTTCCTGCTGAAGGCATTAGACTCATCCAGAAACTCAAGGTCTAAATTCAGTGTTGTGCTGTGTGAGAAGAAGTAATAGGGAAATACAAGTGCACAGGTAACTTATTTACCCAGTCCATTTTGCAACACTACTGCAAGATGTTGTGCTGGGTCTGTGTGGGAGCTTTGGTAATGGGGGAGGGGCCACAGTGGTGGATCCTGTGAGAAGATGTGAGAAACTCTACTGTTTCCAAGCTGGACCCACCTCTGGCTGAGGCCAAGCACATCAGCGACAGTGGATGTGCCTCTGCCATTAACATGTTTAAGAAGAGGAAAAGGAAACCGCTAAAAGACCTACAGGGGAGAGGAAAGGGAGAAGTGAGAGCAGTATCTGAGCAAAGACATCAAGGTCAGTGAGTAAGGAGGGGGAGGAGGTGCCCAAGCAAAGGTTCCCCTGCAGCCTGTGGTGAGATGGCAGCTGTTCCTCTGTAGCCCATGGAAGAGCACAGTGGAGCAGCCTGTGAAGGACCATGGTGGAGCAGATGTGGACTTGCAGTTCTGGAGGACCCCTTGCCAGGGGAGGTGCCTGTGCCCGAAGCAGGCCATGACTCTGTTGGAAGCCCATGCTGGAGCAGTCTGCTCCTAAAGGACTGCACCATGTGCAAGGGACTCAGTTCGGAAGAGTTCATGAAGGACTCTCTGCTGTGGGAGTGCCCATATGCTGGGGCAGGGGAATATCATGAGGAGTCTTCTAACCTGAGGAGGAAGGAACAGCAGAAAATCACATGTGATGTACTGACCGCAACTCCCATTTCCTGTCCCCCTGCACTGCTGGGTGGGGGGAGATAGAGAGAAATTTGGATCAAAGTAATTTGGGCCTGGGAAGAAGTGAGGGTTGGGGGCAGATATTTATTTTAAAGATCTGGTTTTCTTTTGTCTTTGTCCTGCACTGATTTGATTAGTAAGAAATTAGAGTTTGGTTGGTTTTTTTGCCCAAATCTAGTCCGTTTTGCCTGTGCCCGTGACTGATGAGAGAACCTTTTCTGCCCTTGTCTTGTCCCATGACCTTTTTGTTATATTTTCTCCTCCCCACCCCACATTGGAGGGGAGAGGAAGCAAGTGGACATGTGGTGCTTTACTGTCTGCTAGACCTAAACCATGACACATGTCCACCAAAAATTCAGAAGTATTAGTGAATTCATGAATGTATCCAAGAGCACATTGAGAAGATATGAGTCTGACGTTCTAACTATGGTGATTCTGTAACAAAATATTTTTCTTTATTTTTGTGCCCCCAAAAAATTGCCTTTCCCAAAATGATAGATTTGCACTGGCACAATATTTGATCATGTTCACAGTTCTCTTCCGATGTGTTCTTTCTCACTATCCTTCTGCTTTTTACACTGAAAGGTGGATTTTTAGTTTTTATATTAAAACCTGAGAATGTCCTGTTCTGACAACCTCATGTGAAACAATGCATTCTTTCCTGAAAAGACCTTTGTCATCTTCAATTAGACAGTACTGTAAAACTAAGAAGTTTATGTGTGTGTGAGAATGTGTTCATATATATATATATATGTCTATTCATAATGTATGTACACGTGAATTGGAACATTCCTTAGAAAGTAATGATTTTGTGTCTTGTGGACACTGGAAAACGTGTTTTGCGTCCTGTTGGACTGTCATGAGAAAACGTGACAGTTTTCTGATCCTTCTTTTCTGATCACAATGCATTCATTCTCTTATTCCCCTTGTGCACTCAGAGCCCTTGGAGAAATGTCAACTGATTTACTTTTCTGACATTCCAGATATTTCATCCTCTTGACAAATAAATACCAACTCAGAACTTGTAAGAGAGGAAGAGTGAGAAGCAGAGAGGAAACATACTTTTTCACTTTTCTGTTTTCTTCTGAAGATATGACATCAGGCTATGGATAGGAACCACTGTTGCTGTTCAATAACTTGAATTGAATATAACTTGCTTCATAAACAATATGTCTAAATATGCATATGTGTAAACAAAGTTTGTAAAGGACAAATACTTCCTGAAATCACTATTGTTTTAATATATATATTCTGTTAAAAATTTGTTATTTGAATACCTTAAAAATATGCTGACTGTATGAACTTGTCATCCTAGGAAACTGGATGAAAGCCAGGATAACTAGAAAGTGAATGACAACAGTTAATACTTAGACAGGTGGTTGAATGACAATAGCACAACATAGCAAGCATTATTGTATCGTGAAACAGCACAAACAGTAATTTGGCTCAATATCAGCACGGTATAACCCTGTCTATGAACTAAAAGGATAATTAAACTCTCTCTCTTGTGGGTGTTTTACGGAGAAATTAATGATTTAGGATATACTGTTGCCAGATATTTTAGTATTTTACACTACGCTGCAAAGAAACTAAGTATTGAGTTTACCTCCTGTCAGTGTTGAAAAAGTTATTTGAATATTAATGAGCATTTCAACAAGGATGTCCAAGAGTTTAGAAATAAGAATTCCAGTAAGCTAACAGATGTCTTCTAATGTAGATCAAGAATAAAAAATAAAAGATAGACATTTAATGCCTTGAAAAAAAGTAAATATTTTACAAATGTTTATACTTCTTTCCAGTTCTTGAATTTAAATACATTTTTCTCGTGCAGCTCTTAAGACAAATAGTTGTTAGAAATGATAGCTAAGAACTTGTTAATAGTGACAAGAAAATATTTATTTGAAACCTTGTTAACAAGTAAGCAAAATATAAATACATTATTTTATAAAATTTGGAGCTTAGTAAAGCTATTTGAAAGATTGTTGTAAGGATGGACATGCAGACTGGATGCAGAGGGCAATGCTGGAGGGACTACTGCCTGCAGCTCAGGTCCATTTATGTATGTGATTTGGGACAGTAATTTTCCTGCCTGAAACAAGCTTTCCTGAGTCAAAACCATCCCCTGTGCTCAAGCAGGGTCACTTAGAGCCAGTTACCCAGGACCACATTCAGATGCCTTTTGAATATCTCCAAAGTGAAAGACTCCTGAAAGCAAAAAATATGTTTTTTGCTTTGTTCATAGAATCATAGAATGGTTTGGATTGGAAGGAACCTTAAAGATAATCTAGTTCCAAAAACCCTGCCATGGGCAAGGACACCTCCCACCAGATCAGGTTGCTCAAATCCATGTCCAATCTGGCCTTGAATACTTCCAGGGAGCGGGCATCTACAACCTCCTTGGGCAACCTGTTGCGGTGTCTCACCACCCTCACATTAAGTAATTTCTCCTTAATATCTAACCTAAATGTACCCTGTCCCAGTATAAAGCCATTACCTTTGTCATATCACTACATACCCTCATAAAAAGTCTCCCATCTTCCCTGTAGCCCACTTCAGATAGCAGAAGGCCATTATAAGGTCTCTGCAGAGCCCTCTCTTCTCCAGGCTGAACAACACCAACTCTCTTAGCCTGTCTGCATACGAGAGCTGCTCCAGCCCTCTCATCATCTTTGTGGCCTTTTCTGCGTGTCACATGGCCAGGCCTCCCATTTCTTTCTGGAGAGAGTCCACATTTTACCTAGTCTTCCTTTTATCACTGGTGTACCTGTAAAAACATCTCTTGCTAAGGTGTCAGCCAAGACCCACAAGCCCTTTTCTGCAAAGAGAACGGTTTCCAGCTGGGTGGTCTCCAGCACGTTCCTACCCAGGTAGGACATTGTCTTTCTCTTTGCTGAATTTCATAAGGTTCCTGTCAGGCCATTTCTCTGGCCTGTTGAGGGCCCTCTGGATGGCAGCATGACCCTCTGGTCTATCAGATACTCCTGCCAGTTTTATGTCATCACAAGTGATTCATATGAAGTTTCAAAGCAAAAGTTTACAAGTACTTTGGCTATGGAGGGCAGTCCAGTACCTGATGGGACTAAGCTAAGACTTCTGAGCCACAGAAGCCCTGTAAAAACTGTTCACACAACTTTTTTAACCAGAGAAAGACAGAGAAAAGACAGACAATTCCATGTTATATCCCAGGTACATGCCTGATAATTGTTGGCAGTGGTAAAAAGAAAATGAATGACTATTGCCTTGAAACATCTATTAATGTTAATAAACCCAAAAAAATGTCCTATACTTTTTCATGAGACTTTAGACTCTGAATTAATAAAATACAGCAGATGCAGAAAAGGAAGTAATAATAGAATTGAATTTCTAAAAATCACATATAACTAAATAAATAAATATTTATCTAATTTTATTTATGCCAATGGTATGAGGAAAAAATAAAACTCAAGTGAAAACGCAAACAAACAATCAAACAAGAACTCCCTTTTTTTAAATATGAGTTAAAATAGGTATTTTCCTTGTAATTTGTTTACATTAAAAAATTAGAAGCTAAATTTGAAAAGCATTTTTTTTGGGGGGAAAAAAATAAATTGATCTTGACACTCCCTTTTGGAAGATTTTGTTCTGCCTGGTGAATAAATTCCGAGCAGAATTCCTAGCTAATGTTTTCGTGTAATCAATGTTTTATGCAGTGGTTAATTATGTATTGTAAAATATGTGTGTGTTCACAGTGCAGCAAAGTTTGAGCTTTGTCTGGAATTTATATACAACTATGAGTAAAATAAAAGGAAAACAAAAGGCCACAAATCAGCAAAGCATTACTATTTTAAGAAAAAAACCAAAGTTTTTAAGACCAATTGGATCTTTATTTCAGTATATGCATTATAAATAAGACAAGCACACTGAGAATATTTAGTAGGCTAAAAAACAAATACTGATGCAGGTATTTTTTATAAATGCTAAATAAATTTAGGAAAAAAAAGAAAAAAAGAAAACTCATGGGCTTCTGACACTGGCTTCAGTGAATAAGGACTTCACCTTTTCTAAGCTTTGAAAAAAACCAGAGCACTATCAAATGGATCAGGTAAATTAATATGTATAACTAATAGTCCAAAATCTCAGTAATAAGTAATTTTCTAAATTAGTTAGCTTTTTAAGCTATTAAACGTATAGATTGCTTAGCATTAATTGACAGCTCAGAAAGATAATTCCAGTTGGCTTTATCTATGTTTTTCTGTGAAATAACATGATACTGAAGGTCATGCAATACTTCCATTGGAAGTATTGCTGCAGCACTTGGCAAGGTTTCCTTGCCTTGCAAAGACAACTAATTCAAAGACTGTTAAATATTGTATGAGTATTTTTGTGTTTGAGATGAATAAGATATTGAACCCAAACAAAAGTATGGTTGTTAATTACAAAGCATCTCATTCTTGAATGTTTTCATTTCATTTCTGTAGCTTAGAGAATGTCTTAAAAGGATAACAGAAAAAATGATTAATCTATTTAAAATCAAGCAGTGAAGCAAGCAGTAGGAGTTATGCTTTGACTAGTTACACTGTAAAAGACACAGCAATCAGACTGATACACTAATTAGTTATGAGTGGCTCAGATGAATGAAAATATTTTTCCTACATGTGTATATTATCTTTACACATATATTTATGTATAGATTTAAATATATATATATATATATATATATATTTGAGGACAAGTAAGTGCAAAATAGTCACTGCCTTCTCTTTACATGGATACTGGTTTATCCTATTTTTGTTTGAGTTTTTTTGTTTAGGATTCTTTGGGTTCTTTTTTCTAATATGTTTTACAGAAAAATAACTCTTCTGCTACTAGTTGTGATTCTCAAAGACTTGCTAGGATGTCAGAGGAATAGACATCAAGTCATAGGTTGTAAAAAGTAAGAAAAATTTTGAGTAGACAAGATGTAATCATAAAAGGATTGCCTCCATTAGTCAGGAAAAATACCTTAGAATCTAGTCCTAAAAGGAAGAAGAGTGTGAAATGTTGCCAAAGTAACTCAAGAATCAAAAGAGTATTAAATAATAAGACAAAAAGAGAAACCAGTCATGAGTACAACTATGTGGTAGATTCAAAGATATTTCCAGATTTTTTAGCATCTCTGCCCACTGAGCTTATGCAGAAACTTGCCTCTGACTTTGTCAGATGTCACAGCTGGAAGAATAATCTTCCACTTTTTGACTTTAAGGTCCTTCAAGTGCCATCTGAAAGAGTGCTGGGAGGCAGTGGAATAAACTGAATAGTGTTCCTACAATTGCCTACAATACAAGGGTCCAGAGATTTGTAAAAGTAGAATGTCTATTAGAAAAATGTTTCTGACATACAAAAAGCAGGTATTACCTATATACTAATATATTAACTGGAAACACAGGCTTTTCTTGAATTAGTACTCAATTCCACTAGCAATTACATAAAGTTTACATATTTCCAGATGATCTGCCATGACCTCCAATGTTTCTGAACCAGAACCCTACAAAAGTTTGAAATTATAAACTGGCTTATAATATACAGCATATGAGTCCACAATGGACCACAAACTTCATGCCTTCTACTTTGAAGGGCAAGCATAGGAGAAATGTTGTACCATCTGGAGGATTTCCCATAACTTCTGAATGTCAATTTTGTCTTATTAATTCTCTATGCATATTTGTTACAACACTCTTACTATAATCTTGATTGCTTTTATCTTTAGAGGAATGGCACCTCAAGTGGTTCAATGGATTTACCAAGTCTGTATTCAATTCCCCCACTCCTTTTCTGCTTCTTCCCCACGGCTTTATATGCTGAGTATGATCTCATATAGCTTAGGATGTCCCTCTGGTCAGTTGGGGTCAGCTGTCTTGGCTGTGTCTCCTTCCAACTTCTTGTGTACCCCTAGCCTACTTGCTTTTGGGGTGGTGTGAGAAGTAGAAAAGGCCTTCACTCTGTGTAAGGCACTGCTCAGCAATAAAGAAAACATCTCTATATTATCAACACTGTTTTCAGCACAAATCCATAATATAGCCTCACACCAATTGCTATGAAGAACATCCCAGCAAAAATCAGCACACGCTGCCTCTGTAAATAGTGCCATATGGAATGTTCTTTTCAAGAACAGATGTGAACTAAAAGCTTAGGAACCTTAAGCCTTAAAGCCAGCTGAAGATTTAATTAAGCACAAACAGAAATGTTTGAATAAAAAAATCCTTTATTTTGGAATGTGTTGGGTTGGTGGGGAATGGTTTTGGTAGCAGAGGAGGAGCCCCAAGGGTGGCTCATGTAAGAACCTGCTGAAAGCTCCCCCAGCTCCAAAAATCCAGCCACACCTCTGGCTAAACACGAGACCATCAACAGCAATAGGTGCGCCTCTGTAATTAATATATTCAAGAAGTGGTTAAAAAAACTGCTATAAAACCTCAGGGCAGAGAAGCAGAAAACAATATGTGGTGAACTTACTCCAAACCTTGCTCCTTGTGCCTCTGGGTGGAAGGATGTAGAGAAATTGGGAACAAAGGAATTTTGGCCCAGGAACAAGGGAGGGGTGGGGTCAGGTATTTTAGCTCTGGGATTTTTTTTTGTTTTCTCTTTTTCCTGCTTGCATCTGGTTAGTGATAAATTATTTTTTTTTTTCCCCAAGTTGAGTCTGTGTTGCCCATGACCATAGTTGGTGAGTGAACTTTCCTTGTCATAGAATCATAAAATCACATAATGGTTAAGGTTGGAAGGAACCTTAAAGATCATCAGGTTCCAAACCCCCTACTATGAGCAGGGACAACCCACACTAGACCAGGCTGCACAAAGCCTCATCCAACCTGACCTTAAACACCTCCAGGGAGGGGGTTTCCACAACCTCCCTGGGCAACCTATTTCAGCACCTTACTACCCTCATGGTGAAGAATTTCTTCCTGATGTCTAACCTAAATCTACATTTTTTCAGTTTAAAACCATTATCCCTTGTTCTATCACTACCCTCTCTGGTGAAAAGCCCCTCCCCGGCTTTCCTATAGGCGTCTTTCAGATACTGGAAGGCCACTGTAAGGTCTCCCTGAAGCCTTCTCTTCTACAGGCTGAATAGCCCCAACTACTTCAGCCTGTCCTTGTCTTGAACCATGAGCTTCTAGCTGGGTTTTCTCCTCCTCATCCCACAGTGGGGGAAGAGGTGAGTGAGTTGCCATGTGGTTCTTTGTTTTTGGCTACACCTAAACCTAGGACATGGAGGCACTAACTGACTTTGTGTTTTGAATTTCTTTTATATACAGAGAAATATATTGTATACATATGTATACATACACATGTAAATGGGCAGATTAAAAACACTGTTAAGGAAAACAGGGGAGGGGGAGAGGAGAGATGGAACGAGGTCACCCCTCCAAACTAGACAGACTCCTTAGTGGCTCCTTAAAGGATGTGCCTTCCAGCCCTTTCACCACCTTTGTTGCCTTCCATTTTCCATGGGAAAATTCTGAAGAATGATAACTTGTTTTTAAATGTAACAAACTTTCTGGTGTTTTTTGGGGGTTTCTGCTTTTTTTTTTTTCTTTCTTCTTTTTTTCTTTTTTTCTTTTATTTTTCTAATTGGAAAATTAATAACCTTTATGAAGGATTTGTCCAGAGCTTAAATATTTCAGAAGTTTGCCAGACATATCTTTAAAAAGGTGTGACAAAAGCATTCTGAGAAATATCTCCCAGGTGGCCCAGATTGTTTTTCTTTTCATGCCACCAACCGACCTATCCTTCTTTTGTTACTGGAAAGATCTGTTCTTTCTGGTTCAACTACCAAAAGTTTGAGCTGAGCTAGCAAGGCAAGACACAACACCCAACACCTAAGCAACATTCTCTGGTAAACATGCTCTGTGACTTCTCCTCAGGACTAACTGTAAGTGAAGATAAGGTTTGTGAACATCTGAGAAACCTGAAGATATATAAGTCCATGGGACCTGATGAGATACATCCCAGAGTCCTGAAGAAATTGGTGGATGTAGTTGCCAAACCACTGTCCATGACATTTGAAAAGTCAGGGCAGTCAGGTGAAGTCCCTGGTGACTGGAAGAAAGGACATGTTATGCCCATATTTTAAAAGGGTAGAAAGAAGGACCCTGGGAATTACTGTCCTATCAGTCTCACCTCTGTGCCTGGGAAGATCACTGAACAGATCCTCATAGAAGACATGCTAAGGCACATGAAGGACAAGGAGGTGATCCAGGACAGCCAGTGTGGTTTTACTGGGGAAAATCCTTCCTGACCAACCTAGTGGCTTTCTACAACGAAGTGACTCCATCAGTCGACCATGGAAAAGCAGTGGATGTCATCTATCTGGACTTCTGCAAGGCCTTTTACACAATCCACCACAACATCTTTCTCACTAAATTGGAGAGATATGGGCTTGATGGGTGGACTGTTCAATGGTTAAGGAACTGGCTGGATGGTCACCTCCAGAGGGCAGTGGTCAACAGCTCTAAGTCCAGATGGAAAACAGTGACAAGTGGTGTCCCTCAGGGTCAGTGCTGGGCCCAGTGTTGTTTAATATCTTCATTAACAAAATTGACAGTGGCACTGAGAGCACCCTCAGCAAGTTTGCTGATGACACAAAGCTGGGTGGTACAGTCAATATGTCAGAGGGATGGGATGCCATCCAGAGGAACCTGGACAAGCTAGAGAAGTGGGCCCAGGTGAACCTCATGAGGTTCAACAAGGCCAAGTGCAGGGTCCTGCTCCTGGGCTGAGGTAACCCAAGATATGAATACAGGCTGGGGCAGGTCACACTTAAGAGCAGTCCTGTGGAAAAGGACCTGGGGGTACTAGTGGATCAAAAGCTGGATATGAGGCACCAATGTGCAGTTGCAGCCCAGAAGGCCAACTCCATCCTGGGCTGTATCAAAAGAAGTGTGGCCAGCAGATTGAGAGAGGTGATTCTGCCCCTCTACTCTGCCCTGGTGAGACCTCACCTAGAATACTGTGTCCAGCTCTGGTGCCCCCAGCATAAGAAAGATGTGGACCTGTTTGAATGTGTCCAGAGAAGAGCCATGAAAATTATCCAAGGGCTGGAGCACCTCTCTTGTGAAGTCAGGATGAGAGAGTTGGGGTTGTTCAGTCTGAAAAAGATAAGGCTCCAGGGGGACCTCATAGTGGTCTTCCAGTAGCTGAAGGGGCCTACAGGTAAGCTGGGGAAGGTTTTTTTACAGGGGCTTGCAGTGAGAGGATGAGGGGTAATGATTTTAAGCTGAAAGAAGAGAGGTTTAGGTTAGAGATCAGGCATAAATCCTTCATTGTAAGGGTGGTGAGACACTGGAACAGACTGCCCAGAGATGTTGTGGGGGCTCCATCCCTGGAGGTGTTCAAGGGCAGGTTGGACGGGGCTCTGAGCAGCCTGTTCTAGTGGAAGGTGTTCCTGCCCATGCATAGGAAGGAGTTGGAACTCAATGATCTTTAAGGTCCCTTCCAACTCAAAAACATTCTGTGATTCTGTGATTCTGTGACTCTTAAGTGTTATTTCTTCATTACATGAAATAGGGAGTATATAGTAATAATGTTTCCACTGATTATTGACATAGCTCAGACGTGCAACTGCTATATCAGAAGAGTTTATTAGGTTCATTATGATCTTAGCTTGTATGGAAGAATGCAGTTTCTGAATAAATGCAATGTAAATAATGAATATCCATTAGCTACATTAACAGTATTTCTGATACTTATTTTTCTAATGTTCAGCCATTATACATACTCCTACACTCAAAATGAAAGCTAGGAACTTTCTTCCTCTCAAAAAAGTAAACACTTAAAATGAAACTGTTATTTCCTTACTTACACCAATTCACTGCAAGAGGAGGAAGCTTCTATCATGGGAGCCATATTACTGTTCCATATTTAAATCCTACAAAATGTTCATAGAATCATAGAATGGATTGGATTGGAAGGAGCCTTAAAGATCATCGAGTTCCAAAAATCCTGCCATGTCCAAGGGCACCTCCCACCAGATCAGGTTGTTCAATGTTCCATCCAATCTTTCCATAAACCTTTCTGGGGAAGGAGCATCTACAACCTCCCTGGACAATCTGTTGCAGTGTCTCACCATTATCATAGTGAATGTCTAACCTGATGGCTAACCTAAATCTACTGTTTTATACTTTAAAGCCATTACACTTCATTCTGCCATGACATGACCACCTAAAATATCCCTCCCCAGCTTTCTTGTGGGCCCCTTCAGGTACTGCAAGGCCACTGCAAGACCTCTGCAGAGCTTTCTCCTCTCCAGGCTGAACAACCCCAACTCTCACAGCAAATTTCATAGGAGATCTGTTCCAGCCCTCTCATCATCTTCATGGCCCTCCCCTGGACTCACTCAAACAGCTCCATGTCCTCCTTATCTTGGGTGCTCCAGAACAGGACACAGTACTCTACAAGGAGTCTCATGAGAGCAGAGCAGAGGGGAAGAATCACCTTCCTTGACCTGCTGGCCATGCTTCTTTTCATGCAGACCAGGAGACTGTTGGCTTTCGGGCTGCAAGTGCACCTTGCCAACTCATGTTGAGCTTCTCATCAACCAACACTCCCACAATCTCAATCACTTTTCTGCCTAACCTGTATTTGTGCTTGGGATTGTCCCAACCCAGGTGCAGGACCTTGCACTTGGCCTTGTTGAACTTCATGAGGTTGGCATGGACCCACCTTTCAAGCCTGACTATGTCCCTCTGGATGGCCTCCCTTCCCTCCAGCGTGTTCATCACACCACAGAGCTTGGTGTTGTCAGCAAACTTGCTGAGGGTGCACTCAATTCCACCTCTGTACTGGACTCTTGAGGTACTTCACACATCACTGATCTTCATGTGGACATCAAGCTGTTGACCACAGCCCTTTGAATGCAACCATCCTTATATATTTAGTGCTCCATCCACTGAATCCTTATCTTTCCAGTCTAAAGACCAGGACATCATGCAAGACAGTGTTGAATGCTTTGCACAAGTCCAGGTAGATGACATCAGTTGTTCTTGCCTTTTCCATCAATGCTGTGACCCCATCATAAAAGGCCACTAAATTTGGCAGGCAAAATTGCCCTTGGTGAAGCCATGCTTGTTGCTACCAGCCACCTCCATATTTTCTGCAGGGCCCATATTCTCTCTAGTTTTCCTTTTATCAGTGACATACCTGTAGAAGATTCTCTTGTTACCCTTAATGTCCCTGGCCAGATTTTTCCTAACATGACCCCTGGCTGATCAAACTACTTCTTTGTACTCTACAGGATACCTGTCCTCGTTTCCACTCTCTGAAGATTTTCTTTTTACATCTAATGTATCCAGGAGTTCCTTGTTCATCTATGCAGGCCTCCTGGCATTCTTTCCTGCCTTCCTTTTCATTGGGATGCATTGCTCCTGAGCTTGGAGGATGTGGTCCTTGAATACTGACCAGCTTTCTTTGGTTCTTCTCCCCATAAGCTGATCCATAAGCTCTATTGTTAATCTATATTGTTTTTCGAAGTTAATTTTATTAAGATATTTTAAGAGACATAGAGACTTGAAATAAGCTAAGATGAAACAAAGAAAATAATATCTGTATTCTGCATTTAGTTTTACATACATTCAGGAAGAGAAAGTACTGTTCAAGTTGGTGTTTCTCCTCTAAGTAAGAATTACATAAATAATAAGAAAGTACCTGAAGTAAATTTCAAGAGATTATAGTCTAATGAGTCTTGTGAAGGAAGGCATAATTTACAGTGATAAAGAATCTACTTATTTTATGTGTGTTTTTTGTTAAATCTCACTTTCAATTTTTATTTCTGTCAGGTTGGATGGACATTGCATATTTTTAATCAGTTAGATTGTGGAAAAGGTCAGGTTTTATGGGCCTCTCAGAGTACAAATGAAACTTCCAATATAGAAAACTTTGTATTTTCAATCAATTTCAGGCTATACAACATAATTTTGCACAAAACGTAGGACTGTAAATTTGTCATTTAAAGGTAGCCAAACCATAGTGAGAATCTCCACAACCACTGTCACTAAATGCCACATGGCTCCACCATGCAGCTTTTTTCATACCATTCTCCTCAAATCAAATCTAAATTAAATTTTCTGTCCAGACAGTTACTCAATATTTCGTTGCAAACTGTGTCTGTGCAGTAACAGTAAAAGTAAAATTGGTTCTAAAATTAAATCTTTTTTTTCAGACTATTTTTAAGGGTTGGCTCTGCTGCTGGTATTTCAGTAAGAACACTAGAAAAACTGCTGTGGGTCAGACTAGAGGTCCATTTAGCCCAGTACATCATCTCCGAAAGTGGCCAAAAGTAAAAGTCTTGAAGAAAAGGGCAACATGGGACAGATATATAGTTGAAGTAGTTTTACTCCTTTTAAAAAAAATAAAATTTGTGTCAGTTTAAATAATTCACTGAAAAGAATCTCAGCTTGAAAGGAAGAAGCCAGAAAGAAGAAAAAGTACCACAAACTTCTCTTCATGCCAGCGTACTTCTGAAGGACTTGTGAACTACCTATTTCAATCTCTCACTAAGAAAAAGTAAGGATGAAGAGATTCAAGTGGTCTGTTGGCTACTTCCAGCCGTCAGCATTCAAGCCAAGAAAGCAGGAGAAAGGACAGCTGCAAATAAGACTTCTATAACAGCCAGCAAAGAGGGAAAATTAGAATCCATCTGGCCTAGTCACTTTTCTCCCACATTAGCAGATTTTCAATTTAAAAATTGCTGCAAAAAAAAGTGTGGACTGCAGAACAGACAAACAAGTTGCTCATACATAATGTCCAGTCACCCTTCAGTAATTAATTTCATTAGAAGGCACCATAAAGAAAGGGTAGGAATCCAGGCCTTGGCTGTTTGAATAGCACTTACATTTAAACTCCATTTCCTTAATAAATATGACTACATGATATGCTTGAGAGCTAAACAATGTGTTTCATATTTTCAGTCATTATTACAAATTACAGCCTTTGTTGTGTCTGTGCTGCTACAGTGATATCAAAGATATAAGCTGGCCTTATGCATTCAGTGATAATTCTCAGTTAATTGCATTCTAGGAGTAGAGATCATTGCCTTAGTCTGAAATAAGAGTCCAACAGCCCTTGAACATTCACCAGAGTAGGTACCAAAAGAAGGAAAAAGGTGTTGTTTTTTTTCTGTAGGTTCTCAACTGAATAACAGAGAATGACAATTACAACAATGTTAACAGCTGGTACTTTGTGTGCACACCTTTGTTACATTCTAATTACAGTCTCAGGACTGAGCAATGACTGCATGATAATGAATCTGGAGATCAGAAAACAATGTTTTCACATGACAATGTGTTTTTAGGATACGTTTCATTTCAAGGGCATCCCTAATGTGGTAAATACATCTTTATACTTACTAAGGAGCAAAATTAGATTAAAAAAAGGTCCATTTATAGACAAAGGATGATCATTAAAGGAGAGTGCTGAACAAGTATAGGAATAAAGTTGTCAATAAGAGCATGAAATAATCTATTTAATGCAAAACTGAGACTTGTAAATTGGGTAGGTTAAAAAAAAAGAATTTAAAAATCCTGCTAATTTTGTCCATCAGTTCTGCAACACTGGAAAGAGCCTTTTTACTGCTGGACAGCTTGTTTGTACAATGTCTGTCCCATTTTACTGATTTCTAGCCAACAGGACATGTTTTACAGTAAAGGAAAATTTCTAATAGGTTTTAGCTATGAAGACAAGTCCCTTACATTACTCTAGTTGTTTAAGGATGTAGAGTAAAAGATTTTCAATAAAGACATGTATTAAATAAAAAGTTAATTCAAGTCTGCAAACATAAATCCCAGCAATGTTTTTTGGATATGACCATTCAGTATCAAACTTTATCAAAACCCTTCTTTATTTTCTTTAGAACAGAATTCCTGGATGCACACACAGTGTCAGAAGCCATATATCTTTAGTTACTTGGTATTAAGACAGAATTAGAAATAAGGTTAATTTCCTGTATAAAGTTAATATCCCCACAGACACTTTAACACAGCTGGTGTATCTGTGATTCAATCAAAAGATATAATGATTGAAAGATAATAGTGTAAAATTAGTCTGCCTTGCCACAAACTGATGGAAATTTAAAATTCAGTTTAATGCACATACATCTCTTTCTCTGCATTGCAGCACTTTAAAAAACTAAGGAAACAATGATACAGTGATACAGCTGTTTTTAACAGAGACCTTGAAACAGCAAAACAGGAGCTGGAAGGCAGGGATGGGAACCAGAATGTAGTCCCCAGACTCCAAGAGGAGATGGGTACTGACCTTCTCCACCACTTAGACACAGGTTTATGGGGCCAGATGGGATACACCCAAGTGTACTGAGGGAGCTTGTAGAAGTGCTCACTGAGCCACTTTCCATCATCTATCAGCAGTCTTGGCTAACTGAAGAAGTCTCAATTGTTGCCCATCTACAAGAAGGGCTGGAAGGAGAATCCAGGGAACAACAGGCCTGTCAGTCTAACCTCAGAGTTATGGAGCAGGACATATTGAATGCCATCATCAAGCACATGCTGAATAACAAAGCAATCTGGCCCAGTCAGGATTGGTTTATGCAGGGCAAGTCCTGCTTGACTAACCTAATCTCCTTCTACAGCAACGTGACCCACTTAGTGGATGAGGGGAAGGGTATGGATGTTGTCTACCTAGAGTCCAGAAAAGCTTTTCACACTGTTTCCTACAGTATTCTCTTGGAGGAACTGGCTGTTCATGGCTTGGATGGATGTATGGTTTCCTGGGTAAAAAAACTGGCTGGATGGCCATGCCCAAAGAGTTGTGGTGAATGGAGTGAAATACAGATGGCAGCTGGTCACAAATGGTGCTCCCCATGGCTCAGTATTGGGGACAGTTCTGCTTAACAGCTTTAGTACTGATCAAGGGCTTTGAGGGCACACTCAGTAAGCTGGGAAGCAGTGTTGATCTGCTTGAGGGTAGGAAGGCTCTGCAGAGGAACCTGGATGAGCTTGAGAGATGGGCTGAGGTAAATATATGAGGTTCAACAAGGCCAAATGCAAGGCTCTGCACTTGGGTCACAACAACCCCATGCAACACTACAGCATTGGGGAACAATAGCTGCAAAACTGCCTAGCAGAAAAGGGCCTGAGGGTTTTGATTGACAGCTGGCTGAGTATGAACCAGTAGTGTGCCCAGGTGGCCATGAAGGCCAATGGCATCCTGGCTTGTATCAGAACTATTGCAGCCAGCAGGACTATGGAAGTGGTTGTCCCCCCATTCTGGTGAGGCTGTACCTTGAGTACTGTGTTCAGTTTTGGGCTACTCACTACAAGAAAGGTGCTGCAGCATGTCCGAAGAAGGGCAATGAAGATGGTGAAGGGTCTAGAGTCCTATGAGGAGTGTCTGAGGGAACTGGGATTGTTTAGCCTGGAGAAAAGGAGGCTGAAGGAGATCTTATTGCCCTTTACAACTACCTGAAATGAGGCTTTAGCAAGATGGGTGGTGGTCTCTTCTCCCAAATAACAAGCAACACAAGAGGAGATGTGCTCAAGTTGTGCCAGGGGTAGTCTAGATTGTATATTAGAAGAAACTTCTTCACTGAAAGGGTAATTAAACACTGGAATAAGCTGCCCAGGGAAGTGGTTGTATCACCTTACCTAGAGATATTTAAAAGATGTGGTGCTTAGGAATATGGTTTATTGGTGGACTTGGCAGTGCTAGGTTAAGAGCTGGACTCAATTGTCTTAAAGTAGTTTTACAGTCTAAAAGATTCTATGATTCTGTTAGTTCAAATTAGATTCTTTAATGCCCCAGAATAAACTAATATAATCCAAAGTACTTTTCCCTCTACAGTCTTTGGACTACAGAATCATATCTAACTTTGTATGTTACTGAATAGTGAAATAAATTTATTAGGTACTATATGTATAATGCAACCATGTCATTTAAGTATACTTACTTTTACTTTTCTTTCTTGTTACTTAATTCAGAGAGACTAAGAAAGCTCTTAACTGAAAAATTGTTGCAACATACTTGGCTTTTTTGTAGCAAATTTGGGAAAATTTATTTTTTTAATCTTCATGGCAGGCTGATAAACTACCATAATGCAAAGTTCATGGAGTAAAACAGTTTGAAAATATTATCAAAGAATATTGAAGCATTTTATTAACTTGCATTTGTTCAACAGTGCCATAGCTAGTATGGTTTTTAAGACTATATTGTTACCCTGTTAAATTAAAGCAATTTCAGTGTTTTATGTAACATGAGCAAATTCAAAATAAGCAGCAGAACTTGTTCAGGTTTCCTAATATTGCTCTCTAATGGACCTTCAAGCTCTTTTGTTCAGGATGACTTATAAACTCCCCAGCTGTCTTCTGCTAAAAGAATATCAACTGTATTATTATGGGTTATTTCTACCCACTTTCTCTCACCCCTGAAAACATAACAATCATAGGATTATAATGTTTGGAAGGGACCTTCCTTCAAAGCAGCACCACCAATAATGTATTAAATCAGTCACGGTTTTGCCTTTTAAAACCACTAAAACCTCCAGTGATGGACAGGTTAGAATTCATCATGTCTCCCAGGCCTCTTCACCAGGGTGATGCACAGCCCATGCGAATGCACAGGGCTGTTTGTTTCACCTCAAGGAAAAAAACTTTACACTTCTAATTATTGAACTTCAGGAAGTTTCTGTCAACTAAATTCTCAGGTTCCTCAGGGGTTGAAAGCTCTACCATTCAATATGCCAACAGTTTGTCCCCATGCATTTAGTGTCATCAATACTAAATGCAATAAATAATGCAATGCTTTTAATATTTTAAGTCAACACTACTTATTCAATGAGAATTAACACAGAAAACAAAACTTTTATAGATTACTAAGTAAAAATATAGATTTAAGTCTCAGGAATCCAATTGTATTAAAAAACCCCACTAAATTAAAGCAACTGAGAATGTATTCTGTAATATTTCAATATTTTGTTTTGCATAAATAAGATTAATTTTTATTGCTATTAAAATGTTAATTTAGTCTTCAATTAACTAGTCTTCAATGCTATATGAACCTGAAGTAGATGTTGCCATTTGCAGGAACCTACACCATTATTTGCATTATTTCTAATATTAATTTCAGTGATTATTTTTTTGAGAGGGGGTAAAAAAACCAAAGGTGAGTACCTAAATATATTATTCACCTGGTAACACTGATTTCTTGCTTTCATAATACGTACTATATAGATATTTCTTTTCCTCTGTGAGCAATTCATTCTGTTCTACTAAAAAAAAAAAAAAAAAAAAAAGTGTGAAGAAATACACACATATTTTCACTTCTGAAGAAATTAAGATTTTTCTCAAATTTTATTTTTAAGTGCTTTACAGTTTAATAGTGAATACAATTAATACTTACAAGAGCATTTTTGTTGATATACTGATTTCTTCAGGCATTTAAAAATATTTTTAAAAGGAGAAAAGTGCATGAGTTTGCAGGTTTTGCTAAAATGTGCTCCTAAACCCAGAGGCCAGGGATATTACATACAGCCTAGATCTGTGATACAGGACTCAAGTGTTTAACTAACATACTGTTTCATCTTACAGAATATTCGCTTATTGACAAAACTCTTCATGGTGCCTTTAACTGTTTCAAATTTTACAGAAAAGGGAAAAATAGCCAGGCTGTTTTCCTTTATTTCATTTCACAGTTTAGTAAGTTTCAGTAAGACATATCTCCAAGTAATATAAACATATAAAGTTGAAAAATCTAGTGCAGATTAAAGTCCATTCTATTGACAAATAATGAAATTCTTTTCAAAGCTAGCACAAAGCTTGATATGTCCCCCCCTCCTCTCAGCTTCTATTTTTCCCATATTGGTCTGTCGTTTCTTTCTCTTAAGATTCTAGGGAACTTTCTGGGCTTTGACTTTAATATTAGTAATCTTATTAATCTTTTAAACTTTCACAAGCCTTAAGAGCAAGAACAGCATATGGCTGTGCAACAGAGCACCTCTGGAGATTTCATATTCCTAGAGCAGCACATAAAGTCTTATGTTGACTTCAATCTTATTCATTGCTTGTCTGTCCATATTTTAACCCTGCAAGTTTCAAGGTATCAGACTAATTCATTGTTTTATTTGTTACCATCTGCACCTTAAGGATGGTATTCTTAGAAAATTAAAACATCCTTTCACAAGGGCAGTGCATAGGTGCTATCACAGTAGCAGACATATTTCTGCAATGAACAGCAAGATCTGCGACTACTTCTTTGACAAAGGCAGTGACAACTTTTCCAGGCCAATAAGCTGCAATTGGTGGAAAATACTGAGTATTCAATCAGGATTATGGTTCTTTATACCTAGGACAAACAAACAGTTACAGTCAGAGATATTTTAGAGTCTAATGACCCACTCTTGCAATTTATTAAACAAGGGAGGACCTTTGTTTATATTAGGTGATTAAAGAATGACACCACTGAATGCAGAATCCCATTTAAAAATTATATCAAGAACATTAAGGATGCATAGTTTAGCATGCATGTCATTAAAAGCTAGTGCTTTATCAATTTTTAATAATAAATGGAAACTGTATGGATGTATATCGCATAAAAGAGTCATTAAAAGAACATTAAGGTTGCAAAATCAACCATTCAAAAGTTAGGGAATGACAGACCTAATTAGCCCTCTTTTGCACAGGCATTATGATAGCTTTTCTCAACAACACATAAGAAGTCTGTATCAGAGCCAGGAATTACTACAAAAATCTAGGGGGTTTTTTGTTTCAGTTTAAAAGTTGAGCTATAAATGTCTATCTTTCCTTTTCTACAGTCTTCTTATTTGTATCCCCTTCTTCACAGTGTGTATGGTCCTGCAGAAAAAGCAGTTATGATCAAATACAGATAAAGACTTTCTTTCCTAGAAGAACGCTACTATAGTAGCTGGTAAAAGGATAAGCTAGAAAGAATGATTTAGAAGGATAATATAGAATAAGGCATAGCTATAGCTTTGGGTCAGCTTTTGCCTTCATGAGAATTATGTCCTTGTCCCAAATCTTATTTGACCTGTGGAAACCTTTGTGACTGACCAGTATTTCTGTAATCCTGAAGCAACAGGATAAATATTTCTCAAAAGCACATTGACAGACCACATCCATTATTGAGAGAGGCTATTAGTTCTCAATAACTAAAACAAAGACGAGACATTTTTAATTTAGGCCTGTTAAATATTAGGGATTTTTCTTCAAAAAGGTTGGTGCTTTCCTTAGTCTGTTATGAATTTTCAATCTGCATCGCAAAGGATGATGTCAAGCACAGATGAGAGTCATTACATTAGGAGGGAGTCAGGGATGTTCATTCATTGACAAAAGAGCTAATATTACTTTGAATCATATTAGCAATTATGATTATTTATACGAGTCCTTTATACAAGTCTTTCTTTCTTTCTCTTTAACCTCAAACTAAGGACAATCACAAAGGGTGTACACAGTTACCACGCACTTACTTATTCTTGTGTAAGTACTATTGTTTATTAGAAAAATCAAGTCATGTTCTCATAGGATTAAGCTCATGCTTGATTTTATAATCAAGATTTTGTATTTCTTGATCATACTAAATGTTCTTGTCCCATCTATGGGGGAAGGATCATCAGGAAACTACACACCTCTGCTGTGTGTGGATTTCTTAAGGATCTAGGAATTAAAATAATTGTAGGGTACTTTTTTGCTTTGCCTTTATGCTAAGCACATTGGCATCCACCTTGTCAATTACCACCACTTTAAACACCTAGAGGCATAATAAGTCCAGTATTGCTCAAACAATATGAAACAGCCAACAAAAGATGTAACTCCAAATCCATATACTAAAAAGTTTCAAGTAAAATAAAATTATTTTAAGGTATCAAAAATTAGTGTATTAAAGACTCCTCTGGGAGAATTTTCTGTTATATTCACTGCATTGTGTAAAGGAATTAACATAAGATGGAAAACATTGCCTAAGTAGAGATTAAATTAAAATACCAGAATGCTTAATGGATATTTTTATTGCTTTATTTCTTTTGTCGGCATACATTATTATAAAATCACCCATGTATTTTTTCATTTGCTTTGTGTTTCACCTTCTACATCACAAACTTCATCAAAGAGCAAAAGAACAAGTAAAACAACAAAAAACTTGTACTTAATTTCATAAATAACTATAACTGGATACCTAAATAAAGTCACAATTCATCTCATTCATAGTCATTTCAACCTTTAGCAGATGTATACTTTGAACAAATTTATTTGCCTTATGAATAAAAATTAGCAGTCTTCTGTTCAACTCGTCTGGAGAGAACATTATTCTACAGTAAATGGACATGTAATTCAACAGTGGGGATATTTAAAATAAAATTGACCAGCTTCAGTTGCTGCATTTTCAAATCACCACATGGGAGAGATTCACACAAATGCTGTTAATAAAAAGCTTTATGAAAGCGTACCTTTATCTCTTTTTTTTAAACTAAAGATCACTTCTAACTTCTGTGAGTGAGGAAATGTAAAAGACAGAAAGAAAATTAAGTAAAACCTACTAATCAGAGCTTTTAAAGTTAAAAATACCGAATTATGTCCAGTTAGGTTATGAATTTGTAAACTTGCTAGCTAAGGGCTAAATATTAGGACTTGGAGGGAGGCACTCACAAGTCAGAAGACTGACAATGATTTGGCTACATTTCTTAGCTAGTTATAATAATGGCTTTATAGGCAAATGAGTAAAGGAAGAATAATTAACCAACAGGATTTTAAATTTTAGATATTGTTAGACAGCATCTAACAGCAAGAGTAGCTGTTGCTAACAACATATCTCCCAGTTCTCCTTGTGATTTAAGCATTATCTCTATTTTACCTGGATGAAAAACAGACAGTGAAGTAAAACACAATAACACAAGAAGAAAATGAAAGCAAAATTATATGTACCTGAAGTAACAGAGCGTATCTTCCAAAAATCCTACATTTTTAAACATGAAGGACTTGTATCTTCATTTATATCCATTGGCTTCTCAGATCAATAGCAGGTGAAAAAAATCTTACATCAGTAACAGCCAGGAATGTCAAATGCTGAACTGACCAGAAAAAAAAGCAAACGTTTATGCCTTGAAGGCTGTATTGGACTTGTAAATAAGGTCTGGACATTATCATCCCTCTATATCAGTACTAGATTATAGTCAAGGACTGGGGCTTTATCATCAAAGACTAGTACATCTTGGTCCCAGGCATGTATACACTATTGATTTCTCTGTTACACTTTTTTTTCAAGAATAATTTATACTGCAAGCCCTGAAGAATAGAAACAGTGTGTGGTGAAGGACAACAACAACAACAAAAAAATCCCCCAAAAATCCAACCCACAAGCTTCATTTCAGCACAGTTAATTATAATTGTGAATATTATTAATATATAAATAAAATGTATTTTCTCCTCAAGATTTTTAAATAAGTAATAATAGTGGTAGTAATAATAGAGGTAGTAATAGTAATAATATAATGTATTATTGCTCTAAGATTCTTAGAGTCCTGATCATGGGAATAAATGAGAGAATCACACATGATCATTTACTATGCTCAGAGGGTCTGCAGTAAATTATTATTTTTAAATTATATTGTTGATGTGGACAATGAGAGCAACTGATATTAGTTTTTTAATTAATGTTCATATTACCTGCTGGCTATTATTTTGTCTGACTTTCTGGAGTTAAATCAAAAAGATCTCTAGCACAATTAAATTGTGATTAACAATAACACTATCTAGGAAAATCTACTTTGCCCATAGATGAACATTGAATTGGCTTGTTTGATAATCACCAAGCCCACAAAAGGGTTGGCTATTTTTAACAGTGAGGAGAGAGAGGAAGGGGGATCTGGGATCAAGGGGTGTGATTTTTAATAGCTGCTGCCTGACACATGACTACCATAGCATAGAAACCAATTTCTCCTAAGGACATGAGTGCAAAGCAGCTAAAATGCCAGGGCAGTTAGTTACTGTATCTGCATCATGTTAAAAGCTCTCTCAGATACTGTGAAGAATCAAGATCAAACAAACCCTCTGGGTTTGTTTGCCTTGTTTTTCTGTGCAAATGACCCCTAGTCAAGAGTCACAGAATCACAGAATTGGCAGAGTAGGAAGGGACCTCTAGAGATCACCTAGTCCAACTCCCCTGTTAAAGCAGGATTGCCTAGAGAGCATTACTCAGGACTGCATCCAGGTGGGTCTTGAATATCTCGAGGGAAGGGTAGTCCACAACCTCCCTGGGCAGCCTGTTCTAGTGCTGTGCATCTCAAGATTAAAATTTTCTAGTACCAAAGCCACCTTGCGTCTACAGAAATGATAGGTAGCTTCCACCCTGCATTGCAGTATGGAGTATACATATATCTTGTAATAGAGACTGAAGAAAAAGTATTTTGTCTCCTCCAGACCACAACTCAGTTTGCTTAAAAAAGCCAAATATTTTTGGCAGAGGTATATTTCTCATTTCCTTAAAATAGAGTGGACAGCAAAAAAGACTTAAACCAAACTAAGCTTTACTAAGCTCATAAACATAGACAGGGAGAGACCTAAAAACAGAAAAGACTTTCTAATCACTAAGAGGAAGAAGAGCTTTTTTTTATTATCTAAAAATCTGGTAGACTTAACCTGGAAAAAGATAGAACCGTGAAATCAAAGTTTAAAATAAAATCAGAGGAGAAGTTACTGATCTGTCTGTATTTTGTCTCATATGTTTGTTGCGTAGCTACTGAGAGGGAAGTTTTTGCCACCGTAATTGTCAGAGCTCTGAAAAACTCAAGGTGCCTGTGAATATGCCAGTAACATTCTGGAGGGTAAGAAATGGCTAGTTCATAGAATCATAATAATGGACTGTTGTGGGTTGGAAGGGACCTGGAGAGATCATCTAGTCTGACTCCCCTGCATGGGATTGATGGGTATTTTAGAAAAAGTCTCAGAAGAGTTCTGCAGGAAAGCCTTAAGCAACTGACCTTACTAAACCCATCCTTGAAGGGAGGCAGCCACTAGTATAGGGCAATCTATGGAGCCTGCTGTGATTTTGGAGCTGTAAATAGCCAGAGAAGATCAATGTCCTGGTCTGGGCAGGCACTGTAAGCATCTTTTCTGGCCTTTTCTTGTATTCCAAATCCTTTTGCCATCCATTCTTCCCTACTCCTACTCTTCTTCAACTTCCAGCAGCATCCTAAATTCAATATGCATTTTTTGCATCCCATCCTGTATTCTGAAGCAAAATGCATGGTCCTGCACTCCGAGACAGGATGATCATCAAGGCCTTGCAAAAGTAAAAAAAATTTTTTGGTATTCCTTTAAGAAATATAGGAAATAAATTTCTTCTTCTGCATTATAAAACCTTTGCCATTTCTAATTTGCAAATAAGCTGGCTGGAAAAAAACAGGTAGAATAGGAACAAGACTAATTTACACATTTTGGGTATATGCTTAATTTAAAATTTTTATTTATTTATTTAACTTAATTTAATATTTAATTAAATAAATAGGGAAATCGCAAATCTATAGCACAGTTGTAATGCCGAGGAGTTGTACTTTCCATCCTCTTTACTAGCATGTGTTTCTACTGAGTTATAAATGGAGTATATAACTTTTTTGTGTTTTTTGCTTGAGGTGTATACTTACAGCACCATTGCCCCAATTTGTGAATGTCCACAAGAACAAATTACTCCAAAGTAATATAATTATTTTTGCAGTCATAAATTGGATAGTACCTACTCAGGTATAATTCTCTGAATATTGAAAACATATACTTGGGTTTACAGAAAAAAAGTTAGTTGGGTATTTGGGATCTATAGGTTGGCTATTCAACCTTCCTAGACAATGTAGGGGCAAGGACAGACGTGACCTTATTGAGTATGAACACAAACAATACGAAATGACAAAGAATTTGGCAAGTCACAACAAGCAACAGTAAGCCTGATGTCATGCTGAACTTCATCTGAAAATCCCTAGGATGTGTTGAACAACACAGGTAAATTTTTTGGAAGATAACTGCCTAATTAAAAACTTACTCTGATACTTAAGGTCAGGTATTTGAATCTAGAAATTGGCACCACAGTGGCTAGCTTTTTGGCATCCAGCTGCTGAAACAGAAAATCAAAACCCACAAAGAAAGTAAAGAAAAAGTTGATGCAACGCTTTTGCAGTGAAAGAGGAAAGCTTCTACTTCATCTCCTCCCTTCCCACCAGAGCTTGTGAACAAGGAAGTTACATTCACTTCTATAAGGATACCTGAAACTGACTTAATGCTGGCTCTTGTGAGTTCTTATTGAACCTGACCCCAGGGTCTTCTAGTGACAAGTGTCAAAGTACAAGTGGTTAACCTCTCTTGAAATACAGCCCTGCACTGTGAGCCTCTTGTGCTGTCTGCTCATACTGCTGTGGTGATACACTCAGGTGAGCCACATTACCCCTCAGAGGAAAACAACAGGCACATATGCCTGTCAACAGGTCCTAAGGCTTTGGGGTTTTACTTTTATGGATCTGAGTCTGGAAAACTTAATGCAGTATTTTTGTGCTTACTTGTCTTAAAAGATTACATACAAATACGAACAAACAAGGTGTTTTGGAGTAGGCTATATTAAAAACTTGCAGCCTATCTCTACTTCACGTAACTGCTGTTTCTGTGCTGGAAAAGTGGTGGTTTTCCTCTTTTGGAGAGTTATTCAACAGTGAGAAGCTAGATGGGAAAGGGCAGAGAAGAGAGAAGAAGGACGAAAGGGAAGAGGCCATCAGGAAAAGTTCAACTCTGTGTCTGTAAGGAGAAAAAGAATTTTGAACACACAGAAATACATAAAAAAGAGCAGTGCTGAAAAAGTCTTAACAGTGAATATAGCAAGTCAGCTACAATATTTCAAACACTATACCAGAAAGAAGGAAACCAAAAATAATAACTTTTATATGATTTTAGGTGCAAACTGAGGTGCATCTATCATAGATCACATATCCATTAAGACCTACCTAAATGACAGAGTTGTTGCTTAGTTCCATAATGCTGAGCTCTGGGCACCTCCGAGTTTACAAAATGTGGAAAATTCAGAAAAGGAATACCCAAATTAAGATGCTGAACAATCTGACCTTTGAGGAAGGAACCAAAGAAAGACTTTTTTTTTTCTTTCTTTCTTTTTTTTTTTTTACGTCCTGACTAATATATATCAATGAGGGAAATCCTTGATAAGTGCAAGCATGATGGAGCAAAGAAAAATTACTGAAACTGATCCAAGGGGGCATAAATACAATAAAATGAGGACTAAAAGGCAACATGTAATTTCCTAGCCTTCAAGCATATTCAGCTATAGAACCATCTTCTAAAGAAGTGGAAGAAAACTAATCACTCCAACAGCTTCATCTTACATTATTGTGTTGCAATAAAAAAATAACACACCAGAAGTAAACCAAATCCTATTATTCATCAAGAAATATATGTCATATGGACAGGACACTTAAGACTAACCTTTAAAAATGGTCTGAAAAAAACCCTAAGAAGTATAGAACAGGGAATAATATTGCATAGGCAAAGATAATGATAAGGTGATTGAATGGAATTACCACACCTATGGCCTCCTATATTCATAATACAGAAATTCTTACATAATAGTATTTTTCACTGAAACAGACTAAGATATTATGGACAGAGATTTATGACTTCCAAAAACTGAGCTGTAAAGCTAATTGGGCCAGAAGAGATTTTTTTTTTTTTAATCTTTTTTTTAAAACATACAGTGTCAAATGAGGAAACTCATCAAGTTATCATAGTGACAACAACAAATATCTGAATATCACATTAAAAAACTGATTGTGCTCTTCAGGAGTGGGGTGAGGAGAAGATATCTAGGAAACAGCTGTTTATCCTTTCAAGTCAATCCAGGCAAGGGACATCTTACTCACCCAAGCGATAATGTAGTACAACACAAGTAGTCAGAATGCAAGGAGATTAACAGAAGGTAAATCACTGCTGAGATACTAAAACAGAGTGGTAGCAGTCAGTCATGCTCCATACATGGTATAAATGCAAACACAGTCTAATAAAATAAAGATGTTTGATGAAAGAGACATATGAGAGAGAATAAACAAAAATACAGATTTTCAAAGGGCAGCTACTGTTAGCAGCAGCATCTTGTTCTCTCTCAAAGGAAAATATCTGCCCCCTACCATGTTTTGAGCTTTTATTTCTTTTATTTGAATGTATTTATCTGATATTTGCAGACAGTGAAGCATCAAACTGAAAGGAAACCTGTTCCAAACTACCCCACATGACTATAGATACTTTGTGAAATAGTTTGTCATTTAACAACAATGGGAAGCAGCGGCCAATACCCCATGGGTCTCTGACACAAGGGCCCCTGAGGCAATAATTGCTTTTGTCTTTGAATGTGGATGAGCTGCAGTGGATTATTGACTCAGTTTAAGAACAAGTGATTAGACACTGGAAGGGATGGTCAAGGGAAGCGATGGAGTCAATGTCCCTGGAAGTGTTTAAGGAAAGATTGCATGTGGCACTGCATGCCATGGTCTAGCCGATGTAGTGTTAGGTCATAGGCTGGATTTGATCTCAGAGGTCTTTTCTAGCCTCACTAATTCTGTGATTCTGTGATTAACAGAACAGGGTTCATGAAAGGAACTTGATATTATACCACCTTGATCACCCCCCTCCAAAAAAGAGGTCATGACAGACTTTATTGGTTTTAATAGATGTATAATTAACTGCTGCTAAATAATTTGAATAGGTTTGAACAGAACAGGCTGAAACATTTTTTCTGTGAATATGACTAAAACAGTGTATTTTAAAGCATACAGCTGTATAGAAGCAGAAAAAAACATTTCAAGACAGAAAATAACAAGGTAGATTTTAAATAGAAATATTATGGTTCACAGTGTTTCCAAGGCTAAGGCAAAACTTCAGCAAATTTCCTAATTCTTACTGACCACATTGTCCTTGTAACAAGTATGGAACAAAATATTTTGTAGGTATTTACATGTAAAATTATTGCTATATACTACTTCTTCATTTGGCAACTTCTTTCTTCCTCCTTTATGAATTTATATCTGAGCAAACACATTGGAGAATGAGGCCCAGACAAGGTGATTAAGGGTTATAAATAGCAAATAAAAAAAACCAAACCAGATTGGGGCCAAAAGGAAGTAGTGCAGAAAAATGATATGTGCACGTTTCTTTCACAACCCATGAAGTAATGTGGGGCAAATATAATCTAATTTGAAATAAAATATCTTTCTTAGCAATGAATGACAAACTAGGGATTACACAAATTTGGTTATTCACTACTTAATATGAGCATGCATGGCTATAAATAAAGTACATTTACACATATAAAATTTGAAAGCAATGTAGTTCCTTAAAAAATTGTGCTCACCCCCTTCACTCACTATTACATTTTAATCAGATTGACCTACAACATGTAATCAGACAGTTTCCATTAGGAAACATTTAAGACCTTATCCATTTAATTGAGAACCTAAACTAAGTTCTTCCAATCACTTTAACCTAATTACTAAGAGAGGAAAGATGACTTGTCTAATACAATTCCTGTCAAAACCATTCCAGATCTGGAATCTAATATGAGCTCTGAGGAAATAACCATGACATTCTAAATGCTGAGTTTAAAGGAAAAAAAAAAAAAGCTTAATTTAACCTTGTCCATGCTCTTATATACCTCCTACTAATTCAGTGTTTTCAGTATGTATATATTTTTAAGGACAATTTTTTATTTTAAACTCGTTAGGAGTAGACTGAAGTTTTCAACAATGCTATACAATATTTTTGCTTCAGTTTGATATAACTGGTTCTGGAATGGAGCCCACTTGCTTGTGCACTGATTAATATTCATGTCCGTTTTGACTCTGACTCTCGAAGTAGCCTTAGGGTTGAATTTAACCTAAATTCCTATTTAGTAAGCAAATAATTCCTATTTAATAATCAGATGGAAACATGTAACCAAACAAGAGGATATTTGTTTTCTGACACAGGTACCTTTCATCTTACCTGTGTGGATGTTGGCCTATGCATTATTTTAAATTCGGTTTCCTAAAAATCAACCAGGGAAGACCTATGCACATACTTTTGTGGCTGACTTTAGGCAAAAAGATACAGAAAATAAGGCAATTGTTTATTATTTGACCTAGATTTAAGTCCTACATTTGAGAAAAGAACAAGAGCAAATTAACACCACCAAGTTTAGCTGGAGTTAGCAATGAAGTTAGCACTGATTCATTATATAACTGATTTACTACAAAAGAGATCTAGTGGGTAAGACTTTACCTGTCTGTTTAGCTTTAAAATCCCTTTTGAACCTTGTGCAGCTTTGGCTCTGGCTTTGGCTAATCAAGATCACACAACATGTAACACATGGCAGGGTGTAACAAAACCTTGCTGAGGTTATGACACACTTTAAGGAATCTAAAGGACTGGAACAGCTCTGACTACTTCCCTCTATTTTATAATTACTGTCAGGACCATCTATTCTGTTAGTAAAGAGTCATTCTAACTGGTTTTCAAAAAAATGTTTAAATAACATTAAAACTACACAATACTGTTAATTATTTACCTAATACAGAGAATTAAAATGAACACTGAAAGGAAAAGTTAATAAGACATTAATATTTCAGAGTGCATCTTTTTCAAAGTTAAGTCTTTAAAAAGAAAGGAAAACACAGAATAAAAAGTTCTGAGAATGCAGACTAGGACAATTAAATAACTCCAACAGCTTTTGCATAAGTATTCACTAATTAAATTCTGGCCTAAGAAGTTCTTGAGACAGAAATTATTGCTGGAGAGATTTGGAGAAACTGTGATTAGATGACTTCTCCAATGTAATAACTTTCCCATTAATTGGCTTTCTGTCCATGTCACATATGGGACACTGAGCTGAATCACAGAATCATCCTGGTTGCAAGGGACCTTGAAGATGATCAAGTCCAACCATAACCTAAATCCCCCTACCATAACCTGATTTACATATTCAGTGCTTAAATCATGTCGCTAAGCACTATATCTATATTTCTTTTAAATACTTCCAGGGATGGGAACTCCACCACCTCCCTGGGCAGCCTGTTCCACTGTCCAATCACTCTTTCAGTAAATAAATTCTTTCTAATATCCAGTCTAAACCTCCCCTGGCACAGCTTCAGGCCATTTCCTCTCGTCATTATTCACTTGGGAGAAGAGGCCAACTCCTGCCTACCTACAACCACCTTTCAGGCCGTTGTAGAGAGCAGTGAGGTCTCCCCCCAGCCTCCTCTTCTTCAAACTAAACAATCCCAGTTCTCTCAGCCTGTCTTCATAGGACTTATTCTCCATACCTTTCACCAGCTTGGCAGCTCTCCTCTGGACACGCTCCAGCAACTTGTAGTGAGGGGCCCAGAACTGCACGCAGTACTTGAGGTGTGGCCTCACCAATGCTGAGTACAGGGGCACGATCACCTCTCAACTCTGGCTGGCCACAGTATTCCTGATGCAGGCCAGGATGCCTTGGGCCTTCTTGGCCACCCGGGCACACTGCTGGCTCATGTTAAGTTGGCTGTCAACCAGCACCCCCAGGTCCTTCTCTACCATGAAGCTTTCCAGGCACTCATCCCCAAGCCTGTAGCTTTGCATGGGGTTGTTGCGACCAAAGTGCAGGGCATAGCACTTGGTCTTGTTAAACCTCATACAATTGGCCTTGGCCCATCGACCTTTTTTGTACAGAAGCAATCAAGCAAATAATATTTTTCAGCCATAGCCTTTATCTATCCATTTGCTAGAAAGATGCTTTTTGCAGGAAAATTATTCTTTATTGCTTCCAGTTCTGAGTGTATGTATGTGTTTATGTGCATAGATATTGTGTGAACATATATACACACATATATATGTATGCATTTCATAGTTGGTTTTGACTGCAGTTGCATCACACAAAGTGACTCTGTATCAAATAATTTTAATTAATTAAAAAAACCCAATATTTAAATTAATTTTGATTTCCTGGCCTTCAAAGAGATTAATCTAATCTATTTTAATGACACTTACCTGGATGAATTAAATTTCAATTAGATTTTTATTAGAAAGAGATTACTAGAGGGGCTGCTACTAAAGAGAGAACAAGATAACCAGCACCACTGACCTAGAACTGTGAACAAATCACAAACCAGAGGGCAGCACTTCTCTGTGGTATTTTCAGTGCCTTTGTAATTGAAGAATCTTTTACCATATACACTCTGAAGAATTATATCTTTGATGCTTCTGTCCTCTTCCAAGGGTGTTGTCTGGCATGTTCTACATGACAATTTCCTGAAATTCTAACAAGGTCCAAAGTCAGAGTGCATGTTCTGAGTTGCTCTATGTTAACTATGAGATAGTTCTCAGTAAGTTAAAAATGAATAGTATAAATAAAAGCTCCTGAAAATGACACAAAGCTTAAACAGAAGGTTACAAAAGTGCAAGGAATGAATGTCAGGCAGCAAAATATATATAACTTCTCTACAGTGAAGCATGAATATATACACAGTTCTGATTAGCACATACAGGTGACAAATAAACTGCTGCTGAACCCTAAGTCTAATCATAGTTTCTTAAAAGCATGACTATATATGAACAGAGAAAAAAAAAAAAAATCAAGGTTTTGGAGAAAGCAGATATAAAAGTCTCACATTACAACTGAGCAAAGTACAAAGAGCCAGATACTTCAGTGATGTTTCAGATACGCACCCAAAAACCCTCAATTTTTTGAGTGCTTACCCTGAATCCTGAATTATTTTTGCAGCAGTAGTTAATTGGACATCCTGAGTTATTTCCAAATTGCAGCACATACATCTATGCTTAAATTCCACTGCTCTGAATTTATCTTTTTCAAGTTCTGTTTTAGAAATGTGGCTGACCTGGCAGATCCTGCCTGCTTGATGTTACTAAGTTTTAATTCTGAATAGCCATTAAAATTCTGCTTGTTCTACAGTCCCTCATTGCACTGCCACAGGCTCACAGAGAACGATTGTGAAGGGAAACTCTGTCTGAACAGGTAAGTACAGGAACAAATCAGCTGGAGTTCAAGTATCCATTTATATCAGCAAGTGTATTTTCCCACAGTAAGAGCAGAAAATGGTGCATACACATGCAAATCAAAACAGGTGAAATTAGTGCTAGAAAGTAACAGAATATTTTGTACTTACATGATACCTAATCATAAACGTGTTTTATATGCAGTATTTAATCCTCAAATTACTGCTTCTAAAGGTATAATCTTCCACATTTTTAATATAGATAGAACCTTGGAAGAGGTTAAGTAATGGGTTTTCAAAGAACTATGTTTACACTTTAAGCAGTACTTTTACAAAACAACCTTATTGGGTTTAATAAAGGCCACAATGCATAAAAGTTTTAGAAATAAAAGGTCTTTGTTTTAAATCCAAATCAGCCCAGTAAAAAGTGTGCCTATGAGCATTACATATTAGGCACCTTTAAGATGTTGTTAACAAAATTACACAAAATGGAAAGACAACTTTCTTTGCATAGGTCAATGGCAGCAGCAGTTAAAGTGATGATGGTGAAGTGATGATGGGTGAGCAACGGGCTCACAGGTCAAGCACAGAATGACAGTGAATGGAGTAACAGCAGGCTGGTGACCAGTCACTAGCAGGGTCCTGCAGGGCTCCATCCTAAGCCTAGTCACCTTCAACATCTCCATCAATTACTTGGACACGGGACTCAAAGGAATTTTAAGCATGAAGAGGGACCTGGGGGTCCTGGTTGATGGCAAACTGAATATGAGCCAGCAGTGTACCCTGGCACCCAGGAGAGCCAACTGTGTCTTGGGGTGCATCAAGCATAGCGTTGCCAGCTGGTCAAAGGAGGTGACTGTCCTGCTGTACTCTGCACTGGTGCAGCCTTGCATTGAGTACTGCATGCAATTTTGGGTATCACAATATAAAAAAGACATCAAGCTATTGGAGAGTGTCCAGAGGAGAGCCATGAGGATGGCGAAGGGTCTGGAAGTGATAATTTATGAGGAGTGGCTGAGGTCACTTGGATTGTTCAGCTTGGAGACGAGGAAGCTGAGGGGTCACCTCGTTGCAGTCTATGGCTTCCTCATGAGGGGAAGAGATGGGGCCGGTACTGATTATCTTCTCTCCTGTGACCAACGACAGGACTCAGGGAAATGGCAGGAAGCTGAATCAGGGAAGTTTTAGGTTGAATATCAGGAAAAGTTTTTTCACCCAGAGGGTGGTTGAACACTGGAACAAGCTCCCCAGGGAAGTGGTTACAGCACCAAGCCTGCCTGAGCTAAGAAGAATTTGGATGATGCTTTCAGGCACATAGTGTGATTCTTGGGATGCCCTACACAGGGACAGAAGCTTGACTCTATGATCTGATGGGTCCCTTCCAACTCAACATATTCTATGATTCTATGAAAAAAAAAGTATTTCTGTAGTGAAACCAAAAGTTTGTGTAGTAACACCTGCTAGGTTAAAAGGAAATATAGAGCACATTTTGAACAGAGAAACTGAAATAATTAATAGACACTACATTTACCTCTAAAAATGATGGGAAAAAGCTTATCTGGCTCAAAGTTAAACCATCAGAAGAGAGAAAATGGAAAAAGGAAAAAGAGGATTACTCCAGTTCCCTCAGGCTAAAAGATCTGGATATCAGAGAAATGCCTAATGAATGTCTAATTCTCAGGAATGCTAGTTGGAACACACTGAAAATATATTTAACTAAGAAATCTGTGTAGGTCTTTATATTTAGATGGGCTTTCCTCACACATCAACAGTGTCAGTGGAGAAATTAACATTTGGGAAACCATCAGCCCTTGACTCAAGAGCATCTATCAATTAGCACATAATTGTCTTTGTGTCAATTGAGCCTAAAGGAACAAAGAAAGTCTTAATTTATAAAATGGCTTGTTAATCAATTCCTTATCAGAGAAGAGAATTGTAAGCATATGAAAACTGAACATTTGGTTTGAACTGTCTGCAGTCTTGGACTTCTGGACATTGCTGTTTATGAACTTTGAGGGGGAAGGTTAAAAATATTTTTCTAAGTCCTTTAGAATTTAGAAGCACAAATTAACTCACCTATACGTGTCTCCTTGGTCTTCCATGAGCCCCAGCACTTCCAGGGTACACTGCAGAAGTGCTGATACCTGTGCTCAAAAGTGCCTAGCAAAAGAACAACTTACGGGGTAGACTTCACTTGTAGCAAGTAAACAGAAGACCTGAGCAAAGAAAACTTATTTTGTTTCATGGAAAATTCAAAAGATTCTAATTTCTACCACAAATAAAAAAAGAAGCCACAGTCAAAAGTCTTAAAACTGGCTAAAAGTATATCTACATTTTTCAATCCCCTGGACTTTGTAAGTCTCAGAATTTTATTTGAACACTTACTGGATTTGAGTTATTGATCTTATGTTCACTGCAAAACAGAGACCTTGTAACCTTTAAAAACTTGGGTTTACAAAGAGGATTTTGATTGGCACATAAATTTAGGCAGTTTATTTACACTTCTGTTTTCCTCTCACAGGATATTACAATTACAAATAGCCAATCAGGGAAAGCTGACTTAGCTGGATTAGTTGCTCTGTGAATTTTTTTTTAATCATCATTTCAAGAAAACAGAGTACTGTAACTCAGAGAGTTCAAATAGTAATACTAAGGACTTTACATGGTCATATGTTACTTGTAACTTTATTGCAACATCTAATAAAAATGCCTGCTCCATTCAAAACATTTCCCTCTTTATTACCATTTTCAAATGAAGAGGATGTTCTGTCTTTTCCATATGGCTTATAAAAGCAATCTGTCTACAATCAGAACTGAAGTTTACCCAAAGACAAAACTCCTTCACAGGGGAGAGGGAGGTGAATGTTTTTCCTTCTGTATGCATTTACTTAGTTTTCCAGGATATTTTGAAGGATGACCTAGAAATAGTTCAATGACAATCAGTGTTTGTTCAGTAACACAAGTTGGTTACCAAGGTGCCCTGGTATGATTTATGCATTTCAGAACCGTTGAGATTTATTCACATATGATATGATATATTTAGCACTGTGGCCTATTAAATATGTTTTTATACATATAGTATGATACATAAAACAGGTAACAGACTGCTGCTTCAAAGTAAGATTGTATGAATATAGCTTATGGGAAAGTACACAGCATTAGAAAGCTGTACTAAGTATATTTACCATGGGGTAGTATGGTATGGTGCTATGCATTGTTCACAATTTACTTGCTTTATCTCTGATCATGGTTTCAGTTCATGTGATCTCAAGTGATTTATTTCTAGGAACCACTTAAACAACTGCATATGCTCACATATTCATTAATATTAGAAGCACAAGTAACTACATGAAATTAAAAGTGTAAAATGGACAACTGTAATTTCTAGGTGAACTTAATACAATAAATTAAAATGCAACAAATTTGCAGTAAGCTGCTTTTATGAAAAAAGCAATAAACACTTGTAATAAAAATGGTAATAAGCATGTTAGTTCAGTAAATAATGAAAAAAGTAGATTACATGTTTTATTGGATTAATTAAGAAAAGCTTTATAGGATCAAATGCGCTCATCAACATTACAAAAAAATCATATTTGAAAGAGTCATGAAAATGATATATAAATAATTTTCTTACTGTGCTCAGTAAACTACTGAAAACTCACTGAACTGTAGTTCTTCCTTAGACTTCATGGGAAGTGTGTGTGTGGGATTTTCATTTAAGTTGTAAGCTAAAATGTCTCAAAAAACCAAAACAAAATGAAAAAACCACTACACCTAAATTCCTGTATGAGTTCTGATGCTCTATATTGTTCTTGGCAGGTGTATGCAAAAAGAAGTATCACAGATTTAAAAACAACAACAACAACAACAACAAAAATACCCCCCAAACCAACCAAAACATTTCTAGCTTAAGTGAGTTTTCCTCTGTCAGATAAAAGTTTGTTTTTCTGGATCAATGCCCAGCTATGATTTAAGATGTATATTTATTATAGAGAAAACACAGAAAGCAGTGAGAGCTTGCCTGTTTCATTAAATAGGGTTAGAATTATATCACTGCTTTCCCTTAAATGTATGCTGAACTTTTTTTGCTGAATCAAGGTGGAAACAGTTACCCTTGGAAGGTGTCTTACCTGCTCCCAATTAATTTAATAGCAACCATCTTGAACTAAAGAGTATTCTGAGAGGGCATTTACCCTGTCACCCTTCTATTTCATGTTTAACTGTTGGTGACAAAGTATGTTCCTGTATATTCACAGTTTTAATTAGCCTTACTCAAAACCCCCTGTGGCTGACAGAAATAGCTACAGTTTCAACTGTGTAAGAAAACTAAAGGCCTAAAATGGACAACCTGCAAGATCCAGATCTCGTTGAAAAGGGGAAACTTCTACTCAAGTGGAAGTTCAGATTGTTGCTTCTTGCTTTCAAGAGGGAATAAAACATTTCAGATTTATATTTTCTCTATTTAAAAAGTCTCTATTTTATTTAATTATATGAGTTGACTTTTAAGCTGCAGAAACGACCACTTCATTCTTGCCAAACCTTGTTTCTATTGTTACCACATACGATTCATAGTCTTCCAAGTTCCTTAGCTCTTTTTTGCACCAGGCACATATTAGCTCTACCTTTAATCCCCTAATTAATACAGCTGCAGGCAATGAGATGTAGCTTTTAATACCCGGATAAATTTTACAACTAATCATAGGCCAGCTTTTTCTCTGACACATGGCTGCTTTGCCACATAGCATGTCAGTGTAAATCAGTGCAGCTGTTAGTTCACCAGTCAAACCAGTGGAAGAGGAATGGAGAGCATGAAAATGGCTTTAGTCTCTCACAGCACTTATTTTTGCTCTTGTAAAAGGAACAGTGAAAAAGAGGCATAACAAGAAAATATAGCTGTAACGCTGACCTTCAAGTATGTTTCTGGCTGCCATGTAAAGTATCAGCCATATGGGAGACACCAGTTGCCTGAAGAGGAGGACAGGTTTTGCAGAGCAATCACAGGGACAGAGAAATTAATACATCAGCTTCATGCTAGACATGTACTCTATGCCCTTCCAACAAAACCTGGGATTTGATGAAGAGAAAGAATTGCTCTATTAAGTGTAATTAAATCGTGATTGGAAATGTCAAGTATTGCTAACTCGGGCCTCTTAGGTGGGTTAGCCAAAAGAAAACAAAACCTACAATAATAACAGAAAACCTTTACTTTTATTTTAATGAAAAAGGCATTTTCTGCTGCAGCAAATGTTCAAGGGGTTGTACAGACAATAAAATAAAATGTATTTCAGTGCAGTTTAGTCTGCAAGGAATATAAATTAGGTTTCTATAGCTTTGAGTCTCAAAATCATGTATTCAAAATCCGTAACATTTTAAATTTTGCCTAGAATGTTATTGTCTAACTGTCTGTAGTGTTCCCACAAATTTATACCAAAATATCACGATAGTCCTCTGTAATCAACTTAGCTTTCATTTTTATTAGCTTCATTCTGGGCTCAATCCATGGCCATTTACTTTCATGAGAGCTGGAATGTGCTCATAATTTGCCAGCTATAATTTTCTAAGTATTGCTTTTTTCCAAAATACTCTGATTTTCTTCTCATAGGAAAATATATGCTTTTAATCAACACCATGTTTTCTCTAAATCATGTACTAAGTGACATTATATAACAGCAATTAGGAAACCAACTGATTTAAAATACTGTAGTTCTTTCCATAACTTGTTTAAAAATAGGAAGAAAAGCTTCACTTCACATAGGGATACATTTTTGCATAGGATAATTAGTATAGTAGTGAGGAATTTTAAAAAAGAAACAGCAAACATAATTTTAATTGCTTCTTGGGAAAGCACTGAAAACATACATAGACTTTCAAGTGTCACTAGCCATTCTAGGATTGTAAAGCCTATAAATTCTGTTATAAAAAAAAAATAAAATATCTATTTATTTTTCCCATGAATATTTTCTTAAATGACCTTAATGTTCTAATTATAGCTATATTTAGATGGAGCTGGTAGCCACACTACTTAGGCTGATACTCTACAAGTGCTGCCCCTATTATTACATAATTTCTATTAATCCGTACATTTCATACTGTATTATTCAATTTGTAGAATGAATTTGAAGGATTGTGACTATGAAATTGTGTGGGAGAGTTTACTTCAACATTTTCATGTCACCTGCTAAGATATTTTTTCTTATTTTTCCCAGAATCCTTCAATTTTTCAATGTTTTATATGTGGTCAAGGTAACTCACTCATATTCATAAAAGTGATTTGGTATCTTTTCCAGTCTTAAAGTATTGAATTATTCACATGAATCTTCACTTTCTTTATTAATTTAATTTAGTAGATTCACATATTCACCTTTGCATAATTCTAGCAATTAGCATACTAAATTTTCTTCCCCCATACTTTTAAGTTCTGGTTTAGTTTCAATCTCTGCAATGTGCTGAAACAATCTTTATTAACACAACTGTAAAAGATGTAAACAAAACAGATTAGAAATCACCTAATATTATGGCACTAAGACCCTTGAGATTATGCATGAAACATACATTTCTTATACAGTCTGAAAACACACTATATGCTAATCTGTGCCAGAGTTGACTCTATATGATAGTCTAAAAGTCCTTCTTGCCTTTATCCACTGTATTGGATTTACATGGCAAGGTTTTGGTACGGGAGGTGTTGCAGCAGGGGGCCTCTGTGATTAAACACCAGAAGTTTCTCCCATATCCCATGTCAGTTCCAGCCAGCTCCAAAACAGTCTTGCCATTGGCCAAGGCTGAGCTCATTAGTAATGCTGAGATTCAAGAACGGGTGAAAAATACTGCAGAACAGTGGCTGGGCAGATACCAAAGTCAGTGAAGAGGGAGCGGGAGGAAGTGCTCCAGATGCTGGAGCAGATGTTCTTTGAGCCCATGATGACAGTCAAGGTGATGCAGATTGTGACTCTGCAATCCATGCTGGGCAGACCCTCCTAACAGAGAAGTCTCCTGTCTCCCTGGACCCCAGGTTAAGGATATCTCTTGGAAACTTCCTAGTTTAGTACAGTACTCAGACTATTACACACTATTGATCTTCCGTGTAGGTGGAGCGCAAGCTGAGATTTTTCAGCTAAGAACAATCAAAAGAGTCTTTAGAGCACTTGGAGAGGTGGTGAAGGATTCTGGGGCACAGCTCATCTTTTATCTTTTCTTTCAGTTGCAGGCAATGACACTGGAGTGAACAGAATAATACAGTCTGTTAATACATGGCTCTGTAGCTGGTGTCACTGCAACAATTTTGGCTTTTTTGACAACAGGATGGTCTATACAGAACCAGCCTTGCTGGCACCTCATGGGAGACACTTTTCTCAAAGGGGGAAGAGGGTCTTTGTGCAAGAGATTGACAAAGCTTTAAACTAGGTTTGAAGGGAGAGGCAGATGTAATTGGACATGCTAGTGAGGCCCCTGGATGTAGTAGCCCAGCATTTGTGGGGCAGTGTGCTAGCATTTTTGAGAATCAGAAGGCGTACCACCCCTCAAGAGAGAAAATTAAATGCTCAACTCGCTCCCTCAAATGCTTATACACCAATGCACGTAGCATGGGGAGTAAGCAGGAGGAGCTGGAGATCTGTGTTAGGTCACAGGACTATGATATAACTGCAATTACTGAGGCATGGTGGGACAGCTCCCGTGACTGGAATGTTGTCATGGACAGCTATGCAGTTTTTAGGAAAGGAAGAACAACAAGGTGAGGGGTGGAGTTGCTCTTTATGTGGAAGAGCAACTGAAGCTCATTGAGCTCTACACACGAGGGGAGGAAAAATGTGATGAAAGCTTGTAGGTAAGAATTAAGCAACATGCAAATGTGGGCAAAACTGTTGTGGGTGTCTACTACAGACCACCAAACCAGGAAGAAAATGTCAATGAGACATTCTACAGCCAGCTGGAAGTAGCCTCTAGATCACATGCCTTCGTGCTCATGGGTGGTTTCAATCACCCTGATATTTGTTGGAAAGCCCACACAGCTAGGCATACTCAGCCCAGAAGGCTCTTGCACTGCATCAATCATAACTTTCTGATGCAGATGGTGGAAGAGCCAACAAGGAGAGGTGCGCTGCTGGGCCTTGTATTAACAAATAAAGAAGGTCTAGTTGGGGACATTAAGGCTTGGTGACAGTGTCACGCCACAGTAGAGTTTTGTACTCTAGGAAGGAAGCAGGACAATCAGTAAGACTGCAACCCTAGGCTTCCAGAGGGCTAACTTCAACGATCCATTTGCAGGAATCCTGTGGGCTAAGACCCTAGAAAGTAGAGGGGCCCAAGAGAGCTGGTTAATATTCAAAGGTCATTTCCTCCAAGCTCAAGATAAGTGCATTCCTTTGAGTAAAAAAATGGGTGAAGAGGAAAGGAGACCTGCATGGATGAGCAAAGAGCTGCTGAAAAAAGTCGTGTGGAAGAAAGAAGTCCACAGTTTATGTAAGAAGGTATTTGTCACTTCGGAGAACTACAGGAACATTGTCAGGGTATGCAGGAAGGCAACAAGGAAGGCCAAAGCCCTCTTAGAACTAAACCTGGCAAAGGAAGTAAAAAAGAACAAGAAGGGCTTCTTCAAATGCATCAGTGCTAAAAGGAAGAATAGGGAAAATGTGGGCCCAAAGCTGAATGAGGTGGAAGCCCTGGCAACAGAGGATGCAGAGAGGGCAGAGTTACTGATTACCTTCTTTGCTTCAGTCTTTATTCCTAAGACCAGTCCTCGTGAATCACAGACTCCGGAAGTAAGAGAGAAAGCCTGGAAGAAAGAAGACTCAACTGGTCAATGAGGATTAGGTTAGAGACCAGTTGGGTAAACTGGACATACACAAATCCATGGTCCTCAGTGGGATGCATGCATGAATGTTGAGAGAGACGGCTGATGTTATTGCCCTGCCACTCTCCATCATTTTCAAAAGATCGTGGAAAATGGGAGAGGTTCCTAAGGACTGGAGGAAAACTAATGTCACTCCATTTTTCAAAAAGGGCAAGAAGGATGATCCAGGAAACTACAGACCATTCAGCCCCAAATCCATCCCCGGAAAAATTATGGAGGAGCTCATTCTGGAGGCCATCTCTTAGCACATGGAAGAAAAGGATGTAATCAGGAGTAGCCAGCATTGATTCACCAAGGGGAAATAATGTTGAAATAATATGATAACCTTCTGTGTTGGTGAGTCTGAATGGGTACATGCAGAGAAATCAGTGGACATAGTCTACCTTGACCTTAGCAAGGCTTTTGATATTGTTTCCCATAATATCATTGTGAGCAAACTCAGGAGGTGTGGAATAGAAGAGTGGATAGTGAGATGAATTGAGAACTGGCTAAACAATAGAGCCCAGAGGGTAGTGATCAATGATACAGAGTCCAGCTGGAGACCTGTTAACTAGTGGTGTTCTACAGGGGTCAGTGCTGGTTTCAGTCCCTTCAACATCTTCATCAACAACCTGGATGAGAGGATAGAGTGTATCCTCAGCACTTTTGCTGATGATACAAAACTGGGAGGATTGGCTGATTCACCTGAAGGCTGTGAGGCCACTCAGCAAGATTTGGACAGACTGGATAGCTGGGCAAAGAGGAACCTAATGAGGTTCAAAAAGAATAAGCGTAGAGTCCTGCACCTGGAGAGGAAATACAACATGCACGAGTACAGATTAGGAGCTGACCTTCTAGAAAGCAGTTCCATGGAGAAGGACCTTGGAGTCCTGTGGACAAATTACCCATGAGACAGCAATGTCCACTTGTGGCCAAGAAGGCCAATGGTATCCTGAGTTGCATTAAGAAGAGTGTGTCCAGCAGGTTGAGGGGCGTCATCCTCCACCTCTACTCTGGCCTAGTGAGATCACACCTGTAGTATTGTATCCAATTCTGGGCTCCTCAGTTGAAGAGGGACAGAAATTTACTTGAGAGAGTCCATCGGAGGGCTACAAGGATAATTAAGGGACTGGAACACCTGTCTTATGAGGAAAGGCTGAGAGACCTGGAGCTGTTTAGTCTAGAGAAGAGAAGGGGAGATCTTATGAAAGTATAAAAAAATCTGAAGGGTGAGTATCAGGAAGGAGGAGCCAACCTCTTTTCATTCATGCACTGTGATAGGACTAGGGGCAATAGACACAAAGTAGAACAAAGTAGAAGTTCCACCTCAACAGGAGGAAAAAGTTCTTTACTGTAAGCATGATGGAGCACGGGAAAAGGCTGCCTTACAAGATGCACCTGGATGCACTTCTGTCTGACCTGCCCTACGTGGTCCTGCTCTGGCAGGGGGGTTGGACTTGATGATCTCCAGAGGTCCCTTGCAACCCCCAACATTCTATAGCGCTATGATTCTATGACTGTCAGAGTATATATATGTGTATATATATTCTGAAATATATGTATATATGCATACCTATTGTCCAGAATACATTTTAGAATACCTGAAGGTGCAGCTTTCAGCTGATTCATGCTCTGGAGAAATTCCTCTTGTGTTTTTTCAGCTGTGCGGGTGCATGTGTTTGGGCAGGGGAAAGGAAAATTAGTTTCTCTGAAGTACAATTAATCTGGGGAGTATTCCTCTTGGCTCTTCAACCATATGCAGCAGTTACTTCACAGTGCTAGATGTGTTACTTGTTTATTTAGATTTTATTTTCATTATTTACATTAATTAGTAAAAAAAGGAAGAAAATTAAGTAATTAATTAATAAAAAAATGAAGACATTTTTGAGAACTTTCTTACAACCCTTTCCAAAGGTTTGGAAGGGTTTGTATCCTACAGTATTCTCTAGATCAGCAACCTGGCAGAAGAAAACATAACGCATATCTCAGTTCAGGACATCCCCATCTCATGTCCTCAAGGCAACATACAGTAAACTGTCTCCTTCTATGGTTCTACAGTTCTTATAGTTAAAGATTACACATCTGCAATTCAATTGAATATAGCAGGGCTGAGCATATCAGGAAAGACAAGAAATTAAATTAATTTGCATACTTGAAGCTGTGTATTTTTCCAGTTTTATCAGACTGCACAGATACAGGCACATACAACTGCACAAGTCCATGGGATCTGACAGGATTCATCAACGGCTCCTGAAGGAACTGGCTGGTGAAGTTTCAAAGACCCTGTCCATCATATTTGAAAAGTCTTGGCAGGCTGGCAAAATTCCCACTGCCTGGAAAAGGGGAAACATAACCCCCATTTTCAAAAAGGGAAAAAAAGGAAGACCTGGCGAACTACACACCAGTCAGTCTCACCTCAGTGCCTGGCAAGATCATGGAGCAGATCCTCCTGAAGGCTCTGCTAAGGCATGTGGAAAAAAAAAAGGTAATTGGTGACAGCCAACATGTCTTCACCAAGGGCAAAACCTGCCTAATTTGGTGGCCTTCTACAAACAGGGTCACAGCATCGGTGGACTAAGGAAGAGCAACTGACATAATCTGCCAGGACATTGTTCAGTATGATATCTTGATATTCAAACTGGAATGATACAGATTCAATGGACGGACCACCCACTGGGTAAGGAACTGGCTGGATGGTTGCATTCAAAATGTCGTGATCAATGGCTTGATATACAGATGGAGACCAGTGATGAGTGGTTTTCCTCAAGTGTTGGTACTCAGACCAGTGCTGTTTAATGTATTTGTCAGAGATATGGACAATGGAATTGAGTGCACTCTCAGCAAGTCTGCCAATGACACCAAATTGTGTGGTGATTTTGACACACTGGAGGGAAGGAAGGCCATCCAGAGCGACCTTGGCAGGCTTGAGGACTTGGGCAAACAGCATGAAGTTCAACAAGGCCAAGTGCAAGGTCCTGCACCTGTGTCAGCCACCCAGAACCACAGTGAAAACCCAGAAGCTCACAGAAGCTCGCCCTGCCAATCAGGTATGACAGGGGGGATGTTCAGAGCAACCGTGGGAGACTTAAACGTGGTATAACCCTTACAGTCACTATTCGGCACAGTGGCTGCACCTGGGTGAGGGCAATGCCAAGCAAAAATACAGGCTGGGTAGAGAGTGGATCAAAAACAGTCCAGAGGAGAAGGACTTGGGGATGATGGTGGATGAGAAGCTTAACATGAACCGGCAATGTGCGCTTGCAGCCCAGAAAGCCAACCGTAATATGGGCTGCATCAAAAGAAGCGTGGTCAGTGGGTCAAGGGAGGTTTCATTAGTTGGATATGATGACTCTCTCTACCTCTCTACCGCCTGACAATTGAGTAAAAAAAAAGAAAAAAAAAAAAGAAAAGAAAAAAAAATTCTTCTCTTTCATGTGTTATCTTTTTTCCTTAGATTATATTTTTTAATATAAATTATATTTTCAGCATAAACAGATTGTTTAAATTCAGATAAAACACTGGTCCCTTTATCACAGAGTGATGAAGTTTCCCTCTCTTGGTTAAATTCTCACAAATTCTATACATTGGACTAGAATGACTATTTGTTAGAGACTCTGAAAAGTATTTGTGTGTTGGTGTGTGGATTAATAAATCCCAGACCAAATTATTTCAAATTTCTCTACCTCCTCCCCCCAGTGGCACAGGCGGTAAGTGTGATTAACTAGTAAAATTCAGCAGTCTAAATCATAAGATTACTCAAATAAAGGTTTGCAGATCTTGAAAGGTCCACATTCATTTTCAAAAGCAAAACCTTTTATCTTTTCCCCTAGAGCTTCCCCTTTTTGTCCTAAGACTCTCAGTGCTTCTAAGCAGGGCTTGATTTTTTCAACTGCTTATGTTTTTCGGTATCCTACTCTGGACTAAATCCAGTTGAACTACGTCTCTCTCAAAGGACAGTGACAAAAACTGGGTACAATACTGCTCTAAAATCTTATGAGAATGGAGGAAAGGAGGATTGCCACACCTGCCTTGCAGAGTTGCCTCTGTGTTTTGCAACTACATGGTTCATTACACTCATCATGATGCTTTAATCCTTTCTAAAAAAAGGAACTGTTGTTCACCAGTCTGTATTTGTGAACTTCATTATTTCTGAGTATCGACCTTATTTGATATCATCCAACTATTTAAGATTAATTCCTCTTATTAAAACCATTTTGAATACTGATTCTGTCCCCCCAGCTTCCTTACAATGCAACCCACTGATTCAATAAGCAGGTTCTCCATTCTTTTGACCTGGCTGATAAAACACTAAGCACAACTGAAGGCAGGAAAGATCCCTCTGATAACTTGTCCAGCACCTCCTTCTTTCTAGCTGTGAATTACCTATAAACATCAATATTGTATCAGAACTGTGCTCCTCAAACACATATAAAGTAGTTTCATCTTACTTATTTTGAAAGATATCACGGAAGATAATATTGTTAGACTTAATATTAAGATAGTATGACATCTCACGCTTCCCTTATTTACAAAGTCTGTTATCTTTTTGCAGAAAGAATTTCTGTCATTTGACACCATTTGTTGACAAATCAGATACTGCTAACATTAGATATTGCTCCATGTCAGATACTACTCATCTTTTTGTTGTCTTTCAAGTGTTTTTTGTATCTTATTTGTTGAGATTCTGTTCTGCAATTATTCTCTTAATAACCCTCTTAAAATGTAGAAAAGTATTTCCAACCAAAGGAGAACTTGCATATTTTACCAGGACATCTGCATTTGCTTTTTCTAAATACATTCTAGAAATATTTTTTTCAAGATTTTTTCACTTTTTATTTTCTATTTCTACTTCATATGGTCTAGATTTAGGATGAACACATGTCTACAGTTCCCCTGATCAACACACTTCACCCAATGTCAGTTTTTTCTCTATCTTTCAAATCCTTGAATTTTGCTCTTTTCATCTCCAAAACTTTATGTATCTCTATCCTCTATTCTTATGAATAGCTGATCCACACAAATGCCAGTTGTAGCAGTAGTAGCAATAATAACGATGATTACGATATTAATACCACCTTCCTATTTAACAAATATATAATGTTTGCTTATTCTTCTCATAGAGTTGAGTGATACCCAAGTACTTATAAAATAAATTTTATTTTGTTCCCTGTGCTTTAGAGGAACATAGTAATATCAGTTAACACTAGTGAAAATCACATTAAGTCTTACTTCACTCATTTTTAAAAAACTAGTTTATTGAATTATAACTTTTCAGAGAGTTTTAGAAAGTCAGAAAGCACATCCCTAAAGCTATGAGTTAGTCAAGGCTACCATTTGCTACTGATATGAAAAGCAGGCTGGAGAAGAAATTGCCTGTACTATCTTTCAGTAAACAAAGGATAATGTTACTCAGGAAGATACACCATTACTCATTATAGAAATACGAGTTCCAGTATCAGTTATGTGGAAACCAAGCAGTTCACTCTTTTTCTATGTCACAGTTTTACCTCTGCTCACACCTTTACCTGTAAGGTCTGCTTCATCTCTGCTCTGACTCCACAGATGATGTTCAGTAATTCAGGTGCTGGATGCATCTCGTCCACCACAATCATGCCACACAAACAGCATTGTCCTCCACTTGCATGCACTGATAGTTATGAGACACAGTCCAACTAGTGGTCCCCCACAGCCTCATCTCAGAGGAACTGACGCAGTAAGATATAGACAAGTGTACTGTGCAGTGGGTGGGGAGCTGGCTGACAAGCCACACTCAAAGTGTGATGGTAAATAGTTCTTTTTTAAACTGGCAACTGGTCACAAGCGCGGTTCCCCAGGCATTGATATTGGGCCCAACACTGTTTAATAACTTCTTAAGTGATCTGGATGTTGGAATCAAGAGCACCCTGATGAATTTTGCAGATGACATCAAGTTGAGTGGGGAAGTCGACAGTCTAGAAGGTAGAGCCATCCTCCAGGAAGAGCTGAATAGACTGGAAGAGTGGGTTAACAAAAAAACTTACGAAGTTCAACAGAGAAAAATGTAAGGTCTTGCACCTGGGGAAACATAAGACAGCATAGACTGGAATACACCTGGCTGGAGAGTAGTTCTATGGAAAGGGACCTGGGGGTCCAAGTGGACAACAATCTCAGTATGAGTGAACAGTGTGCTGCAGCTGGAAAAAAAAAAACCAAACACAAAACAGAAAAAAAAAACACAAAACAAAAACAAAACCAAACCAACCAAACAAACAAACAAAAACAACCAAGCAAACAAAAAAGCCACCAGGATGCTGGATGGCATCAACAAAGGTATCACCAGCAAAGATAATGAAGTCATCATCCCACTCAGTGCTTGGTGGCAACTATTCTGTATTGCTGATCTCCATATTTCTGCTTTCTCCTTTCTTTTCTCTCTCCGTTTTCCTCCCTGTCCTCCTATCTGCTCTAGGGACTTTGTTGTGTTACTCCAATAAAGGCTGGTGTGCACATGACATCTGACCTCGTTTGCATCTTAATTTCACCATTTGGGATCACCTTTAATTCTTTTCACAGGTCCTGCCTGACAACAAAGGGTGCAGCTGCTGTGTGGCTTATACCAGGAGAGCGAAAGCAGAATCCAGCCGCACCACTTCGGTGAGGAGTGTTGGAAAGCAAAGGGGTTCTTCCCAATCTCTCGTAAGACTGCACACCAGCCCCAGTGCCTATTTGTGCACCCAATATTGTATTATCTTTGTTTTGTCCTGGAAAGATCATAAAAAATTGCCATGTATCCTAATGCCAGATCGTGACAGCTTGTCAGGCCACTCCTGGAATACTATGTTCAGTTCTGGTCCCCCAATCTACAAAAATAAAAGTGAGGGTAGGCTGGAGAGGGTACAGAGAAGGGCCACAAAGATGATCAAAGGACTAGGAAGTCTGCAATACAAGGCAAGGTTGAGAGAACTGGGATTTCTCAGCCTTGCATAAAGAAGAATTAGGGGAAAACTTATTGCCATGTTCCAGTACCTAAAGGGTGGCTAAAAAAAGGTGGAGACTACCTTTTTACACAGAGCCATCTGAAAAAGGCAAGGGGTAATGGGTGCAAGTTAATCCTGGGGAGATCCTTATTTAACATCAGAAGAAATTTTTTCACTATGATAGTAGTCAGACATTGGAATTATCTCCCCAGGGAACCGGTGGATTTCCCAACACCAGACACTGTTAAGAATCACCTTGACAAGGTGCTGGGCCATCTCATCTAAACCATGTTCCTGTCTAGAAAGGTTGGACCAGATGAACCTTGAGATCCATCCAATCTTGCATACCACGATTCTATGACTAGTGTCATTAGCGTGGGTATGTGCAATGTATTGGTATGGTCCTTGTAAGAAAAAACTCAAAAGCCAATGAAGTGTATCTTGTAGTTATAAACAGGTAATAATTGTTATCTCAAGACTTTAGGGAGACTCATTAGCAGTTTGCTACACTGGAAATACACTGCTTTTTAATTAATAACAGTGGGATACTGAATTTAAAGCTACTTGCTATCTCTTACAGAGAAAATGTAAAATGGCAACAAAAACTATCTGCAGAATTATTTACTTATAGCTAGGATAAGGAAATAATGAAAACTACTAGATACAAACAGGAGAAAGCAGCTGTTGTTGCAGAAAGTCAATTCACAAAAACTTAATTTATTTGGAAATTGAATGCTACTTACTCTAAACTCTGAAGCATACAACACATTTTAGGTATAGTTTGGAAGGTGGAAGGGATATAAATCCTGATCCTCTTTGACAGTGAGAGTGACATAAGCTGGACATACTGTAGTAATATTCATGTTCTAAGGAGGTGACTCATGAGCAACTTGATGAGGAACTACTAGAAAGGGTCCAGTGCAGGGCCACAAAGCTAGTTAAAGGAATGGAGCATCTGGCCTATGAGGAAAGGCTGAGAGATCTGAGTCTGTTTAGCCTGGAGGAGACTGAGGGGGGATCTCGTAAACACTGGTGTCAAGAGGATGGGTACAGTCTCTTTTCTTCAGTGTCCATGAAGGGAGATCTTGTAAACACTGGTGTCAGGAGGATGGGTACAGTCTTTTTTCTTCAGTGTCCAGTTACAGGACAAGGGGAAATGGGCACAGATGGAGCATAGGAGGTTCAAGTTAAACGTAAGAAAAAACAGCTTTACTATGAGAGTAACAACACTGGAACAGGCTACTCACAGAGGTTGTGGAGTCTTCTTCTCTGGAGACATTCAAAACCTGCCTGGACGTGTTCCTATGTGATCTACTGTAAGTGGTCCTGCTATAGCAGGGGGGTTGGACTACCTTCAGAAGTCTCTTCTAACTACAACAACTCTGTCATTTTCTCATGATCTTTACACTAAATGAGTTTTCAGCTAGTCCAAAGAGCAAATGAACTTGACCCTACCACTCAGATGTAATCTGCTGAATAAATTATTATTATTCTATCATGGTGAATAACTGGAAACACAACTCTGCGTTAAAGAAAAAAAAAAAACACAACAAAATGGAAAAAAATCACACACAAACAAAAAACAAATGAACAAAAAAAGAAAGCAAGTATTAGAAAAATAAGAGTATTACTCTTTAAGTACTACATATAAGAACTTCACAAGAATATCTCAAGTAAATGTATCTATAAAGACTGTCACAGTCATAAGTAATTTTAAAATATACTTTAAGTAGAGGACATGTATGCTCACAAATGCAAAAATTCTGATTAATTTACACAGCACTATTTCTGCAAGTTTGGTTTATTAATTTATTTATTTTCTTTGGAATACTTTGAATCATGCATCCTAGCTCTCCAAAATGTCATGTTTTATCTCTGAGTTCTCCTAATGATCACATCGTTGTCTGGGGATTTGGTTCCTTGTTAGCCTTTAGTCCTAAACAGCCCTGCTGAGCTCTGTTGCTTTCTAATTATTTTAAGCATATCAATTAAAGCTTCTCCTTAGTGTTTACATCAGAGACTTCTGTGCAAGAATGGCAGAAACCCTCACAGAAAATCTTCAGCTCAGCTTGAAGGATAGTGACAAAGGTCATTAAAGAAATGACTGAAAGAGAAGGGTTTCTTTCTACACAGTGCTGAAAAGGGAAAGAAAACATAATGAGAAAAATACTCCAAAGCTTCAAGTCCTTAATGCTAGCTGTAGCCCTTAAAAATACCAGATTACAAGGAATCTATTCAAAGATCTTCCTTTTAAATGGAAATAACATAGAAAAAGAGCTTCCACCCTTAAAAAAAAATCATATATATATACATACATATTTATTATCTACAAATACAAATATATATATATGTTTAGCCCTACTTCAGCTTACCAGATGTCTGCTGAAGATACAATATAGCAGAGAGGAAACAGTCCAGAAGGCTCCTGGAGTGTGTTTAAGATAACTTCCTGACACAGGTGGTGAGGAAGCCAACCAGGGAAGGTGCCCTGCTGGAACTGCTGCTAGTGAACAGAGAAGGACTTGTGGTTGATGTAGTGGTTGGAGGTTATCTTGGGCATAGTGATCATGAAATAATAGAGGTTTTGATTCTTGGAGAAGGAGGGGGGTCAGGAGAACTACAACCTTGGACTTCAGGTGGCAGACTGCAGCTTGTTTAGGAGACTGATAGACAAGGGTCCCTTGGGAGGTAGTCCTGAAGGGCAAAAGAGTCCAGGAAGGCTCAACGTTCTTTAAGAAGGGAATCTAAGAAAATATTTAAGTTGTAGCAGTAGGTCATCCCCATGTGCCAAAAGGTGAGCCATCAGGGAAGAAGACTGGCTTGGCTAAACAGAGAGCTTTAGCTCAGGTAAGAAAATGAGAGTTTATAGCCTTTGGAAGAAATGGAAGGCAAGTCAGGGAGACTACAAAGATGTTATTAGGCTATACTGGGGTAAAATTAAAAGGCTCAAACCCCAACTAGAACTTAATCTGTCTGCTGCTGTACTGGCAATAAGAAGTGTTTCTATAAATACATTAGCAACAAAAGGAGGGCTAGGAAGAGTCTCCATCCTTTATTGGGTGCTGGGGACACAGTGACAAAGGATGAGGAAAACACTGAGGTATTTAATGCCGCCTTTGCCTCCGTCTTTAGTAGTAAGACCAGCTGTTCTCAGGGTACCCAGCTCCCTGAGCTGGAAGACAGGGCGCAGCATAGAGCTGTCATAATCCAAAGGGGAAAAATTGGTGACGTTAGCAGGATGTTCCATCTCAGTGTGCCTGCCTTAGTTTCCCTTATGATTAAATTGCTTTTTGTCTCTCAAGTTTTACAGCCTTGGGCCTCGAGTGGAAAGATTCCGATGGGAAAGGAAAAGGCCTAACAAGCTCTGAAGTGGTAACAGCCTTGAAAGCACAGAGGGCCAAGCCAATGTTCATAACACCAGATGATCTATGGTGTTGAAGAACATAGAGCCCAGCCTAGCCACATCTAGGCCCCAAATTGTTAAGTTTTAAACTTTTAGATAAGTGCACTTATTACCTTATCACCTGGCTCAGTATTATTTTAATCATTGTTTTAGATCTAGTATGAGACCTATTCATAAGTAAGTTGCTAGCATTTAAATGGTTAATCCTTATTAACGTTCTGTTCAAATATCCTAACTCCCACTCAATCCAGTTGCGCTTGTGACTTTTAGTTCAATATTTAAGATCCCAGTTCTGTTTGTAATTAATATAGTTTTGTGCACACATATGTCATCTGCTATCTCACCTCATTCCAGACAGTGACCTGGTACACCACTCAGTTGCACGCAGGCATATGGGGCCAGTTGTGATCCTCCCAAAGGTACTGACAAAGGTGGCAGAAGTGCTCACAAAGCCCCTTTCCATCATCTATCAGCGATCCTGTCTAACCTAGGAGGTCCCAGTTGACTGGAGGTTAGGAAATGTGACTCTCATCTATAAAAAGTGCTGAAAGGAGGATGAAGGCCTCCTCTCAGCTTGACATTGGTGCCGGGACAGGTTACTGAACAGATCATCTTGAATATCATAATGTGGCACATGCAGGAACACAAGGCCATCAGGCCCAGTCAGCATGGGTTCATGAAGGGCAGGTCCTGCATGACTGACCTGATCTTGTTCTGTGACAAGGTGACCCACTTAATGGATGAGGGAAAGGCTGTGGGTGTTGTCTACGGTAGACTCTAGTAAAGAAAGGAAGTTGTTGTGAGGTGGGTACCAGTCTCTTCCCAAATAACAAACAATAGGATGAGAGAAAATGGCCTCAAGTTGTGCCAGGGGAGGTTTAGACTGCATGTGAGGAAAAATTTCTTTACTGAAAGGGTTGTCAGGCACTGGAACAGGCTCCCTAGGAAAGAGGTTGAATCACCGTTCCCAAAGGTATTCAGAAGACATGTAGATGTGATGCTTAGGGACACGGCTTAGTGGTGGACCTGGCAGTGCTAGGTTAATGGTTGGAATCTATTATTCTGTGATTCTAATTATAATTGCTGGTTTTGGTCAAGAGGTGTCCTGTCTGAGTACAGATATCTCATAAGAAAAATATGACAATAGCCCTCCTTGGAGTATTTCTATAGCATGCTTGATTTCCCAATTAGAATGAAACATGTAGAGAGAGGTATGCCACCCTAAAAAAGCTATGACAAATAATTTATTTCATTGTGCTTAAACTTTATTGCAAATTTTAATTGAATGTTTTAGAATTTGAAATCCAATCTAAGGTTCAAGCTAATTATATCTATATTGTGACCAAGACAGGGACATAGACAGAACCTGGTAAAAATGTCATTATCTTCTACTACCTTTAGTGATTTTCCTGTGCAACAGCTGCAGGCAATATCCTTGTCCTCTCATGGGACTGGCTTACATAAATCTGTTGTGTATTCACAGCCCTGAATCCTGCTCAGGGGTAAGCAGGAAGGATTATAACTAGACTACCTATGTGAAGTCACAACAAAGATCCACAGTGCCCGGTATCTCATCTCCCAGACTAGACAGGATTGGATTTTTGCAGGGGTATATAGGTAAGGACAAAGCATAGTTAAGCACTTCTCTCAGTGAAGACTCTTTTTGGAAAGATGAAGTTCTGGAGTTGTACCCACATTGTTGTATTTGACAGCCCTTAGTGGGACTTTCTTCAATTCATTCAGATAATTGCTTTTTTAACTGATTTATACTTTGGCATCCAAAACATCCTGTAGCAATGAGTTACACAATTTAATTATGTATTATATGAAAGGCGATTTACACTTCTGCCTGATAATTTACTTGGTACTTGCTGACTTTCATGTTATGAATGGTGAACTACAGCTCCTAAATCACTTTCTCCCTGCCATTCATGAATTTATATATTTTAATTATACTGTCCTTAGTAATCCCTTTTTCAAATTTGAATAACCTTACTTACAAAATCTCTCCTTGTATAGCAGCCATTCTCTACAGTTCATTATCAAAGTTACCCTTGTCATTAACATGTTTAATTCTGATGCTCGTAGCTCAGTAGAACAGTGACTTTTACTCTTCTGTAATATCACAGTGGAACAATGCCCAGTAAACAGTATGTGCAACACCAGATACTTTGCACTTGTGTATTTTGTTACTACCAGCCTTTTGGTTTTCCTCGTTTGAATAGCAGTGATTTCAGAAAGGTATCATCACTGTAATTTAATGGCAGCTTGTTCTCTCTAAGAACCGTGATGAGGGACATTTGAATCTGATTTTTTTGCAAATGCATGCATAGTGTACCAACTATAACAAATTTCTTTATGTGCTCAAGTGATTTCTTCATACAACAAATGTGTAATATGGGTCCTCTTTACAAAAGCCACCTGTCCTGGTTTAAGCCAGGATGAAGCCAATTTTACTGATTTTCTTTCCTCAGCAAGCTTTCTTTTTAACTAGTCACAGCGTGTTCTAACTAAGGCTGATAAGAATGGAATGTTTTTTGTAATTGCTGGGTCTTACTCTGCCGGCTCAGACACTACAGGGAGATTTATGACGCCCCTGTAGGAGGCTGAGTTAGATAGACAGCAAAATTGGCCAGAGTTGTTCCATTCCATATATCTACGTAAGCTCAGAGGAAGGTCAGATGTCATAGAAGACAACTTCCTTCCTGCTTCTTCCCTTCTCTTCCATCCATGGTTGGTGTCTGGGGAGGACTCCATCCATCCATCACCGTCGACCCCCAGACTGCAGCTTTCCTGACCCTCATCACTCTGTGCTTTCTCCAGCAGCAGCTCCAGAATTCTTCGGAACTGTTCACAGCTAAGGAGAGTGGTGTGGGAGTTGCTGGGGGTGCGGGGAAATGAGAGGCTTTTGCCCATATCTGCACATATTTGTATATAATTGTATATATTTTCTTATATCATTGGTGTTTAATTAAAGCTGTGTAGTTTAGTTTTCAATCCAGCCAAGTCTCTCTCTTTTTCTCTCTCTCCTTCCCTACCTGGGTGAGTGGGGGAGGGGATCGAGAGCATTGTTGTCGGACCTGAGTCAAACAGTGACACCACCTTAACTATTCCCCATTTTATCACGTATCCATATATTTATTATTGTGACCACTTTCTAGCATTTCAAAAGATTTACTCAACCTAAAAGTGAGACTTAGTTGTCTGTAGTTCTGTGATCTTCCTTAGATCCCTTTTTAAACATTGTACCTCCACATTAGCCAGGTACTAAAGCTAATTACAATTATTACCTACAAATCACAGTTAATTGTTCAGCAGTGTCCTGTTTGTTTTCTTTCAGAACTCCTGGTTGAAAGCCTTTTGACTCTGCCTAGTTATTGCTATTCATGACTACAAGTCTGTATTCCGCTCTTGTTAAAATGTGAAACTAAATCATAGAATCATGGTTTGAGTTGGAAGGGACCTTAAAGATCATCTAGTTCCAACCCCCCTGCCATGGGCAGGGAAACCTCCCACTAGATCAGGTTGCTTAAAGTCCCATCCAACCTGGCCTTGATCACTTCCAGGGAGAGAGCAGCCACACCTTCCCTAGGCAACCTGTTCCAGTGTCTCACCACCCTGATAGGAAAGAATTTCCTCCCAATATCCAATCTAAGTCTACCCTGCTTCACTTTGAAACCATTCCCCCTCATCCTACACTACATGCCCTTGTAAAACGTCCCTCCCCAGCTTTCCTGTAGGCCCTCTTCAGGTACTGGAAGGCCACTATGACATCTCCCCAGAGCCTACTCTTCTCCAGGCTGAACAACCCCAAGGATGAGTCCAATGCAACACTGAGCTATGCCTTGACTTCGGAGCCTACCTGTTAGAAAATAGTTTGACAGTCCTCCTTACATTTAAGCTCAGTTTCTAGTGCTAATGGATGCTGAATTTCTAGAAATTAAGATCTATGTTCATGTTATGAAAACATTACTTTTTTTAAAACACACAAATGTCTGCTAAGTTACTATTGACATGACTTGTACATGAGCAGATTAAAAATCTGTAACAACGCATAAGATCATTTTTTCAAACTGAAGAATGCTGTTTTCATTAATGTACAGATGTTAGGAAATAAAACATGGCCAGTTACACCCAGGTCATACTTCAGATCTGTTCCTCCCATGGAAGCTTCAAACTTACAGAAAGTGTGAAACGGAACTGTTAATTTGTCATGTTACTCTGAAGTCTTTATCCTTAAACACCATATTTCCTGTATTCATTATTTTACCTGGTTTTGCTATGAAAATGTCTTGTGTTATTTTTGTTTAGCTACACTTACTCACCTGCACACGTAATGGTGTTTAGCTGTTTACTGTCTGTATATGGTCTTTCATCTATCATTTTGTAATTATGCTCTGTAAAGATGATGTTGTCTAGGTGAAATTAACCCAAAAACCACAGGCAAAATTTACTAGTGAGATTAAAAAGCTAATAAAGCTGTAAAATGTATATCATCCATATACTTGGCAATTATGCTGTCAGTCTATTATTAGATTTCTATATAAAGAAGCTATAAGAGGAACTGTAAGAATGTTGATAGCAAACACTATGAATGTTAAAGAAAGGAATGAACACTAGACAAGTATTTGTAAATTGGAAAGTAATGTTACAGTAATGGTTTAAAAACTGTAACTGTTAATATGGTTATAAAGCAACGTGATTAACACCAGTACTTTTAGTGAAAAATACACTTTTAACAGAAATACCTTTGAAAAAATTTTGTTACTACTTGACAAAGTATAATTCTCAGGCTTTTAAGTCTGAGAAAACTTTTAGAATAAAAGAAAAAAAATATATATATTGTCAAGAGATTGATTTCATTCCTCCATAAACTGACTTTTTAACAGTTACTTTAATATGTAATATATTATTTGCTCTAACATCTATTTGTCAACTGATGTTTGCCAATGTGTTTTTTTACATCCTAAAATGTATCACAACAGTAACTAGATCCTTTTCTCATCTTCAGCTGTTGAATTTCACACCCTGGTACCCTTTTATGTTTTAATTCATTGATAGATTATTTAAATTGCAAATTACCTCCCTTCGCTCCAGGATCTCCCCTCTTGGCCCTTCTTAAGCTTCAATTCATATCTTAATGAAAAAGAAATTCCATCATTTGCTTACTCAATTTTAACAGCAGAATTTTCCTTTGATCTCTTTTTATGCTGTACTTAATGCCTCTATATTTCATACACAATCACCCATCTGTTCATTTTATGTGACTATCTGCCCACCTTACATGCTAATATTTTTCTTGTCCATTCTTCTGTCTTTGATATTTATATTTTGGCACAGGCACACCAGAAGGGTCAGGAATAAAGCTCAGGTAATTCTGAGTTCATACCCTTTAATTTCTTCCATTCTGCTTCTTTTATTTCTCAATACACTGGTATTTTGGTATTTCTGAGAGGACATCTGTTCATATGTAGGAATCAATCTCTGGATTAACATTTTTGCACATCACTACAGACACTTACAACTGTAACAAAAGCAGCAGCTCTCACAAGTAAGATAAACACTGAGCTCCTGAGATCTACCCAGAGACATACAGTACATTAGACAGTAGCATTCATACAATTAATGGCATGTTCATTGGTTCAAGCAGAAAAACCGTGGAGAAAGGGTGTCACACTTTGACTTAGGATTGCCAATTGAACCAGCGACAATAACACTCTTGATCCCCTCTCCCTCCCAACCAGGTAGGGAAGGAGAGAGATAATGAACGAGAGAGATTTCCCAGATTGAAAACTAAACTACACAGCTTTAATTAAGTACTAATGATAAAACAAAATACATACAGTTATATACAAATATGTTCAGGAATGTGCAAGACCCTCTTGCCTGCCCCCACCCCCAGCAACTCCCATGGCATCTCCTGAGCTGTGCGCAGTCCCAAAATGTCCTGGAGCTGCTGGAGAGAGCGGCAGAGCAGACAGGAGCTGAGGGGAGAGTTATAAGGATCGGGAATGCACAGCCTAGGGATCAACAGCGATGGATAGATGGAGCCCTCCCTGGATGCCGGCCATGGATAGAAATGAAGGGACGAAGAAGCAGGAAGGAAATTGACTTTCCTGATCCCTGACCTTATACCGAGCTTATGTAGATATATGGAATGGAATACTTTGGTCAGTTTTGCTGTCCATCTAGTCCGCTCCTTATGGGAGGGCTGCAGATAGGACATTTTTGCTCCCGGTAGCATCTGAGGCTGCAGATTCACTAAGTAAAGTGAAGCGACCTTGAAGTCTGGGCAGTAACATTAACGTTCCAACGTTATCTGTCCACTAGCTGTAAAAATTTCTGCTAGTTAAAAGAGAACTTACTGAAGAAAAAAAATAAATCAGAGAAAGGAAAATTGGCTCAAACCAGGACAAAGGATAAAGTGGTCCTGTCTTTTGCATGACCCCTGGCTTCTCTAAGTTCCTGCACACAAATAGATTCTGGAACTGTGGCCTGAAGAAAGCACATGTGTCAAATCTCTTGCAAACTTTCTCTTCTGTTCATAGGGACCAGAGCAGTGAGGTGAGAGGGACCTGCCAGAAGATAGGGCACAAAATGTACACCACATAATTGGACAGGACTCACTGGAAGACGGGGATACCAGCCTGGAAACTATGTGGAAGGAACCTACAGAGAGATGGGGGCAGTGGGGTGGGGTTTTAATTGGGAAGTTTGTAGGCACATACTTAGGCACAATCTTAATAGACAGCTGTGGCAGCTGTTACAGTCAATGCAGTAACCGGGGGCAATGGCACAGGCTGCTCTGTTGTGTTTTCATCCTCTGAAAGTCCCCATGCATATCCATCTTGATGTTAAGGTCTCGGCATAGCACAGTTGAATGCCACCATAATAAAAGTTACAAGTACCACTAGAGGACATTAAAAATACCATAAAGAACTTAGGGCTAATGCCAACAGCAGTGCTTGAAAGGGCACAGGTGAGAAAAGCCACAAAGAACGACAGGAAGGATAGAAAGAAAACATACAGGTCCTATACAGTATGTGTTCACAGAAATATAACTGAACTGAAGCTACTGAAGGTCTGCAGCTAACAATGCCAGTTTCCAAAAAGAAGACAAGAGTTAACTCTAAATTTTATGTCAGGCACTCAGATAACTAGCTAATTTACATATTTCAGCTTGTAGGATATCTACTTAATGACTAGTGAATGTTATAAAAAGATGACAAAAATTACATTTCATACTGCAGCTAAAGATCAAATGGTGATCTTTAAATTCATTGTGGGCAATAGAAGCAGTAGTGGGTAGCAAGTGTTTTACTCTTGCCAGTAGAGGTAAGGACATTGTTGAGAGATCTGTGCAGGTTGAGCAGAAGGGCAAAACAATGGGTGCCTGAAACTATCCAAAAAGCAGAGTTCCCATTTCCATTGTAACAGACATTTTTTTGCTTCATATCAGCTCAGCAGTGCAGCAGAACAAAAGACACAAAAGAAGAGGCACTTTGTAGGTAACAAGGTCTGTCAAGTATTGTTACTTAGAGGAACGTATGCTAAGTTTTTCTGCAGGCTTTCCCCAGCACTGAAGGATTTTCTTCACTTCATTCTCTGCTTTATCTTAGGAAAGAAATACAAAAAGATCTCAAAAATGCTGCCAATGGTGAAGTCACATTTCTTTTAAAAGGCTCAATGTCCCAAATGGTCACATAAACGGAACCTTTCTACCGCAGTTTACTCTGTGTAGAGGGATCATATAAAAGATTTATTTACTCTTTAGAGGAGTTCTTTAAGGGAGCAATGTCTCTATACAATTTTATTTTGGTTTTGTTCTGAAAATGGCTGCATACAAACATGTTATATAGGGAAAAGCCATAGAGGGCTCAGCTCTTTGGGCCAGCAGTGCAAGCAGGGCCACACATATTTCACACAGAAGTATAAAGATACAAGAAAATGAAAGACAGCCACAGCTGAGAGAAAAACCCGGTATTTCTTATAACAGGAGAGGTAAACTGAATTAAAGGTGTGGACACAGACTTCCTAAAAGCTCAACTCATCTGTGAAATCCCAATTTTAATATGCATGATAGATCTCTCACTGTCACTCATAAAAGAAATAAGGTGGAAAGCTTCTTCCATGGAAAGAGGTGCAAAACAGACTTCTTCAAGGAAGAGTTTTTTTGAAAAAATTTTGTTGCAGATTTTGAAGTAAATGAAAGAAATTAATATATCTGAAAATCATAGGAAAAGTAGATCCACATTGTTGAATGTAGTTCTGCATATCAACTCTTCAAACAAAAATGGTATTGTTATTTTTTTATCTAGTGTCACAGTCACACCAAGGTAATTTTTGCAGAGAAGAAAAGTAAAGATGAGTGGAAATATGAGATATGGCGATTTTTGCTGTGTTCTTGTAAATAAATTACATCATCTAACATGTATTTTTCTAACACTTCAGACTAAAGATACTCACAGGTTTAGTGCTTACTTTAGTCAACAGCACAGCTGATCTTACCTATTCCAGACCCTTTAGAAGTATGGGGTTCAAATGTAGCACCCGGAAGAGCACTGTGATGAAGAAGAGCTTTCAGCTGGTGAGTAACCAGCTTGAGTGTGAGATGCAGATCCCTTTCTTCTCCTTCCATTACATAGATTTTTTTACGTTTCAACTCTAGATACTTGCTATTCAAATTTCAAAATGTCACAGGAGGTTCAGATTTTTCCATTTGAAGTACTGGCAGACAGACCACATTCCTTGAGTCAAGTGAAGTGACAATCACCTAAATAGTTTAATGTGTTAGGTTCCTTAGGAACATACTAATTACTATAATATGCACCTAAATTTATCATCATAAGCTGCATTTTTATAATTAAAGTGCTGCTTATATTCTAAATATTCAAATAAAATATTTACATAAGAATCACACATAGCATAATTAACATAGAACATCATATATAACATGAACATTCATGAAGTCCTTTACAGTGAAATTATTTTTCTTTTTAAGTGCTCTGTCATGACAGTAACGAGATATATATGTGTATATAATTTATATAGCTGCATTCACCTTAGGAAAAAAAAATAACTTTTCTGCTGCATTTATATAATAATAAACTGAAAGAATATTAAATATTTTAATAAATTGATAGAAGTATGTCTTAAAATCTACAATAGCCCAGAACCTAACATGAAGCTATGAGACTTGCAGACATTCTCTTTAGAATCTCTTATTAAAAAATATCTCTCACATAAATATTCCTTTTCTTGCATTTTATCAGTTCTTTAAACCTTCAGAAATCTTTATGGCTTTTTATAAAGTATTTTTTTTTAGGAGTAAGGAGTCTAGTCAACTAGACAACCTTAACAATCCCTAAGAAGTTAGGTAGCAAAGCTCAAGTTTGTAATTCCTAATATACCCTCTCCCCCCTAGAAATAAATAATTAAAAAAAAAACTTTTAAAACATGGGAAGAAATTCAAGATCCTTTGAACTGCAAAACATATAATAATAATCCTGTAGTGTCTTCAGTATTGCTGCATACATTCACAAAACAAAATAAATCTGGTAACTTTGAAATTCTTCTGGAGATGAGAAAAAAAAGATAGCAATCTTTTATTGACAAAACTTCAAGATCAAGTAGCATCAGCTTTGTTGTTTTTTTTTACTGTGGGGTATTGTGTAGCATATGGGCTGAGCAATTAGCTAGAACCCAGAGAGTATCCCTTTTTTCCCCATTGGTTTGTAAATTCAGTGATATTTCTGAAAAGTGAAGGTTTATTCAATCAGGTACAAAGACTGGTACGTTGCCACAGTACAAAATATGTCATTGTAGTATATTTTTAACATTGCATATTTGTATACATATTTAAACCAAATGCAGATTTGTTCCTGTCTTAAAGGAAATTAAGCATTTAGCCGATTACTGCAGTTGCATAGCAGTCACCAACTATTAGAAATATTGATATCCTCTTGGAGGTGGCAAGTCACAGAAAAGAATATGCCATCTTAACTGAATCTTAAATTGTTTTCTCAAAGAAACAGAAATATTAAGGGTAATGTAAAAAATGGTGTGGATTTTTTTTTAACTGAGGACCTATGTATTTAATGATTACTCGGTCTTAGAAAACAACATGGCCTTGCTCTAGCAGTCAGACAATATCTTTGAATTACTATGGCTAACACTCTGCAAGACATTTATTGTTTCTCTTTCTCTGTCATTTTTTTTATTTTTTCCCTGACACTAGCAACAACTTCAGTTTCAAGAAGTTCTTCATTCTGAGAAGCTATACTGTAACAGGCTGGAGAAGTGGGCCAATGCCAACCTCATGAAATTCAACAAGGCCAAGTGCAAGGTCCCGGACCTGGGTCAGCACAACCCCAGGCAGAAATACAGGCTGTGGGGAGAGTGGCTAAGAGAGCAGTCCTGAGGAAAAGGACTTGGGGGTGGTAGTGGATGAGAAACTTGACATGAGCCACCAGTGTGCACTTGCAGCCCAGAGAGCCAACTGCATCCTGGGCTGCATCAAAAGAAGTGTGGCCAGCAGGGCCAGGGAGGTGATTCTGCCCCTCTGCTCTGCTCTGGTGAGACACCACTCCACCTAGAATACTGTGTACAGTTCTGGAGCCCTCAGCACAAGAAAAATATAGACTTGTTGGAAAGGGTCCAGAGAAGGGCCACGAAGATGATCAAAGGCCTGGAGCACCACTGCTGTGAAGACAGGCTGAGAGAGTTGGAGCTATTCAGCCTGGAGAAGAGAAGGCTCCAGGGAAACCTTAGAGCACCTTCCAGTACTTGAAGGGGCTACAGGAATGCTGGGGAGGGGCTTTTCATGCAAGCAGATAGTGATAGGACAAGAGGTAATGGTTTTAAACTGAGAGAGGAGAGATTTAGGTTAGATATTAGGAAGAAATTCTTCTCTATAAGGGTGGTGAGGAACAGGAATGGGTTGTCCAGGGAGGTTGTTGATGCCCCATCCCTGGAGGTTTTAAAGGCCAGGTTGGACAAGGTTTTGTGCAATCTGATCTAGTGGTAGGGTTCCCTGCTCACGGCAGGGGGGTTGGAACTTGATGAGCTTTAAGGTCCTTTCCAACCTTAATGATTCTATGACTCTGTGACTCTATGAATACTCTCTTATTATGCTGATCTAAAATTGCAATTTTTTTTAAAGCAATTAAAAATTACTTCTGCCTGTACAATAGTAAGTTTGATTTCAATTAATACTATCTTTACCATTCCAGTCAAAATTGCATTTCCATTAATCTTGTCATTTGTAGTCTTTTCTTCTAGTGCACTGCCTCCTGTCTGCGATGAAATGTTTCTATCACTGTTAGGAGTCATTATGCACTTTCCAACTATTTCTAATGTTACAATAGTATAAGCATTTGCAAGATCTACCTTGAGATGGTGATAATCTTATTTGTTCTGTGGTGCTTTGTATTAGAACAATAAAACCCAGATATTGTACCTCATGCAGTTAGTATATAATTCCTGAAAAATGCATGGAAGATAATTATCATTAGAAACAAACAAAAAATAAAATAAAAATTACTGCATAGTATTATTCAAGATAATTTTAAGCTATTCTGGAAATACATTTAAAATTTTGTCAGGATTGGCAATTAAACCAATGACAACAATGCTCTTGATTCCTTCCCCCTCCCACCCAGGTAGGGAAAGGAAAGCAACAATAAGGAGAGGCTTCTGGATTGAAAACTATACTAGATCGCTTTAATTAAATACTAAAGATAAAAGAAAATATATACAAATACGTCAGGAATGTGCAAAACCTCTATCACTTTCCCCCATCTCCAGCAACTCCCATGACACTCTCCTTAGCTGTGAGCAGTTCTGAAATGTCCCATTTCTCATGCCGGAGAGAGCGACAGAGCAGACAGGAGCTGAGGGGAGAGTTGTGAGGGTCAGGAACATATGGGCCCAGGGATCAAAGGAGATGGATAAATCAAGTCCTCTCTGAACAGTGGCCATGAATGAAAGAGAAGGAAGAGGAAGAAGGAAAAGGAAGGGCTTGACTTCTGTGATCCCTGAATTTATACTGAGAGCTACATAGATATATGGAATGGAATACTTTGATTCACCAACTTTGCTGTCTGTCTAGTCCGCCCTCCTTATGGGAGGATTGCAGATATGACTCTTCTGCTGCTTTGTTATCCAAAGCAGTAGATTGAACAAGTAGAGCAAAGTGTCCTTGGTCTCTTGGCACTAACTATAAACATCAGTCCACTAGCTGGAAAACTTGTGTGCTGCTTAAAAGAGAGTTCCCTGAAGGAAAAAAAAAAAAAAAAAAAGTAAAAAAAAAATTGCTTCATTCTGGCTCAAACCAGGACCAACGTTCTGTTTTGCATTTCAGCAGTGGCTAAAGCAGTTTCTACATGAGTTTATAAAGAAACTTAAGATGTTTTTCCTAAAAATATTCTTTATTGTCATGGAGCAACCGCCAGCAAAGGTAGCTCAAGTTCCAACACTCAGAATCCTTTGGGACAATGAGAAAGTACTTTCCAGTCCAGCTGCGTCAGCCTGATCAGGTTCTTGTCTTCAGGTAGAAGATGGTGGTATTAGAGCGAATTGAAACCTCAGATTTAATTAGAGTGTTTTCCATCACAGTTTTTTTTCCAAAACTCTCAACATCTCCTCCAAGCTGCAAGAAAATATTTTTCTCTTTTCAGCATTGTAACCAGGCTCAAAGATCTCGAAAATGCACCAGTACCACAGTGAAGTCTGCTCATGGTTGGACTTTTCTATGTGTAGGCAACTAAATCTTAAGAGAAATTTCCAGAGAAATTGGTGAGATCTGTGCCTTTTCCTTGCTGTAGTCCCAAAGTCTGTATGTAACAAGCAGGTAGTTGTTATTCAGATAGGAATAGACTCTCATGTATGATTTCCTCCTTGAGTGCCACTTCCTTACAAAATTTACAAACATAAAAGGAGCATCATGGATAATAATCACTCAATAATAATTGGCATAAATCATAGTATTGGTCAAAGTTTTGAGGGTTTTTTGAATGTTGAGGTTAATTATTTTAAATCGCTAATTTGTTCACTGCTTCCGTCGCTTAGATGTAAACATGAGATTTCATCTGAAAACTAAATTTGTTTCTCTTTCCTTGTTCATTAGGCAGAGCAAGGAGAAAAGAGAGGCATGTAAAACAGTAGATGAGCAGTCACCTTGAAATGGCTAATGGTAGCTAGCCAGAAGCCTCCAGTATAGCGACTTCTGGATATATGCATACAATACTGGAATTGAGTAGTTTTTATTTTTAAAGATAAAAAGGAGGAATACTGAGCTTTATTATCCTCTTGCCACTAGTCATCTGTTATCTGAAAGTCAAACTCTGAATAAATCCAATAGTCTGATATTGCAAATTTTATTACTTTCTCTGCCAAATCAGTCTGCTTTCCATATGAGCGTGGAAGAAAGGTCATAGTGCAAAGTCTCTGAATCACTCATCATTTGTGGCCCTGTGCCAGTGAATTTATTGGGGCAACATGCTTAGACTAAACCTCTTTTACACAACATTGTGTTTCCCAGCCTTTTTACCTGGGGGAATTTCCTAACAGTAAGGGAAATATGTCTGCTTTTCTGCAGAGAGAAGAGGTGACACAATCCTTCCTGTCATCTTCTTGCATTTTCTCCCTAAACGTAGAAAAACTTCTGTGGCACTTCAAAATATAGGCACTTGTTGTCTCTGAATACTGCATAGGGATCAGATAAAATGCATGTCTGGAAACAAAGGTGGTACTGAAATTGCACAGAAGCCTCATCCTTTGTCAGCTTTCTTTAACAAATACTTCAGCTGCAAATAAGCCATACCTTTTCATGACATTTTCATCTGGAAACTTGATCCTAAGAAAGCAGGGCTCTCCAAACAGAAGAAAGTACTAGAATGTTTTTTCCTTGTCTGTTTTTTAGTTAAAAACAAACAAAAAAACCCACAAAAAAACCAAACCAAACCAAAACCAAACCAAACCAAAACATAACCAACCAACAAACACAAAAACAAACCCAAAACAAAACAAAAACAAACCCAAATGAAACATGTCAACCATAGACTACACCAAAAAATACACTGTTGACAGAATTTCTTCACAGAATGGCATCTGAACCAGAGATGTACTGTTAGCTGTGAAACAAAAGGTTTCATTGTTACTAGCTTGGTGACTCTTACATAAAGAAAACTTTACCTTGTTAAGGTTACTATCATTTCACAATGATGCCAACATTCTAAACCCAAATTCATATCAAATTACCTCCACATTATGAACGCTATTTGTGTACGTTCGCACTTCTCTAAAAATGGTACTTAAAGGAAAAATGGACAACTAGTCACCTCCAGTAAATCCACCACTTATTTTTATTATTGGAGTTCTTTGAGTTCTTTTCTGTAAGTTCAACTTCAGAAACCTTCAGTGTGCAGTAATTACAAGACATGAGAAGTCCCGCACAGCAATACGCTTCAGTATAAAACCACACCTCCAGAATACTGATGAAGAGGAAAAAAAAGAACCAGAAAACAAATATACCAATATTACATACTGCTGCAGTCCCTTTAGTGAGCTATATGATACTGCTTCATGAATAAAGATGGAGTAAACTACATTTGTAGCATAATAAGAAAAGGTAATTAGTGCCATCTACTCACCACAGTTAGAATTTGACTAGAACAATTTGATTACTTTTATCACATTTTAAACTTTGAGTAAGATTTTCAGCTCTGTAATCCAGTTAGTGGTAAAGTGTGGAGAATATAAGTCAGCTTCCCAATGTGATTGATGACTATGTGCTGTGCAGGATAGGAAGTGGAAAAAATATACAGAACTCATAATATAGACACTGTCTGCCTGCTTTAAAGCAAATCTCTTCTAAATCAGTTTGAATCCTTCAGCCAGACTAAAATATAAGCTTAGTATCTTCTCTGAACAAACAGGAAATGGAAAACTATTCATAGGAAAGAGAAGCCCTTTTTTTTTGTTTGAACTTAACACTATGATCTTTCTTATATCCATTTATTATTTATATTTTGTTAACTCCCACATCTTGCTGAGAATAGGGCTCTAGCCATGCTGGGTGTTATACAAACACAGAGATAATTACAGCGACAGACTATTTCAAATTCAAATATAAATTTATTAACAAAAGGTTGAGTGAAACACTCTCAAACAATGACAAGCATACAGAACAGAACACCCAGACCCAGATCTTCATTACCACTGATGTCAAAGCAGCCTTGGTAAAGTGAGGCACATAGTATCAGTCTGCACTAAGCAAAACTTCCACTGTTTCTGCTACCCTAAGAGACTCTGTATAAGGTTAGAGGCTCATTTGCTGCCCCCTCTCCTGAAAGCCAGAAGCCAGCTCCACCAGATCCACCACTTGATCCTAAGGGGTAAACGGCAAAAACAACCACGCAGACAATCCCTTCAATCTCTTTGAAGGAGGGGTGCCATTTAACTACTTGCCCACTGCACACTTGCAATTGACAGAAGTGCCAGGAAATTGTCTCCATTGTTTTATTATGATCCAGATCCTGTCAAGAGACAAATGTTTTGTAGAGAAAAGACTGTTATCCCGAGTTACGCTTATCATGCTTTCAAACTTCTCTTTTTTGCTTCCTGCAAAATTAAGGTTATTTAAGGACTTTATTATTATGACAATGATGAGAGCTTTTTATTGTCTCATTCTAAGAAAGAGTTTTCCATTGGTGAAAATGTGGAAGCTAGCTTAACTAGTTATAGTGTATCCTGTTACAAATAATGACACTGTTTTCTGATAAGATTTTTTTAATAAACATTCATATGATGTACAGTTTTGCTCTGATTGTATAGCTTGATGTGTCAGTATACAAAATAAATTTCTTAATAAAATATTGAAAATACTGTGGGACTGCTCTTTTTATATTTAATTTACACCCATGATGTTTTGCATACTTCTTTACGACATTTTTTTTTTCTTTTTTTGTAAATGTTGTGGAATATGAGGACTTTAATTTTTTCTGACATTTTCCATGGTGTTCTACATTTTTTTTTTTCAAGAAGATAAACCCATTAAAAATGGCAGTAAGGGCAGGAAATTTTCTAGTGTCGCAATATAAGAAGTGAAATGAGAGGATTTAAATCAAATCCTTATTTGGATCAAATGTTGCCTTAGCAATACTCCAAACCTGAAATTTCAGGTTTATGTGTCTTCAACTGCAGAGAACCTTATTTCCATTGTAGCTTCTTTGGTCCATTCTGTCATCGATAGCACTGAGTGTTCCACCCACATTTATCCAGTGGTTTCATTCCTTTAGAAGACCCAATATACACATGTGTATTACTGTGATTTTCCATTTAAGGATTTCACTGAAATTTTCAAAATGTAAAAATTTTCTTCTTCTCTGTATGGAAGAAAATTATTTCCTTTTTGAAATAGAAATACTGAAGCCCTGATTAATTTAGTTTACAAACCTGAAATTCCAGAGGAACTATTAAATATTCCAAGCAATAAAATGAAAACTCAAAACTGTAGCCTGTAACCTAAATACCTTACGTACATTTATGGCCTTTCATTACATTTGAGCATTTCAGAATGCTTAATGATTTTATCACATAGTTCCTCTGCAAGGTTAGCAGTACCATTATCCCTGCTATACATCTTAAAAAATAACATACATTATTTAGATGAAATACAAAGAGCTGAGCTAAAAATTAGATCTTCAAAACTGCTATAATTTTGCTCCTAATCTCTGGAGGCATCTGATGACATTCATACACTTTGGCTCTGATCTTGAATTCTTTGTTCTATTAAAATAATTCTTTCTTACAGAAGAGGATGCAAAGACAGTTGTCTGATAATACTTTCTGGAGAGAGGAATAGTGTAGCAGGAAAGCCATTCAGCAAAAAGAGGAATTCCCTCTTTCTGGCTTGAGACATATTTCACAATAGAAGATTCTGTGTTTGGAGATAACAGCATTAGACTGCCTAAGGAGGACATCAGAGATCTAAAGAGAGACGTTTTAAAACAGTTCCTTTGTTTCTGAATCTCTGTCCTCAGACTGCCTATAGCTGTATTTTTCCCTCAGTTGAGTATACTGGTTTTGAGGAACTCCCCATGAGAATTTTGGAAAAGAGTGAAGGGGACAGAAAGCCAAAAGTTAGGTGTACAACTGCAGGACAAAATTACACAGGTACTTATGTAAGTAAAGAGAAATATCCAAAACAATTATTGCCATGGAAGAAAATTTTATCTGTTCAAAAATGCTGGTTCTCCTTCTGGCAGACTTCAAGTCTTACAATCTGGTTGACCAAAACAAACCAGTTCTCATTTTTTTTTCTGAAAAACAATACTTGTCAGTGAGTAGTGGATGGAAACTACTACTGACTCTCTGCATGACCTCAGACAGGTCATATTAGCCCAGTCTTTCTTCTTTTCATTGATCAGATTTTCCACTTCACTCAAAAATTAACGTGAAAAAAATGAGCCAATTTTAATGATGAATTAATGTTTTCAATACTCTTGAACATTAAGGCATTGCTCCAGTAGTTTTAAGGTATACTTACTGCAAAAGATGATAAAATGACAATTAGCATAATGTAAGTCAACAGAGCATGTGATATGGCAGGGAAAAGATTATAAATTAGTAATAATGTAGAGATGTCTCCATATGGAACAATCTCCAGTATGCAGCACTCCTTGTCCAACAAGGCCATAGGACTGCAGAGGAAGCCAGCACCATAACAGATCATGGGAGAACATGTGCCCATGCTAACTGCAGCAGTTGGCTGCAGCTGGAGTAACTGGATAAAACATGTAAGACTTGTGTGTTCCAGATTATGATGTTAGATTTTTTGTGAGTAATGAAGCAGTATTACCTCCTTTTGCATCTTCACTGGGATCAATCTGGAAAACCTATACTCCTTTGGGCTCTCCACATACCTCAAATAACTTTGGCAATGAGGGACTGCATGGAGTATAGTCCCAAAAATTATCTGAGAGGTGGAAACACTTCTTAAAGTCGGAGCTTTCAAAATGCCATTCTTTCAATCTTATCACTCTTTTATTTTCTTTTAACAACAAAAATATTGCAAATTATTTGCTTTTTAGTGTATAAATACCCTTGCAGGCAGAAATTGTTTAGCCTGGAAAGGAGAAGGCTCCAGAGAAACCTTATAGCAGCCTTCCAGTATCCGAAGGAGGCCTATAGGAAAGATGGGGAGGGAATTTTTTCAAGGGTTACAAGTGAAAGGACCAGGGGTAAGGGATTAAAACTGGAAGAGGGGAAATTTAGGTTAGACATTAGGAGGAGATTCTTTAGTGTGAGGGTGGCGAGACACTGGAACAGATTGCCCAGGGCAGTTGTGGAAGCTCCATCCCTGGAAGTGTTCAAGGCCACGTTGGATGGAGCTCTGAGCAGCCTAATCTAGTGGGAGGTGTCTCTGCCCATGCACGGGGGTTTGGAAGTAGATGATCTTCAAGGTCCCTTCCAATTCAAACCATTCTGTGATTCTAAGACTATGATTCTATTATTCTTTCATCAGCCTCACTGGGTTAATTTTGTTTAGGCTAATAATTTTAATAAAAATATAGAAATTTTGCAAATCATCCCAGGTTGTACAAAAGTACTTTTTTTTTTTTTTTTTTTTTTTTTTAAGAAGCTGCATCTAAGGCACAATTCTTTAGTGTGGAACAAACAGTATTGCAGATCAAAATACTTGAATTTGCTTTGGGGATTTACACAGATCACTCATTTAGTGCAGATTGAGGTCCTATGTATGACTACATATTCATTGGCACAACAGAAGAATCCTTCATGCCACATGTTCTTTCTTGCTCTTTTGTAGACTCACAGAATGGCTGAGGTTGGAAGGGACCTCTTGAGGTCTTCTGGTCCAACCCCCCTGCTCAAGGGAGGGATTCATAAAAGCTTTTTGTAAAAGGCTGAAGTAGAAAGACTTCTGTAAGATCTAAACAATAGAAATAGGCTATGTTTTGCAGAGAAGAAACATAAATGACAACCAGATGGCTTTCATACATGGGGCACAGACTTCCCTTAACAACCCACAGGCCTGCAGCCAGTGTGAAACACAGATAAAAGAAAAGCCATGGCACAGATTTTGGGGCAGATGTTGTACTTGATGCAAACAGTAACAGACGACCATGTTGTACCCTCACTTCTAACAGGATAACAAGGTAGGTCAAGGTTGTTGCTGAGGTGGGAGTTTCTCCCACTGCTTCTTCCAAAATAAGCCAGAGGATCATCTCTGTAAATGTTCCAGAAACTAATCTTCATCATACAGACCAAATGAGATTACCCGGGTCCACTGATTACAGCAGAAAGAACAGCCACTAACATTTTACACTCCCTTCCTACTAAGTTTGAGTATCCTGTGCATTGGTTTAAACACTTTGTATCATTAAACAAAAATTGGCACAAGGAAATTCTATTAATATTCAAATTTTACTTACATTGTGTATATAAGTATGCATTATGCTAGTGGCTCAGACAAAGATGCATCTTACCTAGTATCCCATTTTTGGGAGAAGCCTATGGCAGACAGCAAGGCAAAAGCCCAGGACAAGCAAATGGTGGCATTTTTCCTGTAGACAACTTGCAAGTGTCACCTTTCCTGAACCAAAGGTACTACAATTGTCCTGGTAATTTTGAGCCCTCATCTCTACAGTAAGTCAAGCACATGAACATATTTTGTATTTAGCAAAATAAACTGTAAAAATTTTAAAACATTCCACATACTTCTTTACAGGAAAAAATGTTTATGTTGTTGTTGATGCAAATTTGGATATGGCAATAAAATTAAATTGGTGTCTGCTATGTCTAAAATAGAGGCAATAACACTACAGAGATTAAAATAGCTTGTTGGGTTTTTTTTCTATTTCATAATTGTTCTTCTCATACAAAATAAAAAAAAAAAAATACTTAAGTAGTAGTATCTCTTAGATATTTTAACATACTTAAATCTTCTTTTTCTCACACTGTTAAAAAACTCCAATGCTTTCTCTGGGATAGCGGTGATTAATATGAGTAGTCACAGATGTCTCAAGCTATATAGGAGGAGTTACAGATAAAAGATATGAAGAGAAATTAAGTCTCTGCTCTAAAAATCAAATATACCATTACTCAATTAGAATGCAGACAGGAGAACTATTAATGTCTAAATGGCCTAAAGGCAATAAATAAGACAGACCTTCACTTTGATCAATTCCCTTCATATTTATTTTTCACATATACTTTTGTGTAATTGTGGAATAAGAGCCATAAATTATAAAAAACATAATGCTTGAATAAAGGAAAATTGTGGTCTTACATCCTATTAAAAGCCAAAACCAAAACAAAAACCAAAACAAACAAAACGATAACAAAAAACCCCAGACAAAACCAACCAAACAAACAAAAACCCACAAAAACAACAAATCCTGCAATGCACTCAGCTATATTCATAGATTAAATCAGAATGTATTTATTTATTTATTTTTCCTGCAAACAGTCAAGTTTAAACCATTACTCAGCACAAAAAAAACAGCTCTATGGGAATTACTACAACTAGGTCTTTCTTGGCAGCTATTTCATCTTATCTCTATCAGCATTAATGTTGCATATCCAGGAAAAAAAAAAAAAAAAAACAACAAAAAAAACAACACTGTGGTTTTCAAGATTAGTGATGATGGTATATATGTATCATCAGAAATCAAATGGAAACTTGCAAGTTTTGTAGAGTTTTTCAGTTTCTCTTCTTTCTAAAACAATAAATCATCCTGGCTTTCTGGAGTTTAACAGAACAATCTTTGGGAGAAGGGGTGGCTTCCCTTGTATGTTTGAATTTGTATTTGTGACAAACACTGAATCCACCCATCTCAGACAATACTACTCTTTTTTCTTTATAGCTTTTGGTTTGGTTTGGTTTCAGTTAAGGTTTTTTGGTACTGTTGCAGCAGTGTATTTTAATACTAAGGAAACAACTCTAGTGACATATGAGTCTCTAGACTGCACTGAGAATACACATAAAATCAGAAAATATTTCCTAACTGAAGTTTAAAAAAATCGTCCCCATCTCACTTAACAAAGATCTCTAAAAACAGTGTGTCATGTCATGGTACCAGCATAGTGCTTCTGTTAACAAATGCCATCTTTAAATAAATAAATACATACATAAATAGGTAAAGACGCAAGAAGAGAGACACACCAAAAGCCCCAGCAATTTAAAGCCACCTCATTCTGGCAATGATTATTTAAATTAATAATTTCCTTTCAAAAGTATTTTCCTATTTCCCCATTTGCTCCTTCAGAAGTATTCAATTACGCAAACACTGGACTAGAGTAATGGTTTGTCTATTTATGCTAAAGAGTCTTACAATATTATCACAAAAATACCAACACTACAACCTTTATCAAACCTTTAGACCTAAAATAATAGTTTTAGATGAATGCTTCTAGTGACCTCTACGAAAATCAAATACTACATACCAATCCTTTAATTTAGTTGAAATTGTACTAAAATTTTCTTCAAATTAACCAATACAGAACTAATTTACACAAATAAGCACAATGATTTTGTTTTTATCCAGCATATTTCATTACTTTTTTTTGTTGTTTTTCAAGTATGAGCTGTGACTGTCATATATTTGAGGAAAACATAGTTCTTTGTTGGATTTACAAGGACAAATTGCTGCCCTTATTTCTTCACCTCTCAAAAAATAATTTCCTATTTACTACCTTTCTGTTTGTAAGATAGAGACCATCTACAATAAGAACAGTATTTTATAAAATAAATGCACGAGAATATATTTCTAATGAGATAATAAATTATTAAGAAGGTGAGTGTGCTGGAATTGAAAATTATAATCACAAAAATATAACCAATACTTTATCTTCTATTACCATTCCCAGATACCAGATACCAGGTACTTCCAGTAAAGACTGGAGATATGTAATACAACACTGACATCTTTAATCATACAAGGAAAATAAATTTTAAAAAAAAAATCCTCAAAGGAAAACTCCAGTGTAATCCAAGAGATAATCTAATTACAAAGGAGAGTAAGTTATTTAAAGTGAAGTATTTTGATAATACAGAATAATTAAGAAGCAAGCAGAAAAACACAGCTCTCATCTCCTTGAGGAAGCAGAATGTTATTGATGGAAACAACAGCATGAGCCTGTCTGTGTGCTTGTACAAAAAAGAAGGCTGAAAACAGGCAACTAGATATAAGAATAGAATAGTTTCAGTTAACTGGTATTTCACTTAAATTATTTATTTTTTTTCTTTTTTAATTAGAAAAAGTTGAAGAATTTGCATGCAAAAATATTTGCTAGTCTCCCTCCACCACTACCTAACAGGATTCTTGAAAATTTTTTTCTGTGCTTAGTGAAGAAACAGATGGTCTTTTGAAATCAGTGGAATGGAGTTAATTTTTACACCTGTTTCATGAAGGTTTATCCCTCCTAATACTGCCACCTCGCATATAGATTTAATTCCAAAGAAAACACTGAGTCCTAGAAGACTCAGATGTTTAACAAACAGTTCATTTCAGGTCTCAGTCCTGAATATTAGTTTTTAAAACTGTGTTTTCTTGTTTTCTAATTGTGTTTGTTTAACATTACTTTCAGGAAATAAATAATGCTTGACTGAGTTGCCTTTATCTTAATTATCAGTATTTATCTAATCTTATCACCACATTCTTCCCAAGGTTCCTTTCAGTGTTGAACAAGATTCTGTTCACAGTGCTGAATGCGCACCATCTGCCAATCCATGTACAGTTGTCCCACTGGAGCTGACAGTGTAGAAGTGTCCAACGGACAATTGCTGGCACACAATTGGTGGCATACAATTGGCAGGATTCAGGTTGGCATACAATCACCCTTGTCTACCCAGAGAAACTGTGGAGGCCCTATCCCTGGAAGTGTTCAAGGCCAGTTTGGATGGTGCTTTCAGCTACCTGGTCTGTGATCCTGCCCATGGCAGGCAGGTTGGAACTAGATGATCCTTCCAACACAAACCATTCAATTATTCTATGATTCTATAACTAGTAAGTTATTGGAAATCACCTGTTACTGAGTTGTTTTGACAATATAAAGCTAACAGTTTCCTTTAAGGTCTACTTTGTAGCTATAGAAAAGGCCACACTCCTCATCTTGGTTTGAATTATGTCTGTACAAGTAGCTCCAAATTCTCCAGCTCTGAAGAGTCCTCAATCTGATGTTGCTTAGATGGGATTTAGTATCTCCTCATCAATTATTTGTGCACATATATAGTTAGATCAAGCACCAGAGTCCAGATCTTCCAGGAGATGAATGTAAGAGTCATCAGTATAGCTTTTACTAAGACACCTGAAGGACTCTATTATGTAAATTATGTGATCCACATTATTATATCAATGCAATTGTACTATCAGCATTTCCTATTGTTGTTGTCAAATGGTTATTAATAGAACAATTGGGCAGCTGCACGATTTTTAGGTTCATAAAAAACACAAGGAAGGAAACAAAAATACCTCCCAGGCTTACTAAGATAACATAAAGTACTAACTGCAATTCATATTTTACAGTTTTAGTAAAACAATTGACACCTCTGGCTAATAGATTTTATTCAAAATACTGATTTTCATCTGCTTGTCATTGACAGTCTGGTAGATACATTTCTCATTAGAAGATTTAGGGACAGAGACAAAAAAAACGAAGAAAACTGAATACTTTGGCATTTTCTGATTTTTAAATACAGTCTTCCTTTTGTAAATCCTGTTCTGATGGGTGCTATGGCCAGCACTAGGTTTACAGTTAGGAAATGACTCTTTCTTTGCTGTAGTGGCTACAAATATGCTGGAAATAACTTCTGTATTCCCACATGGGAAATAAAGCTTTTAGGTATAGACCACAATAGGTACTAGAACCAAAGTCTTTTCCTAGATAACTCTTTCCTTCATAACAACTGCATAATTCACTGCTAATCTGTCTCATGTCTGTTTCCATGAGGATGCTCTTTGCTAAATCTTTATTATATAAGTGCAGAAAACCAGCAGCATCTGGGTAGCATAATGCATATTTAATACAAATTTTGAGCTGTTTGAGAAATTAATATTTATAAAGATCATTGGATGGAATGTTCCATGTGAAAAACAGAAATGTTAAAATGTTTCTGATTTTGAACTTTCCTCAAATAAATCAATGTGAGCAGAGTTTTTAAAAAAAAAAATAATAATAAAAAAATCTATTTGATTCACAAACCTTTGATCCTTAAACTGGTTTAGGCATTAATCACATTCAAAAAGTATGCACCAGCAAGCCTCCCTCAAAGCCTAAGTGGGTGGAAAAGATGAATACAGTTTGAAAACCAAAGTCTGATTTCATTGCATTTCCTGAAGTATTTCTACTTCAAGAATGAGGATTTAAAAGCAATTGAGTCAGGTCAAAAAAAAAAAAAAAAAAAAAAAAAAAGGCAAAATCCCAGTAAAATGAGCAAGCATTATAAGAAAAAAAAAAAAAACAACAAACAAACACAGAAATCAATGAAGACTCACTGAAGCAAAATTTGACTCAGAAAATATGAAAATTTCAGTTTCTGACCAACCACCACAGTGCTTCCAAGTCGGGGGGGCAGTGTTGGATAGTAGTTTCTTACTGGATTTTTTGATTCCCCCTCCTTCTGTAGATCTATACTCATATGAAACCCTTCTCTTTTCTTGTCTGAGGCACATGTCTTCTTCAGTCTAATGAGAGGCAGGTACTGCCATCATATAAATGCCTGAGTCATGTGTCCAAAGTGTGTCCAAAGAAGGGTAACAAAGCTGGTGAAGGGCCTTAAGAACAAGTCTTATGACGAGCAGCAGAGGGAACTGGGGCTATTTAGTCTGAAGAAAAGGAGGCTGAGGGGAGACCTCATCGCGCTCTCCAACTACCTGAAAGGACGTTGTAAAGAGGTAGGTGCTGGTCTCTCCTCAGAAGTGACTGGTGATAGAACAAGAGGGAATGGCCTCAAGCTGCACCAGGGGAGGCTTAGACTAGACATTAGGAAGAGCATTTTAACTGAAAGGGTTTTCAGACATTGGAACATGCTGCCTGGGGAGGTGGTTGAGTCACTATCCCTGCGTGTGTTTATAAGTAATCTAGATGTGGTGCTTGGGGACATGGCTTAGTGCTAGATTTGGTAGAGTAGGGTTAATGGTTGGACTCAAAGATCTTAAATGTCTTTTCCAACCTAAGTGGTTCTATGATTCTATGGTTTTCCTTCCCAGAAGCTGTCTTGTCGCGGTTTCTACCTCAGAGTCTTAGAAAGTCTGGGCATTAAATCCCCAATATATACAATTATTCAGAATAGTTCTAGTGTTCTACAGAAAACTCACAATTCTCTACTTATTGTCAGAAACATTTCCAGAAATTTGCTAGAAAGTCAGTTACATTTACAGAATATATCCATCCTTGACTCAAACTGAGGGCCATGACTTGCAGCAGTGGAATATTTTTCAAAAATGCTATCTATGTGTGAGAAATGTTGTTATCCAAATGGTCATAACATAACAAAAGGAGCAAGGCACCCTCTTCAACCCCTCCAAAATGTACAACAACCCTCCTTACATAAGCCATAGGCTTCTCCACCTGAATGGCAGAACTTCAGTACATAAGGACTCTCAGTCTGCAGAGACTGCACAAAAGTGGAGCACAGGAGGGCAAATGAGCTGGGTCAGCTAGGAGGTTCCACTGGGAACTGCACAATGATAAAACTATGCCCTCTGCTTTCCTGCTAGTGTAAAACACCTAGATTCAAATAATTAAAATAGAGCAGTAAAGCTGAGAAAAAAACTATACATTGTTATGGCAATAAAAAAAAAGCGTAATAATTAAATTATTCACAATCTGGAGATCTGTACAATGACATTTCTAAAGTGGGAACACTTACGTTAATCTCATTATAACCCAAATACATTCGTTCAAAGTACTGCTGTACTCAGTTCAGTTATTTCAAAATTCACCACACTGAAAAAAACAGCGATGAAACCAGTGGAGTCTTGACAACCCTAATTAAGGTAAATGTATAATCTGTGTTACAAAGAGCACGATGAAAATCCATTTCTTATTATAGCTACTCTATGTTTTCAGTACCAGTATATATACACAAAGGTTCATAGAATCATAAATTCATTAAGGTTGGAAGGGACCTTAAAGATCATCAAGTTCCAAACCCTCTGCCATGAGCAGGGAACTCTACCACTAGACCAGGTTGCACAAAACCTCGTCCAACCTGGCCTTAAAAACCTTCACGGATGGGGCATCAACAGCCTCCCTGGGCAACCCATTCCAGTTCAACAAGTTAGAGTGAAGAATTTATTCCTGTTATCTAATCTACATCTCCCCTCTCTCAGTTACAGACCATATGGCTGATGTAGAGTTCTTACTCTCAAGCAGACATCTTCAGATAGATGCAGTGTCTGACAATTTCAGTCATCTGATCTCCAGGATCTAATAAAATTTAAAAAACCACGAAACAAAAACCAACCAAAAAAACCCCAAAAAAACCACTGGATGCAAAAAAATGAATAGGTGTCTTCCCACCACATAAAGTCTCTTTGTTGCATGTCCTTTAGAAAATCTCAGGCCACAAAAAAAAGTAAGCAAGCAAACAAACAAACAAAACCAAAAAAACCACAAAAATTATTAAAAAACAGGATGCTAGTGAGGCATTTCATTACACTTGTTCAGGTAATTGTCTAAACCTAAAGAAGAGCAGTGGGTATAAATCGGATTAAAACCAACTGTCTGGAAATTCTCCTCTTAATCCAGACTTTAATTGTAAAAGTAGTCTGAATAACCTTGCCAAATAAAACTGTTTGTCAGATGTCATTACAGACAAAATCTTACCCATAAAATTTCATTTCATCAGATTTTTGAATGCTCTTTTCAGGAAATTATATCTGTTATTTGGGAAAAAAAACAAACCAAACCAAAACAAAAAAAAACACAACAAACTAAACCCCAAATAAATACAAAATAAAACAAAAAACACAAAACAAGCAAACAGAAAACATTTACACCAGTTTTAAAGTGTTACAGTTTTCAAGAGTTGCAGAAGTCTCTACCATAGTGCAATTCCTGAAGGAGGAAAAGGGTAAGAGGCTTATGTAATTCACTAAAGTATTTAGAATTCAGCTGTAAATAATTATTTTAAATTTTTTTTTTTTTATAACACAGGTTGCCATAATTCAGCAGCAAAGACTGGAACCAGATGTGGCACCTGTAAACAAAGAACATCTATTACATGCTCAGCAAAATGTCTTTATGCTCATCTGTAATGTCTTTTTGAACTAACATTGTTAAATACGTTGTTTATCTCTAGATAAAAACTCTAAAAAACACTTGTTTTATTCTATTTATTCTAATAAAATGACTGAAGAAGTTTAATCAGAAATACACAAAAAATCCTAGAACTCTAAACGATAATGGTGCTTACTGTGGTACCCATGGTATTTTTTCTGGTGGTTTCATTTAACAGAAATAAGTTTCACAGGTTAAGTCAATTGAGAGAAAAAAAAAAATAAATAATTATACTGCTTAATAGCTCTGTTTAGACAAAATCAAAGCACAGAGTTGGGGACCTCTGAGCAAAGTTACATAAACCCTTCTCTTCCTTTGATTTGTAGGTATAAAGCATAAAAATACAAAACAATAAAATGTTCTCTTCCATCTCAACATTTGGATGTTTCTTGGAGGTAACACGACATTCCAGGAAGAAGGAAAGCAGCAAACTGGACTGAGTTGAGCTATTTTGTCTACATTGTAATCGCAAAGTTCAAGAAGTAACACCCAAAACTATTTTAAATGGTCTCTGGAAGCTGCTTACCACTCCTAAAGTCTGTGATTTGCCAACAATATTCCCAGTTAGCCTATGATGCAGCCAACAAGCGATAAAACTAAGACTATGAACTCTTATAATGAAGTAGAAATTTTTCCCCATGGAAATGAAAGAAGAAATTATGCAGAAGCAGTACATTAAAATACTCTCATGGATCATCTCTCTTTAGTGCTCCTAATAAAAGATTTCTGCCAGTGGAAGATTTTGATGATCACAGAAATCATAGTGACACTTAGGAAATTGTTTCTTCATCATCTGGAAAACTCTTGGTCTAATCACTTTGCTCTTTTACTTTGGTGACCATTGCCAGTCTTCGTGCTTTCAAGGACCATTATCTCACATCAAGTCTCCTATATTGAAGACTGATCTTGGCAACACTAATGCTAGACTAATTCTTTTTCCATGTTTATCACTTCTAAAAAACCTAAGTGTTTGCAGATGTAAGAGCTTGTGACAGAGGAAAGGTTTACAGGGATATCAAGAGCAGGTGAAATTCATCAGTGTCTGTATCTGGCTTCAAGTCTTCCTTTCACAGCACTTGGATCAGAAACTACATGCTTATAGTGAAACACCCAAATCCAAATGGTTTGTGTACTGCCAAACTAACCCATTTCCCATAAAGTCTGCCTTTGTGTGTGGTGAAGTGAGGACTATGCTCTGGTGCATCCATTCCCACTCACATACCGGCACCTTTGAAAATTTTATTTTAAAGCTCATCTCCAGCCCAGCTGAGTGGTTGTGCTCACAACAGAAAAGTCTGGCTTACATATTCTTAGTGTTCAGAGAAATAAAAGAGGTATGTATTTTAGCTGCAGATCTTGCACAGGAAAACTAAGTTAATTTTTGGAACTCGCGTATGTTCTGTCTGTAGTTGACTGAAAGAACTTGAAAATTATGTTATGGCATTAACACGTCTCTTCCTAAGAACATTGTTTTATTAAACATGCCATGTAACACAAATCAAGATGGAATGCTTTTCTATATTAAATATATTTATCCATATAATTACCTAATAAAATTACACTCATAAATCACTGAACCAGTAAATAAAATAAATAAATCAGTGAATAAAAAAGGAGGGACTGAGGTGACTTTAGTGTAACTGAAAATTTCTCAGAGATATGCTAGCACTAAAATTAACTTCGGAACAAGTTAAAATAATAATATTATTACAATTTCAAAGAGAATTTTTCTTCCATTCAACTTTGAAAAAAAACAATAGCTTAAACTTATCTATTTTTGTAAACAAATCATGACAATGTGTGGATTTTTTGTTGTTTTTTTTGTTTATTGTTTTTCTCTTAAAATATGAAACTGGAGAAATGAAAAAGACAATGAGAAAAGAATTTGGGAAACTTGTATATTTTTTTAATATCCAGTAAAGTTCATACAGCTAGATTCTGCCTGGGGATCGGAGGGAAGGTATTTGGATTTGTTTGGATTTTCTTTTATCTATTGCAGTAAACATAAAGTTGTTACTGGGAACCTTAAAGACTTTAACATCTATTAAATACCATATCTGTTCTCAAACAAGGCAAGAAATATATTTTACATAGTTAATAATATACACAATAATTACTTCCCTATAATTTAATAGAAAATATATTTACTCTTCAAAAGGAGTTTAGCTTTTATTTAAATAAGTCTCAAATTTGCCTGGAATTTATTTAATCTTGTAAACTGCTAAACAAACCTCATGGTCAGAACTTCTGTGATAACTGACATACAAATGGATGGACATTCATGCTGAATTATATGTATATGTGCTTCACATAAAAGCGTTACACAACATTTTTTTCCCTTCTTTTCAGGCAGCTGAAAAGAATGCCTTTTCAGGCAGCTCTATTTGCTTCAATTAGGCTCCTCAAAGGCAGCTGGGTAAAGGCCACATCTCCATCGTTTTGTCCACAGACATTGAGAAGGGAGCGATATACAGACATGCAAAATGTAATTTGTTCCTTGCATTTTCCAGTCATTGTTCTGTCCTGGCTAACCAGTCCTGCATAACTTGGGAATAGCAAACCACAGACAACAAGGGTCCCTGAGAACTAGCACCAGGCGAAGACCATCAAAACCATGTTATGATTTGCTTAAAATGCTTCCAGTTAACATGATGGCCTTCTAAAATTTTAGTTGACCTTTTAAAGGTTTTGTCCTGAATCATTTTCCATTTTTTAAACTAACATAAAAAATCTCATAATCTTCTAAGTACATTTCTCCCTAGCACTACTACACTGTCTCACTGTTGACCAAATTCTACACATAGAACAAACAGTTAAATACATAACCTCAGAGCTCAGAGAAGTGTATTTGTTTAACTGCTTCATTCTTTATTGCGTTTATTTCAATGGCTTCCATGAATTATTCAGTATGTTTTAGGGTAGCCTAGAGAAAATGTTCTCTTTTAAGAGGCTTATTTCTCAGACATTCTTTTAAGTGAGTTAGATGGCAACAAAGTTTTAGAAACTATACCTATAAATATGAAACTGGTTTGTGTTTTTTTTTCTAAAACTAACTTATTCAAAAGTAAGAAATACTATATTAATACGAAGACAATCAGAACTCTTGACCCAAACTCTTTCTTTTTTTAATTGTCTCAGCAGGATTCACTCCATTCAAAGATTATTTTCATGTCTAAAACCAATTTCTACTGAGACACACCAGGAACTCTGATGGTAAGTACAATACAGAACAATTGCTTCAATTTATGCCAAGCATTATATCAGCCAAAGAAAATCTATAGCAGTAAACAACCCATCAAAAAATGCATTGAAATTCACCTTGGCACGCAGCTGACATTTTTATCCCTTTTGTCCAGGAAAATAAAAAGATATCCATGAGCTTCAAGTGTTGCCCAACAACAATAGAAGTTACCTTCAAACAATAATTGAATCTGTTGTACAAAGAAAAGTAAAAAAAATGTAACGGACTTCTTAAGCATTTGAATTTTTTTCTCTCATAAATCGTAACTGTATCTAAATTTAATGTATTTGCATGAAAAATATACACTTTCTCACTTATAGTATATTTCCTAATAATATTTTGTGTCTGAAATCCTGTCAATCTAAAGCAGTAGAAGCACCAATTAGAAGTAATTCCCTCTATTGATAAAGTGATCATACATTTTCATGTTAGAGTTTTTTTCCTGAAAAGCAATTTTGGCATTGATTTGAGAAAGACTTAGCCTCAGGAAAAGTCTTTGTCATGCAAGACGCTAGTAAAATTTCAGATTATAATTATTTTCAGTACTATCTATTTAAAACTCAGAAGGGTCATGCTTTCAAACAGAAAGATTGGATTCAGATTTGGCTTATCAAACTGTATATGTTGATATCTTACTTTATCTGAAAACCCGTAGCTAAGAGTCCTTCTGATAAATTACCAAACAGAGCTTTGACAGAGTGATTAACATTCTGCTTCAAATATGTAACAGTACTGTGGAAAGCACACAGGTACGAAGATGCATTCATTTTCCCCTTGCCTTTATTTATTTGTTTGTTTGTTTGTCTAATTAATTATTTAAGAATGGTAAGGGTTGAATGGACATTACCATCTCCCAGACCTGCTTTCCTTAAGCACAGATTCATCTTCTTATGTCAAAAAACAGGAAAAATCATATTCAGTGGAGACCAAATGGGTTGGCCCAGATTCAGGGGCTGAAGAGCCTCCAGTCCACCCTTGGCTAAACTCAGAAAGCACCTGGGCTTGTTGCAAACTGAGAAGCAAAGGAGAAAATAAATCCTTTGGTGAAGACATGGATAAAGTATAGAACTTGTCACTTGATTCTCACAAATGCAGAAGTCTGTGAGTACAATTTATCTATGCTTACAAACTTCTTTGAGGGAGCTGTTTTATTTTGTTTGTCAAAAAACATATGTGAATAACTTAACAGAATATTATCAAATCCTTAGGCCTATTTTTTAAATAGCTGAACATTGGACCTTTTATCTTATGAATTAGAAATAATTACCAAGTAATAATCATAAATATTAACATGAACAAAACTATTTATGATGTTTACTTATACCTAAGCTTACATTTAATAGACATTGCTGCCTATTATCTGCATTTTTATTACATACAAACCCCAAAGAAATAATCTGAGTGCACTGAAACTTCAGCTATAAAACATCCTCCTCTGCTCTAAGGTTTTTAGAGCTAAATGCAGTAGGCTAGACTCTGTGGTAACCAGCTGAGTTTTTTCTGCTGTCACTATAGTGCATGAAGTCTTTACACATTAAGGTCACAGTTCTTAAATAAAATTTGCAAGTTGCAAATGTCTAGTTATGAATTCATGAGCTGGAAATGTGCAGTCATAAAATTTACCAGTCCCACTGCTCAACATTTACAATGTGTGAATCTGAGAAGATTTATGAAGTTGAATGGTAGTCTTGAGCAGCTGATGTCAACTGCCAACTTCATGTTGGACTTCCTATTTTAAAGGCAAAGCTGTTAAGCTGAGTTACTTCAAGAAGGTGCGTAGTTTTGGAAATGAAGTCTGGACAGAAGGACGCAAAGGAGATTTCAAAGAATTTAGGAGGAAAATGTAAGCCCAGGTGTATCTTTTTATTATAATGACAAATAAATTATCAGACTCTTCAAAGCTGAGTTCTATTTTTCTCTAATATATAGTCTCAAAAAATCCCACTTCTAGTAAGACTGTTGATTTTAGTAACTAGTAATCTGCTACCTTTTATGTTGTATTTGTAAGCTTTATGGGAGAAAAAAAATGTTTTTACTGTGTTCATAGAATCAAACCAGTATTATTTTGGGCTATGTTTTGAGGTTCAAGCCATACAGTAATATAAATTTTAATACTTCATAAAAAACACCATCCACTGAATGAACATTTGTTTAGGGAATGCTCCCCTATATAAGGGAATTGTGTGCTCCACAAAGCATCCTTCAGAAAAGAACATGATCATTCTGAAAGTTACACAAAGGATCCAAACATGTACAGGACACTAAGCAATTATCACAGAACTGGTATCCTTACTCATAGAAATATTAAACTTAGGTACAAATAGTATAAAGTTCTCAGTTTTTTTTCAACCAACATGATGGGAATTGTAACAGATGCTATGTAGGCTTAAAAAAAATATGCATCTCTCTGATATAGCAGATGAGCATTAAAAGTTTATGTTTTCTGTAAAGTTTTGCATATCCTAAATTTATATTTTCTTCATTAATCACTTTCCTGTATTTGAATCCAAGGGTACTTACAACAGAAAAAACCCAACAGTGTAGAAAAAGGTGAAATGCCAGTCAGGCTGCAAAATAGCACTGTTTTTCTTTTGAGAAACAGCATTTTGGTTTTACAAGGGAATGCTGTTACCTAGATGCCTGAAAGACTAATCACATGATAAAGCCCTACCAAACAAAATGACAACCACTGCGCTCATACAGCCACCATTCAGTTTGAAGAGGTGCCCTTACATGATGCTGTATGTGCAATCATAAAACAGAGACCTCCAATCTTGTAATGCCAGCATACTTCATTGTATTCTGTCCCACATGTCTCCACTTGGCTCAGCAGCTACAGTCCCTTCTGACTTCTCCAGACATGTGGCTTGTACTACTTGAAGTACTACTTAGGAATAGATCCATCTGAATAGTAGTCTTTTTTTCCATTAAACTGGAGCCAGACATGAGGAGAACTGTAATCTCCTTAGCCCGTTCAAACAGATCTTTGCTTTGTCTTGCAAGTAATACCTAAAGCTCTAGAATGAACATCTGCATTCTTTTGTCTGGCTTATGGTGTGGATTCAGATTTTCAGTTACAGATTTTCCACAGCAATTTTAATTGGAAACACAAGTTCATTTTTACAGTATCTTTTTGCAGAATTTTTTTTTTTAAAGTCTGCATTTTGCTAAAATTTCCTTTTTATTTTTTTTTAGAAAACATACCAAGTCTAATGATGTGAAAACACTGAGATGCTGGGTGAGGTCTGTTTAGAGTCAGAGAATCATTAAGGTTGGAAAAGACCTTCAAGATCATCAAGTCTAACCGTCAGCCCTACAACCCCATGACCACTAAACCACCTCCCAAAACACAATGCCCACCCATTTTTTAACACCTTCAGGGACAGTGTCTCCACCACCTTCCTGGGCAGCCTGTTTCAAGGCCTCACCACTCCTGTGAAGAAATTTTTCCTAATATCAAATCTGAACCTCCCCTGGTGCAACTTGATGCCATTTCCTCTGGTCCTATCATTGGTCACCAGGGAGGATAGACCAACACCTGCCTCACTACAACCTCCTCTCAGGTAGTTGTAGAGAGCAATAAGGTCTCCCTTCAGCCTCCTCTTCTCCAGGCTGAACAATACCAGCGCCCTCAGCCTCTCCTCATAAGACCTGTTCTCCAGACCCCTCATCAGCCTAGCTGCCCTTCTCTGCACCCTCTCCAGCCGTGGTGCCCAAAACTGCATACAGTGCTCAAGGTGCAACCTCACCAAAGTCGAGTATATGGGTAAAATCACCTCCCTGGTCCTGCTGGTCACACTATTCCTGATGCAGTTCAGGATACCATTGGCCTTCTTGGCCACCTGGAAACACTGCTGGCTCATGTTCAACTGGCTCTCAATCAACACCCTCAGGCCCCTCGCTGCTGGGCAACTCTCCAGCCACTCCTCCCCATGCCTGTAGTGCTGCTGGCGATTATTGTGGCCGAAGTGAAGGATGTGACATTTGGCCTTACTGAAACTCATGCAATTGGTCTTGGCCCATCCGTCAAGCTTGTCTAGATCTCCCTGCAGACCGTACCCTCAAGCAGATCGACACCGCCACCCAACTTAGTGTCGTCTGCACACTTACTGAGGGTGCACTCTATGCCCTCATCCAAATCATCAATAAAGACGTAAAACAGGAGCAGCCCCAGCACTGAGCCCTGGGGAACACCACTTGTGACCGGCCACCAACTGGATTGAACTCCATTCAACACAACTCTTTTGACCCAGCCATCCAGCTAGTTTTTTATCCACCAAAGCATATGCACATGCAAGCCGTGAACAGTCAGATTCTCCAGGAGAATGCTGTGGGACATGGTGTCAAAGTCAAGGTAGACAACATCCACAGCCCTTCCCTCAACCATTAAGTATGTCACCCTGTCATTAAAGGAGATGAGATTAGTCAAACAGGACCTGCCCTTTGTGAACCCATGCTGACTGGGCCTGATCACCTGGTTATTCTGCATGTATCACACAACGATACTCAGGATGATCTATTCCATCAGCTTCCCTGGTATTGAAGTCAGACTAACAGGCCTGTCATTTCCTGGATCATCCTTCTATCCCTTCTTACACGTGGGGGTTACATTGGCTGATTTCCAGTCTGCTGGTACCTCCCCAGTCAGCCAGGACTGCTGATAAATGATGGAAAGTGGCTTGGTGAGCACCCCCGCCAGCTCTTTCAGCACCCTTCAGCACTCCATCCATCTCCGTAGATCTGTGCACATCTATATAGTGGAGCAGGTCACTGACCATCTCCACCTGGATTGTGGTAGTGTCATTCTGCTCCTAGTCCCTGTCCTGTGGCTGAGGGAGTTGGATTCCCTCTATATAACTGGTTCTGTTACTAAAGGCTGAGCCGAAGAAGTCATTAAGCACCTCAGCCTTTTCCTCATCCTTTGTCTCTATGTTTCCTCCTGCATCTAAGAGGGGATGAGGGTCCTCTGGTCTTTCTTTTGTTAATATATTTATAGAAGCTTTTCTTGTTATCCTTTACCATAGAGGCCAGTTTAATTTCTAACTGGTCTTCAGACCTTATAATTCTCTCCCTGCATAGCCTCACAGAATTTTTGTACTCATGATGAGTGGCCTGCCCCTTCCTCCAAAGGCCATAGATTCTTCTTTTCTCCCTGAGTGCCAGCCAGATCTCCCTGTTCAGCCAGGTTAGTCTATGACACTGGCTTGCCTTACATCACATGGGGATAGCCTGCTCCTGCACCTTCAAGACTTCCTTCTTGAAGAGTGAAGGCTAGAGCCTTCTGGGACTCCTATAACCTTCAGAACCAATTCCCAAGGGATCCTGGCAATCAGGCTACTGAATAAGGTAAAGTTGAGCCTTCGGAAGTCTAGGGTGGTGGTTTTGCTGCCCCCACTCCTTCCATGTCTAAGAATAGCGAACTCAAACAATTTGTTTATTGAGCTTCCTGACACCTGCTACATTATTTGGGACAGACTTGGCAGCAATTATTCTACATGTACTGTAGAAGCTGATATCTTAAAGTAAACACTGAAATCCAGGTCATAGACTCCTTGGTATATTATTATAAACTGGCCTTAAGAATGAGCTTGTATCATGGCAAACCAACACAGAAGTTTGTCTTGTAGTTGCAGTAGTCATTAAACACAGTGATGCAATGAGGAAAACTTACTTCCCATATGAAGAGCTACCTCTCTAGAAACAAAATAAAAAGTGATCAAAGCTGTACTAATTGTTTTGTTGAAGGCAGGGGCAGGGCAGAAATGTAAGTATGCTGGGTTTACAGCACATACAATTTCCTCGCCTAAGTTGCCATAAGGCATGTTTAACAGAGACCAATGAAGGAGTTTCACATGCATGCAGAGAAGCTAAGCAGCCATTTTGGAAGAGCCTTGGCCCTTCCCTTTCTGAGCTGAAGCTCAGGGACATAGACCACATCTCTCCCGCACAGTGGTGTTTGGAAGAGCCATTGCAATTGAGCTTCTAATGGAACCGGAAGACGCTGGCTTCTAATTTAATTCCTGCTGAGAGGCAAGGCTTTGTTGATTTAGTTGCTTTGTTTACCGGCCTCAGCTACCATCTACATGCTGCCTTGTGTATCCAGAGATGGCTTCCAAGAGGTGAACTACAGAAAGGAAACCTATTATTTGTTTCACTAAGTTGATAAATATTACCTATTTGATCTCTACAGTAGAGTTTCAAATAGGCACTAGGTAGCATAGAAGTTTAGAGACCTTGTTCTACCAAGGTTACTCAAAATCTATTACCTACTTATTTTGTAGCCTTTTTTTCTGGTACTGTTATATGTAAGTGTGCTTCTCTTAACCAAAAAAACTTAGAAGAACAACATGATACAAACACTTTTGTTTCACTTTGGTTTTCCATAAAAACTGACTACCACTACTGGTAAGCAACCAGAATTGTATTCTGACTTTGTAAGCAACCCTGAAAGTACAAAAGCTTTTATATGTTCCTTTCTGTTATTGATGCACATTTGTCATTCCTGAAAAAAAAAAAAGAACAACAGAATTCCAAAAGTCTCCATAAACATTGCAGACACTGAGACCTGTATGTACTTCACAGCACTACGATATGAATTAGTTCTTGACATTCAAATTCAGCCTCTAGATTTTGCCCTCTATTGCAGAGCATCAAAAAAGCTTCTGTCAGCAAAAATCACTTTACCAGCATACATTTTCAATATTATTTTTAGATATGTGGACCTTTGTTTCTTGCAGCTATAAAATATGTATTCACAGTTTGGGAGCATTGCTTTCTAATGATAATGCCCTACTTAATTTGCACATGTAAAAAGAAAATCAGTAAATTTCCTAACCCATTAGGTGAGACTGGATTTCTTGTGTCTGGGCATGAAAAGCGCAGGCTTTTACCATCATTAACTAAGAGTGAAATAACCTTGAGATTTTCACAAACTGTGGGATGCAGATTGACAATGTAATTAAAATGTTGTGATGTGTGATTTGTATAGACTGCACTGAGAGCTCTAACCAGATTAACTACATGACTCAAACACATTGCCTGCAATGAGTTATACTATTCTAAATAATTGCAAGGATTAAGCTCTAACACAGACTGTCTACAAAATATATTGGCTCTGACCAGATTAAGTACTAGAATGAATAGATTTACACACACTATAGCCCCAAAGTGAAAGTCCCTTGCAATATAAAATAAAAGTGAACATACAGTACATACAGAGTACAATGCAGTTACAGCTCAGTCTCAGTGGGATGATCTGGCATATTCTACCATATTTTAGCCTGGGTTATAAAACGGCATAACCTCATTTGTTTAAACAACGTTCATGTCATACTGCTCAAGTATGTTGGTTTTTTTTACAGGCCAGTCTAAACAGAAAATATGCCTAGTCTTCCAGACAGCTTAAATTACTCATTTGTTTCTGGTCTTTCAATGTAGGGGTCTCAGAGAAGACCAAGGGTCAATCACTATGTAGCATGGTTAAGGTCAGTCTGCTCTGGACAGGATTAGTCCTTACTACAGTGAATGCTACATTTTCTCCCCTTTATCCTGGAATCCAGATACGGTACAGACATAAAGCAAGGGTGAGATTGTGAGGTACTCCTTGGGGCACCGCAAGGCCTAGACAATTTCAATTCTAACTGTAATGATCTTTAGGTTTCCAAACAAGGTTCAAGAGTAGGCTAAAACGTCAAAATTTTTGCTTTTGCCTCAGGGATGCATGCTGAATACATACTGAATTTCATACCTGCTAATTCCACACAAGGAAGTTTTCAAAAATCAGATATACATTCAACAAAAATTCTGCCTGCCACCCTTAGTAAAGGGAATGATAGAAAATTATGCTCAGATGGAAAGAAGGCAGCACACAGGAAAGAGGAAGAGTAAGTAAATAGTTTGTGAAAATTAAAGCTGACTTTAAGCTTACAGAAAATGAAGGGACATGACCTGCACCAGTGAAAATCCTGGAGTATCACAGCAGTTTCATAAGAAAATCAGGAAATCTCATTACACATTCTTCTACAAACCTGAAAGCAGACAAGGCTTCCTCACACATCTGTAACAAGTGATCAGGCAAGGTTAGGACTCAAATATTCCAGTACCCACCTTATCACCATACCTTTTCTCCTTCACCATGATTGTCTATTCATACACAGCATGAAGAGGTTTTCTAGTCTTGAGATCATTTTAAAATTGTTATTATTTATTTTAAAAGACAATTTAATTTAAGTTTCCTTGGAAGAAATTACACGTGCACATACAGAATAGAGAATAGAATAGGAAAATTAAATATGGTAAAATGAACATTCAGTTTCTTTTCCTTTAAAATGAAGAGTCTGGTAAAAGGTGGGAGAAGAAGCTGATAGGCTGGGAAAGAAGGAAATATAGTCCTGATGGTGGAAATGATTGTTCTTTTATCTACACAAAGAAATACAGAAGTCTGGGCAATGGCAACAAAAACAAAAACAAAACAAAACAAAACAAAAAAAGGTGGGAAAAAGAATAAGCTTCCAGAAATGGAAACTGTGTGAAACTCATTTAGCCTGTCTCTGTCACCAACTCCACACCATGGTGTAATAAAAAGCCTAAAAAACAGGTATAAATCACAGAAAGGAAAACTGTCAACTGTGATATTGTTAAGATAAGCATAAGCTAAGGCAAAACTGAATTATACCTACACACTTAGACTAGAGCTTTTCCATGTGTCAAAGAACAGGCTACATTAGAAATAGGATGCTTTCAAAATGAGGAGAGAAAAAAAAGTAAAATTAGATTCAGGTTTTCTGAGCTGCATAAAAACTGAAGCTACATACAAAGTATTTTCTTCGGTTTGTAATTTTATATCACTGTAATACTTGAAAAGCCTACAATTCACATGTATGTTAATCCCATGGAGCTCTCACATTTCTTCCTAAAGGCAGAAAATTTGAGCTTTGTCTACTTCTTCAGTAACTCTCAAGTTAGTAGTGTTTTGTTTATTTATTTATTTATTTATTACCTTTTTTTTTTCCTCTTTTCTTTCTTTTCCTGGTATACCCAACTCACTATCTACCTATACAGTTAGTTTATCAAAATTAAGTTTCTCACTTGTGTCCATGGATCAGCTCTCTGTTGTTGCCAAATGAAACAAATAATTAGTTACAGAAACAGAACTATTCAGAGGCTATATTATGGGGGTCACTCTTCCCTAGTAAGAGCTCATCAGACCCACTCTAACTGTGTTTAAGGCAAAATTGCTAACTGGGAGAACTGAAGAATAGGAAAGACCGCAGGACCAAATTACTCCATGTAATCTAATTTACAAAGAGGAATGGGCTTCTGGTGACAGAGTCCTGTTGTGTTTACTGTGGAATCAGGTTTTTTCCTAGTATCTTTTTTAATTCCATAGTTGATTTATGTGTCTCAGTTTCTTATCTGTTAAGTGAAGATAATATTATTCATACAGGTTTTAAAAGGCTAAATTCAAGTGTGAGCTTTTAGAGTAATGTGATGACAAATAAATACAGTAAGTCTGCTTCTAGTCGGAACTTCACCTCCTGCAAGAAAAAGAATCAAAATCACTGGTAACAAGTAAAAATGTAAAAGGTAATCTACTAAGATCATAACACTATAAAATGAACAATCATCTTTAGTGGAAATTAAAATTCTAGTTATGTTTTCACTTCTTCTAATGGATATTTTCTCCCTCCATTTCACTGATCTCAGGAAAGTCAGCTGAGTTTTCTTTTCGGAAAAAAACCAAAACAGTCCAAACAAGAAGGACCAGAACATCATAACTGAATTGTATAACTGAAGTGGAAGAAACCCTCAGGATTCAGTAGGATTCAGCAGGATTCAGCCTGAAACGTAAAATTAGGTCAATTACAGCTGAATCTAGAAAACAGAGAAAGTAATGAGATGTGAAAGGTTAAGAACCCAGTAAGAATTCAGGCCAGGGTCTAGACTGTACAGTTTGAAGACCTAATGTAAGGTGGCCAGACAGGAGCACTACCTGAATTCAGATCCATGCTAGCAAATCTGTACAAGGTAAATCCAGACCAGTAATCAAACCAGACTGGAAGATAATTAAACAGCTGAGAAAGGAACAGAAATCAGAAAAAGTGAAATTAAGAACTATGACAGAAGACTGTAGCTTTAACAAATGCTTTAACAAAGTTTTTACTTACACATATACGATTGTTGGTGGCTGCTGACAGCCCTGAGACAAGCTCTGAGAGCAGATTTTCTGTGTGTACATTGTCCTTAGCTATCCTAGCTATGGTAAACAGCATAGATTTAAAAGTCTGTGGAAGATGAGCGAAGCAAAAATCTGAAACAAAAAGACCACACTGTAGTAAAAGTTGTATCTTAGGGGGTATACCATATGTGTACAAAAATCAGATTTTCATCACCAATCAAGATAAAACCACATGTAGTGAGGGCTTGACAGCAAACACCTATTGTGATTTGTTGGGCATAAGCAATCCTTTCTACAGCAGCTGGATTTACATGTCTTAGTGTTTGTGGTTGTGGGAGTATAAGTGGACAAAATCAACTTTCCTAGAGATTTTTAGTAAAAAAATAATCTTCCTCTTCCGTAAATACTCACACTGACTTCCTGCACACAAACCCACATTCTGGAAACAAGCTTTAAATTTAGATGTACAAGTGTTATGTGGCTGGTTCTAAGAATGTTGCCCAATTCCTAGAGAGCGAAAGTGCAAAATGTGATTTATGTCCTGTCAATAGCTGCATGTTGAGAGAGTGACCACTGAATAATAAGTGAAACAAGTGAAAGATTAGAAAACCCTTGGGAGTACAATTTGGCAAAGGATGTTGACAAGTGATTTGGAATATGCAAATGTAGTACAAAACACAAAGGGATAACCTGGGTGTTGCAACAGAAAAAAAAAAAACAGATCATTGTGAATTACTGAAAAATATCAATAGTGATTTACTATAGTGAGCTATTTCTTATGATATTTGTTGTCTCACTGTTTTCCTACCTATGTTCTGTCTTCTTAGAACATTTCTTAGAAAAGACAGCCCATCAAAAGTGTTCAAGCTAAATAAGTGGGATAAAAGAGACGTCAAGTGATCAGGAATCACAACTGGCAAAAGCTGGTATTGACAATAGGAATGCGAAGATTAAAAAAATGAAAAAAATCAGAGGCAATCATAACTATTAAGTACTTCCTGTGGCTATTGCCAAATACCTGCCTGATTATAACTGCTATCAACAGAGACCAGCAAAGTCATAGTGACTGGAAGACAATTGTATGAGGTCACTTTATAATGGGGTGCTGCAGCAGGATCCGCCAACCTGGGGGCAGGCATATGCTTCCCATGCTATAGCCAACTAAACCCTGCTTATTACAGCAGACGTTCTGCAAGATGAGCCTCACAGATATTTAGTGTCTTCTCATTCACTTGGCAGTTAACTTAAATGAATAGACTACTTATCTACTGATAATTATAGTGAGAGACTGTCGTCTCTGACAACCATTTCCACAGATTTACCCCCCCCTCCTTGATGACTGAAGGAAAGATATCTGAAACATGTTATGTTGAAGCACGACTATGTTTTTGCATTGCAGAGATATTTAAGCAGGCTGCAAGAAGTATTCATTAGCATTGAAACAAGAGAGATATAAACCAATAAAAATAAACTAAGTTTGCACTACTTAGCAATAGTAATTAATCTGTATGTTGTAACAGAAATAAATACAAACAATCACAGAATTATCGAATGGTATGGGCTGGAAGTGACCTCTGGAGATCATGTAGTCCAATGTCCCTTCTAAAGCAGGTTCACCTAGAGCAGGTTGCACAGGATTGCATCTAGGGAGGTTTTCAATGTCTCCAGAGGAGATTCCACAACCTCTCTCGGCAGCCTGTTCCAGTGTTTTGTCACCCACACAGCAAGGAAATTTTTCTCCATGTTCAGATGGAACTTCCTGTGTTCCAGCTTGCGCCCATTGCCCCTTGTCCTGTTGCTGGGCACCACTGAAAAGATTCTGGTTCCATTCTCTTGACACCTGGCCTTTAGATATTATAAACATTGATAAGATCCCCTCTCTGCAGGCTAAACAAACCCAGGTCTCTCAGCCTTTCCTTGTATAAGAGATGGTCCAGCTCACTCATAATTTTTGTGCCCTTCTGTTGAACTCTTTTCGCAAGTTCCTTGCCTTCCTTGAACTGGGGAGCCCAGAAGTGGACTGATGTGACACTCCTGATGTGGCCCCGACAGGGTGGAGCAAAGGAGGAGGATAACTTCTATCAATCTGCTAGCCATGCTCTTCTTAATGCACCCCAGAATGCCACTGGCCTCCTTGGCCGCAAGGACACATTGCTGGGACATGGCTAACTTCCTGCCCAGAACAAAGTATTAGGTTAAATTAAGCAGGGAAAAACAGATTAGCATGATCAGTGTCACAAAATTGACTATAAAACTTAAAAATAATAATGTATTATATCTAATCTCATGAAGACTTTTTTTTTTTTTCTTTGCAAAGTTTTTATAAACAGGCAAAGCTGTTTGGTTATAAATTATCAAATCACCTGAATGACTGACAACACCAAACCCATTCTGTGCCAAGAAAAATATACATTACCTAGTGTCAGCAGAGGGGACAGAAAATAATAAGTATATTGAAATAAAATATAAGAAGCATGAAAGGGAAAAATAAGTGAACTAAGCTTAAGGCAAAATGCTTTTGTGCTACCAAAAAAAAATAAAAATCAATTGTTAAGGTGTATAGGAAGGTAACTGTCTTTAAAAAAGATTATTTTCCACAACCCACCTTTAGTTTTGGGTAGCAGGTATCAACACCTGACAGAATACTTGTGAAACAGGTGGTCAAAAGGCACAGTCATTAATTTTTGCATTAGAGACATCCAGGTCATAAAGTTGTGGATAATCTGCTGGATTCTTTTCCAAAGATCAGTTACGAGGTGAAGGTAGAAGATTATTTCTATTTTAAGATTTTTAACCTGGTGTAACAGATTAATGATATAAAATGTAGCAGTACATTGCCTTCCACATAATCTACTATATATTATGGTGTGTCAAGATAGCTAATAAAGTTAATAGTGTACCATGAGGCAATTTAAACAAAGCATGAAAACAAATGCACGGAATTAGTGTCCACTTCCTTCCCTCCTACTCTGAGAGAGATACCTTCCAACCTTAGGGAGTGTGCAAGAAGAATGAGCAGTAGATATTATCCTTCTACCCACATACAGGTGTACCAGCAGCTTGTTCGATGTCTCTCATCTGGAGAAATGATGATTCATTGCTGGTTGTATATTTTGAGTAATGGCTGCTGTGATTTTCTGGTGCAATAGGATTAAATATTGTGTTTGATCTGTAAAGATATCCATCTCCCAGAAGCACTGAATTCAGCAAATTTCTCGGACTTCATTTCAAAACGTACAAGTTTGTACTATGCAGTCTCCTGAGTTTCCATCTTTAATAAATCTAAAACTTAAATTGTGACAAAGAAAAAACTGCTTCTGCTAATGATGCATAGTACAGTCTGGCTTACATCTGTTGTAAAAGTCTCAGTTGCTTAAGTGTTGAACAATTTCACATTTGGGATATTGTACATGGCTCTGGGTCAAGCTACAAATCTTTCAGAGTTGAATATTAATCAAACTGACCTTAATTTTAAATATGTAACCAGTTAGGATTGCTTTTAAAACTGCCTAGGAATATCTTTACATAAATAAAGTTACCGACTGAAAGTAGAGAAATAGACCAGCTTCTCCAACAGACACTAAAAAAAGTGTATTCTTATTTTTTTTCTATGTAACATCTTTTTTCTTCTGTGCGATAAATGGATGGCAGCTGTCCACGTGAACCATGAGACTGCTGTACTTGGAAGCCACCCTCCTCTCTACACAAGCAAAGGAATCATTTTAGTCTTGAGCCTAATGAAATAATAATCACTGCGACAACAGGTATAATTGCTGCCAGCTATTACTATGCTATCCCATTGGTGTGTGTGATTCTATTTTTATTGTTCTTTTTCCTGCATGGCAGATGGCAAACTGTCTTAATTATCCGTTCACATGCTGAAACCTCTTTAACCTCAACCAGTTGCCTTCTTGAAGACCATCAAGCAGAAAGCATATTCATCCAGCTAAGTAAGATTATAAACTGTGTCTTTCTAATCATGGAGCAGTTTACCACTCAAGGCAATATTTATCCTATTACTATAGTAACAGTAATAGCTGCCTATATTAATATAGGCATTATTCTGAGAAGCCATATCCTGCTACATACTATGATGATAACAAAAGAAAAATCAACTTTGCAAGTCTACACTGCTTTTCTTCATTCAACACATTGCAAAATATTTATTTCTGAACAAAATATAAGCTTGTGGGTTTTTTTCCTCCTTCCCCACCATAGGCAGTAACTATGAATGCATTCCCCTTTGTTAGAATTGAATGGTAGTGTTGATTTTGCATTCTAGTGTTAGAAATGTAGTGTTTGGTTTGGTTCACATATATATATTCTAGTGTTAGGAACATATAGTTTGTTTGACCACATTTATATTAGGACCACATATAGGAATATATAGTTTGTTTGAGATATATATTTTAGTGTTAGGAATATAATTGTTTGTTTGAGAGATATCTACACATTCCAGTGACACCTGGAGTGGTTTATGGGCCAAGAAACTGAGGGACTTAATTGGGCTCCATCTGGGGGATCTGAACATGGAGAAGGATTTATGGCCCAAGATAAGGCCGAACAAAGCTACTTCTATGCTGCTCTTCAGGGCAGGATGACACCAGTAGATTGTTAATTGGGAAGACAGCCAAGGGGGCAAGAAAGGTCAAAATTTTACCTTAAAAGGTAAAAAGTAAACGGCTAGAATGGAATGTGTAAACAGGGGCGGGAAATTTATAGGATAATTTGAAGCGTCGGATAGGCTGTGAACCCTGGAGTACTCAGCCAGTGGGGAAATAGGGGAGGGAACCTTGCGTCGGGAATAGGGAATATAAACCGTTATTCACCTTGCTATAGGTGTGCCTACTTGCTTAGGTCACCTATTCTTGCAAGGATGTAAATAAACTGTGCTTCGCTGAAGGATCTGTGTGGGCCTGCTCATTGGCACGACAAACGTTTCTCACACCTTGTCCCTACTACATGAGAATAGGAAGTTCACCATTGAGTCACCGTTTCTTCCTCAGACACTGCATTAACTTTACAGTTCCAGAAAGTGAAACACCATGTTTCACTACTCAAAAATTAATTAGTTCAGTGTTTTCTGTGGAAGTAGTTCTTAAGGCAGAGGATGCTTTCATAAACCACTACTTAAATTCTTTTATTTCTTTTTCTCCCACTTTTTATTTGACGTGTAATACTGGGCAAAGGCAAATTCAATTGATACCTAACCATTACTTTAATGTCCTGTGAGATGCACAAGCCTACTATGCACACTTTGAAATTCTGTTGAGAAAAAAATTAGCTGATTGGCACTGGTCAAAAAGTCCACATTTTCACAAGCACGGAAAGTTTTCTGACAGTGTAACTTACACACACCCCACCAACAAAAAGAACACATAAAAACCCGAACAGCTACAGACAATGGCCCCTACTTATCGTGATATTCATTTTTGTTTGACTCTGCTAAATACAATCAATGATGGTCTCCACATGACTCCTCCTGGTGTTTTCTCAAAACTGTACTCCCAGGGCAATATACTCCTGAACAAAGAAACTGTCTTTCCACCACCTCTTTCAGTGATACATCAGTAAGTGATTGGTAGAGACACGAAGAAGTAAGAAATTTTATACAAATCAGAAAAATAAAACTGCATGACTCATCCATATGTCCTTGTCATTTTTTCAGTTGAAACAAGGAAAGTTAGAACAGCTATAAATGCAGAAATTTGACACATTTAAATTTTACTTTAGGGTAGGTCATACAGCATTTTCAAAATATCCTAAAAAACAACAAAATAGATCTTTTAAAACTAACTAATCCATTTAACTTAAAATTAGTTTTAACAATTAATTTCCATCATAAAATAAATATCTTTACCTTTCCCTTCTCCCTCCGGACTATGCGTTCATATTTTATTACACATCAGATTGTCCTATTGTTGTGGTTCCTTGTCACGCTCCTGCCCGGCTCACCATTAATATCCTAGTTTGGGCCCAACACTACAACAAAGAAACAGCCACATGGCCGCTCACTCAAATACCGCCCTCAGTCTCAGTTCTTTAGTATGTTAATTGCAGAGGTGCATCTATTGTCCCTCTAATGGCTGCTTGGCTGGTTTTGGGGCAAGGGACTCTTCTCCTTTTCTTACAGGAGCCACGGCTGGGGCCCTTCCCCCACTACAAAAAATCCCACCAAACCAGCACACAAGTAAACCTTTCCTACAGAATCAAGAGCTTCTTCCCCGAACACAGCATGCACACATCAACAAAGTTAGTCTGCTTTTTCAGACAATCTCAATTGCTTATCAACAAGTTTGCATGTAATTCAGTTCATGTTCTCCCTATCTGATCTCAGCTATGGCCTCTATGTCATATGATTTGAACTTTATGATGTTATATTTCTTACTTTAAGAAGAGTAACATGGACAGTGTACCAAGGTCTTATTATGTTCTCCTTCCTCTTCTTTCTCTCTATCACTTCTTGTCAGCGTAAAATATCAAATAGCATCTAGTAAAGACTATGAAAGCTGGTTTAAGCCCGCCAGCACAAAAATGACCTCTAGATTCTACTATCCAGAAACAGATTTAAATGACCTGTAACAGAAAGAGAAGGATGAAGAAAAATTCAATCTTGTTGACTGAAATAATTTCTCAGTGAAACTCACTGACCCTGATGCAGTCCAAGATTAAAAAAAAAAAACACACACACAAAAAAACCACAAACAAACAAACAAAAACCCCACAAACAAACAAATAACAAACCAAAACAAAAAAACAACCAATCAGACAAAAAATAATAATAAAACCTGTCATGGTATATATTCCACTTTTTTCCTTTGGTACTGAAAAAAAAAACAGCAAAGCAGATGTGTTATACCAGTCTTCAGTATCCAGGCCACTTCCTCTCAGTCACAGTCCTTTGCTTCAGGGCACTTCATCCTGTCTGCATTTTATAAGAGAACTGGAAACTGAGAAATAACACATCGTATAAGAAAAATTACATATAGCATTCACAAATGTAAACACTGCCTCTGCCTCTGGCCCCTTCACAATACCAGCATCTCCATTTGACCTCCTATCTGTGAACAGTGGGAGCTATGGGTTGCCCTGCCACAAACAGCAGTTTGGGCAAAAGGAACCTTTATTTTAAGGAATCAATCTCGTAAAGGACTAAGCAGTGACTTATAACTCTCTTTTTATGCAATTTAAGTCAAAAGACAGCATGTTAGCTGCCAGCTCAGTGGTTTCAAAGGTGTTTCAGTTTTACTGTTTAGATTTCCCAATACACGCACACTATATATAGTGAATATATGTAAATATAGTGAATATATATAAAAATTTGAGACACCATCGTTGGAACTGTGCCCAGTTGCAAAAGTAATTACACCAGCTAACATCAATACATGGACTAGCATACTAACATTGTGGCATATCCTAACCTTTTTTCTAATGATTTGAAATCTCAGCTACTTCTCAAGATAAGTGACTATAGCACTCATTCAGATTAACATTCAAGAATCTGCAATTCAAAAACAGAGGAGAAAATCAAATGGGGGAGATGGTGTGACTCCAGTGCCAGATGTGTGAGCAGAAAGCCTTTCACCTGGAGGTTACCAGCAGGACATAACATAGCTGTGTGCAACTGAGAGTTCTTGCTGTTGTGGCAGCTGCCTGATTGTGTGTGGGATGAAGTTCTCAGACTAGTTACTAGTGAACAGACATGTTTCTCTTTCTAACAAATAAATCCCTCCTAACTGCCACTAATTGGCTCCCTTCTCAGTAGCTTTGGCAGTGAGGATGCAGACCTCAGAGACTCTGAGATGAAACTGTTTTATAATCCCTAGAAGAGCTCCGTTCAGATCAGGGAGTAAAGTAAAGGTTCAGTGAAAGGGAGCTTGCACTGGGGCCATCCATGCTGTCCATCTTCTCAGGATAATTAAGGCTCTCATTTTCTAAGGCTGTCAGTCTGACATCTTCAATCAGCACTAACATTCATTTGATCTTTGAATTTATTTTGTTAAGAGGAAAGAAAGAGCATGAAGAAAAAGGGGGAAAAGAAGCCTTGTAGAGTGAAATGAAGTACTTTGTCGGACTAATCTTATTTAAATCTGAAAACAGATTGAACTCCAAACTGTCAGTAACTTGACAAAACAACCACAGGTTTCTGCTGCTTTTGATTCTTCAGTCCATGAAGAAAGAATACCACAGTAAGACTTTACTTTCACTTATAACCACTTGTTTCTTGAGTAATTTTTCTAAAACCAGTTTGGATATGATTTCAAAATTAGTTGTATGGGACACAGAATGGTCATGGTTATTTCTTTTATTACCTGAAATTATGTAATTAAAACACAAATACTTTCCTCTGAATGAAGTCATTCTTTTCCCAGGAGTAGTATTTCTTCATGTTACTGAGATCGGAAGAGAGAGGTATAATTAATCCATTGTCCCTTTATCAAGACAAATAAACAGAGAGCAATAAAATATAATCTGATTGTGCCATTATCTCAAATTAATATTTTATCACCTGTTAGCAACTAAATCATAAATTATTTTTCAACAGCTTTTGAATAAGATGAAAGATAATAAGGGCCTGCAATGAAGTGCTATAATATCCGATTTGAATAACCAGTCTATTTCCTGTGAAAAAATAAGACCTTTGTGTGACACTTTGGAAATGCACAGAATTTTGAGACCCCAAAGAATTCAAAATAAGGTTATCTGCTCAGCAACACACTCATAAGTTCTTAAATATTGCACCCCAAATTTCACTTAAATATTTACCAAGGAGGAGTCATTCCACTCACTTCAGATAAGGCCCATATTGACATTAATCTGCAATCGGCTATTCACCAGTGGTCGGTATCTATAATGACCTTCATAATAGCAGTGAAAGTTAATTACATACTCAGTGGTTATAAATTTGCAGTTATGTGGAATTCTAGTCAAGCACAAATGCTGCTAGACCTTCTCAGTGCTAGAACAACGGATTACATTCACTTGAGATCCCATTGTTGGTTTATTTTCTCCACTACACACTGAGACTGAAGGTGCCTATTTTTAATTATAGTGTCTGGAACACTAAGCATACTGAATTAATAGTAAAATAATAATACCATCATTAAAAACATCAATATCAACACAGGATAATACAGAATGGATGTGTCTCGTTTTCCATTCTTTCCAGAATTTTTTGAATTAGTTTTCTCCTTTTAAGAAACAAAGGACTTTTAAAAAATGGTTCCTAAACTCATATTTCTTGAAATAAATCAACACTTGCTTAACTACCCTGTAACTGATGCAACAAATATGAGGTGAAATTCAGTGACAAAGAGAAATGTAACATTTTACACTTGTAAAGCAGCATGTATTCTAAGTCTTGTAAATGTAAACCTCATCCAGGATAAACCAGCATAATTATGTCCATTTCCTCTAGGCCAGTTAACTTCTGCCAAAAAGTAGCTAAATGCTGTTCTAGTTAGCTGACCAAACTCACATCAGATTTTCAGCCTACTTTTTCTATTCTTATGAGTGACGGATTATTGGCACATCTCTGAGCATTTAGAATGCTAGGCCAGTGCACACTCCCTTCAGTAAGACTATTGCTTACAAGCAATGGGCTTAGAAAATGAAATTTTAAAATGCCGAACCTATTAATCAATTAATAGTGTAAGGAACAATAGCACGTTAGGCATAAATGACTTTCACAAATTATTAAGCTCCAAAATAAAATAAAATAAAAAGTATTTGATAATTGTAAGAGCTGTTTTTTACAAATATACTTTCAAACACTGCAAGCGTTACTCTTACTAGCAGATGAGGCTATTAATTTTTAGCACTTGCACATTGCTTATTATGTTTGAAGCACTCTACAAGAACTAAACAATCAGTCCTTACCACCACTCAAACAGGTTGTGAAGTGCCAGAATTGGAGTTTAGTGACCCTGGATATTTCAGCTTGCCCTGAAACAAACAGCAAATGGTAACACCTAAATGCAACATCTCATTCCAAATAAATGCAAGAGCAGAAATTAAAATAAAAGAAGAACAGTCTGTCAAAAACAATTTGAAAGAGACTCCTGCACCTCTCATACCTCTTTGGGCCATCTAGCTTTAGTCCTTTCTGAGTGGTAAAATTTTGGGCAACAGCCTCCAACAAAACTTGAGTGACATATACATACACAGAAGATAATCATACAAAGGGGCAGTTCTTAAAGAAACCTTTTTCTACTTGGAAAACTGTTTGTTATTCTCTACTCAATTGTCAGAGAGATAAGTAAATGCAGAGAAAACTAATTTGAGTTAATATAAATTTGGTGGCTGCTACAAACAAACAAACAACACTTCTTCCTCAGGTATCACTTTTTCCTCAGGCCCCCTTGACACTTTATTAAGCTGTTGTTACTGTTGAGCACCTTACTAAGCATTTTGCTTAGTAGTACTGAAATATTAGGTTTAATAAACAGCTACCAATTACCCATAATTTCTAAAACAGCTCTGCAGTTATAAAGTGGGTTTCTACTTGACTTCCTATTTGCCTTAAAATGACACATAACTTCTAGTGCTTTAAATACACCATAATTGATTTATTTTTCTTATGTCTGCTGCAACACAGAATTTTAGCTGATCTATGATATCATGACATGAAAATGGGATCAATCACAAGAAGTCTTACAATTTGCTTGAACTGTACATTTTGGTCCTCTTTTGCAGAGCAGGAAATCACCTAGGAGTTACTTAAAATATTCTGGGTTTATTTTCTCTCTGTTTGTACATTTCTGATTTTCAACTGCTTGAATTTTAGAACATGGAGAAATTACCCAGTGTGATACTCATTGTATCAAATTATGCAATCTAATCTAATCTAATCTAATCTAATCTAATTATTTATTACATTTCTAGATATTATACAACAGTGTATAACTTCATTAATTCTCATATAATCAGAAATAATATGTTTCTGTCCACATTTCTGGAATGATCTCAAGTGAGACAAATATTTTATGAGTTGCTATTGGAAATTATGTTGAAATATTTATGGCTGTAATTCCTAATTAACTTAAGAAACAAAAATAAGTAAGTGATGTAATCACCTAGGCAGAAGGCACATACAGACCTAAAACAAGGAACTACATACTTTAGTGGGCCGATTGCCCAAGAAGTTTGGCCGTACCACATGAATGAGCTAAAAATGTGCCTTTTAGGTGAACTTGACTAATTATAAAATGAGAAATGCACCTCCAGAAGATAGGATACCCATCTCTACTTAAAGACTCTCATCCATTGAATTTATGCAGTAAAAAATTTATGCAGTAAAATTAAAAGGCACCTTTAAAGGAAAATGAGGAAACCCTACACCAATCAGCTTTAAGGTAAGGGGTTGTAAGCATCAGTAAACACCTAGTGAACAATGAATATGCTAAACATATTAATTTATAAAGTGTAAATGTATGACCATTCCAATGTTGAGTGTGCTGGCTTTGTGGGAATGCCTCCCAGCACTCCTTTCTGCTCAGAAATTCTAGTAAATGGGTATTACCTCAACTATCTGTGTTACTGGCTTGCATACCAGTTAGACAAAACCCAGTCTGAGACAACAGAAAGGAGGACTCTTTAGGAGAGATAGAACCCCTCTCCCTGGCTGTGCTCATCTATGTATGTTTAACTCTTTAATTCTGTAGTACACACTTAAAAGGAAAAAATTCCTACCTGGAAATACATATGAAACAAGACCACTAAATATTACAAGATCCTCTAGGTTCCATTACATTACACTTATTGTATATGTCATCATAATTTTAATGTCATAAGAACCCATGTAAGGATATTTGGTAAATGAGTATGCTGTAAAGGGTTTTTTCTACCTGGTTGCTCCCTTTTAAAAAACCCAAATAGAACATATAAATACATACAACATAGACAATAAACTACTAATTGATTCATCTTACAGTTCACATCATGAAACTTTTGACAGATCATTCAGAGATTGTAGTAATAAATTTGCTGTAGAACCAATTTAGGACAGGCAGAAACAAGCTGCCAAAGGTACAATACACATAATTTACATTTAATCCACAGCCACAATCTTACTTTCATTTCTTTCCTGACACTTCAGGGTGCCAAAGTAGAGTAAAACTATGAGATGTTAAGAGAAATTCATTACTATGTGGCATTTGGACCAGAAATAATTCACTTTTTCTATTAAGGACTTCATACATTCAGGAACTCTACAAGGTTATATAAAGGCAGACTACAAACACTGATAAATTATGTGTTTCTCATAACAAGCTTCTTGAGAAAAGACCAAGAAAATCCATATATAGAATATAAATGCTTTGTGAATCAGCATCTTTGACGATATTTTGAAGTAATATCAGTGACACACTTGTTCTGTTACAAAATTTTGTACCAAGGTGAACATACACATATATCTTCAAACTTTTTCACAAATCTTTTATACCTCTTCTCTAGGTCCCTCTGTAAAGAATAGATTTCAACTACATCTTGAAAATTTATCTTTGAAAGTGCACAGGTATTAAGGTAACAGCTGTGTGGTTTCATGACAGCTAATTGTTGACCTGCTAATTTTATGTTGAATTTGTGTAGGTGATTTGACTGCAAACATGTTTGGCTTCTAGTCAAATTATGGCATTGTCAAAACCAGAGAGTCAGCTGGAGAGCATTAACCTTGTGATGACAATGAGCTTCTAACACGTCTGACTCACTGATTTAACAAATCTGTCTTCTGTAGGATTAAATGATTGGTAGATGCTAAGGTGAGGGTAAAAAGAGGGACAAAAAGATACAAAATTTAATTTAGAAGCACTAACAGATTAATACCCCACACCAAAAAACATCAGATTACCTAATTAACTGCTTATTTTAACTGGTTCAAGACAAATAGGACTTGCACTCTGTTGGCTAAGAAAATATTTTCTTAAATGCGGATGTTTGAACCAGTAGACAAAAATGTCTTCTTTAAAAGCCTTTTATGATCTATTTATATAGCTTTAGAGCAATTACAGGCAAGTTTTGCCAACATAGCTACTCTTTATGCACAATATATTCTAAAAAACAATGGAGTTCACTGGAAAGAAATAAACACTGTGTGTTTAGCAGTATCATGTTTCCATACTTAAATCTTGCTTTCTTGTTTTTCATCACTATTATTAGTATGTGAATTATATGAATTGAATATAAACAGAAGGAGAAAAAAAAAAAAAGTTACACATCTCTAATAAATTATCTCAATTTAACATCCTCCCCCTCTTCAAGATTTCTAAGCCTCTCAAAAAGTTCAGCTCACAACTGAAATTTGCAAATCCTTTTTCAACAGCTCTCAATAACCAGAATACATACTCTGATGAGCATATTTTCCATTATTACCTTGGAAAAAGAGCTGAAACATCTGTCATTTCTCCATTTTCATTTCCAAAAGCTGACCAGCATTCCAGGGTCACACCTAGTAACTGCTCTGTCATGGACAGAACTGGTTTGTTTGTTCCCCCATTGAGTGCACCCAAAGCACACCACAGCCAGAAACTGTATGCACCTTTCAATGTTTTGCTGGAATGAAATCAAACCACAAATGCTTAGGCTCATGCTGCTTCATGTAGCAAAAAGACAAAGAGGTTTGCCAGTTGTGGTATATCAAGTATATGGATAATAAATACAGTGTAAAAACTTCATTCTGGCAGAGAGCAGAATGAGCTTCAGCATTCAGAAGTTTATCAAGACAAACTCTAAGTGGAGTAAGACAGTTTTCTAGCATTAAGGGCAGTTAAGCACGAGAGGAAAAACAGAAAAAAAAATAATAGAAAAAAACCCCAAACAAACCCCAAAAAACTACAAAACAACCCCAAACAAACAAGCAAAAAAAACTCCAACAAGCATATATGTGACAAATATTTAAATTTTAAGTATTTAGTTTTAAACTATCTACAGAAGATATCTATTAGATGGAATTAACTGGGATTAATGAAGGCCAATTAATAATATTCTCTGATCTGTGTTACACAGGAGTCTGACCTGCATAAGAGAACAATTATTTTATGCCTGAAAAAAATCTGTTAAATCCATTAGTATATATTTGGTTGTAAATGATAAGAAAATCCAAAATGTTTTGCTTGAAAAGCCAAAAAATAAAAAAATAAAAAACCAGCAACCCACAGAATTTGTTTTGCAAGTGGTTGATTGTAGAATAGGTACCTAAGAGAAGAAAAAAAAAAAAAAAAAAAAAGGAAAAAAAAAAGGAAAAAAAAAGGTATCTTCTCTTTTTCCAGAGATAAGAACACAGTTTAATATTGTAATAATCAAACTTGTCCAGCAGAAGTAATCTGATGAAGAGTGCATAAAATTGAGACATAAAACTGCTAAGAGAACCTAAAAACCTGAAGAATTAATGGGAAGTCAGGTTAAATATACACATTTTCTCCTCTTAATAGTAGCAGTAGGTATGTTTTCTGGAGCAACTTTACAAACATTATCAAATATCTTTCCCAAGTTTTAATCTCAAAACCTCCTCACTTAATACTCATTATGACAGAATCACAGAATCACAAAATGTTAGGGGTTGGAAGGGACCTCGAAAGATCATCTAGTCCAACCCCCCTGCCAGAACAGGATCACCTAGAGTACATCACAGGAAGGCATCCAGGCGGGTTTTGATTTAATTTATTATATAAAGTTTCAGATGCTTCTTTTCAGTTGGTGTCCCATACAGGGCAAGATAGCAGATGAGACGTACATGTACAAAACTAAGATGTATTGTAAATAGCAAAGGATATTTAAGATTAGACTAAAATGTCATAAATCATATTATATGAGTGTTAGGATATTAGGGTAGCAAAACAGGGTATTAGGATAACAAAACCAGAAGGTACCTTAAAAATAAAATACACAAACAACCAAATCGTCAATCAAAACTAAAATAATTTGCCTTCGTGCATTGGCTTTAACAGTAGAAAGTAGAGATAGAGCAACAAGAAGGAAATGGGGTGGGACTCCTTCTTAACATTACATCCAAAATGTTTTATTGTGGCTCTGACATGGAACTACATCTTATAGCATAAATCCACCACCTCAGAAATTGCCTAGTCTGGTTAAACTGTAACTTCCACTTACAATCTACTGACATTGCATCATTTTACAGTGCGAATGAGGTTTCTTGAAAGCTAATAATACTCCAGTACTCTTCCATAATTTTCTCTTGTGGAAAGACACTGTCCTTTAAAACTTGTATAAATTTTGGGAATAGACTCCTGGAGCACTTTAATACAATGAACTTCAGGAGATGCTTTCAGAATCAAAGAAGACACTAAAATATAGCAAAAATTTACAATAGGAAAATTCAAAATTGTCTACAATAAGTCAGTTATTGATGATAATAATGCTAAATGGATTCTTGTGCTGTATTGAGCTCAGAAGACCGTTGGTCTGATGTGTAAAACCAACATTTAAAATCATGCTTTGCTCAACTTACTCAATTGACATTCAAATACTGTTCCCAATGTGGCAAAGAAAAGACTTCTGCCAGGTCTCCCAGGACAGACAGAGAACTAACTACATGTTTCCCAGGCTGAAGACTTCAGTTTTCAAGAGAGTGGACATTACCACAGAATTCCATTTTACATTTGAAGTGCAGAAAAAAAACAATTCAAAAGCTGCTGTTCAATTAAATAAACTCCCTCAACTGGTATGTAGCACCTTAGAATCACAGAATCATAGAATGCCAGGTTGGAAGGGATCTCAACGATCATCTGGTCCAACCTTTCCAGGTACTACTATAGTTTATATGAGATGGCTCAGCACCCTGCCAAGCGGTGACTTAAAACTGTCCAATGTAGGGGAATCTACCATTTCCTTTGGGAGACTATTCCAATGTTTGATTGTCTTCATGGTAAAAAATTTACCTCTTGTGTCCAATCAGAATCTCCCCAGGAGCAACTTATGCCCATTACCCCTTGTCTTTTCCATGTGAGTCCTTGTAAACAGGAAGTCTCCATCTTCTTGGTAGCCACCCTTTAAGTAGTGGAGCATGATAATAAGGTCTCCCCAAAGCCTTCTTTTCTCAAGGCTGAACAAACCCAGTTTTCTCAGCGTCTCCTCATACGCAGGTCCTCCAGTCCTCTGATCATCTTTGTGGCTCTTCTCTGGACCCTCTCCAGCCTGTCTGCATCCTATTTGTAGAGCGGGGACCAGAACTGAACACAATACTCCAGGTGTAGTCTGATGAGCACCAAGGAGAGGGGGATGATGACTTCTTTATCTCTGCTGGTGATGCCCTTTTTGATGCAGCCCAGCATCCTGTTGGCCTTATTTGCTGCTGCAACACACTGTTCACTCATGTTGACCCTGTTATCCACCAAGACCCCCACGTCCCTTTCCACAGGGTCGCTCTCCAGGCAGGTGGATCCCAGTCTGAATTGCACTCCTGGGTTATGTGTTCCCAAGTGCAAGACCTTACACTTCTCCCTGTTGAACTTCACAAGGTTCCTGCTTGCCCACTCCTCCAGCCTGCCTAGGTCATCCTGGAGAGTGGCTCTCCCTTCTGGAGCATCAGTCTCTCTGCTTATCTCGGTGTCATCAGCACGCTTCATCAGGGTGCTCTTGATCCCAGCATCCAGGTCACTTATGAAGACGTTAAACAGCACTGGGTGCAGTATCAATCCCTGGGGGACCTCGTTTGTGACTGGTTGCCAGTTTACCATCACAACTTTTGCTTAAGCATATCCACTCAAGAACAGTTAAAGTTTCTTGAATAACATCACATTGAAGGCACTGACCCATGCTTCGTCAGTGCTGGGGAAGAGGAGTGAAATCAGAGATGTTCAGAAATGTCCAAAAGTCAGTGGACTGTCACTCATTTTTATAAGGTCACCCATATTTTCATCATCTACAGTACAAGCTAACTACAAAATATTTTACACAAGGGCTACACACATAAAGAATTCAGTGTCAGCTCTCACACATAGTTCCAAATAGAAGATATTAGCCTGTCAAGGTTTAACTGGGCTGTTAATTAAAAGAATGACCGATGCTCTCTATTAACCCCTCTCCCTTCCCAGAAAAGGAAAGGAAAGAGAATAAGGCAGATAGACTTACTGCTTGGAAACTATATTAAACTTTAATAAAACAATCATTATGGAAAAGAAAATAATTTTATATATATATATAGAAAGATATAGGTCATGCAGAGAGAATATCAGAAAGGCAAAAGCACAGCTAGAAATCAAACTGGCCACTGCTGTGAGGGATAACAAAAAAGGTTTTTACAAAAGCGTTAACCAGCCTTTTAAATTTTTTTTATTTTTTTTTTACTCAATAGTAGGGTGACTACGAATCTCTATATAAATACTTATAAAATAGAACAGGGTACTTAAGATAATATTTAGAGCAATTAATTTTTGTTACTTCAGATAATGTCTTAATAACGTATCTTCTGTAGTTAACTGGCACATACGGTATTTTCTGAGCTGAAGATGTCTAGACAGGAATCAAAATTTCCAGCATATCTTTTCTAGCATTATTTGAGCTTCAGACTACTTTTATGCAACAGTTTGACTGCCAAATAAAAACAAAACAAAAAACAACCACACACAAAACAAATAAACAAACAAACAAACATAGTCAATATACTACATTATTATGATTCCTAAATGCATTTGAAGATGCAAAGATTTTTTGAGCTCAGTGATGATAAGGAAATTAAAAACATATTCAGTGAAGAAAAAGAACAGATGAGGTCCAATTCTTAACATTGGTTACAGAAGCCCTTTTACTTTAACAGGACAAGATCAAAATGTTCATCAACACAGTCACTCATCTCTTGGACAGCTTTGGAATCTTAAAAAAAATAAAAATCAACACATAGCACAAATAACAATTTCTGCTGACAGTTTTTATATGAAGGGCCCTATATGCTTGAACAATATTTATCTTAGGCATATTCATTTTTTCTAGATGAAACTCAAATGTTCCACTCTCCATTGATTTTCAGATAGGATTTGCTAAATATTTTTTCCAGAAATAATTAAGTCCTCACTTCTCCAAATATGCAGATAATAGTGGTGCCAATAACCTGCACTTTTCCAGTATTTTTCCATTGAAAGTGAAAGTTTCTGCAACAACTGAAAAAAAGTTTGTGGTCACTTTGCTTATTCAACCTACATAGCTCCTATGAAAACTCAAGCAACATGCCCACTAACTGGAGATTATCTCAGTGCAAGTTTGTTCAGCATGGATTTTTTTGCTATAATTCACACTAGAATTGTGTGAAAACAGAAAAAGTATCAACAAGTTAATGTACTAGCCAAAGATCCTGCTTGTATGAAACAGTATGCCTTGCATTATGAGCCTTCTGCTGACCTTATTGATCTTTTGGACTGTTGATTACATTACATGTTGATTTGGTGATATAAACCATATACCTGAGGTCTTCTCAAAATAACCTAGGTTTAATTGCATTCCAGAAGCCAAATTCCCCAAATAAACAATTTTGGAAGCATATAATGCTTGGTTTCATTTTTTCCCAACTCTGATGGAGTTCTTCTAGAAGATAATTTAAAGACAGACTTAATTTCAGATTTTTTCAAACCATATGGACCATCAAAAATTACTTATTAAGTTCCCTCACATAGATCATTATATAAAAGATATGCTCCTGAATTCTACTTGCATTAAAATTTGTGTTCAGGAGCATGAATCAAAATACTTCACTTGTCAGTATCCATTATCTCCAGCCTTCTCCAGAAGAAACTGAAACCTACCAGACCTTGTTCGCAAATACAAAGACAATAAATGGATACTCAGAAATTTTATTTCTTTATTTTTTTTGTCAAACACTTCTGACTTCAGATATCTGGTTTACGTAACTCTTTTTAAATCTATAGAGAGCATTATAAAATGTTCAAACAACTCACTTCAAGATCTGTTTTATTATTCTCTTTAGTCAAAAACAGAGAAACAGAGAGATTCCTCAAAAGTATAAAACACAGTTTCTTAACCTTAGAAGGTGTCATAATCAGACTGAAGCCTATCAGATTTTTTGTACTCATTTAGGCCTGTGTGTTTACACACACAATGCATTTCTGTAGTGTTAAGTTGCAGGTCTCAAGAAATATGGTATAAAATAAGATTTTTTTTTTTTTTTTTAATTCAGGATATCTTGCAAGAGAGTCTCCAGAAATGTTTTAAGTGCCAACAAAACATCTGACCACAAAGCCTTTGGTTCACTTCCTTTTTCTCCCTAGACTGCTCAAAAATCCTCAAGATAATAGCCTGCAATGGAAGTCTGACAATAATTTGTATCCCATGCAGAGAATGTAAAATCAACTATTTTACATTACAACCTTGCCTGGCAAATGTCCACAAGCCAAGCAACTGATCAGTAAAATATTTGCCAGCCTTGTCTGGTACAGGAATTCCCAGGGCCTGCATCATTCAGCCATCTCTTCACTCTTTCCTTCTCTCTGAAGCAGAGATCATGTCTCAGATGTATCATGACAGTCTGCATATAGGCACCAGTCAGCACCTGGTTTCACATTTGAGCTTTTCCATCTTAAGACAGAGATAATTTGAGAGGGTCAGTCTCCAATCTGAGAGGAGTTTTGTATGCAACATGCAAGTGCACTTATATTCGTCCTCAAACATAAAAGTTTTATGTGACATTTCTCTGACCGTGAATTTCAGAATGTAAAAACTTCTGGAATATTTGTTAAGCACTGATTGACTAAGAATGTTGTAATAAGTGTTCCTTAGCTGTTACACTCAAAAATATGAGATAAATGAGGTGAGATAAACTTACATAACATTTATAGACTGTTATTGAAAAGCCAGTTGTCAGAGGAGCAATAAGGACTGAAAATAGGTCAAGCTATTCAAAGGATGGGTATCACAAGGAATCAGCAAAATTTTGCCTTTCTGCTGCCTGTGCTCAAACCTAAGCATATTTGTTTTTCACCTTAAAAATCCTGCTTAAGGCCTACAAAATAATTCAAATGCTAGATAATATATTTACTTAGAGAAAGAAAAAGAAAAAGCCCACGGAAGTAGTCAAGTTCAGTTGAACTGTGAAATATGACAGTATTAAAGTTTGAAGACATTTGTCTTTAAACAGTATTTCTCTTCTAAATAACATGTAGCTTAACCTGTCAAAATTAAAGGTTTGTCAGATGTTAGTTCACTTGTAATACAAGAAAAGGTCAGAAAGCAAACTGAAAAAAGAGTCTGGACAGCTTTAACCTCAAGGCTTTATTTTATTCCAAGAGACAGGGTTATCAGTCATATTATTTCTTATGAAAAATAAAAATAACTAATAAACAGAAAAAAAAACATAAGATCTAACATTCAAGGTTATGACAAGAGGCTACTATTCTGATTTGTAAGCAGTTTTAAATCATCTAAAGCAATCTATCATTCTTCTTACTTGGACATTCAGATAGCATTTTCAGCTTCAGTCTGCTATCATTTAACTCATGGTGAATTTCTGAGTTATTTCAACACACAGAGATGAAGCAAAACAACAAACAAACCTTAAAAAAAAGTTTATGCAAAATAACAGACAGAAAACCTGAGATCCCACTGTGAAGAAAATAATTTCTCCACATGTGATTTGTTAGTTTAAGACAATCATTGCTTTATCCATATTCAGGATAATTCCATAAAGTTACACAGATATTTTTCATGATAACAATGAAAGAATAACATAACAGCTATTATTGAAATGCTGCAAGTCCCCTTCATAAAAGAATAAGTATATTATATTGTTGTAATTATTATTACTAGCAGTGAAAATTTGGAAGAACAGTTAAATTAATATAAACCAGGGAAAGAATAAATTAAAAAAAAAAAAAAGAATGTTGCAGAACAAGATTGGAAGGAGGACATTCCTTGTTATAAAACATTATGATAATAAATTATTGGCTGGTTTCATGTTCAGTAAAACAATATTATTTTAAACATACTCAGAAAAAAAGGCAAACTGCCATGGAGCTCCATACAGCATTTCATTGCCAATCTTTGAGTTGAGAGTTGAGACAGAACTGCCATAAAACTTCAGAATCTACATAAACAGGAAAGGTTGCAGAAAACAATATAAATGGGCACACATACAAAATTACCAAGCAGTTGCTTGACCCTGCCCCCCCAACACAGAATCACAGAATCACAGAATAGTTCTTGTTGGAAAAGACCTTTAAGACCATCAAGTCCAACCATAACCTACCTCTACTAACCCTTAACCTGACCCTATAAAATCCAGTGCTTAAACCATGTTCTTAAACACCACATCTACATGTCTTTCAAACACTTCCATGCAAGGTGATTTAACCATCTTCCTGGGCAGCCTATTCCAGTGTTGAATTGCGCTTTCAGTGAAGAAGTTTCTTCTTATATCTAATCTAAACCTCCACTGACACAAATTAAGATAATTTCCTCTCATCCTCTTTCTTGTTAATAGGAAGAAGAGACCAACGCCTGCCTCACTACAACCTCCTTTCAGGTAACTGTAGAGAGCAATAAGCTCTCCCATCAGCCTCCTTTTCTCCAGGCTAAAAAAACCCACTTCTCTTAGAGGCTCCTCCTAAGGCTTGCACTCTAGACCCTTCACAAGACTTTCTCTGGACTTGCTCCAGCACCTTGATGTCTTTCTTGTAGTGGGGGCCCAAAACCGAACACAGGATTTGAGGTGTGGCTTCATCAGTGCCAAGTGCAGGGGGACAATCTCCACTAGTCCTGCTGGCCACACTAGTTCTGATACACACCAAGACACTGTTGGTCTTCTTGGCCACCTGAGCACATTGTTGTCTCATATTCAGCTGGCTGTAGTTCAATACACCCAGGTAATTTTCCCCTGGGCAGTTTTCCAGACATTCTTCCCCAATTCTGTAGTGTTTCTTGTTTGTTTGGTTTTTTTTGACCCAAGCGCAGGACCCAGCACTTGGCCTTGCTGAACCTCATAGAATTGACTTTGGCCCATGGATCCAGCCTGTTCATATCCCTCTGCAGAGCCTTCCTACCCTCAGGCAGATCAACATGCCCTCTCAACTTAGTATGATCTGCAAACTCTGAGGGTGCACTCAATCCTCTCATCCAGATCACTGATAAAGACATTAAACAGAACTGGCACCAACACTGAGCCCTGGGGAATACCACTTGTGACCAGCCACCACATGGATTTAACTCCATCCACCACACTTTGGGCCTAGCCATCCAGCCAGCAAAGTCTATGCCAGTCTAGGCCATATATAGTCAGTTTCTCCAGGAGATTGCTGTGGGAAACAGTGTCAAAGGCTGTACACTAAGGTCCAGGTGAACAACAGGTGAGTCTTTCCCTCATCCACTAAATGGGTCACCTTGTCAGAGGAGATTAGGTTTCTCAAATAGGACCTGCCTTTCATGAACCCATGCTGACTAGTCCTTATCACTTGGGTATCCCGCACATGTTGCATACTGGCACGAACCACAATCGGCTCCATAACCTTCCTCAGCACCAGGGTCAGACTGATAGGCTTGTAGTTCCCTGACCCTTCCCTTTGGCCCTTCTTGTAGATGGAAGTTAAAATTTGCCAATATTGACATAAGATACTTGAAAAGCTAGAAAGTGGCAACTTAATACATTTCAGTAATTTTATTTTTTAGGAAAAAAAAACACGGTTTTTCCTATATTACAAGATTCATGAACAATATTATGATTCAAATTATTATTAACAATAACGAGATGCCCCAATACCCTTGAGGTGATGACTTCTCTGTGTATTCAAGGGCCCCATATGAACTCTCACTTTTCAAATTTAAAACTGACAGAAACATCCCCCCAGATTTTGTGCTGCTATGTGTAAAATAAACCAATAAACCAACCAACCAAAACCTATCTACTCTCTCAATTTTACCATTTATGCTGAGATTTTTTAAAATTAAATCCATTTCTTGAAGTGTTTAAATCATATGAAGCACAAATAACCATACTTCTATAAACTATTGCTAATGTAGAAACTGAACATGAAAGCAACCAGAAGCATTCTCCTTGCTTGAATTCCACTCTGGTGCTCCCTTCACAAGTCTGTCTTTACCTTCTCTCTTTTTCATCCAATTCTGTATATACAAAATTGAGATATTCAGTAGAATTTAAATATTTTTCTATTAGAGCATTTTGTTTTAAAATTCATTGAGCCATGTTTAGTACTTCCTCTTTCCTCAAAAATCTCTTTTTCTTATTAAGTGTGTTGGCAAACTTGTATTCTGCTCTGGAAAGCTGTTCCAGAACATTTTAATTCAATTCTGCTCATTACTATCCTATCTCCCTAATGCCATTTTAATTATTTGCCCTCACATCACTGTTCTGTGGCAAGGAAGAAAAATGGGCCAAAGAGGGAATAGAATACATGACTTGTTCATGATGCCACAAAAGTCGTTAAGCAAATTGAATCCAGGTTTTCTCATACCAGTTCCTAATCTCTTAAGTGTGTTATTTTGGTAAATAATTTAACTGTTTCACATAATACAGATAACCTTGAGCTGAAGAAACAACTCATATTCCATGTTACATTACAGTGAAGAAAGATTATTTCTTTTCAAAATAAAAGAATAATTTACTTTAAAATCTACCTTGTAATTTATGTTTATTTTTAATATTTTGAACTAGTGATTGTGAAACCACCCAGAACAAACACTTCAGGAAATGGCAAAACATCAGATTGTATACTTTCACCTTTTAGTATTCCTACTTCCCCTAAATGTTTCCTCTTCTGCTTCCTCTTCTGTTTCCAGCTTTCTTCCACACAACTCTTCCACACAACTAAGTACGTGAGGATTTTCTTTTGGTATGCCACTCCACACTAGCTTTCACTAATTAAATAATTTTTCTATGAATGCTACATAAAAAATAAAAACAAAAATAATTTAAAAATAAAATTCATGGGGAAAAAATTACTGAGAGTTAAATGAATCTTTGAGACAGAGTATGGCTCACAGGCAGGGGAAATGCCCTAGGTGTTCCTGCTGCAGCAGAAGGATTGGACTTGATCATCAGAGATCCCTTCCAACTGCCATGATTCTATGATTCTATGCAAGTCTTAAAAGCAGTAGAGGATGGGCCAAATATAAATCTTCCTTCAGGTCTAACGAAGCATGTTCTGCAGCAGAAGGCTGCCATTGGGTACATTAATGCAACGTGTATTCTGCCCTGTAGCTGCCAGTTCTTTCTCAGTTCAGGGTGTTTCCTTTGGGGAAGTCAGTGCTATCTGGAACATTGCTTCAAGTCCCCACCTGCATTGTAGCTCCTGCAAGGGACACTCAAAATTAAGAAAAAAAAACCCAAAACAACACAGCCCTCAAAGCAATCTCAAAAACAGACCAGTCACAGCCCACTAAAAAATATCTCCTGGAACCATGAATAGGAGCACCCACAGAAAAGATATCTGTAGGAGAATATTATTAATTTAATTTTTTCTTACTTTTTTTTTTTTTTAAATAGAATGAATAACCACATAATAAAATTTAAGGTTTGAATTTTATATGTAATTGAGAAATAGGACATGACAACCCAGAAAAGCTATGGTCAATTTCTGTGGTTATCACTAGAGACTAAGTTATTGATTTCTATCTGCCAGGATTTGCAAAAGCATTTTGCATTGTGCTTTACAACTTCAGAGTTTATTATAATGTAACACAGTAATTATAGAAATGTGATCATACCAAATAAAGACAATGCTCGAAAAAGTCCAAGAGATAAATATAATTTCAGGCTCCATGTCCATAAACACACACTAAACTGTGCTTTTACTGAATGCCCTTTGAAAAAATTTCTTTTTTCTCCCTTTCAGCAAACAAACAAAAAAAGTGAGAGGAAAAAAAAAAAAAGGTTGTCTTTCCTGTATTTAATATGGCTCTCTGTTGCTTTGCATATGTTCTTTCTGTGGATTCAAGATACTGTTGGCAGGGTTACATACCTCAACACTGTTTTTATCACAGTGTGAAAAACACCAGATGTACAAAATTAAAGTTCAGGTTAATCAAAATATTGCTTGACAAAGCAAATAATTGAATTGCACTTTCAATGCACTGTGGTAGACAGTAATTAACATGCAGCATCTTCAAGATTTGGATACAACTTCCAATTTCCGTTTTAACATCATAGAATGCTGTCTACACATTTTTTAATTGTACCTCTGATAATAATATATTCTGGTTTTAATCATATTCCACGTTACAGGAAATGAAGCTTGCAATTTTCCCAGGTGCTTACCAAATTACTACTGCAAGCTAATTCTCATCCCCCAAGTTAAGAGTTTCAACACTCTGCACATTAACAGCCTGCTTATGTTCTTCCTGTACAACAGAAGGTAAGTTAATATGTGCTTCAATTATATCCCGTTTGTGCATTTATAGCACCCTGTGGGCAGCACTAGGAAGGCCGTAAATGTACTTACCCTGCTTCTTTAATGCTCTACTGTATTATAGGGGAGAGAGAGAGAAAGAGAGAGAACTGTATCATTCTATCAAGAGAATCAATATGGAACTCCACTGTATTGATTCAAGAGGGCTGCTAACATACAGCTCTCTCTTTACTTGCAACAAAAAAGCTTGCCTGAGCATGACTTTTATATATGTTCCTCTTTTTCACATATGCGCATGAGCACACATATTATTGAGCCTGTATTTGCCAGCTCTAATAAAATGCACACAAAGTGCATTTTCATGTATTGCAGACACTTTATCTTAAATTAAAATGAAAGATATATTGCACAATTGCGTCTTCTAACTGCATCTATTGACCTAACTGAACAGTGTCTTCAAAGTAGACATTATATTTTTTTCTAGCTTGTTTATTTTATTGCAGGCCAGCCTGAGGTTTCATCAAATAAGTGTACACTTGCACTCATACAATTTTTTTCCTCTCTATTTCCAATAATGCTAAATTCACCTACAAGCAGTTGACTGAGTGCATGCTCATATTTTGTATTTTAAGATTTTATTTTTAATTACAACCACTTTCCTTCTTGTTCTTTATGGAAATATTCCAGAAGCTTTTCAGAGGAGAAAAAAAGAAAAAAAAAAAAAAAAAAATTTAAAAAATATTTCTTCTTGATTTTCATTCAAATATGTTTTACTATTTGAGATTTCAAAGAGAAAAAAAAATATTTCATTATTGTAAATATTTATATTTCACTACACAGTTGTTAGATTTAGACAACTTGTTACTTCCCTTTATCCTTCCAACCTTAGTTTACCGTATGAAAAAAAAAGCCAAAGAGCAAAACCAAAATCTCAGCAAGGTTCAGCTGAGGTGTTATCTACATGTATGTGTCAGATGATACTGGTAGAAGTTTTTAACTGTAGAATTTTTTTTCAAGAAATTATATAAATCAATTTTACTGTGATACAAATTATATACATTAAATCTCATACAGTTCCTTATGTAGTGCATTTTCTCCACTTGCAAAAATTACATATATAAGGGATGCCTCTTAATTTATCATATTAATTGTTAAATATATGAATGATCCTCACCAACAAGAATCAAATCAAGACTATTTCCAGTTTTCATGGAGAGAGTCTCCTTTGCATGCAGTATGTGTGTGGCATAAAATTTAACCAAAAGTACATGGAATTGCTTTTGTGCGCTCACTTCTACTTCAGAAGTCCTTGGGCTTGGAGTCTAAACGTCTACAAAAATCTAATGGGTACTTTTATTGCATCAGCACATAAATTCATTACGATTATTTTAAAACAAGTTTTCTTTTTAGCCTAACTTATTTCCCAAGTTTATAAACTTGTTTTTTTTTCCCCATGACTACAGATATTCTGAGGCACTGTTGAATCAAATGTTATGTAAAAATGCCTTGGTCTTTCTACTACAGCAACCTGGTAACATGCACCTTCAAGTTAACCAGAGGCAAAAAATCAGTTTGTCCTACAAGGCTAGGACAAAGGTAGAGAAGAAAAATCTAAATATTTTCCTCTGCTATAGACACAAGTAAAATCTACTCTACCTTACTGAAAATTTCCAGCTCATCTTTACAGAAGATACTGTAAATTATGTACAAAAAGGTATGTGGAAGAGTAGAGATTAAAAAAAAAAATAACATCTTGCCCCTCTCCCCTCCTCTGATTCATGTTGTTATGTCATCTAAAGATGTCTAAAGACAACAGTCAAAGGTTCTTAAAAATAGATAAGCTGAAAGCAGAGTGCTTGTTCCTACACATGCCACTTGAGCATCCTTTTCCCATGTCCCTAGTGAATGACAATATAGAAGGTTTTGTATAAGTTTTAGTGAAATTAAAAACAAATAAATGAAACTAAATCAGTTAAAAAACAATAAATACAAAATACCGATATTGGCATAAATCTCCTTTACCTAAATCAAATTACAAACTCCAATGCATGTATGATGTCTATATTGAATACAAAAAGTTTCAATAATCCATCATTTAGCAAGCAAGCAGAGCAAAAGAACAAAAGGTTTTTGAGCACTATGACAGGGGCAAGTAAATTAAAAAAACTAACAAATATGTTAATTTCTGTTATTTTCTACTTGATCAGGAGTTTCAAATTAATTTTTAAGTATTAAGAGAGAGCACAAGAAATACATCATTTGGTTTTCAGTCTTCAAATATTTTTGTACATTTCTCATTCATCAATTTAAGGAAAAAGTTTTATCCCATGGGATTCATTGCCACAAAAGAAAATGTTCAAAATAAACAGTATGGAGGGGAAATGAAAGTAGTATTCTCACATTCTAAGTTCCTGAAGCAGCCTGTGACTCTGTGGGAAGCCGACGCTGGACCAGCTTGCTCCTGACCTCGTGGGAAGGACTCACGAAGAAGAGGTTCTATGTCCCATGGGAGGGACCCCATGGGGAAGCAGGGGAGGACTGTAAGGAATCATTCTTCCTGAGGAGGAAGGAGCAGCAGGAACCACCAGCCTGTGAACTGACTCTAAACCCCATGCCCTGTCCCCCTGTGCCACTGAGGGGAAGGAGGGAGAGAAATTTGGAACAAAGTAATTTGGGCGCAGAAGTAGGGAGGGGTAAGGGTAACGTATGTAAGCCTGCTTTTTGTGTTGTCTGTGTCCTGTGTGTGTTTGATTAGTGTGAAATTGAATTATTTTTCCCCAAGTTGAGTTCTGTTTTGCCCATGACAAAGTGCATTCTTTGTTGGCTGGTTCTTTGCCATGTCAGGCCAAAACCACAACAAACATGTAGAGGCGAGAAAAGAAATATGTTTTGCAGAGTCTGTGTTGCCACCATAATTTACCCCATTTTTCCATTTAACTATTTTTACACTTCAACTAGAGAAAAACTGACCTACAACACAGAGGGAGTAGTGGCAGAACTTTCACAGTAATACAAAATAAATAGGTTTGTGGGGTTTTTGGCAGCTATTTCAACCCAAATCTTCAAAACGGTATTTTTGGTTTCCCCTATAATAGCTGTGCTATATGATGACATGACAAGGGCAGAAGGATTTGTATGACAATGTGGCTATAATTTTTATAAATAAATTAAAGACTTATTTTACCAGCATGTCAGCTAAATTTTTAAGAACTGCTAGAACAATCTTCCCTTCTCTAGCTTTTCCTTTTTACTACAGATATTCAAGATAAAGGAAAAATATGCATTTTAATGCTTTATGAAGTAATTTGAAAGAAACAGAAAGAGTAGAATAAAAGAGAATTTAAAAATATTAAATTAAATTTGTATTTCTATGGTTGTTGTTTTGTTGGGTTTTTTTAGATTAAGATCATTAGCACTTCATAATTTTTCCTTGTAACATTACGGTTATTAAGTATAACATTATTCACTCAAATGCATGGTATAATGCCAAAGAACACTCGGGGAGAGAGAAGGGGAGACATACTAACAGAGATATTTCTTAATATAGGAAAACTAGCAAAAGAGGCATCAAATTTGTCAGCAGAACTGCAGATATAACGCTATCAATAATCCATGGCACTTTTGTATTTCCCAGCTGAGGCTATTATACAGCTTTGGATGACAGCCTGCTTCAACTTCATCATACAATCCACTGGGACAGAAACTCATAACTGGCTTTCAACATAGATCCTTCATATAAAGGGTAATAACTGCAGCCAGTCAGTGTAGGAAGATTATCACAGAGTGCAGCAATGAGCTGCAAAACGTGGAAAAGACAGCCTGACAGATACCTGACAAAATAACCTCAGCAGGATAACTCTTTTAAACATCAAGAGGAAAAAAAAGGTAGCAGAAAGATCTCCCACAGAACCTTCCTCAACACTGTTCAGCTGATGCTTTTTAATTAAACTTATCTTGACCTATCTTCAAACATTAGAGAAAATGAATAATTAATCAGAAACTTGAGCAACTTCAAGAAAAGTTGTAAAGACACTACAGAAGGTTTTATCTGTGCTGATGAACATTACTGATATTCTTGCAAGTCTATTGCTTTCCAATAGAAGGTTTCAACAGGGCTGTCACTGTGACATAACATTATTGTCTAATAATGTATTCTCTAATAATGTCATTATCTAATAATATATTTATGCAATGTACATAAAAGAAACTTAATCGGGCCTTTTAAATAATCAAAGACATGGTTTATTTAGGATCCACTATCTTATTTTCAGATGTTCAACATAAACATTATTCAGAGCCAGATGACTTCTAATTCCTGAACTCCTTCAAAATTTACACAAAACTTTATTTTGCATTTGTTGTGATATAGGCTGGCTTTCACATACAAGTGGAGACTAGAGGGCTCAAGCTTATGCAAACTGCCTTATATGATCAGAGCTATCAGTAAAGTTTTGATAGCATGTATAGTGGCAGGTATATTCCATTGATGGCTGGTCACAAGTGGTGTTCCTCGGGATTCAGTATTGGTGCCAGTTCTCTTTAATATCTTTATCAGTAATAAAAGGGATTGAGTGTACTCTCAGTAAATTTGCAGATTACACCAAGCGAGGAGTGAGTGTTGAACTGCTTGAGGGTAGGAAGGCACTACAGAGGGATCTGGACAGGCTGGATCCATGGGCCAAGGCCAGTTGTATGAGGTTCAACAAGGCCAAGTGCCAGATCTTGCACTTGGGCCAAAACAACCCCATGAAACGCAATCGGCTTGGGGAATACTGTCTGGAAAACTGTCCAGGGGAAAAAGACCTGGGGGTGTTGGTCAACAGCCAGCTGAATATGAGCCAGAAATGTGCTCACATGGTCAAGAAGGCCAATGGCATCCTGGCCTGCATCAGGAATAGTGTGGCCAGCTGAAGTAGAGAAGTAATTGTTCCCCTCTTCTCAGCATTGGTGAGGCCACACCTCAAATACTGTGTTTAGTTTTGGGCCACTCACTGCAAAGACATTGAGGTGCAGGAGTGAGTCCAAAGAAGGGCAACAAAGCTGGTGAAGGGTCTAGAGCACAAGTCTTAGGAGGGACATCTGAGGGAACTCAAATTGTTTAGCCTGGAGAAAAAAAAAAAAAGGAGGCTGAGGGGAGAGCTTATGGCTCTCTACAACTACCTGAAAGGGGGTTGTAGAGAAGTGGGGTTGGTCTCTTCTTCCAAATAACAAGCAATAGGATGAGAGAAAATAACCTCAAGTTGTGCCAGGGGAAGTTTAGGTTGGATATGAGGAAAAAAAATACTCTCTGAAAGGGTATTGTCAGACACCAGAACATGCTGCCCAGGGAAGTGGTAGATTCACCATACCTGGAGGTATTTAAGAAACGTATAGACATGGTGCTTAAGAACAAGGTTTAGTGGTGGACTTGGCGTTGTCATAGGTTAGCAATTGAACTTGATGATCTTAAAGGTCTTCTTCAAGCAAAATGATTCTATGTTTCTGTGAAAGAAGGACTGTGAAACCATTTTAAATTAACCTTGCTAGAATATGTGTGTGCATTTCCATCTGAAGAGACACCTGCTGCCTAATGGTTTTAGGTGGCACAGATTTAATTTTCTTAACAGTAGCTTTTACAGTGCTGTGGTTTGGAGTTTTGGTAAAAACAGTGTTGATAACACAGGGATGTTTTTATTATTGCTGAGCAGCAATTATATGGAGTCAAAGCCTTTTTTCACCCCACCCCATCAGCAAGTGGGCTGGGGGTGCACAATAAGAAAGGAGGGGACACAGCTGGGTTAGTGAGCCCCAGCTGACCACATGGATATTCCATACCATATGATGTCATGCTCAGCAATAAAATCCACAGAGAAGGAGGAAGCAGCAACATTCAGAATTCTGACATTTGTCTTCCTAAGTAACCATGACGCATGATGGAGGCCTGCTTTCCTGAGGCTGGCTAAACACCTGCCTGCTGATGGGGAAGTAGTGAATGAATTCCTTGTTTTGCTTTGCTCGTGTGCACAGCTTTTGCTTTACCAATTAAACTGTCTTTATCTCAGCCCACAAGTTGTTCTCTCTTTTGCCCTTGTGATTCTCTCCCCCATCCCACTGAGGGGGAGTGAGCAAGCAGTTGTGTGGGGCTGAGCTCTCTATCAGGGTTAACAACAACACCTGCTAAAAGCTAATGGTCCCAACCTGATAACAGCTAAGAATGAAATAAAAGGCTATAAAGTAAGAATACAGCCAAATATGTTTACAACTTGTTAAAAAACGTAAATATGCTACAAAAAATGAGATCCTAATGTTTATCTCCAAATGTTGAGAAAGAACTTCAAATACTGATTGAAACTATGTAGATAACAAAGACATTTATTATACCTATTTACACAATATTTTTGTTTTAAATTATGTATATTTTCTGATTTGTTTAAAAGTTCCATTGATTCCCTTTATTGCATAGGAAAAAAAGTAATCTAGAAGTCATCCCATTTTTTGCCTGATCTGGTGGACACAGAAGTGAAAACAATTACTATAACAAAGGTTTCCTTCAGATCCTGGCTTTTAAAGTTATTATTGCTAGAATTTCAAAGTATATTAAATAATAATTCACAAATTCTTTTTAGCAATATTATTCTTCCCCATAAAACACTATTTTTTTCTCAGTTTTGCTTTCAAATATAACAATTGCACTTAAAATATTTCATTTTAACTACCAAAATATTTCTAAATAGCCCATTAAAAAACTGTAACTCCCCTTAATACCCTTCTGGAACCTTCCAATCCAGTTCTATGAAACTAACCTCATTTCAAGGGTGTTTGAAGGGGAAATAGACTCCAAATACCTTGGAATTGGCAGTGTTCCCTCTTCTTTTTGCTCTTTATTCTTTGAAGCTAAGAGTAATGCATAACTGAATAGCTAGCATGGGTTTGTTTTTTTCATGTTTTTTTGGTGGATTTTGTTTGATTTGGTTTGGTTTTGTGGTGTATTGTTAAAAAGTTATAGATAAATGCAGCAAAGTCACTACAGCAAAAACAGTAATGACTGGATATTGATAATATAAGTTTTAAGGGGACAGAGTCAGTAAGATTTCACCAGGAAGCTTTATGATTGAATGTCATTCTGCTGTCATAGAATATACAAAAGAGGGATTTCTGTTGCCTGTTCAATCCTCTTCTTATCATTTTGCAAGAGAACAAGAGAGAACTCACCCAATGCTGTTCTGTCAACAGGTAATCAGCACAGATCCTCCTTCTAACTACTCTGAATTTTTGTGTGGCTTTTCTTTAATGGTTTTCTGAGCAAAAAATGTTATTTTTGAGAATACCAGGAAGAAATATTACTTTTGCTGGGAATCTGTTATTTTTCATTGAGAAAAATCAAATGAGTGATGTTAGAGTCATTTTGACACATATCTGGTAACTTCCTCTTGTTAAAAGGATCAAATGTGGTTTTTTACATATCATTTCAATACATTACACCTAATATTTCTCTTTTTTTTTCCACACTCCTGCAAGTGCTGATGTCTTCCTATCAGCTATTTCCTTGAAAGAAGATTACAATTATAATTATTTCTCCCAGTGTGGGAGGATTCTATGATCCAGTGAGCCATGTAACTTGCAATTAATATCAAAGTCTTTGTGGGCAGTGGGACAGCAGGTTTCTATGTCTTCAGCTCTCCGAAATCAAGACATTACACTAGGCAACTGCAGTTTACTGTTGAACCAATTTGACCTCAAGCAGCTGTGTTCACAACAAAAAGAATATTCCACAATTCAATACATTGGTAAGTATCAAAAAGAGTGATTTTGTTGGTTTCTTTTATTAAAATTTTGAAATTAAGGTTATGATTTATCTCAACAAATTTAGCTGGCTATAAAACATGCAACACCAGAGCAAATCAGCCCAGAATTCTGTAAACAATAGATAAGGGTAGACATTTCTAGAGAACATTCAAACTCATTAATTTTGGATATATGGTTTAGGATTGCACTCTAGAAGCACCCGTTTCTTTCCCTCTTCTATAAAAAGAGTTACTAGTGATGGCTGTGGTCTTGAGGATCAGCTGAATTCTGCTGATTTTTTTTCATATTTTGATAAAAAGTATGTATGATACATTTTTCCAACAGGATATTCACAGTTTCTAGCGTTTGCCCCATCCTCTTACAAAGAATGGAAATGTCAAAACATTCTGCACCATGAAATATTTTTATTTCACTTGTTATTATTTAGTAATAACAGTGGAACCTCAGACATATCTATCTAATGTCTGAAGTATAAGGTACTAACGCCTGAGTTTAAAGACCATAAGGAGACTTCCTGATAGAAAATCGCTAGAAGTGTATGACAGCTACTAAAGGAGTACATATGTACTGTGTTAAATTGCCAGGCACTTCTACTGAAACCTATTGCAATATATCAACCCTTCTTCATGCTTCAAGCAACAGACAATGAGCAGAAAGTAGATATAATTCACATGAAACCTTCAGCTACAGAAAATTATGTAAGATAAATTTTCAGCCCACTATAGCAGTGAATAAATTGTCCCATTTTGCCTAATAAAATATAATAAAACCTTCTGTGCCTCTCTCCTTCCTAGTATGACCTTTTCTTAACTGTTCTCTTCATGATTTAGTTAGGACAAAGAACCACATTCACATTTGAGAATGCTGTTCTGTTTATGAATCAATCCACCATATGCTAACAACTCGTGGAGTTATTTTGATGTAATTCTCTGTCAGATCACAAAAATCTTTTAACATTTTTATCGAGATGTTATAAAAATAAAATTATTTACTGGGTTCAAACACAGTAAATAAACAATCTTAGTATATTCACAGTATAAAAAGCATTCTTAAAAAAAAAGAGTAATTCACCTCTGTGAGATACCTGAAAATACATGAATACTTACACAGAGAATGACAGAAAAGCTATACAGTAATTGATTATTACAGAGGTTTCTGATACACATTGCTCAACTGTGTTAGCCCTCAGTCTTTACCTGAGCATTAAATCCATTCCATGGTCACCTTAAATTTCAGTTATGTTCTGAGCCAGAGTGAAAACTAGGTTTATTAAAATTCTCCATATGAGGAAACCATTGGAATCTTCACACTGAGTTAGGTACATGGTTTTGTTGAATCTAAAATCTCCGAAAGTCCAGGGTTTCTGCTCCTGGCAGCAACCTTCTCCCTAACTATTGCAAGGTTATGGATACTTGGATGCATAATATCAAACACCTTGACTTAGAATGGAAGAACACAGCACTTTTCCAAGAAGATGAGATGGAAGTAAACCAAATTTACTTTATTTCCAGAGGAATTTTATTAGAATATATTTACTCCTTCTTTTTTATTTTTTTGTTTTAACATATTTAAAGAAATTCAGTGAAAATTACCCAGACTTCTTCCATCAGTTCTTTCGCAAAAGAAACTCTAACATGAGACTTGTAAACCAGCACAAATTCACTCGTAGGGCAATTAATCATAGAATCTTAGAAACGTGGGTCGCAAGAGATGTCATTTAGTGCAATTTCCCACTCAGAGCAGGACCACAATCAACATATGATCAATACTAAAAAAATCACTCTTCATTTAAATCTTTCCTCAGTGTTAGAATGTGACCTGTATAAATCACAAAATCTTAATAAGGCAACTATCACAGACTTCCAGCTTTCCGTGTATCATACATCAACAGCATTCTCAAACCACGTTTTTTTTTGACAGTATCCTCTCAGGGACAACATACAAGGCCCACCATCGACAGCAAATATTAATTCCTTTCTAAAAATGCAAACATTACAGAACGTAACATTACAAATGTATGAAAGATTGTTTAATACATGTTTAGATGCAGCATAAACACATAGTTAATAGAAATAATAGAAGATATGTTAAAGATATTTTTTTTTTCTATATTTATATTTATTGTTAAGGTGTTCTGTATTTCAGAAGGTGCAGTGGTTGCCATGGAAACTAATTTTTAGTCTATTGCAGAGTAAATAATTCTATAAATCTCACTTCATATCGAGTACACAGGTATTACTTCCCTTTATTATTGGGATGGGAGAACAGAAGAGGATACATTTTTTCCTCCCTAGATGTTTTGGTTTTTTATGTTGTAGCCTTTCAGCATGTTTAGCAGTGTGTTCTAGAGAAACAAGTATTTTAAGAACAAAAGAGAGGACTCCAGATCTTGCAGGAGTCCTTGTCTGAATTACTGAATGGTTCATGAATTTTTTGGGGAAAAAGATTAAAAAAATAAAATAAAAGTAAAATAAAATTGGACTCGCTTAATGTACTTCCCAACAGGTTGAGAAACGGAAGTAATTATTTTTGTAAAATTATTTAAAATATTGCAACTAAAAATGCTGTATAAGCTCAAAGTACTACTGTTGTTTTGAGTATTGCTATCATTTATTACTGTGGTGGTATCAGTGGAGTTCATCTCTATAGAAAAGAAATTTATTAAGTGAATTTCACACTTTCTGGAATCTGCATATCACACTTCAGTATTTTAATGTTTCAACAGAAAGAGACTTAACTTTCATCCACTATGCAATTTTGTACTTAATAAAAATGAATGTGGACATTTATTCAGCATCCCAAAGTGCTTGCTTTAGGAATGCAATTGATGGAATTACACTAAAATCCATCTTTATTGTGCTACATCTTTATATGCCATTGTGTTATTATCTGTGCAACACTATATATATTACCTGTTTATCTAAAATAGGAAAATTGTTTCTTTTGTGCTTTCCTCTCCCCAGAACTAGACTTCCACATTGCTCTTTGCAGTCTATCTTCTTCAACATCCATATAGGCTGAAAAGCAGAAATCCTTATTTTACCTATAGGACTGAAGCACAGTGGAGCTAATATATTCATCTAAAACTGTGAGGGAAATGTATATCAGGGCCAGAAGAGGAATCAGCTCCAGAGTCTACCTCCACTGTTTAACTGATTTTCATAGCAGGCCTAACTATCATATTAACAGAAAGGGAAGCTGTTAAAAGGTGTCATAAAAAAAAAAAAAAAAAAAAAAAAAAAAAAAAAAAAAAAGCCTCGTCCAACAGTGTTACTTGTAGAGTTCACCACTGAGCAAATTCACGTCTTCCTACAGTAAAGGCATGTTTGAACTGTGGTCTGAGGAAGTCAGTTGAGTTGCTGTATGGAAATGAGGACTAGAAGTGAATGAGATCCTGACACCTGAAAGGAAAGGAGAAAGGGACCAGGTGGGGAAGACTCTGAAGAGTCAGTCCTGCTGCATCTGCCAAGTGTATGAGGGAAACACTAAGTGGTGCTGCTGGGAACGGATCCTTCACCAGCCCCAGCAGCATCTGTCTGTCTGCATCAAGTCTGCTGGCTTTTCCTAGTGTTCTGACATAACAAAAGAAGGCAGCAGGGTCAAGGCCATTTTGCTGTCCCCAGGGTTCTGGTGTCTTGAAGGGCTATCTACCTTGGCCATGATGACAGCCAGGCCAAGGTTAAAACCAGCAAGACTGCAGCCAGGATAATTCTATGCAGTTACATCAACATTGTTGTATGTAACATCTTTACTATAAATTTGATGCAAAGAAGAATTATCCAGTATCATTGAGTATCAGGAAGGCCTCCATAAGAAACCATGTAGAAGAATCACCTACAATGCAAACCAAATTAGCTAGTGGATATAAAACAGTATTTTTTAAGGCTGCCCTGTCCAAGCTCAAACAAACATAACAATGCCTCTAAATTACTCTTATTAGTGATAGAAAGATATACTCAAGTTTGGATTGTATGGAGACTTCTTTATTTCCACTGCTGTTCCAGAATTAGAGCTGTCTCTCTCTTCTGTTTATTTCCATTTATTTCTTACTCAGGCAAAATTGCTTTTAATGTCCATTGGAGGTGGAAGTGGTTAGACTTTATGCAGATAGTCCATGTGCTTGAGTATCATAAGTGGTTTAACTGCTTCACCTTTGGAAATCACATTTCAAACAAAAGAAGGCTGAAATGTCATTTTTGTGATATCTTCAGTGCCTGCATTGAATCGCTCTGCTCAGTTCAGTGTTTCCCAGCAATATCACCTTCCTTATACAAGATTTGCGAACTTATTCAGGAATAATGAGGGCAAGGAAGATCACCATAATCATGTTTTCTGACTTTTTATGTATTTATCCATACTGCAATTCTGTAGAAAGCATATTTCATTTTCTGATGCCAGCAAAGTATTCCTCACGTACTTAATCTGAGGAGCCTGGGCATTCTGGGAATGCCTTATTTGTTTAGCCCTGAGGTTCTGAATGTTTTGGGTTAAAGCAAAGGAACACAAATGCAGTGCTTGGTTTCAAGGAAATAAAAAAAAACGCCTCACATACAAGGAGCCTGTCTGTGTATCTTAGTAATTTCTGTTCTTGCAAATCTTCTGACTGACATTAACATTTCAGAGTTTGCCAAACATATATGCTTCCGGAACAAACAAACTAGCACGTAACTTTAATATTGCTACAGCTGACCTCCATCAGTAATCTGCACATTTAATGTGACTTTTGTTTCTGGCTATTTGTTGTCCTATTCCATCCTCTGCAGTTTTCAAGAAGTGTTTAATATTAACCATGTTATAAGGAATGTACAAAGCAGTGGAACGAATTATTTGGCTTACAGCGATTTACACAACTTGATATAGTATAACTTAAATTAGATCACTCAAAAGAATATAAGCAAACTGAAGAGTATATTAAGACTCCCAACTCCCTTTTTAAATTACAAGTCAGACCTAAAAGCATCCAAAATCATGTAATTCAGGGAAAGGCTTCTTTCATACTCATAACCACAGAGATTAGTAAAAATATGGTTTCATTTGACAGATCATCTCAGACACAACTTTAGTTACTCAAAAATTCATGTAAAAGTCAAAATAAGTAAATTTCTTGACAGGTAAAAAGAAGTATAAAATGAAAAGCAAAATTACAACCAGATGGATCAAATACTTTTTCACCTATCTCTGCAAACTTGTGAAGTTTGATTGTGGCATGTAGACAGGCATCTGATACTCTGAAAACCTCTGAATAGCACAAACCAATTTTCACAAAATATATTTACTGAGATTAATGCTCTTTTTCCTCTCTTTTGCACTATTTAAAATGCACTGTTGCAATTGAGTTTGCTGAACTTAAAGGTCTGGTATTATTTAATACTGTATCTGCACCAACTTTGGTTTTGGTTTTGGAGGATATTTTTTAATTCAACACCTAATATTGCAATGCAATGTTCATTAACTGCAGTAAAACTCTCCACACACCTTACACTAAGTTTCTTTACCAACGTTTGAAAAATTGTTCATGAAAGAGTTAAATAATAAGAATCAAATTCATACTAACAACAGAAAACACGGAAGAACTTGATATCTAGTCTTTACTGTAGGCAGCACTTTTGTGGGAAAACAGAGGGCAAGAAGGCCACACTGCAGGAAAGGAAGCATTTACTGACACAGGTAGTATTTAAGCATTTAAAAAGGTTTGTTTCCATTGCACTGGAAATGACATGCTTTGTAGATGGTTTTTGTGGACTTCCCCGAAAAGTCCATAAAACAATATAGTTTAAATTATGGGTCATTATTGTTTAATTTTGCACATAGATAACCTAAATGTCTAAAACATGTTTACACTGGTTTTTGCTCAAGAAAATCTGATCAATGACATTGATTTTGAGGATACAATATGTCAGTGTTAAACTACAATCTCCTTCTTATGCATAATTACAATGCACGTTAAATAAATACCTCGCATAACTTCATTGCCTCAATTAATCAAACAGACCAATATCTCTAATTAGCAATAGCGTACTGTCTGGTTTTAGAGTAGGGTAATACTCATTTTGAGCTGACTCACACACTACAGGCAGGAGCTCAGGCTTAATGCTGATCCCACTAAAATCTCCTCTCCAAGATAATGGAAGTCAGGCCAATCAGCCACAGGTTCAAGTGCTTCACTTCAACTACATTTTCAAGTGTATATGCAGAGACATTACAGAGAAAATGGAAAAAAAACACATCAAAGACAGACCATTTGTCAAACACAATATCCATTATGTCCAGATTTTAACATGCACCTTTGTAAATACAAAGACCTGTAAAGCAGAGTAGATCTAATAGTTATTTTCTTCCAGCAGTGGATCAAGCACAGAGTCAATGAATTTGTGTCCAGTCAAAAAGATAAGTGCTCAGGGCTCTGCAATTTATTTCTAGAACATATGTCTAAAACATATTGAAATTATGGCTGGTTCTTCAATAAATCATTCATTATCTCCAGCGAACTGTTTTTCTTCTTCTGTGTGACATTCTCTTATTAGTTCTCCATCAGACATGTGAAGCCAGAGCATTCCTCCATCTATCAAGTCTCATGCAGTCTTACACCTTTGGCCATCATTTTGCATGGACACCACCTTCCTTGGAAATTTAGGGCATAGTTTTGTTTGCTTGAAGTGTGTCAATATCCCTACATTTTAATGTGTCTCCAAGAAAAGAACATGGATTTCACTACATGGTCTAGATTATAGAATGAGGGTAGTAAGTCTGTCAGCTACATTGTTATTCCTATGTTATTTTATTTTATTTTATTTTACTTTTATTTGTAGTTATGCATTTACCTTGCTCACATCAAAAGGCCAGTCCTGTCCAGATTCATACTTGGACACACCTTCCCAGGGCCCTGTTCTTAGTCCCATACTTAAGTATGGGACTCTTGTACTCTTGTCTCATACTTTAATTTTCATACTATGAGCTGACTGTTGCTAGTTTGGCAGCAAACAACTGCCATTTTCAATGTATTTTGGCTGATCTGGGGAAAAACAAACAAACAAGTATTTTCCTGGGGAAGCACCAATACAGTAGCTTGTATGGAATCCAGAATGGATTTGCTCCTAAACACCAGAAACACAAGATTCCATAAAATGTTCTTGTCTATGAGAAGTAAGAGGACACAAGACAGAGAGGATTCGGTAAAACTGTTATATAAAGCCATGGTACTTAAACACTAAGAGTAAACTGACAGTGTTACTATAAAGAGAAATAAAGTGTTTAGCTTTACTCAAAACTGACAGTGCAATTTTATTCTTACTCAATTACTTTCATTCTGAGGTCTTGGTCACAGTGCAGGATATTTTTTATTTTTATTTAAAGTTTGCTTTCAGTAAAATATTTGGTTTTCAATCAAAATTATATATTGGCACATAGTCTGGTCAACATTCACTGTACTGTGAATCAATCTGTTTAGAAAATATCAGGTGTTTGTTGTGTTTTTTTTAAACTCTCAGCAAGAGGGAGATCGAGAAGCAAGGCTTATTGGAAATATTATTTTTGTTTGCACACTGAATGCAATTCATTCCTGAGACATGTTAAAATCATGGGAGACAAAATAGCATCTCAAAGACAGAATACGCAAAACTACAAAGACTTCTCAAGGGATGTCATTCATTCCTCTGGTCTACTTGTTTACAAACATGCCTAAAGGACTGCCACTCTCCTAACTGAATTGATAGATTTTTGGTTTATGCCTGAACACTGAAGAGGGGCTTGACTAAAGAGCAACAGCAATACACATCTTTGTTACTTCAAGTGTTCTGTTCTCTCTTAAACTCATTTGAGAAGGAGAGTTCACCAAACCCCCAGACATAATGGTGCTAAAGTAGACTCACCTGGGAATCCTCCCATTTATCATACACTGCTTTTGTCACATTCATTTAAACTGACCAAATTACACATGATACAGTACCACTATGATTTGCATACTGACACACTCATTTGAAAGCTGGCACAGGGGAGCCTGCTTACTTCTAAAAGCTGATGTTATTCCTACCCCATTCTACATATCTCCCTGGTGATGAATCGCTCTGTCCTTTTCCCTCCCCATTTCTGCCCCGCATTTACTAGAGCTTCAGTGATTGTAGTTATTGATTTAGTCATCCGAGGTACAAAGCCCTAGTACCCAGATAAAAAAGTGATAACTGAATTCTTCTCTCCAAAAAAGCTACATAAATCGCGTATGAGTAAATAACCCAGGTTTGCTTGTAAAGCTGCTTTATCTGCCTATATATCTACTCCCAGAACTCCAACTGTGATGCTTCTATATAGATATTGATAAAACATTTCAATCAAATAACTGCATGAAGCATCAAGTATTTTTTGTGACAGCTCTTCTATTTGGTCTCTATTCCCCTTTCATGTGAGTGTCATTCACTTGGTCTAAAAAGCACAGAGTCATGTTTATTTATTTTATGGTATAAATTACATTCTATCCCAGATAGACCCTGACAGGTTCTTGAGAGTATTTCTGAGTTTATATTCTCACTTACCTCAGTACTACTATTTGATCACTTTTACCTGTATTAGTTGTTATCGTGCATGCTTATCTCATCTCAGAACCTACAACATCCATAGAAGATAATATTGAACTGAACTGCAAATACAGCAAGATTAAGAAGTAATTGTAGATTTTTTCCTAGATTCTTATTAGCCTCACTGGCAATTGTTAGGTGAATTACTAAGCCAATATTTTCTATGTTTTCTGTTTCCTCCCGCTGAAGGTCTTACATTCTTGTTCAATTATCCTACTTTAGAACTGCATGACTACTCTGAAAAAAGTCAGTTTTCTATGTTTGTTACTTTCTTGCAACAGGTAACTAAATTATACTGTTGATTTTCATTAGCAGGAGCCAAAGGAGTCCTGAGCTAGGTAGAATGAGTGCATTCATTAAAGTCCTACTAACTTATGGTTCCTTTCTAAAGTCCATGGTTAAGCTGCACTATTTATAACTAAATACAATTATAGCACAGTATGCTTTGACTTGACAATAGGCCTCAATTTGAAAGCAACTGTAAAAGTGCTATTCTGAGCCCTCTCATTGTAACCACATTATACTTTCTTTCTGGGAGGCAATATAATCAGTCACCAGCTTCTAGATGCATCTGATGTTTTGTTAAGATAACTGTGTTCATCACGCATCTTTGCCTAGGCTTTCTTGCTGATGCAGGGACACGTTGAGATTGTTAGAAACTTTGGAAGACAATTACCAGAAAATTCACGAATTTCAACAGGTTAGGTAATATCTACAAGCATTGACATAAACTGGGTTTTGTCTTGTGAATCAGTTGACAACCTTTAGACTAACCAGTGCAAGGCACACTAGTAAATATACCAAACACATCAGACTTGTAAAAACTATGCCAAGAGAGGCTGAAAACATGGCTGTGATCTGCAGCAGCCTCTACTATACCAGATCCTCACCTTTGACCATCAGCAAAGATACTGTTTCCCTAAGGACCTGATAGCATGTTTCAATGCTTTCAATAATCGTTTTGACTTCAGACTGAAACCAAATTGGCATTCTCAAGTCTCTTTATGTAGGGCTGATAGCCAGAAAATTACAAGGTGCCTGTTTTGCTTATCTATCAAATCTACAAAAGCCTTCCCCAGTATCTTACACTGATAATATCTGTACTTTTACCAAGTACTATCACAAGACTTTAAACTCTGTTTTGTGCTTCAAATACCATATCAAAGGAGACCCTGAATCAATAATTTAGGTTGTAAAAAACAACTGAAGCTCATATAGTCCAATCACCTTGTCATCTAGTCAAAACAGGGCTAATTTCCTATCTAGATAAGGTTGCTTACAGTCTTCTCTGCTTAGTCTTTGAAAATATCCAAGGACAGAGAACTCACAGGCTCTCCAGGAAATCACAGAGCTCACAACTGAAATTAGACATTCAGACTAAGAAACAAGCTGGCAAGAATATTGAATGGTTAAGCTCCATTTAATTTTCTCAGTGAAAACTATGTGATGATCCTGGATATATTTCCATAAAGGAATAAATAAAATTTTGCCATAGGATAACCAGGGGCAGATTTGGGATGAGGAAGAAATGTTCACACATCATTGAAAATGAGCTCAATGTATAGATATTAAAAAGCATTATATACACCACAATGTATTATCTGCCACAGAAGATAACCTGACCCACGTTGGTGAAATGGGGACTGGGAAAGAAATACATTAGTGAAATAAGGTATCACTTATCTCTTCCTGCAAAGCAAGGTTATGCTGTAGGGCGAAAATGCTTTTAGCTGTTCTTGGAAAGTATGAGACTAGAAAGAGAAGAGAATGATGTAATTTACATGGAAGCAGTGAAAAACTACAGGAAATTTATGGAATTTTATATATAATAATTTTAGGTTAAGATAACAATATTACAGTCAGCCTGCTTTCTCCCAAATCTTGTGTTGGGACTGAATCTGTCAACACACAGCCTTTCACTCTCAGACACTCATCCAGAGACATTCATTAGGCCAGTAACTACTAAACAACTGCCTTGATTTTTGTGGAAAAATTACATTCCTTTTTATAGAAAAATGAGTGATTGATAAAGCCACTCAACATTGTACTTACCAATATAATTTGAAGTGTAGAGAGGGAAAGAAGAATTAACCTTGTCCCTTCGTTATACTATTTTACACTTTTTGCATCAGAACCATTCACTAGTGAGCTCTGATACAGTGATTCTCATTATATTATAGTGCCAATAAAAAACATCTGTTGATTCAGTAGCTGACAGAATGCAATTAAATTTCTACCTATAAGTAACTTCTGCTTACAATGAAGTTTTAAGAGAAGTAAATTATTTAATCACTACAAGGAAAAAAAAAAAAAAAAAAAAAGAAAAGAAACCTAATTTTCCCTTCTAATTTCCTGCCTGTATTAGAGGAACATATCTATAAGGCAGTAATATAGTTCTGCAGAATCAGAAGGAGAAAAGAGCTGTTACTGCTGAACTTTAAGATCATACATCCAGCAAAAACCTCTACTTGAAAACCGCAAGTGGCATAAATGAGATAACAGATAAGGGTACAATAGGTTGCAAATCATTTGTGTAAATCTCTGAACATAACTTGAAGGGGTATGCCATTTCATTAATCAGAGAAAGTTATCTAATACCTTGTTTTCCAAATAGTCTTTAAAACAGGTATTTGACCACAGCACCAAAAAAAACCCAGAAACCAGTCAGTGACTAGCACAAAATAGTACTAATCTGAACAGATTTATTTGTTTAGTTTGTCTTAAGCTATCTGCAGAGGAAACTCATCTTTATTATATATTTGTCTTGTAACATGGTTTCTTGTTATAAAGAGGCATCCCTCTCCACCTGGGGAGCTAACCGGGTTGTGTTTATGATGTGCTGCCATGAAGGTAAAACCAGAGGTGCGGCATTTTTTAACTACAAGCAGAGGATCTTACAAAATAATTAATGAGGAAATATTACCTATAAAGCTTTGCTAAAAATCTTAATTGTGCGTTCTGTTTTGTACCCTTCATGGACACCTTCCACAATATGGTAAGCTGGGCATTTTAATGGTGTTTTTTTCATTTGTTTGTTTGTTTTTCTCTCTATCCTATTTCTGCATTTTGTTCATCTCAACCTCCTGGAAAAGCCACTGACAATTTTCAGTTTATAAAAACATCTACAAAGGATACCAGAAAATATGTAGATGTATTTTGGTATCCTTAGATGAAGGAGAATGCTTCAAAATTATTTTACTGGTTAAGAATTAATGAAGCTATACCACATTCAAAGGACAATGCAATTATCTGCATTACTTACTGGCTGAGTTAGATATTTTGCTGCATGTTTATTTTATTAAAAAGTTAAAAGTATAGAAGTAGTCCAAGGGAATTCACTTTTAAGAATGTGAAATTACAGTGACAAAGAATAATGAAACATATTTGAAATAACTTGAATTCAGGAAGAAAAATGTGATTGATTGATTTATTACAGTAGAAAATAGCACACATAAACTTAGGCAATTAACGTGTTTATATACTTATGATGTTCACATGAGAAATATTTCTATTATGTAGATTAAGGTTTTATTGGAATTTAGAAAAAGCTGATGATATTTGGCTTGACTCCTACAACAATATAAGAGGAATCAGTTTTATGGTGTTTGCAATATTTAAATTATTTTATTTCATTGTTCTTTTTAATGGAAGAAAACTCTTTTAGAAAGGAAAACTGCATATTATTTATAACTCTGGAGTAGAGTGAGGCAGAAAACGCATTTGAAAGAACTACAGAACAGTTTAAACCATATAGAGGAATGAAAGAGAAAATTATTTTTGGCCTTTAATGATATTAATAAAGATTGTGATACTACAAAAACTCTTGTTTGGGTAGTCATGTGGAATAAAAGGCATGGTATTTACTATCTGAACCAGAGTGCTATGTTTATCAACTAGGAATAAGCTATATAAAGAAGCAACTGGAAACAGCCTAACGGTAAATGCAAGACCTTTGATTTTTCAAACATTTGTTCTGTCATTCACAGAGTGACAAATAAAAAACCTTTTTTTCAGGCATTATTTTCTGATTTTCTTCTCCTTCTTGTAGCCTTAGTGCTCCTAGGTTAGTTGGTAAACTCCCCCAGCCCATTTCTGAATATCATAAATAGAACGAAATTACTTGTGCCCCAAATGGTCAGGCTAGGCAACAGTTATTGATCAATTCCCTGGGACCTCAGGTTATCTGACAAGTCTCTGGTAAAAGGTTACCTGACACAACAGGATGTCTACTAGAGAAGATGTGTTTAAAGAAGGTATAAAAGCAGAAAGATTTTAAGAAGCCTGTCCTGTTTCCTGACAGCATGCCAGCCGGGCTCAAGAGGATCTAAGGCAGGAGAACCCATCTCAGTCCAGCTCAGGAAGAGAGAGCTTCAGAGTTACAGACCCTTCCAGACTCAAACAACTGAAACTCCCACCTCCCCTCAATGAGGGCTTGTCCCTAAAACTGTGATAGTAGCATCTCCCCACTCTGCAAAGGAAGAGGAAAATAACATCAAATATTGACAAATTCAGTGATGGATTTAAAGTTAATGCTGACATAATCCAACAGATTATTCAAAATTTTTTGCCTATTTTGGAAGATTTAAGTAAATGCTAACCCTAAGCTAAAAGTATTTCTGAAAGACCGCCAAACTAAAAAATCTACCCATTGATTCTGACAGCCCTCTGCAGAACTCAAAAATATTACTGCAATATTTCTTTGGAAAGAGTTATCGAAAAAGCCAGAAGTATGAGAGAACTTTAATATGTTAACAGTGAACAAAGGAAGGAGCTCTGAAAGGAGAAGGAGAAAATGGTGTTCTTTTTCAGTTAAACATATCCCTTACTCTTGCAGAGTCGAAGCCCAAAATAATGAAGCTTGTGATAACCCTAACAAAAAGGAAGCATTTAAGAGGCAATCTACACATAATGAATGTTTCCTGGTACTGTGTTTAGTACCTTTTCTCTCATCAACATGTCAGGAATTTATGCAGGGAACATTTAATGATAAAAGTGAGTCTTTGCATACTATTCCCATTCTAAAAAGAGAGACCTCTGATATGACCCTCCTCTTCTCCCCCTTCTCCAGTATTTTGTATTGTCTTTTGTCTCTTTTTTATTTCTCTTTGTGATCAGAATTTTGTCTATCAGATTGTAGTTAGAGGCTGAAGAAAAAGTATTTCTTCTGAGTAGTAGACAGAAAATGACCAAGACCTTCCTCAACAAAGCATACATGCTGGAATCTAGCAAATATTATCCTTGTCAGATTTGTTTGCCGGATATTCTCTTTGTCAAATGCATATTCTCTCTCAGAATTAATCTTCTATAACTCACAAAAGAATTTATTCCACAAAATTTGAACTAATTTTTCTCACATTTAAATGAAGAAGGAAAACATGTAAGAGATACTCTGTTGCTAGCTAAGATATTTCAGCAATCATCTCTTCCCCCAGTATTTTAGTCTCCTACTCCATCAGTTTTAGAAGAAAAAGATTCCTACATTGCCAACTGAATCTATTGGATGGAGATAAATGTGTGTTGTGGAGGAGTACTGGGCCTATCTGAGATAGAAGTAGGTTTCTTCATAACAGCTTGTATGGAGCTGTTTCAGAATTATGACCAAAACCATACTGACAATGCATACATTCTAGCTAATGCTGAATGGTGTTTGCACAGCACCAAAACCTTCTTTTTTCCACCCCCCCAGTGAACAGATTGGGGTCTGCACATTAGGTTGCAAGGAGATACAACCAGGCAGATGACCCAAACTAATGAGATACTCTGTGCCATAAAGTGTCATGTTCAACAATTAAAAGAAAAAGAGGGTTTAAAGAGATAACCCATCTTTTGCTTCATAACTGACTGGGCACCAGTCTGCCCGTAGCAGATGGTAAGTGATTGCCTTTGCATCACTTGTTTTGTTTTCTTCCTCTCTTCTTCCGTTTATGTTTCACTTTGTTTTTTAATCTTGACCCCCAGGTTTCTTTCTTTTGCTCTTTCTTTCTTCTTCCCCCATCCCACTGAGGGTATGTGTGGGGAACTGACCAAGTGTCTGTATGATGCTTAGCTGCCCACCTGGGTTAATACACAAGAGCAGAGCAAAGTAGAAGACTGTCTGAGACCTGGTTCCCTCAATCTAAGGTAAAGAAAAGGAATGTATCAAAATGAAGCAGGCAACACCTACTCAGTAATCCAGCTCTGATGTAAGGCCAGCCTGCAAAGGCACTTGTTTTTGCCTTGTTAAATTGTGACTTTCTGCCAGAAGTGCACTAAGCATCATAATTCACTCTGTACTATGTTCTTTCCTCTTCTGTCGACAGAGTATAGCATGCAATGCAAATCAATATAAATTAAGCATTTTATTTGCTTCAATTTTGTTTGGTTTATGTTTTGAAAATGAGACAGCAGAGTAAGTGACAAGTTTTTTGCTATATCTGCAGCAGCCTCTACTATACCGGATCCTCACCTTTGACTGAATTTTTGCTATATCCTGAAGTCATTTTCATAATTAGCAAGTATCTAAAGAGAACAGAATTTTAAAAGGCAAGTGAGATCAGTATATTTATTAATTTTAGAAGGTGAATTAGCAGATGATATGCACTTTTCCTGAGCTGTGTTTTATTGACACAACAATAAAATTCTTGCCATTCTACATGTTCTACTTCACATGTGCAAAATTCCTTTCTGTAAGCAACTAACAAAATTCTCTTGGCTTCTGCTCTTCTGATGAGTTCCCCTACTAGTATCCTCATCTCACACATTAATAATGAAGATGGGAGTTTCCACAAAAACTCCTCTCATCTGTATACCATAGGCAATCAAACAAAACACTCTTCTAGGAACTGTATTCACTGTGTTCTTTAGAGATATAAAGCTCTGTTTATGGAGATTTTTTAAAAATAACATTTATTCAGTTTATACTATATTTATATTGGCAACTTTGCAACAACCTGGAAATAGCAGACAAGTTGGATTTTATCTCTTTTCAACAATGCTCAGTTTCTGGTACACAGCAGGTAACGACATAATTATTATGCATTGTTCAAGAAGATCTTATGGCACATTCATTTTGAAGTATTCAAATATTTTTAACCCCTCACATTCCTGTCACAGTGCATTAATTAGTATATGGATATTGATTTGTAAATATTGATAATATAAGGATGTTGGGTTTGGTAGAGTATAGGTATTAATTAATGCAAAGAAAATTCAGTTGATGAAGATATCAGTAGACAAAAATTCTCATTAAAACAAGTCACATATCAATCATTATGTCTCATACAGATAAGCCAGCAATGTGGTCTTGTAGCCAAGAAGGCCAATGGCATCCTGGGGTGCATTAGAAAGGGTGTGGACAGTAGGGCAGTAGCTCAAGGGAGGTTCTCCTCCCCCTCTATTCTGCCTTGGTGAGGCCACATCTGGAATATTGTGTCCAGTTCTGGGCCCCTCAGTTCAAGAAGGACAGGGAACTGCTTGAAAGAGTCCAGAGCAGAGCCACAAAAATGATTACAGAAGTGGAACATCTCCCTTATGAGGAAAGGCTGAGAGAGCTGGGTCTCTTTAGCTTGGAGAAGAGGAGACTGAGGGGTGACCTCATCAATGTTTACAAATAAGTTAGGGGCGAGTGTCAGGAGGAGAGAGCCAGGCTTTTTTCAGTGACGTCTAGTGACAGGACAACGGGCAGTGGGTACAAACTGGAACACAGGAGGTTCCATGTAAACATCAGAAAAAACTTCTTTACTGTGAGAGTGACAGAACACTGGAACAGGCTGCCCAGAGAGATTGTGGAGTCTCCTTCACTGGAGACATTCAAAACCCGCCTGGATGCATTCCTGTGTGATGTGCTCTAGGTGACCCTGCTCTGGCAGGGTGGTTGGACTAGATGATCTTTCGAGGTCTCTTCCAACCCCTAAGATTCTGTGATTCTGTGATACAGATCTGAAACTTCCACATTTTAATGGAGCATGTTGCCTTCAATGTCTCTAACAAAAAGGTACAATTATTGCAGTTATACATAGCCTCTCTTTTTTGTTTTATTACATCTTATTAATATATGGACACTGAATATTCATACTTACCAGTTCTGTTCTATATAATAGATACTTCATTACAAAATTAGCTAGAATCCTCATGCTGTGTCTCAGTCGATTTTTTTGAACATCCTTTGCCTTGACATTCTGCTGAGAAATCTACCTGTCTTTCATTTCCAAGAGACAGTTCACTAAGATAAAAGAATTTTTATATATTAGTTCTTCTTGCTCATCTTAACAGTACATGGACATCAGTATGCAAACAGGATTAACCTCTTAAATAATGAAGTTTGAAGACCTAACCTGATCATAATTCACACAGGTCATTTTTATCTGCAGCCTCGGAAGGAAAGCTATTTAATTATTTCCTTATTAGAGGGGAGGGGAAGCTCTCAACGAGCTTTGTTCCTTTGGCTTGATTTCTAAGAAACTCAAATAACAAGTAGCAGTGTGGTTCCATGCTTTGTCCAACTATTCCTTGCTAGGAAAGCAACAGTGACCCCACATGCTGATGAAAACAGAGCTACACCATTTAAATTTAAAGAGTGAAAGAAACATTAAGTTTGTCTTATTTGTATTTTGCAAAAGTGTTTACCAAAGCATTCTTTGAATGTGTTACTTCCAATAAAGTTCTGCCTTGTAATATCAAATGCCTTGCTGAGTGGACAATATCAGATGTTGTGCAGAACTTGATGGTGTGTTGTGTGCATTTGTGAAATAATGGACTAGTCATTTACCAATGACCAGCCTCATTCATGTTCATTTGATGTTAAGTTAAAAGCAAATCTCCCAGGTAAGTGGAAGCTGCAACTGCCAGAGCTGAAAACCCTGAAAGTATTACATGCAAAACATTACCACAGCACTCCCTGCAAAAGCATTCCTAAACACTGCAATATTTGTGTTCATTCACATCTGCTAGAAGCTAAAGACCCAGCACAGCTTATTCTTGTTCCTAAGAGAACATTAGCTCATCAGTTCTTTCTAGGAGACTTTCATTTCAGTTACATTTTGTGTCCATCAAGATTCTTAAAATAAAAAGATCTAAATAATCTGTAGACACAGCCAAACTGAGACTACCTACTCATGAATATATTACTTAATAGTCATCCCTCTCCAACAACTACTTTCCTTTTGTTATGCAGCTTATGTGTCTGTACTATAATCTATTAGATAGCAACATGCATTCAGGAATACACTAGTGGATCATTAGAGAATATTAAACACAAGAGTAACCAACCTCAGTAAATGAACTGCCCCAGATTTCTCTTTCATAGCTCAATTTGGATAAGCACTAAAAGTAGTTCAAGGAGAAAGAAGCTGTAGTTTCCATAAAACTTCTGTAGATTAAATTGCTTCAGGTGATTGAATATACATAAAAAGCATCAAAAAGGAGAAAATCAGGTGCTGTATGAGAGACACTTTTAATTTCTAAGTACAGTGAAACTAGGTAACTCTGAAGCTTTGTCATAAAGGGCATTAAGATCGCAGGTTAGAATATGCAAGTAAGCCATCAGAAAAGAGCTTCACAGATTGTAACTGGTAAGAAGCATAGCAGCAAAATTTGTATATTCTTGGTCAAATGAGTATGATGTTGCTGAAAGAAGTAGGCAAACAAGATATCATAAGGTCCCACAGAGGAAAATGCCAAGTCCTACATCTGGAATAGAGTAATCCCAAGCAACAGTGCAAGCTCTGGATATTCACAACCTTGAACAAAGGGCAACATACACTGAGTTGCATCAACAAAAGCATTACCTGCAGGTCCAGGGAAGGGATTCTTCTATATTATGCACGTGTGACACCATATCCAAGTTTCATGTCTCACAGTATTTGTCATAATGAGGAGCTAGCAGTATGATCTTCCAGAAGAGGGATTGTATCTTCCTCCTGGAGCCTTTAATTGAGCACTCGGCTCTGTGATATGACATCAGTTCAAACCCAGGACAGCAAAGAATCATGCTTGTAATTGCTACAATGAAAGAGAAGAATGCTTCCCTCTAGAGAGCTCAGAGTGGATTGCTCTTATAAACTTGCATTCAGATTTTGTTTGCTTTTTAAATTACTGTAATGATTCTCGTCAGTCATCATACAATACAACAAGGGACAAAGGAAATTAATTTTCAATGTCAGAAGAAATTAATTAATTACAGACAGCTGTGAGATTCATAAAGAGAAAGAAACTGGTTCACAAATGATCTGTGTATGGAAACTAACACACACTGATTCAAGAGCCAGACTGCATTAATGTATGTGATACAGAAAATAAACTAAACCAAAATGTGGGGTAAGCTGGCCAGGTAAAAAGGCATGATGTGATGCAACAGTGTCGTATTGTGGAGAGTCATTCTTAGAATCAAAGGATCTGTTTGCAGCCTTGTAACAGAAGCACCCAAAAATACTCAGGGGTTTACTAGGAATGAATATTTATTCCAATTGACACTATTTAGCACTCTGACAAATCAAAAATAATATCACAGATTTGGATGTTGGCCGGGAATACACTAGAGTGCAACTACTTCAGAATTCCTAAGCTTTTTTTTTGTCTAGTCTTAACATGGGTAATAATAATCTCACAGGTGCATATTCACTCAGAGCAAGAGAAAGCCTCCCTTTGAGATACCTCGAATCATTTGTCCTACAGGGGCAAGGCTCACTCAAAGATATGTCAGAAGAATTATCACTCGACAAAGATGAGGTCACTCAACCTTGAGAAGCCTTCTTAGGTGGCGTCCTAACATAAGGGGTAGGCTTCCTCACAGACCCTCAGCTCCAAGTGAAAACCTAAGCAAGGACCTCCCCCCAGGAACTCTGTTTTTATGGACTAAGTCAGACCTGACCTGTAGTCATTCATTCATCTACCTGGGCCAAGACATCCTATTGGCTGAGGACCCTGTTCATTGACAGAGGGTCCCACCACAGCAGCCCCCAAATTGCCCTTGAAAATGAGGTGTCACAGTGTCTGCTGACAGTTCTACGGATAATATAATAGGCCCCATGGGTGTGGTGGGAAGAGGCGCAGCTGGCACTAGTGCTCTGCCACAAGCTTGTCAATAGCGAACAACCCACTGATGGGAAAAAGGGAAAGAGGTCTTTGCATTTCAAAATCCCCAGTCTTCTGTGGTGAGAGCTAACTCTATGTGTAACTGTGTATAACTACTATGTGCTTGAGAAAGCTGGTATGGATATGTGTACAATCATAGAAGTTGTTTCCTTTTTTTCAGTCCTCTTATTTCTGAGTTGTTGTTGTACTACTGCCTGTACCAGTCAGTGTATGGTGAGTGTAGCATCAACAGATGCCTGAGCAGCTTCATGAAATGCTGTCACCAAAGTACATAGATTGTAACACCTCTGTTGCAGAGACCAACATGTATTTCAGATGTCCTGACTCCTCACTGGCTCATTGAACTTTCCTCTTCCGGTGTCAAAGTAGAAGGGATATTTCAGTAAGGTATTGGACCCTTCCAGCCTATGTAAACTCTGTGGAAGAGCCTTACGTCAAAAAGTCTTAAGGTCACATCAGGCTCATTTCCACTTGTATATGCCCTTTGGACACAGCTCAGTAAAAATGTAATGGAAAGACTAAAGCAGAGAAAATATTTGGATCCTGAATTCCAGTAAGCTCAAATTTAAGATAATTTTTAAATTAATGAATAACATTATAACACTAACACACAAAAATCTCCATGGAACTAGCTGCAGGCATTTTGGGGATAGAATGATTTTGTCATGCTTGTATAACCATCTAGAAACCAACAGTATGTCTGGTAGAACAGATTTCAGTTCTTCAGTTTCTCATATCACCTAGCTCAGTGTACATGATACAAATATTTATATAAGGAGAAGAGACTCCCTTTAGAGCTGAAAGAAAAGAGGTCTCAGATTCTTAAGATAAATAATCCTGTAAAGGAGCCCACCTCTCACTATGACTAGACTACTAATGTAAACCTCAGTTACCAATGAGAAGTCTCTGTTATTTCATGGCAACTAAATAGCAAGCAATAGGTCATTTATGGAAAAATATCCATTTTTGCTTTGAAAAATACAGCTCTCTGAAGTTTAATATTTGTTTGTTGTCCTCCTAACTCCATCTAAATATATTCTAGCATCTGAACTAAAGAGTTTAGGAAGTCACACATTAAAGCATGCAACCCATATTTATAGAAGAACGTAATACACATTAAACTTGCCAGAAATCTGTAAAAAACCCACTCCTTATTATAAGATTTACATATATCAAAGTAGATTGTTCCTTAAGATTGCAAAATCTGGAAATTTTCTTGACAGATATTTCAGTATCCAGATGATGAACTCAAATCTACATCTGACTTGATTAAAATAAAGAGAGCTTCTCCCAGTCTATTCATGTAACTGAGTAGTGTCTGACTTCATTCAGCATTCCTTACAGGATTTGTATGATCTCCAACAAAAATATTTCCACTGCATCAATGACAAAATACTTGATTTCTCCAGGCAGAATGACATATTGGAAACTCACAAGTGTGCATGAATTAAATTCATTTCAACAATGCAGATAGGATTACTGTAGAAAAACACAGCACACCATCTTCTGAGCATTTTCTAAATTATATAAAAAAATTACACAAGCCTAGTATTTTAAGGAATGTATTATTAATTTGTTGGGTAATTCAGTTAGATAATTGGCAATAGAGGCTTGCAATCTCATATGCATATTATATTGTTATGTTAAGGACCTCAGAACAATAGTTCTAAAGATCATTTTATGGGCAGTAGTGTGAAAACTGTTAAGGATAGCAATACGATTAGCTCAATAGCAATGAATCATAGAATCATAGAATCATAGAATCCTAGGGGTTCGAAGGGACCTCGAAAGATCATCTAGTCCAACCCCCCCGCCAGAGCAGGGTCACCTAGAGTACATCACACAGGAATGCGTCCAGGTGGGTCTTGAATGTCTCAAGTGAAGAAGACTCCACAACCTCTCTGGGCAGCCTGTTCCAGTGCTCTGTCACTCTCACAGTAAAAAAAAAAAATTTCTGATATTCACCTTAAACCTCCTATGCTCCAATTTGTATCCATTACTTCTTGTCCTATCACTGGTCATCACTGAAAAAAGCTTAACTCCATCTTCTTGACACTCACCCTTTACGTATTTGTAAACATTGATGAGGTCACCCCTCAGTCTCCTTTTCTCCAAACTAAAGAGACCCAGCTCCCTCAGCCTTTCCTCATAAGGGAGATGTTCCACTCCCTTAATCATCTTTGTGGCTCTGCGTTGGACTCTTTCCAGCAGTTCCCTGTCCTTCCTGAAGTGAGGGGCCCAGAACTGGACACAATATTCCAGATGTGGCCTCACCAATGCAGAATAGAGGGGGAGGAGAACCTCCCTTGACCTACTAACCACCCCCTTTCTAATGCACCCCAGGATGCCGTTGGCCTTCTTAGCCACAAGGGCACACTGCTGGCTCATGGTCATCCTCCTGTCTACCAGGACCCCCAGGTCCTTTTCCCCTACACTGCTCTCCAGCAGGTCAGCCCCCAACCTGTACTGGTACATGGCATTTTTCTTCCCCAAATGCAAAACTCTACACTTGCCCTTGTTGAACTTCATCAGGTTTTTCCCCGCCCAAGTCTCCAGCCTGTCTAGGTCTCTCTGAATGGCAGCACAGCCTTCTGGTGTGTCAGCCACTCCTCCCAGCTTGGTGTCATCAGCAAACTTGCTGAGGGTACATTCTGTACCCTCATCCAGGTCGTTGATGAAGGTGTTGAACAACACCGGTCCCAGTACTGACCCCTGAGGGACTCCACTAGTACTGAGCGAAAACCTCCACAGGACATAACACTAAGAATGCCAACAGGATTGTGCTATTTGCTTCTGCAGATTTATCATCAGTGCACCTCACTAATGCCTAGGCCAGAAGAGCTGTCACCTCTTCGAGAGGCTGGAATTACAAGATTTAGTAACATGTTTTGTATGAGGAGAGGATCCTTGGCCTCACAGCTCCTTCTCAGAACTGCACCAAATTTGAAGGTGGGGGATGTAAGAAGTGTCAGACAGGAATGTTCACCTAGATTGTTCAGGGAAATAGATTAACTTCTAAAAAAAAGCTGTGCAGTGCCACCTTTTTGAAACAAAAATCGGCTAAAACCATAGTACTACTATGTGTACAAATACAGCAGATCTAGCAAGAAGTGTGAAGTCCACACAGTAAAATCGTTCACTAAAAAAGGGAACGCTCCAATAAATACTTTTGTATCAATTTAACTACACGTGATCAGTTACTTAGAATCTAGTTCAACAGAAGCAAGGTTTAGACCAAAGCAATGACAAGGGCATGCTCAAACTGACAACAGGGCTGACATAAGGAACTGTGAAGGTGAAAGAACAAAACAAATTCAGCCAGACACTACGAATTTTCACTCAGGCACTGGAAGCACCCTAAACTGCTCTTACCCAGCCGTGTGAGAGCTAGGTGAAAATGGAAATGAGTTAAACTGATGAGTTTTTGGTATGAGCACAGTCCTAAAAAAAAAAAACAACCCATAGTACTTGTATAGAAAGAAGAAAATTACAAGTTAGAAATGCATCAGATCCTTCTTTAATTCCAGGAGAAGCTGTCCTGCCAGAGCTACTCAGCCTGCTTTTTATCCCATAACTCACAGGTAAACCACCTCCCCCATCTTTGCCTTGGAGGGAAAGGAGGGAGAGAATAAACATGTAAACCAGAAAGTTAACGCAGTCCGTCAAGAACAGATAAAAACCTGTCCGTCACCTGGGATTATACGACCTCAATCCAGTCTTTTTACTTATTTTACTGGCTGTTGGGTCACACCCTGCAAGGAGGAGTAAAGGATTGATTCAACCCTTCCCACCATGAAACACAAGCACAGAAATCGGCTTCTAACTGAATTATTTAATGTTTTATGCTTTTGTGGTGTTGTGTTGTTCTTTGCTTTTTGTTTGTTTTTTTCAAGAAATACAGAAAAGTTTAAGTATATTTAATTTCAAGTTCATTTGGAAACTCCCTTGCAAGTTCTTGTGATTATATTTTAATTCAACTTACAACATCAAATACCTAAGTAATAGAGGAAAACATGCCAAAATAACACAAGGAAAATCTCTGGAGGATTAGGGAAATAAGCCATTTGTTAATATACATACAAACCCACCGCAGGTTCCTAGTCAAGTTGAAATTTAAAGCAATTTTTTTCTCCTTTTCACTTTGTTTTATTTCTCTAGAGATTAAATTTTAATTTCCTTGTCCCATTCAGCACAGAGCCTGAAGAACCCAGTTGTATTAAATAAATGTATAAAGACTGCTTCTTCCATAAATCTGAATTCTAAATCCAACAGTGATTGATCAGAGAAAGACTCCAGCTTCAAGTATGAGGTACTTTTGGCTGCCTTTACGATTTTTTTAATTTATTTATTTTTTTAATATTAAAGGCCAAAATACAGTTCGTTTGGGTTTGGTTTGTTTTTGTTTGTTTGTTGGGGTTTTTTTACTATTATTTCATTAGGATACTGGTCTTGAAAAACATGTTGTGTACTGTAAGCATTATGGGAAATTGAAGAGAATGCTGTATTAGACTAAGGCAAAGAGAGGAAAGTGTACAACAAGAAGGAATACAACACCTGAAAGTGCTCTGGTGATAAGTATTGCAAGGCCCTCATAACTGGACTGCTTCAGGTTATAGAATGCACAAATAAGAGTTATTTGTGTTTGGGTTTGTTTTTTTTAATTGTTTTGCAGATATGGCAGTTAGACTGTCATGCATTAGTAAAGAAATACCTCATGTTCTGGTGTATGTCATGTTATTCTTGACATAACTTCATAGACTTCTGGTGTCAATACATAAAGAAATTCTACAGAAGAACATTTTTACTTTTTGTTTGTTTGTTTTGTTTAACGCCTAAGAAAAATTCAGCCACTATCTGAACTTAAGACAAATTTTAGACACAAACACATTATTTCTCTCACAGGAGATAGTGAAGCCCAGAGTCAATACATACTGATCTGCCCCGATAGGAAAGAATGGCACGAGCAAGAAGGCTGCTTTAAAAAAAAATTACTGGAATTTTTTTTGTTGTTGTTCTTGGTAGACATTTGAAGCACGTAGATGCCAAATATGAACAATATAGAACTTAAGCAATTGCAAATGTAGCATTTTCTAGCCTTCAGAAAACCATCCTTGTAAGGTAAAAATGTCCTGATTTTATACTCTCTGATATACCAGATTTAGAAAGGTTCACCAAGACATGGAAGATTAAATTTTACATGCCACATTTACCTAATGATTCTTGTAAGATGGCTGTGGAGCAGCATTTAAATGGAGCACTACAGTGAAATACTGTAAGCATTGCTTGAAGGAAATGTGTGCACAATATCTAAATTGCTACTGGTCTTTTCCCTTCCCTTTCTTTTATACAGGAAGGGTTTCAGGAACACATATATTCTAGCAAATCATTACAGCAAAGTCAACTGAATGAGGCAGAGCTTTTCACAGAAGACAGTTTACATTTACCACATGGTATCTTCCTCAATATAACATTTTACACTTCTGTCTCTTCAGCTTTTTGTTTATTTGTTAGTTTGCTTGGTCTTTTTAAAATTAACTTCCAGCAATCTTCTAATAACATCAAAGTTGCAACAGGTCTTCCATGCAGTTTCAGCAAGGATTATTTTGCTAGGGTTTATTTTGTTTGGTTTTGGCAGGATATTGTGAAGGAGGTTTTCTGTTTTGTTGTGTTGTTTTGTTTTGGTTTGTTTGAAAGGGAAGGAGCTGTGAGGTGGTGTTTTCATTTGTGTGGGTTTTTTTTTTGTTTTGTTTTGGTTTGGGTTTTTTTGGTCCTTTGAAGCTGCAGGCCCAAACAGAAACATACAAAGATTACTGACCTTTTGCATCAGTGCTCAAGCACCAACAGTGTTAAGACACAAGCCTGCTGTGAGCTTTAACAAGCCAAGAACTAGCAACAACCTCAGGCTTAGGTTTAGCAGTTTTCTTACATGAAGCATTTTGCTTCTGTTTTATCAAAGCTTTGGTCTTTCACTAACATTTTATACAACAGGACAGGCTTATTTAGTTTCCATTTATTTATTTGTATCTTGTCTATTCTCTATGCAAATATACTTAATTTTACTCCATTAATTTTGTAGCACAATAGTAAATTCCATAGCTCTTTTCAAACTAAATGGTAGTTCAGTTTGTCCCATCACCTACAGTTTGATTACCTCCCCCAATAAAACAAAGTAGTCTTCAAGAAAGAAAATAAACAACAACAACAACAACAACCTCTTCTTTTTTGAAAAAAAAAAACAATGAAGCCTCCCCTAAAGCATCCAGGTTGACAATATTAGCTCAAAAGCATGATGCTTCTGAACAGGCTTGGGGTTATCTATACTCCACCAGTGTGCTTCCGGTAGTGATTTATGCTTACAGTTCCCACAGTTTCCAGCTCTCATTTGAGACTTCCACAATAAATGAAGAATAAAGAGATGATGGGTTGTTTTGGTCTAAGCTGTAAGAAGACAGCATGTGATTCTTTAGACATGATGGTCCCCAGATGACGACCACAGTGTACCCTACACACAGCATGTGCAAGTGACACAAACAGACATCTTGCAAGGTCTGAGCGCAAGTAATTTATATCATTCCAGAGCTGAGGCTGCTCTTTCTAAATAAGAAATGGCAAGAGAAATATGGGGTATTTTGTGCCAGTGCCAAAGAGATCTAGGTTTTTATCAGACATAATGTGCCACCTCTTCTGAAAGTGTAGTGTAGTGTTCTTCAGGACACGGAAAGCTGACTAAAATATCTAGTTCCTGAAGAGTTAGAATTGCACAGTAGGATTGATACCCCTTTTGTTACTAGGATTAACCTTATCTAATGAAGAATCACAAAATTGTTGAGGCAGGAAGAGACTTCTGAAAATTGTCTTTTCCAATCCCCCTGCTTAAAGAAGTGTATGCTACAACTTGTTGCTTAGATCATGTCCAGTCAGGTTTTGACCATTTCCAAGAGTGGAGATGCTGTAACAACTTTAGAAAACTTTACTGTTTGGCCATCCTCACAATAAAAAAACAAACACCTATCCTGTATTTCCACTTGTGCCTGCTGCCTTTTACTCTGTCACCAAGAAGAGTTTAGTTCCATCACCATTACTTTCTTCCCACTTACCCCCCAAAAACCACAAACATACATAATTCCCTGATCTCTTTTCTAGGCTGAAGAGTCCCAGCTGTCAGCCTCTCAGTGTCTGATGCTCCAAGCATCATATCTGTGGTCCTTTACCATACCCATTCCAGTAGGTCCATGTCTCTCTTATAATACAGTGTAGGACTGGACACAGCACTCCAGATGTGATCTCACCAGTCTAAGCAGAAAAGGATCACCTCACACAACCTACTGAAAATGCTTTTCCAAATATAGCTTAGGATGCTGTTGGCCTCTTTTGCTGCAAAGGCACATTACTGTCTCACTGTCAATCCACTCTCCACCATGACCCCCAGGTTCTTTTCTGCAAAGCTGCTTTCTAGGCATTTGATCACCAGCCTGTTCTGGTGCCTGGGGTGGTCCTCCCCTGGTGCAGGACTTTGCATTGGTCTTGGATGAACTTATTATGATTCCTATTGGGTCGTGTCTCCAGCCTGTTGAAGTCCGTCTGAACAGCAGTACAACCATCTGGTCTATCAACCATTCCTCCCAGTTTTGTACCATCTCTCTGATACTCATATAGGGCAAAGTGGAAAACAAGGGCAATGAGGAAAAGAAAGTAGCATAACATTTTGGAACTTACTGTTTTGAATTTTTTTAAGCAGCAAGACTTACACTGGATAGAAACTTGTAATTGGAAATGCCAGCTTCACCTCATAACAGAAGGCCTTTCAAAAAATCTGCAATAGAGTACAACAAAATTAACAACTTTATTCTTGGAAGTAAGCACTACATGTATGTACATATTGAGAAGAGAATCCACATGATTAAATAACAGAACCTACACACTTTAGTCAATTTCTGTCAAGTAGATAGTCCCAAAGGTAGGATCTAAAGTATGTATCTGTCCATGTGATATAATGATCTTCTTATGTTAGCACTGAGATTGCTGCAAACAGAGGGTGGTTGAACTGTGATATTGCCTCTGAGTTTCTGACCATTATGTTTCTCTCCCACCCAAAAATGCAGTTTCTGCCATTCAAACAAGGCAGAAATTCACTTGTTGAGCTAAATTAATGATCATGAGTTCACTAGAATATTCACCAGAGAGAACTCTCATTCAGCAATGGGCCACATATGGATAAGGTCTGATTGTACAAACTTTACTAAAAGTAATTAGTCTGGTCCATTAAAAAAAAAAAAAAAAAAAAAAAAAAGCAAGATTGCTACTACATTTTATATTGTCTGAAATATCTTTGAAGCCAATCAAAGGAAAAGACGAGCAAAAAAAATATGGAAGGAACAGTGATGTTAATTAATCATATATCAGCCACCCACAATCAATTCTCCTTCGGATAGTTTAGATGTTTTACTCCGTATCGTCATACAAGACTAATACAAAACAATATACATGTTTTTGGCAAATAAAAAAGTGAGTGGCTGGATATGACATGCTTCCGACATAGGCTTCTCTTTTTTTCCAAAGAGGAGCATAATGAGGAGTAGTGTCACGTTATTTATCAACAGAAATTGAAATAACATTTCTACATTGCTTGTTTAGCTGCCAACAGAAAATGTTTCAGGGAAAAAAATGTCAATAGCCTATTTTTATTTAGGCCCAAAAAAATTGGAGTATTATTCTTTCATTTAGAAAAGAAGTTTTCTGTTATGAAACAAGATATATTTAGGTTTTTCTTATGGAAAGTCCTATTTACCCTGAAAGGGTTCAGTATTTAATGAAGTAAAGGTAAGTTTTTACCTTTCAGGGCAAAAGGGCTGGGAGAAATCTTGTCAAAATACTAGAGGAAAATTAATTAACCAGGTTAGATAAGGACTCAGTAGTGAAGATCAAGAAAATACGGCAAAGAAGACTGGAGCAAACTTAATGGGAAGAGCTTTGAATCCCAATTTCCCACCTGGTGATTGTTTTTCATGTTCATTGTACTTTTGAAGAATTTGTTCTCTGACAGTGATTTTCTGAGTAACATATAAGAGACTCTCCACCTTCACTGAGCACCCCAATCACTGTAAGACTCACTTTAAGCATTTCATACAAACAGGAGCATCCCAAACAGAAGGAAACGGTAAGACCTGTTTGAAAGTAACCACTTCAAATTCTTATACAGTATGCAAAATAACTTAGTTAAAAGCCTGAAATCAGAAGATCTCACTTAATTCCAAGGGGAAGATTTAATCATAATCCTGCTGTTATCCCCAGCATTTATTTATTTTATTTAATTAATAAATGTCTTCAGTGAACAAGAATTAGAGAAAAAAAACATCCCTAGTTGTTAACAATCCACCCTTGAGAAACAGGCCTGGAAGACAGATGAAAGGGGTGGAAGGGAGTACTCCGCACAACTTACCTTGTTTATAGACTTGAACACTAGGAGGAAAATACTGACTTATTTGACTTACTGTCTTAAAATAGCGTGAGCATATTAATGTAATATTAGCATACTAAAATGCCCACCCATAGGCTAGAGGGACCCTGACTAACAAAAAAAACCCTACTTTTTCAGGATATGCTGAAAAATTTTTAAACATTGTCACTTCAAATGAAAGTGAAGAACTAGTTAACCAATCATGTATACAATGGTATTTGCTAAGACACAGACCGATTGACTTATTTATACTTTCTGCGTATCTAAATACTATCAACGCTCCCCAGAATATAAATGCTCATGGAAATAACCAAAAGCCATTTCAGGGAGCCTTTTCTTTCTTACATCTAACAGGAATATGATAAGTTTAAAGTCATTACATGAAATTGAAGTTGTGTATAATCAAGAATGTCACACTATTTCTTACTACTTTAAATCTATAAAGATTTCTCCAACATGATGAGGAACATAAATAGAGGTGGAGAGAAGAAAAACAAACAAAATAAACAAACAAAACACCAAGCAAAACAAACAAAAAATCCCCAAACAACCAAACAAAAACTACCCAGTTATTCATTTGGAAAAACAAAATCTTCAAACTTCTTTTTCCTCTGAAAAGTTTCAGCAAGCCTAGGAACTATATTTCATATATTTTATTTATGCTTAGAAATAAAACCACACCTCAATTAGCAGTGTTTAACAAAGATAAAGTCCAGCATACATGTCATTTTCCACTGGCAAAGTTCATTAGACATGCTTTCCATGTGCAGGAGATCAGAGACAGCAAAAATAAAAGCATATTTTAACACAAGTAGAAGCAATTTAGTTGAAACGTAAGTTATTCGTTTGAGATCAGCTAAGAGGAAAGGCCATTTTCTCAAATACTGAAGTTTTAATTTGGAGTTCTGAAGTAATGTATTATTTGTTTCTCTTACTTGCAATAGCCTTAAGGCCAAATCTGGAACCTCCTTTTAGTTTGGTCTGAAGAATCTGGTTTGGTCTCAACACACAATGTTTGTCACTCACAGCTTTGTGACAGTGCAAAAGTGAAGCCTGAAGGTGAAGTGAAGATGGAAAAGGAAACAAAAAGCAGTGAATGAAATGGCTGGAAAAACAGCAGACTGAAGAGGGCAAGTTCAATACATTAGAGTTGTTAAAAAGACAGGAAAACATTCCTTTGATCATTGTGGGAAGCTGACAGTCAGAGAACAGAAAAGTTTCTTACATTGGCAACCAAACATGCCTGCAAAAACAGCAAGTGTTCCAGCAGAACCTTCAGCACAACAAAATCTAGGGAGGTGATGTGTTCAAAACAAACTGTAATGTATAAAGGCTTAAGAAAGTCTGCAAACAGGAACTAAACTTATGAATAAAGTATATGACAGTTCCTTTCAAGTATATATTACAATAAAAATGTATAACAGATTAAATCTGCAATATGAGTCAGTAACTACATTTTCAAAATTATTCTGTTGTTCTTTAGAGCTCCAAGGTTTTATTAAATTTACTGTTGAATTACAATAGGCTTTTGCTTCACTGTTTAAACACTGAGGTAATAAACCAGTTCAGTTTTTAAAAGTGAAATATATAGATAGCCTAAATTGTTTTGCCTTTTCCTTTTTCCAAGACCTGAGAAATTTCATAGCCAGAAATTCATATTGTTTATCTACTTGATCTAGAAAATAAAGTGGTTTCTTTCTAGGTCTACCAGAAAGTTTTCATAAACCAGTATTTCAATACTTTTTGTTACTTCCACAGTTGCAACATGAGCAATATAGTATTGGATTGGAGATTAACTTGTGCAAACTGTTTCAGTATCTTCTAACTAATCCCAGGTAGAAAAGATTGAAGGGAATAAACCCTTTGTACATACAATTCTGCCCACCTTACCAACCGTGCTTTGAAAAAGAAAAATATCATCTACTCACTAAAGAAAGAGGGCTATATACATCTAAAGAGTGAAAACTGAGTGAAGTGAATTACACGAAGCTTTTGGCAGGGACATCGAATAGAAAAGATAACATGTCTCAAATAGAAACAACAGCTTAGCTGGTATAAGTTTACCTCTATTTTGAAAACATTTTCAGTTAATCAGTCCACCTATGTCATCAGTGTAATGAATAGCTGATGGCATACAAATGGAAAAAGACTGGACAGATCAGTAAAAATAAGTAAGAACTAGAACATCTAGAACATATTTGAAATTAAGACAGTGAAATTGCTTTTGATCAAACTGTAAATGTGAATTCCCCTAGAGCTTCCTGGAGAAAGCAAAAGAAACTGCTTACAAATCAATCCATTACCCTGTGTTCGTAAATATGTATTCCAAAATTAGGATGTTAACTGCTTAAAAAAAAAAAAAAAAAAAAAAAGCAACCCACATTAATCTGCAGAAGGTTAATACCTTCTTTTCATCAGTATTTCTCACTTTAATTGTAAACTAAAAGCCTTATTAGGTATACCCAGCAGTGAACTGATAATACCAGCTAAATGCTCAACAGATGTCTCTAACTGGAAACATAAAATTTTAATAGTCAGTTTCTTCAGTATTTAAAGACTATATTGTTATCAACATATTTTTCATAAAGGAAGTAATGCACTTCTGTCAGTTATATTTATTACACTAAGGAACATTTTAATACAATAATGCAGATGTCTTCATTCCATAAACCCCAATGGTACTTAAAGCTAGGATTTTATTACTTGTGCCTGGGGCCAAACAAAGCTATAAACCTGCTACATTCTAATTCAAATATTGCTGATGGGGTTTGCATCTTTGTGCCATAAATTACACTACAATGTAATCAAATACGTGCACAAATCGTAGTCATGGAAACAGCATTTTCTATTCACACATTTTAAGATAGATGAAAAACAACAATTTATGAAGAATTATTTTTATTCTATACTAACTTATCAGAAAGTATATATGTTAATATTATGCCAGCAGTATAGGATATTAAATATCCTGTGATATGAAGTGCCACTCAAAGCTACTCAGACTATTTTCTATTATACCACCTGTTCCGTTCTAACAATGTACACCATCAAGTTCAGCAGCTTTGTTTCAAACAGATTAACACTGACCAAGTACTTCATGCAGTAGTGATATACCAGGACATTAAATGCATCACAATTGATGTCTATCATGATATTGCTTTGTTTAAAATAAGAGCATACATATGACTTGGAAAGTCTTGCTAAGAGAAAAGAATCAAAATAATAGGAAGCTCTCCAGTACACTGTACTTCAAGCTATAGAACTTTTAAAAATCATAAACAGTGGAATTCCCAGAGTAATACCTTCAAGCACACTTAAGTTTTTATATCTAACAAGACTTTTAATTTTTCTTGATAGTTCAATTTAAGATATATAGTATTTGAAAACAATCATAAGTGAAAAAAATTATAGCTCACTTTACTTATACTGTATTTCTAGAACTATTTTACCACTGTTAGTAATTTGACCAGACTTTTAAAAAGAAACTTATAATATTTGACTGGTTAAAGCAGCACCAGGGGGCCATAACTAGGTTGGGCTTTCCTGCATTTGGTACCATACAGACACATAACAAATGGCAGTCCGAGATGCATCAGGTTTTCTATATATATGTATATATATATACACACATATGTATATATACACACACAGTTCTAGACTGCAGTTATATGGTGTTATCCTGACTCTTTCATTCTTGTATCAGAGATACCAGTTGTTCTTCATGCAAGCTATCAGGATACCCAGACAGCTTGGAGAGAAACTCTCCTACTTGTGTTTGTAGTTTCCAGAAGAAAAACATGGAGGGAGGGTGGCAGTTTTGGTGGGCTGGCTGTTTCTGACCACTCTTCTGTTACCTAAAGTGACAGGGAATGGACAAAAGAAAGAACACAGAAGAAAATTCCTCCTGGGAGTCCATTCTGAAAGTTTTGTTGTAGAAAAAGGCAAACTGGATGTCAAGAGGGGGCATAAATCTGTTTATTCCAGAAGGCAAAAACAGGTACCTTTAAGTAAAGGATCAGGCTTGGAAGTGCTCTCAGAACAGATGAGCACATACTGGTTTCTAGTATCCAACTTTTTTCCAAACCAGGAAATAATTCGTCATCCATGTGTTGCAACTTGGTGCTCCTAATACTAAAAAATGCAGACGACAATAGAAACAACTGTTGTTGTTGAGAAGCAGCATATAGCCCGAGATAATCAACTTCCAAACACTAAACAAATTATTAATTAGCTGAAAGGGAATTTTAGATAGATTCAGTATATTATGAGCAAAAAACATAGAGTATCACCTGTTGGTTAGAAGTTGAGCCAGGCCTTGTGCAGCAATTCAGTGCACATAAAAATGCTTAAAGATACAGAACAAAAGACAACAAGGAAGGTAAAGGGTCATCTTTCTGTGATCTACTCTTCTCTCAGCAAGGCCCAGAAGCTACCAAGTTCACCTGGACTTTTGATGCTATGATAGAATGTTTTCTTCTGTTAGTGATGGTGACAAGATTGTTAATAGACCATTTTGATTACTCTGCCACTTCTGTTCTTCTCTTATAATGAAATTGTTCTCTGCTTAAAATTAATGTTTCTTACATCCCATCTCTGTCTCACCACCATCAGTACTGTATACAAGGACAGCAGGGATTACTTTCAGAGCTGAAGGTAGTTATGCTGTGGCTTAAATTCCCATTTTATTTTTCTTAGCTAGAAGTCCACTCAGCTCCATTATTTTTTCCCATACTTATACCAAGACATTTCTTAGAGTAGGGTGGAAATTATGTTTATGTAATATGCCCTCATGTAATGGGTTTTCTATAAATATATATGTAGTTTTATACATAATATAGGCAGAAAAAGTTGCTATTTGGGAAGATAAGCTTGTATCCTAAAGGAGAGAAAATAGCTTAAAGAATTATTACTGACTACCTAGCATATGAAAGCAGTTCTACATAAGATAAAATTTCAGGCATTTTGAAAACATCAGAAAAGTGGTGTTTGTTTAAAGAAATCCAGCATAAAAGCTAATAAGAATGATTATCAATTATTTCTTTTTATTTCAAAAATAATTTCTAATTACCTGCAAACAGTTAAAAAGCATTTAGAAAAAATGAAGAACACAGTAAGTCATCATTCGAAGACATAAAATATCCAAATAGTAAATTAATCAACAAAATGAGCACTTGCATAAGAATCCATAATTACAAATATCACATTTTTTATCTTTACCTGCTCCTAACTGTAGTATGCAAAACAATTTGGTAGAAAAAGCCACACAATAATATAATTCGCATCATACCTTTCTAAGACTACTTTTATCCAAGTATATATGTAATTCTTTAATCTACTCATTATGAGGGAGTAATTTACTCCAATTTATAACCTTTTGTCTGACTTTTTCATTGGGCATTCCTCCTAGCTTCATCATTTAACTGTTCACAGCTGCAGTCTAGCCAGATGAGTAGAGCATTAACTCATTAGTGACAGACACCTGTCTGTTGTCACAAATGCAAACTATCATCCTTGCCAGTGTATTGTTATATTTTATAACAAATGCTGGTATTTTAGTAACAAAGCAAGGTATTTTGTATTCCTATGACTATGCCGTATGTGCCTTTCAGAGATGAGAACTACATTACCTACAGTTTATTGATCAAGTGAAAAAAAAAGCAGCTGCTGACATCTTTTTGCTGTATGACTTTTTGTTTTGACAGTAGCACATTTTGGTGATCTACTGAACTGCAGCCAACAGGTAGGAAAACACCTTTACAACTGAACTCAAAGATATAGTCAGATGCAACAAGGACAGAAATTGTTGCAAATTCCCAGATATTTTTTACTGTTAAAGTATTTTCATTTTTTCAGACTACAATACATTATTGTTAACTAATGTATATAAAGTATATAAGAGCAGTCATACTAAAATTATATTTACACAGCTTTTGACAACAGGTGCTGTCGTGGTTCCTTGTCTCTCTCCTGGCTGGCTCGCCAATAGTGTCGTGGCTTGGGCTCAACGTGACAACAAAGGAACAGCCCCATGGCCACTCACTCAAATAACCCTCCCCACACACACTCTCTGGGATGAGGAGGACAAAGCTCATAGGTTGAGACAAAGGACAAGGAGGGTTGTCTCGGGCAAAACAGACTCAACCTGGGGAAAAAATAATAATTTAATTTCACACTAATCAAACACACAGACAACACAAAGAGCAGGGTTTGCATATGTTACCCCACCCCTCCCTTCTTCCCAGGCCCAATTTACTTTGTTCCCGGTTTCTCTCCCTCCTTCCCCCCAGCGGCACAGGGGGACAGGGGATGGGGGTTAGACTCAGTTCACAGGCTGGTGGTTCCTGCTGCTCCCTCCTCCTCAGGAAGAGGGATTCCTTATAGTCCTCCCCTGCTTCCCCACAGGGTCCCTCCCATGGCAGAGAGTCCTCCACCAACCTCTCCTTCAGGAGTCCTTCCCACGAGGTCCGGAGCTGCTCCAGCCTGGGCTTCCCACAGAGTCACGGGCTGCTTCGGGAACAGCCACCTCCCCTGGTGCCGGGGTCTTCCACAGTTGCACAATCAGAGTCCCCTGGCCACAAAATCCAAGTCCGGTGCCTAAGTTCACCCCTCCTAGCGCCTTCAGCGAATGTTCCACCATGTTCCGCCATGAGTGCAGGGGGACAGCTGCCATCTCGCCATGGGTTGCAGGGAAACTTCTGCTCGGACACCTTCTTCCTCACCAACCACCAGCACAGCTCTTCTCCCTTAAGTGCTTCTCTGCTCAGGTGTTATGTTGATTCTTTCGTATGTTAATTGCAGAGGCACATCAAGGTATGTTCAATATTATGTTGCTTTGTGGTTTTGTTTTTCTAGAAAGTGATTTAGCAGCAAGAAATAACTAATATAAATACAAAGAAAAATTTTACAAATTAAATAAAACAAAATTGAAAAACAAAACAAGCAAGCAAACAAAAAATAACAACAAAACCCCCTGAGAACTCCTCCACAACTTTTTTAGCTACTGGTTTGAAATGAGTCATTCCACATAGTTGTAATTCATTCATTCAAGATGTTTTAGTAGTGAAAACATTGAGATTAAACATCCAATTTCTCCATGTTTTAATTGTACTGTACTAGCTAGATTAGAGGCTCCAGCAGGTTGCAGAGCTACTAGCTCCACATCTCCTGTATGGATTTACTTCAGAGAATGGCACAGGGTAAAACAGTTTCTGCTCAAAGTTCAGCTCCTGTTCTACCCCCAGCCACCCCTGACCAGCTCAGCAAGCAATATCATGCTAAGATACATTTATGGCCTTAAAATGATGCAGCTCCTTTAGGCAATGGATGTATCATAGATTTTGGTTAAAGTGGTTTTGGCATTTGATTTATGAAACTACATTCACTGGTTTGAGAGTGGTTGAAAATAAAAACATCCCAAGAGAATAAAATGTTGCCCTTTTGAATATATAAAACCAAACACCGGGAAGGAAATTTCTTAGACTTTTCATTATTGTTATTTAGGAATGTAACTCAGATCAAAACAGACATAAATATCTGGGGTATTGTTAATTCAATGAACTACATCATGCTTTTGTCATATTGTCTCAATGGGAAGATAAGAAAGAAGAAAAGATTTTTTTAAAAAAAATTAATCTGAAAGAAGGCAGAACATACAAAAAAAAAACAAACAAACATATCTTTTGAAATCATTCTCATTTCTTTCATGCCCATGCTTAATCCAAAGATTATTCTTTTCATCTCCTTCTGCCAGTGTTCTTGTCAGGGGAGAGCAAAGAAGGAAAAAAAACTCTGTTTCAAGAATTTCTACACAACCTACACAATTCTGTACCTGCTTAGGAGAAGAAAGACATTTTCTCAATTGCTTAATTATTCTTACAACCTTCACAGTACAGTTTAAAAGCATATTTCTGTGTTTCTTTCTATGTTCTCTCAACACAGCATTGCAGATATTCCTTTACATCAAGAATGGGTTAAACATCCTTAGAATTGGAGATAGGAAAATAAAAGATTCTGTATTTTAGGGAAGCACTACTATCTCTTAAACTTACATCATGATCTATTCCAAAGAGCTCCATTCCCAGATTGCAAAAGCTTCTATGGAATTTTGTGGCCAAGGGATTAATATAGCTGGGAAAATTAAAAGGTTTTGAAGAAAGAACAAAAAAAAAAACCAAAGCTATCTGGTTCAAGAATGTATTTTGACAAAATATCCTTTGTTTGCTTTATTTGTTTGTTTGTTTTTCCTCCCTTCAGTTTGTAAGTTCTACAACTTGGGACTTTGTCTTCATACATATCTATAAGGCACCTACAAAACACAGTAATAAGTAAATATGGAAGTGGGTCCCTGCTTGAGGCAACAGGCGAACCCACTCCCAGCTTCCCTCATCTTCATGTGTGCCCTTACAGAACAGGTATATGGCCCTGGATCAGGAAAATCAGGTAACTGAGGTTACTGGTAAAGGTCCATCCACGGAGCTGCCAAGGCAGTCTGCCCCATGCATTAGGACTGCCTCTGCTAAGAACAAAAGGGAGGCAATTGCTGTAGGAGATTCTCTTTTAAGGGAACTGAGGGCCCCATATGCCAGACAGACCCAGCCCTCAGGGAGGTCTGCTGCCTTCCTGGGACCCAGGTTAGTGATGCTACTGAGAAACTCCCAGGGCTGGTGCAGCCCTCTGGTTACTACCCACTAGTGGTCAAGCAAGTGGGCACTGATGAGGTTGCCAAGGCAAGTCCCAGGGCGATGAAAAGGAGTTTCAGAAAACTAGGCCAAATGCTTGCGGGATCAGGAGCACAGGTGGTCTTTTCCTCAGTTCCTTCAGTGGCAGGAAAAGCTGAAAGGACTAGGAAAACACAACTGATTAATGTATGGCTTCGAGGCTGGTGCTGTCACATGAACTTTGGGTGTTTCAATCATGGAGATGTTTACAGGGCACCAGGGATGCTAGCAGACAGTGGCATAGAGCTATCAAGAAGGGAAAAAGGATTCTTGGCCAGGAGTTAGCGGGGCTCATTGAGAGAGCTTTAAACTAGACTTGATGGGGGTAGGGGACAAAACTCCTGGATGGTTTGATTTCCAAGACACTGGGCCTGCTGGCATTGGATGGAAGACCCTGTCCTACAGGGGAAAAAGGGTCCTAAGGCAGGAGTTAGCAGGGCTCATTCACAGAACTTTAAACTTGATTTGAAGTAGGAGGTGGTTATAGCTGGGTTTGAACTAGTGGGGCATTGTTCTAGTATTAATGAAGACCAGAAGACCTCCTGTCTCCCAAGGTTGCCACCAGCGTGCTCAGCTCGCTCCCTGAAATGCCTGAACACCATTCCCCTGCACGGGGAATAAACAGGAGGAGTTAGTGGTCTATGTGTGGTCTAAGGGTTATGATCTGGTGGCAATTACAGAGACATGGTGGGACAGCTCACATGACTGGAATGTGGTCATGGATGGCTATGTCCTTTTTAGGAAAGACAGGTCAGCAAAGCGAGGCAGTGGAGTTGCTCTTTATGTGAGAGAGCAACTAGAATGTATTGAGCTCTGTCCAGGGGCCAATGAGGAGCAAGTGGAAAGCCTGTGGGTATGAATTAAGGGGCAGGCTGGCATGGGTGATACAGCTGTGGGGGGTCTATTACAGACATCCAGATCAAGACAAGGGAGTTGATGAGGCTTTCTACAGGCAGCTGAAGGCAGCCTCGCAACTACAGGCCTTAGTCCCCATGGGGGATTTTAACTACTCTGGTGTTCCTCACCTCAGTGGCTTCACCAAAATGGTAGTATCCCAGGCTTTTAAGCTGCTTTTAAACTGCCACCATCCCTTTGCCTCCACCCACGGGGAGTCAGAGCTGCCAGTCCCCAGAAGATATTTGCTGGAAGGCCTACACAGCCAGCCATTCACAGTCCAGGAGGTTCCTCCAATGCATTGACGATAACTTCTTGATACAAATGGTGAACAAACCAACTAGGAGAGGAGAGCTGCTGGATCTTGTATTCACCAACAAGGAGGGTCTCGTTGAAGCAGTGATGGTCAATGGCAGTCTTGGCTGCAGTGATCACAAGATGGTGGAGTGCAGGATCCTGTGTGGGAGGAACAGAATCCCTAGCAGGACCAGGGTCAGCAGGGCCAGCTTGGGCCTCTTCAATCAATTATTAAGAAAAGTCCCACGGGACAGGGTACTAGATGGTAAAGGGGCTCAAGATAGTTGGTCAACATTCCAGGACCACTTCTTGCAAGCTCAGGATCAGAGTATCCCAATGGGTAGGAAATCAAGTAAGGAAGCCAGGAGACCCACATGGTTAAGCAAGGAACTGCTGAGCAAACTCAAGTGGAAAAAGAGAATCTATGGATCATGGAAGGAGGGGCTGGCCATCTGGGAGGAATATAGGCCTGTTGTCAGAGGATGTAGGGAGGCAATTAGGAAAGCTAAGGCCTCCTTGGAACTAAACCTTGCTAGTGAGGTCAAAGACAATAGAAAGGGCTTCTTCAAACACATTGCAGATACAACAACACTAGAAACAATATAGGCCCACTGCTGAATGAGGTGGCTGCTCTGGTGACAAAGGATATAAAGAAGGCAGAGGTACTGAACACCTTCTTTGCCTCTGTCTTTACTGCTGCAGACTCTCCCCAGGAGCCCTAGATCCCTAAAGCCCCAGAAGGAGTCAGGATAAAGGAGGAGTTTACTTTGGTAGATGATCATTGGGTTAGGGATCAGTTAAGCAACCTGGACATCCATAAATCGATGGGCCCGGATGGAATACACCCGCAGGTGCTGAGGAAACTTGTGGAGGTCATTGCTAGGCCACTCTCCATCATCTTTGGTAAGTTGTGGGCAACAGGGGAGATGCCTGAGGACTGGAGGATAGCAAATGTCACTCCAGTCTACAAGAAGGGCAAGAAGGAGGACCCGGGTAACTATAGACCTGTCAGGCTTACCTCCATCCCTGGAAAGGCGATGGAACAACTTGTTCTTGGCACTATCTCTAGGCATATCAAGGATGAGGGGGTCATTAAGAGCAGTCAACATGGTTTTACCAAGGGCAATTCACATTTGAACAACCTTATGGCCTTCTATGAGGACAGATGATGGTAGGCTGGTAGATGTGGTTTATCTTGATTTCAGTAAAGCTTTTGACACTGTCTCCTACAGCATCCTTGTAGATAAACTGAGGAAATGTGGTCTTGATGATCAGGTAGTGAGGTGGATCATGAACTGGTTGAAAGGAAGAAGTCAGAGAGTTGTGGTCAATGGGACAGAATCTAATTGGAGGTCTGTGACTAGTGGAGTCCCTCAGGGAGTGGTACTGGAACCAATACTATTCAATTATTTTCATCAGTGACCTGGACGAGGGAACAGAGTGTGCCCTCAGCGAGTTTGCTGATGACGCTAAACTGGGATGAGTGTCCAACACACCAGAAGGCTGTGCTGCCATTCAGCGAGAGCTGGACAGGCTGGAGAGTTGGGCAGGAAGAAACTTAATGAAATTCAACAAGGGCAAGTGCAGAGTCTTGCATCTGGGGAAGAACAATCCCATGTACCAGTACAAGCTGGGGGCTGACCTGCTGGAGAGGAGTGTAGGAGAAAGGGACCTGGGAGTCCTGGTGGACAGGAGGATGACCATGGGCCAGCAATGTGCCCTGGTGGCCAAGAAGGCCAATGGCATCCTGGGGTGTATTAGAAAGGGTGTGGTTAGTAGGTCAAGAGAGGTTCTCCTCCCCCTCTATTCTGCCTTGGTGAGGCCACATCTGGAATACTATGTCCAGCTCTGGGCCACTCACTTCAAGAATGGCAGGGAACTGCTTGGAAGAGTCCAGCGCAGAGCCACAAAAATGATTAAGGGAGTGGAACATCTCCCTTATGAGGAAAGGCTGAGGGAGCTGGGTCTCTTTAGCTTGGAGGAGACTGAGGGGCGACATCATCAATGTTTACAAATATGTTAAGGGCGAGTGTCAGGAGGACGGAGCCAGGCTTTTTTCAATGATGTCCAGTGATAGGACAAGGGGCAATGAGTGCAAACTGGAGCATAGGAGGTTCCATGTGAATATCAGGAAGAACTTATTTATTGTGAGAGTGACAGAGCACTGGAACAGGATTCCCAGAGAGGTTGTGGAGTCTCTTTCACTGGAGACATTCAAAACCTGCCTGGACATATTCCTGTGTGATGTGCTCTAGGTGATCCTGCTCTGGCAGGCGGGTTGGACTAGATGATCTTTTGAGGTCCCTTCCAACCCTTAAGATTCTGTGATTCTGTGAAATAACATATATTGAATAACAGTTAATAATCACCATCTCCCCTGAAGATTCATCATGTTGTTTTGCTGCTAAATTGATGTTGACAGAATTAGGATTAACATGTGTGGACTCATTCTCTGGCTTCAGGAGGACCTTGAGAATGGAGTTAGGTAGGATCCCTCTGGCTAATGGCTTCTGAGGAAGCAGAGCTGCCATTAGGATAAGAAGGTTATGGGGTGCTTCAGAGAAGCTGCAACTCTACTGTGGTATCTATGCCTCCAAATATCTCAGGTCATCCATGAATTAACAGATTGCCAGAAGGCAAACCTTATCCCCTCACTGCATAAGACAGTAAAAACTCAAGAGTTTAAAAAGCAACAGGTTTTGCTTCTCACTAAGTATTAGTCTGCTGGAGCAGCAGGCAGCTAACCTATGTACCAGCATACCGAAAATCCCTGCTCTTATTGAAGAGAACAAGAATTTGTTCCAACTAATAGAAACTATTTTAGCTATTTTTTTCATTTTACAAATAGGATTTAGAAGGCTACATTTTTCTTTTGACAGAATTCTAGTATCTCTCAGGTTCAAAATGATATCCCTTGTCTTACAAAATGCACATTATTTGCAAGAATTCTGTCTTCCATTGCTCTGTGGTTTGTACAGTTGTCTGCAGAATGTGAGTATAAAGCAGATATTAAATTCTCTTGTTCTCTTTATTCAGTAGACCTTCCAATATGCTGAAATCAAGTTCCTTACACTGATTTAGGTATAAGATTACATAGTTTAGCAACTGTTTTCAGAAAGATGAATGATGAATCTTGCATGTAGTGAATATAGTCAAAGAAAGCAGTCAAAGGTAATGGTATAATTTTATCCTTCTCTTACTACATCTGCTATTCTGAAAAAGTGATTTTCTGTGTCTCCATTAACTAATTGTAAAGTAAGTAGCCACTCTTACTCATTATTTTGTGAAGTTTCGTTTCTGACAGTAAATTCTCAGCAGAAACAAAACATTTTCTGATCTAGTATAAGACAATGAAACTACTCTGCACAGACAGAAAAATCCCAACTTATTTTCCTAAAAATGGTTACTGAGTCTTTCCTGTGTCATTTGGTAATTTTATGGCCTTGTAGACTTAGCAGACTCCGCAGTGTTACAGACCTGTCATAAACTGGCTTATAGATTCTGGAGACTGAATTCCTCAGACCCTGGACATTTCTGTAGTACACCCAGGGTTCAGGAGCTTCTTGGAGGGTCCTAGGTCTTCAAGTCCCTCTGAAACAGAACAGGAATTTGGAGTGCCAACTTATGTTCAATGTTTTCAGAACAAATATTTCAGTTACTGCCAAATGTTCATTTTCTAAACCTCATTGTGTTTGAACATATTTCCTTTCATTCTGAAATACATTAACTGCTAGTAAAATTTTACCAGATTTTCTAGTTTTCTAATAAATAGAGTTTCTGGAAAACAGGCCACTATAAATGTCAACTATTCTATTATTTTAGTTATAAAATATTTTCATTTTTCTGTCAAAGTAATTCATAAGTTATCTGATATTTACTCTTTTTGGAGAAGTGAATTCTACCTTATTAATATTGAAAAATGCTAGCAGGCTTTTTGTGGCTTTTTGGGGCTCTTTTTATAGTGTGTGTTTGCCCCATTGGGTAGGATCAAATGTTCAGATCTCCCATAGACACACCACTATTAACAGAAAACACCAATTTTCCCTTCTTTGGGATTGTGTTCAAAGAGAAGGAAGATCTAGGTGCTGTCTCCATAGCCTCTCTGAGGTACTCTGTCAATACAGGTACCATCAGCATCAAGATAACTGAGAATTCCTTGCTGCTCATAGATTTAGTATTATTACCTTAACTGTGTGATGCGGAATACATTACTCAGCATCGCTTTCTCTGCAGAGAAATTTCTCTCTAACCTGCTTTCCCAACAGATAAATAAATACCACGTATTTTAATTGCCACAATAAACCATCCTTTTCTTGTTGCCTTCATTCTCTCTCAGTCCCTATTCCTAATGATTCCTAATCCATACACCTAATGATATGGGAAGGTATTGCTGTTTATTCTGTACTATTAAACAGTTTTCCCTGTGAACTGCCTCATGTGTGCCATAAAGATGAATGATCCTTAAAGAGCTTCCTGTCAAACCACTTTCTGAGAAATTACCCCAGTTATAAAAATTTCATGCTGGGACACAAATCTCTATTTTAGACCTAATCATGAATCAGAACTTCCCAACTTGTGTATTACATCCTGGTACATCTTCATCGTAATTTAAGGAATGGATTATGATGTCACAAATAATTCAGTTATGGAGTCCTTCATTATGCATATATAGAGAACTTCTTCCTAATCTAAGGACAACACAGCACTTGTGATAAAGTTTAATGAATGTAAAATTAAAACACTTCTACAGAGAAGCTGCGTATGCAGGCCCTATAGCATGTTAACTAGCAACATCATCTTACAGAAAGCAACTGAAGTGGATTTTATAACATACAGTAGAGGAACTATTACTTTTGGAGCTTTATAGTTCCATGTTTTCCACAGCTTTATCTTGTTCATGCATATCTCTGGAGCAAGCTGACTGCACTTGTGGTATTTGATCTATTTTTCTATACTTTCTGAGCGAGTAGAAATAAATCTCTCCAGTTTCAGCATTCCAAGCAAACTAGAGTCCCGATTTAAAGATAAGAATGTGGGAGAAGAATGCCCTTTTTCCACCTAAATCCCAACAGGTGTGAATTTGCATATTAGTCAAGCAACAGTTTTAATCCCCGCACTGCCATCTACTGAAGAGATCATTATAATATGTTGTGGTTTGTTTTTTTGGGTTTTTTTTGGAAGATCACTTCAATACATAGATAAATTATTATCTCAGGAGCTGGACTACTGGATAAACGGAGTTCCTAACCCTATAAAACCATAAACTATGCTATACAATCTGCTGACGTTATCAAGTGACATTAAAAAATACATAGATCAAATTATAGGAATAGAGATATTTCAGAAACAGCAGGCAGACAAATACCAACTCACTGTGCCCAGGCTGGCCTCACTCCAATTGAAAGCAAATAAATCCCAGCTGAACTGAATGAGCATAGAATCAATTACTATTTCAAGTTAGTAAGACTGGATATTAATCAATTAATTGCTTAAAAGGGCACACAAAATTAATAACCACTGTTTCAAACTGTAGAGGAATCAATGTAAATTGTACAGGAGAAATACTCCACTGGAAAAACAAAACACAAAAAAACAAAAAAACAACAAAACAAACATATCACTTTTCCCTAAATAAGAAAATCTAAATAATAACTTAAGAATGCAAAAATCTTGATCACCTATTGTCAACATGGTCCCTGGGATATCTGCTACTTCCTCAGAGAACGAATGCATTTTAATGACTTGCTATATTCACCTTCCTTCTTTGCTGAAGCAATTCTTGCATTAAGCACGTCTTTCTGCTGTTGGTAAACAGACTAGGCCACAACCAATTGATTGCATTTATCTATTGGGTTTATGGTACCAAATGGTTTAACGATACCCAACATTTACAAGTTTTTTTCTTGAGGAAGTAAGCTACAGTATCTGGTGAAAAAGTATGGTAGGTCAAGTGCTGGTGATGGAGGTGGAAAAGTGGCCTCCTGCTTATTTAGTGTGGGTTGAAACAACCATTATACAAACAACAGATGACACATTTGGCATTTTTCCTTAGCCCAATGGTGTGTTTGACAGGGCTCATGGCTCTCAAGCGACAGGGCACCCTAAGCCTGAGAGTCCTCATGGAGACATCATGGCAGGGCCCGTCCCACAACCCCAGCCAGGAGCAGGCAGCCGGGGGCATTGGAGGAAGTTCCGTTCTGGGGCATCATGCACCTGCTGATGGGAAGAGGCCAAGGCAGGGCCAGGGCATGGGTTTGCAGGTGGGACTGGAGACCAGCCCTTTTGCAGCATTGCTTGGGCAAGGGCTGACAGCCCTGGGTGATTGCAATGGGGTCTTGGGCTGTGGACAGGGTGGAAGGAGCCTTTTGGGGAGGACAGGGACAGGCAGGGTGCCTCGGGGCATGACAGTGTGTTAGAATGGCTTGTTGTATGTGCATTCTTCCTTTGGAAGGGTTTAAATTTACTGTGTTTATCTGAACCCCCAATTCACAGATTTCAACCAAAAAGAGTTTTTTAAAAAACTGTAAAAAAAGTGTATTTTAAAAGATGTTATTTTATACACACATCCCCAAATTGAAAACTGAAACATTTTGACTAAATCTACAGCAGATTTTTAAAATGGCAGTAAAAGTATAAAATCAAAACACACAGTTTATTTTTCCATTGTTTTGAGCCAGCTTTTGGGAGACAGAAGCATTGCAGGTAGCCAGACCATGAGTTTCACATGGTCAGATCTGGACAAACTGCAGCAACGGATCCTTATCTCTCTGGGGTATTAGACCACCCCCAAGGTGCATGCTGACCACACTAGAGGAAAACATGGGGGAAGAGACAGACTAGCTGGCCCAAACATGAGGTTGATTGCATTTTTAACAGGCCACAAAAAAAAACAACAACAACAAAAAAACCCCACCATTCTTACCAAGCAATGCACCCTTCACACCCTACTGGTATTTTAAAGAGAAGATTACTCATGCAGGCTACGCTTTCAAAAGTTGGTAAGACTGGTGAGTCATTTGCAGAGAATGAGGAACTAGCATAGATGCAAAGGTTGTTAACAGAACAAGAGGGTACAAAATAAGGAACTACTCAGAATTCTGCCCAATCAGTGCATTTTTTGATAAAAGCACATCAAGCTTTAAATTTTCAACAATTTTGTGATATTTTTTTTCTTCTAACTTGAAAACTATCTGTAAAAGTTATGCCCCTTTTGCCATGTTCCTTTACTGTCACATCAGACAATATTTAACATCTCTCTGAAGCTCTTGTCTTACCAGTACTTTTTATATTTCATAATGTCCTGGTTTGAGCCAGGATGAAGCCAATTCTCCTTTTACTGATTTTTTTTTTTTTTCTTCAGCAAACTTTCTTTTAACTAGTAGAAAGTTTTCCAGCTAGTGGACTGGTAACACTGGAATGTTTATGTTACTGGCAAGACTCCAAGGTCATGTCTTTGCCCGGCCAGCTCAGGCACTACGAGGAGATCTAAGACCAACCCCCATAAGGGAGGCTGAGGTAGATGGACAGTAAAATTGGCCAGAGATATTCCATTCCATATATCTATGTAAGCTCAGAGGAAGGTCAGAGATCACATAAGACAACTTCCTTCCTGCTTCTTCCTTCTCTTCCATCCATGGCCAGCATCCAGGGAGGACTCCATCCACCCATGACCACCAACCTCTAGGCTGTGCATCTCCTGACCCTCATAACTTTGCCTTCAGCCCCTGTCTGCTCTGGTGCTCTCTCCAGCAGCTCCGGGACTTTTTGGGCTGTTCACGGCTAAGGAGAGTACTGTAGGAGTTGCTGGGTGTGGGTGGACTCAACAGGGTTTTGCACATTCCTGAACACATTTGTATATAATTGTACAAATTTTCTTTTGTCATTAGTATTTAATTAAAGCTGTCTAGTATAATTTTCAATCCAGAGAGTCTCTCTCCCTCATTCTCTCCCTCCTTCCCTAGCTGGGTGGGAGGGGATCTAGAGCATTGTTGTCTCTGGTCTAATTGCCCATCCTGAGTCAAACCGTGACACATAATTTCTTACTGCAGTGTGACCAGATGCATTACAGGCCCTGAAGCCCCATTTACTTTTTCCTTTGTTCAATCTATTATTTTTTTTTTTCTCTTTCCTTCAATTTTTTTACAACTTTTACCGCAAGCCTCTCATTCTGTAAATCCTTCTTTTCCACTGCTGGGGGAAAAAAAGTCTAGTGCCTGACTCTTATGCAAACATTTAAAGACCTGTCCTCTGTTTTACACCTGATTTGTCTTCCCCCATGCCCTATCCATCATTATATGAACAAATTTTCAGTCCTACTGAAAGCACCTTCTAAACAGCATCCTTGCTTCCATTCAATTCTGTTTTCTTGCCTTTCGTGTTCTTCAATTTGTCATTTCATTTCCTTTCTTGACTCTTCTGGCATATGCTTATTCTTATTTCTTCATATTTGCCTGACTTTCAGGTGCTAGAAAGACAGATGATGGTAAAAATATCAGTGAAGAAAGCACATCATTGTTTCTATTGTCAGATTAGCTGGTGCTGAAGCACTGAGATACTGTCTAAATGTCACAGAGTATCATCATAAATTTTCCTCTCCTCTCACGAAGCTTGAAAGAATTAGTATTGGGGCTGCCAGCTCAGTATCCTTATCTCTTTACCTATTACCTGTTTCTAAGCAGATCTGGAGTGCATCCTGGATCCAGGATTTTGCAGAAATATTGCAGGGGCTCAGCCAGCCCTGGGACCATACCCCCCTGCTACTCACCCACGTGAGTACTAATGGCCAGGGAAAAAACAGAATTTATTGAAAGAGTGTGACCTTGAAAAGCTTGAGAGGGTAGGTGGCATCTCCTCAATATCTCCACTGAAAGGCTCAGGTAGAAGAAGAAGTATACTGTGTTTCAATACCTACCTGTGTGGCTGGTATCTCATGCAGGGTTTTCAGGCCTGTGACCACAGGTATCTCTCATGAATAAGCAGTGATTCCTCTGTCCTAGGAGACCTTGCCTAGAGTATTACATCCAGTTCTGGGCTCCCCAGTTCAAGAGGACAGGCATTTACTTGAGAGAGTCCAGTGAAGGGCTATGAGGACAATTAAGGGATCGGAACACCTGTCTTATGTGTAAAGGCTGAGAGACCTGGGGCTTTTTAGTCTGGAGAAGAGAAGACTGAGAGGGGACATGTATAAATATATGAGGGCTGGGCATCAAGAAGGAAGGGACAACCTTTTTTCACTTTTGCCCTGTGATAGGACAAGGGGCAATAGATTCAAGCTAGAGCATAGGAAGTTCCACCTCAACATAAAGAAGAGCTTATTTACTGTAAGGGTTACAGAGCACTGGAACAGGCTCCTCAGAGAGGTTGTGGAGTCTCCTTCTATGTAGAGTTTTAAGACATGTCTGCATTTCTGAGTGATCTGCCCTAGCTGTTTTTTTTTGTTCCTGCTCTGGCAGGGGGGTTGGACTCAATGATCTTCAGAGGTCCATTCCAACCCCTAACATTCTGTGATTCTATGATCTCTATATGAAAAAGTGGGCAAAAGCATTTTTGCAAACAAGCTTGCCAACTTAGTGATGAAGCCCTTAAACAAGATTTTTCAAAGTATGAAGACCAAAGCCATAGAGAAATGGAACAGAGAGCAAGGAATCTGGGTGAGAACATGATAGAAGAGGTTCTAGCACATACGCTAAGAAAACAGCCCAAATGGAGCCTTTCTCAAGTCCCTGGACATGAATGGCTGGAGCATTAGGAAAAATAAAATAAAATAGAGAAATCAGAAGTCATAAGCAGCTGCACAGTAACAGAAGAATGGTAGGATAGTGCATACAGGCTGTTTAGGAAACACATGTTGGTAATATAAGGCAGGGAGATTATACACTCTTCACAGAAGAGCAGCTTGAATGCACAGAGTTTTGCCATGAAACAGTTCACAAGCCAGTTGAAAGTTTATAGGCCGGAATGAAAGGGAGGCTAATGAAGACACTCTTGCAATGGGTTTCTGTCACAGATCAACAGGCAAAATACAATTCAGCATTTTCTAGATGACTGAAAGAAGCCTTGCAATGAGGAAGATTAAAAATATTGATCAGGCGTGGAATTAGGAAAGCTAAAACTCTGATGCAATTGAAATTGGTAAGGACTTTGAAAAGCAAAAATAAAGACCTGGGTCATTATATCAAGAGGAAAGATCTTGTGAGTAAGATATGGAAGGGACTGCAGCGTTCAAAGCTTTGTTTGTCAAGGTCTGTACTGATAAGGTGTGCCCTTTGGCTTTCCAAGTATTTGCACCTAGTGGCAGAAGAATCTGGGAGACTGAGGAAATGCCTATGGTAGAAAAAGGTTAGTTAGGAGTCGACTGAGAAAACAAATTGGTTATACAGTAGTTCACGAGACCTCACGAGATGTAGATAGGGGAGTTTAGTCAAAGTAACCTTTCAATAACTAGGTGACCAAGAGAGGTCCCTAATGACTAGAGAATGGAAAGTGTCACATAAGTCTTCAAAAACAGTGAGAAAGAGGATCTGGGGCATTAGAGGATGGTCAGCTTCACTTCAGTCTCTGGGAAAATTATGGAGAAAATCCACATATGGAAGTCATTCATAGGCACATGAATGACAAGAAGATGAACGGGAACAACCACAATGGATTTACAAAGGGAAAATCATGCTTGACCAGCCTGATTTTCCTTTCTGATGACTAGCTTGGTGGACCACAGAATGCTCTTTATCTTGACCCAGTAATGTTTTTAGACGTGGTTTCTCATTGTATCTTTGTAGCCAATCTAAAGTGGTACCAACTGGATACTTAGACTACAAGACGGATGTTAAAACTTGTTGGCTCATGATACTCAAAGGATAACGAGTAGGACTTTGAAACCTCTTTGCCAGATGTTTATTAGCAGCTTTCCTCACAAGTGAATGTTAAGCCTACTACCATTTAGTATCCTCATTAGCTATCTGGATGTCAGTGCAAAATGCACCCTCAGAAAATCTGTGGATGAAACCCAATTTAGGGGAAGGATTATACAGGTTAAACAACAGCACTGTTATCCAGTGGGACTTTGACAGACTGGGCTGACAGAAACTTATGAAGTTCAACAAAGGCATGTAGAAAGCCCTAAACCTGGGATGAAATATTCACCTGCAGCAGTATTGTCTGGGACTGGAGTGACTGGATAGAAATACGTTTTGCAAAAAGAAAATGGAGAACCTGGGGTAACAAGCTGAATGTCAGTCAGCAATGTCTCCTTTCAGCATAAAAAGTTTATTGTATAGTTGGATGAATTAGCAAGTGCTTGGCCAGCAGATCAAGATCTTCTGTATTTGGCACTTGTGACTATGTGTGGAGTGTCATGCCCACTTTTGGTTTCCCAGTACAGCAAAGGCAGTGACACTGGGGCCTAAGTCCGATAGAGGAACATCAAGATGGTAAGTTGCCCAAGAGCCTATGGAGATTCTTTCAATAGATCATCAAATCTACATTATTTGGGAGTTATATAGAGCTGAGAACTTCTTTTCCAGTCCAAAATTCATTCACAATGTATACTGTTTACAACAGAACATAGACTGATTTGCAATTTTTGGCTCAGCACCAGAGATCTCTTGAGATACTGAGTCTGTACTTTGCCATGCCAGTTAAATGTTGCCTGAAATTGTCTTTCACTGCACCTGGCTGCTTTGGGCATGGACAGACCAGAGCAGTACAGTCTATATCCAACAGATATCCTGAGTCTGGCTCTTTCTAAGCATATCGGGGATACTTTAAGCCTTGCTTACAGTAAATCTGACAATAAGTAATTTAGTAAAAAAGCATGATGCTTATGGGTTTAACATGCTGAAATACACTTGCAAACCAACTTTCAATCATTTAGAGCAGATATAACTTAAGAAGTTCTGAAAAACATTAGTGCACAAGTAAAAAGCATGTGACAGCCAAACCCCCTGGAGGGGATCTTGACATGAAGGCAAATAAGCAAGGCTCTTTTTACTTTCAGTAAAAATTGGATCATGCTACACAGTGTATGTGGGTTCCACTTTTGTTTTTAGGAGGTAAACTGCTTCTTGACTAAGGGGAAGGGAAAAATATCAAAATGTTTTTTTCGCTTTTATCTCATGAGTTATAATGAGTCCACTAGTGTGAAACGTACTAGCTGCCCTCTGATCCCTGGCTCTCATAGCTCCGTAAAGATAGTTTTGTAAAGTTTGCTCAAGAATAGCTTAGATACTTGTTAGATAGTGCATAATTCCATGCTTGAGTGTACTCACTGTGCGATACACCTGTATTGAGCCATTGCCCTTATAAAGTGTTCAGTACAATTTTTAATCACATGTGCATATTTAATCCCACCTTAAATGCATACATATTTTCATGTAATATTGTTAATTCCATCAAAGTCAGAACTCTAGGAGTGTGTTTTACATACAACTTGTCACTTAGAGCCATGGTTTACACGTGTACATGCATACATGTAGTCATATGCTTTTGAGGTTGATGTGTCTGCAAAGAGCAGTCAGTGACCTTTCTGTTTGTTTGTAGGATTTCTTCCCTTCCCTTCTTCCCTTGTCCCCTGCAGATTGTTCTCTTGCTAACAAGGTGTTCATGTTAAACTCATGTACATGAAAGTCTTGTTTCTCACTCTTCCAATGCCCTAACACCTATATGAGATGGTCTGCATTTTCCAAATAGGCCATAAAAAAGAGGAGATTCCTAGTATCCCTGTTCACAGAGATATTTTAAATTGATTTAAGAAAACAGAGAGGTGCAAAGTCACTTGGTTATGCAAATCATGCTTTCTGAGAGAACATACTGAATGGGATCAAACATATAGTAAAATTTATTTAGATTTCTATTTTTTCTTAACTGCACTGGGTTCTCACAACTGAGTGTTCTGGCTGCAGAGTTGAGTGATGAGATTACTTGTGAGCAGCCAACTAAAGCTGTCATCATTTTGCATGAACAAGGATTCACATAGTTTTAAATGAAAAGTTGAATGGAAAAGCATCCTCTAAAATATTTATGAAAGGGTGAGAAAGGGCAGGAGAGAATAGTGTCTTAGAGAGACAAGTGCAGTGGCAATCTCCTTTTGTCTGCTGCAAGGTTTTAGCACAGTCCATGTAGGTTAAATAAACAATAGAAACCATTGTAAAGAAAAAGAAAAATGGATGCTTTCCCTACCCAGGTGATTTAATTAGGGAAGACTGGGTTTACTAGACAGTCAGGATTAAGGAACAATTATGTCTACAGAGATTATAAAGTCCAGTGAAAACAATTGGCTCTCCAGAAGTTAGGATAGGGAAGAAACCAGTATTAGAGACTCTAACTATAACCATTTTATCTCCATCCTAAAAATATCCTCAGTCATACTATGAATAAGGCTGAAAAAAATTCTGCTGTTCACAACAATAAATAATTTAAGAGAAATTTGTGTAAGATGCTTTTAAAAATAATTTCTCACATGTTTTCTCTGGCACAAAAGCCTATTGGAGCAACGTAAATTCTGTGCTAGGTTATTTCTCCTAGTGAACAAATACAAAGTTGAAAACCCTTTGTCCTTTCTCTACTGAATTAACTATATTCTTGGTTCTGGTATGTGACAATGTACAGAAAATAGTTACACAACTAAAATTAAGTCAGCATATAAGGATTAATGTTGCTAAACAATTAAGTATAGGGATGCTATTTTCCCTTTCAGTTTTAATACATATTGCAGGTTTCCCATCCAGTGTCAATAGAAACACAAATTGAACCTCTGGTCTGTGAAGTGTCCCTGGCCGATGTTTTGAAGCAATTTCCCCACAGTACTATAGGTTCACTTGTCATAAAATCTTTCAATGGATCTTGGATCTAGCCTAACAAAATAATTTAAATTCTTTTCTAGATTTCCATAGTAAAAATAGCACTTCATTATTACAATGGCAGTAGTATGAGGGACATTAGCTTAAAAACTCAACTTTAATATTTTCTGAATTTTTTAAGCATTTGTCTATACAACCTGAATTTCTGTTGATACACTTTTTTTAAATTATTTTTTTTAGTGCAGAATTCATAATAGTACTCATTATTTGCTTCTCCATGTCTTGCTAGGCCATTATTTATACTATTTTTAGTATGTGATCTGCAGAGACCAAGCAAGTTAAACATCTTTATTTTGCTGATGAAGAGCAGAGAGGATTCACAAAATACTTCAACGTGTATTACCTGGGAAGAAATGTGGTATGTTAGATAAACTTGGTACATGAAGTGTACTTTCATTATTACACTTAGATGATATAAAATATGATTAGCAGTTTTGGATTTTAATGATAAAGGATAAAAGAAAAAAGATTAGCTGTATGATTATATTGATATGACCAGAAATATTACTGTTTTGAAAATGGATTTAAAACGTATGTTCAAATATATTTGTATGACTTTGATTGCATTATCAGAATTATTATTAGTGTTAAATATATTTAAACTGAAGAATGATTATTGTGCTAATTAAGGGTTTGCACTGATTATTGTCACTGATTTTTTAAGTAAATCTAATAGTAGATCACAACCAAAATCCAAACCCTAAAATTCAGGTCAAATACTATTAATGTTTTTCATAAGCTCCACTATAGGTCTTTAATAAATCAACATTACATAACAATGTATTTATCCTACTATGCAGCACTTGAATTTTGCTGATACTTCATTATATAAGGTGCTGATTAAAAGGTTTGCCTATCATCTGGCCAGCCACCTAGTATGTGTCTAACCACAGCCACAATGGATGTAAATCATTCTCAGGAATTCATAATCCGTTAATGTGACCTAGATAACAAATGGCTAACAATCATAAAGTTCTGGTTTGAGTGTTCTGACTGATGAAGAAAAGTGAAATAAAAGAATTTACTGTGTTAAGATGAATATTTTACAATAAATCATTATTTACCATTATGATTAAAAATGCGTATGACACACTTCATCCAACATGATCCTGGAACAATTGTTCAAGACAGTGTGTGGTTCCAAATCTAGAAATTATGTGTTATCTCAATGACATTCTCTGGCCTTTCAAAAAGAAATAAAAACAGGTAAATCAATTGTTTTTATTTAGTTATATGTAACTGTTTCATGGACTTTAACTGTCATGAAAATAATGAAATATATTATGACACTGATTTTCGAGTGCTTGTTAACACTAGAGTTTTCTTGGATTGAAGTAGACTATAAATTATAACAGCTATTTTTAAACAATGCTACCTGTGACCCTACCTATTCTAGAAATCAATGTCACATTACAAGGACATGAAACCACTTTCAGCTATTTCTGAAAAACTCCATCAGCAAACAAGCCCTTTTAGCCTATCTTCTACTTTGACAGATTGTCCAAGATACAAATTTGGTCAATAAAAACAAAATGTTCTTTTAAAAGTTAAAAAAGTCAGAGCCAACAAACACAATGTAACTTCTAAACAACCCCTTAGTTTTCCTGTCTCTGTCTGTCTCCTCCTCCCACCCAAAATAAACAGATCCAGCTTGAAAGATGCTGGCCAGTAATGAGAGACAGTGCACATCCATCACACCCACTGCCTCGGGGTGAAGTAAGGGCACACAGGCTCTTGCAAGATCGTATTCAAACTCTGAATATAAAACTCAAAAACCCAAAGGAAGGCAACTAAGTATATGAGGAGTATTTATCACCCCTAACATATATCCTTTTTTCTACCCTGCCAAAAGTGTCTCCCAGGAACACTAAAGCAGCAACTCCCTAAGACTCACAGGTGAGAGGGTCACAACTGGTCCCTGGCGGGGAAAAACAATGAAACATACGGTGCTTTCATCGGAATAGCTTATGATTGTGTTACATTGTAGCTTATGAGAAGGTTTAAAAGCTGTTGGAAGGAATGTTGTGTTATTACTCCCACAGGAACCAGAGCCTTTACTGTGCCGCTGGCCTGCTTCACTACCGTATGTTTTATGCTTATTAACTCCCATGCTGCCCTTCAACACTGAATTTATACCAATTTTGAATGTCACTCAATGTATTTATTTATATATATTACTTTAGATAAGCTTACTCTTAATGTACCGAGAGGCTCCTTTAAGTGGCTTCAGATAGTATTTCTTGTTGCAGTCTATGGTGGTTGTACATTTTCCCCCTATTACATAAACTGTATCAGGATATACACATCTTATGTGTATATAAGATGTCTACTGTTTCCAGTGGCACGTAGATTGCACCTTCTCAAAGTCAGATACAAAATTAAGTAAAAAGGAAATAAATATTGCAAAGAACAATTTAAACAAGTGTCATGGTTACAATTCATATACAAGAAGAATTTACTGCCTGGTTTCCACTTAACTGTTTATGTAACAGTTCTAGCTCTATAACTTAGCATGATGAACAAACAAGTAGAAGAGAGAGAGAGGCAGTATATTAAAGACCTTCTTTAAATTCAAAAGAATAATATAGTTAGCTTTATAAAATAAGCATGGTCAGAATTACTGCGCTTGAGTACATGAAGTGGAATATTCAGATTCTGTAGCATCAGTGGCTTAAGAAACTTCCCAGAATATGCCCAAGCAAAACCTTGTCATTGGCCTTATTTGTCTTAGGAGAGAGCCGGAACTAAGACATCATTGCCTTAAATCAATCCAGAGATAAATGGGACAAGTAAAACTGATTGTGGTAACCAGAATTTCAAAATATGGAGGAATGTAATAGAAACTGAAAACTTGGACCTTAAGCCCACCTCAATGTCTATTTTCTTAGGAGATATGATCAAATTTTAAACACAAAAAGGTTAGATTTTAAAATAGTTTTACAGTCTCTACCATTAAAACAACTGTTTTCATTACTATTCCTGTATTTTAACAGAAAAATGTTGCTGCTGACTCGGGTTTTATTCCATGTATTTAAACTTAGCCCTGTGATATTTTGCAACTAGAAAAATTACAAGTCATACCAATCCATGAGGAACTAAAAAATGCAATCCATTAAAAAAATAAAACCAGAAACCCATTCATTCAGTAACCAGCAATGTGAAATGCCAAAGCAAACAAATAGCATCGATGATGAAATACACAAAAAAACTAAATTAGCTTATGTTTTAGTCATCTGAGGTATCATAAGCAACACCGATGAGATTTTTTTAAGAATATATGACTTTAATTGACTTCTTCCCTTTAATGATAAATTTACAATGAAAATGGCATGTCCACCATCATTTTGAAACACCACATAACTACCACCAATTTGCTGAAAATGCCTTTGCTTTATATTTGTTTGTGGCAAAGGAGTAAATCTGACAAAAATAAATCCTTATATACATCCACCCTTGTGGGAACAATAGCAAGACAAAATATTTCTAATTAAATAAAATAAGATAAAAATCATATTATAGAATATAAATATTCCTCCTGGACCTCCTCAAGAAAGATTTTCTTCAGCACACTGTCTAATACACCAACTTCCACTTAAAACAAACAAATAAACAAAAAAACACAAAAGAAAAAAACAACAAACAAGATCTATTTATTGAGAATGAGGTAAAAGGATGCATTTGATATTAGCCTGATATTTTACCTCTTGTCAATTGGGGTAATAACTTTTCCTAATCTCCAATATCAATGTCAGTCCACCCCCAGAACTCTGAGGCCATTTGTTTTGGGAGCTCACACACTGCTAATAAAGGCATGGCGCCCATGCAACTTCTGGTGCGTTTGCTGATCCTCTGAGACCCCTCTCACAAAGGCTGTCAAAGATGTTACCGGTAACTCCTCCAATATTTGCCATTCACAAGTCAAGTGGAGATGGTTGTATTTGATTTGGAAGAGGAGAAGTTTGTTTTGCCATAATTCCATGCTCCCACAATGTGTACTCAAGCATTAGTGGACAAATACACCAAATAAATATCAGATAAAAGCACCCAAAATACTCTTGGTAATGTAAAGAGAGGATATATATTTTAGGGTATGGTCAAAGAAGATATTCAAAGCCTCCATTTTGCTTCTAGAAATGTCAGGACCATTCAGAAATGTCAGTTCCTTTACAGGTTTCCAGACTGCAATTGAAGGATCATGTAGCTTTCTCGCTCTTTCTCTCTGTTTCTCTTTCTCTAAATAGGTCTATAAAGATCAGCTGGAAAGTGCAGGCAGAATTGCTCACTGGTTAGCTTTACTTAGAGCTACAGGGTATATATGTGCTTTGTTTTGTCTTATTGATCAGTCTAGCTTACATTTTTAGCACACACAAACAAAAATCAGGAAAAAAAAAAAGTCGATGAAAAACACAAACACAAAACAAATAAGGTTCCAATCGTGCAAATTTTGCTTCACTGGATAAAGCACTTCTTGACACAGTAATGTCCAGAATCCCTCTCCCCCAGAAAAATACAGGACTGAGACTGAAGCCATTCTTTTTTTTTTTTTTCCCTTTTTTCTTTTTTTTTTCTTTTTTTTCTTTTTTTTTTTCTTTTTTTTCCTTAAGGCTATACAACACAAAGAAATAAAGCATGGAAAGAACACCTCATTGGACTGAATGCTTCATTCTTCTGGCTCTGGAGTGAGCCTTTGACAAAGCAATTGTGTGGTCCAAGTAATTTGTCTCATTAGGACAACAACAAGAGAAAGAAAAAGAGGAAAAAAACAAACGAGAGGGGAAAAAAAAACGAATAAAAAAAAAGAGTAAGTAAGTCAATGATCCCAACAATAAAATCCGAAATTGACTTTACAATCACAGGTACAAATTGCTCAGGTCGATAATTTCATTTCTCCTAAAGATCACTTTCATCTAAAACTAATTAGAGGCGCAGGTTCCCGAGGAATTGTCAATATTCAAAGCAAATGTTGGAGTTTTAGAAGGTTATCATTCTTCTACAGTGACAGTCTGACGGGGTGACTGGAAATATTGTCATGTGCTGCCAAGTTCAAGGTGTTGTTAATGATTGAATCCTTGCTCTGGCTCATGGATCTGTCTCCTATTTGGACTTGTTTTATAGTGGAAATACTAAGAAGCCGGAAAAGGTTGAATATTTCCACCCTCCCATGAGGTTACCCCTTTCCAGTTTGAGATGCACTTTGTCTTCTCTTTCCATGTGGAGCAAGACCCCATTGCTGGCTGCTTCTCTGGTGACGTCCTGATCCCCTGCAAAAGCTGAAATCACTGGGTAGCCGTTTTGCATTAAACTTACCTAAAAAGTGCAAAGAAAGAGAATCTGAGTTTTCTCAATACTCTCGATGACTTTTTTGCCCTATGCACATCACTAAACTTTTGTGCAGATTAGAAAAAGGGTTGAATTAAGTTAAGGCAATGTGTGATTTCTGTCATGCACACAGACTCCTTTAACTAAAATAACCTATAGTCTCATTCTTCACTTGGTTTTATAAATACACGTTAGTGTCTAGAAATAAGCATCAGAAAAAAAGGAAAGACAGCACCTTCTTTAGTTCATAACCCACCTGGATGGTTTGTCTGTTATAGACCTTGACCACGTGGAAACTGAAACTATATATCCCTTTTCTTGGTGCTACAAATATACTGGAAGCAAGATCAAAATGGTTGCCAATATTAACTAATACCTGGAAAGTAAACAAACAAACAAAACAAAACAACAAAACAAAAAAAGGAGAGAAAAAGAGAGAGAAAAATCAGGCTGCACCTTAGAAAAGCGTCAGTGAAAATCTGACACTAGCTCCATGACCAGTGTTAAGACCTAGTTGAAACAGCATTTGCAGCACAATCAAAAGTGCACTGTAGGGGAAAGAAACCAAGTTACAGAGGCATTTTAAAAGCATTGCAGTTCATAAAAAGGTTTAGTTACGCAAAGATCATCTTCAAAGCCTGTTAGATGAAGTGCAAATGCCCACACTGTGCTGTCAATAAAGCAAAGGTGCAGGAATAGAGGGGTGGACGGAAGGGGGGAGGTAAGGAGGGAGGGGAAAGAAGCGTAAGAAAAAAAACCCCTGAAACACATCAACATACTATGCAAATGTATGTTTCTTTAGCTAGCCTTACTGAAACCAGACCTGCCCTCGAGTTTAATAGGGTATAACACTAAAGTCGTACTGCAGAGAGGGGCGAAAGAGGAAAGAGGTCGCTAAGCACCAGCAACACCTGCCGGCTCATGCCTCTCTGCCGCCCTGGAGGGCTGGGCCGGCTGTCCCGCACCCTCCTCGGGCGACAGAACTGGGCCTCCTCCTCCTCCCCGACAACAAGTTTAATTTGTGATATACATCTTGAAACAAGGAAAAAAGATAAAGACTTGAGCCCTCCGGCAAATGAGCAAAGCCCCAGTTGGCAGCGGCAGCCGCATCCTGCCCCATTGAAGGCTGGCGCTGTGAAACCGGCCGATTTGATGGGGATCCGACCCCGGCTCATCCGCTCACTTCCTTGCCAGGCTCCAGCGACGGAGAGCCTGTTTGTCTTAAGAGACGGGGGTAACGAGGGAAAAAAAAACCCTCGAGGGCCCATGGCGATATTCTGTGACGAGCGGGCGAGCCCAAGCCGACCGCTCCGCTGTGCCCGCCCTTGGAGCGCCCCGGCCATGCTCATCTTTCCGGGCCACAACCGGTTTTAATGAGGAAAAAACACAAAGCAGGAGGAAACGAAAACAAAAACCCCAAAATCCCGAGACTTTCCTCCCTGATAGCCAAACCCTACTGTTTCCAAGAAAGGGAAAAAAAAAAAAAAAAGAAAAAAAAAAAAAGAAATTTAAAAAAACCGAATCCATGATTGTTGGAACACCGAGGGAAGAACCCCTTCATACTCCTGAGAACTAAGCATTGCGGGGTAAAGCGTCTTAAGAAGGCTACACATTAAGCAAGCTCTTTTAAATTTTTTTCTCTCTTGATCTGACTTTATGAGATCTTGTACTCAAGGAATAGCTGTGCAAACTCATTAGCAAAGACAGGCAGACAGATGAATGACAGCAGGACAGACAGGTGGAAAAAGAAAAACCCAGAGAAAATAGTTTGCGTGTGCTAATCTTGGCTGACTCTGCAATACTTCTTCATGAGTCAGATGCGGTAGAAAAAAAGTAAATTGCATCTAAAAAATCAGGTGGAAGGATGGGACGTATGCCGTGCAGGATAACACTGCTCCGTTATAACCCATCGGGGACACCCATTCGCCTCTTCTCATAACGCGGGCAACACCTCTTCTTTCTCATCCCTCCCTTTCCCTGAGAGATGCTGTAACATTGCCAAACGCGCTCGGAACAGGCAGGTCCAGCGACTCCTCCCGGGTAAATCTCTGTCCTCCTCTTGCCCTGAAAATCAGCATTTCCGACCGAACATGCTGGGGGGTCGGGGGGGAGATGTGCACCCTTCCCCCCAGGATTGCCCCTGTCTTCCCGGGGCAATCCTCAGCTGCAAGGTGCTCTCGCAAGCGTCCGAGTCACCAACTCGCACTTCAAAAGTCCTCTCTGTACGGGCGATGGGACCGGACAAGAAGCTCAGCGTTACCCCTTCCCACACCACCACCACCCCGGGAAAGCCTCACAGCCTCCTAGAAGAATTTACCGAACTCTTCCTGAGGAGTTGAGTTGTAAAACTGCTATTGAGCGAATGGGTCATAACTAAAAGATGGGCTCAAGAACGAATAAGCATGTAGTCACGGGGGGCTAGGGGCGGGGATGGCCGCGCAGGGGGTCGAGGGGCTGGCCGGCGCGGGGCTGGGGGGCAGCGAAGGCAAAGCTGACCTGGTCGAAGTAGATGGTCATGGTGCGGTTGCTCATCTCGGAGGGCTCGTGGTTGGTGCTGCGGGTGGCGGAGAAAGCCACCTTGGCGCTGCCCGAGCGCACCGAGATCCCCAGGGAGGAGGTGATGGCGCCGTCGGCCGAGGGGCTGGAGTCGCACACCACCAGGCACTTCCCCTCCAGGACGATGGGCTCCGTGTCGTTCTGCGCCCGCACCGGGCACCCGGCGGGCAGCAGCAGCAGCAGCAGCGGCAGCGCCGCCGCCAGGCAGCAGCAGCAGCCGCCCGCCGGCTCCGGCAGCGCCGCCCGCCGCCGCCGCCCCATGCCCGGTGCCGGGCCGCCGCCGCTCCGGCTCGCCGCCGCCATGCCAGCCGCCGCGGGCGGGCGGGCGGCCGCGGGCAGGCGGAGGGGGCTGCGCGCCTGCTGCAGCCGCGGCGCCCTGCGGCCAGCGCTCTGCGGGACGGCGGCGGGGCAGCGGCGGCTGGGGCCGCGCCTTCCTTCCCTTCTCCTCCTCCTCCTCCGCCTCCTCCTCCTCCGCGCGGGGCAAAGGAGCCTCCTCAGAGGGCGGGCGGCGCGCAGCAGCCTGGCAAGGGCAAAGGCGGCGGTGAAGCAGAGCGAGCGGGCGGGCAAGAGCCGGGCACCACGCCGCCCAGCAACACCTCGCTGGATCCGGCTCCCCACTCCCCGCCCCGGGCGCCCTGACCGGCACAACAGGTCTGGGAGACACCTCGCTGGCCGCAATCTCCTCACGTCTTCCCTTTCTGCTGTCCCCCAGCAGAGGGGGGTCCCGCAGCCCCAGCAGTACTTATAGGCGGGAGTGGGGCAGCGCTGCAGACTTCGTCCCTGAACCCACGGTGGAGCACCTTGTGGCAGCCCCGGGCAGCCCCTTTCTACCCCAACAGCTGACAGGAGCTCCAAATCCCAGCTAGTTCCCACGGCCCCACTTTTTATTATGTGTGCGGGAAGGGTTTATGTCGGTTTCCTAACGCCCCAGCCACTACGGCAGAAGATTTTACTATCACGATTCTTGTTAATGCCCCATCTCTCCTTGGCTGAAGCTGCCCACTTTCGCTAAGGTTCGGGGCGGGGTGGGATTCGGGGCGCACCGAAGCCCTCGACTCCGCCGTGCACTGCCCTGGCCGAGCTCTGGGAGCCGCCGCCGCCCTCTTCCCCGCCAGGGGAGCTGCTGGTCTCGGGCACCGACCGGTTTGTACTTCCCAAACCTATGTCCCTCAAGGCAGGCTACACTACCTGCCGCCGATCCCGGCGTCTCCCTAAACTCGCGGGAAGGAAGCGGCAGGCTCAGACATCTCCCGGCTCCCACCCTGGCATGCACACACATTGGAGGAGGCAAAACCTCAACGGGCGTCTCCTTGGGAAGTTGCATCTCAGTTTTCCCCGATCACCAGAACACCCTGAGATCTCGCTGTGGGGTGATCCCCCATGCACTTCCCCCGTGGCATCTCACTCGCTGCCCTAACCCCACATCTTCTTATTGCTATAATTTTAAATCTTATTTTGCAAAAGAAACAGCCGTCAGGAAGGCGAACAGCCTTTTTACCTGGGAGGTCCATGACGGGAGAGGAGGGCTGGATAGGTAGCTTGTCCGTGAACTTGTATTGCTTAGAGAAAATGAACCGAGGTTGCGCTGGCAGAAAGAAAAGGAAACAGGAGTCGCCTCTTTCTCTCCCGCCCATTGCCAATAATCCCCCCCTTCCCCCCCCAGCCGCTACCACCACCACACCACTTCCTCTCTCCTCCCCTCTTCACACACAGACTCTCTTTCTCACACACACACAAACACACACATACACGCACCTGGCAAAGATTCAGACGCCGGGTGCGGAGCCTGGCGCCGACACACCCCGCTCCTCCACATCCCAGCCACTGCCCCGGCCCCGGCCGGGCACCCCGCGCCGTGTACCCGCCTACAGACTCAGCACTGGCACACCGCGGGGCTTTCACAGGGACGGCCTCTCCGGGTGTCACCGGCGACTGGGAAATTCCGTATGCCCTCGTCACCTCTTGTTTCTACTTAAACCCTTTCAGCCTGGAACACTCCAGCAGAAACATGACACTGATAGGTTAGCGCTCACGGGCCAGCGCTGGCCCCGAACAGCGCAGCATCATGAGCTGAACGCTATTTGGAATTCATAGACTTTAATAATGATAATAATAAAAGTAATAATAATAATTCAAAAGGGTTGTTTTTGTGTTGTTTTGTTTTTTTTTTTTCCGGTGCAGTTCAGCCCGTGAAGGCTGCACACCGCACCCCGAAACGACGCTTTCCCGCGGCTGCCTTCCAGCACCTCGGCATCCAGCTCTCGGCGCCGGCTCCCTTCGCTTCTTTCCCCGCCCGAGACCCTCTCCCCGAGCCGCACCCGCTCCCGGGCCGTTCCCGGCCCGTTCCCAGCCCGGGACACGCTCCCTGACCCGCTCCCGGCCCGACCCCGACCCCGCCCGCGGCCCTGGCCAAGAGCAGTCGCCTGGCGCCACCTGGCGGCGTCGCCGGGCGTTGCGTCCCGCGTGGGGCGGGCCGGGCTGGACAGCGCGAACCCCGTGGGGCCGGGAGGGAGGGAGTGAAGGGTCGCACCCCGCAAGGGAGGGTGGGGAGGAAAGTCCCAAAGGGGCAGAGCGTTAAGGCGAGGAGCTGAGTGGCCTTCTCCTCTCGCTGCCTGCATACCTACGCGCACTGCTTTCGCGGGTCCCTGCTGCCTCACGGAGCGGTGGTGATGATGTATGTCACAGTCAAGGTTACCGTCAGATATTACCGGCTGCAATTGTTTCGTGCGTCTCAGCTCGTGTGGTTGCTGCTGAGAGGTTAGCAGCAATGTGAGGGAGGGTAGTGCAAATTTCTGATAATGAAGGTTTTTGGGTTTTTTGAAAAGATGTGGCATTTCAATGCATTTTTCTCTGTTGTAAATTGCTTTTCTGGTTGCATATGGCATTTTCCTAGGGCTCCTCATACTCAGACCTCAGCACCTGAAAGGAACATGTCAGAAAACAGCATATAAAACTAAATACTAGCTTTAAAAAAATCTGCAGGTTTATCTCAACAGTAAAATTACAAACTCATCTATAAATGAGCACTGCTCTGTTTCAATCTTCTGCTTTAAGCACATGTAAGGAACCCCCGTGGGTGTCTGCCTGGTGATTTGCTCTGAGAAATCAATCATGCCCTGAAATCACAGCTAAGCAGTGTGCAGGGAATTCCTAACCTATAGCTCATTATTTCAAATGAGAATTTTATGCCAAGCCTGAAATACTTGTGTGTAATGACCTTTTACTGGAGTTCAAGCTTGAAGAGATGAAAGTAGAAAGCTGAAAAGTGTATTGCGTTGGAAGCAGCAGAAAACAGAGGAACCAGTCTGTGGCTGTAAGGCAGCACCTATTCTGCAGGGCAGTGAAAAGGACCACAGAAATTCCTCCAGAATATATTAACACTCAATCTTGCATGGGTCTGGTGCCTTTGGGAGCTGCTATTATTTCTCCTTAGATCAGACTATTCATTGATTATGATTCTGTTGTATAAACAAGGAGTGAAAGCAGAGCCAGAAGATTTGTTCCTTGTTTCATATGACTTACAACTTTAGTCTCTGTGGTGAGGGAATGACGGCACATCATCATTTCTGCCTGTTACTTTCAAGAAAGATGAGCGAAAGAACTAAAGGGAACTGAAAAGCCTTTAAGTCCAATGTGCATCCACAGAAAAACAAATGAAATCTTGCCTCTTTTTAAATGCAAGGGATGCATCCTACACATACAGAAACCTTCTTCTCCTTAGATAACTAGCAAAAGAACTATCAGTAAAAATCAGTGCAGCATGAATGGAAAGGGGGAATAACAAAATAAGAATATTTATTTCAAATAAAATACCTAATTACATGACCCTTACAGTGTTTGTTAGAAACCAGTTCCATCCATTACTTCTAATTAAATACTGTCATTAATGCGATAAAGCTTCAGCCTTCATAGAATTATGCAGCTGGCAGAGGTATTTCAGCACCTGTCCTTTCTTTTGTGAGTGGCAAGTCTGAAAATACAGATTTTGAAATTATTAACAAAGGGAAAAGCAGCTTCTTTCAGTTATGGAGTGACTTCAGAAAATGTAGCTTCTAAAGAGAATTAATAAGGTATTTTCAGTCCTCTTTCTTAAGCCCAAAGAGTTGATTGTAGTTGGAAAATAATAGTATGTAATCAAGCTCATGCCATTTTTCATCACTTTGCCAAGAGTGCTAGTATTATTAACATTTCTACCAGGGATATGCTGAGCTTGATGGTGTGGGAGTTCTACAAGAAATGAACTTGCTCATTTCTTTGGAGCCTTTCTTAAGCTAGCACTCACCTTCAACTCATTTAAGCTAACAGCTCAAGGGAAAAAAAAAACTTTTTATCTCATCTAATAATCAAAGTTTTCAATGGAAAGGTATTTTGATCAACAGCTCCCAAATGTTTCTCATATATTATCTACATAAATGCCTAATAAAATGGGACATTTATTTCCAAAAGAAAATACTTACATATCTGTTCTGGAAATTATTTCAGATATTTGCATATATTATCTGGATGTTACATACATGAATACAGAGAAAGAAGAAACGTTGAATAGATGTGAAACATACTTTAGCCTACTCAAATTAGTGGGACAAGTTTTTGACAGGAACACAAAACCATTTCCATGATCAGCCACAGTGCAGAAGACTGAGTCCTCATTTATTAAATAGGCTAACATTTAAGTGGCTAAATACAGTCTTCATGGATTATGTGGCCTTTAAAAAGCAATTTTGCTGTAAATTGTAAACAAACATGATTTAATAAATCTGGTTCTTTTTTCCTTTGCAAGCATACTTTTGAAATGTGATCTGACTGTAGAGGAAGTGCAGTCTTCTGCTCTTACCCAGTGATTACCTCCATATTCGTCACAAATTGTGGTAACACCAACGGAGTTACATCCACTCTTTGTGAGAGAAACCCTTGTGTTAAATTTGGCCATCAGTGTGACTAAAAGAATGTTTTGTAACTTCTGTAGTGTAGTTAATTCTCCACCCTGTCAAGGCATCAGGGCAGATTACATTATAGGTACCAGCTATGGCAAGGAACATACAACTGCTGATAACATGCACAGAGTTTTCAAGTATACACAACACAGAAAACAACCAACCAAACACCCCCCAAAAAAAAAAAACCCAAAACAACAACAAGACCCAGATAAATTTAAATTTATTCACAGAAATATTTATTTTCTAGCCCCTGAGTCTTATTGCTTCACACATCAACCAAGGCAGTGACATTTTATCCTGCATAGGAAGATTCATCATGTTTCTTAGGTGTCTGTTTTCAACTGCAAAGGGCCTCCCCTCATAAGAAGGTCAGGACTATAGATGTAAGATTTTGCATGACCCATCTTCATATGCAAGGAACCTGAAGGTGCACAAGTCCATGGGACCTGATGAGATACACCATGGGTCCTGGTGGATTAAGTTGCCAGGTCACCATCCATCATATTTCAGAAATCATGTCAGTCCAGTGAAGTTCCCACTGATTGGAAAAGGGGAACAATAACTCCCCATTTTAAAAAGAGAAAAAAGAAGACCCAGGGAAATATAGGCCAGGCAGTCTTACTTCTGTGTCAAGTGAGATAAGGAGTAAATCCTCTTGGAAACTAGGCACATGGAAAATAAGGATGTGATTGGTGACAGTCAACATGGCTTCACTAAGCGAAAATCATGCCTGACAAATTTGGTGGCAGGGTTATGGTATTGGTGGATAAGGGAAGAGCAACTGTTGTCATCTACCTGGACTTCTGCAAAGCATTTGACACTGTCCCAAACAGCATGCTTGCCTCTAAATTGGAGATAAATGGATTTGATGGATGAAATTCTCAGTGAATAATGAATTGGCTGGATGGTTGCACTCAAAGAGTTGCGATGAACCACTTGATGTCCATGTGGAGACCATTGACGAATGGTGTTCCTCAGGGGCTGGTAGTGGGACTGGTGCTTTTTAACATTTTTGCTGATTACATGGACAGTGGAATTGAGTGCACCCTCAGCAAGTTTGCTGATAACACCAAGCCATGTCAGGCTTGGGGAGAGTGGCTGGAAAGCTGCCTGGAGGAAAGGGACCCGGGAGTGTTGATTGACAGCCAGATAAATATGAGCCAGCAGTGTGCTCAGGTGGCCAAGAAAACAAATAGTATCCTGGCTTGTGTCAGGAGTAGTGCTACCAGCAGGACTAGGGAAGTGATTGACACTGGTGAGGTGGCACCTCCAATACTATGTTCAGTTTTGGGCACCTCACTAAAGGAAAGACAGGGAGGTACTGGAGTGGGTTCAAAGAAGGGCAAAGAAGCTGGCAAAGGGTCTGGAAAAAAAAATTAAGAGGAGCAGCTAAGAGGACTGGGGGTTGTTTAGTCTAAGGAGGAGGATGCATCACTCTTTACAACTACCTGAAAGGAAGCTGGGAGTGGTGTGAGGTGTGTGGAGTGTTTTGGTCTCTTCTTTCAAGTAACTAGTGATAGGACAAGAGGAAATGGCTTGAAGTTATGCCAGGGGAGGTTTGGGTTGGATGTTAGGAAAGGATTATTAAGCACTGGATCAGAATGCCAAGGAAGGTGGTAGAATATGGAGGTGTTTAAAAATTATTAAGATAAGGTGCTTAGGGGCATGATTTAACAGTAGGCTGGTGAGTTAGGTTAGTATAGTTGGGTTAAAGATTAGACTATGATCTTACAGGTCTTTTCCAACCTGAATGATTCTATTATTCTATGTGTGATGCAGTTGACACACTGGAAGGGAAGGATGCCATCCAGAAGGATATTGACAGTCTTGAGAGGTGGGTCCATGTGAACCATGTTAAATTCAACAAGGCCAGGTGCAAGGTTCTGCACCTGGGTCAGGGTAATCCCAAGCACAATTACAGGCTGGACAGAGAATTGATTGAGAGTAGCCATGAGAAGGACTTGGGAGTGTTGGTTGATGACCAGCTCAACATGAGCCAGCAAGATATGCTTGCAGTTCAGAAAGCCAAGCATACCCATGGCTGCATCAAAAGAAACATGGGCAGCAGGTCGACAGAGGTGATTCTCCTCTAGTCCTCTCTGGTAAGACCCCACCTAGAGTACTGTGTCCAGTTCTGGAGCCCCTGACGTAAGAAGGACATGGAGCTGAGGCTACAAGAATGGGCTACATGAAGGGGCTACAAGAAAGCTGGGGAGGGGCTTTTTACAAGGGCATTTAGTGATAGAACAAGGGGAAAGGGTCTTAAACTGGAAAAGGATAGATTTAGATTGGATGTTAGGAAGAAATTATTTCCTGTGATGATGGCGAAACACTGGAACAGGTTTCCCAGAGAAGTTGTGGATGCCCCATTCGTGGAAGTGTTCAAGGCCAGGTTGGATGGGGCTTTGAGCAACCTGGTCTAGGAGGAGGTTTTCCTGCCCATGGCAGGGGTGTTGGAACTAGATGATCTTTAGAGTCCTTTCATACCTAAACCATTCTATGGTTCTATGAATATAATGCCTAATATAATTTCAGAAATATTTGCATAAGATTTTACACATTGATAGAAATATAATTCCTCAAAAATATTTTATTGATTCATGTAAAAATACCAGAACAATCCAAGACAGCAATCTGTTTTGGAAGACAAAACTTTATTTTCTTTCATTAACTATATTTTCTAATTATAAATAGATAAATAAATAATGAAATCTTTGCATGACAAAAAAAGAATAGGACATTAGAATATTTTTATTGCAATATAATTAATCGGAGAGCTCTGATTTAAGACCTTTTAATATCAGATTGGATCTCTGAATGGCATACCTTAACATTCTCAGTTACTTTGAGAACGTTAGTTTTTCTGCAGATGTACAAACTTATTGAATCACTGTCAAAGCTTGTTTTCAATAACATTTATTTTGGTGACAATTGTTTTATTAATATATTGTTAAATGCCTTGTACACCCCATAGAGATGAAACAGATATGTAATACTGCATAACTTTGTAGTGGTACCTGAGCTCTTACATATGGTTGTACAGTGATATTTAAATAGAGATTTTTAAGTCAAGTTTGTAATTCCACTACCTTACATACGCTACCTGAAATATTTTACAGATAAACAACTAGCCCCTGCAGTGAAATTACTAGCACTTAGCACTTGCTACCATACTCTGTTTAATCCCTTTCATTTAATGGAATTTCAGCTCCAGGAAGAGAGGAGATTAATAATTTTTAAGATGGAAGTTATTTTATTGAGCCTTTATTCTAATATCATATTCTGACTCTGTCATTAGCCTCTGTGACAAGCACCTTTTCAGGCCATTCAGGTTTGCCTGGGAGAATTTGGAGATGAAGATCTCCTATCACTAGGAAAAAAAAAAATAAATCTATATGGTGCAGAGATATTTTTTTTTCCCCTAAACATATACCGACTGGAAGCGTTCAGACAATTTGCATACATTCACCTGTGCTGTCCATGTGTTCAACACTTATGTTCAGTTTCCAAGCTGTTGTGCATCCTGAGAATGAGCTCTGTTCTACAATGATATTGAGCAGCTATTCTCTGAATTCCTTCTTCACTGAATAATAGCTTTTAACTAGACACATTACGACAGCAACTCAGTATGCCTTCCAAAGACTGAACAATTTTGTGTAAAAAGAAAATGCACTGGGGAGAAATGTTTACCACAACACTGACCAGGCATGGGGCTTGGCTAGCACAAATACTTATATTTATTTTATATGTAACTCTCAGCATTGCCTGTGTGCATAAGTTTTGAGTACACACTTTCCTCTCATACAAACACACAATGTGATCTTTTAAATAAGGGAAATGAAATTCCTAACTAACAGAATTAAATACTTTATTTAATCTCTTGCATCTGCAAAAATGTATGCATTTGCCTAATCTCCTCCCTCTGAGCCCCTCATTTGAACTCAGAAACTGAAGACTTCAAATGAAATTTCTAATCAAATAGTTGCTATAAATATGTTTGCAAGTTTTATTATGGGACATTCCTTCAGGATCATAGAAAATATATATGTAGAATTCTGTGAAGTTAATATATGTTAGACTTTATATATATATATAAACTAGATCATGCATATCTCATAATAACAACATAGATATTATGTAAATATCAGATACTATGGGCATATATCAGGTATGTGTCTATACTATATGTTGGTTTCATGTGGGAGTTGGGAAGAACTACTGTTTTTTAAATTTATTTATTTATTTATTGACTTTCTCTTTACAGGTAAGATGTTACTGTACAATGTCACACAAACGCAAAATTCAAAACTGACACACAGACTGTTTCTTTTCAAAAGAGAAAAATCTTAAAACAGGACTTTGAAATACAACAAAGAGATGCCACAGCCTTCAATTGCATCACCTAGCTCCTCTAGTTCATTCAGCTAGCTTTCAAAGCAGGCCTTCCAGTTCTAATTGGAAAAAAAAAGTTATACTGGATTGGATATTTTTACTGATGCATGATAATTTATATTAGCAAAGAAGACTGTCATTTCTGAAAACAATCCAAGAAATAAAAATATATGGCATGGACAGCAGATCTCATTATTAATACTTTCATTTAGTTAAGTTTTGAGTATAGCATTTCAGAATACAAAATCAGGTTTGAAAAGCAATGCTCTAGCAGTCTGTCTCTTCAATGACACACACGGAAGGAAATCTATAACTCTTTTGTTCACAGATGTCTTTGCTTCACTTTTGTCTGCTTCATTTTTTTATTCTGCTTGAAGGAGCCATAGTTGGCTGTGGTTTTGTTTGTTTGTTTGTTTGTTTGTTTCTCCCCCCCCCGGAAATAAATAAATCTGTGATGCAACAAAAAGACTATTTATAGCTTTAGAAAAATGTGCTGGTTTGGGTGTTTTTTTTGTTATTAGGGAAGGAGAAGGGCCCCAGGGTAGCTCTGGTAAGAAGCTGAGAAGCTCCCCCTGCTCCAAACCCAGCCAAGGATGCACCAGATGCGCCGCTGCGATTAACATACGAAGGAACTGAGATAAGACCTGAATAGAGCAATCACTGGGGGAAGAGCTGGGCTTGGAGAGGCAGAGCGGTGCTGGTGGTTGGTGAGGAAGAAGGAGAAGAAGGTGCCCAAGCAGAAGTTTCCCTGCAGCCTATGGTGAGATGGCAGCTGTCCCCCTGCACTCGTGGAGGAACGTGGTGGAACATTCCCTGAAGGCGCCAGGAGGGGTGAACTTGGACAGTGAACTTAGATTTTGTGGCCAGTGGATTTGCTGCCAGTGGACTTGGATCATGCAGCTTTGGAAGACCCCGGGGCCAGGGGAGGTGGCTGTTCCCAAAGCAGCCCGTGACTCTGTGGGAAGCCCAGGCTGGAGCAGCTCCGGACCTCGTGGGAAGGACTCATGAAGGAGAGGTCTGTGAAGAACTGTCTCCCATGAGAGGGCCTCCATGGGGAAGCAGTGGAGGACTGTAGGAATCCTTCTTCCTGAGGAGGAAGGAGCAGCAGGAACCACCAGCCTGTGAACTGACTGTAAACCCCATCCCCTGTCCCCCTGTGCTGCTGGGGGAAGGAAGGAGAGAAACCAGGAACAAAGTAATTTCAGTTATATATATATATATATATGTATATGTATATGTATAAGGAAAATTTATGTATAGGTAGCCTGAAACTTTCGGTACAAAGACTTAGCCAATATTTTTCTTGAGGAACATGAATGGTCCCAGCATACTTTCCTCCTCATGGGCATGAATCTCTGTAGGCCTGGGTGACAGGCACCCAAAACCACACAGGAGTTTTTTAGGAATGAATATTTATTCCAAGCAACAGTATTTAGCCCTCTGATAAATCTAAAACAATACTATAGATTTGGATGTTGGTCAGGAATATTAATGCATTACACTGCAACTACTTAAGAATACTTAAGCTTTTTTTAGTAGTCTTAGCTTACATAATCTTAACATGGATAATAATCCCACATGTGCACACTCACTTGGACAAAAGGGAAAGCTTCCCCATCAGGTACCTGGAGTCACTTACCCAACAGGGACAAGGCTCACTCCTAGGATAAATATATCAGTCACCAAAGAGGAGATCACTCAATCTCGAGTTTCCTTATGTGGCATCCTGACCTAAAGGGCTGGGCTTCCTATCAGACCCACTACTCCAAGGGAAAACCCAACCAGATTCGAGAGGGGCACTCCATTTTTATAGACTAAATAAAATAAGACCTGTGATAATTCATTTGGTCATCTATCTGGGTCAAGACACCTCATTGGCTAGGAGACCCCGTTCATTGTCAGAGGGTCACTCCCTGGCAATCACAAAATTGCCTCAGAAAACCAGGCACCATCCTATCTGCTGGAAGTTCCACAGCCCAGTAAGGGTTAAGACCAGAAATTGGTCTCAGCATCATCCAGTCTAACCTAACAAAGGTGGATTTATCAGGGGTTCTGTGGTCTTTGAGAGAGTTTAACAGGTAATATAACAACCCCCAGCACCTGTGATGGGGTGGGGGTGTGGGGGTGGTGAGCACGAATTCTTTGCCACAGCCTGGAGCCACAACACAGGGGAAAAATATCAAAAGCATTTGGTAGCATTTCTTTCCTTGATTTTGTGCTTCTGATGCTCTTGAAGCAATATCGTTATTACTTTATTACACTTTGTCATTGTGGTGACAAAAAGGATTTGAATGCAGCTCTGTAGAGACTGTTTTGCCATGGACATGTCTTTCAGATGTCAACTCTGTTCTGTATAAAGGCAGAAAACTATTCTGGAGATGGCATCTCTGTAACTGTCACTTTTCAAGACTGAACAACATTCTTTGATATATTTTACAGCTCTGTTTAAATGTTGCATGTACCAATGACATGTATTTAAGCTACTTATTTCTAACTGAGAGAACTTTCCATCAAAGGAAGGCAAGACAAAATGGTTATTTCTGTTTGCAGGAAGGGAAAGGGAAACATGACTGAGAACAGCAACTCAGCCATACTTAAATTTATCAGATTTCAAAGTGAAGGGGAAACCCAGGTCATGTACTGAGATGCCCTGAGCAAAGCACTGAGCACGTGTGCCCCTTTTCCAGTGCCTTGTGGCATGGGAGCTATGACTAGCCCTGACTTTCCCAAAATCATGGTGTTCAGCTAGCTCTCAGCTACTGCCAAACAAGGATTATATATAAAATTTTCAAAGTATGATGATAGTGGGTTGGGTTGTTCTTGGAAGAGCACAATGTATCTAAGACAGTGTCTCTATGCAGCACAGTACAGATTTAATTTCTTTTTTTTTCTAAGTGGCTTTTTTTTTTCCTGTTTTTTAAGGACTTGATGACACTTTGTAGTTTACAGTATGCAGGTCTTAATGAACATGGAATTTAGGACTACACCAAAACTGTACTTTTAGGCCAGGACTACAACTCTTCTTCTGTCAAAAATTGCTTCCTGTTCATCCAGTCCAGTTGCTAGTATTTGGGAACTTGACTGCACCCCAATATTTAGGCCTAGAAGTGTGCTAGTCTGAGCAAAGCCAGCCATCTGCGTTGGGCACTGGAAGACAGTGCTGCCAAACCAGTGAATCACAGCTGGAAGGGAGGGACTTTACCTTCTAATGTCAATCTCAAGAAAACAACAACTCAACAAACTATGTACCCCAAAAGACAATATATAAACAATTTATTCCTATCATTTGAAACCAACCGAAAGCAAGACTGCAAAATCGGAATAATAAAAAGTAACAAATCTGTCAGTCTTTTTAAAGAAATGATTGTTGATCTGTCAAAAACTATTAATTCACTGCAAATAATCACAGTCTAGTTGCTGGTTGCTTACACAACATGAGTGTTCATTACTAGCTTTTAAATATATAGGTAACTTACTTAAGAACAAACAGTAAATGCTACAAATAACAGGCAAATAGTACTTCCCAGTGATATCTGGGCTGAAAAAAGACCCTCTGTTCCCTCCCAATTGCTCTTTTTCTTCAAATATGGACTAGAATTCTATGAAAATTCACTCAAACCAATATTGTTTTTTCTTCATTCACAGTTTCTATTTCAACCATGGTTGCATGATTTGTATCCGAAACATGAGATGACATCAGTCATATCTCTTCTCCAGCTAATTCATTCTGACACTGTGCCTCACCCTTCTTTTATGTATTTTCCCCAGCTATAGTGAGGTGAATTACAGCAGAAAGCCTTAAATATTCTTTACTAGTATCCCATGGTTTGCCATAGGGGAAAAAAAAAAAAAAAGTCAAGGCAAATTATGTTGTTATGTTGTCATTTTATAAAAGTAAACAGAGAAATACATAACTGAATACCAATTCATCTTGAAGCCTAAACAAAGTATTTTTGTTTCATCATAACACCTAAACCCTTTAATCAGTATATTCTCAGCAATCAACGTAAAGTGTAAACTGGATAACGGCGGCGGCAGTATGCAAGAAGAAGGAGAGTATGGCTGCCTGAAGAGGAACAATACAATTGTGTCAAAAGGCATTCAAAGACATAAAGAATATGGCCTAAATTCAGTTCATCACATGCTAAACATTAAGCAAGAAATTCTCAATGAACTAAAAAGAAGCTAAAAAGCCAACTGATTTGAGCTGGTTAGCTCAGGCTTGACTTCTTCAATCACTCTCATATGCTTTGGAACTCCTTGGGCTCTCGCTTACATTCATCCACCTATAAATATGGATATATAAATCCATCCACCCTATAGCTGGCACATCTACAACCCTTAAACCATTAAGACTGAATCATCATACTCTGTAACTGATCCCTTATGAGATACACCTTCCTTCCTATGTGTGGGCATATGTGTGAACACACACTGTTCTTGAGGAAAAGTAACACATTCTCCAATCTTTTTTCATTGCATTATCCTGCAAATATAATCAGTCTACTGGGAAAACTGTGTATCATTGGGATTGCAGAGTTAATCTTGGTGTTTGCAGCAGTAGAAATATTTTCAGGAGTCTTTGCAGATCAGTATTGTGATTTGTGAAGAATTTCTGGGGGTGCAGTAAGGTTTATCATATATACATTTTTAATAGTAAAAAGGCCATCTAGGCCAATTGAAAATAAAGATTACTTCAAGAGCCCCTGGAAGATTTCCTGGTAATTTTTTAAAAATTTATTCATGTGCTTTGCTCTTTAATTTTTACTGTTTCTTATCCCATTTGTAAAGCATTATATATCTAAGCAAAGTGGACAGTAGATATGCGTGTTGTAGAAGTAGCCTGCAGGACAGTATAAAACTCATCTGCATGATGGCTCTCTGAATATGGATATAGCTAATGGTCCACACAGCAAATAGTCCACACAGCTAATAGATTAGACTCTCTTCTGTGAGCTCCAAGCTTCCATACAGAAATAAATAAATAAATGAATACTTAGGTAGATAATTTCAACAGCTTTGCAACCTCTGGAAACTTCACCAGAAACCCCAGTGGTGTATTATGGAGGCTTTACTATCTCATCAGTGGGATAAAATCACATAATATCATACTGATATTTATGTTGTAATTGTTGGATAATGAAGATCAAGTTCTATACAAAAACCCAAAAGATTAGGCTTTTAATGCAAATTCATGTAAGTGGTAAAATTCACCTCCTGATCCTCCACAAGGCAAAATTTATTTCTAATTATTTCAATAAGTTTTAATTGGATAAAGCATTAAAAGCTGTTTCTTTCAGACTTTCAAGCAATTTAGATAACAGAATAGCCTGAATATAGAAGGGCAGAGGCTCTGTTGAAAAGAAAATAAAAAACAGAAAACAAACAAACAAACAAAAACAAATTAAGTTTGAGTACCGCACACGTCTAGAATTAGAGAAAGAGGCTTCTGAAAGCTGGTTATACACTGAATCATTACTCATTCAGTACTTCACATTTTTTATGTTGTCAGAAAGAACATTATCTCATAAGGGTACAGATAATAAAAAGGTAAATATTTATACAAATATTAAACAACTTTTTATAGTCACATGAAATTTTCACATGGAATGAAATTCAGACACATGTGAATAAGTGTCTTCAAGGCCAAGGTGCATCAAACTTGTTTTTCTCTTTTAGAAAATTGGTTAAATTAACTGGAGGCAGAAGCAGACTTCACTCCATATAAACCAGCTTAGCCTTGGATCACACTGAAATCTCTCTCTGTTCCTCCTTTGAAGCTGGACAGCTTTGTATACATGATGAAATAACCACTCAACATATAGAAAAGTTAATTTGGTAATTCATGCTTAAATTCTAGCTTTGCTCAGAATATTAAGGGAATTCCTCATTATACTTAGAGATTTCCTCTAATCATCACACATTGTCACATATCTAGTAATTAATTTCAACTTTAAGAGTCATGATTAGTGTCTGAAAATTGAAACTAATCGTACTGCAAATACTGTTCTGTAATACATAAAATTTATTTTACAAGTGACAAGTTACAAGTGACACAGACTTTTTCTTGCTTCAGAGCAGATATCCTAAGTATTGTCATTCTCCCAAGTCTCCAGATATTTCACAGAAATGGACAGCTGGATCTAACAAAAGATTGATCATGAAGTTTCCATCAATTCTGAGGATTATTGTTATCTTCAAATCCATAGCTGCCCAGTGTAGAAAGGCATCATTCTCACTTCTTGGTCTCCAGTTGGATTGCCTTAAATAAAACTCAGACTGGAATCAGTCATTTTAAAATATCTCCCTCCATCTCTTTCCTCCATAAAGAAGATACTTTTTCCATCTGCAGAAGTTGTTTTCCTGAAAACAAAGGTCAGATGAAAACAGAAAAGTATGGTCCCTTCTTCAGAGGGAATGAAAATTTGCAATAGGGAATTACTACATATTATTCACTACTGAATGCATTTCTGCAGATAAAATGAGTTAAAAGAAAATTGTCCCTTAAAATTAGATACTTTAGATGAATAATCACATTGTAGAAAACCGCCTTTTTTCATTCCATTATATAATTTTTGTGTGTGCATGCATGTCAGAGACAATAAATAGTGAAAATACCTGGAGTTCTCAACATCCCAAAGTGAATAAAGAGAAAGAAGAATGAACAGTTATGGTGGCTACTCATTGCAATTTAAGACCAAATTGATGGTGTGAAAACTAAATAGACTCAGATAGCAAACTACTTAGTTCCAGATATATGCAGAATTTTACACTACTTAGTACTGCAGATTGTATTTTATTTTAGTTGATCCTTGAATAGACCTCAGAGGACAGCAGTCCTGCACAAATGTTTATAAATCATGCAATATCATGCTTGGGTTTGTTTTATACCAATGGTTTTTGCACACCAGTAAAATCAGGAACTCACAAGAGTCCTTTATTTCTTAGGGATTCAAACATGACAGCACTCTACAGTTTGAGGATCAAGCCTTCCAAGTGGCCTTTTTCAGCATATAGAATGACTGTCAAGTTAGGTGAACTCATTGACCTTAAAGTGTATTTCTTGTACTGTATCTGGTGTTAAAGATTCTCTCAGCTTTTGTAAGGAGAATGGAATGGTAATGAAATTGTAATAGAATGGTAATGGAATGGTAAATAGGGTGCGCATAAGATGTTTTTTCCTAATTCTAGGTAAGGTGTGTTTTCTTGCATTGTGGTTACTCCTTTTCTTTTATAAAAAAATACTTTTTGTCCTTCTTCTATGCTGCCATTGGTATCAAGAGGTGGTCCCTTGTGAAGGAAGAGTAGTTTGTAACTCCAAATTAATAAGTGAATTAAATGCTTGTGAAAGTACTAGCTAACAGCCTTAGGGCTGAAAAGATTATTCCTCTGCATAGAGTTCCACCACGATTCAAGTCATTAGTGTATCTTGAAAAGCTCACAACTCCAGCAATCAAACCAGGTTACCAAGGTATGAATTTGAACACACAGATCCCAAATAAATGAGGAAGTAGGGCACTGAAATAAATAAATATATAAAATGGAAACCGAAAGAAAGGTACGTAGATGTGTCTTCATCTTGCTATGTCAAAGATCAATGTAATTGTACCAGAAAGGATTAAGTTATGATATTTCTCACTAGCTGAGGAACTGGTCAATAAATAAATAACAACTAGACTTACAAGCACAGCATTTTTTTATTTGAAGAGCAAATAAAGCAACAATCAAACTCAAAAACATGGTTTAGCTCCATATTCACTTATTGATCAATAACTTATCTGAAGTCAGTATCAGTTGTACTACAAGAATGTGACAAAGATTTCTTACCAGAAAACACAGCTCTTCTTAGGTTATGTCCTGAAAGACATAAAAAGATAGGACAAATTATCCATGAATGATATGACCATTACAAATTTTGTAAAGAATTTTTCAGTTTTAAATTTTTATTTTCACTGGTTGGATTTAGGATCTTCTGGTCTTTTAGTAAATATTTAGTAATTTAAACTATTTGCAATTATTTTGGTCTAAAATAACAATACATTTCTTTCTCAAATACATAATTAATGTTTTAAGACTTCCATTCTCATAACTTTTGATTAACTTAAAACCACTTTGGTAGTGAAACAAATACTTGGACTATTGAGTTTGAGGCAAGACTCTTGGAAGACTGTGAGTCTGAGATTAATTTATTTTTTCTTCTCAGTTGTTGCAACAGATGTTCTGCCAAATTTACCATCTCTAATACAGCCATCCATGGAAACAATTATCCGCTGTTTTCATCTCCTCTTTGGGGCTTTGGTATCATATATTTACTTCAGGCCTCAAAAACAGCAAACTCACTTCAGACTTTGGAGGGTAAAGTGTCTCAAACAGTATATCAAAGTTCAGTTTGGATCATCTCTGTCGTTTGGTTGTGTTGTGGGTTTTTTTTCCCTGGAGAGTATACTCAGAAAAATCAAACCCTAAAATTCCCACTTAGGCACAAATACACTTGATATCTATTTAAAATGTTAATAAAATGTGTAGGAGCCTTGTATTTTATTTCTCGGTCCCTTACAACCAGTGAGTAATGCGTTGACATTTGATCCTATGAAGTGAACATTTTTTTTAAAGAAGTAATGAAGAGTTTCTTATTACAGATATTAATAAAATTCTATGTGACTGACAGTCACTAACAGTTTAATTTGGAAAAAAGACTAGGCAGTATATTAAGTTTTCTGTATAAAGATGGACAATGTCATGTAAAGTGCTGTTAAAAATTAAGAAGTTATTTAGGTTTCTCGTGCAGCTTAAGCAAATTTCTTACTATAATTAAAAAGATAGAAAAAATCTTTCCAGAGAGATGCAGGAACATATACTGACTCTTTTGATGATAACTCAGCTTTAAAACATTCTCATTAAGAATATTGCAAGTGATAAAGATGATTCACAGAAACAGAAACTTTCTGTCTATGGGATGTATTAACATTTGAGCTTCCTTGAAATAAAATTTAAAATCCCATTAAGTTATAGTGACATTAGAAGTCCTTCAGAAAATAGAAACAAACAAAAAACCAAACCAAACCAACAAAAAAACATGAAATACAAAAAAACCCCAACAATCTAGAACACAAACTAGAAATAAGTTTTACGATTCCATGCTCTCAAGAGCAGAAGCAATTGAGTTTCTATTTAATATTTATTAAGACTGTCTGTGCTAGCTACAAAAGCAATATTTGCATATACTGAACCAATGTAAGAATGACTGCAAGTATCTCCACTTACACTCTTAAACACTTGTGTTGTGCAGCTTCAGTAAGACTGAAGAGTGCACAGTCTTTGGAGGGCTAACATTGTTACTTTGTGGCTGGCTGCCTTGATCTGGCTTTGGCAAAAGGCAGTCTGTGATGTTCTCCAAGGGTGAATCTTGGGGATTATCTCATGTTGAGACTGAAGATGTTAACTTGGGTATGTGTACAAGAAAAGATTGCAAAAAAACCTTGATTGCAATGGAAACTGTACCCATTCTGATGCAGACAAACATATTATTTCAGTTTCTGTAGCCTTTCTGTCATTTTGTCATTCTCTTAATGGTGTGCTTAAATCTTGTTATTGAAAAGATGGAAGCTCCTAATCTTATAATGTTTTTACTGTTTAAACTTCAAATTCTGGAGAAATGACACTTCCTTGTCAATAGCGAGAAACAGCTCCATTTACCTGAATTCGAGATTTCTAAATTTGACTGCATTTACTGGTGTAAGATAACACCTTCAGGAACTTCTCTTCATAATTTTCTTTGGTTTTGGAATGCACTGAGTTATTGAAATAGTATATAAGAAGTTAGTGTAAAGTCCTACAAAATGAGGTGCCCTTACCCTACATTGAAAACTCTTGTTCTAATGATGACAAATTCAAGGAGCACTGACTGGTAATTCTGGAAATAATACACTTTGTCTTTTAATTTGTGGATACAGAGCTTCCCCATAATGATTCTCATGGAGCTCCATGGTGACCCATCATTGTCCAAATTGTGTCTAAAAAAGGATATATAAAAGGAATTCTGATTGAGATGACAGTATTTTTTTGCTGTGGCTTTAACAATTTTCCCGTGGATTTGTTTTTCTTTGATTAGAATTCAGTGATGATAGTTCCTTACTGTAATTATTGTGTTTGATTTTTAACTTGAATGTCATTGTAGCAAGGCAAAGGTATGTGAAATACTATAAATCTCAAGAAATATCAAGAGAGAAAACAATGAGAATTGGCCTGCTTTAAATGTTCTCTACATTTGTACAAATTAGTAATTTCTGGAATAAATTTGCCTAGTATTCAGAAACTTAAACCACCCTTTTCTTCTGTAGAACTGAATCTTTTTAAGCTTACTGAAGTGCAGTTTGTACGTTAAGGAAGTTATTTTGAGGGAAAAAAGTTTCACTGAGTTCCAAATCAGTAAGAATTCGGGGACAACAGCTCTAGTTTAACAAATATGTTTGACTTTTCTGAGGATAATAGAGCAAAGTGACAAAGGGAGGTAGTTGGCATTATTTTGTTTAGACATCTAAAGGACATTTTCCATGGCATGACAGATAAAAGCCATTTTGCAAATGAAGTCTCTTGGGGTTATAGGAGGAATAACAGTGAATTGGAATGTGGCTAGAGGAAGGAAGCAAAGATCTATGATTTATGCAGTAAACTTGGGCTAAAAAGCAGTCATTTCTGCAGTCCATTAGATCATATTTGTTAATGTTTTTGTGAAGCTCCTGAATATTTTCTCTATAATTAAACTGTAGAGTTTGTAAATTATATTAATTTGTTTTTAATCCCTGCACACAGTATGTAATTATACATTAGTAACCTAATTTAGAGCATGGTGAACCAGGGTAATCAAATTCAGCATGAGCTAATTAGGTGTTGAATGTGAATTTATTTGATCTTCTTTAGAAATACTTATATTAAAGCACTTCCATGATATTAGTGGAGAGAAATAATCATAATAGTGTACATTTTTACTCTTCGTCTTTATCAGCTTATTTTAAACAAAATAATTCGAAATTGTGTTAATAATTGTGTAATAGCAGTTGTGAATTCCTTGCCTGCTGCTACCTACTCACTGGTTAAATGTTAAATGTTGTGTTAAGCTGTACTGTCAAGTTTGCTTGTCATTTTATTAGTGTTGAACTAGAGACCAATTTGTGTTTCAATATGTCTAGGCAAAAGTGTACCTTTCTGCAAGTGAAAGGGAAGCTGGAACACAGGCTGCATAGAAGTCTCTTTTCTTTAATGAAATAATATTTCAGCAGAACTCTTACATTGATTTTTAGCTATATGCACAGTCTGGTTGAGCATGTGCCTAATTTTGTTGTTTTGGCAAATTGATTCTAAGATGCTTTCCTTTGAAAGACGACTGTAATTTACTCTTCAACAGACTAATTTGATTCAGAGCACAAAGCATTTCTGCCCCAAACCAATACACTATGGGAACAGATCCTATACCCCCAAGGATCATGGAGTCCATCACCTTCTAATAAACTCCACCATTTCTATAGGTCCATTACAGGGTTCAACCCTACCCTGTAATAGACATGGAATTTCAAATATCTTTTGTAGCTATGATTAGGAAACATGGGGAATTATTTTGGAAAAAAAAAAAAAAAATCATTGATTTTAAAAAAAAAGAAAAAGTTTGTATATTGAATGACTGTGAAAGTTAGATTTAAAGTTTTTTTATGGGAACCAAGCTCTTGTGATAGATAGTCCAAGGAAATTCTGAGTAAATATCATGAAGCACTTTAACCTAACATCACTTTTTGGTCTTTTCAGTACTAAGTCTGGATGACTTGGCATAACATATTTCTACAACAGGAACTTCAGATTTTGGTTCTATTAAGAGCAAGTAAATTATTAATTAACTTAAGGTATATCAGGAGTAATTTGGCAGTTGGCAGGCATCAGTGAACAGTAGATGAACATAAGGCCACTGTTCTGTGCAATACCTTCTGAACAATCTATTTCAGAACAGGTTTTTTTTAACAGACGCTTTTATTTTTATTTTAATTTGTTTTGTTAAGGATGTAAAAGACACATAAGCTGCTTTGCTCACTTGCAGTTGCCCTGTCTATAGGCAAGACACAGCAACAGCTCGTTTCTTCAGAATCATTTAATCAGGGAGACCAGTCTTACTGAATAGGAGTGGCTTACTTCCCACAGGACTTGTGCCAGGCAAAATTCAGCAGGTAACAATTGCCATTGTGTTAAAAAGAAAAGATTTTCTAGTTCTCTCATTTCTCAAACTTTGTACTTTTATTCCACGTCATGTGCCTGAACTCAATAGCATGTTGTTGCCTTTTCTAGTTGCTGCTTCTTCTCCTCTGTAGATTAACTGAAAGCACTGATAGCCTTTCAGGTTTCTGCTGCTTTCTGAAATATCGTCAACTTTCTAAGCTACTTGACATCTCAGTATCTTCTCTCCTGAACTTTTATGTTATTGTGCCAGATCAAGAGCTTAGAAAAACTAACAAACCCCAGGCATTTCCCTTTTTAGATGTCTTCCAATGGAAAAGGAAGGTTTCAACAAAAGGGATTATACCCCAAAACAAGAGCTTTTGAAAATTCCCTTTTAAATTTCAAAATAGGCACTACCCTCACTTAGGATTCCAAGTTAAGCAAAGTGAGAGGCATAGATGAGGATATCAATAAAGAGGCAGTTTTCTTAGAAGAACATGAAGTTTTAGTGTATTGAGTTAGAAATTATCAATTATGGGTGTTCACTGTTTAGATTACTTGTTTTCTTAACATCTTTCCATGAGAACATTGAAAGGACTAATCCTCTATGAATACCAAGTTCTGAGTGAGAAGTGAATATCTTGAACTACCATTGAACTTAGAAAATAATGTTGCATGTTGTTGTGAAATTATGACATCACTACTGGGCCACCGGATGTCAAGATGCTAGGTGGCCCACTAGTGACGTTGTCGGTTCACGACATGTCAATGAAATTTCTCACAGAAGAGTATTCCCAATTAAAAATGTAGTTGTAATTAAACATTTTTTTTCCCCACAGGAAAATGTCAGTTATAGTAAATTATAACTTGGAAATTCCCAAATTGGTTTAGGTCAAATTAACATTTAAAAACCAAACACAAACATTTTAGTTTAGCATAACATTAAAACCAAAACCAAACCCAAAACAAATCAACAAACAAAAGACAAGAAAAAACAAACAACAAATGTTTAAAACCCACCAACTATCAAAACTGTAGTGGTATGCCATACTGAAGTTCTGATTAAAATTAACCCAAAAATTCACAAACATTTAGGTTTTCCTAGTAATTTTTTCTAACCCTCTGAATAATCCTTTTTTCATTTTGTAAATTCTTATTGACAGAGTTGAACCCATCTCATCACAAAATTTTAGTTCTTAATGAGAATAACATATTTCGTAGGACTGGACATGAGAATGTAGTCAGTTCTGCCCAAACTAACATGTCTTTGTAATTTAACACACCATGAAACTGCTAAAATACCAAACAAAACACGAATTTGAAACTTTTCCTTAGTTCTTTGAATTAATAAAATTCACATGCATTTTCTATTGATTCAGCCTGATACAGAAAGATCAATAAAAAGGAAACAAGACCACACATTATATATATTTAATAAATATATATATATATAAAGCTAAAAAACTGTGAATAATTTTTCAGTACGTCTGATAAACCCATACCATCATTGTGTCAGAGTTGGCTGATATATGCTCTTTAACTCCAACATGTTCTAATTTGCCTTATGTCATGGAAACATACCTAATTTCTCTGCTTACCTGTAATTTAGAGAAAGTTTCTTTCTTCCAAACTAAAATATCTACTATTTAAAGTATTGAGAGGATGCTGGAGCCAGCTCACTGAGCAATATGTGTGTATATATTAAGCTAGATATTTAAGGTCCCTTCCAAGCCAAACCACTCTAAGATTCAAAGATTTGGCAGCAAATCCAAGTTCACCCCTCCTGGCGCCTTCAGGGAATGTTCCTCCATCTCTCCATAGGCTGCAGGGAAACTTCTGCTTGGTGCCTGGTGCCTTCTTCCCCTTCTTCCTCACCAACCACCAGCACCGCTCTGCCTCTCCAAGACCAGCTCTTCCCCTGCTGATTGCTCTATTCAGGTCTTATCTCAGTTCTTTCGTGTGTTAATCGCTGAGGCGCATCTATTGTCTCTCTGATGGCTTCTTGGCTGGGTTTGGGGCAGAGGGAGCTTCTCAGCTTCTTATAGGAGCCACGTGAGGCCCTTCTCCTTCCCTAATAACAAAAAACCCCCAGGCTTTTAGTTCAATAACGAAGTTTGCAGCAAGAAGTACCATTTTGTATTTATTTAGGTATTCCTGAATGTATTTCCATTTCTGCTCTTCATTAATATCAAGTAACAGTATGAAAGGAAAGTTATGATATAAAATCAGTTAATATTCAATGTTTCCAGTAACGTGAAAGTTATCTTATGGACAGTTGTGCCCTATTTTCCTGCTCTGTTAGACTAAAAGAAGCAGAACACAGACTACATGCCTGAAAGCAGCATTTTTTTCCCTGTGAAAGTGCAAGGAGTTGAGATCAGGCTTTATTCTTTAATGTTTTGAAATTAAGTATCATTTGCATAACTAAAATATTTCTGCTTAAATACTGTTCTGAAAAACATTTTGTTGTGACGGTGAGAAAGTTTTTCGGTATTTTACCTCTGGGGATGATATACTGACTCCACCAAAGTAAAATTTTATACTCGTATTATCAAGGTTTAAGATTAAGTATTCTATTTCAAAAGATTGTACCCGAAGAGAATTACACATTTCTTTCTTATATAGTAAAAAAAATATGTAACGTGGCCCTGCAAGAGCTAAAAAAAGCTAGATCACACTCTGGATCAAATTTTAATCTTATTGTAACTGAATGATTACTCTTTTTATTGCAAAGGAAAAATAAACAGCTGACCATATAGATACATCTATAAATTGTCTGTGGAAACAAATCTCCCTAAAAATATTCTAAATCTAATTATATTTTCTAGCCAGAGACTTTTATGAAGACAATCATCTGCCTTTCTTTTTGCCTAAAAATTAAAATTAGAAAAGAGACCTAAACACCCAACAAATAAAACCAAACCAAAATAAAAACCCAAACCAAAATACCAACCAACTAAACCAAACAAAATAATCCCAGACAGACAAGAAAATCACGGCTCAGAATGCAGTGAAGCTGGAGTAAGAGCCAGCTCAAACTAACTCTTGGTTTCTTAGGAATAGGTTGGGAAAGCAAGAGAGGCATATAATTTGGAGTGTGCTGAAAACAAAAACTAAGAGAAACTGGGGGAAAAGGAGCTGTAGCATGGTGGGCACAAGGCAGATGAAGAACTTCTTTTAACAGAGCTGGGTAGAAAAGGAAATGTGAACTATGAGATGAGAAATTGTCTTCTAGTATTTGTCCCTGCTTGGTTCAAAGAAATAGTATATTATCTCCATATCTTTTGTCTAAATAAGCAGATCTGTACTAGTAAAATACCCAGATTAATACCTTCTAACAAAAGGCTATTTCATGAGTTCGAATACTAGTTAAGTAGTCACACATAAAGGGAAATTGTGTTTTAGTACATAATGAATAATTTAGGTTGGAGTGACCTCTGGAGGTTAACTGGTTCAACTTTCTTTCACAGCTTTCTAATCACCTGCATTGTACTGTGTCACACAGTAAAAACATTTTCCTAGTGTGTAAATGGAATTTTATATGTTAGAGATTGTGTTCTTTGCCTCTCATCCTGTCACTGTGCCCTTCCAGGGAGAGTCTGAATCCATCATCAACTATACTTTTTATTGGGATCTATTGGAACACAACAGCTAAATCTCCCCTTAGGCTTCTCTTTCAGAATTGAGCAATTCCAATTTTCTCAGCCTCCCCTCGCACTTCATGTGCTGCAGCCCCCTGACCACCTTGGTGTCTCTCTGATGGATCCACTCCAGCATATCTAGGTCTTTCTTTTTTTGCAGACACCCAGACAAGATGCAGTGCTCCAGATACAATCTCACAAGCATTGTATAGAAAATAACTGCTTCTAGCCTGTTGGTTAGATTCTTGATGATACAGCCCAGAACACATCTGGAAAAGACATTACTACAAGGAGACACTGCTGACTCATGTTTAACTGGTGGACCACCAGGATGCCCAAGATCTTTTCTGCAGAGCTGCTTTATGCACCAGCCTGTATGTTGATATGGAGTTATTCCTTCCCACAGGTGTAGGATTTTTAATTTCCCTTTGTTGCACTTCTTGAGATTATTGTCAGCCCACTTCTCCAATCTGTTGACATCACTCTGAATAGCAGCTCTGCACTTCAAAGTATTGTCCACTCTCCCTGGTTTGGTCCAGTAGCAAGCTGAGAAATGCTTCTATTAACCAACTTCCACAGAGACTTTGCAGCTTTGATCACAACATTTTTCAATGCAGGGCTCTAGACAGTTTTCTGTTAAGCTTCTTACCCATCTATTCCATTCATATCTCATCAATTTGCCTGCAAGTAAAGTATGGAAGGAAGTGTCAAAAGCCTCACAGAAAATAAAGTTAACATCCAAGGCTGTCTCCTTGTAAAGTGTCAGTAGTGTAATCACAGAAGGCAATCTCGTTGGCCAGGCACAATTTGCCCTTGGTGAATTTGTACTGGGTATTCCCAGTCACTCATATCCTTCCTGAGCCTGGCCACAGCTTCAGCAACAGAGCTGCAGGCAACCAATGACTAGTTCTAAGCAGTTTCTTTTGAGCAGTATATTATTGTCTTAGACCTGAGCTACTTTTTTTCCTTCCCCCCCTTTTAAAAAACTATAAAGTCTAAACATTATTTGGGTTGAAAGACTCTATCTTGTTAGAGTTTTTTGTTATCAACAATGACCACAATGTGAAAAAGTTCAGCTCAAACTTTTCTCTGGCCTCCAGTGATCTTAATATTGCTCTCAGGAATTATTCTTTTTTTCTGTGAAAGTCTATGAAATAATTCTCTGAGGCCCATTTAGCATTTTCTATGTGCAACAAAAGGAAAGCATTCCAGGCAAACCCTACTAGCTTGCACTCTAAATCAAACAACAAGGTAGGACATATTATGAACATGCATTGAGACTGAAGGGTCCTGAAAGTGCAACTCAGGTTTTCCTTTTTTCTTCCAATTAAAATAACAGATTGAGGAAGCTTTTGGTCTATCTGACAATGGTGCATATTTTATCTGACAATGTTTTGTTTGAGAAAGCCAAAGGGAAATCCCAGGTTGGACTTTTGATTTCTTCCCTTTGTAATGGACTCTTGGCTGCTATCCTGCTATTTAATTAAGTAAGATGTCAATATATATTGCAGCCACTAGAGAAGGATACTCTGACAGTACTTTTCCCACATGAAACACACATTAGAAGCATTTTCACATCTGACTGAAAAAGGTGGAAATTGGCAAATAGAAGGCTCTCTCAGTGCCTCACTCTCCTGCATGATTATTGACAATTAAGTATCTTCATTATTTCTAAACCAACTTGAGACTTTTGGTGCCCTCTCAGAAGCAGATCAATAAATGTGAAGCAAGTTAAATTAATTGCTAGATAAGACTAATTCTGAAAAGTCTGAATGGTCTGACAACTATAATGTGAAGGAGAAAACAATGTGTACATTTTCAGCAAGGATTTTGTTTTCTTTTTTTTTTGTTTTGTTTTTATTTTGGAGAAAGGTCAGGATAAGATCAGGTAAGCTGAAAAGTGGCATTAAGAATGACACTACATAATTTTAGTCCTTAGTTCAAAGAGATGGATTTCTACATGGAAGTGGCACCTTTAGCAGCAATAAAAAAGAGCAACACAACAGATTAAATAAAAAATAAATAACTAAAAAAAGGAGCAAAATATTATAGATACAATAAAGTCCTAAGGTGTGTGCCTGATTCCTCTTTAAAAAAAAATAAATAATTGTGGTTAGTGGAGCCTCTGTAAGCAAGATAAATCAAGATTTGTAGATGTTCTAAGAAAGACAAAGCACAAACAAGGTAGCAAACAAGGTCCAAGAACCACAGCAGTCTGAATTGACTTAACTAATTGACACATAATTGCCTGCCTTGATAGTTTAGCATTGTGAATTTAAGTGTCTTTCAACCCAGGCTTGAAAGAAGAAAAAAGAACAGGCTATTAGCAGTGTTGATGGTACAACTAATTTTTACAATAAGTACACAGTACAGTAACAGTGTGTCATAATACACATAATAAATACCTGGGTATCAGAGATGCTTTATTAACCTCTCTCTACTCTGGAACTGACTCAGGAATCTACCAGTGGAGTGAAAATGCTTTTAGACAATGTGACATAATTGAAAGAAAACATTCAATGTTAACTATTGTGATATTAATGACAAAGCATGAAATTAGATTTATTACTTCCAGCGCTCATGATGGGACTATATTGTCTTACCTGTAATATTATCAGAGCCCAGGTAGACCAAAACATGTCGGAGTACAGTTAGAAATTGAAATATTTCCTTTACTTCTCTTGTAAGTATCAGAAATATCAAAATTCTCTCATTCACACTGCTGTAAAATAAGATGCTGAAAGTCTTCCTCTTGGCAGGCATTCCAAAACACTGATGTATACTGTATTTAGTCATGGCAAGATTATAAAGTCTTTCAAATAGTCTGTAATTTAGCAAGAGCAAAGGAAATTAGAAATAGATTTTCACTTTATGAATCTAAAGAAATCAGCAAGATACTTTAAGTGATTACTTCTACTGTATAACCTTATTGATTACCAGAAAGGCTTTGGCTGCACTGTACTAAGAATCAGAGTAGTAATGCTTGAAGTGCACTTTCTAGCTCATATAAGCATATTATAAAATTTTGTTTAGAAGACACAAACATGCACACAAAACCTAGATAAAACTGTTGACTCACAAGAGATATTTAGATATTTAAACTATGAAAAATTAATGTACATTAAGTGTAATTTTACTACCTGCCCTAAAGTCTCCTCAGATTCACATTTAGCAATTCAAGAAAGGAGGGGTGGGGTAACATATGCAAGCCCTGCTCTTTGTGTTGTCTGTGTCCTGTGTGTGTTTGATTAGTGTGAATTTAAATTATAATTGTTTCCCCAAGTTGAGTCTGTTTTGCCTGGGACCTTAATTGGTGAAGAACCCTCCTTTGTCTTGACCCATGAGCTTTGTCCTCCTCATCCCAGAGAGTGTGTGTGTGGGAGGGGGGCAGAGTTGAGTGAGCAGCCATGGGGCTGTTGGTTTGTTGTCGTGTTGGGCCCAAACCACAATTATAGATAGGAGAAAAATAATATTCTGTGAAGTTTAGAAAATAGAAAGATATTATTAGCTTTAACTAGATGTTGTAGTAGAATTTGGACAGAACACCATTTTGTGCAGTAAGTAGTCATTATTACTGTCTGCAAATTAGTGTCACAGTATATAGTACATATTACTAACTGAAAAAAAAAATAACTGTATGAGAGAAGAAATTAAAGGAAATACAGTCTATCACAACTGATAAAGGCTGTCAGAACACAAGCTTTTCAGATATCCTGGCGATTTCTGGACTTTATACAGTGACAAAGTTCAACTCATTCCACTCTCACTTCAAAGCCAGACTTCTTTCCTTCTCCAAAAATTGTCTTTAATATTTTTTCCTAATAAATAAAACATTTCGGTAAGTCTGAAGTTAAACTGATATTTTATTTTACAGTAAGCCTGAGCAAACAAGTGAAATCACCAGATTATTTTTTGACACACATAGACTTTTATTCAGGATTTTTTCAAATCTCTCAAGTCTGTTATGTTAAATGGTTATTTATGAAGTCTTAAAATGTCAGAAGAATTCAGACTAGCCAAATGCTTATATTTGAAGGTGCTGTCTGTCAGTTTCAAGAGTCTACAGAAGAAACAAACAAAAGATCATAGCCTGAGTTTCAGTTTCGTTGAAATTCATCATGCTTCCAATTATTTTTAGCTCCCACAGATTTCATTTTGAGGAAGAGCAGGAAAAGTGGTAATAACCAGATTGTAATTAAAATGCTGGGAGTACAAAAAATTGCAGTAAAATAAAAGGACAAAAACTTCATCTTAAGAAAAGTTTCTTACTGTCAGAGGTGGTCTTCAAAGACTTCAAGCCTTAATTCAGGAAAACAGGTCTTAGAAGAGACCTGAAAAGCTATTGTCATTTGTTCCCAAATGACTGAAATCACAAGGAACATTTCCTTTGGTCAGCTCAGAGGGAGAGACAAAGGAATGAAAGCAAGCACAATATTCAGTGTAGGAAGAGGTAAAAAGCATAATTGTTGTGCAAGGGCCTTATGGAACTGTGGCTGAAATGCTCTGTACAGTTCTGAGTACACAAGCAGTTCAAGCTGGGACAGGAGTTGGTAGGGAAAGCCACAACAGGCAACCTAGTTTACAAGAGGAGATTTCGTCTCTACCTAAATGGATGGAAACTGTAAATGAGATAATAAGTCCTGCCTAGATTTTATCTTTGCCTTCAGAAACATTTATGGTATTGCAATACAAATACCAAATATTTAGATTTTGAAATAACAGACCTTTATTTGGATGACTATTAACAAAAACAACACCAAAACCAAACAAACCTATTTCTTTGTGATACTTCTTGTATTTTAACTAGAATTTCTCACATGTAAGATAAAATCCTGTTCCATTTCTGACTTTATTACACAGAAAAGTTGACTCTAGTGAGTGCTGTAGCAGACCATTCCCTTCAGCACAATTACACAGAGTCTACTGTTTTGCTCAGTAGAAACAGCAATACATTGGGGATACTGAATAGAAGGAAACCTTCAAATGATGGTAATGACTTGACCGTTATTTTAAATGCCCCCTCTGACACACACATTAAGCAAAAATAATAGTATTGAGCAGATAAAAACAAAAGTGCTTTTAAAAGCAAAGAAGCTTTTCAATAGCTCCCAGAGTTCAGATCACAGCAGATTCCATGGTTCATAAAAGTTGGGGAACTACTGAGTAATGAGACAGGCCTACAGTTATGAAGCAGACTATTCCACACTGCAACAGAATTGCTCCAAATTCAAAAGTGATGCAATTTTACCAAGGGAAAAAATGTCATATTCCAAAACACAGAAAATATACACCTTGACTGTTGAAAATTGAACATTATCAGGGTTAAGAGACATGAATAAGAATTTAATTATGTAGAATAAAATCATAGCAATCATATCCAATGGATCATTAAGTATTAAATTTTATTATCTGTAGGAGATGACGCCCCTCTCCTAAAAACTACATGGCTCACAAGGCAGTGAGTAGGCACTAAATGGCTGCCCATAAACTATATAGGGACTTTGCCTATCCACCCTCTCCTCCCTGTCACAAACTACAGACTGGACTTCAAGTTGGAGACAGAGATTCCTGTGGTGGGAATCCACTGGAAACTTTGGGAAGTGCTGCCCAGAGATTGCTGTCAACCCCGTGGTCACTGGACTGTAGCCCCAGGAGGAGAGTGAAGCCCAATCCAGCACAGGGAAATACGTCCTAACAATTTATAAAAAGGACCACAACACCCAGGCTGGTGCTGGCTCTTTTGAAGTGCACGGGAGGTGCTGCTCTCAGTGTACAGAGAGGTCTGCTGGCTCTTTGGAGGGATTAAGGGACATACGGTCAGACAGCCAAAAGAAGCGAGATAGTGTTGCTCTTTGGGAATGCTGGAGAAGGCCTACCAGTTCGTGTGAGCTCCTGGGGAACCCTGCCTGCCTGTGAGGAGTGGCTGTCCACCTAGATCAGGGACCATCAAAAGACATTATGGTCATTGTCTTCCTGCCCTCAAGGCGCAGTTAAAACTGTTTGTCAGTGAGGCAGGAAGACTGTGAAAACCCATTAAACAGCAGACCATCTCGGGACTTGGGTAAAAAAAAATATTTACTTGCCCTTAATCCTTCCTTACCCATTTACCCAGCCCTCATCCCTGTTCCCTCCGTGATCCCTTTAACCATCTGTTAGGCATGCCCTCCACCTCCTCCTTTCCCATTCCTTTCCTTTCTCCTTATTGTTATTGCTATTGCTTAAATCAGTGGGGTGTTGTTGCTGTTGTTTTTAATTGAAATTACCTTAGCATAGTATTATTGTTGTTTTCCACTATTCCTTATCATTATTATTGCTGCTGTTGTTTCCCGGTTTCCCTCTTTGAACCTTCTGCAATAAATTGTTTATTTATCCCATTAATAAACTGTATATTCGTAAATTCCATTTGGGAGTTGTCTGCTTTTATTAGACTACACATTAGTGATTTTCAGACAAGCGTCTCACCCAAAAAGTCAATGCCAAAGCTCACTGCTCCTCTGTGATAGGCGAGCGCCACATGCAGACCTCTCGGCAGATCCCAATAAATTAAAATCTTTCCAAAAAGGGAAAATAAGCAAGTTGTGGATCACGAAAATATCTTATGGCACACAACATTTTAGAAGAGAATAATAATTTTTCACTTACAAAAGCATCATTATTTTGCTAAGGAAAATTGAAGAAGTGTGAAGACACTTTCACAGAAGATGTATGCTGAGAACTGAAGTGGTACTAAATAGAAAACTATCAATTCAAAATTCCAAAACATTAATAAAACATTTTTTTAAATGTAAGACTTGGTGAGATTTCAAGTGTCAGCCTTTTCTGATGATAACAAGGACTTAATGACATTAAGTCCTCACTTTAATAAATGTATCCTCTTTCATCTAAAATCTAGCTAGAATTCACCATATTATGCACAACATTTACTCAAGACTAATCTGCAATCTCATTGCTCTGGTGATTCCTGAGGTTTATTATATCCCTTGCCCTCATGCCAACATTGCTCCTTAGCTCAAAACAAGACTGAGAAGCATGGTTCCCCCCCTCCACACCATGCATTTTTTCAGAACAAGTGTATTCTCTCCAGACATTTGTGCCAGTATGCTCTTTAAGACATGAAGGACATTATAGCTCACCTTTCTTAGTTTTCATTAATATCTGGAAAATATAGTGACAAAATAATTTGTTGTGATTCAACATTGAAACACACTTGTATCTCTTAGACTGGATGCTTAGAATTTACTAATTCTTCCTTCCCAACGACAAGAAAATTAAATCAAACAGCATCTATGCAAAGGAATTAAGGGAACACACTACATTAAGCTGAAAAACTCTAATACAAGTAGCTAAGAGAATCATGCCCCAGTAAACCTGACCTTCTCTCTCTTGTTGTAGATGACTGGAAAAATAGATACTCAGGGCTCCTACCCACTGCCAGATTTTTATCCACCTGAAAATTTATTGTCCATACTCTGACAACCAAGTTTTGGGAACTTACATTTTGCTTCTTCTTGAAGAAGGAACTGTACAGTTTTCAGGGATCTTACTACCATACTGAAGAGAATAAGTCAAAGGGGATTTCTGCTCAGGAGCTTTTGACCTAGATGGCTATTCAAGGTGGCTCACACATGCACAAGGTTATGTCATTCCCTGCTCTGTAATGTGTTATAATCTTTCTGTTGGCCACCCCTCTGTCTGTTTGTCCCACCTCAAACATTATATCAGTTTTGTTGGTTTTTGTTTTGTTGTTTTCCCCCACCCCAGAAATTAAAAAAAAGGCAAAAAAAAAAAATAATAAAAAGACAGCGAGTCTAGTAACTTGCATTCCATCTCATTGGTGTTTTTCTTTTGACCATTTGTTGGTTATTTACTTTTTTGCTGATGTCTTAGTCCAGCTTAACAGCCTAGAGGCTTTTATTCTACAGCAAAAAAGACCCCAAACCCACCACTGCCAACAGAAAATCTCCCCCTCAAACCCAAATCAGAACAAAGAAACAAAAACCACCACCTATTTTAGAGTTGGTTGAGGGTTTTGTTGAGTGCTTTCTGTTTCTTGAAGTCCATCTCTTTCCAGGAATGGTAAACCTTTGCATATTATTTTATTGAAACATTTTTTTTTGTATTAAGGAATGAGAAATCTCCTTTTTCCAAAAGGGGAAATTTTCTTTTACACAAGGGAAGACAAGCATCTGGGCACTTGGCTTTCTCTGTTTTGGAGCTATTTTATCTCAGGGAGAATCTGGCACTCCATGCCTGTACAACAGAGGAAATTTGCAAAGCATGTCTCTTCAAAACCTCAGGTGGCCCTGAGACTGTTATACACAATGAAACAACAGATCATACTCACCTACACTGAGTCAACTAAAGTAATTAATGCACCATATTTTCACAAAATCTATTTTCATTATTATCACTTCCATTTGGACAGTTCTTTGAGAAGCTTAGTTTAATTGACCAAAGGCTACTACTTTTAATTTCCCACCACCCCATGAAAATGCTGAGTAAAGAAGAGACATCAAAGCAGCTTTAAGTGGGGACTTATCATTAATAGTTATGGACTGCCAAACAGAAAGAAACCCAAGAACAGCTACTTACTCTGGAAGAGATTTCTCTATTCCTTTTTAATTTTCTCCTCCTCCAAAAGCAAAGCTTTTCCCCACAATGAAAAACAACAAGAATAGAAACTAGCAAACAAAACCTACCCAGAATCTAAATCTATAATGCCCATTAATTTAATTCAAATCTCAAAATCCTTTAGCCTACAATGAAGTGGTACAGTTCAAACAAAATTAGATTGGTGTCTAAACACTGAATAATTTATGAGCACATTACATAAATATATTTACATTTTGTGCTACATTTTTTGTTCTTGGCCTAAAATGCAGAACTAAAGTTTGACATTTTAAATTATCCTTTCTTGAAATCACCTTAGCCTTTAGCTAACTAAAGTCACTTTTACATGAAATTAAAATGGACTTTGCAACCTTTCTAACAAATTTATAAATGTGACTTTAATTTTTATGGGTTTATTTGATTGCTTTATTTTTAAATAAATGGTAAAAATATTTGCCACAAAAATCATTTAAAGTTTATATCTATTTTTTTTCTCTATGCAATCTTTTGATTAAGTACTTTCAGATAGATACAGCTCTCTAAATTAAAATGAATATGTTTTATCCAGAACTAAGTAGTTACCTGGATAGGGATATGAATAAAATATGACAGTAGCTATCCATTTGTCACTTGTAGCTGAGATCATATGGCTTTGCAAATGGAGTTGAAATTTCTTGTCATTCAGTTTCTCGGAAAATTGGGCCTGGATTGCACAGTAGAATTACTGTAGTTTTTCGAACTTTCCATTTAATATATATATTTTTTATAAAGAAAGATCTTAACTATAACGAAAAAATAAATGTAACTGTTTACAGAATATTGCCCTGAGTTCTCAAATAAGTCGACAGACAATTCAGGCACACAAATAAGATTCCACTATAATGTTTTTTTTCAATATGTCATAAATTTCACTTAAGTTTCAAGTACTGGTGAACATTAAAAAAAAATAGATATAAACATCCCACTGCAGCCCACTGGTATCAACTGGATGTATGTTGATGAAATAAATGACAGTTGTGCTGTAACATAAACGTGAGAAATTCTGTGCCTATTTTAATGAGAAGAAGGAAGAGGGAATGAAAGCCACACTGACAAAACATAGGCAAAGTTCAGATGGAAAGATCATCAACAGCAATTCATAATAAGAGCTTGTGATGGATATCTTAGCTGGTGAGAGCTCTGAAATGTTCAGGTCTTCAGACCTCCTTTCATAGAGAGTACTCCATACAGACCAAGCCTTTTAAGTTCTGAAAGCAATTTTATTAGACTATAAACCAGTGTAGCAAACTTTAACAAAGAGAACTCAAACTGGTTTGGGCAAGCATAATGTGGATGAAAGGGTTCATACCTAACTCCCTCATTACATCTCATGTCCTTGCAAGTTAATCTTGCTTCCAGCCTTGGTTTAAGTCACTCAGTAACTTTCTGAGCTGCAGAAAACTCTGCACAACTTAGAAAAGAAGCATAAAGAAGCCCTTCCTTTTCCACTAAAACTGGCCTTTCCCTGTTCCTTTCAGCAGCCTTGCAGTCTTACTCTTTGAACTGCTGACAGCCTTTTCTCTATCTCATCACAACACCCCTTGCTGTTTCTTCTGTTTTCTGTATTTCAGCAGGATACATAGTCAGTGAAGGCAAGGAAAAATCTCCCTTTCAAGTGGCTCTGTCTGACCCAGTCTCTAAGGTATGAACATGATGTAATTATGTATAAAGAAGGATAAGTCCAAGGATCATCTCTCCTGATGACCTTCCTCCTATTAAGATATACTGTTTATAGCAAAAATGCATGAGAAATAACAAACAAGATAACAAATTATAGTCAGATACTACCATTAAACAAAATCCACATTTTCAATGAACACCAAAGAAATTTCATTAACACTGGAGGATGGTGTGCTTTTCCATGTGTAATCTCAACCACAACAGAACTGACAGTCACTTGAAATCAATCTGCAGCTCCTCCATACATTTCAAACACTCTTGTCAGGACAGAAATAATGGGTAATCTATGTAAAATCACTTCCTAATCCTGCAAAAGGTCTTCATGTACTCCTATATACCACACTGACATCAAGGCCCATTTGTGAAGTTTCCCTCAGGTCCCTTAGATGTCCTCCTTGTCTCCAAGACTATGAAGAAAAAGACATGGCTTTGAGTGATGTTAATGAACCTGCAATCAGTGCCTTGGGAATGCCACGCAAACCCAGACTGGCCATTTCCTGCCAGAATCTCTCTAATCCATTCTGTCACTTTCCTAGCAGTCTAAACAAATTCACATCATACCAAAGACAATAAAGAAAAGTAGAAAATTAGTCATATCCATGTGCAGTAGAACCAGCCTGAAAGAGATAAACAGTAGTCACCATTTTATAGTTGCCAAACATGCAGATTTTCTGGAGACAATCCTGTACCTATGTAACATGAAGATCCAGGACAAGCAATTGTCTCACTGCCTTTGCAGATTTGATCCCCTATGCACTTCTTCATGGCATTCCTGATCACATTAACTCCAGATCTGATAGGGCTTCTTAAGAAATTAATGGATAAGTCACATTACAAGGTCATGGTCAACAATGCAAACACTGCAATGAATGCTGATAAGTCCCTCCTGAGAACAACTGACTCCTTGACTTCCTCACTAATGGGCATTTGAAATGCTTTAAAAAGTCATAAGAGTTAACATTTCCCCACATAAAGACATTTCTTTTCTAATGTATTTCCTCTGTCTGCTTGGTCAGCTCTGAGCAGAGGCAGCTTCACTGAAACACCTGACACCTTTTTTGAAGCTGGAGGCAGAGGGCAATGTGGTATGAACACTTCAGTTATGCAAGCTCCTTCCTATCATTGTTTTGACCTAGATTCAGCAGAGCACTGTGCCTTAACTAGAAGCCTGTAAGAAGTCCTGCCACATTCAAAATAGGACAAATTTCACAGTTAAAATAGTGATACCTTGTATGCTTTACTGCAGCAGGCAACTGTGAACATCCTTCTTTGCTGTTTTTTGTTTATGGTCAATAACACTCACCAACAGTTCTAATAGCCAAGAATGAGATTTCCTACTTATCACAGACACATTCAGTTACCTGCAGCTCTTAACCTTTCTAAAACAAAATTACCAGACAATTAATTGATTTATCATTGTTGTCCAGGAAAAAGCTTAATTGCTGGAAAGTGGAGAAGATGTCAATAACATTACCTTGGGTCAGACAAGTGGCTTGGCACGAGATGTGAGTAGACACATAAATTAATTCATGTTCTTATAGGTAAAACACAGAATTATCTCATGGCAAAACTGCAAAGTTTACTAGTAAATTTCTGCAAGGATGGGATGTAACAGGGCATGGAGAAGTCCTGAGTTTAATTCACGTTCACTTTTTTCTTTTAAAGGCATTGTTACTTCTTTTGGGAAAATAATTCCTCAGAGAAAATGAAACAATAGGGCTATCATTCTGCCTGTAAAATGGTGGTTTTTTGGGGGTCAGCCTTTTGATTAACTCAACAGATGCCACTCCCCCCTTAAGTCTTCTCTCCATTTCTCCCTTCATCTTGGTACAGAAATTATGTAGTTTTTCCCTAATCATTTATATTGGATGCAGGTGCCCAGGCATGGGGGGTGCTGCATGAGTGACCTCTGTCAGGAGAAGCCAGAGCTGTCCTTTGCCAGACACAGTTGATTCCAACAGACTCACTTCAGGGCATAGTTGAGTCCCTCAGCCATGGGTGGGGTGCCTCTGAAAATATTTATTTAAGAAAGGGTAGATTTTGCTGCAGAGCAGTTGAGAGGGAGAACTGAGGAAAATGTGTGAAAAACGACCTGTAGACACCAAAGTGATAGAAGAAGGAAGGAGACAGGGTGCTTCAGGTACTAGAGACTCACCTGCCATCCCTAGAGATGATCACAGTGAGGAAGATAACCACACCAGTGGACAGGTTGACATGCCTTGAAGGAAGCTACAGCCTATTGGAAGGACTCCCACTGGAGGACGGGAACAGCACAAAGAGAAAGGAGCAGCAGAGAGGAGCTGTTATGGAATGACCACAACCCCCACTTCCCATCCCTCTGTGCTGCTCGGGGCAGGCAGGTTGAGGGGTCAGGAGTTAAGGAATTAAGTTGGGTCCAGGAAGAAGGACAGGGTGGGAAGAAGATGTTTTATTTTTTGTCTTTGCTTCTCATTGTCCTATTCAATTCTTAATTGGTGATAAATTAAATTAATTTATCCAAAGGTGAGTGTGTTTTGCCTGTGACAACAATCTGTAAACAATCTTCCTATCTTTGTCAACTCTGTGCTTTCCCATTCAATTTTTTACTAGTCTTGTTAAGTGGGTGGAAAAAGAGAGCAGCTAGGTGGGCATTTGGCAGCTAGCCAAGGTCAACCCACCACATTCCTAACTCCCACCACAGCCCCAAAAAGAAAAAAAAAAAAAAAACAACAACAAAGTAGGACTACTACTGTCATTTTTCAGTCCAATTCAGTAATACATAGGCTTTCATCCCAGAGCACACATATGTAAACAAAACAAACAAGAATCAAAATCATTGGAGCACAGGCTGCTTTCATACTCTATAACTGTAGAACTCTTCAGAGATTATGATCACTTTTCAGTGCTCATAGTTCATAAGTTGTTATATCAGTACAATTACCCACAAAACTGTCTTCCTTTCCTTGTTTTTCCTACTAATGACTTCTCTGGAGGCTCAGAGAAGAGCTATGGCTTTTTATAATGGGAGCATTTGCAGTGGCTGCAGTAGCAGAGAAGAAAGGGCAAGCAAAGATCCTTATCAAGTGCATTACTCTGTGACAAGAAAATCTCTGGTACCATCACACTCTTTTACATTTCACCCAGGCAGAGGAGAGCACCTGCAAAGATGACCAAATTCTCTACACATGTCACAGTTAAAATGCTACACTGGGAGCTCATTGCCTGTTCTGCAATGAGATCACTCTTAACACATCCCTGTGTCCTCACACCTTGTTACTCATCCGTTTGCCTGCAGGTTTCTCAGCTGTGGGTCTTTATACATTATATGCTTTAAAATAGCTCTTGCAGCCAGTAATTCGAATCATACACCTGATTCTGTCTTGGCAATTGCCCAGAGGCATTTTCCACATTGCCCTTGGTCTCAGGGCTGTGTGCTGCCTGCTGTGACTCACATGGCTTTATGCTCATGAGAATTGTTACCGAGGGGCTTTTAGTGGTCTGTATATTGCCCAGCACAACCTTTTGAACATACTAGTGCAGTAAATAGTGTAGCGTTTGTCTGACAAGACCGTTTCAGAGATCCTTCTCGTGAAAGTAATTGGCACCCTCTGGCGGTGTGTGACTCCTACTGCTTGAGAGCTTTCCCCAAAAGACGTACGCGGAGCCAAAAGCATCGTACCTGTTTCTGACACGATGGCAAAATCACTTACAAGCCCTGGGAAAAATTAAATAGAGATGTTCAAATCTGAAAGCAGGCCCTAATAGATTAAACTGCTTAGATTTCAGTTCACCGTTCTGTCCAGATTAAAAACAACTAGGAAAAGGTCATTTCTCTTCTCAGTACCTAGACATTTGGGAAAAACAAAACAAAACAAAACATTAAATTGTTACCTTTTCCTTATGTTTAGGGTGCTGAAAGTTCCAAAAAAGCCTTAGACAACTAAAATTAAGTCAGGCAGGAAAATAACAAAACTATGGAAGTTGCTTTGCAGTTGCTTTTTTACCCATGTTTCTTCCTAATGTCGTATTGTTTGGGATAATTTTTTTATTTTTTTTTTTAGGTTTTACAATAGCAAAGTATAACTGCAATGACAGAGCTAATCTAATTAAAATTTCAGATTGGTTTGATTGATATGTAGGAACAAGGAAGCTGGCTTTACTGGTGCCTACCCAGACATGCAGAAGATTATGCAAGCTCCCGCGAAAGCACTTGTTCGTAGAAAGGGCAACACAGAAGCATACCCATTACATGTCATGTTATGCAGGGCAGAAAGGCAAATATTATCAGTCCTGGGGCTGTGTATGCTCTCATTCTTTTCTTTTTGTCAACAGTGTTGTTGCTGACAATATTGAGAATGTCATGGCCATTACTCTGACAGCATATGCACTAGTGGGATAGAGATGACTGATTTTGCAAAAGCATGTCATTTGCAGACAGCACTTCACATTTGTAAAGTACAGGCGGGAGCTGCAGTTTATTCAACACAGACTCAACAGCCATCCAGCTGCCCAGTACTAAGCAGTTTGCTAAAAAAACCCCAACAAACAGAAGTACTTTTCCTGTAAACTAAATAGCTTGGAGACCATGTCCAATGGAAAGAATTGTGTTAATTACCTTTTCCTAATAGAAAAAAAAGTATTTTCCCTAGTACTAGCCCAGTCACTCTTAACAGAAATTATTAGATCATGCTTTGCCTTTCCTTCTAAGGAATGGAGCAACTGGATAGTTTCAGTGGCAGAGATCCACTGTTTTTTGGGCCCGGTTTGCTTATTTCACAGGTAGACTGGTATTTAATGCTGTCTTGAGTACTTCCATCACTACTGTGCATGATCACCATTATGAAGAGGAGATGACTGATATCTCCATCTCACAAATAGCAAAACCGAAATAAAGACTTACAGGGTGACTTGTGCAATGTCAAAAAGGCCGTCTGCATCAAGTTTCTATCAACACAGTCGTTTTCCACTGTGTTCTAGAATCCATTTTGCCAACTAAAGGACTTAGCCAGAAACAGTAAGAGTAACATTTTCCACTTGGTTTTCTTAAACCCCGTATCACAGAAAAAATACAGGTCGAAAAGTGTTTTTGAAAGCCACACAGTTTCCTATTCAAAGCCAAGCTAACTTCAAGAGTGTTTTGAAGCCTCTATTGATTAAGGTTGATCTGATTCTGCAGTATTTTGCAACATATTTGCAAAATAAATGCAGTGATTCGTAAAAAATATTTTGTGAGACTAATATGTGAAAATAAGCTATATTTAAGCATCATTTATCACTTTCTTCAGGCTGGGGGAGTTAATCAGTTCCTTGTTTTCTAGTTTTTCCTCTCTTTCAGTGGTGCACAATTAAAATGGGCTGAAATGAGATGATTCAACAAAGGAACAGCTACAAGGTTGCATGGAACCAGAAGTCCTGGTGAAGTCAGATGAGATGACAACACTACATCCTTATGAATCAGATACATTCAATAAATGTTTCATGAAGAATTTTTAATGATAGTGAAGAAAGAACATTCTCTTCTTTACTTGATGGCGCGGTATGAATATCTTCATTTTAACTAAACTATCTCTGTCATCAGCTAAAATCTCCAAATTGTATTTACAAAGAGTATGTCAGTCCACCTGGTGGTTAGAAGTACAGAATTTAAGCCTGAGAAATGTTTAACCTTGTTGCCTGCCACATAAGGACAAGAAGGAACAGGAAAACAGCCTATTTATTTAGCAAGGTCATAATTTAAGACATAATTTAATTAAATCAGAATTCTATAAATAAAACAAACTAAAAAACTAATCAGTCTTTGTTTAAATATCTATGTTATAACTAAATATTTGGAAGCATAAAATACTGTTGCAATGCTCTTTCATCTGGGAAGATTTCATATGTTTTGTGCTGCTGCTTACTATAGAAGTCTATACTGAAAATGTATCAGAAAAGGAGTTTTCAGGTCCCTTTATGCAAGACATAGTCTTTAGAGTCAATTAAGTAGAGGGGGAGAATTCTGGAAATGTCAGCTAAGACTTTCAAGGTAGCTAATATTGTTTGCTAATGTCTGTAACTTTTCCTCAAGACTTTTTTTTTTTTCTCTAGTGAATGTATTTTTTTTTATTTATTTCAGCTGTTAAGGACAATCTAACATACTACTCATCATGTTTACTTTTACTTCCTATCTTATTTCATATTTTCTTCCTGGGAAGATATGCTATTTATGCTGAATTGAGATCTCAGCTGTAGTTATAATAATTGTTTAGAAATTAAACCCTGATTCTTCATGTCAGCTATTGCCTTACTGAATTTAGTTTTAGGGATACAAAAGTTAGGGATGAAAAATATAACAATCCACACATACAAGACATGCAAGAGAAAACACAAAATCATCTTCAGATTAATGTAACTTGTAATTGGTTTTTGCTCATCTATGACTAAAATAACCTTTCATCCAGCTGACAGATCTAGAACAAAATAATGCTAATGCAAATATAAGACATGAATGTCATGCATGAAACCGTTCAGTCTCTTTTCTCTGTGGGTCTCTGGATGTGGAATTTTTTTGTCATGTTTGGGCTTTTGTATGCATGTGCTTTCAACAAACAGATACACAAAAATCATTGGCAGATCCTTCAGGATTTCCTGTGAAAATGTATTGCAGATTCTCATTTTAGCTTCATAGGAAGGTACAATAAGCCCAGTCTGGATTAATTTCCCCCAGACGTTACATGTGTATAAGGGGTTTTGGAGATCGTCAAGGCTTGATCTTAGACATATGTTAAATCTGCAGCTATAGACAAATACTCAGTTCAGATGGCAAAAAGCCAATAAACTTGGTTATGTATAGACCAGAAAGGGCAATTTGGCTTTGTTTATCCTGAGACAGGTATTTACCAGGAAAACCTAAAATTAGGCCACTGTTCAGCAGAGATTACCAGAGCACATTTTGGTTCAGATTACATAAGGGTATGTTTCTATGCTTTAAAGTACTGATGCATATATCAGCTGACATCTGCTTGCTTTGTATTGCTCTGGAACTGATAATGACCCCTGGGTGTAATTAAAGCTAAGATTATGGTTAGAAGCATTGTCTGGTATAGCTGTAAACTATCTTAAGGGCTGTGTCAAGAGAAATTGGCTAGTTCAGAATTAGCCTGACAACCAACAAGGATTGGAAAGCCTGGTTCAGTGACAGTTGGGGCTAGCAAGGGTGGCCTTCTTTGAATAGACTCCCACAGTTGCAGCCTGCCTCAATTTGTTCTGATTCTGACAAGGATTGGCTCAGTTCCTCAGACTGACAGAGTCTAGTGAGCCACAGCTTTGGCTGCTGCCTCAATGGGAAATAAAACAGGCTATTGGGGACATCTGGTTTTGTTTGGTTTTGGTTTGGTTTGGTTTGTTGTCTGGAATTGGTACTCGGTACAGGAAGACTGTTGCAGAGATCTGGTAACTTAGAGCTGTTGCAGTTTGTAGGGTGGGCACTAGTAAAAATGTAATGCAACATGTGCAGGGCCAACCAGCTCTGTTTTGGTCTGGCAGGGGCTGCATGGCTGTGATTAAAGCTAGGGGTGAGGTTAGGATCAAGTCAACACACACATCTGGGCTCAGGCAGTTTCACTGCATACAGATTACTCAGTCTGAAACCAAGAAATCTGTAGGATGTGTGCAGACAATGTTCCCTGTTCAAATATTTATTTGAAACACTTGTTGCCACTTGGCACAAGTATTTTCCACATGACATCATAGGACTTGATGTCAGTTCGTATGAATTAGACTTTATCTTGGCAAACTGGAGACTTGAAGCTCATTGTAAAGAGAAGGTGTTAAAAGGATGGGGAAAGCTCCTGGTCAGATAGATTTGCAGATTGTTATGTATTTTCTAAGGAGAGAAGTGTAAAATACACAGCAACTTGTAAGTTTATCTGTTGTCTCTCTGAGTATACTTTTCACTAGTAAATTTTATTATAAAGAAAACTAGCTTTAAAGAAATACATTTAAAAATGAAAACATTCTCTATGTTAAGATCCTTTGTATTTATAAAAAAAAGTTTCGATTGAATAGCTCAATTTTCTCTATGTTAGGAGAAACATGTTATTTCCTGAGGTTTGTATTTGCAGATACTGAAATTAAAAAGGAGGTAAAAAGGCACTTACGTGACATTTATAGAGTGTTTTTATGAAAATATTATATGGGGATTAGTATGGATGCAAAAACCCATGGAAATTTAGAAATACCACTTTTGAACAGGAGTAATTCAATGAGGAAGAAAATTAATATTTTAATTTCCACACATGATTTTGATATATTGTGGGAACGAGACCTTTTTGACTTTTACTACCAAGAGAGAGGGAAAGGGAAATGGGATCCTTTATTTTTCCTCAGACTTTCTCTCTCTGTTTTTATGTGGCTAGAATAGAGTAGGAAAACTTCTCCAGATAACAAGAAGATTGTCTATAGAAGAGTGATTAAAAAAATATTCTGAAACCCTTTGGAATAAACAATCTTCTAAACACTTATTTAAACGAGTCACAAAAACTTCATTTTTCAAACCAGTCTAGTAGGCATGAAGTAAGTAATGTGCTGCAGCAATTAAATCTAAAAGCAAAGAAATCAGAAGAAATTTATAGCATAGCTGTGCAGTTTGATGAATGTATTTGGATATTTTGTAACTGAGATTTGCACTTTCACTCCAGTATCCTAACTCTACAATCCAACCTAATTAAGGACCAACCAGACATTCCCAAGAGCAAAGATGTGACCAGAACAGGAGTCCCACTTTTCTCTTGCTTTTGGCATAAATACTTTGCAGTGATCTGCTTGCTAATTTCTGACCCTTTGCTCTTGCTGATGCGTGAGTGTGGAGAAAGAGACCTCGCATGCGTCCTTGTGTCTTTGTTGATTAGTAGGAGTAGCAGCAGCAGCCAACTGTGTGTTTTTCTTCTCCTGTGCAACCTAATATCTTAAACACATTGAAGTCTGTTCATGCACTTCCTTCTAATGTGAGAGTTCAGCATGTTTTATGTAAGTCTATAACTCCATGGGATTTTTATAAAGATTGTAGACCACTTGTCTTTCCCCATTTCCATTCTCTCTGTTGTACCCAAGAACCACATTATTTTAACATTTCACCTCCATCTATGGCTGCAATTTTGGTGAACTATCTGTTGATACCAACACAGTAGCATCTGCTTAACGAGGTGACTTTTCCAAACACTTGGAATTTCAGGTGCTGTCTGCATCTAGTTTATATGTGTATCTCATGTGCTTGTTTGAATTTGATCTTTGCCTGCTGAAGAAACCTGATCAGGTTGAAACCTGATTTTCAGTTGCCACTTGATTTCCACTTCCATCACGGTTTTAGGAAGAAGGCGGATGAGAAGGGTGATTGGTTTTTTGTGTTTACTTCTCTTTTTAAGAAAATCCTCAGAACGTGTTCCTTCAAATCTTCTTAACTGGACTTGTATCAAAAATCCTGTTCAATGAAGTTGAAATTTTGACTGATCACTTTTTTGAAATAAATAAAAAATATATTTATCTCACCACTAACAAAGCAGGTTTTTTTGCATTGATATTTGTACAGAAGACAGGAAAGGAATTTTAAAACTAAAATTAATTATTTGGAGGTGAGAACTTTGAATGAGATAAATTATCAAGTACCAAATATTGTCTGGGTGCATAAATTCGTATCCCTTCTGAATCCATCTATATTACAGCCAGACTAGAATATCAAAAGGGAAGTTTCCTTTGGAGCACATACCTCCACAAGTTAGAGAGATGGGCAGTCACCAACCACATGAAGTTTGACAAGGGCAAGTGCTGGATTCTTCACCTGGGATGGGGTAACACTGCTGGTAAGTACAGACTAGGGAACAAGTAGCTGGAGAGCAGCGCAATGGAGGGGAACGTGGGGGTCCTGGTTGATGGCAAACTGAATATGAGCCAGCAGTGTGCCCTGGCAGTCAGGGGGGCCATGTTCTGGGGTATATCAAGCATAGTGTTGCCAGCTGGTCGAGGGAGGTGATTGTACCACTCTACTCTGCACTGTTGCAGCCTCACCTTGAGTACTGTGTGCAGTTTTGGGCACCACAATATAAAAAAGACATCAAGTTTTCGAGAGCATCCAAAGAAGAGCCACAAGGATAGTGAAGGGTCTAGAAAGGATGACTTACGAGGAGTGGCTAAGGTCACTTGGATTGTTCAGCTTGGAGAAGAGGGGGCTTCCTCACAAGGGGAAGAGATAAGGCAGGTACTGATCTCTCCTGAAACCAATGACAGGACTCAGGGAAATCGCAGGAAGCTGAATCAGGGGAGGTTTAGGTTGGATATCAGGAAAAGTTTTTTCACGCAGAGAGTGGTCGAGTACTGAAACAAGCTCCTGAGGGAAGTGTTCACAGCACCAAGCCTGCCTGAGTTCAAGAAACATTTGGATGATGCTCTCAGGCACATGGGGTGATTCTTGGGGTGCCCTACACAGGGACAGGAGTTGGACTCGATGATCCTGATGGGTCTCGCTCCACCTCAGCATATTCTATGATTCGATTCTATGATTCTGTGATTAACTTGCACTTCCCTGAAAGGAATGTTAAACCAGTTCCCTTTCTGTGCCATTAGGTGTCTCTGTTATACTTTGTAAAACACCAAATGCTGCAGGACTTTTTTAGTGTTTCCTGAATTATGCTTAGAGGAGGCTCTTTATCCCTCACTCTTCTGTTTTGATTTGGAAGGGACAACATGTATATTAGTTGTTTTAAAGATTATAGAATGCATCTCACATCTTTAAAGTTCGCACCGGACAACTAACTAGGAAAAAAATTTGCAGTGTTGCATCCCAACACAGAGAAAGGATTTTCTTAATACTGTTTTGTCAGAGTACAAATAAAATTAAAAGGATCAATAAAAAAAAATATGATTTTTTTTTTTTTCCAGCAAGTTTCTACACATCTTCCCTTGGCATACCTCTTTCTCAAATGGGGCAATAGAGAGAGATAATGCCTTACAGTTATAAGGTATCCATTGTCTCTTCTATTTCTGTGTCTTCACTGCTTCTAACCTGTCATTTAATTATTGACTGGTCTTTTAATCAAAATGCACCAATTGTAGATTTTCTCTATATTACAGCTTTCAAAAGTTTCCAAGTTTTTCTAGAATGCAAACCCTTCTGCTACCTTTATGACAGGTGCCTCCATACCATTATGCTATCAGAGAAAAAGAGTAAGGAAAATAAGTTCAAAACAGAGCTGTAAGATGACATCTCTCAGAAACTCTGGTTGCATTGCATGAAGAGATTAATCAAAGCTGCACAATCAAACCAAAAACCTTAGATGACAGCCCTGACACAGGCAGAAATAGGAGAGCAGAGTTTTCCATAACAATCTGTGTTATCTGGACAGCAAGGAAACTTCATCTGCTAAATTACACAAAGAAACATGAGCTGCCTAAGTGTGAGATACCATCTAAGCAAACACCAGCAGTCCAGGTGCTTTTTAAGGAGTGACAGGCAGTGTGACAGCAATTCCAGCTATGGGTTGGTGTGGATTCCATTAAGCTGACAGAAATACTTCAGAAGTTTAACTGGCTTGTCTAAAAGAGGAGTGAGTCATACCTATTTTACATATTTTTATTTTTGGTCCTCCTTTTTTGGTAAGGCTAGTACAGATCTGGGTATTGAGCTAGAATTTCTGTCCGACTGTGTGACATGAATGAAACTGGTACCTAAACCCTCATTTCGAAGTATTGTTGCTTTGTGGATTCTGGTACTGTTAAAACCAGCTTTATATTCACAAACTGCCCAAACGTGCAAGCAGCTGGAAAAACCAGTTTATAACTTAGATGAGTTTATTTCACCCAAGAATGATTAAGAAACAATAAATGTGGAATCCACAAGGTATACTTTACAGAAATCACTTTTTTTAGACCAGAAACACATTTTAATGTCAACTGAGTCCATGTTTTATGTTGAGGAAAACACAACTCAGTGTACCATCTGTTACTTCTAATTGGAAATTAAAAATGTGTGTTTAGTTAATACTGCTGATGTAAAATATAAGAGGGGTGTTATAAAACTGCTCACTGACAGATATAAATATGTTTTGAAATATGAATGAACTCAAGCAATTCCATATGCAACTTTTACCAGCCAGCTGTTCTTAAAAGATAAGGCAACACCAGAGTTTTAACAAACCCTGTGCCAGGCAAAATGCAAACTCACTTCACTGGCCCACAAGATGATGGGGAAGACTTTTCCTATCTAAAGCACACAAAGGGTGACAGATTCATTCCACTAGAAACCTCCAATCTTAGGAGAAATAATTATGTTTTCTACAGAGTAGTCACATTCTCACAGCCTGACAGGTGGTATGAAAATATCATCATGAGTATATATATACAGAAGAGACTATAGTGACAAAATTTTATTTAACAGAGGTGTTGAGAAAAATCTAAATATCAGTTCTTCATTTTTTTGCTTGACATACAATGCTGCAGTGACATTGGTTATAACATAGGTCTTGGTCCTGTGAATACTCACGTACTGGGACATGGGACATGGATAACAGCCCAGCCGGTCTGTATTAATAGCTCCCTTTGACAAGCTCAGTATTGAATTACAGAGGAGTGGATCTGTATGACTTCTCGCTCATGTAAAAATTTAACATAACGCATCCTCTGTATAATACTAATTTTTAAATCTTTAGGTCAACGAGAGTATGATTTGGGAAATTTGTTTAGCCTAGTGTCATTAATAATTATCTTGCTTACTATTTGTTATTTGATATTTTATTGCTTTTATTTTCAGTGAAATGTTCTTCCTCATTCTGAATGGTTTAAGAAAGAAGAGACAAAACACAAGTTGTTGAAAACTTTTTAATATAATCTATTAATGTTTGGCCTTTGGAGTGAGGAACATTTGCTAGTTTTGTTGATCCACCATCTAGAACACAGTCTACATGCTTTTTCTCTTAAATAATTTAAAATAATAAAACATAGACAAGACCATTCATTACAGCCAGCTATTTTTCAAAGGCTCTTCAGATCTCATTGAAAACATGCAAGTTACGAATCACCACATGCTTGAATTCACTGTCCTGTTGTATTTCTCACTCATGATGATTTATATTCTAATTAGCTAGAGCTATATTGACTTTTGGCCCAATTACTTCTCAGCTTCTACACTAAGCATGAGTCCATAATAGGTGCAAACCACCTGTTCAAGGCAATTTAGATTAAGATTGCTAGAAAAAAAATTCAGAAAAAGATGGTGAGATAACTTCACAGAATTTTAGTCATTCAGAATGTGTATAATCTGAGCTGGTCCCACTGATTTTCTTTATAACATTTGCCTTGGTTTGTCCAATTTTTTGTTTTCTTACTTTGTTGGAAAATGTGGGTGTAAATTCATAAATTAGGCCAATAATTAATAAATTAGTAGTAGATTTGCATGTGGCACTTGAATTTACTCCTCCAGGAGTAATATGTTAGGAGGTTTATGGCAGTTAAAATGCATGTAAAATTACTTAATTTCATCTACTTTACACATCCTCTGCATTGGCCTGCTAAGATTTTACACATATGAAGATCAGTATCTCAAGAAAACTGATCTTGAAATTTGAGTTTTGTCTGCTTCATGGTATAAGTGTGCTCTATCTTTTTGCTTTGTCTTATTTTCATAGAGCTCTGAACCCTGTCAGTATTGATCAAATTGACATTTCTTTGAAAGAATTCTAGGCAGCCCTCTGATGTCCCTGGCAGTTCTGCCACTAATAAAGTTGTTTCTTTTCAATGGCAAGGGCTAACTTAAAATCCTCAGTGAAAACCTTCCTTTTAGGAATTGCTGCCTTAGTAAGTTTGCTCATGATGTTTCAGATCTAAGGCCATCTTTTTAGCTGAAAACTGTGGATGATTTTTAAATTCCAGTTTTATGCAAATAAAATTTGTTGAATACAATTGAAGTAGAAATAGTAATTTCAGTGTGTTCATTGCATTAAACAAACTATTAAAAATTAAACTGAAACAGTTTTCCACAAATTCAGAATTCTCAGATGTTTACAAGATTTTCTTGGTCTTCTTTCCAGTCTACAGTGCTATACCTGGACTGTATCTCACACAAAGCAGCAACTATGACAAAGGCAACAAAGACATTTTTAGCTAGGCTAGCTTAAATATATGTACACACATGAATAGAGATGAAATTCTGCTGGGTGGTAACTCCTTAAAGCAAGTGAAATAATCTTGCAGCTTTGAAAGAGGCTTTAGATTCAGTAAATAATGTTATAAAGCAAAGAGATTTATTCTTTTAATTATATAAGGCTGTAACAACTGCTTTTGATGCACAAGTCCAGAAGTCAATGGGACTTGAATGAATAAATGGATTAGCCTGTGGCCTGCTTGTTGGTTAATTTACACACCAGCCATACCCTCATAAATTTCCTATAGAGACACAGTTCATTATAGAAAAAAGTGTGATATTGTTCCACTGGTTAGCAGAAATTGCCAAAATTTTAAAAGGACTGACTGATTAGAAAAAAAGAAAAAAAAAAAGAAAAAAAAAAAGAAAAACACAGGTTCAAATAGGCTGACATAATAAAAATGAAATTAATAGATTCAGATGATAACTGCTCTACTAGCTTGATTTAGCATAGATTTGGTAGATTTTTTTTTTTTTTTTTAATACACCAAACTGGTTGAGATTAAAGGATTAAAGAATTACAGCAATTTTATTTCCAAATGAAAGCAGAAAAATGGCATACCAGGGAAATCTATATATATATATATTTTTAATATCTAGTTTATAGCGAGCAGACATAGCAGAAAACTTGCCATTTAATACAATTTTGAAAATACTTTACAGACCTAGGTATCTCAAAGTTCTTTGACTGCCCTCATGCCTTACCACAGTCTTTTTCAAGGAAAGAAAGTGGCAATGAAGATTATAAAACTAGGACTGGATTTTCTTGCTCTAAAAGTCGGATGCTGAGCAGGAAAAGGGGAAAGAAAAAAAAAAAAAAAAAAAAAGAGTTGTAAAGGCTCTGTGGATCCAAGCTCTTGACTGGAAAGGGTGTAGGACAAGAGTCAAGAGCTACTGCTGCTGCTCTCAACTCCAGCAATAGCTGCCCAGCTTCTCTCTTCAGCAAAGCAGCTGCTTTTTTGTACAGTGCTGTCACCCAGGCAGAAGGGTCCCAACCCCAGTAATCAATTGCTTCCATCACGGCTACTGTCATGTACCAAGGACATACTCTTTCCCTATTTAATAGTAGTTTATGTCATTCATGGATGTTCTCTCTTTGGGAAATAGCTTTCTTTACTTATCTCACTATGCCCAGAGTATCACAACATCTGTTACATTTAATTAATCAAGTACTCTTGCCCTACTGGCAGCCAAACCCTTGACTCTTAGATTTCAAGTTACTTACTTGAATAGTAAATAGTAAGCAAAGTTATTGGTCCCTTCTGTGTACACTGACTAAAACATGAGGCTAGCAAAAAACCTTTTAAAATACCTTAAATGTAGTCCAGTTTGAGAATATTGAATTCTGCCACGTCTTCCATAGTCATACTCAGGAGTACTGAGTGTGCTGCATTTCCTCAGAATCAATGACAAGTAGTGGCAAGGACGCATTATTTAATTTTTTTTTAAACTAAAAGCCAAACAATTCTCTACCCAGTTAGCTTACCAGGATTTTCAGATCCAAACATTTTCTGCTGTGGATCAGAGGCAAAATATTACCAAAAACTGTCTAAGAGATCTATAAATCTGTTTCTGTTAGAGTGACATTATTTCAAAAAACATTTGATATCTCCAAAATGTTTGGTATGTATTGGATCTGTTTCATCAGAATTGACACTAATTTTCTGTCATTTTTTTTTTCCAGTATGAGAGATCAGTCTATATAAATTTAACAACAGTTAAGCTTCTATGGACCATAATTGAGGAAGATCGGAGTTTTAGCTTTCATTTTGTCTGTCATTAATAGGTTGTAATTAAAGCTGAGAACAGCCTTTAGATTGTAAAGACAAAACTTTTTATACTCACTGCCTTAAGCTAATTATTATTTGGTTAATTCCAAAGGAGTTATGTTAACATTTCTTGTGTTGCTATTCTGAGCAGTTAATTCTCAAACCCCTAAAAATTTATAAATATTACAACAATGCCTCAGGTAGTGTGAAATTAACTGTCTGTGGGAAAACAAAAAAAAAAAACACCCCAACATAGCTCCCCCCATAGCCCTGTCCCTCCCAAAAAAAAACAAACACCCCCCCCCCCCAAATGGTTAATTTCTATTTTTGTCTATGCAATTCAAGCTTAAGTAGTTGACACTTAAGTAGTTTTAATAAAAATTTTTCAGGAGTAGTGCGGGATTTTTTTCCAGATATGCTTTAGAATTTACCAAATTTGAAGCATACATGCTTAATTGGGGTGTTGTCTTAAGACTGTTGATTTCAGACAACTTCTGTTTGGTCTCATGAGGCCATTAAAAATAATTTAGAATAAATTAACAGGTGTTATATGGCTGGAAATTATAAAGGGACATGTTTCTCTACTAATTTTTGGATTATGTGTCCATTGCTCTCGGCAAAAAGTGAGTCTGATGTGTGAAAAGGATTGTTTCATTCTGGCTCTTTTTTTCAGCAGAACAACCCCAGGGAGTGCTCTTCTTTGCTACAGACTTCCAAGAGATTATCTGCTCTCTTCCTCTGAGTGTCTTTCAAGGACCCAGCCCTGCCAAGGGTGCATGCAGATGAATGGCATCCACTAAGCTTGAGTTGAGGAACTGAGACACCTTCCTGATGTGGGAACCTGGATCTGGGGTCTACAATTCCCTTCCTTTTCTCTATTTGCTCACCACAGCATATTTAGTACCAACCAGAATGTCTTCTCCTTCCCTGGGCAGGGCACTTTGCAATAGCCATAGCACCAGAAAAAAATATATCCTCTACAGATTCTGACATTATTTATTAAAGTCAGGATCAATTTCAAGTATTTTCTACCACAGCATCATTACAGAAGTATGTCTGTCTAACAGCAGCCATCACAATACTGATTCAAAAATTGGTTTTTTATTAGAACCAAGTGAGTCATACGGACATGTTCAGTAAATAATGTTTTTGTGTAGATTCTTAGACCTGTTCACTTCCCAGACAGCAGGAGGGATCGTGTCTGTCTTTATATTCCTTGCAGCAATATAGAGCATATGCCTGCCCAGTTTGGCTGGCAGACACCATTGGAGTTTTTCCCTTGATTGTTCCTGTTTATACAGATGGTTTAAAATGCTATTGGAAGAGAAAAAAGGCTGCACTGTAGGAAGCACATTATATAGGAGACAAGACTTATCAAGGAAAACTGTTTTTATCCTTCTCTCCTGCTCAGTTTGAAAACTTCAGCACAATATGAATGAGTCATGAAACTAAATTTAAACTTAGTTTTCTCTGTTATATTTCTCTGTTATATTTAATAACATCAAGATTTTCAACATGACATTTTGAAGATCTCATTTTTAGAAAATTCATTAGAGATCTCGATATTTGCTTGCCTATATTAGCCATCTTTTTAATTCCCCTCCAAATGGATAGAAGGTAATCATTCAGGTGAATCACACTCCACATACTTCACACTTGCCTTTGGACAGCATGAATCACTCTCTGGAGAGGGCTGTGGCTTTCCACTGACTGCAAGGGGAACCTAGCAACACTAGATGTAGATAGACTACTGAAAGGGCCAGCACTTCATTCCAGAATCATATTGGATTTAGAGAAAAAAAAAAAAAAATTCCATCTCTGTCATCTGTAATCAGACCTCCATCCTTTGTTGTGTGAACTGCCAGATGTAAGACAACTGCCACCAATTATACAATAATAATGTGTCTGAGCAAAGTATGTATTTCTTTTAAAGGTCTCAAATGTGGAAATTCTAGTTGGTTTTCCCAATTCAGAATCTGATACATGCTCATTCACTCATTGAAACAGTCCTGACCTGACCACATTAATATCTGGCTAATTCCACCTTCCTCCCTCATCCCCCAACCCCAAGCACACAAACAGCAATACAGAAGAGCTGTCACTAGCTTTTACCTTGTTCTGCAGTGCAAGTAAAATGTCAGAGGTGAAATCTGGCCTGTTGAGCTCAGTGAGCCCTTTAACATTGAGTTCAGCAGGACTGAGATTTAGTCTAATGAAAGCTGCTCTTTTTGTGAGCTAAAGCCTCAAACTACAAAAAGTATATAGAGTAGTAATATATTACATACAAAAAAATAACTGCCTATTTTACAATTCCTTTAACATGCTCAACTAATCTGAAAGTTCATGAAAACTGATCATAATACATAACTCTCTGTTAGATGCAAGATGATGATAGCCTTTGACACTAAGTTGGCTAATGCTGCTGTTGCTCAACAGCAACAATATCTAAACCTGCTATGGCAATATAGATACATTGGGCTATTACTGAAACAGAAATTAAAGAGAAAGGGCTTGCAGAAATTAATAGATGCCATTAGCTGGGGTAATGGAGCTATCAGGCATTACTGTTTTTCTTATCTTCATGAATTCTAGATGTAAAATTCAATTTTTAAAAAAATCTTATGATAAATGTATAAACAAATGAAACTGCTGCATAAGGAAAAAATTATCAGAAGTGCCTTTGAATAACATGCAGACAGAGCAACATAATAACTTCATATACACCCTATGACCTTCATTAGATTATAGGAAACAGAAAACAATTCTCTCTGATCACTTGATCTTAGCATATTTAAATTCAGAATCATAATATTGGAAACCACATCCAGCAAAAAGTTTCTGCATGTCAGTGATCATCAGCTTACAAGTCTGGGGATAACACAACTGTTGCATAAATTTTTACATATTCATAGTTTTTGTTAGACACGTTCTCCAAACAAATTTTTGCCCACACAAGAATCAGAAGCACATAGAAAAGTTGTTGATTTTGGAGAAAACTGCAGTTTTGTACCATCTATTCTATGAACCAAGTCTGCACTGGATAGAGTTTCTTTATTAATTGAAGGTCAGTCAATTGTAGATGAAATGCAGTAATGACTGCAATAGCAGCACTATGATGAAGGCTTTGCATAAACAAATGGATTTTTTTTCTTCATTCTATACAGATTTCTATGCACTGTTCCCCTAGTACTTGGAAGTACTTCACTTCATTAGGGAAGGCTGTATAACCCCTGCAAAAAATTTAATGAAAGAGATGTAATGGTTTCTCAAAATAGGGTTTTGTATTAAAGACAGGGTTTTTTTTATTGGGGTTTATCCAGTGTTCACTAGTCATCACTCAAGAGCACATTGTGTGTAGCAGATTTCCACAGATAATTTAAGGAACTATTTTTTACTTGCATAGCCGAGTGTGGCAACTGAGACTTTCTTTGAAGCCCTCAAGACTCAGAACTCCTTACATAATAACACTTTGGGATATACCAGCTCTCAACAACAAGAATAATTTCCAATGACATTAATCTATTTGAGGCTATCAACTGTGAGTCAAAATGATTGTTCTGCTTCCTGGGTGTAAACTGTCCGGTTATGAGACCTTGATGAGGTTTCTCATCTAACGTACATTGTTTTTGTACAAAATCAACATTATCACCCCCTAGTACTCACAGAAGACGCCTCTCTACATTATTGTATTGTTTTATAGCCTTATTTCAATCATTACATGAAGCATAAAGAATCAATACTGTTTGCCAACAACAGTTCCTTCTTGTGTGTATAAATCAGGACAATGTAATAGCTATTTAGGTAATTAATTTTGTATCAGGGCCCATTTGTTCTCTTCTTGTATATAAGAGGATGAATTATTTTTCTGTATGCTTTTGAGTTATTGTCCTAAATAAACCTTAATAAATGAGAAAACAAACCTATACAGACATTCAATTTACCATAATTTTCAGTTAACTTTCTTTGCCAACTTTCCCATCAGAATGGTTTTCTAATGTTCAGCTGTTTCACCTCTATTCTCAGTTCATGCACACACATTAATTTGATACGAGCAACTAAGCAATGATCAGTAAGATATTCCTGATGTATTTAAACCAATGATAGTTTCTGTAATGAAGGCACCCACAAACACACAGGGGTTTACTAGGAACAAATATGTATCCGAATCAAAATCATTTAGCTGTCTGATAAATAAAAAATAATATCACAGATTCTGATGCTGGCTCGAAATACACTACAGCACTGCTACTTAAGGATTAATACATTATAGCACAACTACTGAAGAATTCCTAATCTTAACATGGATGATAATAATAATCCCACATGTGCACATTCACTCAGAACAAGGGAAAGCCTCCCCCTGAGGTACCTGTAATCACTTGCCCAACAGGGGCAAGGCTCACTCAAAGATATGTCTACAAGAATTACCTCTCAATCTCAAGAAGTCTCCTTTCATGGTGTGCCAACCTGAGGGGTAGACTACCTCACAGACCCACTGTTCCATGTGAAAACCTAGCTAAGGACCTCCACCCAAAGAACTCTGACTAAGTCAGTTCTGACCTGCGGTCATTCATTCATTCAGTCATTCATTCATCTGCCTGGGTCAAGGCACCCCATTGGCTGGGGACCCTCTTTGCTGACATAGGGTCCCACCCCGGCAACCCTCAAATTGCTCTCAAAAATCAGGTGCCACTGTGTCTGCTGACAGTTCCACAGCCCAGAAGGGGTTAAGGCCAGAAATTGGTCACAGTGCCACCAAGTCTAACCCAACAAAGATGACACAATACCTCGCCCATCAGGGCTTAAGGTGTAGCTGCTTCTGCCATCTCCAAAGAGTTTAACAGAAAATAGAACAACCCGAAGCACTGGGAGGTGGGGCATGAGTGCTCTGCCGCAGTTTCATAGATAGCCGCATAGCTAGCATCACTTTAATGTTCTTAAAAATAAGGTTTCAGCAACTCTTAGATGGTTTGTAGATGACATAAAATTCTAGAGATAACAAAGTTTCTGCAGAGCACTCTGTCTGAGCTGGGACAATATTCAATTTACCACATGACAGTGGCACACTTGAATGAATGATTGCATTTCATATTTCTGTGTTATCTCAGAAGAAGAAAAGAAAAAAAAAAGTAAAAAAATAAAAAATAAAGTTATTTGTATTAGGTAGTCACCAGAGATAGAATTTTATTGACATCCTGCAATTTGGTCACTTTGCAGTATCACACTCAATAAAACATGAAGATTCTTTTTCAAGCTGAGGAAAGAAATCAACATCCACAATACTAAATACAGTCCTTCTTTTATTACTTCACTTGCTCCCCATTCATACCTGCACAGGTATTTTCCTTGCACAGGTTATCTTGCCAAAGCTGTTGAAAGTTTTATAATCTCTGCCCTTCATAGCTCAGCTTTACCAAATTAAAATCTAATAACACAGATTACAGAAATAATTTACACTGTATAAATGAAAGCAATTCCAAAACTTCTAAGCAGTGTTACCAGAGTATTTTTTCAAGAATATAAAGGGGATAAAACCAACATTCTCTTGCAAATTAGGAAAAGGATTTTATTACAGCAGGCAATATATTAACAGTATTAATCAGTGTTCTTGCATGAAGTCTAAGAACTAGCAATAAGAATATTATAAAATGAAGTAAAGAGACTATATTAAATAAGAGAATCAGTGATTTTAACGTTTATTAGGAAATTACAGGATATAAGAACAACCTTCAAAAACCAGTAGGGCACAGTCAACCTTAAGACTGTATTTACAATTTACATGTGCAGATTTATAATTTGGTTGCATTATAAAATACAGTCATGCCAATCTGCCTCACAGAATATAATTTTGGAAAAGTTAATAGTCTACCTATACAACATTGTAAGCTGCATAAACAGGGTCAAATAAGGTCACATCAATCAAGTGAGAGAGATAATAACTACAACAAGTCACCTAATAAGAAGTTCAATATTTTATAAGAAAAATAATAAATCATGTGAAATAATTATCCTAATTATGAAACACACTTTGACTACAAAGTTTCTTGTAAAATTTTTGTTAACTGACAAGATTAATGCATTCAATCTGTAATGGGGAAAGAAATTTAGATTAGTTATAGAAGTATGGATTCTCAAGGAGTTCCATTATATCATTCTCTTTCTAAAACAGATTTTTCAAGCTTCCCTGTTGTCATTTAAGTCTTGTTGCTGTTGCTTGTTGCTTACTCTGACTTTACAGAATTATCATAGAGGATGGAACCACCTCAGAAGCAACAACCTCTCCCATACTATTTGGTCAGTAGTAAACACTAGTAAACACTAATTTTGTCAAACACTAGTTTTGTCAAAGATTATGCTAATTAAACACTGCCAATTACTCTCTTCAGAGGTGCCAGATAGATAAATTTCAGTGTAACTTTATTTCTCTGTATGTATCACATTATGCCTAGAAAAAGAGGACAGAGCTCTGTTAAAAAATGACAAATTTTGACTGATTTTTCTACAAAGTACCACACAGAATTGCTTCAGGCTGCTGGCCAGAAATAGAATATATGAGCACCCTCACCTGGAAGGAGCAAAAGGAGAAGGTATCAGGAGTGCCTGACTTGAGATGTCTCTGAACAGCTGACAGAAATGTTTCAGGCTCCCTCTTCTTCACTTTGTAAAACATTCATTTTAGATCTGTGGAGATTTCAACTTGTGGTGTCCAAGTCCTCTCACTGTTGCAATAAGGATTGCTGGAAGTCCAGAGACTTTCTCAGCCACTTCACTCTTGAACCTTTAGCCTTGATTACAAGCTTTTTGTTGGTCCTGATTACAAAGGTTTAAGGTTCTCAGTTTGTATCAACTGAGGAGGGAGGCAGAAACAAATCATGTTCTCAAGTATATATATGCATTTTTGAATTGTCATATTTATTCCTTTTATAATCAGTGGAGAGATAGAGATATTTGGGGGGTATAGTTTTACAGATTGATTTTAAAAAGAACTACATGAGCATGGCAAGATTTCTTCTACAAAAGTGCTGTATCTGTAAAGGAAATCTTGACCCACCAGCTCAGACATAGAGACAGTTCTGCAGATGTCCAAGTCAGACAGACATCAAGTAACTAATCAAGACTAAAGCCTAAAGCCTTGAAGTTACGTTATGAATCACCTAAGACTCATATATTTCTCTTCAAAACATCTGAGTATTATTAAAATAAAAATAACAATAAAATGTGTGGTTTGGGTCTCTTTCTTTTTATGATTGAATTAAAAAAATAACATTATTATTTTGCTGTAATAAAAACTTACAACTTTTTACAAATCTTATTAGTTTCTGGTGAAGAAAAATCTGCCTGGCTCTACAGCATAATTTTAATCACTTCTAAAACACACATAGTAATGAGGGACATCAAGGAACATCTGATTTGAGATAAATGTCTGTGATAATTATTTCTTTTTATTATTCATCTAACAAGTTCAGACAAGACACTTTGCTTCAGCCTAGAATATAGTATTTAGTGACATGAAAGCTAACCCAACTGCAAGCCTTTTGAACAAATTAAGTACAAGACCTATTTTCAGTTTGACCCATCCATCCATTCTTGCTTAAATAAATATCTAGTTAGTAGTGTTTAATTCAAACTGTAGTCTCTTAAACTTGATGGAGAAAGTGAAAGCCCACCACCACCTGGTCAGGTGAAAAAAAGAAGAAAATTCTTACAGTTTATATACAATTGGCCTAAGCTAATATAGACAAAGTTTCACATGTGTTTGTTTAAATAAAAGGCATTAATTTGCTTTTATGTGGTTTTCAATTTATCTGAGGATCTCCATTTATCACTTTCCAGATGAAAGGCATTGATTGCTATAATCAGCAAGATCAATAGACATCAAAGCTCTTTAAATCACATTTAGCAGCTTCTTCCTTGAGGCATATATAGCTTGGCTACTAAAATTAGCCTGGGTCATTGGATTATAAATCGTATTTTGACCTATGGATTCCATTTAATTTAACTAAACAAAATGCACACTATCACAGTGACACTGGCCAAAATTAAAACCCTGAAAGTTCTGCACGATGTTCAGCACATAGAAAATGTTCCCTATTGATTTTCAGACAGAAGGGAAAAGTATTAGTCAAGATAAAATGCTTTGCTAGAGAGGATTGCACAGCACAATGCTGTATTGAGAAAAAAAAAAAAAAAAAAATTGTCCTTACTGCATCTATATCTAGGAACTTTAAGTATGCAGGAGGATACTTAAACACCTTTAAAGACCCTCAAGAGAGCAAATAGTTAATACTGTGATGACATCTAGTACATTGTTAAGGATAAAGTTAAAAAAAAAAAAAATCCAGACAAAGTTATTTGTATATTAAATAGATTATTTTAAGTAATTTTAAGTCTTTCAATAAACATCTGAGACAGAAATTTCAGATCAGTGTGTAGTGTTCCCTAGAGAAGTCAATAAACAAGGTCATAATGAATTTACAAGACACTTTTCTCATTAGAAAACCTTTTAGAAAATAATTTCAAATGCCCTACAAAGGTCTTAACCTCTCATCTTGCATATACGAACATGCTCTCTGTACCTGCACAAAAGAGAGAAAAATACTAACTTTTTGGCCTTGCACAGAAGGCCTAAGTCAGTAATGGCAGTATAAAATCTTCACTTAGACCAAAGTTATGATTTTCAAATATGCACCTGAAAGAAGCTCAGTATTCTTTCAGTCAACATAAGCAGGCAGTACTACTGGCACATACATTGCAACCCAGCAAGTACCTGGTCACTATAACAAATCTGAATGCAAATCAAGCCAAATAATTCCCTTTCCCTTTCTCTTCTTATTTCCTTTACTCAAATAAATACATTCCTTCTTCATGAAAGAGCATACAAACATTCAAGTTCTTGTTTTTAGATGTGTTGCTTCGCTCACATTCCTTCCTTCATGTTCTTATCTGAATCTGTAGTCCATGGTATCACATTCTTTTCATTTGTATTGTTAGTCATAGCAACCAATTCTAGGAATTAGATCAAAAGGCATTACTTTTTGGTGTCAGTGATAAAAAATACTAAGGACAGATCTGACAGGTTTAAAAAGACGAATAAATGGATAAGCATGTAATGAGGCTTCAGAAATGAAACTAACTATTAATAATACTAATCTTGTTTCCACAATGGATGTTCTATAAAATAAAAAGGTTTATTATCTCTGGAGAGCCTTAATGAGAACCAGATATCTTATTAATCAAATACAAAATATTTTTTTTAATTAAATGAGAAGATAAAGTGCATACTTGTTCTCATATCCTTTATTTTTAATCTCATTTCCAGATTCATCCTCAGGCAAGCATATTTGGTATATTAGGCCTCCACTAGAAAAAAGAATACATTCATATTTTTTCTGTCTTCAGAAACCATAAAAACTGAAGCATATCCTTAAAAGTTTCAAAATAAAATAAAGTCCCTTTACCTACACACAAAAGAACTCTTAATTAAAGCTTAATGAAGGACAGAAGAAAAGGCAATAACACAATATCAATGGACAGGAAGACAAGAAGGAAGCACTCACCCTGAGATATTTAATATTTTGATTGGTTATCTGGAAGAATAAGGAACTGAGTGCTATGAATCTGTTTTTAACCTTATTAAAGTCAGTGGCAAAAAGCCCAGTGAGTTCAATGGGGCCAAGATGAAGCTATAATTGAATTAGGAACGGACTTCAGATAAAATATACTACTTTATTCCCTTCATCTTCCCATTCTAGCAGAAAGAAATGAGAAAAATTTATTGAAATATGACACAGAGGCAGGTAATTGAGTTTGTTTTGACCCGAATCAAAAGAATAAAGTACCCATGAAGAAAGTAACTCTGACTATGAATTCACTGAAATAATGATGTTGGATACTGAACTTTCTGGTAGAAACTGACTGCCATACTGATGTATCTAAAGTCTGTCCTGCAATAAAACCTGAGGTGTCTAAACACCTTGCTGATAAAGTAGCTCTATTTGAACACAATAAATATTGAAAATTTCTCTGAAAAAACCCACAACACAACATGCAGAATTATTTGAGGGAAAAAGGCACATTTGCTGGTGCTTAACAGTCCCCTCTGCCAGGCAACACTTATTGTAGGTTCACATAAGGTGTAAGTTCACATAAGGAAAAACCTTCACTCCCTTTTACTGGATGCAAGACAACTTACCAGTTGTTACTGCTGAAAGAATAGTAATAACAGACCAGGAAAACACTTCCATTTGCCTTTGCCAACAACAACACCTCAGGATTGCATTCCTCCAGGTGCTACAAGTTTCTGCCACCTTTTTGATATTTGTCAAATGTGAGTGATTGTGCTGGGTCGAAGGCAGACTTAGCTATCTAAGACATGTTGGGGAGCATCCCTTCTACAGGGATTTTCTTCTAGCCCTGAGAATCAGGAGCTTCCAAATTCTGCTAGAAGAGCAGAACTGAATAACGGAAAGATGTAATATCAAAGCCTCTCTTCAACTGGAAGGATTTAAGATAGTGTCACCTAAAACTGTGAGTTCAAGTAACATAATGGAAATTAACTATTCTAAAGCTAATCACCTGCAAGTGCAACACTCTAGCTGTTCTTGCTTTGTTCCCTGTTAAATTACTCTGATGAGAGCTATTCCTTTTCTGTTTAAAGACAACTATTTCTTAGAATGAGAGGGAAAGTGGAGAGGAGTGAGGAAGAGTCCAGCTCCTTGGCCCAGCAGTTGGAGACCATTTTCTTTCATATGGGAGACTAGGCTTGAAAACTCCTAAATCAGTTTCAGAATTACAACCCAATTATTTTTCATTCTAAAACTAATCCTGTTGAACAGTCACATCATAATAAATTAGAAGTATATCAGACAGCTTGAGTCTACCTCTCATATTCTTTCTGATGGCAGTAAAATAAATACTTTTACAGAAGAGGGACTTTATTTTCAGTGTTTTCATTTCTGGTGTACAATAGGGTAAAGGAGTGCAATAAACCTCTGGAAGTTTGTCAGACAGTTTCCTTTCCTATTCTCCCCAGAGTGGCACAGGCTTGAGAAATAACAAGTACCCATCACTCCTTTTAACTCCTGCTCTGTTTATCCCAGCACAAGTGTAACCCATCCAAGATCTTCTTGAAGCAAGATTCAGTTTAAGACATTACATAGCTTTGACAAACATTCATTTTAATATTAATTGATTGAAAGACATAAAACAACAATAACAAAACACAAATAATATGGAGTTTCTTTAGTCATGATATAGTAGAACAGATGTTTTTATAAGTACCATGACATTTTGAGTTCATCTTTTTCCGCCAGAAGAAAGAAGTACCTTCATCTTCAGAAAGTGAACTGATAGAACTTTTAAGTGTATGTTCATCATTACAGCAATTGAAATACATTTTGTAATGCCAAGCACAAAATGTTCTGGAAATGACTTAAAGTCTTCTTGTGTATGTCTATGTCCAACTTCTTTATGCAATATCAGTCCAAATACTTGCAGCATTACCTTGGGTTCATTTGCAGTTTTCAGCAATCTGATGACTGCTTATTGCTCTCTGGGGACATATAAGCTCTTGTGTTCATAATTGAGTATCCGCATACCTGGGAGATACGCATATTAAGTGATGGAAAGAATGCCATATTAGAAAATTGATTGCATACATCAGCAAATGCACAACATTTTTACAAATTCATCTGTGTCAAACACTATATGCATGACTGGGAGGGAGGGATTAATGGCTTTTGTTCAAATTCTAGCATCCTGCAAATTTTTGATCTAGAATGTATTTCCTGTTGAGAACAGCAAAGGCAAAATGCCGAAATATTCTCATGTCACGTTTATTGGATTTATGAATTCTATAAAACTTCAATAATCAGCTTGGGGGAGGCTTGCATAAGCATCAGTAGTACAAGTTATGTTCGAAAACCTATTTCAGCATGGAATTCTCCCCAGACAATACATCACTCAAGCAGCTGATGTAGAGATAAGCACTACTATTATGATGAAAGAAAAAGATCGGGATTATGCTTTTGTTCTTTTCTCCTTCACGATACTTTTTATCATTTAGATATCAGCATATGAAAAAGGACAAATTCAAGCTCCTTAGAAATAACTCTGTACTGCCTTTTCACTAAAAGGTCCTTTTCCAGGGTTCTGTGGATTGGGTCCTTGAATGTGATTTGCTATTACATCATTGCATTTTTCCCTTTCAAACAATGCACTGTGATTACAGTACTGGCTAAATGCCATAGCTGTGCAATGTTTTGCTGGGCTCAACAGGAGTTCTGTAGAGTAGTTCTTGTTTGTAAATGACCTATAAAATGCATAGAGCAGAGGAAGGTGTTGGAACTGTCTGGGTAACAGCTTTCATAAGTATTTAGGAATGCAGAGTTCACACTTAGAACTAGATAAAGCACACATAACTGAAATGTTAGCAGACAATGCCTGATACATGGCTAAAAACAAACACCGTAAACTCATCAGAGGATTTGCAAAGTGTCCAAAAAGAACAGAAGTGGCTCCACTCCAATATATGCTGTACATTAATTTTATGCACAATTGTACAATGATTTATTTACTTACCACTGTTAGATTTTGGATGTGTTGTATTTTTTTTCTATAGCAGTCTCCTTTGTTTTCTACTTTTTCTTTTATGCACTTTGAGCATAATAAGGACCATTTTCACATGATGAAAATACAACTATGGCATAAATAGAGCTAGTTGGAACTTCAGATATTTTTCTCCCCTAACAGTAGAAGGATCCATGTGGCTGTAGCGGTCAGGTTGTTCTTCACATTGAGAGAATATATTAGCAATTTTCTGATGCAAATATTTTCTTCCTTCTTCTGACACAGTTGATACTCATCGCTGACAAAAGTCAGCTCCAAACTGGAGAACAGTACCTGAGAGGCTTGAAAAGCTTTAAAATAGAAATAAATCTTGGGGAAGGGGAGGATACAAAAAATTTAGATCTTCAGAGCTTCATGCTCAAGTTAAATATAATTCGATCCATTCAAAAATAAATACTTCAGATAGGTATTTATCAAGAACATGTCTCAAGAATACTAAAGAAAATCCAAGCAGAGTGATAGAATATATTTTAAAATAAATTAACTACCCTGTTATTTTTACTTTGCCTGCTAAAATATAGAGAAGAGTACCAAAAATATAGATATATAATTAAGGCTTAACTAGACCAAGTTCTCTATCACCCATCAACTTCTGTTATTATCATCATAGCTGGAGGTGGAATTTGCAATACTAACAAAAATGGTAATATATCTGTCATAAAGAGCCTCACTTCTGAATAATCAGTCCATTTAGAGTCACCAGCAACAGAGTGTGGTGAGCCCGCCCTTACAGACTGGATGACAAGATCCTGATTCAGGAACTAGACAAAAGTCACAGTAATAAAATAAGTTTCCTAGTGACTTACTTGGATATTACCCCCTTGCTATGTATCAGCTTGAAAATACATGCCTTACCATAAGGAAACCAAAGGGAGATGTTGAGTTTTGCAGTATTTCAGGGGAGTATATACTAGGTTCAGGATCACACACCATACTTCCAAACAATTTCAATATCATGATCTACTTCTGCTGCTTCCTAAACATTGCATTTTATATCTCCTATTTAAATATTTTGTTCATCATGATGCATAGATTCTACAGAAAGGAGCCTGTGCAAAATTTGTTTGATGGATTCTGAAATAGAAGAACCACTCATTTTCTCAAAACATTACAATAGAATTTCCTAAATGTTCCCTTTCTTTTCTCCATATACTCTAGACAGATGTGTGTTTAAAACTTTATGCTATATAAAGATTACGTCCCTGTTGAGATTTCCATAAAAGTTTATGCCTGTTGAGATTTCTGCCTTTTGATCATAGCAAATGGAATAATAAAATCTCAGAGAACTAAAATCCTGCAGGGCTTCCAGAGTACTGTCTTATTTTTATTTTTGTGCATCTTCAATCTAATACTTTTTCCAGCAGCACATTAAATAATTCAGCTAAACTCTAACGACATCTAATAACCTCATTTTAAAAAAGCTGTATATGTTATCACAGCAATTTTTTTCTTTGCGAGTCCCCACCAAAATAAGATACTGAATTGCAAAAGGGATGTTCATCAATGAACAGAGTACAAAACTTGGTTTACAAAAGTGGGAGGAATAAAAGTAAGCATTCTAGCTGAATTAAGAAGAATCACAGACCCGATAACATTAGTACATGCAATAATAATTTGACATTAACTTTGCTCCCTTCTGCCATGAAATGAAAGCTTTCCATGTTACTATCACTCTGTTTTCCAATCACCAACGTGAAGGTGGTATTCACAAATGGAGATGCCACATTCATATTATTTCTAATAATTTAAGATTTAAGTTACTACTAGCTCACTAATGCAAAATGTTTGCCTAGATCTGTGCAGACTTTCCACCAACACACTTAAAGTTGACAAGATCATTTGTGTCACTAAGGTTTCTCTCTGTGCCTGAGTCTTTGCCATGCAACTTAGCAGTTGCTCTTGCAGGCATGTGATGTACTATTTCATTATTATAGAGCTGCTAGATATGCCCAGAATATCGAACAAAACAACCTCATGGGTTTTTTCTACAGCAAAACAGCCAGTAGAATATGGGAGTGAAAAAACTGGAAGGAATTAAAAATTTCTTCCATTTGGCAAAGAAAATTTGAAATGTAGAGACTTGGCTCTTTAAAAATGAAAACAATTATTCTTTTTGGTCAGCAAAACCAGTTTAATTTAAAATGCCTGTCCCAAAGTAAAGGAGATCAGCTCCTTGTTACTGATATCTACATGTTAGACTTTTAATTTCAAACTGGTATACAAATATAAAATCGTATTCTGCAGCTGAACTCCATTTTATGATAATATGAAATTTGTTACAAAAATTGAGGTTAGGATCGTGCTTGTATGGTAACCGAGTGTTCAGTTGTTAGTCTTGTAAATTTAAAAAATATTATTTCTGCCTTTGTGCCTGGGAAAATATGCTTAAATTTCTGTTATTCTCTTTCATTGTTTAACTTCGTTTTCTAGCTTACATGGGTCAGTTATATATACAATATTAAGCTTGCTTTGAATCACTTATTTGTCAAATAAAGGGAAAGTGCAGCTCATCTATATTTTTGCTGATATTGAAAACTCCTCCAGCACTAACCAAGAAATGAGGAAGGAAGTTCTCCTTCCCGGTTGTATTGTGTGCTTCACTAAAGACAGTGAAAGCCATTCCCTTTCAACAAACTGATTTTTAAAAAATTTTCTCTGAACTCTGAAAAAAGCAGAATCTAGTGGAATGATCTGAATCATGCCCTGCAATTTTATTAGCAAAACCTCAGATAGAAAGTGTCTTCATTTACTGATGAATTGGATGAAGCTGAATGGTTCGTTTAACCAGATACATGTATCTAGGATCTGTGCAAAAACCTCCTTAATTTTTTTTGTTTGGTTTTTGTGGATTCTTTTTTTGTTAGTTGTTTGGTGGGTTTTCTTAAACTATTTTAGATTGTTTACACTAGCTACAGCAGTGCCACTGGCACCTTTCACTTCCAACTAAACTAAATGTCAAATTATCGTCACTTTCCAATGAAACCACCATTGTAGAAACAATTGACTGCATTTACTCACTGGTGCTAAGACAGGTAGACTGAAGAATGGCAAACTTAAAAAGTATAAGTAACTAGATATTCAAGAGCTGTCAACTGCATGCAACAGAACAGGACTGTCCCTCTAGGCCCAGTAAGTCTTTGTCTGCCTACATTGATGCAAGCAGTGTCACATCCTTCAGAGCACCGAATAGAATCAGTACTCACGGTTATGGTATCCTGCTCCCTGGGATAAAGAAGAGTTGCACTTCAGTCCTCCCTTATCTGAGAACAGAGAGATGTAATGCTGCAGCACAGTGTTGGTCAGGTGTGCTGTTTCTGTAAGGAAATGTGAACAATCTTGGTCCTGTTTTTTTATCATGGGTTGCTTCGGTTGTCTCTCAGTTTGTGCTTGAAGGGAGTGGCAGCTTCTTCTTTTTTTTTTTTTTTCCCTATAGTGACTTTATTGGGAGATTGAAGATCAGCAAAACTCCTTTCCTGGAGAAGAGAATGGAGGCAAGGAAAGCAGCAACTCCTGCTTCTCCTGGTAGCTGATGTTCTTACCTTACTGATGATAGCTCTGCCACATCACTGGTAAGGTTTTGCCAGGCTGTGCAGCTCAAAGGTGTTTTAACAGGCATGTGGAGGAGGCTAGGACAGTGATTTATGTTGTGTGGAGGAACATACTAATACAAATGTAGCATTGGAGGAAACAGATGTGTTTGAAACAAAACAATTTGATAAAGGTTCAGGTATCACTGGGAGAAGAAATGGGGTGGTGGTGAGTTTCTGTTTGTGGTATATTAAGGCACGAATACAGCAAGAGTAGGAATGACAACCCAGAGGTACATGGCCCAGACAACACTGATGCATAGTCATTAAAATACAAATCCAATATCCCTAATAATCCTGTACTCTACTCCATCCCAATACATCTTCATAGCTTTTGGTTTGCTGCATAAATTACATGTAATTAAAATACGCTGCGATCTAGTACATGCATTTTTGCTGTTTATAGGGTAGGTAAGATTAAGATGGCTCTGAAGAGATAGATGGGAGAGAGCCAGGTGGATGCAAGGGTAACACAGTGAGCTGATAGGATTTCAGAATTTTCAATGAATTTGGAGAAGAGAAGGGAACAGAATTGAACTCACTGTGGTCAGAACTGAAAGGCAGCAGTGATAAAGACATAAAATGATGATCGAGGAATAAAGATAGATTATGCTAAGGTAACAATGAGGAAAAGCAGTGGAGCCATGAGTCCAGGACTTCACATCAAATACTGAGTCACAAGTGGGGAGATAAGACTTCCAGATCAGATAAAGACTTCTGTGTTAAAAGGGGTTTTGAATGGTGCAGGTTTTGTCCTTTGTATCAGTTATGTCTTTACCTGTACTTCCTCAGCAGGATTATCTTTGTGATAGCAGGGAGATTGCACATAAAGTAGAAGACAAGAAAACACAAACGAACCTTTGTTTGCAGGACAGTGTTCTATAAAGCACAGGTATTATAGCTATCTTTTGGAGTTGGACATGAACAGTACAATTTTATTTGGTGGCTAAAAAATTTATCTGTTCTAAATGTGTTTGTAAAAAGTACTCTTCTAATGAGCATATCATTCTCTGTTTCTTTTGTCTGGTTTTTGGTTTTGTTGTTTTGTTTGGTTTGGTTTGGTTTTGGTTTTGTTGGAGGTTTTTTTGTTTGTTTGTTTGGGGTTTTTTGATACTAGCAATTTCTTCTGAACAGGAAGCCATTCTACTTTCTCTTATTCCCTCCCATTGGTTTTATCATTACCAGGTTAAAGAGATCATCTCCAGCATAAAAATGAATAAAAAATAGAAAGTTAAAATGCTAACATTTCTCAGAGGCTTTTTTTTTTTTTTCTTCAAGCTGTTTTTAGAATTGGGAAGATAGAAAAGATTTACACTGGGATGGTTTACAAAATGGACTTTCTGGGATGTTTTAATTGTGCTGCAGAGAAAACTTCATAAACTGTAAAGGCCATGTTTCCTGGAGCAGATGAAAATGTTGGGAGTGGCTGTTCACAATATAATCTAAGAAGAAAAGTGTATATGTCACACTACACCCGTGGGAGAAAGGGAAAAAAAAAAACACAACTCAAAACTATGAACAATGTGACAATGCACTGTGATAACAAAAACCTAATATTTCAAAGAATGTATAAGAAATAAGCATACTGTCTACATAGCTATACATCACACACATTGCAACACTCAAACCAAAGTGGTCTAGTAATTACCATTCTCTTTTAGCTTTAGGCAAACATGAGGAAAAATGCATGAAGCTAACACTACCAGCTCAGCCACTCCATAATAATTTACTAAGATTTTTACAAAATACATGTAGCTGTGTTAATTTAACAAGCAAAACCTTCTTTCCATATAATGGAAAAGGTGTAATAAACCAGATTATATTTCACTTATAGTATGCAAGTTTATAGTATTCTCTTTATAGCTAATTGAACTTGTGTGAATTTGAAGTTGCTTGAACTAGCTTGTCTGTTTGAACTTGCTTGTCTTTGAACTAGCTTGTTTGAACTGCTTTCTGTTTTTAAAAAAGTGGTTTCATAATAAGAAAAAATGCTCATAGGAAAGGCAAACTGCTTACTTCCATCAACAACCCCTTTTATTTTAATATTTTCTATAGATCACATTAAGTTATCCTACTATTGTGATACCAAACAAAAGTTATCTATATTGTTTGTAACTGACCATATCCAGAATATAATTACTTAAAATTAAATATGTAAATGGTAATATTATAATTTGTTTTAAATTTAGTGTTGTTTATTTTTTAATAGATAATTTAATAATTTGACCCTGTTCTCCCAGTATGCACCTACTTTGTCGCTAACAGTGGTGAGTTTTTTCCAGGGTACAGCTAGCTATTAAACAACATATTTCTAAAGCAGTTTCCAAGGTCAAGTAAACATTACCTTCTTCCCTTTGCTTGACTCACTCTATTTACACAGGTCTTTTTCTGTTTCTCACTAATTTTCCCTGATGCAGTCAGGTTTTGTTGTTGTTTTGTTTTGTTTTTGTGTTTGTTTTTGTTTTGTTTTGTTTTTTTAAAGAAGGCAAGGGTGAGCATGCAACATAATTCTTAGTACCAATGTCTTCTTCATTTAAGCTCCCTCAGCCAACACTTCACCGGAGAAATCATTGAATGTATTTTGTTGTGTGCTTGTCTAGGAGGGACTATACCTACTCCATGTTTCAGTGGGATTTAGGCACTTAAATATGTAGCAACTATGAAATCCAAGGCTTCAGCATTTCTCTAGGTAATCAATATAGTTAATTGAAAGCTAAACTCACATATTTAGATTTCTCCTTATATGTATATTTATCCACTATCTCCATTAACAAACATTTATAAATATACATAAATGTGTATGCATGTATATGCATTTATTTCAGCAAGTATTTAATTCTTCTTTGATTTTATAACTGATACACTGATGCATCCATTTTAAGCATGGATGTGGCAAATACCTTAACATAATATATTGAGAAATGATCATGAGATAGAACATGGAAAAATTAAGGGAAAAAATTGATAAAGAGTATGAACTTGAAAAGCAATACTGATCTGGAAATGCAGTATAGTGCTAGTGCATGTTAAAAATCTATATAACTGAGAGATGACTCAACGAGTCTTGATGACTGCAGAGGACAGAGGACTGTTTTTGCAGCTAATATATGCTGATGATGAAATTAATTAAGCTGCAACCAAATTATGTAAAATACATTTAAAATATTTTGTACAAAAATGTGGCAGAACACCTCAAACACTTTTTCATGTAATTCCTTAATTGCATTTGTAGAAATTGTTTTGTAATAATCAGATTTCCTGTATATTTTAATTATGTGAATTAGGTACTAGAAATTTAAATAACTAATATAGACCACCCTTTTTTTAATGTCAGCATTTCATGGTTTCTGTTTTTCCATCTATTTATACTTCAGTAAGCTCTATGGAATTCTTCCCACTTTTTCAATAAAACAAGTACAATTTTTATACAGGAAAACTTAAAAAATATGAATGACAGAGTATGTTTAAGAAGGAGCTGGGATTAATTTTTAAACAAAACTTGGAAGAGAGCACTTAAAATATATAGTGAAACTATGATTTTATGCATGGTTATTGAGTTACCAAATGAGGTTTTCAACTTTACATAATTGTAGCTTTTCAGCCTACAATAATTCATTAATGACTTAACCTCTCAGGTTTGGTTTCAATAGTTTACTAATGTTTATAGCTTGAATTATTAATATAGTATTATATTTCACCAGGAGGTGGTTTATATCTATATTTCCAAAATTGGAGCCCAGCCATAACATTTGTATAACTGATAAACATCTGCCACTTTTCTATGCTGAAGTAAACTTCGTAATCATTGCCATGGAACATGGTTAGTTAACAGTACAGAATTGAACCAAAAAGGTTATCACAAATCTTTTAACTGAAATCGATGAACAGCTTTAGTTCTTATTAATTCATTTAAATCTCAAGAAATTAATGTATTTTGTCTTTCAGTATGTGAGGGATGAGAGGTGGCTGATTCTCTGGTGTGTCTGTGTTTCAAGTTCCTAAAAGTTGCGCTTCAAGCTTAATCTCCCAAATTACACAAGATTTTTAAAGGTGGTAAAAGAAAACATTGCCATTAAACTCAAGGTAAGAAATTATTATACATTGTTTTATGTATCTTTATATAAAAAGTTACAAGTAGCAAGCATATGACACAGAAATGGAACAGTAACAGCAATAATTGTGAATGCATGCTTTTTACAATGTGTCTAATAAAGGGATATTTGCCAACTCAAATACTCAGTAACATACATGCAGATTATTTTCTCAATGTCAAATTCAGTCATATTGCTAGATGCTTACCCAACAAACATGTCTATTGAAAGTGATCATGAATGGCTAAATACCTGATTTCAGTAAATTGTTCCTGAAATTGGGAATTTAACTTGCAACAAAAATAAGAGCAAAAAAGAAAAAGAGGAATGATCTATAGAGATAATAACTGAAGTCTTATTGCCTTCTAGTGATTTTACTCAATACTGTTAGCTGAATTTTGCATGATATGAGAATAGCTGGTAAGAGAGTCCATAAAACCTCTAGCTGGTGTTTCCAAGGACGATAGTTTCACATTTCATTGTAGCATGTTCAAAATCACCCAGGAGCGCACTATTCTCAAGCAGTCTATATACTGAAAACAACATACATATAACAAAAGTTCAATGTAAATTTTCTTCCACATACCATACAACCAACAAGTAAGTAACAGATGTAAGCATATAAATTGAATTAAAACAGGAGGGAGGGAGGGAGGGAGGAAGGAAGGAAGGAAGGAAGGAAGGAAGGAAGGAAGGAAGGAAGGAAGGAAGGAAGGAAGGAAGGAAGGACAGTTTCAGCTAGGAGCTAATTTCTTCTTAAATTTTGCAGCACATCTCTGAATGTATTTAAAAACTAAAGAGCACTTGGTGGCCCACAAGCAAATTACAAAAGAGATATATTATTATGCAATGGGAATATCTTGCTAAGGAAGTAACATTTGTCTGTATTTATGAGGTTAGCATAAAGTCAATGAAATTAAATTAGGAACATGTCAACTCTCTTTCAGATAGATTAGATAATTCACCATAGATTTTTCCATCCAGAGTTTGCATGACTGCATGAACAGTTGTCTGAAATCAAAACAAAGTTAAAACATGTTCTTTATGAGGAAAAATACAGATAAATAATTACCTAAACTATCTAAAAGCAATAAAACACTCATGGATTCTTTCCCAGTAAAATTGCTCTTTACATATATACACATATAAACATGTTTATACACATATCTATTTATATATATATATATATACATGCATATACAAATTGACAAGCTCACAGCTATCTGTAATTTAATTATAGAAGTTTGAGATTATGTTTATTGATATTGTGTTGATAATAAAAAAAAAAAAAAAAAAGCCTGGGAAAAGACTCAAAGAAGGAAGGTTAATTGAAAACATAAACATTAGTGCTACTGAATCTCTAAATTTTTCAGTACTACCACATACGCTTCCTCAACAATTCACAAGGTTGGATGAATAAAATTAGCTGAAACCTGATAGTTCTACATATTCCTCTCTAGGGTTAGACTGCCAAGTTTTCCATAGTACTTCACATGGTGGGACTCAAAATTTTATTTTCGTAAACAAAAAAAAATAAATAAAACACCACAGCCATGCAAAGCATCTCTCTTTATAATGTGTTTGGAATTAAGATTATATTTAGCTAAAGGATGATTATAGTGTAGTCAAGACTAAGGGATCATTAGAGTTTGCTTGGTTTACAATTCTGAAGTGGTCATTTGACTTTCAGTTTTCTCAGTATTCAAGTCTGACTCTGTCCATACAAGGTGACATATAACTTGAGAACTAACATGCATTTTATCAATATTACAAATAAAATGCAAAGCAACAGATGGATCAATTGTTGTATAGGTATGTTTACTTACCTCAAGTTTGTCTCTTAGACCCTAGTTGTGTTGTACTCAGACTCATGTTTGCTTAGAGACCCAATGAGGCAGAACCTGGAATGTTATGGCTATTTCATTCAAAATAATAATGTTTGCATAGAAAAAAAAAAAATATATATGCATATAGATACTTAATAAACAATACACCTTGATAATCAGATCAATATTCATGAAATAAGTTACATTGGCATGCAATTAGATTAAAATAAATATTTCTTAAAGAGATAGAAATGCCTGAATGTGCAAAGAAAATATGGAGGACATGTAAACAGTCACAAGTGCATAAATAGTGCATGCAAGAGGAAACACAAATACATATTAAAAGTTTCTGTGATCTTTTTCAAATAAATAGTTCATAAATATTTTCTTTTTCTTTTACTTGTAAACTTTTAATCATTCATATTTACAGTCATTCAGAGGTCAATATACAGTAGAAATAGCTCTTTTATTAAAATATCATACTTGACTTTCCCTTTTTATTGATTAGAAATATTCTTCTAAACTACATTCTTATATGTAAATATATGAGTATTCTTTACTCACTATGCTGTCTCATGTTCTACTCTCTATATATGTGTTAACATAACAAGCCAAGATACTCTGATTGATAATGGAACAGATACAGTAAAGTTTTGCAAATATTGTCATTCATTATATAAAAAAGGGGTTTCCTTACCCCAGGGTTGTGTTTCTCATTATTGTGTCATGCATCAAAATGGATACATGTATTTTTTATTGATTGATTTAGAGGTATTAGACCAACAGTGGATGATACTCAAGGCCACCTCAGTTACAATGCAACCACATGTATGTGGCTTTAAAAAAAAAAAAAAATTAGATTCATACAAATTCTTCTTTGGTTTCTAAAAATTCTACCTGTTGACCTGTGTGTGTATGCATGTGGGCATGTGTAAAATAGTAAAAGAAAAAGAAAGATATAAAGTAGAAAGTAAAACTGAAATACAGAATCCTTCAGGAAACGAGTAGAGATGAGAGAAAGAGACAGGTAGAGAGAGATAATATAATAGTATGTGCTATCAGGAAACAGAAATTTAAACAATAAATAGAGAAGAAAGAAAGAAAATATGCCTTCACTGAATAAAGAGTGAATATGTTTGGGCAATCAAGTCCTTACACAATAGTCTTCATCAAAAATCTATTGATACTGACCGCTGAACAGCTTTATCATGTCTGGACAGCCTGTGACTTGTGGTTGGTACTTCTTCAATTTCATCTATCTCACACGCATCTGCAGCATCTTGTGAGTAGCTATGCTTCATGACAAGGATATTTCTCCTATTCATGGGCTGAATGAGTGGTTTTACAGGCTGGGGTTGTATTTCTGTCAAGACAGAAGCATCTCTTGTGCTGAGGTTACTACGGCTGCCCTTAATGCTAGACACTTGTGATCCACAGTGATGGTCATGAATGCATTTTGAAGATGATCTTCGCAGTTTATGATAATTTTCAAAGTCATCTGCAACATCAGCAAGGTCAGCTGTAGGCCCTGTCCCTCTGAGGGTGCATAATTCATAATGAGGAGGCTCAAACACCTCCTGGAACACTGTTTGATCAAAGTCTGTTTTCCTTTGGACAAATTTTTTACGAGGCTGCTTGATTTGTACTATAACAGAGACAACAATGAGGATGATCACAATGCAAGAAGTCACCCCAATTATAGTCCCACTGGTATTTGTAAGTTGATCCAATAAGTTAGCTTTTCTTTTTTCTGTGTGACAGGAGAAAAAAAAAAAGAAGAACACTGTTAATTGCTGCTAAAGAATAAAAACAACCATGACGGCTTCACGAACTACTGCAAAGCTGAGCCTAGTCTATGTCTGAGTTCACTTAATCAGTCTCACTGACAAAGAAATAAAAGCATGAAATCAGGTGTTTTTGGAAGCCAGAAAAGCAACGTATAATTCCTCTGTGTACCTAGTCACTTTCACTTGAAAAGCTATTTATTCAGGGTCTATTGTAAGCTCAATTAGATTAATTTTTTTTATAAAAAGGAGCCACCATAAGACGTATGTGGCTTTAATGTCACCTCTGAACTTCATTTGCCTGCTATATGTTGTCTCTTGCAGTAAATGTATGCATCTAGGGCACAGGACCAAAAAAAGAGCAAGACTATGGGATTTAAAAAGAAATTCTTTGCATTGGGAAATTCAGTGAAGTCTTAATATTTATGAGCTGACTGGGACTGTTGAAAGAATTCAATGAAAAAACTATATTAGGAGAAATAGAAAAAAATATTTAAATAGAGGTTTAAAAAAGGGGGAAAACAAAAAAAGTGTGGAAGTTTTTTTCTGTTGTTCCTGACTTATTAGGTACCACAACTTTTCTAACCACCTGAAAGTGTATTCTACTTACTATCCTCTACTCAGGGGCCTCTAGGAACTCAGCCAGCAAATTCAGCATTGTGAATTATTAAAACCAGAAAATATGTAGTAAAATAATAAAAACAGTTTCTCCCTACTGTTATATATATTTCTATTTAATTTGCTTTCAAATGGCTGCAGACAAAAGAGACAGTGACTGAGCCATGTAGAAATCCAAGCTGAAAGCATTTGCCTCAGTCTCTCACTGCCATAGCAAGACTTGACAACTGTGATTAAGTTTCAACACCTAGTTTAGTGTAATTTTTCCTGGCAAAATAAAATGTACTGAATGACTTAATAAAAAGACTTTGAAATGAAAGTTATTGGTACCAAAACAATAACATCCACCTCTTCACAATCTCCTAGATACCAAAACCGAACTTCTCAGTACTCCCCATTGGTTACTCCTGTAGATTCAGTTGAGGTTTTTTCTAACTGACTGCTACAGTCAGTTATACTGTGGGGAAGCAGCAGAGTTAGAAAACACAAAACAGCAGCAAAAAACATTTTAACTGTAATGGACAAACTTCCTTTTTCTAGTCAGAAAAACAAGAGAGGATAAACACACATGACCAAATAAAAAGACACTTGCCAAATTAAAGATTAAAATAATTCTGAAAATTACAGAGTGGGAAGGGTTTTCTTTTTTCCTCTGTGTTGAAGTAGAGAACTGATAATTATTTACTAACTGTATATTTATTTTCTTTGAAGATTATTGTTCCATGTCACATTTTTGTTGTGTTATTTTGAATTATGTTTTCATTTGTGTTTCACTCTATTGAACTGCTTGTCAGGATTTTACAGGATTCAGCAGATTTATAGGCTGACTGCTAATCCACTTCATTCTGATTTTTTTTCTTGATTGGTTCCTAAATTTGGCATATCCCAAGTTTCCAGGAACAAATCTGTAGTAGCAGGGGGTGGGGAAAGAGGGGAGAGAGAGTGAAACAAATTCTTTCCCAAGCCTTCAATGTAAGTTAGTTAAGCTCTTTTCCCTGAAGACAACACAGAAATTGATTTTTTTTTTTTTTTTTTTTTTTTCCCCAGAAACACAGAGCCATTTAGAAACCATTGCCTGCACCTGGTTAAGAAGGTCGGTCCCTGCCTATGAACTTATGCCTGATTTCCCATACTTGTTCCTTGCTCTTCAATTCCACTTGATTATAAGTAGATTTGGTTGCTTTCTTACAGTGTTAATTCTATTTTTCCTTGGCTTTTTATCCCATCTGGGCTATCACAGGCATAGCATGCAGCTAGGAGACACCCGCTACCAATAATTTACTCCACTACAAAGGTTATTATTACAAAGGAACAAAAATATGACTTTTATTTATATTTTAGAGTGTATGGGAAACAGAGACCAAGCAAGAAGGCAGCCTACCAGCAGATAACCTGCCAGAAGGACATAACCAACACAAATCAACACCAAGTAAACAAATGCAAAGACTGAAAATAAAACCCATAAGCATTTTTACCTCTCTTCATTGTCATTATTGCTTTATATATTTTCTTCCTGAATTACTCTTCCTGAGCTTAGATCCATCTGTCATTTACTTAATAAGGAAGTAAGGACGACATGCTGTATCCCATGCAGTCTACAAGACTTGATATTTTGAACTCTAGACATTACCTTTGCAGTGGTTTTCATCCCAAGGATACACACAATTCTGAAGTCCATTGCAGACCAATGTGTTATTAATACACATATTACTGTGGCAAAAGAATGTGTTGGCTTCACAAGGGGCTAAAAACGAGAGAAAAAGCTGATATTAAGTAATAAATCATTCAGCTCTCTACAACAAACACATCTAGGACTGATCATATAATCTGTAGTAGGAGAAAACTATACAACATGGGTTTCTTGAGCATATTTAATATGTGACATGCAGCATTGACAGCACTCAAGACACACACTGTTTATTATACTCTGGAAGAGATTTTCAGTTCTGCCTAAGATATACAGACTTTCCTATAGTCTGAGTGTCATGGCTGTAGTAGTTGGGCCCCCAAATATTAGTGGGGTGTCACTGATGTGATATCAACTGTTTTAGCCATAGATCCAAAAACCAGTATCCTGTGGGCTGCTATGAAAAAAGTTAATTTGTTTCTTGCTGAAACTCCAGTTTTCTTATAAAACTTATGTGACTCAAAAGAGATATGTACTATAGTGCCCATTCCACAGTGTCTGAACATATATGCAGAGAAAATAAAAATATTTTTAAAATCTTTTGATCATAATATAAGCTACAGTAAAAAAAAATACCACTTTGATCACAAGTGGGATTAAAGAAAGCAAAGGTCTTCAGTGTCCCTGAAGTCCGTGGTCTAGAAGAATCATGTAGATTAAAGCTGCAAGATGAAGGCTTTACTGAAGACCATATACTATTACTGTGAAGAAGTAGCTCAAAGGCTATCAGAAGGAATTTTACACGCTGCTAGATTGTGCTACTTACTCAAATGTTGAGAGATCCTCAGGTGTTGAGGCTGTAAAGATACTACTCCAAAATTACATAGCCAAACCAGAAGATCTTCCTCCATTCAGAGCAAGAGCTACAAACTTTATTACTGTTAAATCAGTAAAAATGAATGGTTTATGACTTGTTTAGCTGAAACAACCCAGAGACATTATTAAGGTGATTTTTTATGGAAAGTTAGAAAATAAATTAAGACCCTTAACAAATCAGAAAGGAGTTACTATGCTCATTCTATTGATACTTAGAATTAGATGCTTCATAGCAATTTTCCTCCTCCGCAACTTTAGAAGCTGTTCCTATGACAACACAAATGCATAGTGCTGAGACTGGCTAAGAGCAGACAACTGCTTCAGTTGTTTGCTTACTAAGGACAATAGGAAGGATTTATATTGTAGAGCTTAATAACCCCATATATCATGTCAAGAAATCAACCTTTGAAGAAGTTATATCCATAACTGACTATAATGGCTTGTTCAAAGCAGTTAGGATCTGTTAAACAAATAGCAAATTCCATTGAAACTTGTACTCACCCCCAAATACGCAACCATCCACCAAGATATATCAGTACCTGTATAGCCTATCCCTTAGCCAGTGCAGAATATGGATGAGCCAGACTGGTTCTGCCCATTGTTCAATTTTTTAAAAAGTCTGTTACACCATCCCTTAAGCTGCTGTGACCATGGGAAGATGTTACATTTTGTACAGGAAGGATTTTTATTTTAACTGGACAGAAAGGGTAGAACAGCACATGCATATTAACAAAGGAGGGTGTTTTGTGAGGGTCCATGTTTGTTGCTGCAATCTGGGAACACTGAGGGCTGAACCTAGAGGATACTATGACTCATCATGATGTCACACATCATATAAGAGACTCGTCCGTTTCACTATCATCCTTTCACATTTGTAGCTGCAAACACACAGGAAGGGTTCACTGACTGCTCTAAACAGAAAAGTGAAAAAAGGAGAGTATTTATGAAAGGGAAACTGAAGAAGACTTCAGAAGCCACCCATTCAAAATTCATGATCAGAAGTAGAAAGTGCACAAAAAAAAAAAAAAGTGCACACCTAAATGACAAATGGCAAAAGCACAAGGAGTGACAGGGTAACAAGGGGGAAAAAAAAAAGAAAAAGCAAAATAAAAAGAAGAAAAAGTGCTGGATTAGGAAAATTTATGTTAATAAAGCCATAAAGGAGGAAAAAACACCAGAACACCATAAAACATGAAGAGTGGCATGAAAGGCGTTAGAAGTGAAGCAGTAAGGATGGAGCACTGTGTCCGAGCAGGCAGAACCTCTAGGATGTCTATGACTTCCTTTTGCACCTTTAAAATCAGTCTGATTTAATCCTGAATGCAACAGCAAAGAAAGGATTAATAGTGGAAAAACAATCCCCAAAAGAACAGAGAACAATTTAAGGGAAAGAAGGACAGTCGTATGATGCAGAAATCAAGGAAGTTAGATGTATAGTGGTGGTAAGTAGAAAATGAGAAGCTAGAGAAACATAGTAAAGTGAAAGGAAAATGAAGAACAGCAGAAACAGATGATACTTAAGGCATTATTAGTTGAAAGAAATGACATGACATTGTATATCAACTTAAAAATATTAGGAAATGTTTCAGAGATAAAAAAGAAAAAATAGCAGCATTACAAAAGTAATTTTTGCAGATTTAAGAAGAAGGGATGATTATGCAAAGTGATGACAGGGAGATTTGGAAATGAAAAGCAAGAGAAAGGTCTAAAAAAGAAGGAAATTGCGGTTTCTCTGAATAATGCTGTTGAGCTATGCAGGAAAGACATGGTATGTGAATAAATGTCAAAGCTAGATGAATAGCAAAGCAGAACCATTTCAGAGTAAGTGCAGCAATCTTAGCATGAGATATAAGATTTCTAAACCTAATGACAACAGCGCCCTCTTGTTCATGTTTATAAAATTAGTATAATCACGTAATCTCTGTGGTCTGTTGAACCTGGAGTGATTAGGATGGACAAGAAATAAATTTATTTATCCCACTCTAATGAAAGTTTTTTGTTAGAATCAATGAAAGCATCAAGAGAAGCTAAAAACTTGTCAGTCCCATTGTACTTTGGAGGAATTAAGTTTCTTGCACTTGAAGAGGCACAGTGAAGGGATTTTGGATTGCTGCATCATGGACATTATAGTAGTAGCAAAAAGATAAACAAACTGGTGTAAACAGGATTATTTTACAGCAAGATGGAGCTGGTGCTGATGCTTTCGTGAAGCTGTTACAGAACACAGGATAGGAATCAAATCAAGCAGACAAGGCATGTGGCAGCAATACTTGATGATTTAACCGAAGTCTTGAGCATCATCTAGGCAAGGCCTCAACAGGTAAATATTTAAACCTGAGGAAAGGTAGTGGATTTTTTCACAAAAGGAAGCTACTGCTACCATTAGTTTCAACTAGATAAAGCAATACAAACCTCTCCACCCAGCAGAAGCCTCTCTATCAATCTATAGTCTCCCCCATGAGTGTATAAATACCCTTATAGCTGACAAGGAGAGCTCTGCTGGGCCTCATGCTTTTATAAATAAGCAAGAAAACCAATCAGGGATGTGAATGTCAGGTGCAGTCCTAGCTGCAGTGATCATGAGATGCTGGAGTTCAGGATGCTGCAAAGAAAGAATAAGGCAAAAACCAGGATCATAACCCTCAGCCTCAGGAAAGTAAATCTTCACAGGTGAGGGGTCTGCTTAGAAAAATGCCATGGAAGGTGGTACTGGAAATATACTTAACCGAGGACAGTTGGTTGAACTTCTAAGATCACCTTCTCCAAACACAACAGTTGTCTATCTGGCCAAGCAGAAAATCAAGTGAAAATAGCAGTTAGTCTGCACAGATGAACAATGAACTTCTGCCAAAACTCAAACATAAAAAGGACACGTACAAGAGGTGGGAGTAGGGTCAGATGACCCCTGCACAAATATATGGGTACTGACTAAAAGTACAGTTATACAGTTAGAAAAGCTGAAGCTCACTTTGATTTTGATCTGGTGAGGGTTGTAAAGGATATTTGTGGCATTTGTCTTTGGAAGCTACAAGCATTTGAGATGAGGGAGAAAGCCTGGAGCAAGGAAGTCTTACCTTCAGTAGAGGACGACCAATTGGGGAACATTTAAACAAACTGGACAGACACCAGCCCATGGACCCTGATGGGATGCCCCCAGTAGTTGGCTAATGTAATTGTGAGGCCACTCTTGATTGTCTCTGAAAGGCCATGCTGATTGGGAAACATTTCCAAGGACTGGAATAAAGCAGATGTCTGCCTCATTTTTGAGAAAGGCAAGAAGAATCCTGAGAGCTACAGGTAAATCAGCCTCATGTCAATCTCTGGAAAGGTGACTGAGCCAGTAATACCGAAAACTGTTTCCAAGCATATGGAGCACAAGAAGAATATAGTCTTAGTGGACTTACGGATGGGAAATCATGCTTGACCAACACAACAGACTTCTGCATTTGGATGACTGACTTGGTAAGGAGAGGAGAACAATAGATGCTGTGTAACCCTAGTGAAGAAAAGCTTTTAACCCCATCTCCCAGACCATCCTCATAGACAAACAAGTTCACCAAGGTTCTGCACCTGGGTTGGAGCAACCCCAAACACAATAACAGATTAGGCAGAAAATGGATTAAGCATTCAGGAGAAAAACTTAGTTAGGGGTGCTGGTCAATGAAAAGCTCAACATGAGTCGGCTATGTGCACTTGCAGCCCGGAAAGCCAGCCATGTACTGGACTATATCAAAAGAAGTGTGACCAAGGGAGGTGATTCTGCCCCTCTACTCTGCAATCATGAGACCCCACCTGGAGTACTGTGTCCAGTTCTGGAGTCTTCAACACAGGAAGGACATAGAGCTCTTGGACCAAGTCCAGAGGAAAGCCATAAAGATTATAAGAGGGCTGGAACATCTCTCCTACTAAGACAGGCTGAGAGAGGTGGGGCTATTTAGCCTGACAAAGAGAAGGCTCTGAGGAGAACTAATAGTGGCCTTCCAGCACCTGAGGGTGGCCTACAGGAAGGCTGAGGAGGGACTTTTTACAAGACTGTGTAGCGGTAGGTTGAGGAGTAATGGTTTTAAGCTGGAAGAGGGTAGACTTAGATTAGACATTAGGAAGAAATTGTTTAGTGTAAGGGTGGTGAGACACTGGAACAGATTGCCCAGGGAGCTTGTGGATGCTGCCTCCTGAGAAGTGTTCAAGGCCAGGTTGGATGGGGCTTTGAGCAACCTGGTCTAATGGGAGGTGTCCCTGCCCATGCAGGTGAGTTGGAAATAGGTGATCTTCCAACTTGATATTCTAAACTTTCTAGGACTCTAACTTCCATGACAATACTCTTTAACTTCTTCAATATCCTGGATGATGGGAGAGAATGTATGCTCAGCAAGTTCACAGGCAATGCAAAACTAGGAGGACTGGTTCACAGATCAAGTGCTTGCATAGCTGTACAGGTGGATCTCAATAGGCTACCGAAATAGGAACGTTAAGCTGTTTAACAAAAGGAAATGCAAAGTCCTGTGCCTGGGGGACTGGGAGGGAGGGATAACTTCAGGCACCAGTATCTGATGGAGACTGACCGTCTGAAAAGCAAGTTTTCAGCAAAGATGTTGGTGTGCTGACCATGAGCCAGCAATGCGCCCTTTTGTCAAAGAAAGCCACCAGTATCCCGGGCTGCATTAGAAAAAACATTGTCAGCAGCTTGAGAGATGTGATTCTTCCCCTCTAGTCGGCACTGGTGAAGCCACATCTGCTGAATCAAGTTCTGGGCTCCACAGAGACATAGATTTACAGGAGTGACTCCAGCAAAGGGCCATAAGACCACAAAATGCTTGGATCATCTGACACATGAGAGGCCAAAATAGCTGGGACTATTCAGCCTGGAGAAGAGAAGGCTCCAGAGGGGTTCTCATCAATGTGTATAAATACCTAATGGGAGGCAGTAAAGAAGACGGAGACAAGCTCTTCTCAGCAGTTCCCAGTGACAGGACAAGAATCAATGAGCACTAAATGAAATACAGAAAATTCTATTTTGAGGCTAGTCAAACAGTGCAAGAGCTGTTTTGACAGAAAGGTTGTGGCGTCTCCATCACTGTAGATATTCAAAATCCAACTGGACACAGCCCTGACCCACTTGCTATAGCTGACTGCTTTGAGCAGAAGGATTGAAATAGACCATATCACAGAGTCTCTTCCAACCTCAGCCTTTCTGTAAATCTCTGAAAAGATGGCTTCATATTTAATTTAAAAGTAACAGCTGGGAAAACACAGTTATGTTATTTCTCCTTGTCCCAAAGCTGCCTTGAGTCAAGCACTGCTAAGGTACTAGCCTAAAAATAAGTGAGATAACATATTCAGCACAAGGAATGATTATATGTACTATATAAAAAGTGAGTATATTTGAACTACATTTATAATTCAACCTAAAGTATTTTAATAACTTTAAGTCTTTGATAAATTGTAGGATTTTTACAGCATGAAATCTCTATAATTTAAATAAATCACCAATTAAAGAAAAAATATTAGTAAAGGTTCTTTTTTCTGGCTTGCATTTGAACCAATAATTTAGTTTTTGTAAGATTATAGTATATAAAAAATAATATATACAAAATGAAAAACTTCAAATACTTTCATTATGTTATTTTTAGTTATACTATTTCATTTTAAAAATCTCTGTGGTATGTATAGGGATATATTGTATCTTAATATACAGATTGTATAGTTATTGAATTATATATAATGGAACATCATCTACTTTGCAACAAGGATTTATATTGAACACAAGATGGTGCACTTATCCTAGAAAATATATAAGCGAGTTAACAGGAATAGTCATGGTATCCTAGAATCTTTTCCAGGTTTAGGAAACCTATACTTAGACCCTCCTGCCCCGTAATAATCTTATTTCTGTTGTCTGTCATGCAAATATATTTTGTTTCTAGTACAAGTTAAGACATTGTTATAATGATCATATTTCCAGAAGGTTATATTCACAGTATTCAGAAAAGCTTGAGTTTAGTATTTGAAGACTACTGTATAAAAATTTATCTAATGGAGTTGTGTATATTTTCTTACTATTTGAATGTTTTGGGAAGGCACATGGAGCCAATAATCTGTACATTTAAATTTGTTAACACAAAATGCTAATAAGAAGAGAAACATAAAGAGCACTGATAGTTCTTCCATGTGCTACGTTTACAAAGTAATATGAAATAAAAGCAGTCATACTTTGTATGTTTTTTAAAAGATACCGCTTTCACTGAGGCAATAAATAATCACAAGTAATCATGCTATTATTATTGATGTTATGTATGCTATAAAATAACAATATGTGTAAAGCACTATAATAATTAAATATTCTGCATGTTATTAAAAGTTATTATACCATTGAGATATTTTGACAATAATAATAAAATACATTGTCTCTGTGTGTTGAGCAGCATATTGTTGGGAATTCCAGGATACATTTGGTATAAAAAGCAATCAGCCAGGTAAAAATATTTTTACAAGATGAAGTAAAAAGCTGACTTGTTATGGGCCTGGTGTGAAGCCTGGCTGTTACACTTCATTCTTTCATGCTTTCCCCAGTGTATTTACATGGTTTTTCAGCACCACGCAGAGTTAGTGTAACTCATTTGCTTCCAGAGTGTGAACTAGCTCTGAGCAAACTAGCTTGGATGTCTACATTGTACATTGAACCATGGGTGGATTTATCCTTTGAGCTTGTTTCAAGATGGGGATTTCAGTCTGAGACTCCCTAATCTTTGATGAATGACATATCCTACTTGTTATTTTTAGGATTCTCTCCCTCCCTCCCTTCTTGCCGTACATTTTGAAAGGTCGTGCTTTCTCCTTAGGGTGAATGGGAAAATTCTGAACTCTTAATAATGGTTAGTTGTGAGAAATATTTTATACTGAACTTGTTAGACATTTCACACCTACTCCTCACAGCCCCAGTATAGCTCATTGCATCACGCTCTGCATATGAATTTTTAAAGTATATATAATTTGGATTTCTCCCACTGTGCCTTACCTAAAAACAGAGCTTTCTTTCCTACACAAGAGAAAGAAAAATTAAATTATTCACATGTTTCTTGAAGCATCCTTGAAACAGAGGAAGAAATTTTGTTTCAGACTCTCCAAGGAAAACTCACTAGTCATGGTGAAAGACTGTTTCACCGACTTTATTAAACTTATAAAATTATCAAGATGGCTTTAGTACTGTACACTACAAGTATATATTACCCAAAGTTAAATTACTTATCTTTTAATTTGTCACTAATGAAAAATATCTTATTAAAATACAGCTATTAGACACTTCAAAATGAAATGTGCTTAATGCTGAATTTTCTTTCTCAGCCACCTTCAAACAGCTCTGTTCAAGATATATGTAACTTTTACAGATGGTTAGTACCAGATAGACACTTGTATGTGGTTTCATAGGGTTTTTTTCAGAGTACAAGGTCACCAGAGAACAGTATCTCAGGAGCATGTGCTCAGAGCTGCAGTCTGTGTTCAGTTCATACACTTTAGGCAGCACAAACAGTTCTCTTAATGAGGGGTAGAGGGGCATTATGATGCTTAGCCAGTGAGGGCTTTTCACTATAGATAGCTACAAATAGCAGAGGTGCAGATAATCACAGATGAGTGCTCACCAGTAAGGATGCAAGTGTTTCCTTTTTATGTATTACTATGGAAGCAGGGAGCAAAACCAGCAAAGCTGCAACCTATTTACAGTCCTAAGTCCTTGCAAAGGGAAAGCTTCTCTTCACGTGTTGTGCTTAATGCTTTGTTGTTCCCTTTCTCGGTAGTTCCCGGAGCACTACCACAACAAGCACAGGCAACACACTGTGTACCTGCAGTGCCTCTTCCCTTTTAGGAAGTTGCCTGTGCTGGGACAATCATCTTCAGGGATGCTGCAAACATGGACATACAGAGGGATTTTCTTTTATTCCCCGGTTCTATGAATCTGCATTTAGGCTAAAGGGTAGGTGTGTCTGCTCAGGAGCAGCTCTTTGAAGAAGCTGTAGGTGTAGCACACCTATAACTGATCAGGCTGGAGATCAGTCTCCGAGTCATAGAAAATGAAATGAACAGTCAGTGGGTAAAAAAACAGAGACTTGTTTTTCAACTTTTCTTACCAGATGAACTGACAACTTTTAATGACAGCAGTTTCCTTGTTTTTCTTTTTCTGATTTTTAAATTAATTTATTGGATATTTTTAATCTATTGTAGAAAGTTAGTACCATACATAAATTATCCATCTATCTATCCATCTATATAGATGCTATCTAGATGCTATCTAGATAGATGGATAGATAGATTTTATATATATGTATATATATATGTTAGAAGATACATTAAAGATTAAAAGTTAAGGATATAAGCAGACAAAATCCGTAATAACATTTGGAATAGCTAATAGTGCTGGTCACAAAATACCAGACCATCACTCTAAATTATCAGCTATTAAGAACTGATTGGCTATTAAGTGTTACTTAGAGCTCTACTACTATTCTGATGATGTGACAATCATTACAGATTCTCTCGTGTAGGAAATTTAACACCTTCTTACATTTTATGCATTTCCTTTAGACATATCTATGGCTTTGCTGCTTAGCAGAGCATCACTGCTAGAGCTCTGGGAACTTGTAAGACCACTTTTTAGATGCCAACAAAAAAGACATATATTTCAGATGTAACTGGAACACTCTGATCAAACTGCATGAAGATAAATGTATTAGCAATCTCTTTTGGATTTCTCTGTTTTACACAAATGTCAAGTCACTGAGAAACAGCTCTATAACATGAATTAACACAGAACACACACAGAAATAAAACATTTCTTAGACTAAGTAGCCTGCTTCCACAATGAAATACTTCCAGTTAACAGCAACCCACATAAGAGAAGACTCATAGTCTCAACAACTAACTCCACACTATGGACAAGAACATGGGGAGCTACAGATCACAACAGCTCCTGTCCATTCCCACAGCAGCAGTAAATAAAATAATTTTATTTTGTCACTCTTTCCCATGCACATAACGCAAATGTCATCTTCTATTTTGTTTCTTTCTCAGATCCAGGTGAACAAAATGGCTTTTTTTCTCTTTTTCCTCAAGTAGAGACACAGGTGTCTGTTCCCTGACGCATATCTCCCTGAATGAGGTCTGACATTCCTTCTCTTCCATGCAGATGATCTAATTATTCCCACACACTGCTGAAAGACATTGCAGTTTACATGCTATGAGCTGTGTCTTGCAGTGTATACACCAGACATCTGCTCTAGCTGACTTCTGACTGCAAGCACCAATCTGTGGCATAGGGCTGCACTTATGGACAACAGACATGACACAGAAAGTAGAACTGGCATCACCTTTGAACATTTAAAGTCAACTTCCAGCACAAAAAACACTGATGTTCCTCTTAATACTTATGAGCAGGCTGTGCATACATATCTCAAAGCACAATTTAGCCCTTAATAAATTTTCAACTTTTAGCATTCAATGATGGTTCAGAATAAAGTTAAAGAAAACACATTAAGCTAGTATTTTCAACTTCCCAGTCAGAATACCATGCAATATAAACTATCATCAGTTTACAAGAATGGAATAGCTGATAAGGTGTTACATGTCAGGTAAGCATACTGAAAATAGTATAAGAGAAAAAAGAGCACACTTTTCCTTATGCTCCTTTAACATATGAAAGCCTTGCAAACAACACTTATTCAAACCTTAATTTCAAGTAAGTCATCATAGTGCTTCACTCTCCAGTTCTTTATATGCTGTGAACCTCCAGTGTCTACGCAGTTGTTTCTAAGGTAACAGATGAGGATGTGTTGTGAAAAAAATGAATCAGATCTTGAATATTCAAGACCTCTTCAGTTGCAAAAAAAGAGGAAAGGGCAATATCATCACAACTGAGTTTTCCTAATATTTATTAGACCCTGGCCTGATTTGCAGGCAAGAAAAATATAATCCACCCTAAGGCTGCATTCTGAAAGTACAGCAGTGTGTGCTGTTCCAGGCATGTAGACTGTCAGAAATTTTTAATCAGAGCCATAATTAAGGAATTACAGAGGCTGTTCTCAACAGAGCCTCATCGCCTCATCGCAGGGTACACACACAGAGAATACAGATGAAGAATGTGTTTGGTAAGATTGTGCCTTCATTCCAACCTCTGACAGTAATGCAGAAATCTTGCTGTCAGAAATATGATGCACAAACCAAGAAATACATTAAAAATGTACATGTATACTCATTCTTCAAGGGCCAAAATATGCATTATTTCCATCAAAGAAAAAGGATCAATATCCTTCACCTGTGATTGATTACCTGAGTTGATCTTTTTTCAGTTAATGGGATCACTGGGTTTGGGTTTTTTTTGTTATTTTGGGTTTTTTTAAATTGTCTAGAACTAAATTTTGTTTCTTTGAAATGCTGTTTGGCTTATTATCTGAGTCCAGAAATCATAAAATTATGAATGCAAGCAAGGCACAAAGAGAGAATATTAACCGAAATATCATGTAAAGCTTTCAGAAAACTTTTGTTGCTACAGAAAATTAACTGATTTCTTTGCTTAACAGTATATGACATATATGTTTATTGATATATGCATTCTGGAATATGCACAAGCACACCCATGACCTGTGATAAAATAATCATAAGGTATTTTTCAAATGCCCATTATAATGACGTCTAAAAAATAAAATTCACAGAAAAGGATCAGCCTGGATAAAAATATCCAGAGCTGTATTGCTTCCCATGTTGTGTAAGGACACATCAAGACATGGTGCACAGCAGCTTGAGGATCATGTGACTGCACAGGTTGTGACTATTCATACCTGTGTTTCTGCTTCTGAATCCTGTGCTCTATCCAGTGTGTTACAAATGATTACACACTATAAATGCTTGGAATAAAAACAGTTCAAAATATTTATATAACTTGCTTGGGAACATTCTTCAGTGACTATTCTGCATGAAAAGAAAACATTAACAGTTTTGGGGATTTGTATCATTTAACAAACTAAAAGAGGATGCATTGAGTAGGGTCTTACGTTCTTGGAAAGATGTGAAGAGCATCTGGAATCGGCTGTTTCGACTGCCTTCATCTGCCCACATACGGATTACACCAAGACCTGTCCGTAGCATTACATCATTAGCAACAGTGCTGCAAAACTTTGCTTTCAAATCCTCCACAGAGCTGCTTCCATCATAGACAGCTACAAAATTCCTTTTGCATTCATTAGAATTCTGCATCTCATAATCCAAGAACCGCAAATAGATCTATGAAACAAACAAACAGCAAGGGCAACAGGTACAGATATTTGAGAATGACTAAATACAAATTAAACGTCTTTGCTCTACCTTGTGGGAGAAAGACTACACAATGTCACCATCAAAATAATTTTTCTGGAGCTGATGATCCATAGACCACTTCCCTGGATGGGCATTAGTACAGAAACTGATCACTGTTTGCACTTCCTGCTATTTTGTATTGTTTCAAAGTAGAATCCAGTGGAAGATCTAGGTATTTTTGTTCTTCTTTGCAGTAAGGTCCTAATTTATATATATATAATTGTCTTTGAGAAGTATGTACAACAGTCCTTCAAGCTAAAGGACAGACAAGCTAGACATTTCTTCTGTTGCTGGCTGGCATATTATTGCTCTATTACTTGCCTGACATGGAAAATAATAAGGCTAATAATTGCTGGTCCCTTCCTGGAGTCAATGTGTGTCATCTTTGTGATGTCTCAGCCACACTGACTTAGGAAGTGAGAATCTGGAAGCCAGGCAGAACTCAATCATTAATCTTTTTATGTTTCCTCAAGCAATTTGGCCAGCGTATCAGCTTTTCTAAATAAAGCCTTATGGTATACATCTTCGTAATTTAACAGGCTTTAAATCAAGCATATTTTATGGAAACTGCTAGAAACTTTGAAAGTTTTTTTAGGAATTTTCTCCTGCATACAAGAGAAATTCTCTCATAAATCTAACAGATGTCTTGCCCTTGCAAAGAGCTCATAAATCTACTTTAAAAGAAACAGAAGTGAGGAGAAAATGCTATTATTTGATATTCAATTCTATATGGACTTTAATATGGAAAACTACTAATTTTAAACACAATTGTTAATGCAAGCAACATAAAATATTCCAGTAACAGAGAAGCTAAGTAATATTTTCAATAGACATATGATTCATAATCAAACTACCAAGCGTATGTGGGAGACTTCAGGAGAATGATACAGAAAGGTGAAGTAGAGCAGAAATAACATGAAAAGCCAGTAAACATATCTAGCATCAAGCTATATGCATCTTCACTTAAAAAAAAATAGCCAAAAAGAAACTCCAGTGTATTAGACATTAAATAATTGTCTTTACAAACAATCTTACTAACTTCAGCTAGTTTTTTTACATGCACAGAGCAATTGCTTAAAAAGCTGTTCTGGATTTGCATCAAGTACACAAACATAGCATTTCCTAGTAGCAACAAGAATCACAACTTAATTAATATATTAAAGTTCTTATGGTTTGAGAAATGCATGCTATTAAGCAGTTTGCCACTGTTTAATAGTAGCTCAGATTTTTAAACGAGCCTTTTCAGGCAATGTATTATGGTACATTTTCATTCCTTGTTACACTTTGCAAGTAGTTCTCTGAAAATAACATTTCTAAAGCAATTTTACTAGCATATAAAATTTTATATATTAAGTTTCATTTTGCTAACCTTTTCCTTACAAAAGGTTGTGTATTTCTTATAATAACCCCTACTTATGTTCCAACATTCCCATCCTCCAGAACAGCTCAGCAGACACAGAGCTGTGATACCCACACCCAGCAACCAGCCACAGCTGGGACATACTGAAGAGCTGCTTCTGTGTCTTAGACACCGTTTGCTTCTGCTCAAACAGGAGTATAACAGGCCATGTAAAACCCTGGCATGCAGCCTCTCTTGTAAAGCTGCTGAGATAGTCCATGATCCATCTCTGCATACATTTCACTTGGAATGGGAAATTACATGTGCATCTTGCTTTTCTTTCCTCCACTAACAGAAGCTGCTGGCTTCAGATAGGTGCTTCAGCAATTGCCAGTTTTGTCACAGGTAATGCAATAAGAACCTCCTGCAACTGACTAAATGCAAAATTATATACACAAGTATATAAACAAGTCAGATAAATACCTCATAGGAATGCACAGAAGGCTTCCAACATATTATTGCTATGATTTTTTACGTCATATATGCCTATCATCTGTATACCATGCATATGTTCTATTGTACTATGCATGGATATGGTAAACCATACAGATATCATATATATAATATTTTTGTCTTACTACACTCTTCAGGAAAGCTCTTACTTACTCCAGAAAAAAACATATCTTGGTTTGACTGCAGAAAAAAACTATATTTTGCTTAATGGGGAAAACATCCTTAATGTTTACTTTATTTATTTATATTCTTTATTTCTGGACTGCTCTTATATATATATATATATCATTTATATTTAGATAATATATAAATTTATATTTAAATATATATGTGTGTATACTCATATATAAACACAGAAACATCTTGTACAGTGTATCCAGTTTCAGTATTGAGGTGTAATTTATATCAGTTTCCAGTCTTACAAGAAATTTCTTTTAAGACTTTGTCTTGAAAGCATCAATCAATTATTCTTGACCTCTTTCAACACATTGCTCACAGGATCACAGAATCACAGAATTGTTGAGGCTGGAAAAGACCTCTGAGATCATCAAGTTCAACCGATGACTTTTCACCACCACATCAACTAGACAGTGGCACTAAGTGCCACATCCAGTCTTTCCTTAAACAACTTCAGGGATGGTGGCTCCACCGCTTCCCTGGGCAGTCCATTCCAATGTCTGATTATGAGGAAGTGTTTCCTAATATCCAACTTAAATGTCCCCTGGTGCAGTTTCAGACCATGCCCTCTCATCTCATCACTAGTTGCCTGAGAGAAGAGCCTGACTCCCACCTGACTAACACTACAGCTGAAGTCTTATTTCTATGGGCTTATCATTGACAGTCTCTAGTTTCTGGTGGCACACTAGCCTTAGAAAATAGTAAAATATTTCTTAGAGTAGCAGTTTTAAATTCTGACAAGGAATCAAGAGAATGATAACTTAAAATTTCATTTTGAGCCTGTCAGTGAAGAAGCCAACACTTCCAGTTCTTCCCAAGCCTGAATTCTGTGGTCAATCATGTGTGTTAATTTCTCTGTATGATAAATTCATCTATTGTCATGACATATATAAAACTGCTAAGTACTGGAACCACTGGAAAGAAATATTTGGCTTTAAAATCTACGTCTATCCTTCAGAAGACAGCCAGCATCTTCCCTAATGGCATGAATTAGAGAAAATATGTTCCTGATACTCTTAAGTTAGAGTTTCATTTTCATAGTCTCCTTTGGAGATACTATTCCCAGAGCTTTATATAAGGTAATGAAGACTTGATCCAAAGCTCACTGAAATCAGTGTGTATAATTTCATTATAGTTTATTTGGATCAGACTTATGGATAAAGACTGCAGTGAATTTTTAAAAACTGGAAACTCATTGCAAAAACTGACAACCTGACATTGGATCAGATTTTATTTTAAAAAGCTGGAATAATTTAATTGCATCTGCACACCTCTGCCAATTTTTATGGGTTTATTACTATATATTTAGTATTGTTCCTGTAAGAGCTACACTGGCAAAATAAAATGACTAATAAATTGAGTTCCCCAGGGGAAGAATAAAAGTGATTACGTGACAAACTTATCTAATGCAAAATGTTCTTGATACATAGTTTTCTGAAATTAGAAGCAATATTCTTAATATTTTCACTAGTATGTGGATCTCACTAAAATAAATTAGGCAGAAAGTAAGAAAAAAAATATCAGTATTTCCGGTTCCTTCATTTACCAAGATCTTAGTCATTACTTTTATCAGCAGTGTATAAGAAACTTTGCCCCTCCAAAAGAATGAACACAAATTAACAAATAAGAAGTGACAAACTCAAATGCCACCTTCTGCCTCAATAAAGCTTTTTTTCGTTTATGCCAATGGGAGCTTTTAGAATAACATTTCTGGAGGTAGTGACATATTGCATTAGCATAATCGAGACATTCTTGTTGAAAAGAACACATTCTTTGAAAGAAGAGGCATAACTGCCCTATCTTCTTCGTTCACATTTTTGTTGTAAAGTTTTAACAAGACACTTTCCTCAAATCAACAGTCTCTTATTACCTAGAAGAACAGTCTGCTAGTGCACAAGTATTAGCTTTTACTGAGCTTCAAGATGTCAACACCATTAGCAACAAAACTGATAAAGCCTCACTGTAACCATGGCATATATATTTACACTCAGTCAGATTGTATTTTAAATAATTGTTTTGTCATATAGTAACAAAAAAGTTAATGCTGAATAAATTTTACCATTTTTAATTTAAATTTGAAAACAACAGAAATCTCTGACTGTATATATTAGGAAAAATAAAAGAAAAAATTGCCATAAACTATGAATAATATATCACTTCAGTGAAATAGTCAGATTATAATCTCTTCATAATAAATAATTTTTATGAGTTCTGCTTTTTAATCCATCACTGAAGGTTAGAGCTGACAGTATGATTGATCAGGTCAGTCAGGAAAAGCTTCAAACCATATCCCAACATACCAGCCTTAATATATGTGCACAGTCCTTTATAATGCATCAACACAAACCAAAGCAAACAAACAAAAGGCCATTGTTCAACTTCTAAAAGCAATTTAGATGTAAGACAAAAAGTCTTCTCTTCATCAGCTAAGGCAAGATTTTACATATTCAGTTTCTAGGTTCAGTGAATTCTCTTGTAAGCACAGGACTGGGTTAAATGGTCCAATGTTCTTCTGCATTGCTCAGTGATCTGTTAAAGTATTTGTTTTGAGTTTTGTTCAGATCTGTGTAATTAACAAATAAGTTTCAAGATGATACCTCTAGTATTTAGGCCCGGGAAGCCCATTTTTTAAAAGCAGGTGGTACAATGCTAATTAATCTTCAAGGCAAAAAAAGATGACAAGCATACCAGCCTAAAAAGCATATTACTAATGATGCTGAATTTGTCTTCTAAAGTAGCCTGTCCCATTGCTGAGATTTTAAGCTTGTTTTTTGAAAATCAATATTACTTCAACGTGAAAGTGGTAACAGTTCATATTCTGTTTGCTTTTTTTGTTTGTTTGGGTTTGGTTTTTTTGACATTTTTGGGCCTGCAGCTACCAGTCTGGGGCTATGCTGTGAAAGCAGAGAATTCCATACTTCGTATTTTCCCCTCTGCTGGGGTTTGGAGAGTATTGTCTCTTGAAGGTGACAACTTTACATGGTACAACACCCCATGATTCACAGCCAGTCTCTGACATTGAAATACCATTTTCTTGGACAGATGAAACTCTTCAGATTTCTTTGCTTTGTCCTTGTTTTTTTTTTTTCAGATTTCTCTGAGTCCCCAGTAACTGACATTCTAACTGTCAACTCATCCTAATTTTTCTCTCATACAGTGGCAGAATGTTTGCAAGTCTTGCAAGTGACAGCCTTTACAGCTCCTTGGTGCTGTTCTGCTTTTTAACATTGAAAACTGTAGATCACATCCTGATTCTACTGTTCTCTTTTATAGATGTTTTATTACTTCATCAGTAGATTTTTAAAAATTGCATTCCCTAACAATTATTTGGTTTGAGGATGCTGAGGTTGTTATATTTCTACACCTGAAAGGAATAGATTCTTGCTAGCTAAAAAATGGGGGTTTTTTTGTCAGTGCTACTCTGGCCTGTGTATTACCACACCTGCTAGAGAGATTCTACATACACGATTCTACACATGTACGTCTTGCCATCTTCATCTAACAAAACTGTTTCAAAAAAGTAATTTTAATAGTTTCACACAGGCAAACAATATTTTCTACTTGTTAAAACGTAACTCGTTCACCAGGGTTGCCATATGGATGTGTTGGGGTTTTTCATTCATAGTATTATTTGCATTAACTGTATGTTAGCAAGTTTCAAAGCTTCTTCAGAGATGGAGCTCATCTGAAGCCTGTAAAAGTGTCTCTCGCTATGAGTTTTTCCAGTCTCTAAATTTCATTTTTCTGTAACATTTCAGGAATCACCATTCAAATGCCTTAAGTCTTAGCATACTACTTAAAGCTCCTGTTCTGCATCTCATTAAGAAGCTTCCCAAAATTAGGAATGTGCTACTTTGCCAGTGCTGACATCTTGAACTGTTTTTCTTGCTCTCTCATCTGAGAGCATGTTTCCACTTCACATGCAAGAAAGGAAAATGTTTTGGTTCAGTCACATTTTTTTAAAGACTTGTAGCTCTGCGATTTCCTTCACCAAGTGTTTCTTCTTAATTGTCTAGGAAAGGTGTGTGCAACAGCCCATTGTTTCTCCAGAATATGCTCAATCTGACAGTCAAAAACCTGGAACCAAACAGTCTCTCTGATCAAGTATGTGACTATAAGGTGCATTAAGGGTTTTAGAGCCTCTACCATGTAGCAGTACCTATCCTTTGCAAATATGCAAGTGTCTTGTTCCCACTTGGTCTTTTGGCCCGTGTTAGGCCTTGAGTCTCATGGCCTTGGCCTTGCCTTGCTGAGCTCCTGCTTTAGCTCAGGCTATGACTGGCTCCACTGCCATGGGCAAGACCAGCCACCAGCTCTGTCACAACCACATCCCAGCCACCATGACTGGTTGTGCCCAACTCTCCTCATCAGCCATGTCCTGGCCCTATGGCCACTCTCATCCTGGCTCCCCACTGTGTGCTGTGCATCCCCTTCCCACTACTTCCTAACAGCTCTGCTTGGAACAAATGATACTCTTCATAGACAGCTCTAGTTTACGGATACTGCAATAATATGTCAAAACTAGATACTTCTAAATTAATCCTTTCAGTTTCTGAAATTTGTATTAAGTCTTGCATTCTATAACATGTAAAGATACCTTCTTTGCCAAGTAGCATGCTCAGGTGGGTTGTGAGTATTAGGCATCACTTTGCTTAACTAGCTTGCAATTTCATTTTATTTCTTGTGGTGTGTCTAGACTATTTGCCTAGTCTCAATGTACTTCTTGCTCATTCCTTCTGAATAGATAGCTTCCATTTGACTGGATTTAAATTAATGAATTTCTAGCTGTAGTTTGGATGTTCTTTCCTGTGGTGACCAGAGCCTCTGATTATAAGCACTGATTTCTGTTTTTTTTCCCAGCATCAAAACATCCTCTTCATAAAGGTTTTACTACTTTTATCATCAGTTCTCTCGGTTTTTTCTTCCCTACAAAACCTCTCAAGGAATAAACATGATGCAATGATACCTTGCTGGGAAAGCTACTTACCAAAGGGGGCACTACCCGAGCACAAACGTGTGTTCTGTCTCATAGGAGGCCTTTTGTTACACTCTGCCAACACCATCAAGCAGAAAAATGCATTTAATCAATATTATTCTCTAAAAAGCATTTATTTAAGATTCTACTGTAGTCAATAGTATCTCTGAAGTTTTTCAAATCTCAATGTGATAAGCTTATCCACTTCTTCCTTAAGGCTTTGTTCTACAATAAAGAATTATAGGATGGGGAGGGTTCTCCAGCCCTTTACTGTTTTGGGTAGACTGGTCAGAAGCTCCCTTCTTCATTTTCCATTCTTGTTCTCTTGAATTCTGCTTCTTTAAGTAGTGCAGAATCCACAGTATTTCTGAACTCCAGATCCATAGTTATCTTACTCAGTAGGAACTGATCTTGACTGGTTGCAAGTAACTTGCAATTTGCAAGCACTCAATGTGAAATATAAGGCTCCAGGTCTGCATATAGATTGATATTGGGTTTAAACTGCCTTTTACTGTCTTCTGCATTTCCAGCTCTGCATGCATCTTCAGTATTTTAGTTCTGTAAGGTAATCAATGATGGCTCTATTTTAAGTGTGTACAATACATTTGCTGTTCTGTCCCATTCTAGCTTGCTGAGTATAGCAGCAATGTTGCATCCAGACTGTCAGTTTGAACCTCAGGCTTAGAAAAAACAAGTTCATACTCTCTGACTGATCTCAGTGTTCATATGTTGAGCTCAGACTTGGCTTGAATCTGAAATTGCAAACCAAGGAAAGGACTTGCAACTTGCTTCTGCAGACAGTTTAGAATGGATGAGCCCAAGCCAAATGAAATTGCAAGCAGTCCACATTCTGACGCAGTTTAATTAAGAAACTAAAGATATAAAGGTCCAACCCAAACTCCATCTGAGAAACTCTGGCCTTTTAGGCATAGTTCCCAGTAACAAACTGTGCAGCCCAGAGTACAGAAATATGTGGATTTAAAGATGTCTGCTTAGTTCTCACTGCTCTTAGCAGGAGAGCCTGTTTTCGTAGGTCCAAGCTGCCATAAATTAGAGTGATGTCACTGAATTATTTTTTTGGGCATGTCATTAGTTCAAGGTTAGAGAAGCAAAAAGGAATCTGACTGCAAAATATGGACAATAGGATGTAGTGCAATAGAATCAAGCCCATAAACAATCTTACCATAAATCTTACTTAATACAAAGTTTTAAAAAAATTGTATCCACTAATTCCTTCCTTAATATCTGAAAATCTTACAACCTTTCTCAGTAAGGTAATACCATCACCATAAGTGTGTATGTGTACATACATATACATATTTGTGTATATATGTGAAAGCCACGTTAATGATGTTCAAGTGCCAAATTTGAGTTACCCCTCCAAGATTAATTCAGGCTTGAAAACTGTGGGGTCTTCAACTTCACATGTTAAGAAATACTGATTTATATGCTTTTATATCTCCCTGTCTCTCTACCCAGAAAATTCAGTGAGACAGAAGCAGCAGGATTTGCCAAGAGATAACTCAGCCCACCTCTTTGTCTAAAGTTAGGATTATTTAATGTTTCTCTCATTTTTCTGAGGTTTTTACCTAACCTGCACTTTAAGATTGCTACCAATGTTGGCTGAGCAAACTTCCTTAACCACACATTCCTAATTCCTTCCCTGTTGTTTGCAATTTTCATCCCTAGTATCTAACCTGCATTTTTCTTTTGGAGTGCAGGACTATGGCTTATCCTATAGACATGGAAGCATTCCTTCCTCTTCATAAAAGCCATTTATTTTCTGGTATCATGGTCCTTCACAAAATCTTTAGATGACACTAACCAGCTTCCAACTTTTCCTCAAGTTTTCTAGAACTCACTCATCATTCTTGTTTCCAGATGCTTTTCAGCTAGTCTACACTTTTTGTAACACAATACAAGTAAATGCAGGTATAGAATTTTGTGACAAATTAAACAGTACTTTCATAACAGTAGTAATGTGGCATTCTTCTTTTAAACACTGTGGTTATGGTTATGTAGCTACACAATTTGTATTCTTATATCGGGACTGAAGTGTGGATAAACCCTAGAGGAAAGTAAATATAGGATTTCTATCAGGACTTTGACTCTAACAGAACTGCAGAGTTAGATCAAGCAAGAATATCACAATGACATTATATGATCAATTAAACATAAACTGAAATTAAGAATATAGAAAAAATATAAGACAATCTCATTAGCTTATTTAGTAGTGAAGATTCTGATAAACACAGTTCTAGTTATGTGTTTACCTGATTACTTTCTACTAATATATGCAATAATAATTTATCATCCCACTCATTTCACACCTATAGCTACTTACTATAGCCAAGTGAGTAGCTAATCTACTTAATTGAAAACCTCTATTAATATTGAATTTATTAAAAATAAAATAAAATATAACATTAAAACATGTTATGGAAATAATTTATCTGTAGTCTTTATGAGCCAACTATTCTGCTCCTCACCTCAACTTTCACAATAGAAAAATGCTGATACTAATGATTTTTTCATCTGGAAACCCTTCCTTCTGCTTATTCAATATCAAATGCTGGAACAGTTAGAGATATTCAACACATTCTGCTCTGAGATTAGACAAAAAAGCTTTATCTATTTAAAGATGGTGGAGATTAATGAACATATAAATTATACCTTGTAAAACTTTTCTTGTTCAGTAAAAGATAGCTGGAAAAAACATAAGGTGTAGTTGTCTTTAACACAGTGAATTAAAGTAGGTGGGAAGCACAAAGCTATTGCAGTTGCAAAGAGAGGAGAAACAGTAGTGTAAGCAGCAACAATTAATCCATATATTAACTGATAAGACTCGGATAAAAGAAGAACTGAAACAGAATCCAAGACAATAATTGTTAAGTTCATTGTGTCCCCCTTCTGCTTCATACAAAGGCTTTTCTTGCTGACTGGGGTGAGAGAGAACATTTTTTTTGTCTGTGGTTTTAAACCAAAGGAACTAAAGGTCTCCTACAGCAGAATATTAATTTACCCTGGTTTCATTTTCACAGTTCTCAGATGGGAAATGATGATGACCTTAAGGAGCCAGTAATGTTCCCTTAGTAGTCTCTAAATTAGGTCTTTGAAATATATTGAAAATTAAAGCAATAAGACCACCTCTTGCTTAAGAAAACATGTTAATTATTTAAAAATCTGAGAAAATTAAAAATTAATTTAAGAAAATTACTTATGGCATTAAAAACATATTAACACTGCCCACATAATTACTTATAGAGAAAGAAGGTTATTTTGGCTGAGGTGACATATATCCTTCCATGGCAGAAGGAAAAAAATAGTTTACACTTTCAGTCTGTAAAGTTATCAGGCAAGATCTGACTGTACTAAGAAAGGCACAACATATTAGGAAAGTCAATTTCTTAAATTAAATGGCAAATCAGCAAGTGGATGAAGGACTGACCTTGGATCGGGGTGGTGCTCGGATATACCATTTACAGTCTACCGCTTCAGTTTCAGAAGCTTTTCCTTCTTTGACAATTTGCACAGATTCCACAATTCCTTCAGGTCCTCCCATCTCAAACTCACAAACTGAATGACAAAATACCAGAAAAAATGAAACCTGAACAGCAAACAAAAATATTTTCTACAGCAGAGTGCAAAGGCCTCCAAATTAAAACAAACGAACAACAACATACCAACCTGGTAATGGTTTCAAAACACCAAGGTCCTTAAAATCCGGATCTTAAAAATTGAGAAAGATAAAAATTAGTTCTGTTCAATATCTTGTCTATAATGTCAATATGCTAAAATTTGACAATGCAATTCAATGATATAATTATACATATATTTCTTGGAAATGAGACATTTTTTGAAAACTATGGCAACACATTAATTTTTAATGCAGAAATTATTGATACTATCCTACCAAGTTCTTTTTTTTTTTTTTTCTGTTATGAAATCCTACTTTTATCTCTCAGAAGAGTGAATGAAAAAATATTTCTGTATACACTAGCAAGCAAGATCATCACACAGCTAACCACATGATATTTTAATATATCAGTCTAATGAAAAAGGATATATTTACAGATACATTAAGATTTTGTATTTTGCAATTTGATTATAACACTCAACTTGAGAAATCTAAACTTCATTCTGTGTTTATGAGTAGTCTGCCATCCCTACTGACTAAGAGGAGACACTTCATTTTACAAAAGCATCCGTTTGGTCTTTCCTGAATATATATCACAAGGATTTACCAGGGAATTAATTGTTTGAACAAGATCATAAGTCTAATACATATGCTATTTTTTATTAGAAAAACATTATTGCATTTACTGTCTGATGTGCTTTGTATTGTGCTTTTATAGACAAGTGTAGCATGCAGATGAAATGAGTTTGGTCTTAGAACTATGCTTCAATCGGTAGCTATCTACAGATGAATCATAATTTCACAAAATTTGGTCCAGTAGAAGCAGAAATGTGAAGGAGGCTAAAGCATTTCAAAAGAAGGTGATCATTTCAGAATAGACTGGTCTTGTCTGGGGGATTTTTAGCACTTGCATTGCTTTTCTATATAAAATGTATGTTCTGCATTATTTTTCTCATCTCAGGAGAAAAAAAAACAACAAACACAACAACAACAAGCAAGGCAAAACCAAAAACAAACAAAACAAATCAAATCAAAACAAAAACAAGGAAGAAATCCTTTGGTCTTTACTTATTTTCTGAGAAATTGATAGGATCTGGTCTTCTGAAATATATTCTTACTTATATACAAACACTCTGCTTTAAGCTTCCTCTGAGCTACTGCCCAAGTTTGCACAAGAGGAAAAGCAAGGTAGAGTTTGAGTCATATGAACTGATCTTGTTTCAGGATTGGATCAGTACAGAAAAAGCAATAATTAAAAAGATGAAGAGAAAATTTAGAAGTAGGAAATGTATCAAATTGAAAAATAAATAACCCACCACCAAAACTCCTGTTTTGCTCTAGCTTTAGTTGAGCCAGGACAGTAACAATCATAACCAAATAATATCCTGAAGAAGTCTAGTGCTGTATAGGCAAGATCAGCCATATTAACCTGAGCAGGGAGAGCATGTTGACTTCAAAAACTGCAGTTGGAAAATCACTTTTCTAAACTCTTTAAACAGGCTGCTGCTGTTTTTACCAGTCCACTTTTAGAGTTAAACAATATAAATTGTGAGTAAATACTCAGGAACTTAAGGGACTGCAAATATAATTAAGTAGACAATTAACTTTAATTGTTAAGCAGTAAACAGATACAAAATCCAGCAACACTATACGTAATTCAAAATTTCAATTAATGTACTCAGATGTTGATATCTAGTGCTGAAAGCCAGATACTTAAATGAAACCTACTTTGACTACTTGTTCAAATTAGTATCCAAACTGTAATTCTTCCTGTTGCTGAGTTTTCAAGGATCACTCTGCTCCACTGAAAACACTCCGCCACATTAGCAAAGTATAGAAGAAAGACTATTGAATTAGATATTTTGTCAGTTCATACTTACCAATTAAGTCTAACAAAAACAAAATTACTGCATTTTAAAAACAGATGAGAAGAAGATTCTCTAAAGCACAAGAAATAATCCTAATCTTTGTTCATCACCAGCATGATTCTCCAGACCTTAAAAAACGATTGTACAAAATATACCCAACTGTTGTGGTTTAGACCCAACCAGCAGCTAAGCACCACACGGCCGCTTGTTCACTCCTGTCCCCCAGTGAGATGAGAAGGAGAAAATATAACTAAAAACTCACGGGTTGAGACAAGGGCAGGGAGGGTTCACTCACCAGTTATGGTCAAGAGCAAAACAGACACAACTCGGGGAAAAAATCCATTTAATTTGTCACCAATGAAATCAGAGCAGAACAATGAGAAACAAACCCATGTCTTAAAAAATACTTTCCACCACTCCTTCCCTTCTTTCCAGGACCAAATTACTTTGCTTCCACTTTCTCTACCTCCTCCCGCTCAGTGGTGCAGGGGGACGGGAAATGGGGTTATGGTCAGTTCAGTACACATTGTTTTTTGCTGCTCCTTCCTCTTCAGAGGGAGGACTCCTCACAGTCTTCCCCTGCTCCAACATGGGGTCCCTCCCACAGCAGAGAGCCCTTCACAAGCGCCTCTGACAGGAGTCCCTCCCACAGGGTGCAGTCCTTCAGGAACAGACTGTTCCAGCATGGGCTGCCCACAGAGTCATGGCCTACTTCAGACACCATCCCTGGCATGGGATCCACCACAGCTGCAGGTCTGTATCTGTTCCACAGTGGTCCTTCACGGGCTGCAGGGGAATCTGCTCCAGCACCTCCTACCCCTTTCTCATTGACTTTGGTAACTCTGTACAGGTATTGCTCTCATGTCTCCCTCTTCCCTCCCCTGTAGGTCCTTTAGCTATTTCCCTTTTCCTTTTCTTAAACATGTTAATTGCAGAGGCATTATCATGGTCACTGGTGGGCTCAGCCTCAGCCTCCAGCTTTGGAGCCAGGGGAGCTTCCAGAAGCTTCTCACAGGAGCTGCCCCTGTTGCCCCTCCCCCACTACCAAAGCTCCATCACAGAGACCAACATATATTCTTCGGTGAGCACACATACAGAGATACCTTAATGTCTGTCTGTATTATTCTTCTATACCTAATCTAAGACATACAGTGAACTGGCCGTGACATAGGCAATGTTCATTACCATGATGCTGCATACAAATTCGTAAAGCAAATTTGTGTCACCATTGAGCACAGACCTCATAAACTTCAGAAACTTAAACTAGTGTTTTATTCTGTCCCAGAACCTGTGTCCATCTGCTTGGAATACATGTGACCCAATGTCAGAAGTTCAGACTGGTTTAAGTGCCCACGTTCTTTGTACATCCAATAGCGATGGACAATAGACGGAAGCTTTTGGAAACAATACATCCCAGTTTTTGACAGTTGCCTAAAGCAGAAAAAATTTCTTTCTGGCTCACTTGTTCTACTAACTATAAGAGTAGGTAAAGATTCATTTGAATAAATGCCTACATGTTAGAATTAGGTGTAACAAATACTATCACACATGCACTATGATAATGAGTAATATATTTGGAATATGTTTTGGGGGGTTATTTTCAGCATTTCAAGCGGAACATGTTACAGAAGATTGTGGAATCAGTGTATATTTGCCTTTATACCAAAAAAGAGGAGGGTATATAAAACTTTTTTTAAATCGTTAGAAATCTGAAATGTAAGTAAAAAGAGAGCTATTTGGGAAAATATATAAGGCTGATGATCACAAGTGAGGTGTACGAAGCAGAGTTATTATCTCATTAAATAGAATCACAGAATCACAGAATCTTAGGGACTGGAAGGGACCTCGAAAGATCATCTAGTCCAACCCTCCTGCCAGAGCAGGGTCACCTAGAGCACATCACATAGGAACACGTCCAGGCGGGTTTTGAATGTCTCCAGCAAAGGAGACTCCACAACCTCTCTGGGCAGCCTGTTCCAGTGCTCTGTCACTGTCACAGTAAAGAATTTTTTTCTGATATTTACATGGAACCTCCTATGCTCCAGTTTGCACCCATTGCCCCTTGTCCTATCACTGGACGTCACTGAAAAAAGCCTGGCTCCATCATCCTGACACTCGCCCTTAACATATTTGTAAACTTTGAGGACGTCGCCCCTCAGTCTCCTCCAAGCTAAACAGGCCCAGTATATTTTTCCTAACTTACACCAGAAAATTAAAATCTTTAAAATTCTAATCCTTGAGTGGTTTCTGTAATAAACAGGTAGATAGTATCTAACACAAACAGAGAAAATGCATAAAGTTCAAACTAAATACTAGCAACAAAATATTCTGGTGGTGTTGTTAAAAATCTATTTAAGAAGATAAAATTTCGAATAAAAAGCAGTTACATGTTCATGGATCTCTGTCACAAAACTTATTAGACATCTGATTTACCATGTAAATACTCATGGAAAAGTAAAGAGAACTGCACATTCAGCAAACAAGCACTTATTTGTTTTCAAGTTTATGAAGTCAGCTTCTTTTCCAATGATATCTGGGAGCCTAAATCCATCCTGCTTTTTTGAACGGTGAAATACAATTCTCTGTAAAAGCAAAGTTTGCAGACCTCCATATAGAACAATGGGATTATTCAAAGGTATTCTATATGGTTGCCTCATAGTATTTGATAATACAGTGAAAGTACTGGAAGATTTTAAACAAAAAAAACCCACCAAAACCAAACAAAACAAAAAAAAACCAAACAAAAAGCCCACAAAGAACCCCAAAGAACTAAGCAAAATAAATACGCAAAAATACACAAATTATTTTCTTGTTGAAAATTACATTTGTTCTGATTGATCTTTGCAGTTCTGCAGTCTTGTTGAAACTTCAATATATGTGTCTACATGTGTATTAAATATATCAAAGGTTCCTCAAAGAAAGCCTATAGTTTGCTAGATACCCTGAAAAACAGCTGTAATTATAGCTGCCAGTAGTGTATACTGTATTTGGACTTTTTTTTTTGTATGTTCTTTCTTTTAAGAACAACATTGCGAGCTATTTGGGAAGCTACATATTTATATATGCTTCTCAATGCTTCTCTAGTGTTTTACTCCTTATCACTGTCATGAGAGAACTCAAAGGTGGCAATTGCCGATGTAGAAGTGAATACAATCTTGATATTTCACCTTGAAGTTCTACCTATTTGATCAGTAAGAAGTCATATGAAGACAAAAAAAGCAAAAAAAAAATATTTGTAATCTGGAGAAGTTCAAGAAACTCTGGTTTTGAGCCTGTATCCCTATAAGAAGACATTACTTTGTCTTGCTTTGGTGATCTAACACCTGCTATTTGTCTTAGGAAAAAAAATATAAATGAATGCTTCAAGCACTAAATGAAGTAAAATCATATTTAGAAAAACACAGTCAACCTTTTCTAGCTACTTTAACCAGATTCTTTATATTATTGAAATAGCATATCATTTTTTAATGTTAAATATTTACAGTAGCAGCTGAGTGCTCCAGCTAGGCAACATATTCCCCTTGTGCAGCACACTGTGTATGGAAACACAGGGAAAAATGATCTTATGATGAATTATTTATCTACCAGTTGCCCAGGAATGTGTGAAATAAGACTGAATGATCTCAGGAGCCCACTTTATCTGAGAAAGCAGCCTTGCTTTGTTGACCACCAGGACTATCAGCCAAGAGCAGCACCTAATATGTATATCCCAAAGATAATATCCCAGTGGCTTCCTGTGATTGACTAATGGTCTCTGACTGGGAAGAAAGATGTGCAAAATAAAGGTACTATGGAGCTTTTCCTGAATTATGTTGAATACTAAGTATGGCCTAGTCATGCAATTTCAGCACAATACTACTAAGTTTGGGATTTGTCTCATTAGTTTGTTAGAGATGACTCCTAGCTCAGCCAAAGGGAATAACACTTCAAGTTCATGGCAGAAGTATAGACAAAAATTATCTAGAGGGTTTTACCACAACTGGTTGCTAGCCATTAGCTCTTGAGATTGAATGAATCTATAATTGACAATTGCTTGCTACCACTGAGTGCTAAATCTGCATATGCTGGCCATCCATGCTATGTGACTCCATGGAGTTGTTTACCAGGACAAATGGAGCTTATGAGAATAATTTGATGTTATAAATTAACCTTTGTTTTTTCATTATAGGAGGAATATTTTCTCCTAGTTTTACCTCGGAACATTCAAGAGAATGAATACATCCACTGCAATGTTACCAATTCTTTTGAAAAGCTATTTTAGTCAGCAGAATGTATTACTTGTGCTACCTCAAATCATACTGAATAAGCTGTAGTTGATCACACATGGAGACACGTTTCCAATACAAGCAGAAACATCAACATAGTGTTTATACCTACTAATATTCTCTTGCTGTAGATGGCCACACCAGCTATAGAATGCATGTTATTGGAATCTTTTTTTAAAGATAACTGTGTCTGACATGAGAAACTCAAATATCTCATCTAGTTTCCACATGTGACTAGTTCACTGTCCACTTTAACAAGAGATTTCTGGCACTGTTTCCAAATATTTTTCTCTTGCAGCCTAGAAAAGCACCAGGTGGACTTATGCTAAAGTGAATAACCACACCAGAGATCAGGAAACTGATTTGTGTTTGTAAAAACAACTGATTGCTTAATCCTTTGGTTGTGTAAGATACCAGAAGAAGATGAACCAGACAAAATACTCTTGAAAATACAATCCTTAGTGTGGAAACAAGCGAAGTAACCACAGACAAAAAGCTAGTCACTAGATTTTTGAAAATTATTGAATTAATTATATTTTAGTGCTCTCCCATACCAAAGTCTTCTCATGATTCCAAAAGTCAGTGCAGTGTAATATCTTAAAAATGCGTTCTGTGCCAATGTTTAACATCAAAGGGAGAATTCTAGGTTTTCATTCTCGCTGGAGTCTGAAACTCAACTGAATCAGAGGAAGAGGGAAGTTCATTCTATAAACCAAATTCTCAGCTCTAATTCTGATTATATGTGCCCACCATAGAGAATGCAGCACTTAAGCCTACGTTTTCAGTGAGCAAGAAGAATTATAAAAGTCACATTACTCAATAAATTTCTGAGGAAGACATATCAACACAAAATCCAAAAAACAACTGCAGGAAAAGATCAGGCTTCTGTTCTGTCCTTTCAGCATCCATAGGAGTATAGTTTTTAGTCATCCCCGAGTTTTCCTTCTCTTTCTGCTACTTTTAGGAGGTTTCCTGCTTAGAAATTATCCTTTCAGGGAGCACTGAGCTGTTGACCTCAGCAGTCTTCCTAAATGCATAAAGGCCTCTCTACAGATGAGTTTTCATCAGCTTTAGCTATGAAGTAAACAGAGGAGCTTCCTTGAAGATATTCTGCATTTTCTTTTGCTTCTTCATCTTTTTAACAGCATGGGGTAGAAGTTTTTTTTCTGAGAAAGAGTTTCAGTATAGTCCAGTTGCCAGAAAGAAGAAAATTGTGTATTAAGCTTTGAATTCCACTTAAATTACCCACAAACATATTAACTTTGAATTTTATTAGACAAGATATTCAGATGTTTAAGGAATATAAATAATACATGGGAAGGGAGCAATAACCCCTTCACTCTTTCCAGTACTGTGAAATTCAGATTTTCCTAAGATTGTGGGAGGAAAACATTTTGATAATTTTTGGTTAAGTGTGGATTTACACCTATGTTTTTGGCCTTACAGCTCATCTGCTTTCTGTTGGTTACAACCTCATGAGAGTGACATTCTCTTTTGTTCAAATACTCTTCAAACCATGATTAATTGGTAATACTGACCTAGCATAGACATAACTGGTTAGAAACAAGACACTAGGTCAGCTGGGACTTGTACTATTTTTATGAGGAAAGCCCTACCATATGTTTTACTATGTATTTGACTACAGCAAACATAATTCATACCAACCTTAGAACCAAATGATTTCCACTTAAATTAATGAATAAAGATATATAATCATTAAATTAATGAATAAAGATATTTACTCATCAGTAAGACATATTTTTCTGTATGACCATATGAAAAAATCAACAGGATTATACATTCTAAACCAAAGAGCCTTGTCTTCAACCTTTTAAACATTTTCTTTAAACAATAAAATCCATTTCATGTATCCTCAGTCCTCTTTGAATATCATTTATGCCACTTGCTCTGTGCTCACTAATTGATTCTAATTGGTTTGTCATGAACATCAGCCAACCCAAAAATGGGTCTGTGGATAACTGGAGATCTGTAATCTAGGTTTGAATAAATTTAGATTTGTGTCTATAGAAACTCAGTTGCCACTGACTTTTTACACCGCAGAAACTCTAGGTCCAGCTATCCCTTAACAGTGTCTTTATTCATTGTAGATTAGCCAAATTTTAATAGTATTGTAATAACTTCCGTATTTAGATTATATATATATATATATATATATAGTTTCCATTAACTTCAACAGATTTTCAGATTTTCTCCTCTGTTCAAAGACTACTAGTCTAAACCAATATTTATTTATTTTTTTTCGTCTAGAAATTTTAATGTTCGTTCTAACAGAAGCAGGTTTAGGCTCTCAATCTGACCTAAATTTTACAATTGATTTATTGAGCGCTACAATGATTGCCTGGCTCAGATTAACACAAAGAAAGCAAACCAGTCTTTTGCATCTCATTCACCATGAAAAAGACATTGTGATTAACTGCATCACACATAGGAAAGGCAATGTGCATAGGTCCTGGTGTCTACTTTATACAGTATCCAATATTGCCATTAACTGGAGGAAGAGACTGGGAAAAGAACAGCAAAGTAGGTACTGACTAGAGATTGTCCAGTTCTTCCACTGATGTAATATTAGAATAAATGAGGTATCAGGACAATTTTCAGTTTCAGCAGCAGCAGCAGGTTAAACATGATGGTCAGTCACAGTACTCAGGATTTTTAAGTATGGGTCAGCAGCTTATCCAACAAGCAGGCAGTAATTAAATTTCATTTGACTAGATCAAGTTCTTGGCTGCCAAATAGTAGGATTTTTCCTAGCTTCATTTGAAAGAATCACTTAAAGCTCTAGTGATAAAAAAAATAATAAATAAAGGAAACTTTTTATTGAAGGCACTTGGTAAATCATTAATCTATATGTATATATCACTGATATGCAATATTCTGGAATACAACCAACTATATTAATTACTCCTGTGGGGAAAGGACATTCGATTACAGAGATTCAAATTATCCAAATCTGATTTTTAAACTATATGCAATTTATTAAAACAAAACGACAACTATAAACTTATTTTTTATAAATTCACTATGGACATGGTAGTTGGTAGCAGATAATATCCAACTGTCTAATCCAAATAATGTAATCAACATTAAAGAACAAAATATTTTTAATAATATTTTTCTGCATTCTCTTCTAATATTAATTTTCACATAGAGTTGAGAAATGAGCTACAGCAAACTAAAAATACAGGGATAAAAAACAACACAAGAGAAAACAAAAAGTGGTATCATACAATCTTTTATTAACTCACATACTGCAACCAGCAGATTTGATAACATTGTCTGTTGAGCTTCAACTATCAGATAACATCTGGCAAATGATGTTTGTAAGTCCAGTTACACAACATCTTCTGGCTTCACAGTGTCAGCTAGAGGACTGATATGTGACTGGAATAACACATTTCACTCTGCCTGTTTCTGTCATGCTAGTACAAATTGTGAATAATAGATGTGCTACAGACATCAGGTTTTTTGAATCTGAATTCTCAGAAGATATCAGGCAATTCTGTTCTCATCATCTTCTTCATGACTTAAGCAAACTTTTTAACACAAATTGCTGGATATTAGACATTAGTCTTGACGTCAAAGTATCCAAATAACCTTTCTGCATCTTTACTATGCAATGAGCACTGAAGCAATATTTATAAAACGTTGATCAGAATCATTCAGACTTCATAGGTTTAGGATATTGTTAGACTCAATGATCTTAACAGAATGATTCTGTGATTCTGTGTGGTTCTTTGATTTGCTTACTTATTTTTACATTTTTGCAATTAATTTAATATTTTCAATGGCATTCTCAATTGTTTGTCATTAAAAACATTGCATTAAAAACAATTTTAATAAAAAATTCATTTTAGACTGTGTAGCACAGACCAAAATATTTTGTCTTGCTGATGTGAAATTCTTCTCTCTATTTGAGGAAACACTGTCAGACATTCATTTACCTAGCGAATTGCAGACTATGTTGTAATAATGTAAACAATGTTCATTTGACATAATTGGGAAGTGTCATCAGAGCAGGAATAATCTGAGGGCATTGGATCTCTGTATTCTAAAATATATTAGTGTACTTGGGTATCTTTTGCATATATTATTTCATGTATTTTTCATAAGAATCAGAAAATATCTACCTTGAGAACTGCTGTCTGAGGGTAGAAATAATTTTGCTAACAGTAATATTGCCTGATTTGATTAGGAATGACTGGCACATTTTTAATGAAAGGTTCTCAATTAAACTGTATGTCCATACAATTGCAAAGCACTCTTAAATCAGATTGGAAACATCTTGGCAGAGCAGAATACAAGACTAAATCCAACCTGCTTGACGAAGTATCCAACTTCATTGGTATGACCAGGTGTGTTAAACTAGAGAAGAATTTGGTCTGTTTAGCTGAAGTATTTTATGTATTGTATGAAGCTGTATATAATGCTTTGATGTATCAGATTATACTACTTAAATAAACACTGGACTGCATAATTTTGTGGGGAAAAAAAAAAGAAAACTTTAGGAAGACAAGAGGATCTAAGGACACCTATAGTCTTAATTAAGTAATTATAAATGCAAGTTTTGAAAGTAGTTTTAAATATTTCCTTACAGTGATAAATAAATAAATCAATCACATTTCAATTAATGGAATGTAATTCCTAGCAAACAATCAAATTTTGCAGGTTTTTTTTCCGTTATCTAAAGGGGGGAAAAAAAACAGACAACACAAATATGAAAAATGTAATTGAAAGACAACAACATACCAGGTCCAAAAAAAACCCAACAACTTATTAAAATCTCTGTCTTATACAATTGTTTATTTCAACAGATGTTTCACCACCTAAATGTCTTTATCTTTGGTCCCAAATGAATTGAGAAAAAAAAAAAAACAGACAATGTAGGCGCTTTTAAATGTCTGCAGATTGCTGAATAAATGAATGAGTAAATATTAAACTAACCAGTGATAAATAGCCATAGCTGGCAGCAACATACAGCATGGAAAAGAGACACCATTCTTTGAAAGTTCTACAGCTAGCTCAGGCTCAAGAGATTTGAGTTTCCTTATTATTGAAAAGCCACGTGATAAATGTAACTAGTCCTCAATCCTGACTTGTACTGAGTTTCAAAATCAGCTAGTGAGGAGATTAGATTTTACAGAAAGAGCATCTTGGCTTCCCTTAGTTATCTCTTGTTTATGTTTTAACTTCCAATTTTAGAGAGAACACCTAATAACACAAAAATCACAGGCCTCTCTTCCTATCAAAACATAGTTGTATCTTTTAAAATGTTATCTTAAAGTACTGCTCCATTTTTATTTTTAAAAGCCCATTTTTCAATGGATGCAATATAATAAGTTTAAGTAATCGGAATGTAGTGAAAATCTACTGGAAATGTTATATTATACTTAAAATTTACAATCCAAGTACTGGAACCAGCACTCATGGCAAATGGTTGCAGAACCAGTATCGCTTAGTTTTAAAACTTGCTAACTTGTTTGACAAACTGAGTTGGACCAAAAAAAAATTATCTGAATGGATTCAATTCTAAGCATGGGTGAAGAAAATTATGAGTTTTTACATACAGAAAATAGTTTCAGTTTCTGACAATTCTGAGGTGCTTTTTTAGGGACAAGGATATCTAGAGGAAGAATAGCACAGGAAGACAGACAAATCACTATTAATTTTTTTCTAACTCCAACAAAAACCATAACCGAATGTGAAAACAAGCGAAAACTGGGACTTAGTGAAAAAATTGAGCCTATTAAGGCTAGATAAGCGTGATACTGATCAAATAGACCAACATTGAATTGATATATATCTACCATGTAATTTGTGTAAAGGTAGAAAACTAGTTTTAATTAATGAAAATAGTTGAAAAAATAATAGTTCAGCTCTCCAAAAAAGAAATAAAAAATAAAAAAATCATTTTGATTTAGTTAATAGATGAAAAGGTAGAGCACAGTATTTACCTTTGAGTAAGAACCCAAACCTAGAGATTGTCCAGATTTAGGCACATGCTTAAATGTAGGTTTCCTGAATTTCTTTGTTAAAGTGAGACTAGATATAGTGGCTTGTCAGTACAGCATTTGAGTACAATAAGCTTAAACAACTGTTCTTTGGAATAATGTTTGGGCATAACACAAAGTGATTTCAGAGATTTTTGATGGATTACAGTGCTAAATTACAGTAGCTGTTATTCTTATTTGGCCTTAGTGAAATGAAAAGCTTTTTGTAGAGAAAAAAAATAAAGGCACCCAACATTTGGACTTAGCATAACAAAAAACATGCAAATTAAAAATATCTACATTCTGAACTTCAATTGATAAAAAAGAATACTTAATCGACTTTCCCAAACAAAAGAAAAACGTTAGCTATGCTAATGGCGTTCTGCATATAAAGATGAACTCAAAGATTTGCAGAATGAAAATCATGTGGCTATTTATTTATTTATGTTTTTCAAAGCTAACTAATAAAACGCCTACAGGACATAGAATAAATTAAATTATTTGACATTATAGAAACAGCCCACAAGAGGCTAGCAAATTCTGGAACTTTAAATAGAGATGTCATACACTTAGAGAATTCTGTATTTGGTCACTGAACTTTTTGGCAACCTTATCCAATAGACTACATCTGAAATTTTGAAGTAATAACTCTGTATGATATGAATTGATACTATAAGGAAAAAAAAACAAAACACCTTTACATTAAACAACATAAGAATACTCTAAGGAAATTAATCCATGCTAAACAGTTGATGGGTATACACAACAAAGGCACAGAGACAATATATTTTGAATTTGAGATATTTACTCATTTACTAATCACTGCATACCACAAAAACTATTCAATTCTAGAAACAGAAATATGATTGACTTTTCCAAAGACAACAGTGTGCAGAATCAGAGCTATTAATTACTGGGCAAGAACACTTTTTATTAGTTACAGAGGATTGGGAGGCTTTTAACGAAGTTTGTGTGCGTTCTTTAAGGAGAATTAGCAAGAAACACTTTTCAAAGAGGATAAAAAATCTATTGAGGAAAGCTAAATACGTCAGTAAAGATCCTTCCTTATTGCTGCTAAAATTGAGAAATACTTTATTGAACGAACAGACCATAACAATAAAATCAACAATCACAGTTACTTGAACATATGCAAATATCAAATTAACGAGTATAGATGGCTGAAAACAAGTGATATAAACATGGTTTTGTACCTAATGTAAAAGTATCTACTGTCTAATAAAACTGTCTAATAGAGCCACAGTCATGTTGATTAGACAAAACCACTGAGGTGATTATTTATTGGCTTTACCCATAACACCTCAGAAACCTGTAGATAACATACATAAAGAAAAAAAAATCAACAACTTAAGGAATTCGTAAATAAAGAAAAAATTATTGCTTCAGTGTCATCAGAATATCTGCAGAGATCCGCATGGACAAGGTCACTAAAAGAAACTATTACAGACAACAGTGTTGCCAGGATGAGGCCAGAACACAATCAGCCAGGAACGCATCCCACTAAGACCTATTAGAAAATCTGCCAGATAAATCAGATGAACTGGAACAACTCTGAAGAGTATTCACAAAATCCTTTCTCATTACATATGAGGCACAAGGTTGCTCATTTTTATACTGAAGAAACAGATGTTAAAATATTTTAGTGAGTACTTCAAGTAAGATACTTAAAAACAGGTTTTGGATGTGCTGTTCTGAATATGTGTATTTAATAATGGAAATCTTCATTGTAAACAAGTTGTTTCCAAACACTTGTGAAAGACAGTTACCTAGGTTTTCTGTTCAGTACAAATTCCACATTATCTTCCCTGCTCTGCCATTTCCAAGTGCTTCACAAACATTACAGAGAAATCAAGAATTAAAAGGGAAAACAAATGTCCAGGGATCCCTTGTTATTTCCACATTTTGCAAGTGTTCAAAGCAAAGGTTAATCATGTTATATTAGATGTATTTCCTGTAGAGGGATAAAATAATTATTTATACCTGTACTGCAGTACAATATCCTAGTAAACCTCCTCTAGAAGTCTGTGTTTGTCTTGTGGAACAGAAGCAGAAAAGAGATTGGAGGGATATGTGGTGACTTTGATGGCAAGGGGAACAAAAAGCCTATGACATAAAAAGGGAATACAAGAATTTGGCTTGTGTTGACAAGCAAGCATCTAAAAAAGAGATGACTGCCATCTCTAAGTTAATTTTTAAATGATATATAGACCTGGTCAGAAAAAAAGATTTCAAAGTAATGTTGATATGACCTTCAAAGACATAAACTGCCTGTAAATAATTTCAGGTAAGAAATAGAAGAACATTGGTAATAATTTGGATCCTGTGACAATCTTCCATAACAATGGCCGAAGCAGAAAATATTAAAATAAAATTATCATAGAATCATAGAATCCTAAGGGTTGGAAAGGACCTCGAAAGATCATCTAGTCCAACGCCCCTGCCAGAGAAGGGTCACCTAGAGCACATCACACAGGAATGCATCCAGGCGGGTCTTGAATGTCTCCAGTGAAGAAGACTCCACAACCTCTCTGGGCAGCCCGTTCCAGTGCTCTGTCACTCTCACAGTAAAAAAATAATTTCTGATATTCACCTTAAACCTCCTATGCTCCAATTTGTATCCATTACTCCTTGTCCTATCACTGGTCATCACTGAAAAAAGCTTAACTCCATCTTCTTGACACTCACCCTTTACGTATTTGTAAACATTGATGAGGTCACCCCTCAGTCTCCTTTTCTCCAAATTAAAGAGACCCAGCTCCCTCAGCCTTTCCTCATAAGGGAGATGTTCCACTCCCTTAATCATCTTTGTGCCTCTGAATTAGCCCTGAAAGTCTTCTAAGATCAACAGAGGGATATGAATTTAAATATTTATGACACGGGGTGGAAACTTGCTAACCTTGCAGTCCCAATGGGAGACAACACTACATGACTTAGAAAGCTTGTTTGCCCTGTGTTCGGACACAGTCAATACAAATGTCCCTAGCTCTTACCGTGCCATGTGATAAGGTTTTCTCTTTCTTCCAATGTTAAAATACTTAACACTATATATTTTCTATGGCTCTTACTTTTACAGCAAAGCTCAACAGAGTAGGGACTTAAGAGTTCAGCTTCTTTCTGTTGGTAATAATGATACTCCCAGCATGCAAGGACTTCCAAACCAGAAAGTTGTGCAGTAAGCTTTTGGGTATTGCAGAAAGAAAAATATAAGTATGTGATAACAAGAAGTAATATGGGACCTGAGACCTCTGAGACCTCCCATTCCATTATCCCATTGCATTCTCATATGTATGGTACTGAAATACTTTGGACCTAATCCTACAGTTCATGTAAGCTAGTGGAATCTATAGAGCAGCACAACACAAATCAAAATCCCTTGAAAAGACAATATTTATGTATCTGATCATGGTTTTCAATGTAATATGCAAATGTGTCATTCTAGATGTTTTATTGAAATTCTTTCTCATTCACATGAACTGGTGCCCTAATATAGAATAATTGAATCATAGATTCATTAAGGTTTTTAAAGACTTTCCAGATCATCAAGTCCAGCTGTTAACCCTACACCCCCACGACCACTAAACCCTCTCCTGAAGCACCACATCTATCCATTTATTGAACACATCCAGGGACGGTGCTTCCACCACCTCCCTTGGAAGCAAGGAGTTGTAAACAGCAATGAAGTGCTTGATTGTTTGCACATATAAGAACATACCAGAAGTTCATAAACCAAGGAAACTGCTTATAACAATTTGAAGTACTGAGGGCTAGAAATCTCAATAAATAAAACAAATTAACAGGTGGTTTGTTGTTGTTGTTTTTTTAACATCAGAAAGTTCTAATTAAAAAGTTTAAAGCAAGAGTTATAATTAATAAATTCTTATAATCTAAAACTAACTCTAATCCCAAAATAAAAAGACTGACTCCTGCAAATTTGCATGGCTCTGAGACTGTTTATTGTTCCGTAAAAAATGGAATGGGATTACAAGGTAGTTACCTGACCAACCAAGCAGCCTTCTGTGATGGAATGACTACAACAGTGGACAAGTGAAGAGCTATGGATGTCATCTACCAGGACTTCTGTAAGGCCTTTGACATGGTCTCCCACAACATCCTTCTTTCTCAATTGGGAAGGCATGGATTTGTTGCCTGGACTGTATGGTGGGTGAGGACCTGGTTGGATGGTTGCATTCAGAGGGTAGTGGTCAGTGGCTCAATGTCTGAATGGAGATCAGGGGAAAGTGGTATTACACAGGTCCCATACTGGGACAAGTACTGTTTATCTTCGTCAGTGATATAAACAGTGGGATAGAGTGCAACCCTCAGCAAGTTTGCAGACAACACTAAGGTGAGTGCTGCACTTGACATGCCTGAGGGATGGTATGCCATTCAGGGGGACCTAGAGGTTCAACAATGCCAAGTACAAGGTTTTGCACCTTGGTTGGGGCAACCCCTGATATCAATACAGGCTGGGAGGTGAAGTAGTTGAGAAAAGGCATGGCAAAGGACTTGGGGATACTGGTGGATTAAAAGCTGGACATGAAATGGCAATGTGTGCTCGCAGCCCAGAAAGCCAACTGCATCCTGGGCTGCATAAAAAGAAGAGTGGCCAGGCAGTAGAGGGAGGTGATACTGTCCTTGTGCTCTGCTCTTTTGAGATCTCACCAGCTGTACTGCGTCTGCTCTGGAGTACTAAGCACAAGGAAGTCATGGACCTGTTTAAGCAGGTTCAGAAGAGGGCCACAAAAATGATAGAAGGGTGGAACAGCTCTTCTATGAAGAAAGACCGAGTGAGTTGGGGTTGTTCAGCCTGGAGAACAGAGGGCTCTGATGAGACTGTATTGCGTTATTTCAGCACTTAAAAGAACATTATAAGAAAGATTAAGATAAACTTTTTAGTAGGGCCTGTTGCAATAGGAGAAGGGGGTAATGGTTTTAAACGAAGAGGGTATATTTAGACTAGATATAAGGAAGTATTTTTTTACAATGAGAGTGGTGAAACACTGGAACAGGCTGCCCAGAGAAGAGGTTTCCCATCCATGGAAACATTTAAAGTCAGGTTGGACAAGGCTTTGAGCAACCTGATCTAGTTGTAGACGTCTCTACTCAGTGGAGGGGAGTTGGACTAGATGACCTTTAGAGGTCCCTTCCAACCCAAACTATTGTATGATTCTATACTTCTGTAAGTTGTTGGTGGTGATGATAATAACTTAGAAGTAATCAGACCAAGTTCAGAAGAGAAAAGAAAAATAAATCAGCAAATAAATAGAAGCAGGTGAGGAAGCTCTCACAAAGTATTCAGCTGTCCCAGATGGTTGGGAAATACCCCTTCCTTAAATATACAAAAGGTAGGACATGGACATTACATGGCAAAACGAGCTCACAAAATCTTAATTAAGTTCTTTAGAACTGTATTTGGATTCAATGAATTCACACTCAATTTTTCATGAGTTCTAAAATATGGAAATTCCTCAATCAAAAAGAATTTAAGGGTTTGGTGGGTTTTTTGTGGTGTTGTTTTTTTTCCCCTCAAGATAGGTGATACCATTATTCTGTTACTCTTATATTCTACAGCTACTTGTAGCACTGCAATGGGGATGAAAAAGTACCATTTTTCTGATTAGACAGGGTTTTATACTCTATTTTCTGAGGCATAAGAGTTCAAAGCTTTTTTTCTTTTTCCATTATCAGGAAGTTGAACAGAAAACACTACTGATTGACCTTTATATTAACGAGGGTAAATAAAAACACAGATGGCTTCTACTAAGTGAAGGAACTGAAAGTAATGATGTGCTATCTTAAGCCACTGTCCTGCAAAATCAGAGACCAGGATAACCAGAAATCTGATTATTCTAGCTGAGTAAGAAAGCTCAAATAAACATATCCTCTCTCTGTCTGATTCCTGTCTGCACTAAAAAAATGTCTTGTTTTAAAAATGGTTGTCAAGAATAAGTCTCCTTGAAGTGATACTAGAATTTTTCTAGAGAAAGCAGTGATTTAACATAATTTCTTGAAACTTCACTTTTTAAGAAAAATGATGGTAACAGATTGAGCCTAAGGACCCAGAGGTATGTAATGAAATTTCAGGTGTTGACCTCTCAATGGCCCAAACAATGACAAAGCAAGAGCTGCAAAGAGTTATCATAATACTTCTCTCATGTGACTTTCCCTAGCCCATCATATTTGTATTCAAAATGAACCAGAACAGCCTGAAAATATTGTAGTCTGATTTGCCATTTTTTACATATGAGATTTGAATAAAAACAGCAATATATGTGTATACATTGATGAAGGCTTCATAGGTTCAGACAGTTCCATTTACAAAATATCACAGTAAATCAGCCTTTAAAAATGCAAAATAAAATTAAAATAGTACATAAAGAGTACATCTGTTTTGTTTTACTCATAAATTCTCATGTATACAAAAATTCATTTTGCATCCAAATTGCATCTGGTTCTTACTGTCATTTATCTGTAACATTCAAAAAGAAACAACCCACTGCAACACTAGATCTCTATCTCATAAGTAGAGCACCATTCAACACAATCTTGCTTAACCCTATAATTTATAAAATTGCAAAAAATGTACATGCAAATGATCCTCTTAATAAGGAACTTCTTTGCAAAATGTCTGAAACCCTAGCCCACTGAGAGACTTCTGAAAATCCACGGGATTGTGGATGAAGTTCCAACTGTTTCAATATTAAAGAGTCAAAGAAATTATTAAGCAGAAAAGTTCTAGGAATTGCAATATATTAGTCTATATATTAGTCTAATATTAGTCTATTCCATAGGATTGGTATCTATAATTTCTCTGTTTAGGACTTAGCCCAAACTAGTTTTAAAATGTCTCAGGTGACAGGGCTCTCTTCATTTGCACAGATTAATAGATCTTCATTGGAACATTTTTCTGGATATCCTAATAGAGCTTTTTTCAGTTTTATCCAGCTGTTTTTGTACACCTTGGAAACAGTAAATAATTTATTTCTCTTCTTCTCCAGGTACCATTCAAATAAGAATAAATGATTGTAGCTTCAATTTAGTAAAATTTACTTTTTCTAAAAATCCTTCCACACCCCCATTCATTCAACACCACACTTCTTGCCTTTATCAACAAGCCAGAGTCTCCATCAATATGCCAAATGTAAAAGTGGCAACTGAGGAACATTTCAGAGGTGTGTAGGGACCACACACGCTGGGAACATCAGAGATTGCTGGTACTACAGAAATAGTTCTGTTGCGGTTAGACAAAGTGTGGTACTTGTGCCCAGTGAGATGGATGTGACAAATTGCATCTCCCCTGAGTGTTCAGCTGCTTTAGATGCCAGTAGTTTACATGAGTCTTATCTTTGTATCAACTTCTTGACATTCTTTAAAGAGAGATAAGCTGAAGATTTTCTTATGATCTGTCCTTGTTCGTAATTTAATTTCATATGTTTTGACTACCCAAGATGGATCTAGATGGTTTAGGTAATAAATTCTGGATGCAATACCTCTCCATGCTACTCTTAGACACTCTTGAAAGCCATCACTCTTTTTGATGAGTTGGCAGTGACCCCTCCTACTGCACACATTCAGACAACAGGTCTCAAAATATCAAGCCTTTTCCACACCTAATAAAGGATAATAAAGGACTTGTCAAGTAATAATGCAGATTGAGAACTGCTTCTTGTTATTGGTGATCAAGGAGGCAGCATTCTATTTCGTGTTTATCAGATTAATCAAATTCATATTTTGGCCAATATTCCTTGAAACCTTCTATCATTTGCCGAGCTTCCTATTGAAGTCTACAGAAGAAAAAAAATAATAAAGGAAAGGAAAAAGACATGGCTATTCCATCTGGTTTCTGGAATAATTCATGGTGCTATAGCAATTTAACAATATTGATGTCTGTGTAGAAATCCACCTTACAATAACAGAAAAAGAATTAGGATAAAAACGGTCCATGAAATTGTTTTTCACTTGGGAGTTTCTTAGACAGAATAAGCTGCATATTGTGCTATAAACACTTTTTCAACAATAATACATAACACTTTAAAACAACAGGGACATGAAATCTAAAGCAAATAACTTCTGGCAGAGGTGGGGAGGAAAATGGCAAAAGCACACAGAGCCATGGTAAATGAGAGATAGAAATGTGGCTCATTTTTCAGAGACAAGTATGTGTGCATATAGGAAAATTTCATCCATTGTCTTTGTATTTACAACAGATACATACATCTGGCTACTAGGTTATTTGCTACAGAAATTATGTGTGCTGTTGCTATTGGAACCTGCTAAACAAGCTTACCCACTGGCAAACACTATATTTTACTTAAAAGCAAATTGAACTGTGCTAGATAATTTTATAACTATTTTCTTTGCATTAGGGAAAGAAAATAACATAGAGGAACACTCAAATACTCCTGCTGTCTTCTATGATGCTTTTGAAATAATTGAAGTAGCAGAATTTGGGACCTGTTAATTTTAGCAGATAGTCTAAAGACTATTGTTTCACCTAATACAGCAATGTAGCTGAAAGAATAGTGACATAATCGACAAAATTACATAATTACAGTGCTTTAAAGTGAGCTATATTAAGGTATGAGTCATTACTCAATACATAAGAAGGTATAGAACTACATCAAATCCAGCAATGTAGTGCAGTATAGTGTAGCTGCAGTCAAAAAAAGAAATTTTAAATCAGCAATCTTTCGTTAATAAGCGAGGGGGAAAAGGGGAATTAATTGGAAGTATGACTATGAATTTTGTTTCATGCTAATGAACTGATTTTTAGAAGTGACATGGAATGATTGTGCAATTACAATTACATTTTATACCTTTTTTAGAAAAATATTTCATACAGTTTACTATTTTATTCTCTCAGTTCCTCTGACAATACTAATAATAGTTTGCTTTATTGAAAAGAGAGAACTATTCCACTTCTCAGTTTGGGAAATGATTAGTAAAACAGAAAAACAATGATGGAATATTCTGAGATAAATACATTTTTTTATTAGAATACTTCATCAGTGATCAGTTTGAAAGAAAAGTTGCATAGCTTAACAATAAAGCATAAACCACATAACTTCCCATTAATAATTTTGAATTCTTTTCTACAGTAGAATTCAGTTGAAAACAATTATTTTAAAAACTTCAGAGGCTGAGTATACATATATTGGACAAAAATTTATTGAAAATTTCTTCCTTGAATAAGGCTTACTCATTATGCAAAAGATATACATACCTTCTATCATTTTCCACTCTATGAATACTTTCCTTGATAATAAACACAGTCAGTTAAAGGTGTTATTCAACAACACAATTATATATCATTAGCCAAGTTGCTATGCTAAGCTTTTTCTATTAAAAAAGTGGGATGGTTTGTACTCACCAGGTGTAAAATTATACCGAGCAGAAAAACCGATAGATTCCAGCTCACCATCAGCAAAAAACTTAATCCATAGGAATCTGCCACTGGATTTTATCATAGGTGGATTTTGCTGTCCACAGAAACGTCCAATGATTGGAGAAAAGCCAAAAGGTCCATCTCTTACTTCAATATGATCAAATTTACACTCCCAAGAAGGCTCTATAGAATATTTTTCATCAAAGTGTAGTTCAATGCATTGTCTAGCAGCAGCTAGGGATAAAAAGAAAATTGTCTTATTATTTTCTAAACCAAGATGAAAGGAAATAAAATATATAAATTCTGTATGCATCTTAATATTTTACTTATTAACTAGTTTGGAAATTAGCACTTTTTAAAAAATTGATTTTACACCATCAGCTAACTTGTCTGTTCTTTTCCTTTAAAAAAAGTCCTTGTGACAGCAGTTCTTATTAAAGCTAAGAGATATATCTATAATGTAAAGCAAATTACAGTTTAGGAGCAATTATTTCAAACACAAAATCTTTCTAAGAATCTTATGCATCTGGAAAACCAGCATTTTCTTATATCTGGAAGTCAAGGGGGATTGTTAATCAGAATACTTCTTCACCCAATCCTCACAAAAATGAAGGAAAAACTTATCAGAGTTTGGTCTAGTAAGAAGGATAAATTCTGTTCCTATATGTATTGCAGTCACTGACAAGCTTGAGTGTAATTACTTTCACTCAGAATTACTTATTGTCTCATTGGAAACATCAGGAGAAGCTTAGTGAATTCTCACTTAAGAAACTAGAGAAGAATGAAGCAAAATTAACATCTAACTAAAGAGCAAACAATATTCTACTGAAAACCTTGAGGAAACTTTATAGTGGTCACTTAAATAGACATAAAAAGCATCTTTTTTTTCGTACATACTAAGGCAAGTAGCTGTCAGAATTATGCCTAAAACAAATATTCCCTGGCATCTCCTGTAAAAAGCAAAACATTTACCACTTGAACTATGGTATTTCCTTAAAAAGAGGGGGGAAAAAAATAATGGGTTTGCCTACAAATATCAACATATGCAGCATCTCTGGAGTGTGCTGTTCCTATGTTTAGTCCTGCCCACTAAACATACACCTTCAATGTCTAGATCATGGTCTTTTGCTGACAAGGCCATTGGCTAAGACAAGGGTTTGTTGTGTCCCTGGCTGCTGTGCGTCTCATGGGATCATGTCCTATACTTTACACATATTAGAAGAGGTTCCAATTGCTATGAGCTTTCCCTGAGTTATCACTCTTCTTACATGAAAACATGCAAGATCAATATCCAAGCTAAGTGCATAAAATTAACGTGTAAACTGCTGCCACTCCAGCAGTCAGTATCCTTCCATTTATTTTCTCAGGATTAATGGGAAAACTATCAGTGTGACAAGAACCTAAAACTTGTTATGTATTTTGAAAAGTATTAAATTTAAGATTTTAGGATGATTGCTCACATAAGAGGGAAGATTATTTAAAATTAGCCAAAGAAGAAAATATTAGGTACATTTATAACCTTTACATAGGAGCACAGAATCAGATCCCATTTACAACTATTTACTGTAAATACATACATCCTTATTTTATAGGAAGCATTGAGAAAGTTAATAAAACACATTATTTGAAAAGAAATATTATTTTAATAGCTTTACTTAAAATGTTAATATAATTGGGTGACAGATATTTGTTGAAATATTCAATTTAACAGAACAAAGAAGCCTTATCTACTGTTCTCAATTTGAATGAATTCACATTTAGAGAAGTACTTACTATTGGCCTGTTATTAATATGGATTTACAGGAAACTTGTGATTTTTTCCTCCCATATCAATAGCAAAACCAAAATCTGAAACTTTACATGTAAGTGCACCAAATTCACAGTCAATGGAAATGAAACTACTTTGAAAGTATGAAAAAAATTACAAAGTTAAAATCAGATAATAAATCTTCTAAGGAAGGTCTTATTAATGCCATTCTTGGTGAGTTTTGAAGGACAAATTAGATTTTTTAGATTATAATAAAAGGCTGAATAACTGGAAAACATCATTGATTAATTTTATTCAGATGTTTCTACCCTTGATTTCACATATTTATTACAGATATTGATTCAAAATTCACTAAGCAATACCAGGGCAAAAGAGCTATCAGCACCTTTCAGTCTGGAATCATATTTTGTATGCTCAGTCCATTTGAGGAGATTTGTTGACAACTACTCATCATTCACATAGAGAATGCAGAATCAGGTATAAAAAATAGCTTGCACCATTCAAGTAACATTTATCCTCTATAAACTTCCTGTGTTAGGCCCTTGCTACCGTCATACCAGAAGGAGGCTTACAAGTGCTATCCCATAGTTAAACCATTAACAGGTCTTCTCTAAATCCAGGCTCATATAACATACGATAATAATGGGCACGAGGCCCCCTCTAACTTGTAGCTTAGTCATTTGATATGATTTTTGGCATAGAAAAGGAACCCTAAAGCCAGTTATAGCCTTAGTATCATATAAAAGGTGTCTTTGCGGTTAAAACAGAATCAGGTCTACAAAGTTATGTATGAGATCTATTGACTTGGTGAAAACACAGTCTCAGAAAAAATGCAGAGTTTCCACAACCTCCATGTATCTCTCTCAACCTCAACTGCAAACTATTTTTATGATCAGAACATTGCTATGGTTTATTCTTTTCCTCTTGTATTTATTTTTCAACAAAGTCAAGACAACACCTTTCCCAGTGAAACTCAGCTCTTGCTAGTGGATCAGAGAGAATCCCATTAGCTCAAGGAGTGCTCAAGAAAGAGTTTCTACTTTCACCCAAAGCTCTTATGCATAGAGACGACTCCACTTTAAGGAAGGAGCATTGACTATTCATTAGCACTGTTTCTCCACTGCTGTACAAAACAAGGCTAAGGAATGAGTTTGGGGGCTGGACCACTGAACGTTCACACTCCTTAGATGTTAAAATACCAAAACCTGGCGTGATGTTGTAGTTTGTATCAGTCAAGGACCTTTCACAGTGCAGAGTTTGGATCTCTGCACTTGACTGAGAAGGTGAAAGGAGTTAATCTGTACCTGTGTGATTGTGCCTATCAGCTTTAAGGCCCATGAACATTTCCTGACCTGTTTTAGGTACTAGAGTAGGTACTGCACACGTCCCAGCCTGCTCTGCAAACTGATCCAAACAGGACAAGGTCCTTTCTCCGAAGTCTCCTGAGGAAGGCAATGCTTTGTGTTTCTGTAACTGTGAGAACTGTGATGATCACGAAAGACTGGGCAAAGGGAGGCAGGGGTGCCATGCCATACAGTCATCCATGTACCTTTTCTTCATATGCTTTAAATGCATCTCCTTGCTTCATCTTGTATGATATTTAGAGTTAAAGGTTGATTTTTTTTTATTTTTTTATTTTTTTTTAGTAATCTATTCAAAATTATTCAAACCTTCATGGGAATTACCATAAAGGATGAAAACACACAATTCGAACTTTAATTCTCTTTTAGTAAAAAAAAATGTCATTTCAGACTTGTACTCTGCCTTTAGCAAAGCATTCCTTTGCTAAAAACAACCTGAAACAAGCAGATATTTTGTAAATACACACCTTGTGCCCAGCTTTTGCAACAAAGTGTGTGCAAACGTGGTCAGAGTAAAAACTACAGAAATAGAGGGAGAACAAGTACAGAATAATGACTAACAATAATGCATATATGGCTACAGAAACTACTAAACTAAACAAACAAATAAAAAGCCCAGAATATGCAATTCTTCCAGACTGGATTGGAATCTGGACATCTAATCAGAAAATGAGGGGTGGAGTGTTCATTTCTAGTATCATTATTCACAGGTAAAGTCCATTCACATCTTTAGAACTTCTGTGGCTGCAATTTCAGGAGAAAAGAAATATATTGAAGCTGTCTTAAAAAAAAATATTTTACTTGAAATCTTAAGAATCTTCCATATTTGGCTTCTAAATACCTTTCTTCATAAATGTTTAAACCTTGGAAAGTCTACTTAATGCATGCATGTGTTGTCACATTTTTCATGTATTTTTTCATGTATTTTTCATTCTCTTACACAAATGCCATCTTGAGATTTTACACTGAATGAAAAATGCACTGGGTTCTAACTTGCAGAAGAAGAGTTGCCTCAAAACCAAACTATTAAGGTTTTAATTCTTATCTGCCTCTACGTCTGTGTAACACGTAGCTGAAGTTAAGGGAAAAATCTGTTTCAATTTACCAGACTGCATGGAAATGAGACATTGAACTCAACACCTAGCTCCATCTCTATGAGCTGCTACAATACTAAGTTTTCATTAATACTTAGTCTTTCTGGTTGTCCAGCTTTGTTGGTAAGAAACCCACCTACAGCTGCCTTTTAAAAGAGGATTCTTTCCTTTTTTTTTTTCTCTCTCTTTTTTTTTTTAATATTAAAACTTTTTGAACACAAAAGTCACTGTGAAATACAAAGGGACTTTGAGCAGAGGTTTTTTCCTACAGTGATACGTGACTATTTTATAACACCTGTGAAATATCTAGGATTAAAGAGTTTAATGGTCTTTAATGAAAACACAAGAGACCTTCAAGAGAGCTAACTGCAAATGTCCTAAAACATACAAAGTGGAAGATGTATTTAATATCTCCATAAATCAATTCTAGTCCATACCTATAAATAATAATATAATTATTAAAGCTTGAAGAATGGATGATTTTTACAATTATTTAATTTACAGGATTTCTAAACAAATTATTAAGATATATTAAGATATATTGTGTCAGGTATGACTGTCCCTCTCCCCAGATGTTTTTAACACAAATAAAAGCCTTTACTCCTACAAAACATGTGCAAATTTCCCTTTGGAGCACAAGTTCCAGATTTTCTGCAGTCTGGCAAAAGCTAATGCTGCTGCTGCTGCAATTGTTCTGGGCAGCTGTGAATTTTGCCAGGTTAGAGTCATGAATATGCAAAAAACAGGGTAAAACTGGGAGCAACAGGGAGTTTGATGTGTACACTCAGCTATTTCCTACACTTTCTGCATGCCCAATAAGACTGAAAGAAAAAAAAGAAAAGAAAAGAAAAAGAAAAAAAAAAAGAGAACTAATTCTCAATGCATTTTGAAAGGCAAATGGGATTCACCAGAAGCTCCTCTATAGCATAATAATTTCTGTACTAAATCCTTGACTTCTGGATGACCTAAAGGATTCCTCTTAAAAGGCATCAAATGCAGACTTTAATATTCTTAGTTGTTGCAACAGTTACTTATAATTACTACTAAAATAGAAGAAAAGAAAGAAAAATAAAAAGGAAAAAAAAAAAAGAAAACTCTGTTTGATCTGCTTATGCCTTTGACTGCTAGGACAGAGGTCTCTGCAGTCAGAAATCCTCTTCTCTTTTAGAAACTCATGGTCTATGGTCATGTCATTTTTTGCCAGCTCCTTTACTTCACCAAAGTAATTTTGAAATTATAAAAGGCTTGCATACATTCAAGATGAGTTTGGGGGGAAAAAAAAAATGTATTTGAGGGAAGCCATCTGAATTTTCCCTAGATTGTGTTTTATAGAAAAAAAAAAAAAAAAAAAAAAAAAAAAAAAAAGAAAAGAAGGAACAAAAAAAAAAGAGGCAGGAAGGAACCTTATATGTATACATACATGTATATATGTATATATATACATATTTAAATCCACCTCAAAGAGCTGCATGTTATATACAGAGCAGTATGGTATATACAGTCCTGATATGCTGAATTCTCTAAGATATACAAAGGGGACACAGGAGCGTGGGAATGCTGTAAGTGATCCTATCAACAGTCCCCCTGGTTTGGTATTTGGCATTCAACAGCAGCCAGAAGCTAAGCAAAGCATTCTGTAATCTTAATAATGAATATAGGACTAAGACACATACAGAGAACTTTTTGGTCTACTCTAAAATTGCACAAATGTTTATGTGCTGGGTTAGTAAGGATTATCCACTCCGTAGATTGCTATCCTATCTCACAGATGCTGTTATTAGGGAAGTAATTAATCCCTTTTTTGCAATCCTTTAACTCCAATATCTTATGCCAATGAATTCCCCAGAAGTTAAAAGACATGGGGAAAGGTTTTCACTTGCTAACCTTCTTTAAAATTTTCTGCCATCTTTATATTTAAAAGGAATAAATATGAACAAATAAATGTTTATAATTACAAAATGTCTTTGCTGCCCTTTGGTGTTCCTCCTTTTGCCGTTTTTTGAAAATTGCCACTTTTTAAAGTATCATTGCTCGGACACCTTACTATATCTCTGTTTATTTTTATGACATATTCTAGACATGTCTATTCCTGATCTTTTTAGAGATAGAAATAGACAGGGGAGATCAGAGCAATATGCATGGTTCTCATCAAATTGTATGTCAATAGAGCTGCTGTCATCATGGGGTTTAAAATAACCAGTTGCAGTCCAAACTGTTGACTATGGCTGGACACGAAGAAGGAAATACCAGTGTTATAATAAATTCTGTGCAACCGTTTTTTGCCAAATTGATTTTTCCCATAAAATATAACAAGATGTTTGTTGATTTCGGACTATTCCTTCTACTGTGTGTTGCTCCAAACTTGTCAACATGAAATTTCATCTTCATCATACAAGATGTTTGATTAAATCTTTCCTTCTAAACTGTTCTTAGGATATTTCTAATTTAACCTGTTCTAAATCATGCTTTTTGAATAACATATCTTGCCACCTTTCACCTTATTAATTATATTTTCATAAGTACTTAAATAATATAATAAAGAAATTGGTCTTCACAGTAAGTGTCTTTCAAGCATACTCTTACTAAGAGGAGGAACACCTTATGGCTCGAGATACTAGACTAGGATTTACACAAATTTTTATATTTTACTTCTTCCCCACAGCCTTTCTCTTTAATGATAAAACACATCTTTGTTTTCAGAGCCTTGAATATAAACTAGGCTTACTTCTTCACAGTCTCACAGGAATGTTAGAAAGTTAGTTTGATTAACATAAAAAATAATTGAATCTAGCAACACCTGTAAGAAAAATATAATGCTGTGGTCCGCATTCAATCTATATATTATCTTTTATTATTTGAATTTTAAATCCTTTATTAAACTATGAAAGGACTTAAATGTTTAGCATAAATTATCATACATTAAATTCAACACTAAAGAAGGAAGACTGGACAAGCACAAATTTTTTTTAAAAGGTTTGTTTGGCTCCATGACTTGTAATCACCTCTTTACTTCTGACTTCAGTTAGGTTCCCTAGCACTACAGCGGAATTCAGAAATCTCAGTCATTTTGCTGTGATTTTTTTTCCCCAGCCAATACATATAGCATTTACTATCCATCATTCCCCTGGAAGATTTTTATGAAATACAATTATCTTAGTAACTCGGCACTAGATTTGGAAAGACACCTTTGAAAATGTGTCTTGAAACTATCTACATCTTTAGTAAAATAAATATCATTATAATTCCTGGCTCCATCATTTGTAGTTAATAATTCCGTCCAACCAAGCACGTATAGAACAAGCATCGATGCGGTGTTCTGCATGTATTCACAAATCATGAATGAATCTTCTTGGTTCCAATGACTTACCATTGTGTACATGATTCATCCTTTCTGCTACTAAGCTCTGACAGTATCTAATCTCTATTACTTTTCGAAGATTCCTTTCAATATCCGTTGTGCTAAGACTGATTAAAAGAAGCTGTGTAACTTTCTTGTAATACACCTCTAGCCTGCAACTCTCTACTCTTTAGAAACTCTGTCTTAGAGTAGTTCCATATTAATGTTTATTCTTTTCTGGTTTTGTTTTAGGGTTGGGGTTTTTTGTTTGTTTGTTTGTTTTTGTTGGTTTTCTTTTCTTTTTTTTAAATTTCCATTTCTCATGAACACTTGCATTGAAAATATTTTTCACACTTACTATTTGGATGCTTTCTGTTTGGCATTCTTTACTTTGCCTAACTATGCTTGTGATCCCTGTTTCAGTTATGGTAAGTTTAAAACATCTATGTGAAAGTCAAAAGCCTTTTTGTTTCTGGTGTTCACTTTTAAAATGAATTTTAAAATATTATTTCTTTCATCATGCTACAACATTTTAGGTTCTATTTGTTCTCTGAATATCCTGGAATAAATGATACTGTGTTCATGACTGAGTGACTAATGCATAGTTACCACCTGAACTAATAGAGAAGTGATGTGGGGAAACAAATCAAGTATTTTCCAGTATTTCTTAGTATGCTCTACAATGTTCTACAATCAATCAATTTATTTATTTATTTAAGGAAAAACAAAAGTATAGAGAGAGAACTTCTCTAAGTCTTGTGTCTTGAAAGGATTTATCACGATTATATAGGCTTTACATACTCTTCTCATGTAAAAAAAAAATCAGTTGACAATAGAATACAAAGATTATCCAGCTGGTCACCTTCTATAATGTAGATGCACTCTCTGTCAGGAGGATACTTGTTGGGGTAATTGGGAGAAGTGAAGATGCCTCCTTCTGCATATTTTGTCCAAGTTCCACACTGCACTGGTTTCTGTCCTTCGGAAGTAGTTTGTTTTTCTGTGAAATGACCACATTAAGCATTAAATATTTAGGTCACAAATTATTACACCCCTATGACACTTAGAACTCTCTAACAGACTAAAACAGTTCCTTTCTGTCAGTGGCCTCAGTTTTTTTCTGTTGAGATTAGAAGTATGATCATGGACTTGGGGGAAAATGGGGCTGTTCTTTAGGGGTGCAAACATATAATTCTTAATCAAAACATTTTTTCAAAGCAAAGGTTTATATGTCTAGGGTAACACATAGTTATATATTTTTTTAAAATAATAAATCTGTAGGGAAAGCACGTGTCCAAGAAACAGGAGACATGACTTTCCCACTCACGTATCTCAAAAGACTTGAGCATGTGCTTTATCAGCAAGCTATGTGCTTGGATACAAAAATACATCAGTCAAAAAGTCAAGGAAAAAAACACAGAATTTTGGTAGAATATAAGAATTATTTTTAATTCACAGTAGCTTGACTCTGAATTCACCTGACAGACATGGACAAGGAAATTCCTGGTTTCTGGTTTATAGATTATTTTTATCTGGCTGTTTCCTCTAAAATTAATAAATAGCACTGAGGCTGAGAATCACAGCTCAGAACTTTCCTCCTTGTAGGTGAATCATCAGAGAGCAGAGTCAGACCTTCTTGTTTGCTTTCCTTCTAGCCCTGAAACTGTTGCACTCCTTTCTGTACATTGGAAGAGAGCCTGGAGACAAAAGTTTGAGACTGAACAGGCTGAAGACAGTGAGGACATGCTTCTTGGACATCATCCTTTTAAAAATAGGCTAAATTAAGATGGATTCTTTGGAGGGGAAAATACCTAGACTTGTATTAAAAGGAAGGACAGTTGGTTCTAGACCTCATACAGGTGTCTGAAAAGAACTCTTGTGTTTTGTTCCCAGTGAGGTCCCTGTATCCATCTAATTTAAGTCTGTGTAGAGTTGAGTTATCCGAGTCTCCCTCTTATGACCAATGGAGGGAGACAGGCATCTTCTGAGGATGATTTTAACCACCTGAGATCTGCCTTATGCTCTGCAAGCATGTCTCTTTCTTCCTGGTCTGTATCCAAGCTGAGGACAAGATAGAGCCTAATTTCCTGAAATGAAATCTGGCCTGCAGGGACTGAGCAGTCAGACACAAATTCAGACACACAACATGCTTAGCAACTCTCCTTGCTTGACTCTCACCACACTTAGCACACAGGGCTTTTAAGAACATCTTTGTATCCCCACCAATTTGAGATTTTCAAATTCTACTTCAACAAGAAAAAAGATCTCAAGTCAATAGCTCAATGCCCAAACAGAACAACCCATTATGAAATTTGGGGGGCATTTCACATTTTATATTTAATTAGAGACAGGCTGAGTCTTCAGTTTCATCCAGCCGTGGATCAGGTCCCTAACTTGTTAAAAAGAGTGTCCCTAGATTTTTCTGTGTGTAGAGGCACACTAATACTCAAAACAAATTAACAAAGGACAGGTAGTAAAAGTAGATGAACTACAAACATTTTTCAAGACCTAATCTAACAACTCAAATTCATACTTCAGTCTCTAATACAATGTCTGAAAAAATATCTGAAGTTTACATACCTGATCCTTTTTTCGTTGCCCCAGACAAATGTAGGATGATTAGACTTGCTACAACTGAAAGAGAAATATACATTAGATATCACAGTGTGACAGTGTTCTGCAATCAAATAAATTGTAAACATCTATAATAAAAGGATACAAGTTAAACAGAGCTACTGAAAGAGTAATGTTTACTTGTATCTTTAAATTGCATATTTTGTAGAAATGTGTTACATTTTTAACTGTCCTTCCAAGTACTTCTCTTTGTAAATGTATCCAAATAAAGTAGAGATCTTTTGCATTTAAAACAAAAACGCCAAGCACTCCTGTTTCCCTCCCATTTCCCTCCCATTCTATTTTTTTTTTAATATGAGGGAAAAATATTTTACTAATATTTATTTATATAATCATCATTTGGGCCAATAATAGAAAAGTGGGAGGGACAGGGAAGACAAAGGCCTGCTAAGTTTCAGTGTCACTGGAGTCACTAATGTCTTGTCTCTATGGCATAATAAAATTTGAAAATGAGTACTGGGAGTATGAAAGAAGTGAGGGGTTGAGTTCTTCACATCCATCAAAGCATTTGAAAATCCCCAGTGAAGCAAATTATTGTGTGTGCTTAACAGTCTCATTAATCTAGTTTGTTTGACTTGAAGAGAGGGTGTTGCTTTGTGCTGCAGTGAATCTGCAGCTCATTTTACAAATAGACATCTCCTATCTTGAAAAACGGTAGGGCAGCTGTGTCTCTTGGGAACAAATATGACCTTTCTAAGATAGACTTCTATGTGGAGATAACTCCTCAGTTTCTGAGAGTTTTGAAATACAACATTTTAACTAGAAAGGCTAAGAGGCAAATACTAAGGCCAGTAATAATGACATTGTTTTGGAAGATCAAAGTGACTAGCTAGTTAACTGATGAAGAAATCATGCACCAATTATAGCATTTTCTTGTACCTTGTACCTGTACCTTCTTTGGTTATTGGAGGAAGTGGGATAACAAAAGTATAAGACAACAGATCAATCAGTTCTTGGAGTGCTTGGGGTTTTGACCCCAGATAGTTTGGCTTTAAGCCTGGATACAGTGCTCAGACTGCACTGAAGTTTAAGTGGAGAAGTTGTGTGCTTATTCCGAGTATTTTGGATTGATCAGCTACCATTTGTATTGTTGACTATGATGAGGAATTGATGGTCCTGTGGTCTTTATCAAATATAACTGAATGGCATGCTTTCCTCTTCTCATCCCTGAGAGAAACCAGAAGTCATCATAGGCTAGTAACTTGCTACCTTAATGATCCTTTCAAAGATGGTGCTTTCATCATTTTCAGCTTTTATACTGCAAAGAGTGTGCAATTTTTACACCGAAGGAAGCCAGTCTCTCCATATCTCCAGTATTCTGATTGCAGTGAGATCTCTATTTCTATGCCTTTGATCCTTCCCTTGTGACAGGGTTTGAGTTATGGATGCTGGTTACCTTATTAGGCAGGGAAAGGCTGAAGTCCTGGGAAAAATGAAGACTTGACAGCATATTCACTATTTCTTGGTCAGGCTTACAGCCCCTGTGTCTTTCTGAATCCCTCAGCTAACAGAAACGGATGTTGGCAGAGCTGGTAGTTAAAAACTCTTCTGTATCACGGGCATTCAGTGAGAACATTACATCTTCTGCTCATATCTGAATGCTACTCAACCATTTGTGCCTTACGCTCCTCCAGGACGGATTCTGGGAATATGTGCTAGCTGGGAGTCTGCCTGCCGGCTTTGTCAGAATCTTCAGGCAATGAAGTATTCCCCCATTTGCTACGTGGCTCATTTACTTTAGCTGGGTTTCATGCAGTGAACATACTGCATCTATGCCTGTAAATCTCACCAGTCAAAGTCTAATTTCTAAGTAGTGTAAGGTGAATTAGTGTTAGAATACGGAGCCAGCTGCCAGCATTCTTTCTGCCAGTGAATCTATGGAAGCTAGAATAGGAGCTACAGAAGCTAAACAAACCCTGAAGAAATGTTTCTTCTTAGAAGATATTGTTATGAATAACAACTAATATCTGATTCTTACAGTTTTAAGTACCATTATCTATTGGCTCTCCTCTCCTTGTTCTGTCTGAAAAAAAAAAAAAAATTAAAAAAGAAGAAAGGAAAAAAAAAAAAAAAGGAAGTTCACAGAAGTGATAAGAGTTGGTCCAACTCACAGAGAAATTATTACAAAAATTAATGAAAAACCACAGGTCTTTTTGATTCCAGTTGTAACCACTAGAAAAGATGCTTCCAAGATGCAAAGCCATGTTATTCCAAAGCATGGAGCTATACTTACATATCATCATGCCAGTATTCATTATTAATAAGGAGTCAAAATATTCTTGATAATGAAAATGTAGTAGACAAGAAGAGATTAAGAGGTTAAGTTGTTGGTTTTGTTGTTTTTTGTGTTTGTTTTTTTTTCCTGATCATTTCACATCTAACATTTGGGTTAAGTCAAATACTTCTTTCATATTTTCAAATATGGCTGTGAAACAGAGAGAAAGCCTCGTGATTTAGTGACATTAACACCAGCATCACAGCAACCTGTATATTGCCAGAAAGTATTCTGGGCTTTCTCTTTTTCAAGGCACAGGAAAAGAGCAATGCTTCTTACAGAGAGAAAAAAAGTTGGGGAAAAAGACCCCAAAGAGACCAATCAGACAGTCTTCACTCATTCAAAACTGTCACTTGGGAAGCTTTGACAGTACTGCAACAATATTGTGATTATCTGGGTCTGGGAATTATTTTAAAGAACTTTCCACTAAATTTCTCATTGTGTTCTGTCTTCCTCCTCCCCCGTTCCATCCCAATCATGGGTGTAATTATAATCATGCTTTCTAGTGCCACCCTGATTACGCCTCTTTGCATCTTTTTGGATCTGTGCATTTTTCCATTACAATCTGTACATTAAGATATTTATTTCTTGGCCTGGCAGCTTTTTGGAGGCTGTGATTTGGCATGGCACTTAGCCTAGTGAAGAGTTGTCAGATAAGCAATACCTGGCCGTAGCACTGCTGTTTTTACAGGTGCGGGTGCAAAGAGAAATACTGGAAGGAACTGTTGCCAGTGAAGCCCCTTCAATAAAGAAAGAGGACCCTCTGCAAAACCGGCCGGCAGGAAAGGGGGTCCCATCCACTCAGCCTCAGGCGTCTTCGACGAATAATCGTTACACTTCGGTGCCTCCCTGCCGCTCCTGAAGCATTTCTCCCGAGGGGGCCGTCCCTGCCCCGCAGCCCGCCGGGATCCGCGCCCGCGGTGGACGCCCCCGCCTCGGCGCTGGGAGCTACCCTGCGCCCCCTCGCCTCTAGGCCCCTGGTTCGAGCCCCGGCCGGGGCTGCACCGCACGGCTGCGGGCGGCGGCGGCCGTTCCCCGCCTCTTTCCCCCATCACACCGAAAACCGCCAGACGCGTCGCGCCCAGGTGAAAGCCTCCAGCCCGCAGGAACGTGCACCCCCCTCATTCCCCCCCACCCCAAAGAGCTGACGGACACCAGCCCCCCTCCGTTGCACCGCAACGTTGGAAGGGGCTGTTGTGTGTGCGTGGGGGGAGTTTACCCCCACGCCACGGAGGTCGAGGCGTCTCGTTACGCTACTTGTGGAGGCAGCGCAGGGCAGGAGTCCGTGCGCGGCGGCGGAACTCAGCCGCGGGGGGCGCGAAGGGTGAGATACTCACTGTGAAAGAAGCTGCGCCCATGGGTCATGTCTGTTCCTTACACAAGGGGCTTCGGTCTCCACTAATTCCATTTAGATACGGGAGGACTTCCAGTGGCGGGGAGAGGACGGAAGAAGGAAAAGAAGAAGAAAAGAAAATCCCGAAGCCCACACACAGCAGAGCGAAGCAACCCTTCCTCTCGCTCGCTCTCCCTCACCTCCTTCAAATAATCACCGCCGGGCTCAATCCCATCACGCCCGAGCTATCACCAGCACCACCATCAGGGTTGCATCTCGGCGGCGGGCACGGCGCTGGCGGCGGCGGCAGTGGCCCGCGCATCCAGGTGCCGGCGGGCGGCGGCGGGGCGAGCCGAGCCCCTAGTCACCAGTTTCATACAAAACCAAAAGCAGATCGAAGCATTTCCTGCAGGACTCCGAGCCCAGCGACTTCCAGCCCTTCGGCGTCTTTTGATGCATTGAAGAAGGGATTAATGGGTCCGTCATCAGCTCCCTGTGCTTGCTCCTCTGAAGGGGTGGGGGCGGGCGGGAGGGAACCCAAAGAGGAGGGGTGGGGAGAAGAAAGATTTACCAAATAGGGGATTTAGTCATATTTGTGTGCAATGCGATCCTTATTAGAGAAGAAATCCTTTAAAATAGAACAAACCCATTTTTGCAAAACCCTCTCCCCGCGCATAGCATAGTATCAAGTGTTAGCGGCTGCAAGAGGCTGAAAACACAATGCACCGTCTAAAATCCTCTCTGGAACGGATGGAGCTAGGTAGAGACAGATGAGGATAGAGAGATGTCCCCTCACTTCTTCAGTCCAGGGCGAGAAGCAGAAGAAAACCTTGGAGACTATTCCATTCATTCAGTGCAGGGGAAGGGGAGAAGGGAGGAAGGGTGGCGGTGACGAGGAAAGAATTTTTTTCAAAACTAGGAAAGGAAGAGTTAGAGGAGAGGGATCGTTTCCCCTCCGTTGATCAGTTCACGATCAGACAAAACGTTCATGAGTTCCTTCTTGAATTGCTCCTGCCAAGGGCAAATTGAAAGATTTTCCCCTTTGAAAGGCGACTTCATTTACACACCCCCACACACTCGCGAATACACACACATACACACACACACAAGGGCGCAATAAAAGTTTAGCTGCTAATCCTCCGGCCGCAGATACAATGATTGCCTCTTCCAATCAGCCCAGAGACAACTGCAAAATCTCTCCCTTTCCCTCCCCCTTCCCTTTCTCAGGCTCAGCTTCCTCCCCAGCTACATCCCACCCCAAACACTCATCCCTTTGACGAGGTTGGGGAGGGCTAGTGGCCAAGAGCGGGAAGGGAGGGGGGAGAGTAGGGAAAACATATTAATAATAAGAGGACGGAGACAATCTGAAATTATCTCAGCGAAAAATAAAGAGAGAAGGAAGAGTGGATTGAGGGAGGGGGTTGGGTCCCCTCTTGATCCCTAGCCTGTCCTGCAGGGCCGAGGCAGCCGGCAGCTGCCTCCAGCAGCTCCGCGGACCCGGGACCGTCGGCTCCCCAGGTTGCCCCCCGGCACTCCCTTGGCCGGGCCAGATGAGGGCGGCGGGGGTTGATAAGGGCAAAGTGCACCGCTGCGGTGCCGGGGAGGGCACAGAAGTGTGAGGGGAGTAGGGTAGGATCCCCCGATTTCCCTGCATCGCTGCTGCGGCAGCGAAGCTGGGGGAGAGGCTGCACGGGAGAGGGGGTGAGGGGCAGGGACGGGGGACCCGGGTCTCAGAGCACACCCAGACCCTTACCTGGGCTCCCCACGCCTCAGCCAGCGTCTCGGAAGCAGGGGCACTCCTTTTCTCCTTGCCCTCACCTGATGCTCACGCCGTTTGCAATGAGAAAAATGTGTCTGGAAGAGCGCAGCCGGGCGTTGGGGGAAAACTCGGGAGGGTGTAGGGGAGGAGGCAGCAGTTCAATTAATAATAACAACCACTCCGTGATCCACCTTAGTGTGGAAGAGGAAAGGCAAATGGGAGGCAGGCGAGCGTAGGTCGGATGGCGCCGGTGGGCTCTTGTGACGGGCCCCGCCGCCGGGCGCGGGGGGTCAGTGCGTGCCTAGGGAGCCGGGATTCCTGCCGGGGCCGGGTCCTCCCTGGTCGGGGTCTGCTGCCTGCATGCTGGGCAGTAACAACGTAGTCCGGAGACCTGTTGTCTTTCGGACAGCTTTGCAATGAGGCAGGCATCTTTACTCCCTTTGGGATAGCCGTGAATGGCGCGACTGCTATTCCCTAAGGTGAGCGAAGAAAAAGCCTCGATTTATTTATTTGTCTATTTACCTGTTTATTTATATTTTAATTCTATTTATTTATTTATTTATCTATTTATTTATTTATTTATTTTAGGTAAATTGTCGCCTTTTAGCGAAGAACCCCTGTTTTTTTTCCAGCCTGTGGATTGTCTACTCTGCACTCTGAAATAAAGAGTACGTTAGCCACCGATGTTGAAAAATGCATACAGTCAGCAACAGTGGCATGCACGTCAGGGTAACTCTGAGGTGATCTTGGCTAGCAGGAATCATCCATTCAACCAGCCAGCCCGTCATCATCGCAGCCAGCCTGACTCTGAGGATTTAAAAATCCTTCTGGGTGAGAAGGGCACAGGCTTGAGCTACAGGGCTCTGCAGTAAGCTCCTTAGAATAAGGAATATAGAGGATATAAGTCTCCACGAAAGGATTCACCTATGTTTTGTGTAATCTTTCATGCCATTAGCAACATCAAGCCTGCAGCTGTTAATCTTAATAAACTGTCCTGCTCTGCTTTCTAACCCTCTCAGCATTTTCTTTGACCTTCCCTATTCTCTCCCACCTCAAGTTAAAGAACTTTATTTGTGCAGTAATTGAAACTCACCTGATTTACCCATAGGATTAACTTCTATAATACAGATGTGCAGACTGCCTTAGTCAAGCAACAGTAGAGCAACTCAAAAAAGATAGTGTTGAAAACAGTCATAGGAGTGTTTATAGACAGTCAGATGTCTCTTCTGCAAGATGATGCAGACACCCATATGGCTAAGTTTCAAGTTATAGTTACTGAAAAAAAGGTTGTAGAACAAGTAGGCATGAAACAGCTGATTTTGCTGTTCTGGGAAAATGTGCTGTGTCACATCATATAACAGAAAGCTTCAACATTTTCCTTTTCTGAAATAGGGTTTTTCCATTTTTAAAGATCTTAGATCTCTTTTGATTGTTACTCTTAAGAACACTATCAAAGTAGTATTGAAAAACAGCATGTGGTTCATACCACATATGTTTAAAATATGCCAAAATGTAATTAGTCACCATCACTATGGAGTAAGATATCTGACTGAGGTGGCTACTGCGTGTTTTGCTAATGAGACCTTAAGGTGATAGCTCAGGATCTATATAGATAGATACTAAAACTTTGTTCAAATATGTTTATAAGCAAGCATGCAGCATTTGGGAGTTAGAGACTGGTCAAAGTCACTTTCTACCTCAATAGATCTCTTAGTGATTTTTAAATGTGGGTTGTTTTTTTGTTTGTTTGTTTGTTTAAAGTTTTAAGTTTTGCATTTTCCTTAGAGTAAGAACATTGTCTTATTTTATTACATGGAATGACAGCTACACTGTTAGATTAGAAATGTACTTTTATGAGTTCTTTATTGGATGTCAGCTGAAATCTTATTTTTAAAAATAAGATGACAACAAAACACAATTATGTTCCTTGATTCAGTACATAAAACATTATTCTTAGTAGTTTTAAACCATCCATTACATGGTACTCTCTTCATATAACACATTCTATCAGCATCTCTTTTTCACAGCTGAGTTTTTCTATTGGTTTTTTTGGGAGTTAATTTGAACCCAGAATATTTTATTCAGCAAAGTATGAAGCACCTCATTCTTGTGATCTAATATGTTCAGGCTAACTTAAGACACTGATCTGCCTGAGGATGGTGAGCATGGAAGAAAGGAGACCAACCCTTTGGAGATCAATGTAAGGACTATGGAATATTTTCAAATTGAGACTAAAAACTGAAAAAAAAAAAGACCATCAAACACGAAAATATTTCTAATACTTCTGTCAGAAATCATAGTGAAAAGTTTCCTGTTGAGAGTGAAGTGAAGGACTGGACACTTCTTTACCAGACAGAAGAAAAGCTTTTGCTTCTGAAATGTATTATGCCAGTGTTTCAATTACAATACAATATTTTAAAAAAATAAAAAAATATAAAAAAATTCTGCCTTACTTTCCCTCTTCTATGTTTCGTCTATGTGTTTATATGAAAAAGTGTAAGTGATTCCTGGGGAACTGGCTGAAGGTGGCCCTGCCTGAACAGTGATGTTAGACCAGATGCCCTCCAGAGGTTCCTTCCCACTTCAACCATTCTGTGATTCTGTAAGCAATGGGGACAGTGGACCTTAAAGAAGGGGAGTTTCCTTTTTACAGTTAGTGAGAAAAAGAAGCTACTTAATATTCAGGATTGAATCAGCTTGCTTTCATTTGTAACATGTAACAGAATTAAACAATATATGTGGATTATTTTCTCTTTGAACCAGAGGAGATATTCAGTCTCAGTTAAAATGGAAAATAATTCAGTCTCAGTAAAACATTTCCCAAAGTGGAGGAATACTAGTACCTTTCTCCAACAAAATCTTTCCTGTGAAAACAGAATCTGTCTTGAATTACTATCTTTTATGGCCGTATCATATAGTCTTGTCTTATGCCTGATCTGCCATTAACTACTGCTCTAACTGTGCCCCATAATAACTAAGTGAATTAATTCCTTTTTGTGTAGATGAAAGACTCAAAGTATTAAAAGTAGCCAAAGTTACTCCCACATTCCTTGTGAAAGTCTCCTTTAAGTGCAATAACCAGCAAAGTTATGAAAAAGGAGACATTGGCTTTCTGATTTATGGAGAGCAGTCTATCCATCTGAGGGTGGGAAAGAAGAAGTAAGAGAGTACTATTTCATTTCTCTACACTTTCTTTAAAAACAGTGTGGATTCTGTGCTGACGTATGTAATTGCAAATGCCTTTTTTGTCACAGTTTCTTAGTGAATGGTATTTGTTGCTAGAACGTAGCAAATCCGAACTACAGGCTCAGAATAATACAGCTATATACAGTGTGACACATGGAAATGCTAAAATGAACCACCAAGCCAACAGTACATCTATGTTCATGTTTTAGTTCAGATTAGGAGTGTGGCTTTTAAGTAATTCTCCCAGCTGTCCCCATTTACTGCATTTTGGATTGCAAATTTGAGCAGTCTTTGGGAGTGTGAGCTGTTTTACTTATGGATGAATCTAAACAGAGAGATGTGTTCTAGGAGCAGAGTCTGTTTTCCAACTTCTAAAGGGCATGCAGTCCACAGGCAGAGTAAAACTAGCGCTAAATAAATACCCCTTAAAACAGAAACAGTAGGAGAGGAGATCTTAGTAGCAGCCATTTCACCCTTAAGATAAGATTCTTTTGCACTGAGTTACTTATTAATGTGGACTTACCCAATATTTTTTTCAACTGAGATAGAAGCTGAAACTAGAAAAACTGAAATATGCTCAATTCTTTTTGTGACGAAACACCTATGGAGAGGCATAGAATCATAGAATCACCCTAGCTGGAAAAGACCTTTAAGATTACTGAGTTCAACCATTAAGCCAGCACACTACAAGGCCACCACTAAACCATGTCCATAAACACTGCATCTACATATTTATTAAATGCCTCCAGGCATGGTGACTCCATCATTTCCCTGGGCAGCCTGTTCCAGTGCCCATCAACCCTTTCAACGAAGAAACTTGTCCCTGTTTGGTATCAGGATAATGGCACTTTTGGTCCCTTAAAAGAAAATCTATTCTCTCATCCTTTTTTTGGGCATTTGCAGACCTCTATCCTGTAAGTGCAGGAGGAATTTGCATCTCCTACCTCCAACAAAACTTTCCTGAACACAACAGACAAGACATCTTTTTGTACAAACTTTTCTTAGAAACTGAAGTGAGTTTCCCCTCTACAAGGTAGTCTGAGCTATAATACTGAAATATTAAAAGAAAGCCATTGAAACAAGGGAAGAAGAAAAATCTGATATTTCTTATCTGCAGTTACCCATAATTAGCCTAGGATTTACTATGTGCAATTTGGATTTATATGATATCCCATTATTTCACTGAGATGATAGTCTTCTCTTCTACAGAATGCTTATCTGTCTGTCTGTCTGTCTGTCTGTCTATCTATCTATCTATCTATCTATCTATCTATCTATCTATCTATCTATTTCCTTCCCATTTGATAAGTCTCAGTATGAAATGGAATGAAATAAATGTGTTTGTTGTATGATATAGGAATTGGGGTAGCGTTTTCAAAAACCTTTTAGTGATAGGGGTTTGCAAAGAAAACAGTTGAGAAATCACTGATCTAGAAAACAATTGCCAACCACCCTCCCTGGAGTAAATGGTACTTGCAAAAATGCTAGCCCGGATTCAAAATTTTAGACTGAGATATATTTGACACTTAAATTAAGGATTTAAAGAACCTTATTTTTGTAGTTCACATGGTGAGTTGGTTTGTGAATTACACAAAATCACTGAATCACAGAACTGTCAGAGTCGGAAGGGAACTCTAGAGATCATCTAGTCCAACTCCCCTGCTAAAGCAAGATTGCCTAGAGCACATTACTCAGGACTGCATCCAGGTGGGTCTTGAATGTCTCCAAACAAGGAGACTCCACAACCTCCCTGGGCAGCCTGTTCCAGGGCTCTGTCATCCTCATGGTAAAGAAGTTTTTTCTCATAGTTAAATGGAACTTCCTATGTTCCAGCTTGTGCCCATTGCCTCTTGTCCTGTTGCTGGCAACTACTGGAAAAGAGTCTGGCTCCGTCTTCCTTGCACCCACCCACCCTTTAGATACTTCTAGGCATTAATAAGGTCTCCCCTCAGCCTTCTCTTCTCCAGGCTAAAGAGTCCCAACTCTCACAGCCTTTCCTCATAAGAGAGAAGCTCCAATCCCCCAGTCATCTTTGTTGCCCTCCTCTGGACTCTCTAGTTGAACTGTGGAGCCCAGAACTGGATAGTAGTATTCCAGATATGGCCTCACCAGGGCAGAGTAGAGGGAGAAAATGGTCTCTCTCAATCTACTGGCCACACTCTTCTTTATGCAACCCAGGATTTCATTGGCTTTCTTGGAAGCAAGGACACAGTGCTGGCTCATGGATAATTTACTGTCTCCCAGATCCTTCTCCTCAAAACTGCTTTCCAGCAGGTCCACCCCTAACCTATATTGGTGCACGGGGTTCTTCCTCCCCAGGTGCAGGACCCTACACTTGCACTTGTTGACCCTCATTAGATTCCTCTCTGCCCAGCTCTCCAGCCTGTCCAGGTCACGCTGGATGGCAGCACAGCCTTCTGGAGTGTCATCCACTCCTCTCAGTTTGGTATCACAAGCGAACTTGCTGAGGATACAATCTGTCCCCTTGTTCAGGTCGTTGATGAATATTTTGAATAAGACTGGACTGAGTATTGACCTCTGGGGGACATGGCTGGCTACAGGCCTCCAACTTGACCCTGCTCCATAGATCACAGCTCTCTGAGTTCTGTCATACAGCCAGCTCTCATTAAACGTAAACATATTAAACACAGACATATTGCTATCTGAAAGAGCTTTTGAAGTTCCATGGTAATTATTGGCAAAGTTTGGAATGGGAATATTTGAAAACATTTTCTCCTTTCCAACTCATCCAGTAGGAACAAGAAATATTAAAAATAATCAGATTTCAAAGAATCAACAGTAAGAGTACACGGACCTCGTAGTAAACCTTTCCTAAAATTACATTCTGAATCATCAATCACAAGCTAAGCATTTGAAGAGAACTGTGGAAAATAAACCATGGGAATATAGTTAACTGAAAATAGAAAACTGAAATGGCAGAAGTTAAAATTAATTTTGAAGTAGAAAACTGAATCCTTACCAAACTTCAATAATTTCTTACATAATGAAAGTTTCTAAAAAATTTTTTCTTGCATTTTTTCTGATAATAACTTCCAGCCTGTTTCCACACAATGGAAATCTTGTGTGGCAGTCAAAATATTTTTTTGCATAAAACAGTATAAACCTAGCCACTGATATTACATCTAGAAAGTTCTACCAAATTTTGGTACCATATAACATTGACCAGTCCCCATTTGAGATGAAAACTCAGATTACACTTAAAGGTGCCTCTTAAAACTGATAACCACCATATAATCAATTATTGGTAAAATAAATTCAATGTTTTGAGCAGAATGGTATCTGGTATTTAATATGAAGCAATACGTTACAAATATAACATTTTATATTAATGGTAAATATTTTAACAGTCCTTCTGTATTACTTTATTACTAGACCCGCTATTTATTGCTAATAAAGACTTAGAATCAAGACAAATATGATATTGAAGGACTGAAAGAATTACTAAGAATGGTTTAAAATGTTTATATACCTATCTGTTTTTTAATCCTGAAAGTAATCCTTTGGATAGGAAAATACGCTCCTCTGTGATTCATACTTGCACCCTCTGTGATTCATACTTACACAAACAAAAGTTTGTGAAATTTTCAAACCTACAAAAAGTCTAGGCCATCTTTTGCTTGTATATCCTAAAATGTATTTCCCATTTTTGTATCTTCCTATAATCACATGCTACATATATGCATAACCATAGTCATAAACATATGCAGATTTTTGAAATTAGGTATTCACAATAGCTCTGCTTTATCTTGTCTAATGGAGACTAGAAATAAGCCAAGTTTGAGATTTTCTAACTTAATCTTTTTTAAAACTACGCCAATTCAAGTATGATTTCTGATACAAGTTAAGCATTCATTTGCATATTTACTGGAACTAAAAGGAGTCTTTGCAGACATTTCACTCAATCCTAAAAAAAAAAAAAAAAAAAAAAAAAAAAAAGTGGGAAAAAGAATCCCCGCCATATGATGCCAGCTGTAGAAAATGTTAATCTGAAGCATCTCATATAACTGAAAGGCTTCAAAGTGGAGGAGTGAAATGTAAATTGTAGGATGGATTTCTCAATAAAATCAAGTGACTTCATACTCCACAGGAGTACTCAAATGGCCATACATAGCCAACAGACGCTGCTGATTAACTGCAGGAACTTTCTGCTCACTAGAGTAAGACAGTTCTAGACCTTGCTGCTTCTGCTCTTCTGAATGGGAGCTTCCCCTTTTGGGTCAAGGGGGAATGGAAAATTCCTCCAGCATCATATTTAACTACTTATATGCAAATATGATAACTGAGTATTCATTTGTGTATTGAACAACAAGCATATGGAAATAAGGCAGATAGTGATAATAAATTATAGCCTTATGATTTATGTCACTGGGACCTCAGCACAATATGCAGATAGAGTAGAATGTACAGCTGTGCTCTGGGGACAATAACTATTAGCTGATTCATCTGAACTTACCTCTGAGCCATCCCACTGCAGCTTTCCCTGCACTCTTTTTCCTCTAACTGTATTTAAAATAAATATATCCAATATATCCAACTACTGTAAGGGTTATGGAACACTGGAACAGACTGCCAGAGAGGTTGTGGAGTCTCCTTCTCTAAAGACTTTCAAGACTCATCTGGATGTGTTTCTGTGTGACCTGCGCTAGGTGCTCCTGCTCTGCCAGAGGGGTTGGACTAGATTATCTCCAGAGGTCACTTCCAACCCCTAACATTCTATGATTCTATGAAACACCAAATGGGGGTCCCACTTGAAAACTGTATTTTAAAAATAATGTGACATACGAAAGGACTCTATGCACTTGTTCTTGATTGCATCTTAAGGCAAAATTTAAGTTAGTTGTAAAGGTACTTGCATGTTTTCCAGAAGCTTATTAAATAATCTCTTTGGCATTATCACAGTCCCATCTGCTTGGGTTGAAACCTGGGTCAGACTGTGACCAATCAGGATGTTTTATTGGGTGGGTTCGCCCCTGAATTGGGACTGGCTTGCTTACACTGGGGATTCTAGACTGGCACAGATACACACAGACACACAGCACCAGAGAGGCAGTTAGGTAAACTCAAATAAATCTTTACTGTAACGATTTCCGGTAGAAAGAAAGAGAGGGTGGAGAACACAGGATGTACCGATATTTGAAAAGGTGGACTAAACATGTAATGGGTTACAATACGTAAGGGGAAAAGATGTAAGTAAACCCAAATGGACAAGAAAACAAAGAAAGAGAAAGCTATTATAGGTAACAGGTAGGGAACCCGAGGCACTTTCCCCTTTTGGGGTAGGTGAAATGTATGTCAGTGAGAGGTCACTTATAATCACCTGGGAAAAGAGGCACACAAAGAAATAGAAAGGAATTTCAAAGTAAAATAACCTCACAATCCTTGACATAGCAGCAGTGATGCTGTACATAGCAACAGCAGCTTGTGTGGCAATTTCGGGGGCACTGGGGAAGAAAAATCCTGATGAACTTTCTTCTGTTTCCAGACCCCAGACTAGTGACTGGGTCACTGTCTATTGTGGTCTCAGGGAGCAGTGATTTCAGCTCTCAGTTTTCATCTCCCCTTGTTCTTTCTTCTTTCTGCTGACGATCAGTCCTTCAGCAATGATGGCATGACCATGAAGGCTACACCCACCCACACCACCATCCTATCACTTTGTAGTTCTTGGCAGGGTGGTCCAGGGTTTTTGGCTGGTCCTTTTTTGATCTTCTCAGTCTCTGGAGAATTTTAGTCCAATCAGTTCTTTGTTTCAGTTAGTGACTTCATTGCCTATGTGCAGCTTCTTCCTAAGAGATGAGTTGCAACAACGTTGCTATTTTCCCGCCACAGGGGCAGTTTTGGCACGGTGGCCTGTCTGTCTCTGTCCTTACTCATATGAGTCCTGGTTACATCCTCCTTGTAGCCATCCTGTTCCCTTTTGTCTCTCTGTCACAGTCAATTTGAGTGAGAAACATATTTATTGTGAAAACTGGTTCTTCACAGGCATTGACAAAAGAAATGACCTTATTAAAACAGAACAGAACCATTTTTCCTGCTTAATAGTATGGAATTTTAAAAATAATTAACTGGAAAGTTCAACTGATACATATTTCAGTAGTGTTTAGTGAAACACAGGGATTAAATGCATTTTTCCTGGGGATTATTAATAGCATGCAATTTACATTTTAGCACAAATACTCTTTTTTAGACTACTGAGGCAGAGTAGCTCCCCTTAATTTTTTTAAGTGGAAACTTTGTAATACCATGTCATGGAAGGAAGAACATGAATTTTGTTGTCTTGTCAAACTTTTCATCCTTGTGAGAGAGTAAGGGAGGCAATGGCAGGTCACACATTTTGGACTCAAATTGGTTATTGCTAGACAGCATGAAAATATTAATTATTGTAGATGTGGTTCATAAAGGGCAGTTATTTATAATCTCTTAGAGAAAAAAGAATTTGAATGCTGCATGCAATTTGCTAACTGCCAAATCAGCATCTTTGCTATATCTAGCACGCCAGTTATGTATGTTGCATAAACAACAAAGCTACAAGTAAATAAATGATGTACTGAAAACTGAGATGACAGTAAAAGAGGAAGAGTTATATGGGAACACTGAATTAGAAGCAGAAACCTAGCTTGGTCAGCAGGTGTAACTCAACAAAATTCACTGACAATATTGGATATGTATTTGTCAGACCAAATGAAATCCTATTTTAATTAGTATCTTCTAGGTTAAAATATAGTTTTGACTGGCATTGTGTTTTTCTGTTCTCAGTCTTCAGGTGGGGAGAAAAAGGGAGGTTGGCAAGGAATGGAAAGAGTTTATACATTAAGGCAAGTGTGACATACTCCTAATGGAGATACTTGAATATTAATTAATAACACTGCAGACTTAACTCTTCTCAGGTAAAACTGCTTCATTACAAATACTTGAAAATGCAGGAAGCTCTACTATTAAATGCTAGGTCAACGTCTGGCAGTAGAAATCTAAATACTTCTGAGGACCTGAATTCATGTGTCAGAAGTAGTTGGAGACAACCTCCACCAGGATAGGATTATTTCAGGATCACACCACTCTGCTTAAATCCTCCAGGAGGTGTTTGAGATTTTAACACAGTGACCTGAGTGAAAGAGAACCACACTGAACTTCTCGGCAGTACAAGCAAACTCAAGTGGTAGTGTTCCCAAAATGGGGACAGTTGACCTAGGTAGAACATGAAAAGCACTCCAAAGAGTCACTGTACTAGCAGCACCTGCACAATTGGGGCTGGCAACTGTTGCTGCAGGGAGTTTTAGTTAGCACCCCAAACGTCTGAAAGTGACTGTTGCCTGTGTATCTGTACTGTTTTTGGGTAAGAAAGAGTTAATTTTCTTCATAGTAGCTGCTATCGGGCTATGTTTTTTTTTGTGATTAAAACAGCATTGATAGTATGAAGATGTTTTAGTTACTGCTGAGCAGCACTCACAGAGAGCCAAGGCCTTTTCTGCTTCTCACCCCACTCCACCAGTGAGCAGGCTGGGGGTGCACTAGAAGTTGGGAGGGGACACACATGAGACAGCTGACACCAACTGACAGAAGAGACCTTCCATATCGTATGACATCATGCTGAGCAATAAAAACTGTGGGAAGGAAAAAAGAGGAAGAGAGAGAGATATTCAGAGTGTTGACACTTGTCTTCCCATGTAATCACTATAAGTGATGTGACTCTTTTTTTCTGTACATGGCTGAACACCTGCCTGTTGATGGGAAGTAGTGAATTAATTCCTTTTTTTTTCTTTGGTTGCACATGTGGATTTTGGTTACCTATTAAACTGTCTTTATTTCAACCCACAGGTTTTCCATTTTTAACTTTCCGATTCTATCCTCTATTCTGCTGGGGGTGGACTGAGTGAGTGACTGTGTGGGGATGAGTTGCCTACTGGTGTTAAACAACAACAGTGGCACATACTGTTCACACAGCCAGTCCCTGTTTATAATGGCACAAATGCATTGATGCCGCATCTGTCCTTACTTGGGTCTTTTTACTGCTTCCAGAAGTCAGTTGCCCTATGTAGGAGCCTACTTTATTAACATCTGTAATTATCTGGGGTGTTTTTCTTGTTCTGCATACCCGGAGGTTTTACTTTTAGGAGACTGGCATCAAAATATTCTAAAAGAAGTAAAATGATTGCATTACCCTTTGAAACAAAGTGTTAGTAGGCACAAAGGTGATCATTCCTCCTAGAAGACAGCTACAAATGCAGAGTCCTTCCGTGACTATTAATTACATCAGTAAATTGTTAACTAGGAGAAAACTTTTCTCAGGTTTGAGTTTAAAATATATTTACTAACATTTAAGTCCTCTAAAACTTCTTTATACTTAAGAAAAATATGTTAAACCCCAGAAATTTTAGTACACATTTCCTGCAAAATGCAAACTATTTCTTTCCTGCAAAATGCAAAGGTCTGGGCTCATGAAAAAATAATCAGTTGTCTTTAAAGTCATAGCTAGGGCAAAATTTAGTATCATCTGGTCAATAATGTTAAAATTTACTCTGATTTCTGTCTTTTGAATGGCTTTTCATTCACAGTGTGCATATGCAAATTTTCACAGAGGTTTTCCTTTTTCAACTAATAGTATGCACTTGGATATGACAGTCTTTTAAATTACAATTCAGCTTAGTCAGTGTATCCTGCATCAGCTTTCTAAAATGAATAGCTGCAAGTTTATCTATTCTGTCTTAAAACTGCCAAACATTATTAGTTAAACAGAGAAGCAGTAAAAAAAGTAATTAATTTCAGGGCTTAGAGTAAACTGCTATTTTAATTAAAAGAACACTAAATACTAATGTCCTGCTTCTTTGTACTTAGCACATAGCATAAAAAAACCAAAACCTCTAAATCAGTCACATTTAGTATATTTTAAATGTAAGTTAAAATAATTACAGAATTACAGAATTGCCACAGTTGGAAAAGACCTCAATGATCATCATCAACCCAGAAAAAAACCCCATGCCCACTAGAGGATACCCTGAAGTGTCACATCTACACATTTTTTTAATACTTCCAGGAGAGGTGACTCACTCACCTCCCTGGGCAACCCATTCTAGTGCCTGACTGCTTTTTCAGTAAAGAAATTCTTGCTAATATCTAGTCTAAACTTCCCCTGGTGCAACTTCAGGCCACTTCCTGTAGCCTTGTCATTATTTACTTGAGAGCAGAGGCCAACACTCACCTCCCTACAACCTCCTTTCAGGCAGAGAGCAATAGTCTCCCTTCAGCCTCCTCCAAACTGCCCAATCCCAGTTTCCTTAGCCTCTCCTCATAGGACCTTGTTTCTAGACCCTTCACCAATTTGGTTGCTCTTCTCTGGACATGCTCCAGCAACTCAAAGTCTCTCTTTTAGTGAGGGGCCCAGAATGAACACAGTACTTGAGGTGTGGCCTCACCAGTGCTGAGTACAGGGGAAAGATCACTTCTGATGCAGGCCATGATGCTGTTGGCCTTCCTGGCCACCCGGGCACACTGCTGGCTCATGTTAGGCCAGCTGTCAATCAACACCCCCAGCTCATTTTCTGCCGGCAGCTTTCCAGCCACTCTTCCACAAGCCTGTAGTGTTGCATGGGGTTGTTGTGACCCAAGTGCAGGACCCAGCACTTGGCCTTGTTAAACCTCACATAATTGGCCTCAGCCTCTGTAGAGGCTACCTGGCCTCGAGCAGCTCAACACTGCCACCAAATTTGGTGTTATCTGCAAACTCACTGAGGAAGCACTCAGTCCCCTTGTCTAGATCATTGATAAAGATGTTAAAGGCTGTTCCTGATACTTATAAACTAACTCAAAAGAAAAAAAAAATATTAGAGAGATCATATATCATATTTCTTTGTTGTTATGCTGTGATATTTTTCTTCTTAATAATCTTGTAACTTGTGCTGAGTAGAAAAATCAACAGGTACACAGCAGGTCTTTTCACCATATTCATATCACATAAGATGCCAGACCTCAGCTGTGCAGTTATGACAAGTGCCACCTATAGGTCCACTGAAGATGTAAGGTCCGAAATACTTCTTATTGGAAGAGGTGGAGTAGTGCTTCCGATGCTTTGTAAACTTACAAATTCTCCAGGTTGTCCAAGATTGTAATATGTATAAGGAAAGCACTCTACATCTGAAGAAACATGAATTTTAGGCCATTTGGTTTCTACTACAATTTTACAGCTTCCTATTCAGTGATTCTCTCTCCTCATGGAGCAGTCAAAGTCTCAGCAGGTACATCTCCAGCATGGCTGCTTCCAAACTGTCACTGATACCATTCACTATTCCTATGAAAGAATCACCATGCCCTAAAGAAGCATGAGCTACAAGGCACCCACGGGAACACAGAGTTTGTTTTCTCAAACAGAATTCTTCATGCGCCACATGATTGTATCGGCACTGCTTGGGGCTACCACAGGCATCTATGTATGAAGCTCCTTTGCAGAATATGGTTCTGCTTTATTATTTATGCCTTTCATGCTTATCTCACCTCACAAAACTGTGAAGAAAACTTCAGTTTGTGCAAGTAGATTTAAAAGGCACATCTTTTTGACAAGAACAGACTAGGCTTGTCCTTCAGTCTCCATGAGACTTTCCATATAATTGCTAATTCAATTGCTAGTTTATGGCCAGGGCCCAGAGAAGCTAAAAGATCAACTCAAATTTTGAGGAGGAAGACATAGACAACAGGCTTATCCTTCTGGTAAAGAAAAACAAAATAAAACAAGCAAGGGAAAAAAAAAAAAAGTTTGTTTTAGATTATAAGTCTAGCCTGTAAGAGCATCAGATAAATTTTAAGAAACTGATGCAAGGTTTTTTCATCACTGTGAAGCAAAGGACAGAAGAACACTCCCTTTTCTTCCCAGCTACAAAGACTTTGCCTTCTCTAATACGGTTTTAAAGAGTTTGACAGGAAACCTGCATTTGGAATCTTATAAATTTAGTTAAAGTATATATTTTTTTTTTTCCTGACTCAGACTACAGATTTAATCTAAGGCTGCATCTTAAGTAATGATCAATATGTTGACCATGGCGTTTTGTTCTACTTATTTAGTTTTCCTGGAAAATCCAATGCTGGACAGAAGAAACTTTCCCCACAAAGTGTTTTCTTGAACCTATTTCATTGCCTTAATAAGTTTCTCTTCAACAAGTCATGTTTTAATTAATAAAATACAACAAACCACAATTCCCCCAAAAAAACCTCTATTTAATCAAATTGCTGCATTGAAAAGAAACCTAGTGGTTCCAAAAAATAAGATAATATGTCTGCAAGCTAGAGGAAGCCAAAACATAGTTTTCCACTCAATTTCAAAGAAAATGAGACATCAAATACTCAAATTATGTTACTCACCAATTGGTGCAATATAAAAAACTGTGTTGGACAGTCCATGAGGCTTCTTCAGATGTTAAGTAGTATCAACTGCAAAATTAAGAGACTGGAACTCCAAATGTAAAGCATAAATATCCATAACAAGAACATTATTGAATCTGGATCCTGAATTTACATTACAGGTAGATACGCAGAAAGGCATAATTTAATTGTTCATTCTCTGCTCAGAGAATGAGTTTAGCCATTCAGTGAGTTGGCCGTTCTGATCCAGGATCAGTGAAAGTTGCTTTTGATGTACTTTAGTAACTGTTATTTGTCTACAAATAAAATTTTATGTTATAATCTTTTTTTATGGGAGAAAATTTTATCAAGATTACTGTGGTATTATATGAGACATACTTTTTTGCAAGCTATGCTATTATGATGTGATGTATTAATATTGGCCAAGTGTTACTGTTATGAGCACATATCATGGATGGTGCATCAAAGCTTAAGACCCCTTTTCAGTTTCTTATACTTTTCTAAGCTTTATCCATTTGCATAGGCTTCTTCTGCCAAGTATCTGACTCTGTCTTCATGCTTTGGAAAAATGTCAGGAATGGTTCAGTTATTCCCCAATCTGATGTAAAAGAAAAAACCAACAAACCTCTGCTAAATAATTCTTTATATTTATGACAATTATTTCACTGAAAAGTTTTATGGAGTTCTTATTTTAGATAGACTGATATGAAATTAAGTTAAATTTCTAATGCCTTATACAAATATAAAAATGTAAAAAAGGCTTTCCCAAATTTGACCAAATAAGGAGACTGAGAAACATATAAGGGCTATATTCTACCTAGTAGGAAGGAAAGAGGAAAAAGATAGATATTAAAAGTCTAATATATATCTGAAACTATACTTCTAGACAGTGTTGTTGCTTTGCGCTTGTGTAAAAAAAAATCTTTGTAGAAAAAAATGTAATAGATTGTGATTAATTAATTAAGGTGTATACTATTGGGGATACAGTTGGGATATCAAATAATCTCACATATAGCACCTCTGACTTCTGAATGTCTATTATATTTATGTTTTCAGGTACTTTAAAAAGTAATTTTCAATTTTTTTTTACTAACTGCCATAGCTAAATCATGTTGCAGTATTTTACACTATTGATTGAACTTAACTTTTAAAATTTATATTAAAATGAGCCTTTGACCACAGAAAACTTGTTTTTTTCCACTGACAATATTAAAAGGCTTGAAGGCTGGAAAAGCCTCATACAACCCTCTGAGATCTACATGTGCATTAATCAGATAATCTGCACAGTCATCAAAATTGAGAGAGGTCCTCAAAATCCAACAAGGAAATGGAGTAAGAAAAGTGGTGTTTATAGAGGTATTTACATTTATTAGCATTTATAACATACTGATGAATGTCTAACAATTAGAATGTATTCCCTTCTGTTCATATACCAAATTTATTTATATGGGTTTAAGAATTAAGATTTTACTGGAAATAAACTGGGGATTGAGTAGTCTAAGTGTTATGAAAAGCTGTAGTTCAAAATCACTTACCTGGCAGAAGTCCCAGGAAGGCAGCATTGGTGTCATCTATTCAAAACACAATATGGCTCCTTTACTGCAGTGAGCCTCTCAGAGCTTTTATTATGTTTATTTTCAAATCTTCATAGAGTCATAGGAAAATAAAGCTGAGATGGACTTTAAGAGGTCATTGAGTTCTTGCAGAAAGCAAGATGAACTATATCTTTTGTCATTCCTGATAGATGTTTGTGTAGCCAGTCCTTAAAATCTCCAGTGAAGATGATAAAGTCTCGTTGGGCAATTTTTTTCCATGCTTCAGTAACCCTATTATTATAAACGGTAATGTTAATATCTGACCTGAATCTTTCTGGATACAAATCCACTTTATAGTGACAAAATGTCACAGGCCAGCTGAATGTGTTTAAGCATCACATGACACTGGGCTTACACTGCACTGGGTGCAATGGTGCTGCTCAGTTAAAGCTTACTCCCCCATGAAGGAAATTAGATTTTTGCACTTAGTCATTACAATCAGTCTAGTCTGTTGCTCAAACAGAGATCGCAAGAGAAAAGTACAAAAAAAGAGATTTCCCAAAACATGAACTGTAGGCTTGAGACTCATGGTCGTTCCTTCCAAACTGCCTGCAGAGGAACTCTTAGCCAAACTACTGCTTCTGTAAGCTTGAATGTGGAATACTTTAAGTGATTTCTCAGTAGCTGGTTGCTGCTTCTAATCAGTTTGATTCTCATAGCCCACTTCTGCGTAAAACTGCATAAGCAAGAAAGAATGAAAATTGCAAAGTAAGCCCAAAGGTCTTCATATTCACAGCATACAATTCCAAGGTACAGTCTAGTACAAGGACCTGTGATCAGAATATGCTTGCTGGCACCTATATAATTCCCAGATAATCCTTAATTTTTTAAAAAATCTCAGGAACATTCAGATAATGAATTTCTGAAAACAATAAAACAATAATTCCCATAAATCATACCAGTTCACTTTCAAAATATTCAAAAACTCACCTGACATACAGAGTTATAAGATAAAAATTTTAATAAGGTTAGCACTGGTTTTCATACTGCTTTCAGAGTCAGAAATACATAAGGTAATGGAACAAGGAATATGTTAATTTACTTTCCACTGCTTCATATTCTAAGGAAAACCTGACAGGGCAGATATAGAAGGCATATATACATAAGACAGATACAGACAATATATAGAGAATACGCAACAAAACTAAGGTTTTATCAGAAAAAGACGTAAATAAATTCCATGTATTGGTTTTCATCATGAAGGAGGTGAGGATGTTCCTTCTCTGGAAATATTATTTATGGGTGAGATTAAAGTACCACTTAAACTGGAATTGGTGCTAGAGGAATAAAAGGTGACAGCAGCAATGGCAGATCGTGAAAGAAAGCTGGGTAATGATGTGGATAACTGTAGGACTGAGCTCCACAGTGGAAGCAATGGTAGAAGCAAGGATAAAAGGTGACCTGAGAGTAAATACTGCATCAACACAGCTTTTGCAGAGGAAAGCCACATCTGATACATCCACCAGAGTTCTCTAACAGAACAATAAACTTGTGAGAAAATAATAGGCAATTTGGTTGATAGACGATTCTTGTTTTTCAATACATTCTACACAAAAGTTCCTAAACAAACTAAGAGATTTTCCAATTGTAAAAAACAAAATGTGGGAATAAATGGTCAGTTCACAATTTCAAGGACTTCTTAAAGGAACATTTTTGAGTCTCTATTGTTAAATATACTCACAAATCAGTCTGAAAATTATATGAGTAATAATGTGATATAGCTTGCTGAGAATACAAAATATAATGAAGAAGAGTCAAGGCTGAATGTGAAGTATTAAAAAAGAACCTTCTAATATTTGGATGAAACATCAAGAAACTGCCAGATAAGGTGTCACGTTAACACAAATGAGATAACATGTGATAATTAATTTTTTAAAAAACACCTGGTTACATATTAACCATAGCAGACTCTATCATATTATGGTGAATGAAAGAGCTCTTGAAGTTTTTGTAGGTAGCTCTTTGAAAATATCAGATAGAACTTTCAGCAAGCAAAAAGGCGAAATGAGTGTTAGTTGTGATCAGGAATAGAAAAAAGAATAAAATATTCTTAGAATATTTTTAATATTCTAATAAGAATATTGTTAGAATGCACATTCTTGCATCCTGCTCATCTCATCTCAAAAAGCTTACAAGAAACTGAAAAACAGGCATCAAAAGATCGGAAGTGTGTTGAGAGAAATGGAGTACCTTCTGTAAGGTTTTAGAGAGACTGCTGGCAACAGATAAGATGAGAGCCCCACTGAATTATTATTGACATTAAATAGGTAAAGTGAGAAAGATGGAAGATAAGTAACTATTATTATTATTATTATTATTATTATTATTATTATTATTATTATTATTATTATTATTATTTCCTTTAAAAATATGCTCTTGTTAATTATGAGGGACAAGAAAATGAACAAGATTTTAGTCTGATGCAATGCATAATTAAAAGTATATTTTTAGGATGCTTGCCAGGCTTTGTTTCACAAAAATGCGTGACAAGGTATTATTTGCATGCAATCTGTATAATAGGTCTAAAAAGAAGGAAATTTTTACTTGAGCTTGATCATGTCACATGAATTGCTAACCAAGTACTGGTATGTGCTGCTACAGACGTCCATTGGTGATGATGGTTCTTTCTAAGTTAGCTGTTTCCCCATCAGGCACCTAGTTAAACCAACTGCTACAAAAGACCTAAAAAACTCTTCCTTTTTTCCCTGTGCTTATTCTGAAATTTGGGCAAAAAACTGTAGCATGTTACACAGCTTTAGTGTTTGAGATACGTGCTCAGTTATTTTATCTGATTTTTATACATTCCCAGAAGCAAAATCTCAGATATAGGGATCAAACTCTTAACTTTACAACTCCAGTCTGCTACAGACTGCTATGAAGAGTGCAGAGAAACCTTACCCAACTAAACAAACCCCGTAAACCTAAGAGTTCAACAATCATTTTACAGAACTTTACAGAAAATGTAGAAGTTTGGCCATAATAAAAGTTGTTTGAGTAAAATATTTTGGTTTTAAAATCTGGAGTAGAATATAGCTTGTTAAATTTTTGTTTCTTTACATAACGAGACATTAAAAGGCCATATTTAAAAGACAAAGAATGAAATTCATTGGCATTGTATGACTCAAGGTGCAAAAGCGGAGAAATGTAATTAATGAATAAATTTTACTGATACTTAGTCCACAAAGTGCTGTATGTCTATGTGTGTTTTGAATGCAATGAACAAATGATATTCCCAAAATTTTGGTATAGCCACAATATACAATGCAATACTCTTGGCTATATATTTGGAAAAAAAAAAAGCTATTCAAATTTTTATTTTAAAAGCCACTCTTTCATCCTTAATCACAGTCAGAATTTCCTTTATTTTCTTGATTTAACATGGACCCATAACCAATATTAATATTTTCTCCTGTGCATGTGGCATTCAGGATGTATAGTGCTTGTCTCGAACAATCCAAGAGATAAGTGATGGACTTTGGCACTCAGGATATCTGTTGTCTGTCTTGTGGCATCTGAGTTGAACAACATTTGTTGATGGACTAAAGAGATGTCTCAGCAACCCACCCAACCGTTTTGCTTCCCCTCCTGTGATGTGTACCTGAGAACTGGGGAGTTTAATGTGGGACATGCTGAGCTTGGAGAAAAAGGAGATCTACAACTGGCGCTGGGAACAAAATATCCAGTGATAACCAGGCCCTGATATCTCATGAAAACCACCGACTTAGCAGGACAAGACAGAGTGCCGGTCTCAAGCGACTTCCTAGGACCGAAACTCCACTGCAATAAACTAATCCTGTGGTGCCAGTTGTTTCAACCTTCTCTTTGAAATGGCTGACCTCATTAATTAGCCAAGCAAAGACTACATAGCCCCTGGCATCATACCTGCCCCCAGCTATCTCTGATGAGCATGGAGAAGATAGCAGGATTTTCTCCCTTATTCAGGGAGAAAAGTGGGGGTGCAGTGGGCAAGAACTGTATAAAAATCTGGGACACTATGGGTGCATTTGAAGCACTTCCCCACCAGGAACCACTTCCCCACCGATGACATCGCTGGACCGTGGTAGTAACTATGCTCTCGCTTGCTGTCCTCTGTATCTCTGCTTTCTCCTTTCTTTTCTGTCTCTGTTTTCCTCCCTGTCTTATCTGCTCTAGGGACTTTGCTGTGTTACTCTAATCAAAGTTTGTTGTGCACGTGACATCTGACCTCGTTTTTGTCTTAATTTCACCTTTTGGGATCACCTTTAAACTTCTTCTCAGGTCCTGCCGGGCAACTAAGGGTGCAGCTGCCGTGTGGCTCATCCCAGGAGAGGGAAGGCAGAGTCCAGCCGCCCCAGCCTCCCACTGGGTGAGGAGTGTTAGAAAGCAAGGGGGTTCTGCCCCATGTCTCTTAAGACCACACGCCAGCCCTGGTGCCTCTTTGTGCACCCGATGTTGTGTTATCTTTGTTTTGTCCAGGCAAGATCATAAAGAAGTGCCACGTATCCGAATACTGGATTGTGACAGTGCATAATTACAGACATACTGGATTCTTCTTTCAAACTGCTTTATGTTTGGACACTGCAGTTTTCACAGGAACAAATGCTCTTTTTACGTTACTGACTAAATAAAGAGAGAACAGAGCAGAAACAAAACTAAAAGAATGTTGAAGACACCAGCTAGTAGGTTTATTTTATGTCCCCTACAGACATCATAGGTGAAAAGGAGTATTTGCTCCATGGTGAATCTGATATTTGAGAACTGAAATTATAAGGTTGGACTACATCCCAGAATAAGCAGAACTCTTTCTGGTGTGTCTGCCTCAAATTTGCTTTCATTCTCCTACAACACAAGAGGAAACTTCTTCTCTCTTCAAAATCCAACACACCCATCTCATCTATTCTTCTTAAATATAAATGGTTGTGGACCATCTGTTTTGAATTGCATGGCCAAGCTTGAAGAATTGACATACTTTCACAGGTAAAATAAACCCATATAAAAAAAGAATATGTGTCTTTGCTTTGTAGTTGTGTGTCATCAATTGTAGAAATACGGTGAGATGGTTTTTAATTATTAAATTGTGATTTTTTTTCCTTGAGCAATAGTTGTGGCTAGATAAATAATGAAAGGTGTAAAATGTGTTTGTTAAAGGAAGCTTTAAAGAAAATAACTTCAACAAAACCTACACTGGTTGAAATTTTAAACAGCTGTGAATTAACAGGGCATTAGAAATTCTGTAGAACTTTTTTTTTTTTTTTTTTAATTGTAGCATTAAGCCATTTTGAAGACATCATAAGAGGAAAGTTTGAAAAAGGATAGACAATAATTTACCACATATGCACATTAAACACACAGAAGTACGAGATGGCTTTAGCTTTCAAAGTTACAAATCCTGACACACATCAAAAAGATCCAAAACTTATGACAATGCATGTGAAGAAGATGACTGCATGATCAACTGACTCCAAGGAGAAAATAAATTATTATACAAAGACTTCAAAAAATAGGACTTCAGTATCTTAGCCTTTTCCTCATGGCTGCCCTTACTGATGGTACAGAGGGGAAAAAATGGAGATGGGCATTCTCATCATAAGACGGAGGAGATCACTTTATGAAAGCTACAAAAACCTCTTCCTTTGATCTTGAAGTAGGAAAGGTGACTAATTAGTCTTCTCTGCTTTGACACCTGCAGTTCACTGTCTTGGGACAAGCAATATGTGGCAATTTATCTCTGCAGTTTTTAGTAGCTTGAAAAATGAGGTGATAAGATGTATCTAGGTTTGCAAGAAATGTTCATGCAGTCACAAGAGTGTCTTACATTGTCAGATATATTAACATAACGTTAGAGTTTCAGAATCATCAGGGTATTCCAGAAAGTAAAAACAATCTTTGCAGAAAATGACTTTCTGACTGTAAAATACGCTTGAACTGTATATTCTATTGTTTCTACAGTATAGTCATGGCAAAAAGGGAAATGTAGGCTTTCCAGGAGGTAAGGAAAAGTCAAGCAAGATTTCATTTAACAATTACACCTGCAGACACTTATTCTAAAATCTTTCACATTATGTCAAATGCTGGTGGTGTCAAGAATAATAAGACAGTTCTGAATATATTGGAAAAGGTCATGTAGGAAAACAGATATTGCTAATGGTATAGTCACATGTCTTGGAATATGGAGGTTTTGATAGTGATCTATTTTCAAAGAAGGTACATACTATACAAGCTGTTCAAGTGCCAGTTCATGGGTAAATACCACTCAGACAGCAGTTAAAGGGAGCCTAATAAGGGTGACAAAAATGATAAAATTATATTTATAGCAGGTCCTTGGGCCTTTTTTTGGTACAAGTTGAAGTAATTACTTGAATATCTGGTGTCTTATGAACTACCAAGTGTCTGCTCTGTAAAGCCGATATAGACCATTGCCTTAAGCTAAAAGATCTTTGAGCAGAGCACAGCAGAGAATAACAACTGCATTCTTCTCATGATTTATTTTCTTTTTTTGATTGAAAATAAGATATAAAGCCTTTGAAAGCTCTAAGTGTGTGCCTTTTAAGAGTAAAAGTATTCACTTGGATGATAAGATTCAAAATACTTTTTGGTCTACTCTGAGAAAGCTCTCTCAAGTTATCTTGTATCTGCAGGTCAGAACCTTGAGCAATCGGCCTGAGATAAGATTTTCAATAACAGAGGGAAACAATGCAATACAACAAAAAAAGTTCTGATATATGAGGTCACAATTACTTTTTTCTGAGCACATTTTTATCTCAGAGTCTTGACTCTGATCTATTTCTATCAAAACACTTTCAGAAGACCTCTAAAAGTTACAGCCAGTATATGTTTCCTGGCAAGATTTTTTTTTTTTTCCCAAAATACATTAAAGCAAGAGTTCTCTATCATATTGTTCAATAGTTCAGAAACAAGTAATATTTACTGTCAGTACAGGTTATACTTCCATTCATTTTAATTTTAAGTAATCAGGGTACCAAATTGTAAAGTGCATAAATCAGATTTGTTAGGACCCAAGAAACAGAGCTATATAGTTTGCCCCTGTTTATGTTCTCAAAATCCTTTCTGAAACACTTAGAACACGTGCTTATGACTAGGAAAGTATTCTGCATGTGCAGATGATGGCACAGAAAATTTGATCTCAAAAGTTCTCAGGAGCTCAAGCTACCAAGCAGTATCAACACACCCAGCTTGCCTTACTCCATGCACCATTACTTGCATTTCACTTATATGTGAATTATTACCCACGGATGCAGTTCTGTTTCGAGACACATTGAAAAATGACAGGTGGAAATATTAAAAGCCTTCTTCTTCTTGATATTTCAAAGTAGATCCATGTTTCTGTTCCTAGACCCAGTTTGGATTAATATCTCTAAATTTAAGCTGAGGAATTACTAAGCAGACCATTCTGTGTTTGCCAGCTGAATAATTGCAGTCTTAAGGCAAAATCAACATTAAATCAAGTCAGATAAAAATGTTTATCATATTGAAGAAACATCCATAGAAATTGTTAAAAACTTTATGGCAGTTTTGCTTAAGAAGTGTTCAGGGTTCTGCAGGTACTTACCTTAAGGCACTTCTATAAATAATTGAGCCACCTTAATTTCTATGTCCAATGACAGTCAGGAAGAATAAATGGGAAATATGATAAAGAAAATGTTCAGTGAATTTTCAGTGACAGGTTTCTGAACTTACCAACAGGTTTAACAAAGCAAGTAAAAAGATAAAAAATAATAAAGTACTGACATGAACAAAAATATAAAAAAATACAATCACAAAAAGATCTTTCTTCATCTTATTATCCTAATTTTTATAGCTTATGCATTGTAAGCATCCTAGACTTTTTCAAATTACAAATATTTTGTGACTTTACTGTCTCACAATTAGGGATGACTGACTTATGCCTGAATGCTTTTAGAAAAGTGGAAATTGTATCTTCCCATTAAAAAATCCCTGTAGATTGACTACCTGAAAAATTAGTCCCAACAATCTAACATTACAGAAAAAATAAACTATATGTTAAGATAGCAGGCTCAAAAGAGAGCATGCTCAAAGAGAAAAATCAGACAAGTAAATGCTAAAATTGTATAAAGACAGAAACTTCTTCACTGGGAAGAGGAATGAAAAAAATGTGTCTCACTGCCACATGACACAATTTTCTGGTATCTAGAGAAATAATCTGCCATGCACATTCAGAGTTCATTTCCCCAAATACAAATTGAATTTGGTTTTGGGAGATTTTCAGTGAGTGGCTTATTTCCAGTTGCATAGCACTAATCACAAAAATAATTTCATTATATTGTACAGAGTGAAGTGAAACAAACCATAACTCCTTTGATTTCTGCTTTTCATGAACTACCATATCTATAGGTCTTCCTCTTTCCATGAATAATTTAGTGGCTCAGTTCATACTGACGTTAAATGAGGCGTCCATCTTAAGGATTCAACATCTTTTGGGTTTTAGAATATTAGGCTTATTTAAGTGAAAAATGGTAGCCTTCTTCTGCAAGGCTAAGGTACTCAATGACTATTTTGCCTCCATCCTAATCTACAAGGGTTCTATTCAGCCGATCCCAGTTACAGAGGGCAAAGTTGGTGACTGGGAAAAGGAAGATACCCCCACTGCAGGAGAAGAGCAGGTTTGAGACCACCTGTAGGTCCTGAAGGTGCACAAGTCTGTGCAACCTGACAGGATTAATCCACGGCTCATGAAAGAATTGGCTGAGGAAGTTGCAAAGCCACTGTTCATCATCTTTGAAAAGTCCTGGCAATCTGGTGAAGTTCCCACTGACTGGAAAAGGGGAAACATAACACCCATTTTCAAAAATGGAAAAGAGGAAGACCTAGGTAACTATAGGCCAGTCAGCCTCAGCTCTGTGCCTGGCAAGATCATGGAGAAGATCCTCTTGAAGGCTCTGCTAAGGCTCATGGAAACAAAGGGGTAATTGGTGACAGCCAACATGGCTTCACCAAGGGAAAATCCTGTCTGACCAATTTGATGGCCTTCTACAATGAGGTCATGGCATCAGTGGAAAAAGGAAGGGCAACCAACGTCATTTACCTGGACCTGTGCAAAGTGGTCAACAGTGTCCCACACAACAGTGTGAGGGTGGTGAAACACTGTAACAGATTGCACAGGGAAGTTGTGGAAGTCCCATCTCTGGAAGTATTAAAAGGCAAGTTGAATGGGGCCCTGAGCAACCTGTCTAGTGGGAGGTGTCCCTGCTCATGCAGGGGGTTTGGAACTGGATGATCTCTAAGTTCCCTTCCAACTCAAGCCATTCTATGATTCTATGATCACCCATTTAAGATGGTAGTACCTTGTCTTTATCTCTAGTTAATATTTTAAGAGAAATATGCTAAATGTAGCCCAAACGTACACTGAGGAACGGTCTGACTTTCGTTCGGTCTCTGATCCAAAACCTTTCTGTAACCAAGACTTAATTTCTCTTTAGGCCTTTGGCAATGAATGTAAATTTACTGTGGCACTTCTATGCGTTGATTATTACGGGCAAATAAAACTGTTGTTTCAATATGTCTCATTTATATTTTAAACAAAAATATTTTATTATATTTATTTGTTCCCATTTTTATTTTGTTAATTATCTTGTAAGATTTTTGCAAATGCCAAAGAAAGAGTTCCTGGTTGTGTAACCACATGGTAAATAGTACAAGTTCTCCATAATATCAGGCAGTAATGTTCTGGTTTTGAAGACATAATTTTTCCTCTTTCTTGTTTTTCCACTCTTAGATGAGCTGCAATAGCATGTTGCTGAAGCTTTAGCTGACTTACAGAATTTAAGAGATTTGCCTTTTTTCAATCAGATACAAAAGAAATTTGGAAGCTTTAGAGAAAAAAAATAAATAAATGTAGAAATGTGAGGGGAAGATTGTATATTAAAATATGACTCTCTGTTTTTTTAAGATTGCTAAGATATTAACAATTAATGAGTTCTTCTTGGTTTCTTATTCTTGATTACTATTTTATTTGACATCACCCTGCACATACAGGAAAGCCAGACAAGCAGGTCTAGTCAGCATGGTTTTATGAAAGGCAGGTCCTGCTTGACCAACCTGTTCTCCTTCTATGGACAGGGAAGTTGCTTTTTGACACAGGTTGACAGAGACCACTGCCAAGAGAAAAAATTACTCAAATGAGAGATATTTTATTTGAAAGTTATTGTCTTTCCATATACAAATTCTGTGGCCAAATTCTGAATTGCTGTACTTGCACCTGTAGGGTAGTAAGGAAAAAAAGCATGTGGAATAATAAAAAAAAAGATGCTCTGAATTGGCACAAGAAGTCTTTTTTCAGTGGGAGTGGAAAAGAATATGACAAGATGGGTATAAGGATACTTTTCGTTCCTGTTGACTAAACATGTTTCAGATGAGACTGAAATTATAGAGAAGATAAAAAGAGTTGTTAGTCAGTAACACTTCAAAATGTTTTAATGATACCTACATTTTCTGTTCTATTTGTGTCACACACATGGACTGTGCACGACTTAGTGTGCTTTTTGCAAAATACATATAAAAATTGGTCCTTCTTAGGGATACTCTGGTATGACCTGGATACTAGCTAGTGAGGAGAAAGAAGGGGAATGGGCACCTTATTTGTTGGCCAAAAACTTGCCTTGAGATATCAAAGAATGTAAGAGCTGGTATTCACACTGTAAGTGGTGTCACTTCTAAACCAAACATCTTGGCATACTAGCAAAAAAAAAAAAGGTTATGATTCAGCAAGAGCAAGTAACAAGATTGCTATCTGCAATAAATGTCCTTGCTTTACCATTCCAGAATAACAAGACATTTCAGTAGAAATACTAAGTTCTAAAATTTTTCCTTATATAAAGAGTTATTTAAATATGTGCAACCTTCCCATTGTTTATTTTTTCAATCTTTCTGTAAGAATTAATATCCTAAATGAAACCTGTCATTACAAAATACACTAGATTTCATCAAAGCTATAATTTTTTTCACATCTTTCTATGATCATCAGTTTGAATCTTGAAAGCACTTAATGTGATATAATAGGTGTGTTTTCATATTAGTGAAGTACAGAAAGTGTAAACCTGAAACAGAACTTAAATTTGTGTCATCTGCTAACACCACACAGAGAGGTAAGCTTCCATTTGAAATGAGATGTGTACTCCACAATACTAATAACCTATTCCTTATGCCCTACCTTAATAAGCTTCTTCAGTGGTATCAAACAACAGGTTTGTTGTGATCAGATTTCGCACCTCCCAGAAGTTACAGATTGTACTGTTCTGAACTGCAAAGTAGCAATAGCTGTGCTTAGACAGTTCAGGGACTAGATGAAGGATGGAAATTCAGATGAGCTAGTGGTGAGCAAGAACATAAGGTTTTATTACATTTCCCTAGTAAAAGATTTATGGGTAAAAGGAAGAACATCCAATAAAAAAATAGGGTAGATTTGGATGAGTGAGTGCTCTTAACAGGGTCAAGGTCCTGCTGTTGTCCAAAATTATTAAATACAACACTTAAGGTATATGATTGTAAGAAAAATGCAATTTTATGGTTTCAGTCAGTCATAAATGGCCTCAAATTGATTTTAAAAATCAGAATTTAGAAAACAGAAGGGCACAGAAGATGGTGTGTGTAGGGTAGGAAAGGTAGGAAAGAGAAGAGCAACAGAGGACAAGTCTTTGGTCTCATATGTTCCAGGTGAGCTCTCCACATGGATTGTAAGTGGATTGCAGTTTGTAAGAAAAACATGCATCCTCTCAAATTTTGTCTAGGAAGGTAGAGAGGCAACATTGGCCACACTTGTTGAGCAAGAAAACACATCTAAATTGTCAGATTGTGAATGTCAGTAGACCCTCAGAGTAAACTAAGAATGACAGTGGTCAAATTTTGTTAGAAAGAAGTATGCCCCATTTCAGAAATGTTGACTAATTAGGGTCCTTTTGACATTAAAAATTGAAGCTTTATAAATTCTGGAACCTCTTCCACTACAAAGAGTTTTTAAGCATCTATATTTTGGATTTAGACATCTCAAATTACAATTATCAGTTAAAATTTTTGTCTCAGTAATCTTATTTCTGTCTTATTTTAAGACAACAAAACTCGTTTGTAATAAATAAATCCTAACACTCTCCTTTATGGTGCTGTGATTTTTGAAAATATGTTTACATATTCATTTGAATTGGTTTCACCATCTGTTCAGATATGAGTGGCTGCTAAATGATGAGCTGCATAAAGATACTTAAAGTTTCCTTCACACATTGGAATCTTTAGTTATAAAACCATCTTTGGCTCTGCCTTACAAACTAGTAGAGTCGCTTGCTGAGAAGGGCAGGAAAAATGTTTAAAACTGTTTTTTTAAAGGTCTGTAAAAGCTGAGAAAAACCTGAATATATAGTGTAGTCAGTCTAGCTCTTATTATATTAGATGCATTCACATGCAACAAAGAAAAAATGCACTTTAATAATACATATTGCTTAACTTGAAACAAAATATTATAGATTACAGTTATTTGAAGTATTATTAAAAAAAGCAAAATGATGTTTATGTATAGATTATATAAGTGTAGAAAGAATATTGCAGGTCATGGAATTGTTTCACTTGAGAAAAATAGCAACCTAGGATGTCCTGCATGGTTTCCATAACTGTTCAATTTCTTAATCCATGACAAAATATTCTGGTCCTTGGTGATGGGTAGAAAGGGCAGACATGTATTTCCTACTGAAAGGTTTAGCTAAATAACTCCTTGCTTCAGTAACATGACTGCTTTGAAGAGCCTGACAAAGATTGGTTTCTTTATTGAAACTCTTGAATGTCTCACTCTTAACAGATTGGGTTTTCTCAGCAGGAACTATTTTTGCAATTGAATATCTCAAACATAGTGAAGCCTTTATTATTTGTTTATAAGGAGACACTCCTACATCACTTTGGAAACATCATCATGCTAGTAGCCAATAAAATATTGCTTGGATTAACACTGCAAGAAATGGTCAAGGGGTTATTAAAGCATTCACAGTCAGAAGTGGAATAGCCTCAGGCATACAAGGATGCAGAATAATAACAGGAAGTCTGTTATTTACTGTATAAACCTTTTGGCTCTCTAAAGGTCTTTCATAGAAAAAATCTTGAGAAGTTTATTGTCTGAGTCTAACTAAACAAAACATTTAGGAATTCATTACTGTATTGGATATAATTGTTAGGGTTTTGGTAGTGGAGGGACCACAGGAGCTACCTATGTAGGAAGGATCTAGGGGATGCCTTGTGCTACTGACAGCCACCTCCAGCCAGCTCCACAACAGAAAATGCAAGTGTGCTGTGTGCCAAAACCGAAGCATTGTGATGAGTTTATGGTAACTGTGTACAGACATTCAAGAAATTACTGCAGAATCCACACCAGAACATCTGAGTGGGAACCACAATATGCTGACTCCCATCTCCTACACCATCTAAATTGACTGACAATAACTTGCAGTGAGGGGACTGGAGATCAGAAAGGAGGGAGATGTGTCCAGATGGAAGCTGCAATCTATTACCTAAGCATTTATTCACTCGTTTTTATTTTTCAACATAAGAATCAGTTATGGAAAGTTTCCTGATTGGAATTATATTAAATTGGTTTAACTTCCCTGCCTCAAAAATAGCTTTGGGTAAGAGATAGTACTTAGGAGAGAACAGTACTTAGAGGGTGGCTACCAAGAAGATAGAGACTCCCTTTTTAATGGGTGCAAGTTACTCCTGAGGAGATCCCAATTGGACACCAGAAGCAAATTTTTCACTATGTGAACAGTTTGGACATTGGAATAATCTCCCCGAGGAAGTGGTGGAACCTCCAACACTGGACACTTAAGACTCAACTTGACCAGGTGCAGAGCCATCTCATCTAAACCATGTTCCTACCTAGAAAGTTTGGACCAGATTATCCTTGAGGTCCCTTCCAACCTGACAGATTATGATTCTATGATTCTGCACTTAATTTTTCTGCAAACAGAAATTATTAAGAACTATATTCTTGAGTATAAATCAATAATTTTGATGTGATTTAATTTAGCAGTCAGAGGGAGAAAGTATTTTCAGAAAAATAAGTAATTCTTCATTCTTGTTAGTTATTGTAAAATACTGTAGTGAAAAAGGGTAAAAGAATGGTGATTAAATTTCCTTGTGTCTCCATAAATGCTGAAATTGATTGAGTCTACATAGGCATGGTCAAAAAGTTAATTGAGTTAACTAAAAGCATGAGTTTAAAGTAGATTACTGATCCTAATCTATTACTCATATGAATATGCCATCCAAAATTTAAATTAAATAATTGGTTTGGTGCAATTAACTTCAAAACACATTAAACTGAACCGAACATAACTGAGATCCTGTAATTCTGTTTAAGCATCACCACAAAGTGTAATATATTTAATTACTCCACTTGAGAAGCTAATTCACAGGAATTTGGGAACATCTTTGGATACACTTTGCGAAGAGAATGGATGGCTCACAAAGTAACAACTGTCAGCTATCTTTTTCAAGAGTCTGCTTCAAAGTCTGTCTAGCTTGATTATAAACAGAAGTTGTTCAGTGAAAATATGTTCAGCAATGTGAGTGTTTCACAGATCTACCTAGAGAGTAAATCAAGGCTGAAAAAAAAAATTCTGCTGGTTGATATTAAGTATCTTGTGAGCTCACTTAGCAAAGGTCAACAACATACCTAGAAAAGAATGAATTGTTCACTTATATATTTCCAGAAAAGAGTTAAGGAAAGTTGATAAGGCAGGACTCAGAAGTGGCATATTGCTGATTCATTAAACTGTTTACAAATGGACCCTTGCCCAATTGTTAGGACTAATTATTTACACATAACAAACAGAATAGCCCTAAAAAGTACATGTCAAAGCACGTGTTGGAATTTGGGATGACAGATTTGAAGTTCTGTGTTTGACTCAGGTTACAATGGAAAGTGAAGCCTGGGAATCTCTATATGTTCTTCTTTATGGGGGGAAACCCACCAGATTTTATTTTTTTATTCAAAAAGGACTTCCTCAAAATACAACCACTTCCCTTTAGTCATCCCTGTGTATCTGTCTGTTGTAACTAATGAGATTTTTTTCTTCATTATATTTATTCAGGTGTCTTGATAACTGGTGGCTTAACAAATAATTTGACAAGTAGATAAGCCTTCTTCTTTGTGTGTGTGCATGTTTGTGTGTTTCACTTCTAGAAGTCTTGTTGAATCTATGAAAATAAAACAATGGCAGTAACTATTCAGTTCAATCCCTATAACAGAACAGAGAGCTGTGATCTACACTTCTTTGTTGCTTTTTTTATTTAATTGCAATTTAATTTTCTGAAAGGCACTCCAGTTAAACTCTGGAAATGAAAGTAATTTATCTGCAGTTGTATTTGTCATAGAGTACAAAACTGTCAGCACCACACTTTTTGTATGAACAGGCAATAGCTGAATAATTTCTGCTTCCATTGAAAGCACAAGGTAAATACTTTGTATTTCTCTGATCTTTTCCTGAAGGTAATTTCTTGTAATGATTACATTCAATTCTTTACAAAGATTACAGTTTTGATGATGCGTAGAACACATCAGCTTTTCTCTGTCTCCCTTAACAAGCACTGACTATTGTTCCTTTACTGAGTATTGTTCCATTAATATTGAGTTTTGTGAAGAAAAACACTACGTTTTCTCCAATGGATCTCAATCAAGATTGGTGGTGACCATGGCATCACAAAGCAGAGTACAGTTCATAAAATTGTAGTTAATGTTACCATATTTCTTCCTATTTCTAATATAATACATCACTGTAGCTCCTATTTTGCATAGATTTGTTTTGGGTCTTGATTACTTCTCATTTAAAAGTCTAAACTATGCAAAACCCAACACAAAATAGGTATTGACAAGTGCCTTTTCTTGATTTTCTCCATTTTCTTCTTTCCATTTCCTCTGGGATTGGTGGATGAAAAAGAGACAAAGTGGAAAGAAAATGCAGAAGTAAAAGAAGTTAAATACTTTTCCTAATTCACAAATTCCAGTGCCATAGAAATCAGCTCGAGCACTTACATTCACACATAGAGATATAAATAAGCAAAAGATTGAAATTCAGAAAGGTCTGGGTGTAGACTTCTAGTGTAGTACACCATAAATATAAAGCTTCCTTTATCTGTACTCAGATTTTAGGCCGTAAAATAACCCCAAACCAAAACAAAAAATAAAACAAACAAAAAAACCCCAAACCAAATAAAAAACCCCACAAGCACCACATCTCCCAAACCACACAAAATCCCAACTACCATAAATATAGAGAGGATGTTTTACTAATGGTTTAATTCAGGTTAATTTCTAAAATGTAGTACAAGTAGCCAGAGAGTACAGCAGTAAACGTTTGCACAGTGCTGTCAGTGATCATGAATCTTTGAATTAACTTGTGTGAGCTCAAGCACCAGAATTTTATTTTAAGTTTGCATTAACATATATTTTTGCTTTTAATCTTGCATAACTTCCTCAGTGATTTCTGTTGCTAAGAGAAGCATGAAGGCAGGTGTGTGATTTCAGAAGCTGCCAGTACAAACCCTACGGATTTTCTACATAAGTATTTTACAGAAATCGACTCTATGAACCAATAAGAAAAGATGTAAGGTACTACTAGATTATAATTTTGGAATGGTAACATTCAAACAAAATCAAAGAAAAGAATGAGTCTTTATTTCTTGCAACTGGAAAAAAAAAAAAATTCTGGTAACTAGCTCAATATATTGTGAATTAACTAAGAATTAAGAGTATAAGGACTTTAAGAATTCTTAGAAAATCTAAAAGAATTGTTTTGTCCAGTTTTCTTTGTTCAGGTTGCTTGCCTGAAATTATCAGTCCAGAAGGAAAATTAGGATGACTCTTTAAATAAATTTTACATTTCTCTACCTTGTGAGGTACAGATACAAAAAAGCCCTTAAAACATGGTCTTAAACAGTATGAAGAACCCTCCCTGCTACTCCATAACACTCCTCATTTAAAATCAGCAATCCTTTCATTTTTCTGTGACCTGTTTTTGCTCTGCATCCTCTCTTCAACAGTCTTTCTAGTGCTAGGAGTTTTTTTCATATTTATGAAGAATTTGAGACTTTTGACTGTCTACTAGTGTGGACAGATGGGAAAGAATGAGGTACATGAACTTAAGCACAGCAGGTCCTTCAGGTATTAACACTGGGAAAACAGTATAGAAATTATTTTGTGAAATCCCTCTAAATGGGCCCATGACTAGCTCTAAGAAACAAAGCATTTCCTTTCAACACTCACTTTAAAGCCTGTATAAAAATTCAGAAACACTGATCTACAGCTAAGGACTCTACAGAGACCATTTGAGAGAAAGTGCAGCCTGGGTATCATTTTTAGGCTCAAAGTGATTCCAATTTTAGCAGCAAATTAATCTCATGAAAGACAGCTGTGTTTAAAAGGTTTGAGGAAGGACAGGTGGCTTGTCTTTTTTTTTTTTTTTTAATACAAAATTTGAACTTTTTAGTGAACAAAATTTTCAGGGAAAATGGTATTTTTTCACAGCAAGACATCAAGTCTTCAATTTTTATGGCCATTTAGGATATTCTCCTGTCTAAGGGATTCATTCTAAGTTGCTACTTTACCCTCCTACAGCTAACTGAGCCTTTTGGTAACAGAAAAAGAAAAAAGAACATTATTCATTTTTATACCATAATGGCTAGAAAAGAGTATGAACAATTGGTGTCTGACATTACAATTGTCTTAAATTACAAGAGAAGCAAAAGAAGTGAGAAACTTCAGTCCATCTTCCTATCCTATATGCACAATGATAAATATATATGTTACAATTCTTTGAACAAGGTTGCTCCATGTAAATTGAGCATGAGGGCACCTACACAATACAGATACGGACAGATGTGGGGGGGGTTTTAGATAATTTTCCTTAACTGAAAAGACTGGTAAGTAAAGGAATTGAAAAATATCTAGCAGGAAGACACAGGCTGTTCTGAAGTAGAAGATTGAATTTACTGTCACAAATTCACCAGGAGCAAGAGGGGTTTTACCATCACTTATGCTTTGCAGTTTGAAAGGACTTAGACGCATGGCCAAATTTATCTGGGAATAACAAACTATACATCCACTGATCACTGCTAAAATTAACATTCTTTACCCCATCATGTTCAGCAAAGCTAGCAAAGCTGAACAAAATACACCCAAATGCCTCCAAAGTTCCTGTGATTTTGATAAAGATATTCAGATAATAAAAAAATAATATACATATTATACAAAATTCAGATTCAGAAAGGAAAAGCCATGTTAACTAGCAGAGGATTTTTTTCAGACTGTCACAAATAGAAGATATTTCCATTTTCACAGCTGCTGTTATCTTGTAAAAATAATTCTCCATAGACATTATTGCAATATTATCACAGTTAAAAGTAGGACAGATAGGAGAAGGTAAATACTGAGGAAAAAACAAATCACACACTGACAAAAGAAATAAATTAGTTCAAAAAATAGACATGCTACCCATTGCAAATACGCAGTAATACACTCTCATATTTGTGCTCATTCCTCTAACTCTAGTACCCATTAGTTACTTATTGCAGTGGTGACAGCTGGGAAGGAAAACAGCCAGCCTGATGTAGTTGAAGATTACCTTGTTCACTACAGGGGGTTTGGACTAGATGGTCTTGAAAAATTCCTTCCAACCAGAAGCACTTTATTAAATTGTTTATACAACTTGTTTAAAGTGTGCACTTCTACAAACTCATGTCTTCAGTTTAAGTAGGCAGGTTCAGTGCCAGTCTGTCAATAAATGCAATTCTATCCTAGAGTGGCTTCACCCCAAGGGGAAGGAGAGAAGCCTGTGTTCTTTGCCCACTTGCTGTTTTTCCTCTCATAAGGGCATTTTCAAAGGAGGGACAAACTGCAGTGAGGGAACACTCGGCCCAGAGCCAAGGTCACACCTACGGCTGGGAGTCCTGCATCATCCACCCTGGTGGTGACTGATGCCTCCATCCAGACAGAAGTAGTGATGAAGGATGTACATGCACAAACAGCAGGCCGTGGGAAATGACTAGTCTTCTCCCACGGGGCAGGAGCTAGGGGCAATCCTGCATGCAAAATGTGTGCAGAGGTTGAGGACCTTCTGCAGCAGGTTGCTGAACTGCAGGAGACAGTAAGAAAGCTGAAGACTACTAGGGAGTCAGTAAAGGAGAGAGATGATTTGCTTCAGGCACATGCTGAGGCAAACCCAGAGCCTAAAACTGCAGATACAAAAACTCCCCCGTTAAAAAAATCGGAAAAAAAGAGAAGTGAATGATGTGGAAAATGATAAAGAGGAATGGAAACTTGTAAAACCAGAACACAAAGGAAGAAGAGACTTTCCTCAAAACCTAAGGTGCACCTGCAGAACCATTTCACAGTTCTGCAGACTGAAAGGGAAAAGCAACCCATGCAAGCTAAGCTGCCAGAGCCAACTAAGGGCAACTCACTTGGAGCACTGTATAACGAGTGCTCAGAAGTAGCAGTGACAAGTAACAGTTGTAGGGGACTCCCTTCTCAGGGATAGAGAGGGACCCATTTGGAGACTGGACCTGCTTGCTAGAGAGGTCTGCAGTTCACCAGGGGCTTGTATCAGAGATGTTAACAAAAAGGATACAAAAGCTTGTACTGCCCACTACTGCTATTTCATGTGGACGGCAATGCTACAGATAGGAGTAACCTGAAGACCATCAGGAAAGACTATAGAGTGCTGGAGGCAGTGGTGAAGGGCTCAAGGGCATGGGTAGTATTCTCATCAATCCTTGTAGTCAAAGGCAAAGGGCTGGAAAGTGCTGTCTGAGTTGAAAAAGTTAAGAATGGTTACAGGAGTGGTGCCCTAGTCAGGGCTTTGATTGCATAGCCCACAGGACTCGCTTTGAAAAACCTGGTCTCTTGGGGGCTGATTGGGTTCATTTGTCAGAGAAAGGGTAGAGAGTCTTTGGCCAGAGGCTGGCCAGTTTAGTTAGGAGGGCTTTAAAGTAGTGGTGCCAGGGAAGGGAACCCTCAACGCATCCCACACCCACCACATTGGAGGCAGAGACATATGCTCTGGGCCTGCAGGAGGATGGCAGGCCAACAGGAAAGCATCTGACCTGCAAATTGTTACCTCTGCCAGCATGACTGCTTTGAAGAACTCCCATCTTAAATGCCTCTTTGTGAATGCATGGAGCATGGGGGATAAGCAGGAGGAATTGCATCTGAGTCGGGGCAATCCCAAGCACAAATACAGGCTGGGTGGACAATGGATTGAAAACAGTCTGGAGGCGAAGGACTTGGGAATGGACAAGAAGCTCAATATGAGCTGGCAATGTGCACTTGCAGCCCAGAAAGCCAACTGTGTCCTGGCCTGCATTAAAATAAGTGTGATTCTCCCCCTTTACCTGGCTCTCATAAGACCCCACCTCTAGTAATGTGTCCAATTCTGGAGCCCTCAACATAAGAAGCTCAACATGGAGCTCCTGAAGAAGTTCCAGAGAAGGGCCACAAAGATGATCCATGGACTGGAGCACCTCTCGTATGATGACAAGCTGAGAGAGCTGGGACTGTTCATCCTGGAGAAGAAAAGGCTGTAGGGAGACCTTACAGAGGCCTTCCAGTACTTGAAAGGGCCCACAGGAAAGCGGCGGAATGACTTTTTACAAGGGCTTGTAGTGAGAGGACAAGAGGTAATGGATCCAAACTGAAAGAGGGAAGATTTAGGTTAGATTAAGATTAGATTTGGAAGATTAAGGGGAAAATTCTTTATTGTGAGGGTGGTGAGACAGTGAAACAGGTTGCACAGGGAAGTTGAGGAAGACCCATTCCTGGAAGTGTTCAAGGGCAAGTTGGTTGTGGTTTTGAGCTACCTTATCTAGTGGGAGGTGTCCCTGCCCATGCAGGAGGTTTGAAAGTAGATGATCTTTATGGTCTCTTCCGACTCAAGCCATTCTATGATTTTATGGTCACATGGCCCAGATGGTAGCTCATTTTCTTTATGTCTAGTTAACATTTTAAGAGAAACATGCTAAATGTAGCCCACATGTACACTGAGAAAAGGTCTGAGTTTTGTTTGTTCTCCATTCAACACCTTTCTGTAATCAAGACTCTGAGCTGTGAGTTATGCATGTAAAAAAACCACCACTGTGTTCCTTTTAGACTTACAAGCCCAGATAACAGAAATTGCTGAAGTATTGCTGCTCTAGACTTGCACTTTCAAATCTTTTTCCCAAATGAGCTGGCAAGCAGGGGCTGGCAAAGGACTGCTTAATGCAACTAACAACAGCTGTTGTTGTCTGGACTAGGATGCTGTGCTCTTGAGGTTAGTCATGTTTCAGACCCTTAAAAAAGAGCTTCTCACTTTATAGGAAATGTATTCCAGTCATACTTAGAAAATGTGATAGAAGCAAAGAATTATACATCATCATTGCTATATTTTAAATAAATACAAGAAATAATCGTCCACTGCTTATAAAATTATAAACATTGAAACACAAGTGCACACTATATAGGCAATATTAATTTGACTAAAAATATCTAGATCCCTGCAATAGCTACTAGTACAATCTCCTTATCTTCTGCTCTGGTCCCTGTGGTATGGCTATGTTATCCACTCAGCAATGACTGCAATGACACATTAATTAAGTTTGTTAAAAAGTCTGCAAAAGAAAATATTTAAAAGAAAGCAGGACAAAAACTGAAATTCAACAGGAGCTGGCAAGTCTGACAGGAAATTATACATGACCAGCTGCACACTGGAAATACTCAAAGAGCAAGGCACACCGGCCATTTTTCTGAAAGAACAGTTTCATTGAGTATTTTTGCTTCATTTCTGTAATCAAAGCCAGCCTGACAGGCCAAGAAAAACAATTACTTTTCCTACGCAGCATTAATACTCATTAGCAGCTGCTGCATCCCAGATTGCATGATTTTGTGTCACTACTTGAAGGTTGTGCTTTAGTGCTAAAACACCTGCAGCTTTCTAAATGCATCCCAAGTAGTAACTGTGTCTTGTTACAGGATAGTTGAATACTGTATGAGTAAATTGTGTCAAACGGTTGGAATTATCGAGTCTTCTGTCTGTATCTTGTCTTACATAAGCTGCATTAGGCTTGTGAGTTTGGAAAGTCACATTGGCAGCTGGCCAGGCCTCAAGAATTCATTGGGATTTTAAAGCTCCTAATGATCTTAGCAGATATCACTGCCAAATATTTTTACAAGTGACTTTGGTTTGTTGCTCTTGAAATGAAAATATAATCAGATGAAAGATTCTCCTAGGCTTTTAAAAGTGCTTTTTCCTTAAAATTAACTAGCAAGTACAACTATCTTACTCTTTTAAATTATTATTTCTCAAGAAGAGCATATTGAACTCATAAAAAAAATCTGATTCAAGACTTGTAAATTTTTGGAAATAGAGGAAATTCTTATCCTTATTCAACCTTTGTATACTTGGCATGGCATTGGAGAAGAGTAGCTCTCCAGATGTCTGCTTGTAGTGATAGAAGTTGCAACTCTAAGCCACTGTTCCATATTAGCAGATACAACATTTCCTGCTAAATAGTCTGCTTTATCCCCAGCACTACTGTGCTATGTAATGTTAAAAAAACAAATGACAAATGAAAGACATTAGTCTGCCATTGTCTAATGTGAAGGCTAGATTCCAAGATATTGATACTTTTTTTACATTTTTCTAATAGAAATTAGATTAAAACTGATACTCTAATCAAATTAGAGTTCAATCTGTTAATTCTTGATTGTTGCATAATATATGAAATCTGATATATATAAAACAAAACTGGAATAACATAGCTGTAATATTTCACACCTCTGTGTATTTGTAGTCACTGGTTTATTTCACTTCAATGAGATGTATTATCCCTAAGGAGACTAAGCTACTCAATAACATTACAAGACTTTGCAAAGATTTTCTCTAAGTTGACTCCTGTATGTCTATGTAAGCATGTTTTATATATTCAAATGGCCAAAATTAAATATTTCTATGCCTTTTCAGCTCACTATGAGCAACTGCTTCTTAATGATATATTTAAACCTTTGTGCATTCTATTCACAGAAATAATTGTTCTTCATCTCTTTGGCATACACTGCAAAGGATTCTGCTAGCCACAACTGCAGAGGCTGTTTGGCTGAGCTTGGATTGCAGCATCAGGACCTGAAGAAGTGGAGTGAGATTAAGTGCTAAGGACAGTGTGATCTTATTGGTTCAGTAGTTGTGTTTTAGATACTTTGTACTAACAATAAATAAAAATGTGTGAAACTTGGCAGGCTGGCTCAACTGTAGGGTACAGACACAGTTTTCTGATACCAACCTCACAGATTTGTATCTTAATGTTCATTATGGAGGCTATACTTGGCTTTTTCTGCTCCCATTGAAGTCCGATAGTGATTTCCTGGAGTGAATTTTATTGAGCATTCACACCCTGGAGTTATACTTCTTTTTCCAGCATCCTTTCCCCTAAGTAACTGAAGCAGAATAGTTTAGTTCCTAAGTGGCTCTTTTTGCACTCATGCTATTCAGATGCATTTAAACAAGTAGGAGTTAAATACTGAAAGGTCACCAACTATATAGCAAAAGAAAGCAGTCATTATACTTTTGGCAAAGGCTAGACAACATCCAAATACATGTTTATTTTAGTGAAAGGGGATGTTGGCTGGAACCCTGCAGTTACTTAGTGACCTGACAAGGAAGAAGAAAAAAATCCAGAAATCAAACCAGATTCTTTCAGGCACACAGTGAAGAATATTGCTCATAGCACTTCCTTGGCACTGAATTTCTATAGTTTTGTCATTTATTATATTTCAGGTCCTCAGTTCACTGGAAGTTTTTTTAATTTTTTATCAATCCATCAGCACTTTTACTGATATGAGAGAATGAATTCTCATTTGCCTTATTAAGAGTGAATGAACTTCTTATTTACAAACACAAGAAGGTACCCTACTCATTCTTCTACTTCATGTCATTGTTCCCTCTATGCAAAAAACCTTTTCATTTTCCAGACTTGATACCCATCAGGCTGAATGAATAGACCTTAATTTTCATGTTCATAGTTTCAAATTTCTTTAATTGTTTGATATCCCACACATTTTTCAAGGATTTTGTTAATTTCAAGCAAAGAGCTGTTTATGGTTCACGAGTAAAATTAGCTAAATTAATTTAACATTTCAAATGCTCTTCCATTAATAAAAATTATGCCTTGTAGTTCAATACACTAGAAAGTTATATTGAAAGAACATAAAATGCTACTATTCAGGACCAATGTTAGGATTACAAAGTAAGATTTGTTTCAAATATTAATTAGTTTGGAATATTTAATTTTAGCTACAATGGAGTTCATATTACATTGCAGTCACTCAAACATAATAAAGCAATGCCAAGCAGTACAGAATGCTACAAAAGGTTTCTGGCATGACCAAGACACACTGTGTGACTGCTATTGTCTATTGTAGTTTAATGAGCCTCAATAACTGTAACTAATAGGTCATATTGTGCAAAGGGAAAAAAAAGGAAAAAGCATAATTAAATGTTATTTCTATGTAATTACACCATCCATTATTCATTACTAAAATTAAGACAGTGTTAAAAGCCTTCTATCACAATAAATTATTAGAGAAAAATAAAAATAATTTCAGGTGGCACCTTGTTTTTATGCTTTGTTGTATTGTGTTTCTAAGTGAGTGACTGCAGTCTGTCGTGGAAAAGGAACTTGTTAACACCAAGAGCATACCAAACCATTATTATCCAAAACTATTACTTGGATGTGGAAGAGGGTGCAAAAGAGGCATAAATGACCCCCACATCAGAAAAACACAAGATAACAAGCAGAAATTTTGTAGTATGTAATAGCTGTGCAGGAAGACAGTGGTGTATGTAATAATAAAGAGATGTTGAAGCTAGGTGCATACTTGATGTGCTAGGAGATAAAACTAAATAGTGAAATTTTTGCCAATATTATGTTGCAAGCTCAGCCAGTGGAAAAATTTTCTAGGTGGTCTGAAAAAATCCTGGAAGTTTAAGAGTCATCTGAGTGTTTCTGTTTTGTTCTTCCTTTCTCTTCCCATGAAAGTCTGGGAATCAGAATCACAGAAATTGAAGTTTATTAAAGTTGCAGTAACAATGAAAATACAGAACATCAGTAACAAAGTTTTGTATGAAACTCTGAAGTGCACAAGACCAATCACCCAAGTAAGTTAAAAGTATTTTTCAACAACAAAAATGAACAAGCATCCTTTCCTTTTTTTCTCCCTATGCCCCCATCAAAAAAAAAAGCAACAAACCAACCCAAAACCTTGTTGAAGTGACAAATGCCAGAGTTCTGTCAAACATTAAGCATAGAGACAGCCTACCTGTCTGTTAACATATAATTTAAATGTTGTAGCTCAAAAATGAAATAGTGATAGAGTACCCAAACTAAATTATAACATTTAATATTATATAAGGTTAACAGTACCCACAAGATAAACTGGCTAAAAAAACCCTCCAAGAGCAAGTTTGTCATCAAATAATCTATTTCTCTAAGTACACATTTTTTAATACTAAGATCTAGTGAGATAAACTTAAAACATTCACATTGGAAACTTTCAAAGAAGTTTGGTTCCAGGTCAGTAATTAGATGTATACCTTCAAAGACAACTGAAGAACAAAAACCAGTGGTAATGAGAGCCAAGTTCCTTTAATATTTTATGTTTCAACCACCTAATTATTCAGATAGTGAAGACAGGAGGTATGATGCAGGAGGAATGGTGCCCATTTCCATCCTAGACACTGGCTGATAGTGAAGGGTTAAGTGAATCAAACTGTTCAAGGTACTATTGGGAAAAAAAAAATTAAAAAATACTGTCCTATTTATTGATCTGCTGTTGTACTGCAGCTCTCTACAAAAATCTCAGCACTTGAAAGACAGACTTCAGAATAGGAGCCAAGGAGATACTCTGAGGACAAAGCAGAGAACATGTGGGCAGGGCAGAGATGGTGGCACATTTCTGTCCACAGCACGACTTAGAAGAAAATTTTGACTCAGAATAACTTGAATATAAAAGATAATGGAATTAGAATACCAAAGAATTTTTCAGCAAGTGACAGCAAAGAGACAATGAATCCATATATACACTGATCCCAGAATAAGAAATGGGCATTTATAACAACAAATAAGGTGGAAGAGATTAAGTGAGAGAACCACATCAAGTCAGTTAAAAATGGAAAGGTGCATTACATTTAAAACGAGAGTAAAAGAGCTACAGTCATTAATTGAAAATAGTACAATGGCTCGTATAAATTCACTGGTCTAACTTGTTTCATCTGTAGACTCCTGCTAAAATTAGCTGGAAAACCATTTATTGAAACTGATGTTTTCCAGGGAGGTAAGAAAAAAATTCCATGAAACTTTAAGTGAATATAAGAGACTAATGATTTCCACAAATTGAAAAATAGTTATAAACCATGTAACATTTCAGAAGATGTTAAAAATAGAAGACATTATGTCCTGGTTTGAGCCAGGATGATGCAAACTTTCCTTTTACGGATTTTTTTTTTTTCTTCAATGAAGAAGCAACACACAAGTTTTCCAGCTAGTGGACTGATAACACCTGGGTGTTTATAGTTAGTGCTGAGACACCAAGGACACTTGTTGAATCTACAGCTTTGGATACTAAAGGAGACGAAAAGCCATATCTACAACCCTCCTTTAGGGAGGAACAGACTGGACAGACAGCAAAGTTGACAAATCAAAGTATTTAATTCCATATATCTAGGTAATACTTGGTACAACGTCAGGGATCATGGAAGTCAAGCCCTTCTTCTTCTTCACTTCTTCCATTCATGGCCAGCATCCAGGGAGGACTCCATCTATCCATCACCATTGATCCCTAGACCTGTGCATTCCTGACACTCATAACTCCCTCAGCTCCTGTTTTGCTCTGCTGCTATCTCTGGAACCTGTCCAGGATATTTTGGAGCTGCTCACAGCTAAAGAGAGTGCTGTAAGAGTTGCTGGGGGTGGAGTGAAGTGATAACACATTCTTGCACACACTTGTATATACTTGTACATATTTTCTTTTATCATTAGTACTTAATTAAAGTTGTCTAGTTTGTTTTTCAATACAGAAAGTCTCTCTGTTTATTCTCTCTCTGTCCTTTCCCTACCTGGGTAGGAGGTTATCAAGAGCATTGTTGTCACTGGTTTAGTTGCTGATCTTGAGTCAAACCATGACACATTACAAAGACAAGAGAGACAATAAAAAGAGATAAATATTGTTCTTTACATCATTGTTTCAACGGACTTAGACCTTGGTCTTAATATTAGTCTGAAGCTAATGAATCAGAAGTTTGAGTAACATGGAAACAACCCCACTGTAATAGTACGGATTCAAGGAATCATGAAATTGTCAGAGTTGGAAGAGAACTCTAGAGATCATCTAGTCCAACTCCCCTGCTAAAGCAGGATTGCCTGGAGCACATTACTCAAGACTGCATCCAGGCAGGTCTTGAATGTCTCCAAAGAAGGAGACTCCACAACCTCCCAGGGCAGCCTGTTCCAGTGCTCCGTCAGCCTCACTGTAAAGACTTCTTACATTCCAGCTTGTGTCCATTGTCCCTTGTCCTGTTACTGGGAACTAGTGAAAAGAGTCTGGCTTCATCCTTCTTGCATCCACCCTTTAGATACTTACAAGCATTAATAAGGTCTCCCCTCAGCCTTCCCTTCTCCAGGCTGAAGAGTCCCAACTCTCACAGGCTTTCTTCATAAGAGAGATGCTCTAACCCCCAAGTCTCTCAATTATCTTTGTTGCCCTCCACTGGACTCTAGTAGTTCCCTGTCTCTCTTGAACTGGGGAGCCCAAAACTGGATGCAGCATTCCAGATATGGCCTCACCAGGGCAGAGTAGAAGGCTGAATGACTTCTCTCTACATACTGGCCACAATCCTCCTTATGCAACTCAGGATTCCATTGGCCTTCTTGGCGGTGAGGGCACATTGCTGGTTCATGGATAATTTGCTGTCTACCAGGACTCCCAGATCCTTCTCCTCAGAACTGCTTTCCAGCAGGTCTACCCCTAACCTATATTGGTGCATGGGGTTCTTCCTCCCCAGGTGCAGGACCCTACACTTGCCCTCATTGAACCTCATTAGGTTCCTCTCTGCCCAGCTCTCCTTGGAATTGTGATTTGCATCCATTGCTTAATCTGTAGCAGTAATTCAGATTTTAGATTAAATTTTTTTAATTATCCAGGTACGTTAGGATTTTTTTAAAGCTCAGTATTCTAGAAAATTCTGACAAGACAAAATTACTGCACTTTGTAAAACACTGTTACTAACAGAATTTAAACAACACAGAGTGACACCTTTAGAATATATTAACTAGACAGGTATTGTACTATAGGTCCAGAAAATAATGTAGAAAATAAGGGGAGGGGGGGGAAAGTAACCTTTAGTTAACTTCTAATGTATAGTTTGTAAATATAGATAAATTCAAAGGAGGAGAGAGCTGCAGTCATGGTCAGCCGTGCTCTATGCTTTCTGACTAGAATTCAAAGCAAGGCATGGGATGTTACACTAAGTAAAAGAACCCTGCCCTCTTACCTTACATACTGTTACCTATAATTATTTAGAAACATATAAATGTTGCCATCTGACCTTAAACAAACCCTTTACTACAAAAGCAACTTGATTGCCAGTGGAAGTCAAGACGGAAATCAAGATCAATCCTAACAATCTGTCAAATTCTCCTTATTCACTGATCAAAATTCTGTTTTTCCCACCAAACACCAAATAAGCTTTCTCATTATCTTCTTTAAGGTTTCTGCAAGTTAAGCCTCTTGCTGTGGTACTTCCCAAGCACTTTCAAAATGCCATGCTCACAAGTGCTCTGAGTAAAATCCAGCAAAGCTGCAAAGCACTGCAAGTGCTGACAGGGAGGAAAAAGCACTCAGACAGTAACTACAGAGTTTTCAGGACTCAATTGGTCTGGACAAAAAGTTGCTGCTGCTGCTACGTGACTACAGACCTGAAGAGCTTCTTAATCAAAATGGTAAGTCATTCTCTGGGCAATCTCAATTAAGTGGCTTCTAGTGCTCAGCAAATTCTTAAATGTATTTTCCCTCACAGAAATGGACAACCAGCAATGTAACATTGTTTAACCTTGTACGAAAATGTCAGGCTTCATTAGTAGCTTTATGAAGATTTACATCTTCAGTTAATGACACCATCTGCTTAAGTATATTTTTCCCAAATCATCGTTTAAAAAGCACTGGTTTAAAGATTTAGTAGGTAAGGCTGGCCTAAACTGTTTTCAATCTAATCGACTCATTTCTGTCTTTAATTACTTTCTTTTTTTGTATAAATGTTTCCTATGTTTCTCCATTTGACTCAAATGTCAGCCTTCTAGGGGACATCAGAGAAATTGTCAGATGCATTCATAGAGTAAAAGAAATCTAGCTTCTCAATACTTTTGCTGTGTGCTAGAAATATTGTAGTCCATTAAAAAACTTTTATTTTAAAGCAATATTTTCAGTACTTGAAGGGAGCCTACAGAAAAGCTGCAGGGTTACTTTTTACAAAAGTGTGTGATGATAGGACTTTGCGAATGGTTTTAATCTGGAAGAGGTTAGATGTAGATTACATAGTAGGAAGAAATTATTCAATGTAAGGGTGGTGAGACACTGGAACAGGTTGCCCAGGGAAGTTGTGGATGCTCTCTCTCTGTAAGTGTTCAAGGGCAGGCTGGATGGGGCTTTGAGTAACCTGGTCTAGGGGGAGGTGTCCTTGCCCAAGCAGGGGGGTTGGAACTTGAATGATCTTTAAGGTCCTTTCCAACCTAAACCATTCTATGATTCCATAATTTGACTTACAGGAAGTGTTCCTGTAACAGCTTTTTAAAGGCAATTCTGATTTCTCAGGAGCATTTTGTGTTCATCCAAAAAGGGTGCAATTTCCTGAAAAGCATCTAGATTACATGAACAGAGACAAAAAAATAAATTTCAGAATGGAAATAATCTTCACCAAAACATGGGTGACCTTCCATAAGCTGGTGTTTCTGGAACAGATTTTAACTGGATAGAGCCTATTCAATGTATTCTGAAGCTATTTTAGGTTAGGTGTTGCCACAATTAGGCATGTTGTAATCTAATTCAAGTTAAATGCATGGCTAACCTGACTTCCATTGTCCACTGGAACCCTTAGGACTCATTTTAAGATTTGATGTGGCAACAAGGGACATAGATAATAGCACCTTTCCTGTAGGCTGTGGTGCAATAGTGCCAGTGGTCTGTAAGCCAAAATATCAATTCTGCTCTGGCACTTTCTTTTAAATTGCTGTGAGATCATAAACACATTATTTGCAGTCCCTGTGTTCTTCCTTTCCTGGGGATTAATATTTATGGCACTGTTGGTTATAATGACAACCAGGCATGTTTCCTCAATTATTGAGAACACATAAACACAAAATGAGTGATTATCACAGCTTGCTCTTTGGAGTTTAAAGTAGCAGCATGAAATTATATTCTAGAAAACAGAATTTCTTCCCTGTATTCCAAGTCTTCTGAGAGCAGAGGGTCATCTCAGGTTGCATAAACAATTGCAGACTGACACTTTCTTTTTCTGCCAGAAGAAGAATCACAGGCAAGGCACTAAGGAGTAAAGTGAACCTTCTAGGAGCTGTTGAAAGAATAGCTTGGAACCTATGGTTTGAATATTTATTATAGCAGGATTGCTCAGGTTTATACCAGGCAAAAGGTGACTTACACAGATCCAAGGAGGAATAGACAGTTATGGGTGAGAAAGTGGTGACTATGTTTTTCAGACAAAGCCTAAACAAAGTGCTTTTACTATCTCGTTCATGATTACCGTGAAACACACATATTGGTGGAGGGCAGTTGGGAAAAGAGAAAAAGACAGCATAACATCCCCTTGACTTGCCCTTGTGCATAATAATGGTCACAGATCTGCCTCTTTCAGCAGTGATTTACCAAGTTTCTCTCTGTCTGGGTTACCACACAAGTACAGTACCAGAAAATAAGCACAACCCATGCATAGCACATTATTTCACATAAAGAGAGAACCCAATACATCTCAAATATATTGAATTATTTCAGGACATGATACAAAGTCAATAGAGAAATGTGTGACAGATCTAACATAACCTGAATTTGCTGTGCCATCTGAGCTCAGGGATACGCTAGAGCTGCTGACCAAGCTGCACAAGGAAAACTGTAGTCAAAACTGACTCAGCTTACATCAAAACTGTGACTCACTAACATCCTTTTGTACTTGTGAATGAGGTACCTTGGGATCAAAAGTTCCACAGTGACTAGATTAAAAGTTTTCTACTATATATGCTAATATCTTGAAAAAGCTGAGCTGTTAGGTTATCTCCATAAAGCCTGTTGAATGTAACAATACTAAGTGACATGGAGTACCTTGAATTTGGACATCATTAACATAAACTCAATTTGCAGAAGTAGATGAATGTCAAGAAAGTGTGAAATGTTTAGAGACACCTCAATTAAGACTGAAGACTGTATCTGATGTATTAGAAACTCTGGAGAGTATCTAGTTCAATACAGCTTCACATCACAAAAAATGCTGTTTTTTTTAATGTTTAACTTTTCTTAAAAACAGTAAAATTAGATGCAATGAAACATTTGTTTCTGTTGAAAACTCCTCTTTTCAGTGATGTGAAATAGCTAGCTAGTTCTCTAAAAGAAAAATTTGATTGAGTTTCTAAACCTTAATGAAAGACTTTAACTTGCCTTCTGCTTTCACTACATATTTCACAGGACACAAAAACTAAAATATTTTTATGAAAACACAATAGATGTATTACCATTTCAGGAGAAAATGGAAAAGAAATCTCCTTGCTTGATTTTTAACAGGACATAGTTTCCTTGAAAATGAACATTTTCTACAAAGCCGTTGCAAGAAGAACATAAGGAAACATTAGCTATTCAGAGCTGGAGAAGTCACTGGAAAATCAAAACTCAATTTGTGTGATGGATTATAAGTATAGAAATGCCTCCTGTATACAACTTTATGCCATTTTCCTCCATAGTGTTCAATATGTCACTTTTAGGGAATTTATATTAAGACAGTTTTTGAAAAGGCGGTATGGAAATGGAGAATATGCTATGATAAAATGTTCTTGTAATCTATTTTCACTGTTACCAATAGCTAAATAGATACTTGGAACACAGAAGCTTAGTAAGTGCTGAAGAAAGTAAGATTCTATTTATGATAGTGCTCAACAATACAGATTTTTTTAGAAAACTTACGGATATGTCAGGTTAGTGACTCACACATATTATCTATCAATCAGTGAGACTAATGTGACAGCATAGTCAGCTGTAAAAAAGGCCAGAGTGCACAAGAGTTTTTTTGGAGTGCTTCAGATATCTGTGACAGACTTTCTTAGAATGCAAAGGCAATGCAATTTGAGTGCTGCTACAACAAGTAGCAAACATTCTTTAAGACAAATGGTCCTTATTTCTGAAGTCAACAGCTACTGTATATATTTTAAAATACAACCAATGTCAAGAGAACATTTCCAAGAGAGTGCAGCCATTACCCTTCCTATTCAGCGATCAAGCAAATTTATCATCCTCAATTCCTCATAAATTCAAAGTCTAAGTATCTATTGTTTGCTCCAGGTAGGCCTTGGAAATCCAGATCCAAATAAGCAATTCTGAGCTTTTATTATACAGATTTTGGATATGAAGCTAAAATGAAAGGAAAACCATTGAACAAAATCTTCTCAGAAATATATCCAATTTCTACAACACAACAAATTTAAACCAGAAAGTATCAATCTATAATATGAGGAAATGTTATTGTTGTTCTACATAATGCTTGTCACCATTTGATTCAGGTTCGACAACAATGCTCTCAATCCCCTCCCCTTCCCACACAGGTAGGGAAGGAGAGAGAGAAAAAGAGAGAGACTTGTCTGGATTGAAAAGTAAACTACACAGTTTTAATTAAACACTAATGATATAAGAAAATATATACAATTATATACAAATATATGCAGATACGTGCAAAAGCCTCTTGCCTCCCCCAACCCCCAGCAACTCCTACAGCACTTCCCTTAGCTGGGAACAGTCCTGAGAAATCCCAGAGCTGCTGCTGGAGAAAGCACAGAGTGATGAGGGTCAGGAGATCTCGAGCCTGGGGGTTGACGGTGATGAATGGATGGAGTCCTCCCCGGATGCCGGCCATGGACGGAAGAAAAAGGGAAGAAGAAGCAGGAAAGAAGTTGTCTTTTGTGATCTCTGACCTTCCTCTGAGCTTATGTAGATCTATGGAATAGAATATCTCTGGCCAGTTTTGCTGTCTTTCTAACTCAGCCTCCTACGGGGGGGTCATAGATCTCCCCATAGTGTCTGAGCCGGCAGAGTAAATGTGCGACCCTGAAGACCCAGCAGTTACAAAAACATTCTGTTCTTATCAGTCTTAATTAGAACACACTGTGACTAGTTACAAGAAAGCTTGCTGAAGGAAAAAAAAAAAATCAGTAAAAGGAAAATTGGCTTCATCCTGGCTTAAACCAGGACAATGCTGGAGGAAATCAAAGCAAACCTGCAAACTCCCACACTACAGATATTTGCAGGAGATAGACATTTTTGTTAATAGTTACTATTAGTTAGATGCTTAGAAGAGCTAAGAGGTATCAACACAGCTAGAAAGAAAGGAATTGGACAAATTTTGTAAAGGATGAATAGTCCAAAATAGGTTTGTTTCTCATCTTTCTCTAAACTTTCATTTTAAAGAACATTTATGTATTTATTAAAACAATTCAGTGTCAGCCTCATGCAGTAAACAATGTCAAAACCAAGCAGGATTTGCTTACGCTATATGCTCAACAGTTATGATGACTACTATTCCATATGCAAAGAGGGGCAATAAAAAGTAGGCAGAAGGAATCAGGAAGAATAGTACTTGTGAAAAAAAGCTGAAGTGGAGAGAGGGAGCCAGAGCAAGAGTGAAAGGAGCAAGAAAACAAACACAATAGCAGAGAAGAACATGTAATGATAATACATAAGGAACAAAGGTAGACAGCTAGTGCAAGTCAATACACAAAAGTTAGTATTCATATGGATTTATTATGGATTTTCTTTATTCCATTCATAATTAATAAAACTTGAAGAATGTTAATCATACAAAAAATGACCAATTTAAACCTTGTATTCTTAAAAGCAGCATTATCTCCTCTACTTAAAAAAATAATATACAAGGTTATAGTGAACATGCAAAGCAAGGAGCACAAGAAATTATTTATCCAAGAACTATAAACTGCTCTGGGAGTAATTCTTTTATAGTGCTGATAACTCTCTACAAGCGCAGCATATTAAACTATACTTTCACTAGACAAAAAAAAATCAACCTTCAAAATAAATTTTCAGTACAGTGGAAAATCAGAAACCAAACTGGAAAAATGAAGAAATTAAACCTGAAACAGAATAAGGAAAAAGAAAACTCAAATTTAGCAGAAAGTATATTCAGTTTCTTAGTAACTTTAGAAGATATGCTGAATTTGCAAAAGCAACTGGACAATTTTGATTAAAAGACGTGTTAACTACATATGGAAGGAAATGTATTTCCTGTGTTAGTTTATTCTGTGTAAAAAGCATGAAAAATTAACTTAATTCTTTCAAAGCTCTTCTAAGAAAGTGTTCATTTGTTCAGTGGAAGCAGAAGGAGCTAAGATGCACATCGTTATTCTTAATTCATGACTTGTGATTCCTTTTTAAATTCCAGCCTGAATTTTATTAACAGAATCAGAAGCATTGAAGCCAGACTGAGTCATCAGTTTTCTGGGAAAAAGTGTAAATGTTTGGAAGATGGCCAGAGGACAGATAACCCAAAACTAGGATTTTCTTTTTATTTGTGAAATAAAGGTCTTCTTTTCCAGATTTGTTTTGTTTTGTTTTGTTGTTGTTGTTGTTTTTAAGAAAGAATGGTTATATTTACCTATTTAGGCTGGTTAGAAGAAAACTATACCATAGCTGCAGTACAGTGTTGCTTTCATGCCAGATCTCTTCAGAATACCTTTCTTGATTTGTTTTTTCTTTCATCATATGGAGAAAGTTGCTATGTATTTCATTTGAACTTAAGTAGTTCTCTTTACCAGTTTTATATAAATACAAAAAATGCATCCAAATGAACACTGGTCTGGGTATAAACTGATGTCTTCTTATTTTTAATAATAAATCTACTGAAACTATAATGGTTTCTCAGTATTGTGGAAAGCCATAATCTACAGAGATAATCAGTCTGTTAAAAAATTTGAAGCAGTATAGCCATTTAATTTTAATACAGTTCTTACCTGATTAGCATATACTATATGAACACCTCTGCCTGGTCTTCTATTCCGCTTCCTGTTCCCTACCCCATCCCCTTTCCCATCTGCTTTTCCTTTCCTTTCCCTTTCCTTTATTTTATTTTCTGAAACCCTTGTCTTCTTATTTCGTCTTTTAAACAAGTTTTTAAAAGAGATATCAGGCATACTTTGTTCCATAACTCAGAACAGCCTACTAATCGAGTTGGAAGCTGATTCTGTTCTCTCTTATTTCCCTGGAAAATTGTTTGATCACGTGGCAGTAGGACATCATTGTCTACTTCTGTTTTTGAAGACATACACTATGCAAAAGAGAACTACAAGTTCATTGGACTGAAAAAAATGACAAAAATGGTTTCAGAGACACTCTGCTTCACTCTATGTACTATGTACATTTTACTCACTTGAGAGGAAGGAAATGTGTTTCCTAATCCCTGCTCAGATTGCTTATTATTTTTATTCCATGGTTATTTATTAAACCATCTTCACATTCATTAATTCAGCTGTAATATCTTCCTTCTGTCCAATAATTTAATTTGAGAGAATAACAGTTTAAACAGCACCAAGGTTAGACTGTAGACAAAGAAAGAGTTGAGGACCTATGTTTTGGATTTGGACTCCCTAAAATTTTGTTTAACTTTTACACCAGACTGGAAGCAGCCTGGAAGAACCTTGAATGAAAGGTGTAGAGGTGCAAATGCAGTTATTTTTTTCAGAAGTGTAGACAGGCTTTCTCTCAAGCAAGCCTGTTGGATTTGCCAAAATACTCATTGCTTGTTAGGGATGTCTATTTGCTGGGGATGTCTATAACTGAATGAAAGCAAGACCTAATTTTTCCTCATTTTTTCTTCTTTATTAATGAGCAACTTAAGTAGACACTATTTCTTTCCACAAAGAAAACAGATAATTTCTGCTTTCTTTCACAAACTGAATTCCCTTTAAATTGCTTCTTCTGTTTTTCTCTCATCAAGACAAGCACCTTTGTCTGAATGAGGGAACAGTGAAGTTTATTAATCCTTTTGTACTTACATTTAGAGGAAAACCCACCCAAACCCAGAAGCTGTTTTATTACAAGAATTAACATCCAAGTGAAAAGGAAACACACCTTTATCACCAAGTTATTACTCATAAACACTGAGTTTAGAAATTATTCTTACTCGCATAGTATAAGCATAGAATGCCCAGGCTACCTGGAAAGCTTATTATTGAAGGACCACTCAGAGATGTTGAAAAAAAGCAAAGAAAATCAAAAGAAAAAATAATTTAAAGATGAGAATGTGCCTCAAAAAAGGCACTATAGCCTTTGTCTTGAAAAGAATATACTAAAATATCTAAGAAATATTTAAAATTAATTACTAAAATAATATTTTTAATTGGCCAGAGGATTAAGGACCAAATTAAACCTTAGACAGATTTGAAAATTTGTGCATATGCTCCTAGAAGGAAACAGCACAAGCAGCTTTTTAAAATCAATACCACAATAGCTTTTTATATCTGTATATGGGATGAAATCTCATGCAGTATTGTTGAAAAAAAATTACACTTAAATAAGCAATTAAACTAGCAAAGTCAGCCAAGGAGATTTACAATTAACTGCTCTTAATCCCTACCCCAAGTAAAACCTCTTTTTTTTTTTTTTTTTCCTTTTCTTATTCCCCTTCCCATCTATCTTCCTCAGAAAATGACATTTTAAAATAATTGAAATATTTTAAATTTTAAAAGAGATTGTATCGATAATACACTGTGACTTATTCAATATAATTGTACCTTTAGCTTCTTTAAGATATGTTTATAATGTATCTTATTGCTACTGAGAGAATTAACAGCAAAAGAAACTTCCAGGATCTACTTAGCTAAAAATCTGTTCATTTAACAGGAAGAGTTCTTTCAACAGGTTAAGTTTATTCTTTAGATTTTTATACTACCTTATCGTGAAGTATTGAGAATAGCCAAAACTTTGGATGGACATTTTGTGACTATGTTTCGTAAGAGTCTCTTTGGATTTAAAATATTTAAAAAACCACATGCTACAGATAAAGTATCACGAAGAAATAGCAGATTTCAGGGGATGACTATTACGCTAACTTTAAGCTATCACAAATTATAAAGCAGCAACCAGATTGGTGGCTGAAAGTAATTAGTAGGGACTGAAGACAAAAATAAACATTTCCTCCCACAAGAGTCTAAGAAAAACATCTTTTCCTTAATCTTTTCCACCTTTCATTTTCTAAGAGGCACAGATTTTGTTTTAACAAAAACATCAGGAGCTGTTTGTTTTAAGAATTCAAAACACACATCTTCTTAATGACACTTCTTTAAAGATCAATATTTTATTTGTAAATTGAATTTATTAGATTAATAACTCATACATCACAAAAATTAATGACAGCAAATGAGAAATTACCTGTTTGGGTTTGGGGGGCAGAATTTGCTGCAAATGCAAATTGAATCTAGAGGATAAGCATGGGATGGGATATTAAAAATGTCACATTGCTATTACTGAAACAGGATTGCAGTATGCTTTATAAAAAACAATCTTTCTAATACTTTTTACATTATTGTACCACTGATGTCTTTTCTGTAATCTGGGTGTACATGTTAGAGTTCAGCAGTGCAAACCACTGTCTGAACATATTTTCATATTTAAATTTTTATTTTAATTTAATTACTTGTGTTTGACTATTTCACTTCCAATGAATTTTATTTTAAGTGCACTATGCATATCTGAGGAGAAATTTACTAGTTCTACAGTTATGCGCAATAAAGTGGTCTCTGAGAGGACTGCTTTCAAAAAGTGGGCTGGTTTTCCAGTTGTTGAAAAATGAAGAGTTTGGGAAGGATGGTGGATGTAATTCGAAAAAATACACTGGAAAACTTCTAAGTTGGTGTACCCCCCATGACATTATGTGTCTAAACTTACCTACATTCCTGAGTATTCAATCATGAAAGATACACACCTCCAAAGACAAATCATGCTGTCTTAATATTGGGGTGAGATAGAAGATTGGATGCCTAGCTTTCAATGACTCTCAGCCTTTATAAGTATAATTAGGGTAAGAAAACACAAGTATTATCACAAATAATAATTGAGATAAATATGGAATGGAAGAATTAATCTTCTCATCTTCTTTATGATTATTAAATAATTGTATTTTTAGTTTCAAATATGACTATAAAGGTAAGGAAAAAGGCTGAACAAAAAGGGCAGAACAATTATATACCCAGTGTATAAAACTGGATCAAAAATGTTGGTATAGTGTCTTTTATTTATTAAGTAAATAAAATGGAGTTTTATTTTACATAACATACACACAGGCTATTTTATACATAGTCTTTGAAAATGTAGTATGGATAATGAAACAACAGAACATAGTAGTTACTGAACTGTCGAGGAACACTTAAAGTGCTTTGCTGAGGTACAGAAGTTTTTAAAATGGCAAACATCATTAAAAAAAAAAAAGAAAAAAAGAAAAAAAAGAAAAAAAGAAAAAGAAAATAGAGAAGAAGAAGAAATCTTAAAAGGACTAACTGAAGAAATAAGTAGTTATCAAGAATAAGTATACCTGATGGATTTATTCACCTCAACTTGGTTTACTTCAAGAGCATTTATCAGTTTTAAATATTATTTCTCGTTTACAGTAGATTTTCAAGAAAACTAATGTGCTCCTTATTTTCCAAGTATAATCAAAATAGGAAAATTATGGAAATTTACACACATTATCACTGAAATCTCAGAGAAGTATCAATAAAATAATTTTAAATGGCTATTTCACAGTTACACAGAAGCTGAAAGATCTATGATTCTATCCTTCATATGAATAATGTAATAAATTGTACTATGAACATTTTAAGATTTTGTAGTTGAGTGGGCTGAGTAAGAGTGAACAAATGTCAACAGAATATATTTACTTTGGAATAAATTCAACTGTCTATGCCCTGTCCTTAAATAGGACAGTAGAGGAATAAAAGTTACAGTTAAAATTAACCTTGACCATGGGCCAAATGTGACCTGCTGATATGGGCATTAAAATCAACAACAGTTGTCCAATAGTATCTAAGAAAAGAATTTGTTACTAAATGTAATCGAGTCTGAAGTCTATCCTTACATGAGTTTAAAAGACTAGGCATGACCTCAGAATTATATCCTGTGAGTGAAGGAAGTTTCATGGTTTTTTATTATTTAAAAGCAAGATAGATTGAGAATATGACCAGCATTACTCTGTTCTGTGTGAAAATATAAAAACTATAAAAAAGGAACAAGTTATGCAGTTGTATTAGTCCTATATGACCTGGGTTCCTGAAGTTAGGAAACACAGTTTTCTGTGCAAAGTCCATTTCCCCACATTTGGACTGTGCTGCTCCTCTGACAGTCATCTCCCAGCTGTTATGCTGCATTGGTTTTTCCTTTCACAGAATCACAGAATAGTCACAGTTGGAAAAGACCTCAAAGATCACCAAGTCCAACAGTCCAGAATCCATACTGGTTCATGTTTGTCTCGCACATAGAATCATAGAATCATTAATGTTGGAAGGGACCTCAAAGATCATGAAGTTCCAACCCCCCTGCCATGAGCAGGGAACCCTACCACTAGATCAGGTTGCACAAAACCTCATCCAACCTGGCCTTGAACACCTCCAGGGTTGGGGCATCAATGACCTCCCTGGACAACTCATTCCAGTTCAACACCACCCTTATAGTGAAGAATTTCTTCCTAATATCTAACCTAAATCTCCTCTCTCTCAGTTTCAAAACAATACCCCTTGTCCTCTCACTATCTTCTCTGATGAAAAGCCCCTCCCCAGCTTTCCTGTAGGTCCCTTTCAAGTACTGGAAGGCCACTATAAGGTCTCACCAGAGCCTTCTTTCCTCTAGGCTGAACAGCCCCAACTCTCTCAGTTTGTCTTAATAGCAGAGGTGCTCCAGGCCTTTGATCATCTTCGTGGCCCTTCTCTGGACCCTCTCCAACAGGTCTGTATCTTTCTTGTGCTAAGGGCACCGGAACTGTACACATATCTGTCACATGAGTTTTGAACAAAGTGTTTTGAGACAAGAGCTCCAAGTTCTTCTTACATTTGAACAAGAACCCAATGCTGCTGTGGCCCCCAGGGAAATTATGCCACTGCAGTTAAATATGCTTGTATTTTTAAGTGGACTATACAAAAGCATTATTGTCCATTTTTCCAGATCATATTTTCATAGTTTTTGCTTATTTAAAGTTCTTTTCTTCAAAGTGAAGATAAAAATGCCCTCTGGTCTATGCTGTGAATTATAATCATAAGATACTCTAAACTCAACTTTTCAAATCTGGAATTCTCACCACTCATAAGCATTTTCTGTTTTTTATTTGCACTCATTCCAGAACTTCACTAACTTCACTAATTGGGGATTAGGGAAGGAGAAGACATGTGAGTGGGAAGTTTACCAAAGGATTTAATAATAACCTTGAATATTGGTCCTGTTTGTGTGTTTGAGATGTATGCGTATAAATTAGCAACAGTCAGAAGGTGCTGCCAAGGACCTGTCTACACTGAAAATATTTAACTTATTTAGTGTCAGGTTTTAGTAAAGTTTGATCCCTAACTGCTGATGCTGAACATGATTTCCAGTGAGCTATGTTGCCTACCATCTGTCAATCAACATCATGTCTTGTATCTTGTGATCTCAATGCTAGAAATGAACTGAAGACAGACTGGTCAGTGGGACAAACTTCACCACAAAATGTGCAGAGTCACAGCAATCCCCCTCTTTCTAATCTAATCACTGATCTGAAAAATGAAGAAGCAAAACTCATTAACCTCTGATATGATGATAAACTGGTGTTAACATACTGATTTTTGTCATGAACAGCAAAACACTTTTCTGCTGCTCTGCTCATAAAGCAGCTTTCGAAAGTGAGGACGGTCATTGGATGGATTTGAAAATGGCTCTTCCACATAGGTGTGTGTTTAAAAAAGTCAAAGCTAAAAATTTAAAAAAGCCTAAGTGACTTTCACTTCTCCTTCCTTCTTCCCAGGCTCAACTTCACTCCTTCGTTTCCCACTTCTCTACTACCACTGCCTTGAGTGATTCAGGATGATGGGGAATGAGGGCTGTAGTCAGTCCATAATCTGCTGCTCCTTCCTCCTCAGACTTTCCCCAAGGTTAGTCTTTTCTGTTGATGGCAGTCTCAAGATGGACTAGCTCTAGTGTGGGCTGCAACATCTTTCAGGGAATATCCACCTACTTCAGCATGGGGTCCCTTCCATGGGCTTCACAGGGACACTGCTTCACCATGGTTTTCTCCAGAGGCTGCAGGAAAATCTGTACTTTGGCACCTGAAGCACTTCCTCCCTATCCTTTTCTCCGGTCCTGGTATCTGCAAGGTTGTTTCTCACACTATTGTTTTGGTTTTGTTGTGGTGGTAGCATGTTTTTTGGGGTTTTTTTGTTTGTTTGTTTGTTTTTTCCTCTCAGTTTTCTCTTCAGTCTCTAATACTCAGCCACCTATACCTTAATTAAGATGTTGTTCTTGTGGTGTATCTTAAGTGTTAAACAGTCCTATGTTTATACAGGATATACCTCTCTTCATCAGATCTGTTCCACATCATTAAGAATACAAAAAATACTTTTTCTTTTCAATAAAATACCTGTGTGAAAAACAAGTTGTCAGTTCTCTGCAGAATCTAAAGTGATTAACTAAGGGCAAGGAGTTTAATCTGTCTTTACAATTACAAAACAAATACACCATAACCTTACTGTGAATTAATGCATAAAAAACTTACCAGAAAGGTGTGATGTTAATAATTATACTTAATGGAATGCCTTTAAAAGATTCCAGCAGAGCGGAGACAATATGCAATAAAAGATGGGGGTGTCTAGAAGTTAGTGCTGCTCTGCCACCACTTTGTTTTCCAGATCCTTGGACTGGAATACAAAGTTTAAAATGTTTCCTTGACTACAGGCTTCAGAAGGATAAGAAAAAAAATCTCAACATTGAGCACTGGTCTGCAAAATGTTATCGTTAAATCTGAATTCCTAGCTCTCCCTATAGCTTAAGCATCTCAGTTAGAGATCCAGAAGGACCTCAAAGCTATTTATTATGGAAAGCTAGTGGAAGCTTCATAGTAGATGATCAAAACATTACTTTTGGAGAATTAAGCTCTGTCCACTCTTTCCTCTCAATGTAAGATTATAGAAGGAGGCAAACTGTGATACACCACCTGCCCCATTCACCTGAATTAGTTTGAATCACTGCTTCCCACTGCAAAGGGCAGGAGGACTATGTGTATTGTTTTCCTTTTGCCTGATGAAGTGAAATTATTTAGGGGACACTGGTCTGTTCTTCTAGAACTACTTTTTGTTTATTTGTTTGTTTCTACTTAAGACTATTTCTAGATGCAACCCAGAGGACATCTGAACAACTTCAACAAAAGAGGTCTTCTCTTCCTTCCTGCATTTGAGACTATCTATTATATTGATTAGCAATTTGGGTAGTCACTCAGTGAGGGTGTGTGAAACCCCTCAGAACAGAGGAAACTGGTCTCTCATTTTCCTGTCAAAGTTTCCATCATTACTTTGTAAAAAAGATGCTGGCACCTCATCCCTGCATCACTTTTTAAAAAGAAGTGAGTGAAAATACACAGTTGAGGGGGCCTACCCATTTTGAGAGGCCCTAAAAATCACTCCAGGGTACCTCTGTTGCAGATTAGCAGTCAGCAGAATGATTCTGCCCTTCTTGGAGAACTTAGAAAATGCTTCCAGAGATTAGAAAATGCTGTCAAAGATTTTTTGGATCACAATGCTTATTTCAGAGCTGGGTGCACCTTCTTTGTGTGTTCTGTTTCTCATTCTTTGGAACCAGCCCTAAAATTTGAGAGTCTTAACTCTATAAAGTGAATTTTCTTACTTTTCCAGGTGTACTCCATGTCCTGAGGGTGGCTTCCTTCCAAGGTACTGCAAGAAGAATGCTCACTGTGAACTTCTGTGCCTGTTAGTCATCTGCTGGTTGCTTTTAACTTAAATGCCAGAGTGGAGAATTGATTAGATATTGATCAATGCAGCTGTAAACACCTCAGTTACTGGAAGTTTTACATGAACCTGCAAGGACATCAATCAGTAGAGAAGGTATGCTATAGATCATCCAAGTAGGATGCACTTTAATTGAGGAAATTTTGGAGATGAAGATTTTCTGGTTCATTCAGAGACAAAGGATAATAGCCAGCTCTCAATACACCATTATCAATACTTTTTGATAGAAGTTTTTTCATACTTAATCTGTAAGAAATATTTCTTAATATAGCTTGAAGACAATTATCACTGAATGCTATCACAGCTCTTCTGAAAACTATGTTGGCAGCTCTTCTGGTTTCCTTATATCCACAAGTTTAAATTGACTGTCTATCCTGAGTATAATGCATATATGGAAAAGAGGTTGCCAGTGTATCCCTCTGTATATATTCAAGAAGTATCCTAAAAATTCAAGTATTTTATCAATTGCCTCTGTTTAAACAATGATATTAAACACTTAATTGGGATTATGCAGTAACTACATGTAATAACTCTGAAAAAGTAGATGCAGTTATGTGAGAAGGAAAGACAGACATTGTCAGTTCTGCTAGTTTGGCAACATATGGGTTTTTATTGTTAATTTCAATGTTGAGATGTTACAAGACACAGAGGAGTCAACATCAAGTGTTTCAATTTTCCAGTAACTCACCTGTGTGATTACAGTTTAGCCTTTTTTGTTAATTTTCCTTATTTTCAATGTATGTATTGTAATATTATATTTCTTAAATTAATGAATATGCATGTTATTATTAAATGTAATTTTGAATAATTTGACATTCAGGAACAATTTTTCTGTCTGAATAATGAAATATGATTTTATCTCAGTGCAAACAATCAGTCTCCTTCTGGTTGGGAGTAACAGAAATTTTTAGCTACTGAATGAGCATGCTGAGAGTTCTAGTGTCAACATCTAGAACTAGCTGCAAAGAAGTTAAAAGGAAACAAATCCTAGTATTCTATACATCTTTAATCCAAACAACATTTGTGCAGGCCAACTATTTTTAATTGAATTATTATCAGAATGCCCTGATACTGATGTAAAAGAGGGATCATCTAAAATTCTTGGTTTGTTTCAACTTGTTTTTTAAAGGTTTTGGATATAAAGACAACAATTTCACTAAAATATGGAGATTAATAAGCCAGTGTATAAAAGAGGTAAAATAGTACTAAAATCTTCTAATAGCTACAGTGAAGCAAAGAAGCATGTCCTGTATGATTTTTGAGTTCCATTTGTCATTAATGTCTTGGCACAACTCTGCAAATATTCCATTATAGAAACAACTTAACCAGCTATCTTTGAAATCCTATATGTCTGCCAATTGTTGATTTTCTTCTGGAATTGTCAGCACTTTTCACTGTAAATAAGGTGACTTATTGAGAGGGATGGAAGAATAAACAAAATCAATAACTCAACTTTTTTTGGTATTTAAAAGCAAGTGGAGCAAATAATCTATTGAAGCCAAGGGCACAAGTTAATTGAATCACTTGAAGACAATATCTTAAGTTATTAAGGAAACTTAGTACAGTACCGTACTACTCTGTTAATTTTTAAAGCAACAGTCATATTGCCGTTCCTATGCATTTCATTTTGCTGTGCATGGAAAAAGTCAAAATACTGACATATCACAAGAACAAGTCAATAAAAGCCCCACTTAACATTTTTGTTCACTATGAAGCTCTAGTGCATAGCTTTCCTTAGATACTTTAATGATATTTGGTTTTAATATAGGGAGTTTACAAACACACCCAGAACATGCAGAACGGTTTGACGGTATCAAATCCCTCTCCAGCCTACCTACTCTACCAACATGAATTGGAAGTCTACATTGATTTCCAGGGCTAGACTCTACCTCCACTGCTTACAGTAGTAGAGCTGTCTCTATAAAGATTTCTGAACCTCCTTATCATAGAATAATATTTTTTTAAAAAATTAAACCCAATAATGATTAAAAAACCCCTCTATTCTAAGATGACAGAGCTGCCTTTTTGAAAGAAATGGCTTGACAGGTCATACCTTGAAACACAGCCTAGGTCTTCAGTTGCAGTCTTTCATCCCTCAGCTTCCCATAACTTTGGTCTTCTGCTAAAAAGTACTAGCAATAGCAGTCTGGGCATTTCAGACTTGATTTTCATCCTTCTTAGTCCTCTTGTTTTTGTCTTCCTTGTCATACAAATTTATGACAGTCTTTCAGTAAGGAGGAAGGAAAGAGGGACAAGAAACAGACTAATAAGGTATGCAAGTTGTTACGTTACATGAAGAAAGGCTAAAACAATTGAGATACAATCTCAGAACTAGTCTGGCATCTTGGTTTGTTCCAAAATAGAAAAGGAGAAAGAAATATGAAATCCTATGAGCAAAAGAGGCACCTGGCTTGGAAAAACTCTTAGCCACTGAAGCTGGTCTAGACAGCTCCTCAGTCCCATGCTAGCTCTGGCAAAGTGCAACAGGAGAGGTGTAGCCAGAATGCAGTCATTGTCACATGGCACTTGGCCCTGCATAATTAGCTGACATGGTTTCAAGCAACCATCTACACTGTGGCAATATTTTTAGTCAAGACAATCCATGTAATTTATCTGGGGTTTTAATGTAAAGATGAACTTTCAATTTTACAACAAACTGGAAACTTATTTAAATATTCAGTGTACTACGAATAACATTATTACATTATTCTTGCAATTTGTAATGTATCACAAAACTTGACTCTACAAATTCTTTCTCCAGAACAAAATAATTACTTTGGCTTTCCTGAGCCTGCTGTTTCATCATAGAAACATCATAGGGTTTTTTTGGGGTTTTGTTTTGGTATTTTTTTTACATAAACCCCAGCAAAAAACTATTATAAAATAATGGATAATTTGGAACAAAGATTTTGCAGTATTGGAAAATCCTGTTTGGACATACACTATTCATATTTCATTTTACCATCATTCAGCCTTTTTCTGTTTTGTTATATCCGGAAGGTATAATCTTACCTAAACACCTATATTGCTTACTCCAAATCTCACTTTTAGTTCCTTTGAAGTGTCTAGTATGGCTCACCTTATTTATCCACAGCATCTGATCCTTCAAAGACATTCACCTATCGGTGTTAAATCCTATGGGTGGACAGAGGAACGAGGTTGTGAACTTTGCCATAGTTGGTAGACAAAATATATTATTGTCTTTGAAGCAGAAAGTAGATGACACTTTTTAAGGTAGTGTGTAAATGAACATTACCTGTTGATTTAAAATATATTATCTGAAAGATAACAGAATCTCAATATTTTTAAAAGTATGGTAGCATACATTCAATGCATAATGTTTTTTTTTTCTTCTAAAATCTCAGTTAAATGAAAAATCAAGTACAGTTTAATAATGATTTCAGATGTAAGTTTATACTAATTTAAGAGGAAGAGAAGCACTCTGCTTCCTCTTCCCCCATTTAGAAATTCAGCTATCTCTACTGGAAAACTTTTTTAAAAAAATAATTAAAGCCAATTGTTAGGAAGTTATTAACTTAAAGTTTTTATAATGGAATGATTAATTTTTGAGAAACATACTTTTGCTAGAAGCAGATTTCTCAACAAGTTTAGAAAGCCACATAAGTTCAAATAAAGTAATTTAAAAATCTTTTTATAAAAAAGAGACATAAAGAGAGTAATAAAACAGAGGATTGCTTGCATATTTTGTGAAAAATTTTATGTACACTTACCTCTGGATGGAACTTTTAATTACTTTTATTTTTCTTATAAGATTACAGTTTCTGTTTAGCTAAGGTTTTTTTTCTGAAGCCAGATGAACTGTACATCAACATAGCTGGACAATAACTGTCACCTTATTGCTAGTCTGCTGAGCACAGATAGGGGGAAGAACACACTGATTTGTATGTGAGGCAGGAGGGAAGAGGACAGATGTGGCACCAGTTTTGTTGTTTGTGAGCTCTGATCTGTCTTACTGTATAATCAGGAATATGTTCTTCATACAAGCATTATGCAGATGTACTCACGTCACCTGATGGGTACAGTTCCAGTTGTATTGGGGAATGCAGAAGCCACAGCTTTCCCATGTTCCCGTGTTCCTGAGCATCCCATGCAGTGCCAGTGCTCCCACTTTTGTTCTGGTACTGTGGTCACACAACCACACAAAGGCGTGGTGTTCTGTGTTGTTATGTGATAACATAGCAGCAAAAGCTTAGAGGGACCTTAGAAAAGAGGATGACGTGGAGTGAGGTATTGGAGAATTTCATATGACTATTTTCTGTCCTCAGGAAATGTGACAGAGTGGGATATGCCATCAAAAAACAGAGCACCTCTAATGTCACAGTTGGAAGACATCAATGGGAAGCAGCTATTTTCCAGTATGTCCTTGTCTAAAAGTAATTTTCCATAAAAGTATATTTCCATTTTCTAACACTAAATGTCCTTGTTTTTAAAGTAGTAGTAAAGGTTGTATCACATTATTATGTCTCCAACATACATATGGCATTTTAGAACTGCCATGTGTTTGTAGACCTAATTTGGAAAAACAGCATTATTGTCAATGCTTCTAAGCCTGAAAGATTCAAAAGTTTGGCACTGAAAGTTCGTTTTGAGTTTCACCATGAACTTTTCCCACTTCAAATCTCAAACTTCTAAGTAAATTTTTCCATTATAGGAAAATATTAAGTACTCTCCAAAAACAAACCAAAAAACCACCAAAACCCCCAACAACAAAAAAGATAAACAAAACCAATAAACCAGGAAAAACTCAAACATATAAAAAAGACCTAGAAAAACTCCTGTTCTAGGTCAGAATAATCTGCCAAATGAAGGATTATTTTTGTTTGTTTGGATTATTTTGTGTTGTATTTTTTACAATGTAATCTGTAAGTTTTAACTATTTTTTTATAACAAAAACATTTTCAAATTGTCTTGAAACCCAAGTAGAATTTCCTTGAAACCCAATTGCATTTTCCTCAATTCTCATTATTCAATGTGAAAAAAATACTCAAAACAGCCACAGGAAAAATGCATAAGTGAAAGACGGAAACAGTCTTTTTATTGCCTAAACATTTTATACCATGTAGAGAAGACTTACAGAGCGTGACACTCACCAATGTTGACCAAAAAGAGAGCTCTGTGTAGGATGTAGGCAAAGGTGACTGCCAAAACTACCTTGGGCTCAATCAGAAATAAAAAGAAGCTGGGCAGGGACAGACAGATGTACACTTTCAACAGGCTTCTGCAGGAAGCTATGCAAAGGTTGAAGAGTTCTATCAAAGCTAATGGTAGACGTTGCATTTGCAATTGTACTAACAAGATGAATGGAAGAGCAGCAGTAAAAAATCTGTGCTATTTCCATACCCACAGTGACAAGGATCAAAGATAGCTAAGATGTTTGCCCTGTCTTACCTCAGTTTGGTCAGGAGTTTTCATAGCTGGAGCCTGTCAGTCCTTCCTGAGCTATGCTGTGGGTGTGCATGTCTCCATCCCTGTCTCATGAACATATTGTAAATTCAGTGTTGTTTGTTTTCAACACTGTCTCTGGCCTCACCCCCTGTTGTGATACCATGTGGACCCTAGACCTGACTCCTGCTATGTCTGGAGCTACCAATGAACCCCATCTCCATTCTAAGGCTCTCTCTGCTGTGTTCAGATCCTCTGAGATTGAGCTTCATAGATGAGGGCACAGCCTGTGCTGGGTTGCACTCTCGTCTGGCTTTGCCATCCCTCAGGGAGCAGCTGATTCTCTCTGCTCCTTGACAGGAATGGAATACAGTGGCCAGATGTTTAAATAATTATTATTTTTTGAAGGACAGGAAGTAGGTAACTTAGCTGACCTTCAGCAGTGACGGGTCCTAGTTCTGCATTGGCCTTCACTGGGTCTGAGGGGCAGCTGGTCAGAAGACAGGCTGTGGCAAGAACCAGTCCTTACACTTCCAGCAGTGAGGAGCATGAGGTAAAATTCAGTGAGAGTTTTGGCCTTTTTCTCATTTAGCTATTACTTCTAAGAAGGCTGGAGACAGTTTAAACTCATCAGTACAGTTTTATCTGGAAAACCATAAAATTTCTCACAACTGGAGAAACTTACCTAGTTACTAAGTAAAACCAACATCAGTAGGCATCACCTCGTCTACTCAATACTCAAATAATATTCAGAGCCTAGAAATTATCTTATACTTTACCTGGAGGAAAATCTGTAATGCTATGAAATCTACAGTAAGCTCTGTTAACAGATGTATTACTACTGAAGATATATTCATAACAGAGACGTTTATAAGGTCTGATGTGGTGAACATTTTGTTTCTCCTGATTTTTGTCTAATGTACTTTTTCCAGTCTTGAATTTTGCCTTTGGAACAACCTTATCATTTCTGCAATTAATTTGTTTTCCCATTAATGTTAAAAATGTTTGAAGTCTGAGGAACTCCTTTAATAAGAAAAGCCTCATATCCCTTCAAACCTTCTTCAAAGCTTCATGTCACAGTGAGAACAAAAGCCCTTTATAAAAGCTTACACTGTTTGAAGCAATTATCTTAATCTCTCTCCACTGAGTGAATATATCATTTTGAAGATATCTACGTAAGTGAGCAGAACCTTTCACTCTGCTCAGGCCTTTTGTTTATTTGAAGTTCTTTTATCACTCTCAGCATTAGTATACTAAGTAAAATGTTTCTCATTAAGTTGACAAATGTGCACATTGCATAGCTAAAATAATAAATTAACTTTCCAATACCCAGCTCAGGTCTTAGAAAAAAAAAAAAAATTAAAATTAAAACTGGTTCAGACCCTTTTATCAAATACCAGAGCAATACTGGATAGCAACAGAAAATTCAACAGAAGGTGGAAAAAACATATAAAAAAAAAATTAAAAAAATTTAAAATGAGGCCAGTTACTTTGTGTATATACACACGTTTAGGAGGTCTATCTACAAATGATATCTATTGTAACTGTAACTAGCCTACATTAAAATATTGTTAAAAAAGATAATTACTATTCTCAAGAAACATTTTAGAGTTGTTTTAAATTTGATTGTTCAATCATGTTACTGTACAAATCTGAAACATCAGTTCAACTAAATCACTTTTTAAATATTTGGCGTAGAACCACAAAGTTGCAAAGTCATCAGTATAAATCATAATCTGCAGCTAAAGTAATGGTAGTTCTATGGTTTTCTGTAAGCTGAAACTGTCAACTTTCAGCTACCAATAGTAAACATTTTCAACTTAAACCAACATAAAATTGAAACAATCTATTTTACCAAGTCACATAAAATATGTTAATATTTAAAAATAGAAAACATCTCAGTAAAGTTGTATACTAGAATAATGATCACTTCTGTCACAGTATTCTATAGCACTTTTTATAAATAGTTTATTCATTACATCACTCTAAAAGAATACTGGACAGCAAATTCCATATTGAGATGGCTGATATTTTGTACTTGATTTTCAATTTTCCAATGAATTTTCACAGAGTTCCCAGATTTCTGAAATCTTTAGTTCATGTCTACTTAGCTTTAAAAGAAATGTACAGATATTTGTCTCTAATGCAACATTATGCTTTAAAAATTGTATTGGTGGTATCAGTGAAGAAATACAGCAGAGGATGTGCATAAAGAAAATACTTCATAATGACAAATATTATTGTAATTACTGGAATTTTGCTGGGTTTCTCTGTTGCTAGCAAAATCCTCTGTCATTTCCTGATGCTTTATTCTTTAATACTCATTGGTATTTGATTAGAAATGCAGAGCTAGAGAGAATTGTTCATTATTTGTGACAGGCAACAGGGCACAGGAGTATAAAGAAACAGGTATTTCAAGAGCTGAAAAAGCATTCACAGCTTTTGCCTTGAATAAAACACAAATAGCTGTCCACAAACCTCAGCATATTTTAAAATTAGTATTACTTTTATTGTAATGGTTTAATTTATGTCACTTCATGTAAGACGTAATATTTTCTTGACTCTACTTGTTTGTTTTTTTCATCTCCAGCCTAAATCCAAGCATGTCAAAATGTATGTTTCTCTTTTCTCCACATCCCCAAAAGAGATGGCTTTAGTCTAGCTTTGAATCATGACTTCTAAGGGAAAGTATTTCCTATTGTATTACAGACCTCGGTACCACAGATATTTTAAATTTTATTAATCTCTTGAATAAGCTTGTCCAAGCTTAACTGTGATGAGTTGATATTTTCCCAAGTCAAAACCTGCTCAACATTGTAATATGTATTTTCATTTTCATTCATTTGGTTTTAACATAGAAATTCTATTTGACAATAAAAATTAACAATGGAATTTAATTAGAAATTAAAAATCTCTTCAGAGAATAAAATATGACCGGTTCTCAGACTTTATATCATGTTATATCATTATTTAAAAATCCACTTGAGTGGACTTATTTGGAGTCTTAATACAACAGTTTTTTTATTTGTGCTTGACTGTGTGTAACTTCTAGTTTTGTTATTAAGAACAACACCTACTGAACACAGGAATGTTGAGTGGTGTCCTGCCATCATAACCAGCAATATTACACAGTCATTTTCATAAAGAAAGCAAGCTCCACTAAAAAGCTGACAGGTGGTTTTGGGGTTTTTTTTGTGTTGGTTTGTCAGTTGGGTGTTTTGTTGTTGTTGCTGTTGTTGTTTTTTGGTTTCTTTGCATGGATTTTGTTTCTGTTCCCCCACTTCTTTGGAAGGATGTTCAGTTCATTATTACACAAAGCTTAGATGTATTTCATATTCTTAAAGGCTGTTCTAATGGATCTGCAGCTCTGCCATCCACCTGCCCCTTGGAGCTCTCTGCCCTCATCTTGCCAAATATTCCAGTCCTCTTCTGTGTTGATTTCATCTCTCAACTTTGCGTCATCTCTAAGTTTCATTAACATGATCCTGCTGTTTGCACTAGGGTCATTAGTAGAAAAAGACTGCCTCTAAGACTAAAACTCAAGGAACTTCAAAGACAAACCGATCTAGCAAAATCATTGTCCTCTCAACAAAGGTATGTCCACTCACTAATACTTTTCTTTTGGTTGAAATTGGATTACCTTGTACTTTTAAATAGAACAGTGAATCCCTTTATGGTAACATACAAATATTTATGAATGCTGAGTGCTCAAATTATTTCAGTATTCAAGCATTTGAACATGTCCTGAGAAATATTTTTTGCCACCAGAAGTTATACTTTTCAAACGTTCCTTTGATGAAAAATTCAGAGGCCTCTCTGTTGTACATCATTTTGACCTGTCAGACTATTCAGCTTGAATGCTTTGCTCATGTATTCTTTGTAGAATACACCAATATAAGCTTTGGGAGAATTAAAGTAATGCATATAAGCATATTTTCACACACACAAGCAAACGCATGCTTACCAATGGTATCCAAAATAAAGTGATTAAGACCTCAAAAAATTGTATTAGCTGGAAGTTAATAATAGACACTGTCTTCACCAACATTGATAATATAAACCATGTTTCCCTGCTAACTACCATATTGACAAAATATTTACAAGGATAATAAAAGATTTTCAAAGTATAGGATTTCCTCAAAAAGTGTATTAAATAGGCATAGGATGGAAATCTGTATTTTCCTTGAATTGTTGAACACTAAAATAGAGGCGTTCTTTTTTCTCTTGAGGTAATTTCTAACCATAAGGCAGAGAAATTGCATTCCTAGCTCCTTAAGGCTAAGCATCTTTCTGCTACAGGAAATTCTATCTAATTACACTGGCAAACAAGCAGCCTTCTCAAATTGAATTTCCTGTGACAGTAACATGGGATGACATTTAGTGATGTTTATTTCTTTCAGATTTCTTCATATTGCAAGCAGAGTCTAACCCGTAAAGGCAAAATATGTTGCTATTCTTTAATCTGCTTTCAGATTGCTTAAAATAAAAGCTATTTAGGCCTTATGGGAACTATTCAGTTACAGTGGAGGCATTTATGAGATTTAAGTAAAAATCCCTATATACTGGGACATGAGAGTTAGCATGCCACTTCAAAAATAATAATAATTTAAAAAAAAAAGACCAAAAATCCCTTAGCCTCTTTATTTACAAACCCTTGCAAGTAGTGGCCTAATACCAAAGATAATCTCCCAGATCTAAAAATCAAACATACTTAATTAGAACCAGCCAGAACAGCAGGGGAAAAATCTCTAGAAACATCTACTTTTACACTGATTGCCACTTATAACAAACAGATACAAAATGCTTAATATGTGATGATATCACAGGCAACTAACTACCTTTTATTCTGCCTTTTAAATAAAGCAGTGCCTATGGGGAACTATGCACTAATTTTTAATGTAATGAATACTGCCTTGCAATAGGTTTGCCATTGCAGAAGAAATTTCTAAGGGAGGGCAATGATTCCAGTCAGAGAGCTTCAGAGATTTCATGGTTATTGCACTGAACTTTAGATATTACTGGCATAGAGGTAGGCTATACCCTTACCTTAGATACCTTTGTAGCTTACTGGTACCTTAGACAGTTTAAATCATCTAGTTCTGGTACCAGAAGCAGCCTAACAGCAGTTGCACAGAGTTTTTGCAGCGGCAGAAAAGTGTACTTATTTACCTTGCTGAGAAGTCTTGATAATTCCCTCAAACTGAACTCTGCATTAGCACAGTTACTCCACCTGCTTTTTTAAGTCAGGTTGAGCAACTTCGCAATGCAGGGAGATACAGCTTAAAAGAAATCACCAAAGCTCAAAGCTATGAATGTGGTTAATGGTCTCACTAGGAGACATGTCTTCTGAAAGTTATAGCTCATCCATCAAGGTTGCGGTGTTCAAAGCATATAACAATATGCAAAGCATATTTTTCCTCTGCATCATGATATCACAAAATAAAGCATGTGTTCTGTGTCTTAAAAATACTCCAGTCCATTGTAGCCTTATTCTAAATATCATCTTTTTAACTCACTATGAATGACGGGAACAGGACTACAGCAGAGGGTCTTTCAAGACTCAGCAGAAATATTTTGTTTAATTCCTCTGCTTCTTCTGTTTTGTCTATAGCATTATCTTTGATTTCCTTGATTTTTGCCATAGGAACTCTTTATTTGATTCTCAGTGCTATTTCAGCATTGCTCTCAGGAAATACTTTTTCTGTCCAATAAAATTTGTGTGACAGATGGTGCAAATAGCCACCACATCAATACAAGAGTAACGTGAAATGCTGTTGCTTACTGCTTGATGTTTCACCAGCTGGCAACACTGGATAACTAGCAAGAAAAAGTCTGAAAAAAAATTAAAAGTCTATGTCCAGGTTGCTCAGACTTTTTAAACTAAATTTTAAGTGTAGATACTCTTCCCCAATTTCTAAATGTCTTATTCTTATATATTTCTTCTTGCCACTGCCCTTGATCTCTAAGAACATTTGCAAAGCAAATCTCTTTCCATTGGAGGTAGAGCTCACCACCTTAGTAATTCTTTTTCCTTAACCCATCTATTATTTAAACTCTTCTGTTCTTTGTGGTACAGGCAGGTTCTCAGTGAATGTATGCAGAATATATAACATCATTTGGATGCCTCCAGGTCTCACAGTAAGTGTTTGGGTTGCTAGCTGTTTTGGTCCACCAAGCATGTCAAGAATTCACATCTCTGGAACAATGAAGTCTAAATTAAAGAAAATGTAATTTTTATCATCTCTCATCTTCTTCCTAGTACACACATCCTTACTCTGCTTGACTCTGTTTTGCATTTCTGAACATGAATACAACATAAAAAAATATGCAGACATCCAGCTTCAAAAAGACTGGATTTTTCTTGTCATGCTAAGCAATAATTTTCTATTCCTATTTCTATGTCTCTACTCATTATACCTTCATCCAGTTCCCTTCTCACATAGCCCACAAGCCTGTGTGTTTACTTGTTTGTTTGTTTTTTTCAAAACTGTTGATGATAAGACTGATGCCAGGACTTCTTCTCACTCCTGAATGTTTCAACTAAGATGTAGTTATGTATACATATTTTTTTCTCAGGTATGCAAAATTTACTACACATAAAATGCTATGCATGTAACAGAACTGAAGACTTCTTTTTTTACTCTGAAAAAAGAATGATATCATTCAAGAGCATTCCCCAATTACTGTCCAGTCTGTTGGTGAGCATAGCTTTGAGCAGTAATGTTAAAAAGGTAGAAACTTATTTTACAAAATGAACTTTTATCACCAGAGCATCAAACAAGCATTCAGCTTCTCTAAGCCTGAAACCCAGATAAAACTTCAGTTATCTTGTCTGTTCTATGTATCTGAGAATGTTTTGCAACGATTTAGGAAAACTGTCTATTCTTAAATGTTGCTATGAGTAAAACCATATAGAACAATCTGCAAAAAGGGACTGAGCAACACTGAAAGATATATTATTTTCAGAATCATTCAGCGAAAGATGTCTAATACACATTCTCTTTACCATTCGTAGAAATAAAACTCTCCTTAGCTGTCCTTTCATGTTCCATTTAATGCAAGAAACTTTTCTCAGAATAAGATTGTGGTTTTCTACCACTAACCATTCAGAATTTGTCTGACAGACCAGATACCTGATTTATCTCTTTGACCAGATGATTCATATCTCCAAATGCTTTTGTCATTTTTTTCCTTTTACTGTAATATCAAAGTTCTACAACTTGTCTTCAATTCCATTTCGCTTTTCAGATTTTCCTAGAATAAATGAGAAATAGTAGTTTCATTTGCAACTACTCCATGGTGACAGCTGTCATTGCTGTCATTTATTTATTTATTTGTGTGTATGTATTTGGTTTTGGGCACTCTTCTCTCCCTTACACTGACACTCAGCATTTGGAAAATCAGCACCATAACATCTTACTGCAAACTTTCCATGTTTTAAAGCCTACCAAAGCAACAATAATAAGCTGAAATTGTGCAGCAATGACTATCTGTCACATATACCAACCACTCTGTAATTTCCTTTGCTCTTTCTTTATGATCACCAATCATCCTGCACATGTCTATCTTGTGTGTTAAAATTCAAACACAAACTCTCAGGCACACTTCTCGTGTTGCATTTTTGCAGTAACTACAACAGTGGGACCATCATCCAAGATTAGCATACTTGAATATTACAGCTATACAAACATCAGATAACAGAGACATCAGTTATTTTGAAAGGAAATATTTCAGCCTGGCTTGAATATTGCATATTAACATTAAAAAGTCTTGTTAAAAGAAATTGAAACAGAGTTGTTACTGGGATTTGGCAGAGTTACAGAAGGTAAACACTATTGTGCTACATATTGAGCCTTAAGTCATTAAACTACATTAACTCTATGGTAAAACTAAACCAAAAAGTATTTGTCTAAAGGACACATACAAGGGACACACATAAGAAAAAAGCCATATTATCTAGTTTTAATACTTAAGAACATATAGGTTATCTTCAGAAGGCTCCATGGACTGTATACTAAGGTTTAAATTTGTATATTGAGGTCAACAAGATAAAATATGTTGGCATAGAAAAATATCTTGGTAAGATACAGAGTATTGTACTACTTTAATCTCTCAGGGGTTTGCCACATCCTCTCACTGCACACTCTTGTTACATCCCATTGCTTCAAAAGGACGAGCATTCTGTAATGTCTACCCTTGAAATGGACTGTAAGATGGAAATTTCATATTCCACTTATTTTTAAACCAGAACAAATATTAGAAGTAGCAAGATTCCATATAGAATGAAGAAAATAATAATAATAGTTATTATTATTTAAAAACCCAAACAACAAACAAACTGAAAGCCAACAAACCAGGAAAAAGTTTTCTAAAAAGATATTTTCCTGTGAATTTTTTTTGTTTTTTAAACACTTTTTCCTCATCTTCATACTAGAGGAAAAAAAAGAAACCTTGATGAATTCTGAAACCTTTTGACTATGTTTTTAGGACAACATTTACTTTAAGACAAATTATTAAATTTTTCAATTATTTGTTTCCGCAGACTCTTAGCAGCTTTTTTAGTCCTTCACGTTATTACTTCTTTAGCATACAATGCAGCAACAAAAATAAAGGTTTGTCATCAAGAAAGTTCATTAAATAGTAAACAAGAACCTCCATGACATTGGAAAGAAAGGTAATCTTGTTCTATTCCAGGAATAATGATGCTGATTTTCACATATTTGCTTTTCTATTTTGCCTCTTCTTAACCTTTGCTCTCCCAAGAGAAAAGACACTTGCTGCTGACAAATTATTCACATGGTGTCAAATGACACTAATCAAGTAATTTATTAGCTTAAGTTTTCAACTGTTCCTCAGAACAACAGCACTAAATAGGCGATTCATTCTCAAGTCATGCTGTGGGTATTAATAGCAGTGAAAATGGAGGACAGTGTAGCAAGAACAATGTGGTCAATTGGGTAAACAACACGTATAACTGCAAGTAACTCGATTTATTATTTATGTAACATTCAGCTTGATATATACAGTCTGGAGGAAAAAAAAAATAAAAGAAAAAAAAAGAAAAAGGTTGTATGAGAATCAGCAAGGAAAAGCTGCTCTGGGGGAAAGTGAGAATATAAAGATGCATTAATTGAATAATAAAGAAGAGTTTAGTTTATTTAGTGATGTTTCACTTGGATTCAGAATGATATTAAGTGGCCAGATTTTCAGAGTACTTCTTAGTCTTTCCCTGTCTGCATATCAGTGTCGACAATTGCACATTAACAGTCAGTTCCCTTCAAAAATTGGCTTTATGCTCTTACTGTACAGTTCCTTTTGCAAAGCCTTTGTGCAGTTCAGTGGTTGACAACAAACATCCTTGAAAATAATTCTGTGGGTATGTCTAAAATGTAGATTAAAGCAATGTGCAGTGTGAGTGAGAAACCGACTGTAAATCACACACAAAAAGGCATCTTCCTACAAAATGCCTAACATACTTTCAGCCCAAAAAACCACAACCCATACATTTTAATAAATTCATTTTGAGAATGATTCAAAAACTGATTAAAAGTGGTCTTGAAAAAACACTTCTTCATCTTTGCTTTATGCTACTAATTACTGTCATCTCAGCTATTCTAGTAATAAGCTTGTCAATGTCATATTTGAAACTGCACTTATTCTACCACCAAAAAATACAATCAATTACCAAGTATAAAAAACCTTTTTAACTTCACAGTTTCCTTTTTTCACATAAAAAGATTGTAAGACTAGGTTTAGGTTCAAGATTTGTAAACATTTGTGGAGGGACAAAACTGTCATATGAAATGAGCAACCAAAAATAATGCAGCCATAACAGAAATTCGGTATGTTTTACCGCAGCGTGCCAACTAGTATTTTGATTCAGCATTATCCATAATTTTTTACTTCTATGTACATTTGATTTAGACTTCGGTGGAGATCACATTTTCCACAAACCGCCATTCTCTGCAGCTGCCTGTGAAATATGAACCACATGCAGCCAAAAAGTTTGTCACAATTCATATTGGCCCACCTTGTCCCTGGCTGATCTGGTTAAACTGAACTTATGTGACTTAACCATAATGTCAGTGTAGCAAATTACTGGATATTTGAATAAAAAGTAAAGCTCTGGTGTTGTCACTTGCCTCTGCTTGGCAGAAATCAGATTGAGAGCACTTCTAAGTGCTCAACAGGTATGATTATACTTCATAATCTAAGTAAAAATAATGAATTGGTAATTATATTATGACAACATAACATTTTTTTTTTACTTAATAGTATGTTAATCATACCATAAGCTATTAAAGTAATTGAAAAATAGAAAGATTTGTCATTAGCCTCTGTGTATGCTCTATTTTTATTAATATTACTTCCGTTTTACTTTTTAAAAAGTCCTCCTATACTTCTCTGCATTTGAGAAACACTGCTGAAAAGAATGCGTGGTTTTTGTGGGGGGTTTTACCTTTTGATGAGGACATAAATTGTTTAGCTATCAATAAGAACTCCTGGACTCAAGCATACAAAGAGTTGTTCCTGAGAATGTCACTGAAAATGTTAGGGGCTTCTCTCAAGTTATTTGCTCAGCTAGCTCTTCAGGTTATGAAAAAAGTCTGGAGTTACTAGGCCTCTGCCAATCTATCCATTTTAGTAACATTCAGCTGTCTGAATCACATTTGAAACTGGTATCTCTATGCTGATGAATGTACTTCTTTCTGCCATGAGTTGAAAACAGCAGTCTTTGGGAAGTTGTGCTGTTCCCTTTGTGATATCTTCATCCTGGCTGACAACTGTTTCTCTACTTTCTTCCAGATTAGGAGTAAAATAGATGCTGAGAAAATACTGGGTTTATTCTTTTTTACTTCAGGCTGAACAAGTTACTATTACTACATCTTTCCCTCTTCTCTCCCACTAACTGTTGCTCTGCTCATTTCCCTGGTTGCAAGAAATCTGGAAAACCCAGATGAGTGGCAGACCAGATCTGTATTTATCACCTGTAGAGATGCTGTGCATCTATGGAGAACTGGCCTCCAAAAGTGTCATTGAAATTGACTGTAATAGAGAGACGTAACAGGAAAAAATAAAAGTAAAGGAGAAACGGTGGCAATACTGCTGGGCAGGGTCCGTGGCTGGGACTTCATCCCAAGCTGCACTTAGGCCTGGGAGCTGCAGCCTAAGCCTGCACAGCAAGGAAGGCTGGTAACTACAAGCAATTTTTTGTGGGTCATTACCGCGCCCATTGCCGCTGCTGCTGGTACAGAAGAAGACAAAAGAGAGAGGAGAAGGAAAAACAAATGAAAGGAGCTGAGCTGAAAGCAGCCCTGGCTGAGACTGTCACAGGCCGTGACTTTGCCACCAGACCCGGGTCTGGTGAGGAAAACAGCATCAGACTCCTTGCCTGAATATATAATTTGGTGTCAGAAAATCCTGATAAACAAACAGGGTGATTGTGCCCTGAGATAAGGCGGCTTCAACCCAGAATGGGGTTCGGACTGTGACAGCATCTTACTCCTCACTCCTGGCATCCTATTTTAAAGCGAACTACAATTTAATTGTTAATTGAAATTACTTTGGGTATATTTCATCCAACATTTGCCTACTGCTGTGTTGATTTAATAGCTGAGCTGTAATTTTCATTTTGTAGCTGGCTTTGGGAAGACAGTTATATTTGTGTGTAGTAGCTACTGAGTCTATGTTTTTATATACATTTAAAATTCAGACAACATTTTAGGGTGCTATAATATCACTTTTGAAACACATTTGATGTGATTACCTGGAGATACCATACAGTATTTTATTCCTGTCTACCCAGGCACATATATTTGTGTATTTTCAAGACATAAGAGTCCAGTGAATATTTGGACATATGTTTTGGGCCAGGTTTAGAAGATATTTTGGGGAGAGGAAGACTTACATTTTCTTGAGGGAAATAAATAGAAATAAAATACTGCAGTGCCTACCACAACAAAGTGCGTATCACTTTTTTAGAAAAGTAGGACTATGCTCTAATGCAAAAAGGATTTTAAAGGCAAATATAAATTGTCAGCATTTATGCTGATTTATTAAGCAATTTAGTAATAAAATTTAATTATTCAAAAAAGCTTAGACTAATTTATCTCTTTAACATTATCTGATGAACAAGAGTTGTCTCCTAAGGGTGGTACTTAAGGCCCTCACATGCGAGCAAGTCATTTTAAAAACTGAAGTTCAGGGAATGGACAGATTTTAACACCGTTCCTCTTTTAAAAAATAAAAGGAACACAACTAGGCTCCATTTTTTTTTTAAAGTTATGATCTTTTGACCATGGTCCTGGAGATTGCAATTTGTGCAGTTAATAATGACAGGTAAGAATTCTCTTTCAGTGCTGGCTTATGAATGAGAGAATGTATAAATCATTATACTTCTTACTGGTTTCCCTTAGGCAGCTCAGCAGACAAGTGCATGGAGCCCTGTAATGTGACTCTGCATCAGCACTTGAGGTGCAACTTCAGATCAGCCCACTCAAAGAAAATTATTAAAGGAGCTTTCCTTCTTGCCAGAACTGCAGTTTTGCTTAGCCCTCACATACATAAAGAACTGGCAGATTAGTAGCTGATCAATCACAGTCCTTCACCGTACACTAAAAGTTCTTTTAATGGAGTGGAATAAAAATACCTAGCAAACAATATTTGGCAGTCCTTTAAAATAAATGGTAAAATTTTCTTCTGGAGCATCTAACACAATAACATTATTCAAAATAAAATTCCTTATTCAGGTTTTTAATAAACAATATCTTCTTTAGACATTTGACCACCATAAATCTACAAGGGGATATCTACCTTCAGTTTTAGACTGTAAAGAAGTAATTGGGCTGACACATCTAGATCGAATTTTTTGAGAACCTGGGATGGATAATGAAAAGACTGAAGAGATTTACTTTTTTGATTCTCATGTTTACTCCATGGAAGAATTTAAGCACTTTTTTAAACACGTGAAGAACTTCCATTAATGTTGTGGAATACACCTAATGTGTCTAGTCATCCTTATTCAGTGAAGATAACCCCAGAATACAATGACACTGTGGAATCAACCTTCTCCTTTCTTCCCCTGACTCCCAGTATTCAATCTCATCACAATGGTAGAAACAATAACCTTAAAAATAAAATAAAAATCAAGCATCCAGTGCTCCCTTCCACATGCAAATACATAGACATCTAGTACACTTATTTTATTTTTTTTTTTCCCCTTGTGCATGTATTGGATCTCCAAAACCTTGTATTTTGAACTCCCATCCAGAACCTGAGCTTTAAGTTAGTAGTCCGAATCAACTTGCAAGTTCTAAGCAATAAAACCAAATCCTAGCTAACCCATCACCTCTCTTCCCAAAGACAGCCAGAACCTACTAAGGCCATTTCATGCCATTGTTGCTTTGATCTCTCACGCTAACAAGGTACATTGGAGTGAGAGTGAGCAGAAGAAGGAACAGGACAAGACACATCTTCCACTCTCCCTTCTCAGGTGCTGCCATATGGTACACCTTCATGCCTGTGTATGTACATGTCTTTCATCCTCTGCTTTCTGCCAGGGGCAATCATCCATAACCCATCACTGCAGTGTTTTGCCTGCGGCCAGTACAACCTGCACCTTTCCAGGGGTTCATTCTGCTTTGGTTATGCAAACCCCAACATCATTGCTTATTTCCTACAGCCCAGTATGTTTCCCTGTGCAATCTGGCTACATTAGAGTTGCTGTACAGCATGCAGAAAAAGATCATTTCTCTTTCAAAGTGTCCATGTGTAGAACACTACAAATTCAAATTAGGAGTTTGTATTTTAATAAGGGATAGTCCTGGCCTTGCTCAGTGTCAGGTCATCAAAGATTTTACTGTATTGGCAGAAAAACATTCAGTGACTAAAGATTTTAGAAAAAGTGTTGTTTCAAAAGGCCAATGCAAATGGCTTCATCATATGCAGCAACATTACCTTTAAATCCAAAGACCAAATTGAAAAATACTAGGACTGTCAACATCAAAAACAGTGGCTCACCAGGTAGTAATATGAAAGTAGTGTCAAAACTCAGGAAAGAATTTAGCAAATTACATGATAATAATAATAATAATAATAACAACAACAACAACAATAATAATAATAATAATAATAATAACAATAATAATAATGCATATATTAATAGTTCTAGACATATAATTTATATTTTCACTTCTATATAACATATCTATGTATTAAATATATATAATATATATTTACTAATATATATTACATATATTGATAGATGTTGCAAATAGGATAAGCTGGTTTAAGTAAGGTGAGGGTAGGCTGACCTTTCAGAGGAGCCAGCAATGGTTTACATGTGGTAATCTCTGCTTTATATTTTTCCACTTCACTCTTCTTGCGTTCTCAAGCTTGCTGAATTGGAAAGTCACATTATGACTGACACATTTAACAAGAGAGGTCATTTAGTGAAGTCTTGGCCAGCACATCCTGTTTGAACAGTATGCAGTATCTTCAGAATCCCTTTCTTTCCTGCAGGGAAAGCAAAAGCTTCATCAGCTCTACTGTGCCAAATGCACTTTTCTGCAAGTGATTCTTCCAAGAGAAACAGTATTGAAAACTCTTGTCTCATAAAAAGAGCCACCCAAGTTGTACCTTACTGCACCACAATGAAACCACAGGCATCTGTCTGTCTGCGTGACACTTCTGCAGGGATCAGCAGAGGAGCTACACTAATGCTAAGGGCCAAGATTAATTCTGTGAATTGCATCCTGAGAGGAGACACAGGGGAAGTTGAAAGACAAGGGGTATCCAAGGTCACTGAATCGGTGTTTGTTTTGCCCAGGGGCTGGAACCACAACATCAGAAATGTCACCAAGGTCCACTGGGTGAGTAGACAGAAATGGGCAACTAAGCTCTGTATCCAGATCAGTGGAACTGTGCCATTGAAAAATGTTTTATCTCCAAAACTGTTCTGACAAATTAATGTTAAAAATATAATTCCATATTCACTTCTAGGTAGCTCAGAAAATAAATCCAGAGTGGTCTCCATGTCCCATTTTTGTAGGTTTTTCTTTCTTTTCTTTTCTTTTTTTTTTTTTTTTTTTTCTCCTGATGGTTTTAAAAGCAATTGTCTACTGCTGCCTTTAAAAGCTACACTTAAGAGAAAAACTTTTAACTGTATCTCAGTCAGGCCTCTGGAATTAATCCATTTCTGACAAAAAAACAGAAAAGTGATCCTAGTGCATGCAGTGAACTGCAGGGGAAAACATTTGTAGTTAGATGTTTAAGTGCCTAATTTGCTGCTGCTAACACTTGGGCAGACAGATACAGTACCAATTAAATTACATTGAAAATGGATGGAGGTTTGAAACTGAATCCATCCAGACAAGAAATACTTGACAAGTTGGAGCTTAAAGTACTGGAAGATTGCTCTTAGGATTTTCTAATATCAATATTTTAAAATGAAAAAGGTCTTTCTATGTACAGTAAGGAGTGAGTAATCAGCAAGCTAAGCACTCTATGGATTTAGTACACATTCTACAGAAAATTACAGCATGGATACCACTAGCCAGAATACAATAAATTCAGTGTCAATTGCAGTGTTTTTATTATAACACAGCATTGCTCTAAAGTACACTTTTTGGTTACAACATTTTATGTGAATCATTAATTCTTATACTTAAAATGTGTATCCTAAAGCTATAAAAGTTATGATACATCTTCATTCTTTACAACCTGCAAAAAAATGTAATCCTGAAACCAATCATTTTGAAGCAGATATAAAGAATGACAGCACCAGCTGGTTTTAGTAGCATTTGTGCATTCTTCTCTAAACCTATTTAATACAGTCTGCTTCCTATAAATCTGTTTCATACAAGCTTGCCTCATGCTGGTTTCCATTTCCACTGATGTTCTCTACAGCACATCTGATTTTAAAAGAACAGGAGCCAGATCCATTTGCAGGATACCCAGGGTAAATCAGAGGCATTAAATAATTCTGGCCTCTCACAGACCATGCTAAGCTCTAAGCAGTTGCTCAGTTTTAGTTTATAGGTGGCTGTTGACTCTCCACAACCCTCAATGCCTATGCTCCAGGGCTGCTTATCGAGGCACAAGCTGCTATTTCTGCTGTTTGTAATCTGCAACAAAACATCCACAATAACATCCATAAATTGAAAACTGAGGACTTATAATCAATCTACAGTCCTATTCAGTAGCTTTAGTTTAAGTGTTTTCCTATATTTTCAAAGAATCAGAAACAAAATTAATAAAAGCAAAACAAATGCACAATAGATTTTTGAAAAATTGGAGAGGGGTTTTCCATGATGAGTGACTCCTACTTCATAAAAAAATTCTTAAACATAAATGACATTTTGTATTTTATTTCTTCATTTCAGCCTCAGATTCATAATTTTAAATGGAATTGTATTTGCCTTCCACAGATACAACATTCTCTTCCTTTTCTATATTAGTCTTGTTTCATGCTTCAGAAAATACCTCCTTGAGCTTCTCTCTTCTTCATAGTATAGAAGGCAACAGTGTTGGATGGATTCAGTAATGAATAGCCAGAAGAGGGTGAATATTTAGCATCAAAATTAAAATGCAGACTTTTCCTCAGCTACGCTGAAGTTGAGAATTGAAAACATTCTAGGGGTAGCAGGGTTAATGAATCTTATTTACAGAAAACAATTTTAGGGCCTATTAAACTTCTGTATCATCTGAAGATGAGCCTTGACCTAGTAAGTTAATGAGCAGGGGTTTCCACATGCCTAAGATAAATGCCAGTGTGTAATTAGCAGCCCTGAGACTCAAAGAAACAAGCAGACAGATGTGGATTCCTTTCAGGGAAACTGAACATGACACAGACTATTGAAATGTCTTAAGACATAATCCCAGATCTTTGGATGGCTTGAAAAAGGGCTGGAAGAAACTAGGGGTTTTTTAAAAATCTTCTCAGGGAATTCCCATACTATTCCATTGATACACTCCACCTTTTACTTTCTAGCTGCCCTGAGAAATGCAGTGGGTATTTTAAGCAAATGGAAAATGTGAGAGATAAAAGTATCATCCTCCATTTCATGAGTTAATTTGTGCTGTTCTTTGAGTCTCCACAGATATATTGGTATGCAGCCTGCACTAGCTAGTTTAATACCAACTTGCTGGTACTCTACAGGCTGAGCGAGTTGTGGTTTTTCATCTTACAGAAGAGAAGGCTTCAAGGACACCTTGTAGTGGCTTTCCAGTATGTTAAAAAGGACCCACAGAAAAAATGAGGAGGGACTTTTCACAAGCGCTTGTAGCAAGAAAACAAGAGGTAATGGATTAAACGGAGATTTAGGTTAGACATCAGAATCATAGAATAGAATGTATGATGTCAGAAGAGACCTTAAAAGATCATCTAGTCCAGCCTCCCCTGCAGTGAGAATGTTTTTTTTTTTAAATTCAAACCTGGTCAAGCCTGACTTTGAATGTTTCCAGGGATAGGGCTTCTACCACCTCTTTGGGCAGCCTGTTACAGTGTTTCACCACCCTCATTGCAAAGAACTTCTTCCTAATGTCTAATCAAAATCTACCCTGCTCTAGTTTAAGACCATTGCCCCTCATGTCCCTCTTGTGCTGAGGGCAACAGAGCTGGACACAGTACTCTAGGCAGGGTCTTACCAGAGCAGGGTAGAGGGTGTCACATAAAAAGGGCAAAGTTTGTTTCAGAGTCCTAAAGAGGACATTCACAGAGACAGCTTCACAAAGTTGCTGCTTCAGAGTCCCACCAAAAGGACTTTCACTGAAGCACTTTGCACACCTCAGAGCCCTAGCAAAGACTTTCACCAAGACAGTTTTAAAGCAAAGCTAAGATGATTTATTGATGCCACAGTTATAACAAATTCTGGATAGCAGTTGATAAATTCACTAGCTGCATAGATTTGAAGTGAAGATAGTAAGGACAACATAAAAACACAGAGTCAAAGGCTCAAGTCTTATCAAAAGGCATACCCTTTTGGGGAGAAGAGAGGATTCTGGCCTGTCGACCCGTCCAGATAGCTGTTGAATTCTTCCTCCCAAGAAACAGAGGATTTCTAACATTATTTTAAACTAATTGACAAGATGGGACTAGGTCATAAATAATTTTCTGATTGGTACTTTAGCAGGTTCTTATTAATTAAAGAGAGGAGGGGAAAAGGATCAGAGTCACTCTTGATGCAGATTTCTGAAATGTTATTGTTTCCACTGTTCTGGCTCATTGCTACAACCCCAGGCCACAGAATCTTCATCCTGTTCCAGAAGCTGTGCTAATTGCCAGTCATCAAGTTTGAAGTCAAGATGCAGAAGCCAAGCATGAGAGTTTTATCTTGTCTGATACTTTCGGCTAACACAGTGATCTGTTCCTTCTGACCCTACTCCTTATTCGATGTAAGAATGGCAGCGATCTAGCCTGCTGTCATGTGCAAGACAGTCCCTCTGTAGGGAGGGGGGCAACAGTAGGTAGACTGGCAGGACTGCATTCCTTTTGTTAAGTTTAACAAGAGGGTCTGTCCTGTTGTCCCATAGAGGGGCAGGATCACCTCCCTTGACCTGCTGGCTATGCCTCTTTTGATGCAGCCAAGGATGTGATTGGCCTTCTGGGCTGCAATTGCACATTGGTGGCTCATGTCCAACTTTTCATCCACCAGTACCCCAAGTCTCTTTATGCAGACCTGCTCTCCATCACATCATCCCCCATCCTGTATTGATAGTGAGGATTGCTCCTACCCAGGTGAAGGACCCTGCACTTAGCATTGTTGAACCTCATGACATCCACACAGGCCCACTTCTCCAGCTTGTCCAGGTCCCTCTGGATGGCATCCTGTCTCTCCTGCATATCGACAACACCACCCAGCTTGGTGTCATCAGCAAACTTGCTGAGGATGCTCTCAATGCCACGGTCAATATCACTGTTGAAGATATTAAACAACACTGCTCCCAGTACAGAACCCTGAAGGACACTACTTGTCACACTTTTCCATCTGGACATCAAGCCATTGACCACTACCCTCTGGATGCGACCATCCAGCCAATTTCTTATCCACCAAACAGTCAAACCCATGTTTCTCCAGTTTAAAGAGAAGAGTGTTGTGGGGGCCTGTGTCAAAGGTCTTGCAGAAGTCCAGATAGATGACATCCACTGCTTCCCTCGTCCATTGATGCAGTCACTCTATTGTAGAAAGCCAGTAGGTTGGTTAGGCAGGACTTTCCCTCAGTAAAACCATGCTGGCTCTCCTGAATCACCTCCCTGTCATCCATGTGCCTTCTCAGAGCTTCTAGGAGGATCTGTTCCATGATCTCCCCAGGCACAGAGGAAAGGCTGAGAGCTCAGTAGTTCCCAGAGTCTTCCTTTCTATCTTTTTAAAAATGTTTCCCTTTTTCCAGTCAGTAGGAACTTCATCTGACTGTCATGATTTTTCAAATATCAGGGAGAGTGGCTTGGCAACTACGTCAGGGTCCTGACCACACTCCTCATCTGGCTCATATCCCTGAGGTTTGCGAACTCCACCAGTGTGTGGTCACTGCAGCCCAGGCTGCCTCCAATCTTGACATCTTTGATTTCTTGGCTTAAGAAGTCATCTTCAAGGCACTCCAGGAGACTCCTGAATTGCCTACACCTCGCCATGTTACTTTTCCAGCAGAAGTCGGGGTGATTGAAATCCCCCAGCAGGATAAGAGCCTGTGAACATGATGGCTTCTGGAGCTGGAGTAAGAATGTTTCATCAGTCAGTTCCCCTTGATAAGGCAGCTTGTAGTAGAAACAAACCACAAGGTTCCCTTTGTTGCGCAGGTCTCTAATTCTTAGCCATAAGCTTTCATCTTCCTCTTGGCTATTCTTTAGGGACATCTCTTCACACTCAATCCATCTCTTAATGTAGAGGGCAGGGTCTCCACCGCTCCTTCCTTGCCTGTCCCTTCTGAACAACCATCAATAGCCATCAATAGCCACACTCCAGTCATAGGAGTTGTCCCACCAAGTTTCAATAATGGCCACTAAATCACAGCCTTCCAGCAACATGGTAGCTTCCAACTTCTCCTGTTTGTTTCCCATGTTGTGTGTGTTCATGTAAAGGCACTTCAGATGGGCTGTTGGTCCTGTCATCTTTTTAGAGGAATATCCCTTATTTCCCTTGACATGTTTCATGGGTGTTTCCCTGTTGACCCTTGAGGGGTGGTAGACCTTCTGGTTTTCAAAAATACTAGCATTCTTCCCTGCAGGTCCTGAGCTATAACACGCAGGCCACTCTCTAGCAAGCCCAGTTACATGCCCATCCCCCTTCAAATTTAGTTCAAATCCCTTTCTATGAGCCCTGCTAACTCTTGCCCTCTTGTCATCCTATGGCTCATCTATAGTGGGTCTGGTTTTATCCCTTCCCCCTTCAAATCTAGTTTAAAGCCCTCTCAATTAGCCCCACCAAATCCTGGCTGAGAATCCTTTTCCCCCTGTAGGCCTGGTGCGCTGTAAACATCCTCATTGTCAAAGAAATCAAAATTCCACTGACGACCCCAGCCTCTGAACCATGTGTTGTGCTTTCCTGTTCCTTTCAGCTTTCTCTGCCACTGAAGGAATTGAATAAAACACCACCTATGCCCCTGATGCCTCAAGCATTTGGCTTAGTGCCCTGAAATCCCTTTTTATTGCCTTGGGACTTCCCTTGGCAATCTCAACACCACCCACCTGCATGACCAGTAGTGGGTAGTAATCTGAGGGCCATACCAGCCCAGGAAGTTTCCTGGTTATATCACTAACCAGGACCCCAGAGAGGCATCAGACTTCCCTGTGGGAAGAGTCCATCTGGCATATGGGACCCTCATTTCCCTTCAGAAGGGGATCTCCTATAACAGTTATCCTCCTCTTGCTCTTAAGGCATCTTAACGCATGGAGCTGACTGCTTTAGCAACTCCCTGAATGGGGCTTTATCAACATCCTAATTTCTCTGGTCCTCTATTTTCACAGTCCCGTATCTGTTCTGTAAGTGCACCTGGGAAGGTGGGGGAGGTCTGGAGGGGAATCGTCTTCTGCGCTGAACAAGGACCTGCTTCCATTGCCCCACGTCATCTCTTAAGTTGCCTCCTTCCACCTGGTGACAAGAGGGCCTGGGATCCTCTACTTGTGGAGCCTCCACCTGCTGCCTTTTTCCTAAGGATGGTAGCATGTGGCTCCATGAGTCTACTTCTCTTTCACATTCCCAGATACATCTTAATATTTCCACTTCCTCCTTGAGCTCTGCCACCAAGCAGAGTGAGAGCATTAGGAGGAAATTCTTTAGTGTGAGAGTGGTGAGATGCTGGAACAGGTTGCCCAGGGAAGTTGTGGCTGCCCCATCCCTGGAAGTGTTCAAGGCCAGGTTGGATGGGGCTTTGAGCAACCTGATCTAGTGTGAGGTGTCCCTGCCAATGGAGGTGGGGTGGATCTAAATGGTCCTTAAGGTCCCTTCCAACCTCAGCCGTTCTATGATTGTATACACTTTTGTGACTTCCATTAAGGCACACTCTCTGCAGTTATGTTGTCTAAAAGACAAAAAATAAGTTTCATTTTTTCCTATATGTGTGTGACACCTGAAGTAGAATCCACGTCTGCAGCCTCTGCTGGGATCTGCAGTTCAAGTCCCATCCTACATCCAGGCACTATCCTTGAGCTAGCATATCGTATATGGTTAGCTGCAACTTGTACTTCATACCACGGACATGACAGGAATTAATGGCCATGGGCCTTGGGAGTTACATGTTTGGTAACAATTTCATAAGAGTCCTTTAGCAGTAGTGCCTTCTAGTAGTCCATCTCCCACATAAACAGTAGTCAGAGACCTCAGAGCTATTGAAGATAAAAATATAACCACTATGATGTGGTTTAAATTCCAATCAGAGACTAGAATTTTTTCAGTAACTTTTCTAGTCACAACAGCTTTAATAAGAGACTAGTAACTGCCTCTTTTGGCTACTTCCCACAATTAAGTATTTTCTGTACAAATGACTAGTCAATTGCAGGCTTTGTGACTGCCCAGGATTATATTTTCTGTCCTCCCTGATACTACTCATAACATTTTCCATAGCACTCCAGACTTTAAGTCAAATCTTCTGCCTCTGTCACAGATCAGTAATTAAGAACCCACCTCTCATCTACTGCCCCCTCAATGCTCAGACAGATACTGGCACAGAAAGAGAAACTTACCATTTAAGGTTGAATATCTTTTCTCTACACAGCAGGCTTTTCTCTCACAGTTTCAACCACGGCATTTTTACCTTAGTTTGCATAAACACAAGTTAAGTTACAGTTCATTCATTTATCTAACACATAAAAAAACAAGTAATGGAATTTGTCTCCATAAACCTTCTGCAACCTTTAATTTCAAAATACTGGAATAATATCCTATAGAGAGAGGTTCTGTTTTGTTTCTTTTCTTTATATTTACAGAGTACAAATTAATATTCTTTATGTAATGGTAGTAACTAATGGATACTCTAAAAAGCCCCCCAAATCTCTCAGTCCCTCTGTTTCTTTCCTCACTCTTATCAACACACACATACATACACCTGAATGTTTCTGGACTTTTCTCAAGTAAAAAATACAGAAGGAACATAAAAACAATAATAAGGAAAAGTATACCATCGAGTCAAAGATGTAATTATATTCACCTAGCCCTCTGGATTTTAGACAAGGGATCTTCCTGACCTAGAGGCAGAGTTTTCTGACAAAATCAGAGAAGAAAAATTAAAAACTGGCTGGAAAACAAAAGCGGGATCTGAATTGGAAATACCTGAGAATCATCAGATGCTGGTAAAATAGTTATTTCCGACTGCTTAAAATGGAGCCAAACATCATTACGTGTACTTTGGCTGTCTTGGGATGAATGCACTTCAGTGAACTCATTCACGTCTGCATATATGCCACAGCTCTCCTTCAATTAAAAACTATTGCACTTGGATTTTTGGACCCTTTTCAGGCTTTAAAATTAAAGTTTGAGCTTTGAAAATAGGATGTCCAGGGTGTTTCCTCAGTTTCAGCCTCAGAGAATTCCAGATGGTCACATCCTTTGGCCACAGCAGCCCAGTGCATCAAATCACCCATGTGTTGTTACTATGAGGTGGCAGCTACTTCGTATGTTAGAATAGATAAATGGTCCTTTCTCATGCAAGCATCTATTGCAAAATACAGGCAGGAATCCAAAAGCAAGTCAGAAAGGAAATCAAACTAAAGCTTAGAAAATACTTACTGGCAATCTTTAAATTCTCTGTGATCCAGATAGTTGTAAGCTCTTTCAATAAATATCTGAAAGTGACACTTTCTTTGTAAAAATACATGGTTTGCATCTGAATAAAAATATTCACACACGTAGAAATGCAAATAAAATTTGGAATAATCACAGAACATTGCAAGCATTTTTCAGCTATTTCTGTTTATTAAACAGCCATAAGTTGTTCCTGTTATATTTAGTATTATATATTTTATTTTTAATTTTTACGGTGGTAGAAAGGAAAAATGAATGCACAGCTCTGGATATTGATTCTAGTTCAAGTTCTAACTACAGGATCATAAAAAAATACAAACTATTAAATGAGTTAAACAGGTATCCCAGACTAAATGAATAAGTTACAACCAAATTTGGAATTTTATTTAAACATCTCTGTTCCTCCCAACATATCTCAATGATTAGAGAAGGCAGTTTTGAATCATTAGCAAAACAACGATCAACCGTCAGTGTTGATATAAATCATCATAACTCCAATTAAGTCAGTGAGTTACAAGGTCATAAAATGAGACTGATAAGAGCATGGGTTCTGTTTGAATGGATTGGAGTTGTACCAGTTTATGTCAGAATATTCCTAAGGAGTAACTCAGCCATATGTCCATCAGTATAGAGACACTTACACATGATGATATATTTCAATACCTAAAGTGACCTGAAAAAAGTCCACAACACAGATAGGCAGCATCAGCCTTAACCTCTTAAATTTGCCTAACACACCAAAGTGAGCTTGTGTGGAGACCAAAGTCATACTGAAATCAGTGTAGCATCAGTGGAAGCAAGACAAAAAATAATGTCCTATTTTTTGCCCTTTGTCCTGATAGCTCCTTCGTTTGCTGTGATTTGTGAAAGACAAGAAAACACTTGCTAAGACATATTTTAATTTGTTTTTACTCTGTGCTGTAGATAATTTAAAATTTATTTTCCTTGGTGAGAAGTTCACTTCCTCCTCTCCTCTTATCTCAGCTTGCACAGCAGGGGAAGCTCACCCCACGCTTCTTTTGACCTTTAACAATAGAGTGCATTATTGTTTTGTCTATGAGGAAGCGTGGAGTGACACAGCTGGTAGCTGCTTTCATCTTCAAGTGAGAACGACACTGTGAAAGGGGGCTCTTGCATCTCATCTCACACCCTAGTGAAGTTACTTATAATTAAATAAATATTCTTTTGACAGAAGAAACAGCTAGAGCTTCACACTGTGCAGTAGAAAAATGAACACAGGGGACTCATGTCTTCATTCAAAACTATCATTAGATGTTTTCAATAATTAGAAATTATTAAAACTTCCTCTGTTATCAACAAAACCAAGAATCTGTAAATCACTCTCGCTTCACAAAGCTCCTGAAAAGAGATCATGGACAGTTCCTTTAGTATGACCAAGACCAATAAATGCATCTTAAGTGGCTGGTACTGATAACCTGGTCTTATACAATCTTTTACTAACCCATTGCTAACCTGAACCCATTAAGGAAAACATCACAGAATCAAATCAAGGAGAAAAAAATGTAAGCACAGGAACAGAGTATGTGCCTGCTTTTCAAAACTAAAGGTATGTAACCTTCTGGCATCTCTGAGGAAAATGAGATGTGAGGTTACAGGATGTCCAGGTCCAACTCTATAGAGCGTAATAAGAGGGTTTTTTTCTCCTCAGCTCTCTACTTGCCATTTTGAAATGAGATGCTTTTTGTTAAACTCATAATAGAAATAATATTTTCAATTAATAATGTTCTTAAAACCTTTAGACTGAGGAGATCCACTAGATATGCCTTTCTCCTTTAAATTATTTTGTGATTCTTAAAGTATCATCGTAACTTGCTCTACAGCAACAGAAAAAAGACTGAACTATTATCCCGATATGTGATTGTAATCAGTAATGGAGACGGTTCTCATGGCTCTCATGTTTGCAAACAGCAGTCTAAAACAGTGTCATGAAAACCACATGGTACTTCTCACCTTCAGGAATAATCCTTAACAATTTACAGCCATATCCAGGAGTAAATTATTGCTCCTTTTTCATCACATCCATAATATTTACAATTTAAAATTTCTGGATCCCTAGAGAACCTTTGAATTTTTGTTTTAATATATTTTACTTTCTTAGAAAAGAAAAAAATAGTTGAACTTGTCACTGACTATTTTATGAAAAGTAATTGTGAAAGCTTTCAACTAATATTAAGAATATTCTGTTTGACTAATAAGTAAAGCATAACTGGAGAACTCAGAAGTTAAAGCAATTGTTATATTGCTACAGGACCTGGTCTAAACTGCCTGAAATATAGGAATAACTTTTAAGTGAATTTGCAGTTAATAAGACAGAATTACAATTCAGAAGTCCTTATCTTGATGCCATGCTGTCCGTATACCTCATTCTTGATATTCATTTCTATATCATTATCAACTTAGCAGGCAGAGAAATTTTTTTGAAGTGAAAAAGCCTCTTCTATTATCTTAAATATCACAGATAAAAAATTGGGCAGATCTGCTCAACTATCTTACATTTAAACCCCACCTTATAATGAAAGACTATTTAATTATTCTATTTTTTTTTTCATGTTTGCCTATTCCAAATGAATTTTAAATATTTAATTTATAAGCTAAACCTCTTTGCTTTGTGATTTCCCTTTTAAAGTAAATTTGTAGAGCTGTAAGCTCATTTTATCACTCCTTTATTACTCTTTTGTGTTAATCTATTATGAAGAGTGTACAGCAGTCTGTCCGTACAGCATACTGTAACTATACAATACCTGTCCTGTTATTCCTTAGTTTATGGAATCAGCCTTTACTGTGTTAACCAGAGTGGAACTCTGCCATTGTATCAAACTATAAACATACTAACAAACTGCAGTTCACTGTATGCTATTGTACATGCTCACTTTACTCATCCCTGACAACTCTCACTCAATTACAACTTTGCAGAAGTTTAATTTTCTTGAGTAAATCTTTTAAGCTAACTTTCTGTGACTTTATTTTTCACTCTGTAATTCCATACTCCATCTATTTGTACTGCTGTCAGCTGCTTATGTTCATATACATACACTCCTAAATGTGTATATATTAAGTGTTTGTGTCCCTTTTCAACCCATGAAAATACGAATACTGTCTGTGTCCCTTTAGACATCCTGCTATATCATTAAACATCGCTCTACAAACATATACCCTGGGCAGCAGCCTTTTTAGTAATATTCCTTTAGTATTTCAGATTGTGATTTCAGCCTCCAATAGCGCCAAAATCTAAGATAATTGAAATCTTGCAACTAAACTTTAATGGAGAGGTGGAAAGGCCTTTTAAAAAATAAAAATGGGCAGAACAAATTCTATTATGTCTGCTATTTCTGTAAAACTGTAGTAAAGAAGGACCAACAGAACTTCATAATGAAGTGTTAGTTGGATCAGTACAGTTTAGGCCTTTTTTCTCTTGAAATTTGTTAAACTGCAGAATCACACAACTGCATCTTTTGTCGTGGTAGAAAGATGAGATCATTTCTTTCAATACAATTTCTAGGTTTCTTACTGAAATGCGATGGCTCTCAGCTGAAACTAGACCGACGCTACAAACTACTACCTACCTTCATCAAAATAAAATAATGTTAAAAATCAATTTTATAACCACTTCTTCTTAAAGATGCACAATTTTCCCTTGAAAATTTTGTTCTAGATGTTTGCAGAAATAAAGGTTTGCACATAATCACTCAGGCACAAAAAGCTAAAATTATGTGTCAAAAGAGAATATAGATCTTGGATATCAGTCATTGGGCAACAGTAATTAATTTTTAAGGTCTCTGGATATTTTAACTGATTTTTATTTTTTTAATGTAAAGATTTTTCTATGCAGAAAATTTAAAAAATGCAGACCAATAATAATGTTATAGCATTTAATTGTAATTTGAGAAGAGAGTATAGAAGATAATGAGCTTTCAGATACTGATTCAGTGGAGGAAATCTGTCCAGTGGAAATCATCATTTTCCTTAGCCTAAAATTGTGCTGAGAAATCTCAGGACATACTTGGCCCACTCGAAGGTAACCAAGGTGAAAGCCTCAAGAGGAACTAGTCAGAAATCCCAGAGGAGGGAAGTAGCGGAAGCCAGATTCAGATGGATGATATTTAGAGCTGAAGCTAGGAGAGTGTTTTCAGCAGAGCAGCGTTTTAGTCTGAAATGAAGTATGAAAGCAGCATTTTCTACAGTCAAAACTTGTAGGATGAAGTTGTAGTTTTGGGCTGTAGCTGTTTTCCAAAACACCAGCATTGAGCTTGAAATGCTGAATTAAAGACCTGCTTTATGAATTTCAAGCCTATAAATATGGTCATTCGAATGATGTTACCTGTGCCCATATGAAAGCATTGCCTGAACAATGTCAAATAAATTTAGTCTATGTGTTCATAAAATATGCATTTGAGAACATTTATGGAGTAGCTTAAAGTGTTTTTAAGTTTCTTATTTATTTTCAGAATAGGTTGAGAGACCATTTAGGTGGCAGTGATAAAGCATATGCACTATATTTATATGGTTATTCTGACATGTTACACTAAACATATCCAAACTGCCCTGTATGTTGTTCTGCTTCTTATCTGTGATGAAAATAAGTTTAAAATAGCAGTAAACAGCCTTCCTAAATCCAAAGGTAGGTGCACTAATTGCAAACAGAGCATGTTCAGCCCTAATCTGATGGTGATTTGGAAGGCCCTTGTGATACAACTTTGCTATAAGAGATCATATTGTTTCAGCAAGAGTTGCATTAGTTCATCAGCTAAAAAGATTATGTATTCTGGCACACGTTTACTACACAATGTTTCATCTATAATAGGTTTGGTTTTAAGATTATTATATTTGAGTAAGAAGGTAAGATTTCTGTAATAATTTTCGATTAATAAAATATGCAAACCCCCTAGATTTCTTATTTAATTGCTGTACCTTCAACTTCATTACATTTCCTGGAGGTGCAGACTGTTCAGAAATATCTGAAGGAGAGGTTATATTGATCTCTTATGAAATTAAAATAATTCCAGATACCAAATTTTCCAAATGCTTAATTCTATTAACTTATTTATGATGACTGTGAGCAATGAAATGATTTTGTGGAAAGTAAATAAATTGTGCCAATATATATGCATACAATTACGAATATATTACATTAAAATAATTGAAAATTATAGGCAAAGCTAAAATACATGCTACAGAGATACGGTACTGTGCAAAAATGAAAATAGGTGTGTTTTCTAGTACATACTCCATATTGCAGACAGATTGTAAGTGTATTTCTACTTCCTATACATTAGAAATATTTATATTTGGTTTTGTAAGTCTCTTCTTATTTCTTACAAGAAGAGCTAGTTCTGCTCAATTCATTCCCATCTTTGAACACTGAAAAAGAGGGTCATGGTAATTAGTTGAACTGACATAAGCCAAAAAGATAAAAAATTAAAAATTTTAAGAAGGGGCTTGTAATTCTGGCTCCTGGTTCAATATTTCACAAAATTAAAATATGTAGACAAACATTGTCTCATACTGCATCTCAGATTAGTTATTTAGGCATTCTGTTTACATATTTTGGATTTTAAAGAGAACAGTATGAGAAACTGTTCTGAGAAGTCAAATCTTCGTATCACATGTTTCCAGAAATCCAAAGAATCCATAGGACAGAAAAAGACATGAATAAAGTCTTACATCACAAGTCACAGGAACTATTTTTTTTTAACTTTTATTTGGAAAAATAAAAAATTACAAGGCACTCTCAACAAGTAAGCTAAGCAGAAATGCCAGCAGTAAAGATTATCTTTAAATAGAGCACTCACAAGTTGGAACCTACAAAAAGGTATACATAACACATTAAATTTACCCATGTGCTTAAGCATTTAAAGGATCAAGGTCTATGCTAATGACAAAACCGATAGGCAAAACATGCAGATGGGTAAGGTCAAAAAAGAGGAAAGAAGGAATGACAATAATGCAAAAATATGTTCCACACAGAATGTGTGAGCTGCTGCCTGCCAAGTGCTTAGCAGTAGGCAGTATTGTGTAGGCATCTGAAAAAGAAACAAGGCTTGCTGAAGAATCAGAAAGACCGTTACTAGAGGTTTGCTTGGTTTCTCATGTTTGATCTTTGCAAGTCGCAATATGGAAATATTTGTTCAAAGTCAATTCTAATATTTGAGAAGCGAAGAACCACAAAAATCATACCTACCAATGCTATGTCTTCTAAATGTTTAATTCAGCTAAATGATCTATTGTATAATCTAATTTATACCCATTTTTACTGCTTTTGGATCCAAACAGTCTTGGTCTTTATCTGCTGTTTCCCTGTGATGTTTTTACCAACTTGAAGAAAAGTGAGTGTAGTTCTATTACTTAAGCAAAGTTTATATTAATTTGGATAATGATTTTATATAGTTAAAAAAGATGTATATAAATCAATTTTTTTTTAGAAAAAATGCATTACTGTGATGAAATTCTACTGAAAACCCACACCTACAAAAGATAAACAAGCTTCCTTTGTATGAGCATTTAAATAAATTTAATAGCACTGTGAAGTTCATAAATCATCTACATTAAAACCAGCATTCTAAATCTGCTAATCAAGTTCCAGTCAAATTAACCTGCCATTTTATGATTAACAAAGGTTCATAGAGACCACAAACGTTTCTTCCTCCTTAACAAAAATAAGTCATTTGACCACATTTACCTTTTTAAGCATGAGTTCCATGTGTTACACAGTACACTGTTACTGCACAGCACTTTTGGTTAAGCATACAGCCCACTACATTGTGGGACTTCAGTAGACTAATATTTTGGACTGAAATTTTGCATAGCAGACATCAGCAAACCAAAATTTTATTTTGCAATGTTAGAGTTATAAGGGAAAGTGAGACAAAGGAGAGCAAGAAAGATTCATTCTGGGTTGGGTTCTTTTTTTTTTTGTTTGGTTTGTTTTGGGGTTTTTGTTTGGTTTTTTGTTTGTCTGTTTGATTTGGTTTGGTTGGGGTTTTGTTTTGGTTTTAGCTTTTTGTTGTGGGGGTTTTTTTGGGTTTTTTGTTTGTTTTTTTTATTTGGTTGATTTTGTTGTTGGTTTTTTCATGTCTAGTTAATGACATGTGATTTCAGGAAATATCAAATAATTTAATGAAATACTATGTCTGTACTCATCAATCCAAAATGCAGTGCATCCCATGCAGAAACAGAATCTCTAGGCGAGTTTGGTTTTATGCCTAGCATGGGAAGGAAAGAAACCAAGTAGATAGTTCTTGCTTAACTGTCTTCCATTACAAAATTATTCCTTTAAATCTATTTCTACTTCAGCTCTGGAAAGACAGAGGTTTTAATTTTTCCTTATATTGTTTCATCATAGAAAATATCCTGGGCAAAAGAACAGAATTCACCTTTTTCTTTTAGAAGTCACCTCTTCTAAAGCCATTATTTTATAGTGACTTTCACTTCACTATCAAATTATAACCACTATTCCAGTCAATTAAGAAATTTTTCTTAAAAAAACCCTGCTTCAATCCACACTAGGCTTCACTATGATATAAATTCATCTGTCTAGCAAGGATGAATCAACAATCTTGAAACATATAGGTCAACTAAACACTCACTCTACTGCTTCTACTGTACACCCGTATCATTTTGAGCTTCCCTTTCTCTATTAACCGTACACAGCTATCAAACATGCATGGACAAATTTAATTACTGTATGAAACCAGTGTCACTTCATAACTTAGCCTCTAAACATTCTTGATGTATTTCTGTGGTGATTGTCATGAAAAGCTGATAACAGTTTACCTTGTTGGGTTAAAATCTCTTCCTATGCAAATATGACTCTGTTAACCTATAGTGTCTCACTTAAGACTGCAGATATTTAGCATCTTGCATGGATTGCTTCAAAATTATCTTTCATTTACATATGTGTGCACTATGTGCATATGTGTGAGGCAGTAAACCTAGCACTTCTAAGCATCTCTGCAATGTAGCATGTACCAAGCTCCGGTGTCTTTGATTATGACGTAAAAAAGGTTATTGCTAGACCTAGAAAGCAAGTAAAAATTCTTCATTCAGTCAGAAACAGCAGCTGATTACAGCACAAAAAGCATTTAAAATAGCTGATTCCATGAAAAAAAAAAAAAAAAAAGGTTAATAAAGATCACAAATATTAAACTCCAGAGATTTCCAATATCAAGGATTGTGTAAAAAAAATTAAAATATTAAATAAAGGACTTTAACATACTCAAAATATGCATGGATACAAACAAATATCATAATGCCAAAATATCCCTGTGAAATGAAAATGCTGAGTTTCAAAATGTGAAGACATGAACAAGGCTGCAAAACAATGTACTGATTTACTGCTCCTAGGGAACCATTGCCAACAGGGTCTCTATGGATCCCTGTCTTCTTTTTCAGGAGCTAACAGAGTGGAAAGTATGAATACTTTCTGCCCTTTCTTAGAAGTCTGGCATTTCTATGCTCATCTTGAGAACAGGGAACAAACTGCTAACTCAGCCAAATGGAGCCTCCATCTGCCCAGATCAATACAAGATGTGCTACTGTCCTTATCTCAGGATAATTATGCAATGCTTTCTCTGTGTATTTTATTCTGATCACTGATTAATTCATTTCCTTTCCCTTTGTTTTTGGACAGCTTTCACCCAGCTTCTCCCTAATGCAAGATGATTTGAAACTGCACCTGTTAACTGAAAGACCCTTTGTGCTAAATTAACTCATCACCACCCAGCCGCATTAGGCGAATATAATATAATTTCCTTCCTGTATTTCATTTCTGTTAAGTTATCTTAATAATACACTGAATGTATAAAGGACTACTGTCTTGGAAAGTTTGAAGCAATGCAGCTAACTCAAATTTCTTCAAAAGTACTCTCTTTCATGCCATTAAGATCACAGAATAATGGAATGATCTGGATTAGAAGGGACCTTTAAAGATCAGCCAGTTCAATCCCTCTGTCTTGGGCAAGGACATCATTCACTAGATCAGGTTGTTCAAAGCCCTGTCCGTCCTAAACTTGGAACACTTTCAATGGTGGGGCAGCTTGTATCAACTGGGCAGAAGATAGATTGTAATAGAATATTTATCCCTTAAGATAACATTTATTTATAACTTGTAATATGATTGCAATGAGCCAAATCACTTGGTAAAATTTTGCTGCTCAGAATATAAAAGTCTTCCTCTAGACGCACATTTCTAAGAACGAGTACACCATTCTCTGTTTATAAATTATGGAACAGGTTTTTTAAAAACACAGACTTTGGAGTTAGAGGTTTAGGCACTGTTTATGCAAAAAAAAAAAAAAAAAAAATGGAGCAAAGTAGTCTACATAGCAAGGCCTTTATATCTTATTACACTGAACTTGTAACAGCTACTGGAAGAATAAAGTTTTGTTTTGCTTAAACTTTGTGCCTCAGTCTGTTACAAAAAAGTCATGCTTCATGTCCAGAAATGGTCTGAATGCAAAAAAACCCCAAAAAACCAAAACGCTTATGGTCTGTTTTTCTCTCTCTCTTTTAATAATTTAAAATATAAGCCTAATACTTGAACATGTTATGGTCTGTGTACTAAATATTCAGAAATATACTTATTTGCTTTAAAATTAATAGAATAATCACTCTCAAGCCAGAATATTAGTAGACAAGAGTATGGTAGACCTTCCAAAACTTACCATTTTTTTTTTTTCAATTGCATTCGTCTCAATCTCACACAGCAGACTATGCAATCAACCAGATAAATCCACCTGCCTTCTCTGACTTCCACACTAGTGAGTTTGTTTTCAAGAAAAGCACACAGATAGGAATGCACAGGTTATTCTTTGTTGAAAAGAACACTTACTACAAACAAAACCAATAAAAGAGCTGACATATCTCCAGATGATACTTGCAGAGCCCTATAGTAAACATTTAACAAATTAAAAAGGTGAGTTTCTTTAGTGAGGTCTTTGCAAGTACCGCAGTCTCTGTTAATTAAGTGTCTTGTCTACATCGGTAGCTCATGAGTCCCTTCAGAAACTGCCTGCTATATTCATGAGATACAGGAAGTGAGTCTGAGCCCTGGGTTCAGATTTCTGTGTACATGTTAAGCTTTATTTAGATAAGAGACAGCACTCCAGCATTAGCAATCCATTTTTACCATTGCAATAGATGGAAATTCTTCTGCTTTCCCTGAAAGACTGGAAAATTAAGTATATTAAAAAAAAAAAAAAAGTAAACAAATTAACTTTTAAAAAGGTCTCAGAAAATAATGTGCCTGTTCTACCATTGCACAAAACGGATTTGTTGGCTTAAACTGATGTTGTTTTCTTGCATTTTCTTTTTTTTTTTTTTTTTTTTTTTTTAAATGCTGACTCCAGATTCAAAAAAGCCCTGGGAGCAGCTGGGACAGAAACAACTCTGGGAAGACAACTCTGTCTCCCACCTTGCAAAAAGAAGAGTGGGAGCAGAAGTTGAAGCAACTTCTGTTTCATTCACTGGAAATGAACTCTGACACTACAAATGGAAACTAAGGAAAAAAATTGAGTTATGGTTTACCACTTGCCCATATCCAAATTTATCAAACCACTCATGCTCAGGACTCCAGTCCTATAAGTCTTAACAGAAAATATACAGACTTGCATCAGTCTTTTGAATCTGGTTAAATTTTCACAAAGATACTACATGCTTGCTGTGACTCCTAAAACCAGAAAAGACTACTAAAATGCAGAAGACCCAAGCAGACCTACACAATGAGAACAAAGGATTAAGGGAACATATGTAAAGTGAACAGATTTTTAACTTTAAAAGGGGAAAGTGTTAAATAAATATTAAAGTGAAATGCAAAGCACTACTGAGATCATTTCTCAAAGTATCCTCTCTACGCTTTCATTTTTGTGCAAGGACAACAAAATCATGTAAACTGCTTCCTCATGTATTTTTTAAATTTTTTTCTCCTACAGAAGTCACCATAGGGCCCTCAGAGATATGCAAAAAAAAAAAAGTTTTACTTTTAAAAATATCCTACAAAATGTCATAATTAAAAGTGTTATTGATTCCCCCACTTGGCCTTAATCATCCGTACTCTGATGCTTTTTTCTGTCTGCATCTGTAAGCTATTAACATTACAGCAAATTATATACCAAAATAAGTGCTTGGAAAGTTCTGACTATATTTTGTCTGAGATTTTAAAAGGAAAAAATATTCATTGCAATGATTCCTTAGATGTAGGTATCCTTAAAACTTCAGGGGGAAGAAGCATGTAATTTTAGATGTGCTGTAATTATGTGGCTAAATACAGCTGAGTTGATGTCTCTGATGCTGTTACGCTGTTCAGTGCTTTACTGTTGTTGCACTAGATTAGCAACAAAGTCACCATTCATTCAGTTAATTAATAAGGAAGAGAAAAACTAAATTGAAAAATCCCAAAATACATATAACACTGCACTGTCAGAGATTGGACTCACTGGGCAGTATCCTTTAAAGATCCTTGTTTGACTTAGGAGTGCTGACAAGAAGTAAAAAAATGTTACCTGATGTATAAATATATATATATATGTATATATATAGGAAAGAACTACTGAACTGACAACTCATATAAGCTATGATGACAATCAAGAAGGAAATAAAGAACACAGGGATGTATAACAACTGTAGACAGGATTTTTACAGCATAGACATGAGAGTTACTTCATGAAAACTACAAAATTATAGAAGAACAAATAAATTAGACCCGTAAGTCTGCTAAAGACCACTTTAAAGGCTGAAATTGAAAGCTCAGACTTACCCTTCTGCCTCCAGTGACACAGTTCATAAGTTTTAGAATCAGAGTACCTTGACCATCAAGTTTTGCTTTTGGGGGCACTTATAACATCTCAGTTTTAACAATCTCTATTTCATTCTAAGTCCCATAACAAATTATACATTTTTTTTCAGGTGTGTGGTTGAAAGATTTTACTGATTTATGTGTCTTCAGATGTTTACCTAACCTTTCAGATGACTCATTTTGCTTTTTGCCTAGCACTCAGCTATAACAAGCAAGGAAAGACTTCTGTTCAGCCACCCCATCCGTATCTCTTAATTTTGTCTTTGCAGGAGATATTCGTAGTGGTTCATGCTCATCTGTTTTGAAGTGAAAATTTTTTGTGAGGAGGAAATAATGTTGCACATGCAACCCTATGTATACCTTCTTAAGACAGCATCCCTAGCACCCAGACAAATGGTTTATATACCCAATGTTCCAGGTTGTCTTTAGAAAAGACCAACTAACCCAATGCTACATAGTATTTAGCTCTGGGGCTCCTCTGGCCCATGCAGTGTTCTTGCATGAGTGTGAATGCATAAGTGCATGTACAAGGGGCAGAATGAGGGATTCCATTCTACATATCTGAAATGAGTGATGGCACTGTTGCACTTCACTAGAGTAGTACTTTTCATAATATGACATTACAGATGTAGGCAGAGCGTGAGCAGTTAGAGAAGAGGAGGCTGAGAAAGTCCTTATTGTTCTGTACAATTACCTGAAAAGAGGTTGCAGTGAGGTGGGTGTGGGCCTCTTTTCCCAAGTAAATAACTGTAGGACTAGAGAAAATGGCCTGAAATTGCCTCAGGGGAGGTTTAGACCAGATATTAGGAAGAATTTATTTACAGAAAGAGTAGGCAGGCACTGGAATGGGCTGCCCAAGAAGTGATTAAGTCATCATCCCTGGGCATATTAAAAAAATGTGTAGACAAGGCACTTCAGGACATGTTCTAATGGACATAGTGGGGTTTTTTTCTGGGTTGGTTGTTTGACTAGGTGATCTTAGAGGTCTTTTCCAACCATGATGATTCTGTGATTCTGTATTCTCTGTGCTGAAAAAATGTGAGATTTTATTCCAACAGCTGGAGAAAGGAAGTGAGGTCACAATTTCAAAACAAGTGCCCTAACTACTGGAAAAAAAGAAAAAAAAAAAAAAAAGAAAAAAAAAAGAAAAGAGACTACTCTCTCCTCTTACAACCACAGAAAAAGGGGAAAAAACAACAACAAAACCCAAACAAACAAAAAATACAACCAACCAAAGAAACCACATAACTGGCTCATGTTCTGTTTTTGAAAGGAATGTTTACGTGCGTGTTGTTTCATGAGACAATTTAGATTGATGAAGCCCAGGTGTTACTTTAGTTTGAAGTTCTTATGCCCTAGGAGGGCCAGATTTTAACATACATCAATTAATTTAGTATTTCCTCTGGCTACTTCATGCAGCTCCCTCTCCAGCCAGTTACCTTGTCAGGGGCACAGCTCTGCACAAGCAGTGGGGTTTCGGTGTCTATTGCAGGGCTGAGGGTTTTGCTGCAATGGCAAAATATGCTGGATTTTATTCGAGCTCAGTGTTTGCAATCTGTGTATACAAGCAAGAATTAGACTACTGTTGTTTTGGGTTTTTTGTTTGTTTGTTTGTTTGTTTTATCACAAGCAGTTAAAGAAACAGAGATTAATTAAATCCAATAAGATACTCCCTTCCCAGTGCCCCCACACAGCTCATACTGTCGTAATCAGCCAGGAACAACAAAATAATAGACTGAAACTACCTACACCTGATATTTCTCGCCAGCCTAATAACTTCTCTAGTGCAAGAACAGAAACTAAAAAAGGAAGCATAAAAACCTGATTATTTTTCTAATAAAGAAATTATATACATCCTAGAAGGCAAAGTAGTTAACCTAGGGAAAACTAAATTTGTTTCATGGAATTTTTCATTTGTCTAACTTAAATCACAATTTTGACCTTAAAGAAAGTATGAGACTCTATACATAACAACAATAAATCAAGAAATACAAAATTGCTTTTGTCAGGACAAGGCTGGGTAACTATTATTATCTATGGTTTTGCACTACCTTTTATAATTAGAAAATGCTTTCTAGAATAGAAACACATGAAGCAGTTGCTATCATGTCACATGAAAGTAATTTTCTCTCCAGGTTGCTAATTTGTTTTTTCTCATGTCTGAATGTTAAACTTTTGTGTGTGGATCAGAAACTCCTTGATTCCAAGAAGATAAATATTAAAAGAGTATAGATGTGGAATATTTGTAATATTAAGGGAAAAAACCAAAAACACATAAAACCCAAACCCACAAAAAAACCAACACAGAGACACAAAAAAAACCCCACAACAACAACAAAAACAACAGCAAAAAAAGATGAAAGTAGAAAAAGCAGAATTTAAACCTCCAGGAAAAAAATAGCTAAAGTTATTAAGAAGTGTAACTGATTCATTAAGGATAATTGGGCTGGTGCTGCTCCTTGAGGTCTTCTCTTAGCAGCAGATCCAACTGTCAGAAGTCCACAGTAGTAGATCTATATGTAGGATGAGATTAAAAGTTACTCTCTATATGTTAAGAACAGCAGGAGCATCAGCTGGAGTTTTCAGTGGATATACAGTGCTCAGTTTCCACCCTTAGGGAAATGTATTCTAGGTTAAACAAACACATTCCTGGCTGCTTGTGCACCTTTTTTAACAGTCTGTAGGTAGGGAGAAGCCATATGTAGACTCTCTGCTCTGGTTTTATTTATTAGGATGCTGAGAGCTCTCTTCAAAAAAAAAGAAACAACACAAAAAACCACAAGTAAACATAACTCACAAGGAGGATTTAAAAAATATTTCTCTTCTTCAGCTCATCTCTCCTTTTTACAGTGATTTGGCAATAGCTTTTCTTGTTTGTAGCTCCATTTATTTTTTGCTGAGATATTCTTATCTACATGGCCTCGTTTCATAAGAAATATGGGCATTTAGAGCCACAGTTGGTTTCAAATATTTCTTTAGGAGGTGGAGGACCTGAAGTCTGTGTCTTTTCTCCCAAACCCCTGAGCTATTCCTTATGACAGAGTGAACTAAAATTCATAAGGAAACATCCTCATGCCAAAAGCTGCAGCAGTTTTTCCCTGTTTGTTTTTCCATCTGTAAAACCAGAGATGTCCACAACAAGTGAAAAGAAACCTCATTAATATATCATTAATTATATTATCCTTATCTAAGTGGAAAGCTCAAGTGGTTTTGGTGAATAGAAACAGTAGATCACTGACCCTTGAAATTGTTTTGAAAGAAAATTTAATGTGTTCAGGGCAACTAAAATTAAGAATCAATCTGTAATGGTTTTGTGAAGAGAGAGGTACTGCTGGTGTCGTGCAGCATGGCTGAACTCAATTCTTTAGTACAGAACTGCAACCTATCAGGGTTGGCCATTTCAGTCTTAAATAAATGAAATATACATGAATGGGAGGCTGTAAAATTTGACTGAAAGTTACCAACTAGAAGTTTGATTTGGACAGTAAAGGGATGAATACGAATTGAGCCAGATGTGAACAGTACAAATACTGTAGGGGAAAAAACTTTCTTGCTGTTTTTGGTTTTTTTTTTGTGTTAGATAACTGAGAGGGAATGCTTACATTCATTTTGCTTGGGAAGGGTCACAATGCTAGTTTGGGTTAAGCCAATGGGACAAGTTAATACTGAAGGTTGCGGGTCATACAGTAAGATATGGCAGAAAATGTGATTCATTGCATCCTGTCCAAACATTTTACAGCGTAAATCAATAAGAACTAAGAGAATGAGACATGATGTCTACATCAGGGGTGCTGAATGTTAACACAAAAACTAATCACACAAGAGAAAAAAGGCATTAAAATACTCCCTGTCCTGTACTGAATCAGTGAAGGAGAAGATGTCTCGTGCGCAGGCAAGCTCTTTTTTAGCCACTTCTTTTCCTATGAACTGGAAGATTGTGTATTTTTTAATATATTTGAGACCATTAACAGGACAAACAGTGAGGTCTGACATTTGTTCAGTGTCATCATTAGTTTTCTGCAATCAGCAATGTTGTTAACAATGTCCTCATATTTGCAAAAGAACATATGTAAAACTAGTTTCTATGAAAGATTATAAAGCATAATACTTTTTGTTCTGCCTTTGATCCTGGAGCAGATCCTAAGGCTCCTCTGAGCACTAATAAGGACAGTTATCCTGATGCGTGACTGCCTAAGACCTGCCCACCTCCCTAGACTCTTTTTTCCCTAAAGAAAGATGAGCTGCATATCCCTGAGTAACACAAACATTTCTGTTACATTAATGTCACTCAGTGATTTGCTTTAAGATTACATTTCAAAGGAAAATACACATCTTAATAGGATCACAGAATTTCCAAGGCTCCCGACTATATTAAAAAATAAACAATATTGAGTAGCCATGCAGCTTGTCCAGAAAAAGCCTTAGGTTCACATTATTTCAAACCAAACAGAAAAGAAAAACAGTCCAAGAGAAAAAGATTGTGGGGAAAAAAGCAGTTAGAAGTGCTCTCTGTGCCTGCAGTGGTACAATCAAAACCTCCGGCTGGCCTCCAGAGGCTTTCCCACTGTTCGGTTACAAAAGTGAAGTGTAGACCATCAAGTCCCAGAGCTCTGGCTGATCTGAGTGTACCTGCAGAAGTCAGCTGAGATGGAAGAAGGCAGTTTAGGGTAATTTAATCTCTTTGTTCTTTCTATAGATACTGAATGCTCACAAATTTTCCAGCTATAGAATAAGTTTGTAGGTATATTGAGATGTGCATATACATGTGTGTACAGTGTATATCTATACATACACAACATCTACTCTTCTTGGACACTGTATTGGTCGATCATAGTCTTCCTAATCCCAAATAAACTTTTTTCTCATTAATTCTATTTCCTGAGTTCTTGCCAGAGGGGCAGGACTTCTACATGAGTATTTATTTCCTCTTGCTCTCGTGGTTAGACTTGATGATCTTGAACGTCTTTTCCAATCTTGATGATTCCATGATTCTATGATTCTAAAATACTGTCTGGATGGCTGAGCCCAGAGAGTGATGGTGAATGAAGTTCAACTGAGTAGATGGCTGCTCACAGGTGGTGTTCCCCGGGGCTCAATACTGGGGCCACTCCTGTTTAATATATTGATCAATGATCTCAAAGAGGGGATAGAGTGCAACCTCAGTAACTTTACAGGCAACACTATGTTCTGTGAGAATGTTGATCTGCTTGAGGGTAGAAAGGCTCTACTGAGAGAACTGGACCTAGACTGATGGGCTGAGGCCAATTGTGTATGAGCTTCAGCAAGAACAAAGGTCGGGTCCTGCACTTGGATCACAACAATGACATGTAATTCTACAGGCCGGGGAAGAGTGGTTGGAAAGCTGCGTGGCTGGAAAGATGCCTGCTGAAAAGGGACCTAGGGGTGTTGATTGACAGCTGGCTGAATATAAGCCAGCAGTGTGCCTAGGTGGCCAAGAAAGTCAACAGCATCCTGACCTGTATCAGGAATATTGTGGCCAGCCTGTCTATGAAAGTTATCGTGCCCTTGTACTCGGCACTGGTGAGGACACACCCCGAGTACTGTGTTCACTTCTGGACACCTCAATATAGGGGCATTGAGGTGCTGGAGGGGGTCAAAGAAAAGCAACCAAGCTGGTGAAGGGTCTGGAAAACAAAACTTATGAGGAGTGGCTAAGAGAACTGGGACTGTTTAGTCTGGAAAAGGAGGAGGCTGAGGGGAGACCTTATCACGCTCTACAACAAGGGAGGTTTCAGCAACGTGGGGGGCAGCCTCTTTTCACTAGTAACTAGCAATTGAACAAGAGGAAAAGGGATCAAGTTATGCCAGGTGAGGCTTAGGTTGGATGTTAGGAAAGACTTCTTTACAGAAAGGGTTATTAAGCACTGGAATGATATGCCCAGGGAAGTGGTTGAATCACTGTTCCTGAAAGTGTTTAAAAATTGTCTAGATACTGTGCTTACGGACTGGTTTAGCATTGAGCTGGTGGAGCTATGTTAGTAGAGTTAGGTTAAAGGTTGGACTAGAGGATGTCTTTTACAATCTGACCAATTCTGCTTCTATGATTCTATTTCCTCTTGTTATTTGAATAAAAGACCTTTCCTACCACTGTCTTTTTGTAGTATCAGGACAGGTAAAAGTTTTTCTATCTGTAAAAATAGTTTCATTATGCTTACTGTGTCTGGAATTTCTTAGAAACTCACTTATGAAGACATTGACTTGTTTCTGGGTTTTTTTTTGTCCTTCCTGGGATTCTGTTTTCTAATATGGAAGATTTAGGGAATGTTTTCCAGGGGATGATTTTTCACGGAGCTTTCCTGTATTATTGCTTTTCAACCCCTTCCATGTTGATGGTGCATGAGGATACACTGATCCAAAAATCTGTCCAGTCTCAGAATGTAGGATGGAAATATAAGGGACAGTGTGAACTAATTATTTGTGGGAGAATGGCACCTTTGTTTTTTTTATTCATGTGTAACATCTATAATGAAAAGATTATTAATTGAGGAGCTGAAAGTCCAGGAGGCACTGGAGATAAAAAACAAGTGCCTGTATAAATCTCTGTAGATGTGACTGCTGTAATAATCCTCTAGAACTGAACTGAAGTAACTTCTCCATTTAAATGTCTTGGTTTAATGGAATGGGAATTGTTATGGCCAAGACCGCCAAACTGAAGGAGGTTTGGAGGACATCCCTCCAGGGCAAGAATAATTTTGATGACTAAAATAGATTGTGATAGAAGCTAGAAGTTACTAAAAGATATAGGCCCTTGGGCTAAGAGTATGTGGTATTATTCAGCTATCAGAATCATACCTGAAATATCTATTTTTTAACTCTATTCTATTTGGCAGGAAGTGGGCAAATGATTGGAAAATAGATCTTTGCCATTTCTAATTACTCTTGTCCTGTGATTTATATATTCAAAAAAGAGAGAAGCATGTCCTAGCATGAGGGACACAGAGACAATGTGTGAAAAATAAGAGGAAATCCTGAAACCAGAGACCATGAGTTACCTGAGCTTCCTCATTCAGGAGCTGAAGGATTTCTGAAATTAGAATGATCATCTAGCCTGACCTCTGTAATATCACAGGCTATAAAATGTCACTTTGTTAGCCCAGCTCCAAGCCAAATGTATCTTATTGAAGAGATATTCGGGTATTTAACCACTGGAGGTTTAAATACCTGTAAGGATTAAGTGCTTCTCATAGATTTCACAATAGGTTGACATCCAGCCATTTAACACTTCTTCTTTAAACCTGATTAGATATCTCTCTGAGGATTTTAAATGCTGGTGAAAGTATGGCCATATGTACACAGTCATATATAGAAATCACAGTACTCCACAATTTTCTAAATATAAGTCATGCAATAAGACAGAAATGCTATTGGGAAGAGGCATGTTCACCCTTTTATGACCACACTATCTGATAAGGAACAAACATTTCTTCATTGTTCAAATGGGGATTTATTTTCCTAACTCATACATTTTTCAAATGAATGCTATACAGTTAATAGCTAAGGGGATGGAATAATTCACCATTCTAAGCATCAACCCTGAAAAGTAGCTGGATCTCATAATCTAATTTAATTCTAAAAAAACCCCACATTATAAATGAGGGAAAGGTATCACATTTCTGCATAAGAAAACGTTAAGCACCCCTGTTGATGGTGTTTTAGCAGAGATCAATAGAAGCTTCCTATTTATGACCATGAAATATTCCACATTTAGTGATTTGGGAAATTACATAACAGAGAAAAGTATATTTTGTTCTAGACGATATTAGCTTTCCAGAAGTTTTTTGGTAAAATTTTTGGAGGAATTCAGTAATTATCCACAAATTAAGTTCTAATCTGGCTTTTCTCTTTTTTAAATTACATAATTGTTCTTTTTTTTTATTGCTGAGCAGACAATAACATTACAATATACATAGAAATGTTATTATTTTTGCAATGGAAAAGTAAACATGTTAGAAAAGCAGAAAGAGCAACACCAGATAGAGATAAATTTAATTCCCCCCTCACTTGAGATTCCTCAGTATACATTTCACTACTACAGCCCACCATCTTATAAAAAAGTCTGACCCAGATATAGACTTCATTAAGTACTCAGGAATTTCTTATTAAACCTTGAATTTGCAGGTGGGAATGTAATGGGAACACAGCATTCAAACTGTTAGGTAAATTTGTGGGAAATACGAATATAAAAATAAGTCTAACTGCACCATGGAAATGATATTTCTCTAATCAAATGTCTGGGGTGTGATAAGATCAGTAGATATCATTTACTTCAACTTTAGCAAGGTTTTCAACACTGTTTCCCACAATGCTCATGTATCCAAGTTAGGACCTTAAGGTCTGGATGAGCATACAATGGGACACCATAGTTAATGCATCATTCTCTACCAGCATGTTGGTAAAAACTGGACAACTACAGGGTCCTGTATGGGGACTTGTCCTAGTTAGCACCTTTATCAATGACCTGTAGGGTATGATTGCACACTTCTCAAGTGTACGTATTCCAACAAACTAGGTGGGAAATCATTGATACTCTTGAGAGTAGAGTCCCATTCATAGTAACCTGAACATGCTGGAAGAATAGTGAGGCAGGAACCATCTGATCTTAAGCAAGGAAAATGCCAAGTACTGCCCTGGGACAGGTCTCCATTATTGGAGGTTTTCAAGAGGCAACAGGCTGAAGGCCTAAGCAGCTGTGTCTGACCTCAGAGCTGGCCCTACCATAAACAGGAGGTGACACTAGAGACCTTCTGAGATCTTATCTCAACTTGAGTAGTTTGTGATTCTGTGAAACATTAGGCAATAATAATGATATTTCAGCTGCTCCCCATCCATCAGTAAACGTGTAACGAGAAAGGCCATTCCTTAAATACCACAAACAAACAAAAAGACAACAGGAGTTTGAAGTCGTTTCATATGTTACCTTTAACAGGTTGTAAAAGCTGAGAAGTTAAATATACAAGCCTTTTGAAGTCTGCCACTCTGCTATCTGCCAGGTTGGAGGGTCAGTCTGAAGGCTGAGATATTAATGTCTTGAAGAAAAATTTCCCTTGGTGAGGATATCATAGCATCCCACCTCTTACTTCTACAGGAACCTGCTATTGGGAAGGTTCTGTTTGCTTCTCACCCACTGCAGTGGTTGTTACCATCTATTGATAATTCTGCCAACTATTCTTCTCTTTATCAACTTTAATTATGATCTCTTACATGACCAGAGAACCCCTGCTGGCATTATTTCTGAAAATGTTTCAAATACACAGGACTGCAAATATCAATTTGACCTGCATTTCCTTTAAGATCATTAATTCCCTGAGATATTTTTTCTCCATTTCATGGAATAAAACTAGTTTCAAATGTAATTACGCTGTTTCAAATTTTATTATTTTAATCTTTCTGTTTCTGAAGAAATTTACCCTGGGTGTGGTTACACACCTTTATTTGATAAGTATCAGATGGACAATAAATTCTGATTAGCTCAGAAAATGTCTCAACAAAATCTGGAGTAAATATTGTTACCTACATAATGTCTACTACTAAAATGGTATTTTAAATAGTCAGGCACTAATTTTTTTGGTCTACCTGGCCAACACAGCTCAAACACTGCTGGGACAAGAGTAACTTTTCAGGTACTTAAGCATGACTTAACATCTTATATCACCACTGTAATGTTATTGTCTTTTAAAGCAACATGTATGTAAGCAATTAACTTTGCTTTAAGACAATGACTAAGAGAAACAACTACAACAAGGATAAAAAGAATATATTTTTTTACCCACAAACACAGCTTGATGGATATATTCTGTTCTTTATTGTGTCAATTAGCACCCTGCATTATGTTGCATGGTAAGATTATGTCATCTTTGGTATATTCAGCAATATATAAAACTTACTAGAGCTGGTCTTTGCCAGCTCTTTCCAACTTCTGTTTCTCTGAGACTGAGACTGTAATTATTAACAGGACCCTGAAAATTCTTCAAAAAATGAGCTCTGTAAAGGGAGAGAAGTCAAAGAAACCAGTAAACAGCTCCAAAGATGGTTCTTCAGAAGTTTTAGTTTTATCTATCAGCATTAAAAGTCCAGCATATTAAAATGTGTATATTTCCTTTTGTTTCCAGAGGCATGAGCAAACAGGCACTGGGAAAAAAAACCCACCAAACTATTGGACTTTGTTGAAGACAGAAAAGATATGGTTATCTTCACTGATGTGAGCTTTCACTTTCCCATGCTCAGAGAAGCCCAGTACCACTAGTAGCATTCAGGAGCTGCATATTCTAAAATACAGAAAAAAAATCCACATACACACAGTAAAGATCTGGTGTTGATCCTGACATTTCCTCATTACTGATGAGGAAAAATTATAATCTGACTAGTGGGTACCTAAACCCAAATACTATTACTGTAGCTATAGGTGTTCATTTTGTCATGGTTTGACCTGGCAGGCAGCTAAATACTGTTCATTCACTCTTCCCTACCCTCCCTGGGGAATGAAGGAGGGAATTGGAAAAGTAAAAGTAAAGAGCATTATGGGTTGAAATTAAAAAAAAAACACCTAATAATTGAAATAAAATAATAATAAATTATCCAAACAAGTGCAACATGCTCACCACCTGCTGACCAATGTCCAACCCATCCCCAGCTTGCAAACACAGAGGAGAGAAAGTCAGAAACCACAATCCCAGAAGAGACATAAAGAACTTCCCAGCCGACCTTCAGCTATATACTGAGCATGACATTACATAATATGGAATATCCCACTGACCAATACAAATCAGTTGCTATGGCTGTACTCCCTCCCAGCTCTTGTGCATCTGCACACTGGTAAAACATGGGAAGCCTGAAAGGCCCCTGATCTCTAAGCAACAACTAAAAACATCAGTATATTATCAAAATTCTTCTCATACCAAATCCCATACTAAATCCAACACATTAGCTCTAACCCAGCCAAAACCAAGACACATTTCCAACAAATGGTGCAACAAACACAGCGTTTTATTTGCCTCCACTTCTTTCCTGACAGATCTGCTTCATTGCAAAAACAGAGTGCATTGTTCACTGTGTAATTAACATAAACAAACTTCATACTAACTTATTTGCTGTTTCTTGTGACTGATTTTGTGCGCTGTAATGACTGCTGACAACTGGAAATATTTCCATCTTATAACTGCAAATACCAAAACTTCCAAAATGAGATGATAAGGCCTTATTTTGCCTTTTCAGTGTGGCTTTTAGTCTTCTACCTAGTCACACAGAAGGGGTCCATATCACCTGTACATCATTCCCTTTAACCACAACAGGACTGGAATATAAATTGCAACCCAAAGACAGCAAGGATGCCACCTTCTTTCACAACATCTTCTCTGGGATCATCTAGATAAAATATTTGTATAACTAATCAGATAAATCCCCTACCACTCCTAAACCTGAAACGCTATGAGCCTCTGGACTACAGCAGAGTCAACTCATGACCTTTGTTTGCAGATTGTTTTCCCATCATACTATACATTCTGAGCAGAATCCAATACCTGAATGGAGCTTATCCATATGCACCAATTCATAGGATTTTACTTAAAAAACCCAGACTATTATACAGGTCTGTACAATATATCATGAAAAATAATTTAATTTTGAAACACAAATCATTAGTAATAAGGCTAGAGTTACTTATACCTGATTGTTACTTAAAGAAGACTGGACAGAACAGGACATATTTGGTGAATTTTCTGGAAAAGTTTTTCTGTAATATTGGGTGTGAACAGAATACACACAGAAATGTTCCTTACCCGAGATGAAACAAAGACACCATACAATCTGAACTGAGAATTAGTGTTTTCAGGAAATCAAGGGCTTCCTGAATAATTAACATACAGCTGCTAATCACTCTAAATTGCTGTTACATCCAGACATAACCCTGCCAATACACTTCACCAGAAATTACCTCAATCGCTTGTTCATTTTAAATTCCCTGTAAAAGAAAGATGATCAAAAACAGACATAAAAAAAGATGCCCCACCAAAAGAAAAAGAAAAAAAAAACACAACACAAAACCCCCCAAACAAATAAACTCTTTAGCTTTCAGACTGATTTGAGGGCTGAGTTTATTCTCAGGCCTAGAGAAATAACAGGTGAACAAATGCAAGAGTTAAGTCCTACAGAACTTAGTCTTTTGCCATATTCAGTAAAAGCTGCCTTTTGCTTTTTTCAGGAGAGGTTTCTTTAAGTTCTAATTTAAAATCAAGTAAATGGTAATATTTGAAATAATAATTAGATAGATAGATAGATAGATAGATTAATAGATATAAAAAATTCTTATGTTTCTTATTAACATCTTCCCCTCCTTTGTTCCCTAAGAAAACCATGTTAATCCACTAATACATTTAAATCCTAGATACCACCTGGGAAATTTAGGAAGCAGAGAAGTGCTTTGCATTGAAATTCTTATCAGGAGTATCAAAAAAGCAAAACAAGCAGAGAAAATTATTTGGGAGCACTTGGTGTTGCATTGCACTTCTTTTTCATAGTTTGCCTACTATTAAAGTATATTTTTATGTTATCATATAAGAGAATGGAAAATGGACAAGAGAGAGGAATTAAACTGTTCATGGGGAAAAAAATTAACCTTTTTTTCATTATATTTTTAAAAAAGCGTGAGTTAATGAGGCAGACAAATATAGCAAGGCTGTCCCAAATGGCAAGCACTGTACAGAGAGAAAGCTCTTGCATCAGGAGTGGTGTGAATATTTAAGGGTCAGAGAGGAGGCTTATGAGTAAAAGCAGAAATAATATTAAAAGCTATGAGATGTGGTTCCCCTTGACTATACACCAGTTTTATTCATTTCCCCATTGTGCCGATCAGCGCCATCAGGAATGAAAATTAAAAGCTCATTGGTACTTCAGGGACTTCTGCTTGTTTTACTGTTTTTGGCACTGTGTCCATTAGTAACTAGGCCTAGGGAAAGCCATCCAGCAAACATAAGAATAAACAAAACCCTTCATCTAAAGTGGAAATGAACTTGAATGTACTAATTTTAAACTCATTTCAAGGCCATGGCAAATAGCTTCTAAAACCAGCAGTATTTTGCTTCATTTCCGAGAGTTTCTTAACTATAGCAATTATTTGGGTAAAATAGGTTGTGAATTTAAAATGTATTAGCTGTCCTTGAATAAAACTAAACAGTTACACTACACTTCAGAATAAAAATGCCTTCTTCCTATTTGGTTTAATCAATTTACTATTCATTTTAGATTATTATTTTATTTTTTTTAACTAAAACCAGAAAATAGATCTAATAAAGTAAAGTTAAGATTATTTTAATAGAGACTGCAGCATAAATTTCCTTAGGGCTTGTCTTAAAAATTGAGCTAACTTGTTCTATGTACATAAATGTCTTTCATGTCAAACCAATGTTTAGCAAACCCCTAAATCAAATTGGTATGTTGGCTTTTAATCTTCATTTAAACCAGGAATTTGAATACCTAAGCACATTTAGTCACAGCAATATCAATTAAAGTACTTCAAGAATTATGAACTTGATCTTCTGGGTAGGGACAGATTTGAGCACATGTTTAAAGCCATTACCAAAGGAGTGTCATTAAGTTAGCACCTGGGCTTGGATCGTCCGGTAACTCAGTTTAGCTTCTTAACTTAGCATCTTGCCCCTGTGGAAGAACCATACTCATGGTCCAGATCATGGAATGATACCAAGGTAACTAGTTTATTCTCAGATTTACTCTGTTTTCATCTGTTTCACTGAATTGTCAGTTGCATTGTTGTATTATCTTCTCTATCGTGACTGGAGTGTTGTATTCTCAGAAACTCCTTCTGTGTCAGCAGACTGAGAGTTTCTGAGTTTCACAGTCCAGATGTTATCCCAAACCTTTTTCTGACCGGACCAGACTTCTTTCACTCTCCTCATAAGGAACAGCAAACCTTTACCATGGCACCTGGCATGGCAGATGCTTGAACTTGATATCCCAAATGGCAGACTGCACATACCAGCCAACATATATTAAGCATGAAACATTCACAATATTTTTTATTATTTCAGTATTCTGCGTTATTATTAAGTACAGTATTTAGGAGTATCTTCTCTCCTTATTTTTTCTGATATACATATCTGGCAAAGCGATAGCACTTCTTAAAGAATGCATCACACAAACATCTGCTTTAGTCCTTTTGTACTAAACAGTTGCCTTGAAGGCGCTTTCTGAGCGAGTCTGCGTAAACAGGTTTTGCAGCTATCTGTAGGTTTGGATGGAGAAATATTAAGAATTTACAATATTTACAACTTAAGCTTCCCTTCATTCTCCCTGAGGTTTACCTCTGATGGCCTTTCCACAGATGTTTTCAGTCAGGGCTTTAAAAAAACTGTGGTAAAATCTGTCTCCAACTTCTAAATTATAATAGAGAATCAAGCATCACTGGAACTACAATCCAGCTGTAATAAAATATGAAGTCAGATGTAAAATATTAGGTCAGTATGACCTAAGTCATCCTCTTAATGGACTTTTTTTCCCATAGTTTGTCAGTGCCATAACATAAAATGCCATAAAACAGAGACTTTGGTCTCAGGCTAATTAGATTTAAGATAAATACAATGCAAAAGAAAACACTTTGACAGAAAAAAAAAAAAAAAGTGTTTGAATAGAAGTATTTTAATACTTCTGTTAGAAGTAAAATATATCCCAGATCAACTTCAATAGATCAATACCTTGCCTAAGACTACTACTGGTAGTTAAGGACTTGTCATTTCATTTTGATGACTTTTCTATTTCTAGTGGCTAGATGCACTAGAAATAATAGAAATATGTAGTAAAAAAGCAAGGTTAAAGTCCTGCTGACATTTCACTGCCTACCCTGTACTTGTTTGAAGTTGAAAATTTCTATCTAGACATTTTCCCTCTTTTAAAATTTGGTATGACAAGTATTTTAAAGAGAACAAATTTTTCGTCATGTTTCTAAGGCTAACAGGCCACAAATACAGCTTCTTTTCTTACATGCAAGTGTACAAACTACATTTTTCTTAGAAAAGGGGTATTTGTTGCAAGGCAAGTGTTATTATGTTCTTTTCCTATTTAAAATATGTATGTTTAAATACTAACCTTTCATTTGTGATCAGAGTAATAGTGATAAAATTATGGCCCCATGCACTGCAAGGGAAGTCGCATGAAGAAACAGACAGCAGCCTTTGAGGAATTATTTTTTACTTCCACTTTATATTCTAAAAAGTGTTACTTACCCACACTCAACGTTGACAGGAACTATATTGTCATAAAATAATTTCAAATCTGCAAACGTAAATGATGAGCTAAAATAAAACTACCAAGGCATAAAAGCTGCTTTCCAGAGTGCCCTAGTAACTGAGAGCAGAGTCTGGTCTAAAGATTTTGTCTCATACAGATTATAAATTTAGAAGTAATTGCAATTAAAATGGTCCTGCACTCTCCCTATCTTATAATTATGCATAGATATGAGAAGCATATGACTTTTTCAACATTGAGAATGTGTGTTTGTATCATAAAGAAAAACCTGCTAATGAGAAGTTTATAGGTGTAAAGCAATCCAATTGAATGCCTTATTTAATTATAAGACCCATTAATTTACTTCTTCATTTAGCTACATGTCTTTTCTTTGTTTTATTCTCTCTGCCATGAATATGTGTTTATAGGGGACAAGGATTCAAGAGAGGAAACAGCAGAGGAGGAGACAGTTTTTGATGTTCTTCTGGAAGACACAGGCCACTGTGTCATAAAATCACTTCCAGATATCTTCAGGTGTTACCTGACAACTTGTCATCTTTCTTGTCCCCATATTCCCGTGGCAAGACCATTGAAAAATTTCACTTCCAAGTCAGGATTGAGCAAACATTTAAAAAAGCCTGTTGTGGGTTTTTTTAATTTTCATGTTTGCTCATTTTCCAAATTTTAATGGTTTCCTTGTTCTACATATCTCTCTCTTTTCTTAGGTAAGGACCTTTGCCAAATCCTTCTGGTTTGGTACAAAATTGCTGAAAAATGCATCAAACACTTTTCATCCATACACTCTTTCTTTCTAGTTGGTTTATACAGCTAATGTTGAGTTCCTTTTAAAACAAGAAATATTTAAGAATTATATTTTTGATACTCATTTTGATACCATTAAGTAAACTTTTCTCATTATAAGCGCATGAAACAAAAAACACTTCCAAAGGTGACTGGACAATTTTTCAGAAGTTTATATCTGGGTTTTAGGAAGGAAACAGTCCCTGTCCTGAAACAGTGAGCAGCCAAATGAATATCTACTTCTAGGGGAAAGGCAATTCACACTAATGAAGCAATTACAATCACACTGAAAATGTTGCAAAGAATAAGAATATTGGAAGGCCTGAGAGATAATTAAATACCCAGTAAATTTTGCCATAGGTAATTTTTCAGACTGAATGCCCACATTTGGGTGTCTAACACCAAATGTTTTGTTTTTTGGAAAACACTGTACATGAAAAAAGTAGAATGTTTGCTCTGGCCAAAAAACATTTTAGAGTCAAAAGAGTTGTCATATTTGAAAATCCTGATCCTTGATTTTTGCACAGTAAATGTCAAATATTTTGTGCTGAAAGTTATCCAGAAACAGTTCAAATTTCAATTTATCACTTCAAAATGGAAAACAGAGGTGATTTAGTGATCCGTTTCATTCTCTCGTGAGAGCTCTGGGATTTTCTGTCTCTTTTCAAAGCTGTTCTGTATTAGAGAGGCCATCTCTGCTGAAGATAGAAAGACCATTTCTTCGGGTTTCAGCGTGTTGAAGTATATGTCCATATGAGGCAGGATTATGTAGACCAAAGGCCTGATTAGAGAGTTGCTCTCTCAAGTATCATCATGACTCATCTCTAGCTCCAAAGAAATCAGAAAAATTTTCTCTTTCTCCTTAAAACTAAGCAGGTAATGTTGAAAAACTTTCTTCAGTGTGGTGCTTAAGTTACAAGTTCCTGATAATAAAATAATAAGCCTTAGAGTATTGAAAGCCCTCTAAAATTATTACATTTATGCACCCTACAATATCTTAAACCCAGGATAAGATGAGAAGACAGCACAACAGCATGCTACAGAAGGTATAAAACAGCTCTACTGACTGCTTGGTACTGCAAGTTTAAATCATACTCTACTGCATTCTCCATCAGATTTGGGAAAAATACAAAGTATATATTTATTGTTGGTCCTTTCCAAAAAAATATTATTATCCTTCCTTTTTTCTGACTTAATTTAGAAGTCCATCTTTCTTCCCCCAAAGGAAAATAAAGGCTTTGGTTGGGCTAATATTAACTCCTTCAAATCTAGTATTTCAGCTTCAGAGTAAGTACGTTAAGGACAGAATGCCTGAGTGGCTTTCAAAATTAAATGGATTGACTAGCTCATTTTCTGGACACGTTCCTCTTTCACTAAAAAACTGAAATTATTTTGCCAACTTTTTTCCTCAGCTGTAACAGAAATTACTGTGAAATAAGTGTTCAGTCAGTTCATGGCAATTCAGCACAAAAATCCTATTAAACAATAAACGAATTTGTTTCTCGACTGCCGGTTTCTGTTTTGAAAATACACCCGTGTGCTCTGAATTCTCAGAACAAATTTTGACTTGTTTCTCATCCTTCTTCTTTTAAAACAAAATTCTCCCTTTTCACCATTTTAAAACACGTTAAGAGGTGATTAAATTTCAACCACTCAACTTGTTTTTCACATATATAAAATTTTGCCCAAGGAGGGTTTAAACTATATGTCTAACTGCAGCCAGAAACTGTTCTGTTTTCAGTTCTTGTCCTTAAAAGAAACATAGCATAAAATAAACTGCCGTTTTATTTTTTATTATGTTCCATATATGAAAGAAGATAGGCTCTTTGAAAGAGAAAATTCCAAGAGCTAAAAATTTTTCTATAAGATAAACAAGATAGTATCTACCCAGTCTAAAACAGACAGGAGTTTTCCTTAGTGATTTTGAATGCTTAACTGGGAACACTTTATGAGAGGGAACATTAAACCAATTCTTTCTTAATGTTGAAAATTTCATGCTTTAGCTTTCGTGAGCCTTAGATAATTTTTTCCAATCCATTTTTATAGAAAAAAAAAAAAAGGGAATAACAGAATTAAAACTGTATTTCAGTTAAAAAAAAAAAAAAAAGAAAAAAGGAGGAGGAAAGTGAAAGATGGAAGAAAACGGATGATGAGCATCAGTAACTCACTTCTGAATATGTTGCATCAGAGTAGCACATAACCTGTCTCCTCATTTAGCTATTTTTATGCTGATCATATGTTCACTAATGAGTGGCTGGCTAGCCAATAGTGATTTTGATGAGAGTCTCCTTTTGGACTTGTGTTCTATGGATCAAGCCTCTCGTATCTTCACTTAGAAGACTGTTTTAATTATTATTTTTTGCATCAGAAGGCAAATTTTTCTCCAATTAGTTGTGCAAGAGATATTGCTTTCCTGTGAAATAATCCTGAAGCAGCAGCTGATTACTTGTGTCAGAAGTTGTAATTCTCCTTTCATCCTTGCACAGGGAGGAACTGAAGAAAATTTATAGCCCTCTTTGTCTGCTACATCTTCCTTTTTTATTATGTTTGACATTTCTAAAGTTAAGTCTTATAGGCTATAACCTTCTGACTGTGATCTGAGAAGTGTATGAAAATCAGCTAACACAAACATAACTGTAAATGCCAGCAGAGAATTGAAATGCAAGAAAGCATTTCATGAAATAGCAGATTTCTAAACTACTAAATAAGAGATGAAATAGCAGGCGAAGGAGGAAAATTAAGTCAAGAACAAACTTAAATCTATCAAAAGCAACATAAATACTTCTACAATTTTGAATAAAGAGAGTTAAGGTTTATTCTTTCTTCATATAAATTAAAAGCCAACTTCTTTGCTCTCTGAAAAAACAGAGAAGATAGTAATTAGAATCCAATACTAGAAAATTTTGAAGAAGTATACAAGGAGGAATTTAGTCTTTCTCATTAGCTTTTATTAACAACCTTCTGAGTTTGTGAAATCAGTGTAACAAGTTACAAATGATGCATGAAATTAAAAAACTCTGTTTACCCTATAGAGTTCTCATCCGTGGTTGGCAATGCCTTGCTCCAATATAAGCAGTAATAAGTTGCCAGACCTAGTCAAAGCCTCTCAAAAAAATGTGATTTCTCAACTTAAAAAGGACTTTTAAAATGTTGTGGGGGTTTCTTTGGTTTTGGTGGTGTTGTTTGTTTTTTTTTTTGTTTGGTTGGATTTTTGTTTGCTTGTTTATTTGGTTTTTTTACACAAATTATTGTTTCTCTTTTGTGCACAAGCATCTCAAATTAATTCCAAAAATTTGCCATACCTCTCAGTGACCTGATGTGCTTTGGTGATCAGCATCAATTGTCAGGCACCACCTGAAAAATAAAGTATTGCAACAAAATCAATTCACAAAAATCCTCAAGGCTATTAAGTAAGAAGAGAAATAGTAAAGTCATCAGTTGATCTGAAATATTTCTGTGATATCCGTCACTTCTGTATCTTACTTCATTTAGGAACACAGGACTTAGTCACCCCGTTGTACTGCAAATAACCACAGTATTTAAGCAATTTGGTAAACATATCAAACTCCACCTAAAAAATAAATTTTAAAAAAAGTTATATATCTTGTGCATGTTAGTTTTATTTGCTACTGTTCCATGCTTTCATACTTGCCATTACAAAAGAGTCTCTTCTGCTTTGTTAAAAACAAATATATTCTTTTGAAGTTTAACAAGAACTTATAGCTCTGCTAGAACTATCATTTTGTTTGAACAGTTCTTCCACCTCAGCTAATGTGTTTGAAGAGAATAATCATGTTCCTCCTATGCCTTCATTTTGTTAAGTAAGCCAGTCTTTTAGTATCCTCTTCTAGAAAGGGTAGGTCCTTCCTTATATTACTCTATGAGAGGGGGTTTTGCCATTTTTCCAGCTTGACTATGAATTAAGAGAACTATACTTAACATTGTAGATGACTAATCATCAGGGCATGACAATCCTTCTCCATACATTCAGATGTATCTTTCTTGATATATCCAAGAACTGCTGTCACGTTTTAGTAGCTACATCTCATTGCTGATGCATTGTAATCTTTTCACTGATTCGAAGCCTTGTTTACTGAAGATTTTGGGTTAATTTTTTAGCTAAGGCAAGTGGTAATACTTTTATGTTATTGAGTTTGACTCCTGCTCTGTTATTCCAGACTGATGCATAGATGATGGGGTTATATATGAAAGATCATCCATCCAATATGCTATTTTGATCTGCCTCTCCCAACATTTTTTAATTTAATAAAATACATCAACCTACTAACTAATCCATTTATTTTTCTCCATAAAAGTAATAAAAATACTAAATAAGATCTCTTTTAAGATCTGACCTTCAAGAACTTCACTAATAATTGAAAAAAGTAAATTCCTCTTTTTCAGCCAGTTTTTCTCCACTTTATAATTCTTACAAAAAGCTTGTCTTCCTCAATTTAACCTAAATTTTTCAACACTGTACTGCATTAAATGCTTCACTAATGCCAAGACAGACATACAACATTTTCATTTACTATAAAACTCAGTTGTCTCAAAAAGGTACAAGAGTACTCTGTTAAAATAGTCTTAATAAACCCAGTTGGGAAGAAAAGCTTCTGAAACACACCTAGATTTAACAATCTATTCCCCCTTTTTTTCCAGGACTTTCATCCCTTCTCTACTGAGCTTCTGTGTCCTATAGGCTTAAATTAGCTTTTGAAGGAGAAAGGTGCCTTCTTCCTCAAGTTTATTTTACTTTAAGGATCCTCATGATGATAAGTAATACACAGCAAGAACTCTTAAGATTTAATTACAATCTTTTTTATTATAATCTACTTATGAGAGTGCTCACCTACAGGAAGAAAGAAAAGGAAAAAGAAAAGGAAAAGAAAAAGAAAAAGAAAAGAAAAAGAAAAAGAAAAAGAGAAAGAAAAAGAAAAAGAAAAAGAGAAAGAAAAAGAAAAAGAAAAAGAGAAAGAAAAAGAAAAAGAAAAAAAAGAGAAAGAAAAAGAGAAAGAAAAAAAGAGAAAGAAAAAGAGAAAGAGAAAGAAAAAGAAAAAGAAAAAGAAAATGAAAAAGAAAAAGAAAAAGAAAAAGAAAAAGAAAAAGAAAAAGAAAAAGAAAAAGAAAAAGAAAAAGAAAAAGAAAAAGAAAAAGAAAAAGAAAAAGAAAAAGAAAAAGAAAAAGAAAAAGAAAAAGAAAAAGAAAAAAAAAGAAAAAGAAAAAGAAAAAGAAAAAGAAAAAGAAAAAGAAAAGAAAAAGAAAAAGAAAAAGAAAAGAAAAAGAAAATGAAAAAAAAAGAAAAAGAAAAAGAAAAAGAAAAAGAAAAAGAAAAAGAAAAAGAAAAAGAAAAAGAAAAAGAAAAAGAAAAAGAAAAAGAAAAAGAAAATAAAAATAAAAATAAAAAGAAAAAAAATAAATCCTTAATCTGCTTGCAATGGACAGGCTGTACCTCTTCTGATGCTGAGACACCAGGAATCCAGATATCAATGAATTGCAGGTGACACTGCACAAAGGAGGAGCAGCCTAGCTCTAGCCAGCTGTTTAGGTCTGAAAGTCATAAAAAGATACTGGTTGACACAGTTTCAGTTTTAGCCAGATATTACTGTAGGTAAGTGAATATGTACTTCAGATAACTAACTCTGGAAACTTACTTCTATTCATGTGTTTTGACTGACTCCAACATTTGGTAAGAGGTGGAGGTCCTCATGTCTTGCTCTGCCCCACACCTTATGGCCCATGCGCTCAAGGAATTCATCAGACCAACTTCAAGTTATAAAGCAGAAGCTGCCCCAGCTCAGGTCTTACACTTCCAGGAGGGAATGCTCTAGGAATCACGAGGCTATTAATTAATAGATTATATTCCAGATATTTCACTCCAGTAAGTACCCATGAACAGTAGGCATGATACCCCATAGGGTCTTCATTAGACAAAGACTGCTGATATTTGTTTCTTTAAGTTTTTAAAAGGCAAATATTTAACTCCAGAGTAGTTAAAAATATGCCCTGGAAATATCTAAGACCTTTTTTCCTAATACCCAATCTGAACCTCCCCTGGCAAAGCTTGACCCCATTTCCTATCGCTAGTCACTAGGGAGAAGAGGCCAACACTTGCCTCACTACAACCTCCTTTCAGGTAGTTATGGAGAGCAATGAAGTCTCCCTTCAGCCTCGTCTTCTCCATGATGAACAGCTCCCTCACCCTCTCCTTGTAAGACTGACTCTTCAGACCCCTAATCAGCCTAGCTGTCCTTCTCTGCAACTTCTCCAGCACCTCAATGTCCTTTGAATACTGCGGTGCCCAAAACTGCACACAGTGCTCGAGGTCACCGTGTCATAGAAGGAGATGAGGTTAGTCAAACAGTACCAGCCCTTCATGAACCCATGCTGACTGAGCTTGATCACCTGGTTATCCTACATGTGCTGCATAATGGCACTTCGAAATGATCTGCTTCATAACCTTCCCCACCACTGAGGTCAGACTGACCAGCCTGTGGTTCCCTGGATTCTCTTTCTAGCCCTTTTTGTAGAAGGATGTGTGGCACAGTCAACACACTGGAGGAAAGGGAGGCCATCCGGAGAGACCTTGACAGGATTGAGAAATGAGCTTATGCAAACTGCATGAAGCTCAACCACACCAAGTGCAAGGTCCTGCACACAGGTCTGGGCAATTCCAAGCACAAATACAGGCTAGTTGGAGAATGGACTGAGAACAACACTGAGGAGAAGGACTTGGGGATGTTGGTTGATGAGAAGCTCAACATGAGCTGGCAATGTGCATTTGCAGCCCAGAAAGCCAACCAGGCCCTGGGCTGTATCAAAAGAAGTGAGGCCAGCAGGTCAAGGGAGGTAATTCTCCCCTTTTACTCAGTTCTCGTGAGACTCCGTTTTGAGTACTGTGTCCAGTCCTGGAGGCCCCAACATAAGAAGGACACAGAGTTGGACTGAGTGCAGAGGGGAGCTGCAAAAATGATCAGAGGGCTGGAGCACCTCTCTTATGAAGGTAGGCTGAGAGAGTTGTGGTTATCCAGCCTAGAGAAGAGAAGGCTCCAGGAAAACCTTAAAATGACCTTCAAGTACCTGAAGGGAGCCTACGGAAAATATGAGGAGGGACTTCTTGCAATGGCAAGTAGTGATAAGGCAAGGTTTAACGATTTCCAGATGAGAGAAGGTAGATTTAGATTGGATATTAGGAAGAAATTCCTTACTGTGAGAGTGATGAGACCTGGAACAGATTGCCCAGAGAAGTTTTTGATGCTCCCTCCCAGGAAGTGTTCCAGGATAGGTTGGACAGGGCTTTGAGCAAACTGGTCTAGTGGAAGATGTCCCTCCTCATTACAGGGTGTTTGGAACTAGATGATCTGTAAGATCCCTCCCAACCCAAACTTTTCCATGATTCTATGATTCTATGATTCAAGGTTATTTCCTCCTTAGGTAGACTAATCTCCTTGCATTGCATTTCTTTAGAGAAAATTTGAATATGATTATGCATCTATTTACATGCAACATATTAAACCTACATGTGTATGTTTCATAAATATTCACACACATATATATTTACATGCAAAAATCAATGTTGTAGGCCAGTGAAACAAGAAACAGTAAATCTTATTTAGTAAATAAGTAGTATGTATTATATTATTATGGTATATATAGTGTTTGAGCATGCTTGATATACTGGCTTGACTTCTGTGTTCCCCTCACATACTATCAGACATTAATCTGAACACAAGCAAAACTGGAGGAATCCGATAAAAGACAGGAAGAGCCTTTAATTTTGAACCCAACTACAAAATGTTTTACATTACTCTGTTATTTGTAATACAGTATTTAATTAAAACATCCATAACAGCCCATCATTCTTTGACAAGTTTAAATGCATAATTAGAGTATGATAGTGCAATAACAACTACTAAATTTTTAAAATTATGTATTAAATTTAAATTTTCCAAAGAGAAATTGAGGCAGATTAAAATTTTAGAGCTGAAACTGCTTTGGTTGTCACCATATGGAAACAAGGATGAAAAAGGTGAAGACTACAGTCACAAACTCAGATTGCATATTTTTCCACATAAAATCATTAAGTGGACATGACACCAACTACATAGTTTACTTCCTAGGTCCACTCTTTTCAAATCAAACCCTTGTTAATATAGACATAGACAATATTTCCTTTTTATTGCATTTTTATGCTAACTCATTGAGTCTAATGATAACTGTTTCCTGTGATCTGTCCCTTTCAGGTATTCTTCCACAGAATCCAATCTTCTTGCTTCCACCTGCCCCATATGCCTCTTTCACCTACATTTCTGAGATGCCACTGCACCCAGTCAAAATGAAGGAGACACCTCTAGATCAGCACTGTTTTTCATTACTGCTGAGTTGCTTCAAAGGCAAGTAGCTGTCATAAGTTGAATGGAAACAGTTAGTTCTCAACTTCCAGGAGCTTCTGCTCATACACATGGATCTTAGAATCATAGAATCATAAGATGGTTTGAGTTGGAAGGGACCTTACAGATCGTTTAGTTCCAGCCACCCTGCATGGACAGTGACACCTCCCACTAGATCAGGTTGCTCAGAGCACCATTCAACACTGAACATGTCCAGGGATGGGGCTTCCACAACTTCCCTGGGCAACCTGTTCCAGTGTCTCACCGCCCTCACACTAAAGAATTTCCTCCTAATGTCTAATCTCCTAATCTCTGTTTTTCTGTCTGTTGGACTCAGTGGGCTGTTGATCAGATTTAATTCACCATGGTAGAAAAGTAAAGTTATATGAAAAAAGCTATATTCTATCTTGACTACTACAATGCATGTTTTAGGAGGTATAAAAATAAACAAACCATAATCTCTCCTACAGATGTTAGAGGCAGATTGACAATACGAATGTTTGCACATTGCAGGAGGTAGGCTGGATTCGCTGTGGACCCTTCCTTTTTTCTCCTTGGAGAGGGGATCTGTAAACTATATTCAGTCCAGTAACATATCCTTGTTGGTCCGTCATATGGATGACTTGCATGTCAGTCATCAGGAGCAACTGCTGGTGCGCTTCTGATTAAATAAATCAAGTAATTCTAAAATCAGGAAATGTGCTGTGCAAGGAGGGAAGATTCTGCAATGTAGAGACACTTGTAGTACATTTGTTCTCAATTTGTTCCCTATTTACTAGGATTTTATGAAGATTTTAATTATTATCACAATCAATTTCTTCCAAGAATGAGAATATGAGAGCCATTAAAAAGAAGTGCAAAACAGAGGGTATAATCAACAACATAGGCTTCAAGCAATCCACATTGTATTCATAATTGCCAATTATTAATACAGATTTTAAAGAACAATTATTTATAAATGCTACATTAATACGTTAAGAGTTTTTACTGATCTGTAAATTGCTATCATTACAATGTCTGAAATCATATGCATATTATATATATATATAATTATATCCATTTGTACAGATTAAATTGGGAAGTTACAAAATGCACAGAAATCTTTGAAGTGCTCATAGTTCTACTGGTCATATTATAATAACATACCTTATTTTTGCTTCCAAACATACATTTTAATAAAATTCTGCACAGTCATTAATCTGTAATTTTCTCCTCTAGTTTACAGTCTGGTGATAAAGAGTCTGATAAAAATATACACTTTATGCTTCAGTTCTAAAGGAAACTGCTACCGAAGAAAACACACACAACAAACTCCCAGAGACAAACTGCGTATCATCAATAGAGAGTATATCCTAAAACAGTAAAACAATCTTCTGTTCGGCATACCTTTTATGACAGTTGACTTTGCTTGGGTACTCTCAGGGTATTTTTACATCTTTGGAAGAGAGGGCTACAGGGAAAAATCCTGAAGCAAAAAGTTTAGGCATTGAAGTGATCAACATCTCTTTTAGCTTAAAATATTTGCCCACTGATTCACAAGGCAAACATCACATGGCCACAAGCAGCAAAAAGTCAAGCAAAAAAAAAGAAAGAAGACGTAAATTAAGATATAAAACTGGCATTCTTTTTTTTTTTTTTTTTTCATGTCTAACATGTTGGCAAATTTTTCTTAAATTGGAGGTCCATTTAGAGCTTTGAGTAATTAATTATGTTAAGCTTTGGTCATCTACTTAGAAGTAGTATAGTTTAATTTAAGCACATTAAAAATTGAATCTCAACCATATACTGAGTTTAGGTAGACAAAAGTAGAGGATGCATTCCTCAGAAATTAGACTACTGGATCTGCCCTATGCTATGACTTCCTATCAGTATGTTGGTTAAGTTTTAAGACAATCCTCACCAAAGACAAAAAGAAACAAAAGTCTCAATGTGTATCTAAACTTGCCTGGTTTACTGTAATTCACCTACCCAGTCAGTGCAGGACATTTTACCTGCAATAATCCAGAGTTCATTGATCAGTCTGGTAAGACTTAAACTCAATTATTTCCTCAGCAATCTGTTCTCATGGAAACAAAGTCTCCTAAATGTACCAACCTAGAAAAATAAAAAATAATACAATTGTACATTGATTTTGTTGTATATCTATGCAGACACCAGGCAAAACTTTGAGAAAGATATTAGGGTAAGTCAAGATAAAAGGGTGACAATTTGTCTTTATTTTTACTTAATAAAGTTTATTAATTATATTTACTCAATCACAGACCTCGTTGCTGAAGTATTTATATTATTTAAAAAAACAAAACTAAACAAACAAATCGAAAAAGGTTTTTCAGTTACTTATGTGAATGATTACAATGATAATATTTAAAAATAAATATATTTTAATAGAATTAAATTTTAATAAAACTCTATCTACAAGCATATTGTTGAGAATAATGTACCTAGGTGCACTACAGAGCACACAAAAGGTCAAGGGTTTCATTTGCTTATACTGGGGTTTTGGAGAGGGTTTTTAGTGTAGGAGAGATTCAAATGGGGAACATCAGTACCTTTACATTTAAGATATATTTAAGGTAAATTTTACTAATTCTTCAAAATTTCCTTCTGAACAGGGACTTTTAGTAACAGAATCATGGCTTCATCTGCTTTATATCATGGAGCCATGGCAAAGTAAAAAGCTATCTCAATATCCTTGAACTTTGTACAATTTCTGGTTTTTAACCTTCTAGTAGAGACTGTAGAAATTGGCAAGGACTCAAGAAATATTTGACCAAAGACCCATAGGAATGTGTATGTTAAATGTCCAGCACCAAACTTCTGTGCTTCTGTTCTCTGTTATTTTTTCACCAGCAACAATGACATGGCAACCATGTAGTGCTAATGTCCAACTTTCCTGCTCATTGGTCCACTCAAACTGGTTTGGATTGTGATTTTTCCTCTCTCCATTTTTATTATCTTCTGCTAGCCACATAAAAAAGGGTAGAGGAAGGAAAACACTAAGACAAAACAGCAAAAGAAATCGAGGCTTGTTCTTTTCAAATTTCAGGAGAATTAAGGTATTTTTAATCAAAAAAATCAAATCTTGTCCTGCTTTGAGCCAGAATGAAGCCCACTTCCCTTTTTACTGAATTTTTTTTTTTTCTTCAGTGAGCTTTCTTTTAACTTGCAACATTCTGCTCTAGCTAGGCTGATAAGACATTGGAATGTTTTTCTAACTGCTGGGGCTTCAAGGTCGCACCTTCACTCTGCCGGCTCAGACACTACGGGGAGATCTGTGACCCCCCTGTAGGAGGCTGAGTTAGACAGACAGCAAAATTGGCCAGAGATATTCCATGCCATATAGCTACGTAAGCTCAGAGGAAGGTCAGCGATCACAGAAGACAACTTCCTTCCTGCTTCTTCTTCCCTTCTCTTCCGTCCATGGCCAGCGTCCGGAGAGGACTCCGTCCATCCATCACTGTTGACCCTTAGGCTCGAGCTCTCCTGTCCCTCTTCACTCTCCACTTTCTCCAGCAGCAGCTTCGGGATTTCTTGGGACTATTCCAGCTCACGGGAGTGTGGTGGGAGTTGCTGGGGGTGAGGGGAGGCAAGAGGCTCTTGCACATACCTGAACATATCTGTATCTAATTGTATATATTTTCTTATATCATTAGTGTTTAATTAAAGCTGTGTAGTTTAGTTTTCAATCCAGCCAAAACTCTCTCTTTTTCTCTCTCTCCTTCCCTACCTGGGTGGGAAAGGGGAGGGGATCGAGAGCATTGTTGTTGGACCTGAGTCAAACGGTGATAAATCTAAAAGGTGGTAACACTTACACAAACTTAGCCATGATCACAGTGACATTTTCTGTGTTTCTGAGAGGAACATGTTTCTGTCCTAACTTCTCCTTACCTTGCCTCTGCAGCAGCTGCACCAGCAGCAGTAACTGCCATCAAAGAGAACAGCACAGAGAGAACAAACACAGCTGCAAGGATTATACATGTGCACTGGGAAGAATTATTGTTACTTGCAAAATAAGACACTTGAGTGACATGTCCATTAATGAGTTGGACTTGCAGGTTATTGGAAGCCTTCTCTGGGACAGGTAGATGTTAGGAAAAGCCAAAAAAAATCCCCACCTACAACCAAAAAACACTCCATTATTTCTGTTGCTTCTTTCCCCCCCTTTTGCAACCTTGTAATCAGGAACTCTCTCTTCTGTAGCGGACAGAGTACAGTGACGCTTACCTGTACCAAAAATTGAAAGCCAGAGTTAAATCCTTGATCAGTAATAAAAGAAATGAAAAAAAACCACCAACTGTTGCAATACAGATGCATTGGTTTGTAAACCAAACTATTGTTCAGTTAAGCATGCCCCACAGCGTAGAAGACAATACATGGATTTATATAAATTTAAAATGTACTTCTAACATTCAAATTTCTTAAACATGCTTTCACTTTGAGTGGTTCTTCAAGCAAAGTTTCAAAGTGATTGGCCTCTTTCCATAAAAAGCATTAATACATTAACCTCATGAACTGTTGAACCAGTGAGCAAGACTAATTGAATTAAAAAGGGACAATTCACATAGGACCAGGGGGAAATGGATGCATTGATATGATGTCTATGCTGAGAAGTTAACTGAATAGGCAACTGACGTTCAATGAGTGTGAATTTAGCCATAATTTAGCAAGCTAAACTAAGGACCCCAGCCAAGTTAATGTGCTTATTCCAAGTCTGATTTTTCACATTGATAACAATGAAGAATGAAGAAATAATATTTAACTTACTGAATCAATTTGGATGCAATTCTGGAAAACCAGGAACATTAATACTTCACCAAGCTACTACCACTCTTTATACAAGTTTTCCATAGAATCATAGCATGGTTTGTGTTGGAAGGAACCTTAAAGATCATCTAGTTCCTATCTCCTGCCATGGGCAGGTAAAACTTCCACCTTTAAGTTCTCCCTGCTTCATGGATCAAAAAGGCCACTAGTCCAAGAGTGGTAGACTTAGTCAATGATAAAGAATCATCGTGCATGTTCTTTTAGCAACCCGGTTTTGGCATCCTCCCTACACATCTGGGATGCTTCAGTTAGCTTCTTGAACTTGGCTTCCATCAGCACATCTTGGATCCTTCATTCAGAATGTGTTTAAGTAAGTCTTCTGTCTGGTATTGCCAATATGTACTTACTGAAACAGAATGAGACGTGTGTTTAATCAGGAAAATAATTTTTAGATTCACAGGCTAGGAGAAATTAAACAGGGCAAGTATTTTTAAGGGAAGTAATTTCTACCTATACTGACACTGACAGTTTCTGACTATGAAACCTCAAAAGATACCTGAGTTCACATAATATTTCTCTCTGTTGTACGCAAAGAAATTATCAGTCTGCAAAAAAGTTAAGCATGTCATCTTTCTACGTAAAGAAGTGGGTTTTTTTAAAGCAAATACTTATTTCATTTTCAGGAAAAAAAATAAAATAGCTAATTAGGATGCCTCCTTAGCCCATTCCTTTTGCTAGGTTTACAACATAAAATCTTTCCCCAATAGATGTACAGGGCCTTCTAACCATGACAAAAAAGAGGTGTAGCTACAGCACTTGATAAACATTAGAATCCTCAAAAGTTGACAAAATGCAGTTCTGAAAATTTAGCAGTAAAAATGTGCCAGCTCCCTTGTTTTGATCCAGCCTAATTTCCCTGCATTTGGAGCAGAAATAAAGGTCTTTGGTAGAGACAGTCAAATTAAAGCAAATCTCAAGAACAGTACAAGGTATTTGGATTTGTAATACTGACTTATCAGAATGCCTACAAAAATGAACACACATCTCCTAAACATTCTCAATATCCCAAGAGCCTATCAAAAGCAAATGAATGTGTCAGACAACAGCATTCTAATGAGATTAATGTTAAAAATACAATCAAATGCTTAAGGAGTTAAATACCATGTTCATACAATACTGGAATACTGAAACATTTACCTGAAGATCTGTTCAATGAACTTTTCATTGATCGTAAGAGACATTAATAATAAATAGCCATTAGATATTCTTACTTTACTATTATCTGTTTAGTCCTTTGATAATTTTTGTCATTACTTTTGTATCCACTAAAGGCACTGCTCCTACAAAATCATGCTCATCTGCTTTTTTACTTTCTACATCAAATGGGACTAATAATGAACGGAAGCAATGAATTCATCCTCAACTATTAATTACTTGAAGCTGATATATCTGTGCTAATATAAACCAAGGTCTGTGATGAAAGTAATATCATATCCCAAAACATTTTCAGAGAGTGTTACCTTACTTTTGCCTTGGAGTACACTCTCTTGATACTCCTCGTTCAGAGGAAGGTCACTTACCACATCCATGTTGCTAACAGCTGAGAATAATAAAAGGTGGTGGCATCATGCCACCTCTCCAAGCAACTGGCAGTAAGCATTCAAGGAGAGATGTGATTGGAAGGAGCCCTGATGATGCTGAAGAGAGGCAGAACAGAAAAAGATTGTTGTCATTCACTTTTGAAGTCCAAATGGGAAATAATAATGAAGACATCATATCTCACAGAGGTGTATTTAAACAATAGAGCAGCTATTTTATTTCAGTACTGAGCTATTGCAGCTCTTCTCATAACCTGCAGTTTAGCATGTGAATTGGTCTCCCATTAGATGCATATCTATAGCTTTACAGTTGCCCAACTTTCACTACAATTTTGCTTAGAATAAGAATGTGAAATGTTTTTTGCTGTTTAAATACTGTAAAAATAATTTGTTGTGTTACAGTACTGGTCAATAATATTTATTAATATTTAGTGCATTTGTCAGTCTGACACAACCAGTAACTTGAAATTAAAATAACCTAATACATAGAACAATATCGTTCCACATTTAATGTGGACACAATATCATTGGTTAATGCTAAGAAAGAGAACAACATCATTAATTTTAAAATTATCTGTCGTGAAGGAATAAAATAACAGACATCTTTTGCACTAGTGCTAACTGTTCTCCACATAGTAAAATATAGCTTTATCTTCTTTAGCAAGAAATATCTACAACAATTGCAAACAGTTTAGATGAGGTCACATAAATCTCCTTGCCACTGAGTGAGGGAGTTCTAGAATAGAGGCCTGATCATCTATGCTCGGAAAGGCCCGATGGAGTCTCACCTCTGTTGTGAGTAGAAACAGGAGCAGTCCCAAGATTCCCTGCTCTAGAATTCTCCAGAAATTAAAGTTACTGCACATTTGGCTTAATATTAAGACAATTTATCATTTTAATTACCCACATTGAAAATATCCAAGCTGAACCTTAATTAACATTAATCCTGTATCAACCACCAATAGGACTTATCAGTAATGAGCAGCAATCAGCAATAAACAAGATTACTTTAGCTGCACATTCTGCCAGCAATGTGAATTCTAGGTGCAAAATGAATGTCTTAAAATCTAAATATGGTCCAGGACTCTGCCATTAAACAAATTCTACTGTTATTATTTGAAATTACTTGCTGCAACTTTATACATATTAAATTGTGCAGATGCTGAAGATGAAACTGTGAAATTTGAACTCCATAATAGCATCTCATTTTCAATATGCAAAATCATACTAAGTATTTTTACAAAATATGGTGTTTCTTTTTCTGCATCCAAATTATAGTTTTTTTCTGTTATTTGAACTGATTGTTCATGATATTGTAAACATGGATGCGTAAGCTTTTTTAGCGTCTGCCCAGCACTACCCAGTGGAAAATTATCTATTTATATGCTACCTGGGGACACATCAGAAGTGCGTGAACACCAATGTTTTGAAGAACAGTTTTCTTCCCCCCTGTATAATATGAAATTGAATTACTTTAGCAACCCTAAAACTTACCTTGCAGAGGATATTGCACACACCACATAGTTCAAGACTTCGTTACCTCAAAATGTCACGAAAAGTCATGAATCCCCTCATGCCCAAAAGAGAAAAGCTGAAGCTAGTGACATTATGAAAACCTCCCTCATGAAAATTAGACAACTAAGGGATCTAATCTTGCATTCTCCACAGAACAGTTGACACCATAAGGATGAGGATAGGACAAAAGCAGAAGAAAAATGTGCTTCTCTGTTTTAATGCTAATCCCAAAAGTGGCCTTCAACTCAACAAAAAATACAAACAGGGCAAATAATAGATTTAATAGGAAAGCGAATTATTCTCCTCTTGAAGAAACAGTCATCAAATATCTGACATGCTGAAATTTTTAGAGATATAGAGATCAGTATCACTATAGATGCAAACAGCCAATAAAGAATATTACATTGACTATTTCTTATTCTCAAAAAGTGATCCTTACAAACATTTTCCATTGATATGAAGCTTGTATTTATTCTTTTGGTGTTCCAATGAATAATACATTAAAGGATAAAACAAATGTTTTCTTAATGCATAAGGGTTTTATATAATATTTTCCATAACCTAGGGAAAAATACTTCAAAGTCATGTTCCCTATTGTTTCTACTACTATTTACAGGGAAAAGCATTTGTATTCTCCATTTTTAAAATAACGTAGCCAGTTGAATAAAATGCCATTAAGTTGTTGATTCGGGATGAATGCAAGTACATGGACTCTTCTTGAAGCGATGTAGCTTCCTGAAGCAGTATCCAAGATGCAAAAACACCAACTGTAGGGAATCAGTCATCTTGAAAACTGCTACAAGTAACATTGTGTTTATTACCTTTTCACACAATTAGCCCTCCTGTCTCTTAATTCTTACATATGTTTGGTCAAATACATTTACCATGTGAGAACAAAGTTCCGATGATCAAAAAGTGCTTAAACTTTAAAAAATTGTAAGCAATAAATTCAGACATCTAAAAATAATGCTAAGTGGACAATTAAGTTGCAATATTCAAGAAAGACAACAAATTGCAAACATTTTGTTTCCTTTCTATTTGACTGCTTAGGGTTGGGATGACTATTATTTTCATGACCACATTTCTACTATTACTGGCTTTTGTGTCAATCCAAAGGAGACAATGAGATTAATTTCCTTCTCATTATTTTCTCATGCTCACCAAATTTTTCAATGAAATGCTGAGACTGTAAAGCACAAATAAATTAATTCACAAAATAAAAAGTGTATTCTGAATTAAGCAACTCTTCATTTTTTACAAGAAGTTTTATGGTCCCCACACCTCAGACATTTTTTTTAATAGATAAAAATAGAGCACAGTTCACTTGTAGTCTTCCTCAGAATCTTCCATTCCTAATGAATCTCTCCTATATGTATTATGTCTCTCTTTCAATTAAAATAATTCTTAATTAGAGTGCAGAGCTCTTCAGCTTGCAAAGTTGGAATGTAATTTACACATGGAACTGAAAAGGTTTATTCCAAAGAATGGCAGTGTTTAAAATTGTCATGCAGCTGTAAAACATATAGACTAACTAAGGATCATATAATTATCATGTACCCATGAAGATTATAATAAATTCAAATACATACAAACAGTATTTTATCTTAGATAATCTTTCAAAAATCAAACAGGAAGCAGTGAGATCTTCCTCTTCAAAATATTTCAGGGCATGGGACAATAATAGCATCAAGTCTAGTGGAAGTATGTGTTTCTACAGAACAGCAGTATTAGTCATCCATAGAAACATTACCACAGAAGAGGAGCTATATGTGCATTACCATTAAAATAATTCCCCTAATAAATGTCATGTTAGCTCCACACATAAAGTTGTGTGCAATTTTTGCCCATAATTAGATTTTCAGAGTAACTATATCAACAAAGTAAGTCCATTCATTGTAGTTTTTTCTCATATTTCTGGAAAACATCATCATGGTAAAGGAGTTTGCTGCTGCTGCTATGGCAATATGAACCTCTTCTCATTTATTTTGAATGTCAGAACTAGTCCCAGAGTTTTAAGTTTAAAAATTCATATTTTGACAAAGGTGAATCTCTAAAAGTTTGAAACCACTGGAGGCAGGAGACTGATCCAGAGCAAACTATTTTATGTATCAAAACCTATAGGTAGCATATCTTACAGTCATTGCCAAGCCTAAGAAGATAGGAAGAGATACTGATTTGAATCAGTTTTTATGGAATGAAATTAAGAATAAATTGTATTTTCTTTGATATTCCAATGAACTCTAGATTGGACAATGGAAAGTTTAGTCAGCATGAAGGATAACTAAGCACTTTTATAGGGATATGACAGTAGAAGAATATTATGTCTGGTCAAAGACAGGATGGAGGAAGTAGATACGGTAAACCCTCATATTATAGAGCCAGAGTACTTCACCAGTTTACCTTGTCACTTCTCAGATACAGGTAACTAGAAAAGTCTATGTTTTGGGAACTTAGATTAAAAAACCTTTCTGATTTCTCCAAAATATTCAAACCCAGCCATATCTTTGTCACTCAGTTTCCACTGACTCTGACTTCTCAGCCATCCAATTCAGTGTGAAGTATCCAATATGCAGTTACTCATCAAGGAGCTGCAGGCAGTGGAGGACAGAAAGTTATTATTTTACATTATGGATATATTACCATCTAGGGCAAAAGGGTAAATCCAAACAGCAATTTAGGTTAGAACTGAACAACAGAAGACCTTTTTGGGGTTTTCTAGATAACAGTCAACAAACCAATACAGATTGTAATAAAAGTAATAATAAATACTAGAATTGTGCTGAGGGAGTTAGGATATTATTATCCCATCACAGATATGTCTCATAGTGCATTCTATACAGGAAGAAATGAAGGATAGAAAAAAAATTCCTGAGCACTGACATTCCTAGGAAGATAAACTTTAATATTAAAGAAGTAACTGATATAGGAAATTTAAATATAACAAAATAGTCTGCAACTCAAAAAGTTGTTGGCTGGAAAAAAGGATAAAGTCTAACAAAGTGCTTGTAATTTTAAAAATGTGTGAGGGAACGTGATGAGTAGAGTTTGAAAAATATTTTTAATAATTTTGGCTTATCATAGATGAGCTTAAAAAGATTAGCAAAAAGAGGACATAAAAATATTTAAAAAAAAACCAAAACAAAATCTGTCTAGCTAACTTGATAATAGCTGATGAAATGAGTAGGTTTTTTTAAATGTAATACAATTACAGTTCAGTAATGTGCTTGACTTGATACTGCACGACATATTGCTAGGAAGCCAGAAGACCAGAAAATCACTATGTTACACATCACACACATTCAGCTCTGAATAACCAGGAAGTTTCAAAGTATATTTAATTCTAATTCTAATTCTCTAATTCAGAGGCACTGCTCCTCAGTGAGCTGGTGTGCACCTTAGAGATCCCACAGGAATCTATTCCTCTTTCTACTTTGTTTGTAAGGTTGTTAGCAACCGAAACACAATAAAATCCTAACTGGCTAAGTTTTTAGATGACAGAAAAACAAAATACAAAATAGAAGAGATAATGAATAAAGAGCAGGCTTCATTTTTCAGTCAGGTAGCTAAAATCAAACTGTGCACGGCAGCACAACGTTTAAGAGTAATGTAGGAAGTACTTATAAAATGGGGAATACTGGTAAGCAGTGGTTCTGAAAAAGAATTACTACCTTTGTATTTGTTTTAAGGCTGAAGTTATTGAAATGCTGCATACACCATTAGTGTTAAAACCTCAAAAATAACTGAAGAATGATGAATGGACTAGAAATGTGAGGTGAAATAAGTCCATTAATTTGTTATACTGAAAAAAGAATTATTTGTGTTACTTTGTTTACAGTTTACATATCAACACATGATATATATGAACACCAAATTTTTACAATAGTAAGAAATAGTAGTTTTGGTAGCAAATAGTTACCTTGTTCCAGTGAATTGATTAATCAGACATATTGATTTCATTACCCTTTTTCCTTGTTTTTTTGTTTTAAATAACAAATTGATTGATTCACATAACATAAAAACAAGTTACTTCTGTTATTGTATTTTGGTTATTTGTGTTTACCAATCTAAACAATTCAAAGTAAAATAAATGGCTATGAAAAGAGAGTGTTCTGTAGACCTACTGGAATTTGCCTCACTTTTTTGGTCAATAAATAAATAAATAAATAAATAAAATTTAAAAAATTTTTATCTTTGTACAAAACAAATAATCTTTCCCATTTTTTAGATCTGATTTTTAACATTGTGGAAAAATAGAATGGATAAATTGGAGTATCCATTGCTAAGAGTTTTAAAATAAAAAATAAATTTATTTTTAAAAAATATCTTTAGTTAAGTCTCAGTTCCTAGACTTGAAAAATACAGTAATTCAGAAAAGCATTGTATCTTTCAGAAACTTAGAGTAGGTAATGTTAGCTCTTCCCTTAACTTAAAAAGGACGTTTTTAAAAAGTCAAAGAAAAATGTTCCTGTTAGGTTGGTACAGAGCTTTCCTTCACTTTCCTTTAATTTTTTTTAATTGTACTTTTAAAGGAAGGGGCCATGCACTATCAATTAGAAGTATAATTACACGTCATCCCAGTAAGGGCACAAGAAAGGAGAAATAAGACAGGCAAGCACTGTCTCTTCCTGCCTTAGGAAATATGGATATTGTTTTTACCGTTCCTTTTGCAAAGTTGACTTTGGAGGTTTTTTGGGGTTTTTTTGTCTTTTTTCTATGTACAACATAACTGAAATGACATATAGATTATCTTATTTCACTCTTTTCCTAACATTTGTGGTTTCACAACCAGTCAGAGAGCAAAGGACAATACAGAGCAGATATTTGCCTTTCTGAAACTCCCTTGTTTCTACTATCAAACTATTTAAAGCTATTTCTGTATCATGCTGCCTTCTACATTACCTTTATGCTAAAACTTATAGATGTCAAAAGATCAGAAGAGAACTTTGAACTAATCACAATATTTATACATCTCCTATAATAATTTTCAACTAAAGTTCCAATATTTTATGAAAAATTTCCAAGAATTTCAACCAATGCTAAGATGCAAATGTCAAAAGTTTCAGAAACATGTCTGAAGTTTAACATAATCAGAAGAAACCGAAAGTCTTACAATTAAACTGTTGAACACCTACCTACATGTGGCAAATGGTTTTATTATTGGAAACAATTCTTCAACAATATCCCACATAGCACCGAAACAACTGCCAATATCATGCCCTGCCTGCTGAACCGGGGCAGTCCCAGGAGAAAATTAGAAACATGACTTGAAAGAGAGGTATACAGATAATGCTAAACATGAATATCAGCAGCAAAGTTAGATGTCAGGTCCTTAGCCCTTCCATATTTAAGAACTAACTCATTATAGCAAACTCACCAAAAATGGTGAGTCCAACAATGTTCTTTCAAATGGGAATACCAGTCTTGCACTAAGTAGCTTGAGAAATGACTTCTGAAAATCTTGAACGAAGTGTTCACTATAAACAGAATTTTAGCTAACCTAATTATTGTTCGCTAATCAGCATGGTACATTTCATTTCACATGAAAAAAAGGCAAATTCTGCCTTCTTTGCAGGAATGTAACACTTGTCCAGCAGTAATTGCTATTTATTTGCACTGTATTCCCTCCTGCAGCTTCTGTGACAAGCCATGAACCCATTCTAAGCAACACTGTAAAAACACAGAAAAATATAGTGAAAGTAGAAAGAAGTTTACAATCTGAGTGTAAGATGAGACACAGCAGAAGGATACAGACTGTCAGCAGACTGTATGGAAATAATGGGATGGTAACTATTAGCACAATGAAAAGCAGTGCTGTAAAATTCACGGGTGCATTATAGAAAAGCAAAATTCAAGAAGAAATGTAAAGGAAGTAGCTTTGGGAGTGCTTCTGGCAAAGTCCTGTGAAAGGCAACAGCAAGAGAAGGTATTAGTTAAACACAAGTATGTCTTGGCTGATAGGGCTGAGGTTGAATGCTGAGGTTTATTCCTATACAGATAGTGAGAAATAAGCAGGAAAATAATAAAGAAAATTGCCCATCTCAGTTTTCATGCTATAGAAAAGAGCCAGTGGATTACAAGACGGGGGAAACCACAAAATCAAAGCAGACAGCAAGATAAAATTTGTTACATTCTGAGAGATTAAGGTACTTGAAATTAAGACATCTGTTGCTGAGAGTTTTACCTGTAGAACTATCAGCTCAAACATTAAAAGCAAGGCAGCCTCATCCCAGGAAATGTGTATGTAAAAGCCTGAGCAATCAGATAAATGCTTACTTAATAGCATGGAGTCTTAAAAGAAAAATCTCAGAAACAGATTTTCTATCCAAAAGTGCACCTCCAACACATCACAGAATACTGCCAAACAGGGTACTTTCCTCATGTAAAGTACTCCCTGCTTTACAAACTTCTGACATCAATTTAATGTAGAAATTTGTTGGATAGGAAGTGACACAAAACCAGGGGGCTACCTTGTGTGCCTTTCTCACCTTTTGCAAATGATTAGCTCCTTTCTGGTTCATTGATTTCTAAGACCTATAAGGTAGGTATTCCTGGATTCTTTATCAGATTATTTCTATACTATGAAGCAGTCATTCTTTACAAACTATTGGAATAAGGATCCTTTTTTTTTTTTTTCTATAGTTACTGCCCCCTCCCATGATTCATAAAACTTAACACGTAGTCATGCCTCTTCCCTCTCCTTCAGTGTCCCAGCTTAACTCGGAGAGAAAGGAAATGTCCTAAATACCTTTAAAAGAAACTAATTTTGTATTATTTCTCCAAATTTTCCTGAATCTATGGGTAAAAGTTAAACAGTTTAGCCTGAAATACTCAGGGAACAAATCCTAATTTCTGGCAACAGCTGTTTAATTTTTGTGTTATATTTGAAGTACTAACTGATGGTAGTGCATAGCCCAGCCTGAGGCTGGTAGTTAAAAACTTGCTACACGGTAAGTGCAGAGAACAAATTCCAATAATAGTTTAGAGTAGGCAACACAGACAGTGTTGATTTGCAGCTGAAGAGGTAAGCACAACTTTGGACCAAAGTTGCAAAAATGCCATGTTACAGTAGAAATTGTGTATTGCTATCAGGTTTGCATACATTTCTTGGAAGTTATTTTGTGATTGCCTCCATCTGATACAATAACTTGGCAATAAAGACATGTGAGAAAACATTTTAGTAGCTTTAACAGCTAACACACAGTAAAACAGAAAAAGGCAGAATAATGATTTACATTTGAAAAACATCCTTGCAGAGAGCTAGTCCAATCAAAGGAAGCCACAACATTTTAAATGAGAGAACAGTGACAGTTCACCTTTAGCCTGGGGCCAAAATATTGGAGCTTTTGTCAGACGTGTGCAAGCACATGCACACAGACACACACAGACACACACATGGTCTCCCAGGGGTCTTAAGTGGGCATTGGAACATGCAGAGAGTTTGACACCAGTGTCTGCTTAGCAGCATCATCTGTCAGTTAAACCAGACCCAGTGAATCTGGACTTTACTCAGTCTAGCTCATCTCTATTAACCACAGCTTGTATGCAATTTTCAGTGGTGAGAGTATTTGAAGTTTTGTTTATACAACAGTTTCTGCAAGGAAGTTTATCAGAGACTTGTGGCTTTGGCTTGAAAACAAATTATTTTTCATTTTTTCCCCATCTATCCTTCTGTGAAGATCTGAACACTTCCTGACAGTGATACTGGCTAGACAACAACAGCTGACATAGAGTGAAGAGACAAATTTTGTTTTATTTACAGCACTTTGTTGCAAGAGGATGCTAATTATTTTAACACAAGTGGATAGCAGCACTTCAAAAACTTGCATTCAGATTCAGAACTGCTGCAAGTCAACTATAGGAAGTTTTTGGTTAGACAGTGACAGTGGAAGAAGGTGACTGGCAAATACTGAGAGCATTAGAAATAAAGGAGTTTTAGATTGAAGAGTGTGACTACTGTCTGAGTGATGAAAGCAGAAAAACTGTCAGTGAAAATCTTTCCTCTGCCCTCTGTCATTTTGCTAACCACTTAGATTAATACTTTATACTAGTCCCTTGACATATGGCTCTTTTCCAAGGCTATGCAGTCATTCTTTCCCAAATCTGCATGAGCCTGCCAAGAGATCTGTTTTTGTAAATATGCAGTTTAAATTAAATACACCCTTGAGATGCAACTAATACTTCAAGTTTGAGTTATAAGCGTAAAAACCTCAGTCTACATATGTGGGATGGAGGGACTATCGAGAGCTTTGCAGAAAGCTAAGATGAAGCTCCTAGCTGTACTGAGGGTGCTACACATGTTTAGAGGTCCCAGACATCAGAAAACTGCATCCCTACAAGGGACCCCGTACACTATAATTTGTTGATGATAGACTGAGTAGGGCTTTCAAGGCAGCCGCTTCTGATGGAAACAGCTGGAAGTGAAACAGGACAGCTGGAGTGGTAAGAGAGATGGCACAGAACTGAGGCAGACAAGACAAGCCAGCTTATAGGAAACACAATTTGCTATGAGAAATATGAATTGTAAGAAAAAAGAAATAAAGAAAGGTGTTAAGATTTTAACAGTGAAACACACATTTCTGCAAGGCACAAAAGGAATGATAGCTCCTCATTTTCTGATTTGTAGTGATGAACTTTGCACTGGTTATCTATCATAGGAATTAAGAAGAGTAATTGTTTATGCAGTATTGGTACACATGAAGTTTTGTAGGCACTGATGCTTCTAAAATGTAGCTTGCAGATTGGTTAAGTGCTTCTACTTTGGGATTCCTTCCACACTAGAGAAAATGCTTTGGCATTTATACCTCCAGTTTCTGATCCCCATAACCTTTGCTCATAACGATCTATTTGCCAATGAAGTTGAGCTGCAATCCCTTTAATAGTTATTACAGTAGAAATAGTCACAAAGATTTAATCACAGAATCACAGAATCTTCGGGGTTGGAAGGGACCTCAAAAGATCATCTAGTCCAACCCCCCTGCCAGAGCAGGGCCACCTAGAGTACATCACACAAGAACTTGTCCAGGCATGTTTTGTCTCCAGCAAAGGAGACTCCACAACCTCTCTGGGCAGCCTGTTCCAGTGCTCTGTCACTCTCACAGTAAATAAGTATTTTCTGATGTTTATGTGGAACCTCCTATGCTCCAGTTTGTACCCATTGCCCCTAGTCCTATCACTAGACATCATTGTAAAAAGCTTGACTCCATCCTCCTGACACTCGTTCTTAACATATTTGTAAACATTGATGAGGTCGCCCCTCAGTCTCCTCCAGGCTAAAGACATCTAGCTTCCTCAGCCTTTCCTCATAAGGGAGTTGTTCCACTCCCTTAGTCATCTTCATGGCTCTAAAGTATTGAATGAAACTAGCTTCTTTTGTTCACATAACAGCCATTCAAACAGCTGTGGCATTGGTTCAAGTGCTCTAGTTATCAAGAACCATAACGAGGTGCTTATTAGAGCTTTCCATTCATTAACAGAATTTAATTGCACTCTTCACTCTTACATAGTTTTACTTACACCATTAGTATAGGCATGCTGAAACATCATTTTTGAACATCAGTATTTCATGTTGTGTTTTAGATACACAGAATGGCAAAAAAGTGAGTCTTCAAAAACTAGTGAAGTGATTGACAGACCCTTAGATTTTTGATGTTGCCAAGTGGAAGAAGTTGAAGTTTCAGGCTACAGATGAAATATACATGATACATTCCTCAGCTAATTATTTGTAAGTATATTAATAAATCACTCCAGTCCCTGCAAGGCTATCTAAATTTAGAAGGTTCATGAGATGTAATACATAATTAATACCCTTAGATTGGATGGCTTAAAGGCAAGTGTTTTCCTGATCTCATATGAAGTAGAGATCATTTATCGTTGCTGTCCAAGTAAGGAATTACCAGCATGCTTTGTTTTTGCGACTGTATATAAATGTCTCTGTCATTTATTCTGATTCATGAGTAGGAATCAGAAAATATGTAACAAGCAGAGCTAGATTTTTAAAGACCCATGTAGTTGTGTTCATGCATGTTAAAGGTACAAAATACAGTATGTGCACATAACGGTAATGAATTGATTATGCATATGTAATTTTGAACATAACATTCAATCAAAATTTTACCACTGATATCACAGAATTATTGTCAGGTCACAAAAAATATATACCCAAATACCTGAATGCAAAATCTTCCAATCATTTGTGCTTATGACTTAATGTTCTCTAGTCTCTCCTTTTCTCAAAATGTTAATGCCTTTATGGAAGATGGGCCTCACAGCATCTCGCACTCTACCTCTCTCCTCCTTTTTTTCTGTGGCTCTCCATAAGAGCCCTTCCATGGTCCCATTCTCTCCTCTTGTATGCTTTATTTTTGAGAAAAGTCATAAACAAATACCTATAAATTCTACAACGATGCTTCTGCTTTTCCCTTTGGACATAAATTGTCCTATCTGAATAAAACATGATTTGACTTAGAAAGCATCCTCTTAATATCAGACTGCCAAAACCAGAGCTGCCTTCTCCCTTTCCGACCTCCACCACTATCTTGCTGACCACTGTGAACAGCACAACTGTGCAGCCATTCCCACCGTGGAGGAAAAAAGCAAACCCTTCACTGCTGAGGTTACTTCTGCCCACCTCTGTGACCAAGTTTGTGCCATCGTTGATCAAGTTTGTGCCACCATTCGTAGGATATTATTTACACTATTTAACCCCTTCAGGGTCGCTCAAGCTTATGGCTTAATATTTTCTAAAATTCAGTAATTAGTAGAGGGTCTGTAATGCTACCTGCAAGAGGATTACCATTTTTACCCTGTCTCCTAGATCTTATGTGACTGGCTCAGCTCAGAAATGGTAGAGCAGAAGTAGAAAAGGTACTGAGGAGATCAACGATCAGAGGTATGAAATTAAGTTTTTCAGCTTTTTATGCTACCAGGCTCATACAATCAGAGAGGATAACAAGGAACACGTTATAGTTCAAGAAAAAGGAAAAAAGTGCAAATTGCTCTGCACTACAAGTGCTGAAATATCAACTTTTGAAATAGAATTACCTTTTAAATTACCTAATTCTTAGAAATGTTTTCCAAAATCTTACTTCTGCAATTGAACATGTCTTTGTAACTGCAATTTAGGCTAATCCTTATCTGTGTAGACAGCTACGCAGGCACTGCTGAATGTAGGCAAAGCAGAAGACAGGAAGATCACCTATTTAAAGTCTTGTTTCAGTCAGAGAAGTTGCTTTAGTATGGATCTCATGTTTAACTTGACCTGACTTCAGCAGCTTTTTCCTTGGCTTAAACATACACTAATTTATTCCAGAAATACTCACATATTATTTGATATAATGCTAAAAGCTTGGGGAAGAGCGGCTGGAAAGAGGTTCAGAAGAAAAGGACCTGGGGTTGTTGATCATCAGCCAGCTGAATATGAGCCAGAAATGTGCCCAAGTGGCCAAGAAGGCCAACAGCATCCTGGCTTGTAACAGAACTAACATGGCCAGCAGGAGTAGGGACGTGATTGTCCCTCTATACTTGGCACTGGCAGTGCTGCACCTAAAACACTGTGTTCAGTTTTGGGACACTCATCACAAGAAGGACGTTGAAGTACTGGAGCAAGTCCAAAGAAGAGGAGTGAAGCTGGTGAAGGGTCTGAAGGTCAAGTCTTATGAGGAATATCTGAGGGAACTGAGGTTGCTTAATCTGGAGAAAAGGAGGGTAAGAGAAGACCTAATTGCTCTCTATAGCTACTTGAAAGGAAGCTGTAGTGAGGTGAGGGTTGGTCTCTTCTCACAGGTAACAAGTGATAGCAGAAGAGGAAAGATCTTAAGTTGCACCAAGTTTAGACTGAATAGCAGGAGAAATTTCTTCACTGAAAGGGTTGTCAGGCACTGGAACAGGCTCCCAAGGGAAGTGTTTGTGTCACCATTCCTGGTGGTATTTAAAAGATGTGTAGATGTGGCACTTCAGGACATGGATTAGTGGTGGCCTTGGTAGTGCTAGGCTAACAACTGGACTTAATTATTATCTTAAAGGTCTTTTCCAACTAAAATGATTCTATAATTCTATTGTGCTGATCAGAATAAATTTTCATCATATTCCTATGACCAAGTCACTTTTAGATTTGCTTTTCTTCTCTGGCTCCCTAATTTCTATCTCAGCAAACTTATCTGAGTAGTCAAAAACTATTTTCATGCTACCTTCTTGCTGTCTCTGCTTTGAAGGAGCTTTAGCTATATAATAATGTCAGAAAATGTATCTGTGAAGCTGCTTACAAATTCAGTCACAAAAAGAAATGTTTTCTCGGTTTTTTTCAATACCTGTTTGTTTCAAGACTTCTAAGAATCTCTGGTTAAAAATTAATTAATTTAAAATAATTAAAAACTTTATAATTACTTCTTCTCTTCTGAAGACAGCCAGCGTGAAGTCACTAATGTCATCACTTTTTTGAATACACAATTTCCTATTATAACAGTTGCAATAATCAGATTTTGAAACTTTACATATTTCGTTGTACCAAAAGGAAAATTTTTGCTTAGAGAGTTTGTATTTTTTGTATTTCAAATCTTGTCAAAATGTCTCTACTCCAGCAGGGTCATAATTTTTTCTTACTGTTGGAATATTCTGTATGAATGCCATATCACTTGCTCCAAATTGTTCTGGAACATATGAGCTTGTACACTGATAAAATAATGAAATTATTTCCTAACCAGTTAGCGTAAACAGTTATAATATTTTCCAAAGTATTGATTTTAATTTTTATCTCTTGTCTGTGATTCAGATATGCAGCTTTTACTGCAGCATTACAAAAAAGTTAAGAAACCAGATATTCAATAATAATTTCAGAGACGTGTCTTTAGAAATAACAGCACCTACACATGGAATGGTTTATAATTATAAAATCAGCATACCTGAAGGTGATGGACTGAGTTCTTTGATCTCTCTATCTCTTTCTGCTTGAAGGGTAAAATCAGACTGTTCTAGAATTCCAGTTTAGAGCCAGGGGAAAAAAAGAATACCTGTTGTGTTATGCAGTTGAAGAGGGTTTATGTTAAGACAGATTGGCAGTTAATGCAGTAAGGAAAGGGTGAGAACAGCAACCTGGAAACTAAAAATAATGTGAAAAAAAGGATAACAGAGATGGAGATATTTTGGGGGGGGGGGGGGTGGGGGTGTAAAATGTAAATCTCTTTAAATTGTTTGTGTGTGCCTTGTGTTTTCATTTTGTCTTACCAAACTGCTTAGAAGCATTCAGATCAGAATTAAAATGCACGTATTGTTTAACAACACTCATGGACTATTTTCTCTGTCCAGAACCAATCTCCAAAAAAAACAAGCCACTCAATTATGGAGGTAACCATGTATCATGGAAATGCAATCCAGCCAGTGAACAAGTCAATAGCAAAAAATAGGATTATCTTTCATTCAAGCTTCTTAATCTCTGAATAAGAATTACTAATTCTAAAGTAAAATTCCTCGGACTGTAACTCCAACAAGCTAAAATAGTGTAAGAAAACAAAACAACCAAAAAAACCCCACCTAAACCAACAAAAAACCCTCTAAAATTAAATACATCCATATTTCTTCTAAGCATAAAATCTGAAGGAAAATGTTCTTGTGGAAAATAGGTTACTCTGTAAACATCTGCACTTTTTCCTGAAAAATCTGTGTGACAGAACATTAAAAAGCAAACAGGGAGTCCTTTTGTAGTTAAAAGATACAACTTTTTTTCTTCACATTGTAGTAAAAGCCACAGTCACACGTTAAGACAATGTTCCGCCTAGAGACGTGTATGTATATCTTACGGATGTGCTAGCAGTCATGAGCCAAGGTAGGGACCATATCGGCACAAGTAGGCATAATTTGGAGTCATGATTTTGGCATATGCAGAATACATACAACTGTTTTATGCGTGTAAAGTCCAGTTATTACTCATAAAGGGCACTGGAAGGACTCATGAGCTGGAGAACCCTTGATCCATTTCTTGGAGGAAGGAACTGAAAAGCATTAGGAAAAAAGAATCAAGAATAACTCTGTCTTTCTAGGCATATGTAGTATCCTTCTGTCTGATTAACTGCTGGAGAAATTAGACCTTTTTGTCATATAAATCCAGTAAAGAAACCACTGTGGACAGGGAAACTACCCTAAAGAACATTGCAACTCTGTGAATGGCAAAGGGAATTCTCTGTACTACCCAATAAAATTAAGGTCAGACAATCAAAAAGCAAACAAACAAAAAACCAAACAAACAAAAAAAACCCAAACAAAATCCAAACAATCAAACAAAACCCAAAAGCAAACAAACAAAAAAACAAAAAGAGCAAAACAAAACCACAGCATATTTTGACTGTTTTTTAGATGATTTAAAATAATAAACAAAAATGGAAGGAGGTAGAAAAAGATATGCTTTTAAATGCAATATATCTTTTCATGTTTGTCCTGGTTGGATCCAGAATGAAACCAATTTTCTTTTTACTGTTTTGTTTTTTTTTTTTTCTTCAGTGAACTCTCTTTTAAGTAACAGCAACTTTTCCAACCAGTGGACTGATAACACCTGGATTTTTATAGTTAGTGCCAACAGATGAAGGACACTTCGCTCTGCTTGTTAAATCTACAGCTTTGAACACTAAAGGAGCAGAAGAGTTGTATTTACAGCCCTCCCCCAGGGAGAAGTGGAGTAGACAGATGGTAAAACTGACCACAGAGAGTGTTCTATCCCATAAATAAAGCAAAGGATCACAGAAGTCAAGTCCTTACCTTCCCTCTTCTACCCTTATTTTCCATTCACGGTTGGTGACCAGGGACGACTCCTTCTATCCATTACCATTTACCCCTAAGCTCGTGCATTCCTGACCCTCATAACTCCGTCCTCAGCTTCTGTCTGCTCTGCTGCTATCTCCTGCAGAGCAGTCCTGGACATTTTGGAACTGTTCAAAACTAAGGAGAGTGCTGGGGCAGCTGCTGGGAACAGGGGAAGGCAATAGAATTTTGCACATTCCTGCACATACTTGTTTTTATTTGTACATATTTTCTTTTATCATAAGTATTATCATTAGAGTTATCTAATTTAGTTTTCAATTTGGAAAGTCTCTGTCCTTATTCTCTCTCTCCATTCCTTAGGGAAGGGGAGGGGATAGAGAACATTATTGTCACTGGTTTGATTGCCAATCCTGAGTCAAACCGTGACAGTGTTCTATTTATTTTGTGATCTTGAGCTATCCAGTTACTGAAATTTTAGTCTTGAATATGGGTTAAAGGATAAACAAATTATTCTACACAAGAGCCTCATCCCAAGACCAGACTTGGATTTAATGTTCAGAACCATACAGCACGCTTAGAGAGAGAAATTCCTCCTCCAACCTATTCCAGCATCTTGCATCATATCACTCCATTTCATCCACGACTGAGAAAATAAGACAGCTATGAGTGTTTCACAATGACAGTCTGTAAGGTATATTTAAGTTATGGTGGTGATAGAAATTATTTACTCTTCTTTAGGTAACTCCATAACTTTCTAAAAGTGAAATCATATACTGGGTAATAGATAGAACAGCTAAGCCCCTCAGGAAATGCAGTACAACCACCTGTGAAATTAGTACTTGCAAAATTTGTACATTTAAGTTACAAATACTTTTAAAAAATCCAATTTATTATTTAATGTGCATGTCCTTTCATTTCCTTATTAGTTTTGGTCTTGTTTGATTTATAGTTTCAGATTCATAATCAATATCAAGAGCTGGCCTGGAAAGCAAATCCCTTAATTGTTCTCATAAGTTTTGGAGGAAGAAAATATTGTCTTGCACAGATATTTTGTTTAGTTTAATCTGAAATCAATAGCTTATTTGGACCTGGAGCCAAAATTAAGATGTGAGATTGGTGGCCCTCAAGTGAAACACGTTTTGTGGTTATTCCCTACAAATCACAAGGAAGGGACAGGATCCCCTTATAGCTTTTACTTACAGGCTTATGTAGGCCTATGAGGAAATACATCTGACTTTTATGACCTCACTCCATACAAATGTGATTCACAGCGTACCAGGCTACAACATGTGTGTGCTCCACGCTAAGTTCATGAGTCTTGTGGAGATGGCTGAACTTGCCAGTCACTGCCCATCATTTCAGCGGGCAATACAAAACTCACATTTTACCAAAAAGCCCTTTTACTGTGTTAGACAACTGGGAACTTTTCAGAAGCAAGTCAAAGCACATGAGCTGCTGCCAAGTGGTCTAATGCTGCTCGCAGGCACGAGAAACCTTCCCAGATTCCTGGACTAATACAGATAAAAATTATTACCCCAATGACTGCTGCTTGACAGTTTTACAGTAAGTAGGCTTTTCTGCTACTATATTTTTATAGTAGGTCAAATTTATTAATAAAATTTATCTTTAAACACCCTCAAGTGATACAAGGTATGTGAGACACACAACAAGCCATTTGTTGCATTTTGTACAAAGGACCAGTAGCGCAGCCAGAGATCTGAGCCAGGAGATTCATCACTTGCCTGCCAGTCTGAAATGCAAACCTGAATATTTTACATTGTGTTAATGACAACAAACATAGTGGCTTTGCAACCTTATCAGAGTGATTCCAGATGAAACCATCCCACATAAATGACATTTGCTTCCTTAACAAACAAGGAAATGTGATGCTTGCCTACATTTGCTCATTACCTATATCTTTAAAATCTTGTCAGAAGCCATGCTAATTTTTTTCAAATAAATACATCAGGACTAGGCAATGAAGTTTCCTCATCAAGGAGACCAACATACATAATATTAGTTAAATACTCTACAAAATATTTTGATGATCACAGTTCAAGAATTAAAAATAATCAAGCTTTTAATTATTGCTGGCTCTAGGAAAGACAATATTGACTCAAAGTTTAGTATCCCCAAAAAGCTGCTGATAAAAATAGTGCCTTAGGACATATCAGAGCTAGCTCCAGATGGAAAGCAACACATTCAATTTAATCCAGTGTTGAAGCTGAGCTTTCAGCTGATTCGGAATACAAGCAGATAAACCTTATAACTGATTAGGGCATGGGTCATATCTATATGGAGTGCCATGTAAGTTTGTCTTCCTAGAATATATGATATAGACATATTCTTCCTGAGGTGTATTGTCCATCCTCTTATATCTTTTTTCTCAGGTTTCTAACTCTTCCTAAGCTCTCTAATCTTCCTCGCTGCCAGTTTCTAAATTTTCCCAAATAAATACTACAAATGGTAGACTATTTCTCTCTTATCACAACACAGAGTTTATTTTATCCACACATTCTCGTCTAGCATTTTTTCCTTCAGGCTTAAATTCCTGTGCCCTTCCTACCAGCTGCAGCCTCAAAACATGTGGCTGCTTTCACATGCCTGCAATGAGGCAGGAGCAAGCTATAAACAAAGAAGATCATATTCAGACATCATCTACAAGTAAACCAGTTATACAAAAGCCAAAATTACACAGCCAAGTATTGCATGGTGCATAAATCTGTGCTCACACAAGAAAAGTCAAGGTTTAAAAACGTATTCAGAATATATCTGAAAGCTGGAAAACAGTCAGTGAATCCTTAATGTGTCATTAGAACTAAAGACACTGAAACTGTCAAAAATATATAGTTTTGTCACAGGCATTCAACATCACCAGCTTCACCCATTTAGAACTGTATCTACATACTGGCCTCCCTTTTGACATCATCTGTGTTTGCACAAATCTCTCATATAGGATTGCAAAATATATTGTCATTCTGGTAAGTGATAAGTGTCATTAGTACTAAGCACATCCAAGTAGTATGTGTACACATCCAAGTGCTTATGCCTGTAAAATTAGATAAATTTATCATCTTTTAAAATGGAGTCTTTAAATGTTGTGAAAACTGGTATAGAGTAAGATAAAAAAGAAAAATAAGGTCACACAATGTCTTTACATTTTCATTTATTGTCATAAACAACACTGTCTACATTACCAAATCTTGGTGTTAATGTCTATGTCTGCTTTTTTTATATTTTGTAAATTGTAAATTATAGATACCCATTTTACCATATATTTCTAACTAGTTGTTAGGAGGACGTGAATACATTATGCAGACACTTCTGCTAGCAGAACATGCAGGAACTGAATTATCTCTATGTTTGTATTAAGAAGTTGTGCATTTCTGTATTACAAACCCACTATTTGAAAAAACAAATTTCAATTATAGGCATATCTTGAACAAAATGTCGTGTATTTAGATGAGCTGTTATTTCTCATTAAATTTTCTGTGATGACACTTAATCTCAAACGAGAACTAGAAAACTAGCTTTTTAGGTGGATACCTGCTAGTAATTGAAATAGCAACCATTTGGTTTAAAAATGAGGATTTTTAAGTTGCTTACCTGTCACCTTCAGAATATGTATGGATAATTCAGTCCTATCCATAACTCACTCCTTGAACAACTCTTGTTTGTACAATGGGAGACTATGCAAAACGTATGCCCTGCTATTATTTAGGCTTTGATACAAAATAACCAACTTCTGGCACCACCGGTCATAAACTCTCTAGAAATCAGGTCCTGTTTCCTTTTCTTTCCATGTGACTTCCTTTCTGCTAGGAAAAAATATTGTTTAGATCAATATTTTCTGATTAGCATTTCTCTCTTGCTCAGTTCTTACTACGAATTGCTTACAGAAATTTGGTTGTTAAAAACACATTTCATGATCCTAACTATGCTAATTCAGAGGTGTGGGAATAGTTGGATACAGGACTACCCACCTAAGTACTTCAGTAGCTTTCAATAAGATGAAGTCTTGGATGAAGACTTTATGGATATCAAAACAGATTACAACATCTGCTGAAGTAACGAGACATCTCTGAGCCCATCATGTAGATGGAGAATGCAAGGCTCTGGGAGACAGGCAGACAGCAACTACTCACGTCAGAAGCAGAGTCACAGTCAACGAGATAGAATTTAGGCTTCTAGAATTTCCTTTTCATGCTTTTAAGTCTCAATGTAATAAAACTAAGACTGTCTTATGGAAATATGATGACATCGCCTTGCATAAATTTAAATACACATTAACCACTCCTGTGTGGGATCTACATTAGCATTTTGGTACAGAGTAGTACTGCAGTTTCAAATGAAATCTCCTGATCATACTGCCCTTACAATGCATTAGCTCAGTTCACAGGGTGGTTTTAATCTATGCTAACTAGATTTCTTTTGGAGGAAACTACAGCAATACCAGGCATATACCAACAAGTAATGGATTCATAAGGGTCAAAATCAGAGGTCAATGTATCAGATGACTGCAGATTGCATGTGTGGTGAGCGTATTTGTATCAGATAACCAGACTAAATCTAGTTAAAATTAAATTCCCGAAACAGTACATAGGATCGTGGAAGAGGCCTCAGCACCAGCTGCTGTTATCTGCTGATCTAATTCTTCACTGTCAGATTTGCTGATGTAGACAGAGAAATGTTGTCTGGTATTTGTATAGCTGGAAATAACTGCATCAGAAGAAAGTGAAATCGAAGAACTGTGAACGACTTAGGTGAAGATCACAGCAAATCTCTACATTATTCACCTAAGTTTAAAACTTAAGTTTTACAGAATTCTAGGGTATTAATTAATCTGCAGAGTGGGATAGGGAATTACAGTTCCTTATCTTTCCAAAACTGCAGCACCAGCTACTGAAAATTTTGCTTTTAATTTTCATGTCCATTCTCTTTTGCATATTCTCAGATTCCTGTAATATATCTAACTTGAAGCTAAACAAATCAGCAGTTCTCAGCCTTCAGTACATGATTAAAATATGCAGACAGACAAAGGTGCAGTTATTATTTCAATGCTACTTTGTTTAGTAGCATAACAGCCATTTCTTTGAAGTTCTATGATAAAAAGAAGTCCTTTAATCAGAATATGGGCCTAGATTTTGCCCTTATATTCTATTAATTTCATTTTATGTACATGGAGACTATTTCAAATTAATACCAAAGCATATAAGCACAGTGTAGCACATAAATGCATTACAGCATGCTAAAAAATGTTGTAAAATAGTAGAAAAAGAGGGCTGGATGTCCAAGTTACTTCTTATCAACAATAAGCAGTCCTTGTAAAATTATCTAATTTTTTATATGTATTACTATTTCAGCAGGTAAAAAGAGGTTTCAATCAACAATATCTAAACATATGATATATTGCATATGCTTCTCTAACCTCATCCTGTCCAGAAACCAGGAAAAAAATCAGTGGTAGCTCTGGAGTAGCTTCTCTGAAAAGGATTGCTTCTCTCGCCCTTATGAACATGAATATGCATCAGAAAATAAATCCTGCCCCTAATTTTAGTACCAACTCCCTTTCAAATGATGTGTTGAATGAGCAAAGGGGATGAATAATTTTCTTGTCCTTAAGTTTTTCAGGTAGCTGAGACTGGACTTAGTGACAGAAAATTAATGGATCCTCACATCCATCCAGTGTCTCAAGTTAACACTTTGCACAGTCCATGGATAATGAAGCAAATTTTGTTGGTATTCATTATAACGATTATATACGGCAGCTTTTATAAAAATTTAATTGTCTTTATTTATCTCAAAGATTAACACACAAACCAGAAAGCTACAGCTAGGCTGAAGTTCCTGAAACTGTGAAAACTGCACTCAGTGCATCTTTTCTAACTGTACCATTTTCTAAAGACATAAAAAAAAATATTCCACAAATAATTATTTTTATTCTGTTTTTTATATGACTATTTTTCTTACAGTTCTCTGGGTAGATTAGAGCTGTATCTATTCAACATAAGCAAGCTCTGTTTCAGTAAAATGCTTAAGCTTCTGCATAGTCTTAAACAAGTCCACATTAGAGTCAATTACGGACTTAGAATGCTTAAAGTAAAATACGCTGATGGTGTTTTGTTGATCAAGACCTTAATGATTATTAGGCATTCCATAGGTTTATGGCAGAGTAATAAGACATAATATTTATTGATGTAAGCATTACAAGAGGGAAGATGATGTGCAACCTAGCATGCAGAAACACACACATTAACTCATCAGTATATTAAGACCAACTTTATTGATTTATCATAGTAGCAATAACATTAATGGGAACTATCTTTACAGATCTATTGGAATATTTTTTTTTTCTGCTTTGATGATTTAAAATCGCTTTTAATTTATTTCATTTTCTTTCTTCCTATGATATAAATAATCATAGTGTTGTTGATTAGTGTCATTGCATATTTTTAGTTACAAGAAAGAGACAAATTAATGTCAGTCATCTCAATTTACAGCAAGTACATTAGATTCATTTTGTTGAAAAATTAGATTAGCATGCAAAATTTTCTGAACATGCTAAAATTTATAAGTCACTGCTTTGACATCCATGCTTCTTTCCAATAACAGCATTTAAAACTACCAACATTTCACACAGGGTGACTGAAGCACAGTTACATAGTACATTGAGGATAGGGTGACGTTCGCAGTCTTAAAGCTAAGTATTTTAACCATTAACCATATATGAAATTTTTCAGTTAAAAATCCTTCCTCCCTCAGTTTAGACTGACCAGAACATTTTTCAAATCTGGACTACACAGACTTTGGTGGTATTTAAAGAGGAAAGAAAAAAATAAAAATACTGTACCATAAACTCAGAGTTATCAGTAAATATATTTTGATTAAATCATTCCGTAGTACTCTTATATTATAAAGTCCTACAGTACTCTACACTCAAAGTACAGATAAGCTCAAAATCCTCAAAATGCAGGCTTGGATCTTGCAGAACCAGAAAAAGAATTCATTCTGGAAACAGGAAAAAAAAACCTGTTTAAAGTATTTCATGCCTACAGTTCAATCCAGTTCTAAAATTAGTAAATCAGTAACCTAATAGACTCTTACTCACTTTCCATTTTTTAAAAAAATTTTTAATATTTTATATTGGAGAAACATCTATCCCAGCCACCTGGTTGCAATATGCAGATCAGTGTTGATATAGATATGAGAGTATTGTCTACTGTTTATTACAAGAAACTATTTATGTTTCCTTGCTCAGATTATAGTTGGAGTTCATAACACTGTAATAGTTTTTCATTCACTCCTTTGTTTAGTGTTTTAATATAAAACCACAATGTTTTTTTTCCCCAGAATATCAACCCAGACTGTATTTGTACTTGCAATTCAACACAAGCAGAGGAAAATGAGCAAGCCACCTATATTTGGGTTTCATCAAGCTTCTTTTTTTCAATTACAGGGGTTCAGAGCCCCAGGATCACAGCCCAGTCTGGTGTTCGGGATACTCTACAGGAAAAGGGACACTGCCAAGGCAGATTAAATAGTCATCTAGTTGAAGTTTAATACTTCCAAAGAAATTCTGCCCTCTATAAAACTAACATACCCTCAGTCTAGGCACATTCCCTTTTGTTCCTGTTTACATTAATTTCCCAGATAATCTTATATAAACTGGTATCATAAAATATGCTATAATAGAAAAAAAAATTTCCTATAAATTAGTATCACTGACTACTGAAAAAGAAAAAAGTTTGCCTTATTTATTTATTTATTTTGCACCTCTTTGTGGCACAATTCCCTCCTGAACCACAGACTTATTAAAATTTCTTTCTTTTCTTTTGTCATACTGAAATAGGAGTATTACATTTCCTACAGAAGTTGTTATCCACAACATCCCCATCTACTGAAAACAAAGAAAGCATTTCTATTGATGATACAGTACAATGCAGAATGGTTTTGTACAAAATCTTTTATGCAGCACTAAAGATTTTTTTTTCATGTGATAATTTTTTACATAAGCTCAATATTTTGAATTCAGCTGAGGAATCACTTTGCTATTTATTCAATAGTTTTCTATTTCCTTTAAGGAACAAAAACTTTCTCTTTGCATGATTTAATACCAATAAATTCAGCTGCTACTAAAGACAGAGTAATCCACAAAGCTCAATGATGAAAACATTTATTTTATGTCTTGAAGACAGTGGTATACTCAATAAAAAATAATAATAAAAAACAGGGTACTCCTTAATACCTTTTTTACTCTCAGTATAGAACCAGTACTTATTTCATCATGTTGAGATCAGTTTAGAATTTTCTACTTAGATATACTATCACTACATCCAAAGTAATTCTGGGAACTTCCCTGAAAAAAAAACACCACAACAAACCACACACACACAAAAAAAAAACAACACAAAAAAAAAGCCACCAAAAACTTTTGTGCCTTCGGCTGGAAAGCACTGGCTTATCACAATTTTGGTGTAAATTAGTGGGAATTAAGACTGCTTATCTCACTGCTGTGTTGTGAATGTAACTCAAAACAAGCAGAGAAAAAGAACATCATTATAGTCCGAAAGCATCAAGACACACACAAACAAAATGTTCCAATCTTGGGCTTTCAAGATATTTGAGTTTTGCAAAAGTGCAATAATAGAAATCATCCCAGTTTTCTACAACTTTTCTACAGGTTGATGAGGATAGAAATAGTACAAATGACAACACTATTTTAACATTTTAGCCTTAGTATACTACCGGCCCCTGTACTTTTACTTTTCAGTAATAGAGGCATAGTGGGAAGGAATAAAATTGTTAAAATCTTAAATATTTGTTCAAGTTCAGTTCTGGACAAGATGTTTTTTTCAAACAAATGTTTCCAGAAAAATGTATTCTCCCTCCCCAAAATTTTAATGTGTATTTTCTTTCCATAGGTCCATCATGAAATTTGTAACTGGAACCAGAAAGGACACTGAACAGCCATTAACATGCTGTTCAGGGAACTCATTTGAATGATGCAGTAGCGCTTCTGAATGAAGAGTATCACATTACCAGAATCAATGTAATTTACTCAAAAGCTCACATTCAGTCATAATTTGTGCCTTTAGCCTTTAGTTTACTTAGGTAATATTTGCTTCAGAAAAGATTCTGAGTCTATTAATGCAGTGTTTTGTTATGCTGCCCATTTTTGAATGGGCACCCTACCAACAATGGTTCCTGCATCTCATATTACTAGGAGAGAGCTGGGAAGAGGGAGTTTGAAGGCAGGAAGATCAGTGGCAGAAGGCAAGACTAATACAGCCTGTTTCTGTTTTCGTAAAGTCAATCTACTGCATGGGACATCTGAAGAAGCAAGTTAGCAGACCATCATATTAGCAGACTATTATGTATTACCTTAGGCAGTGGACAACATTATTGTCCCAAAGATCTAGACATACATGGTTTGTTTTGCCACATTAATAATGAATGATTAAATATACAGATACACATGTGCATAACTCATAAGTGTTTTGGAACATGAAGAGACATGGAATAAGAACACATAAAGGATCCAAATAATAGTCTCTGGGGCAGAAGAGGAGAATTGTAAGTGACTGCTCACATTGTAGGAGGGGGCTGCTGTGGCCAATTAATTCTTGTTCCTGATCTTCCACAAGTCAGCTCTTCAAAAGCATAACTGACTCATGATCAGCCCCCCCTACACAAAGGAATATCCTTTTAAAATTACATTGAAACTGTATAGAAAGCAACTGAGAGATATGAAACCACTAATAAAAAAAAAATCTGTGGTGTAAAAAAAAAAAAAAAGGAAAAAAAAACCACACACAAAAACCAAAGCAAAACAAAACAAAAACCAAACAAGAAAAAAACCCACAACACAAATAATCCCCACCAACCAACCAAACAAAACAACACAAAAAAGACAAACCAAAACTCTATGTCCAGACTGGTTCAGAGTTGAAAGGTATGCCAAAGATAAAAAGAAAAAAGAAACAATTTAAAAACAAATTGCCTAACATCTTCATTGAAACAGGTTCTAAACAACTGAATCAGATACACCATGTAAAGAGTATTCATTCTCTAATAGAGTGAAATCAGGAAACAATAGAAAAATATCAGAGGCAAGGGTGGACAGGAAGGAAGAGTATTCTTTGTGTTCTATTGTTAAACATTAGAGAAGCTGAAAGAAAAGTTCTGGGTGGAACGAACACCGAAGACATACCTGAGCATATAATAACTGCATGATGCTAAGTACTTGTGGGAAACAGTACCCAACCGCATATGTTTGCATTCACATATTTGTTCATATTAAGTACCTCATATTAAATGTTAGAGCTCTTTCCAAGAGGCTGTTTTACTGTTTTGTTCTTTATGAAATTTATGCTTATTGTGCATGTCTGCCCATATGAGTAAATATGTGGCAAACTCATTCAAGATGGTCTAGACCAATAATCATATTTAAGAACCAGTATCTGCTTGCCTTCAACAAATGAGTACATAGAATCTGCTTCTTCATACTTGTGAAATCCTTAAAATTAATATTATACAGCTTCCAGAGATATAACATGCTTCAATCCCTTTTAAACAAAAGTTAAGTTCTACTTCTTTTCACTGATCACAGTTCTCTGTAGACAAATATTTTCATTTTCTTTAATTTAATCTTTGCATTCTGCCCTTAACAAGCTGTTTAAAGTCTCAATCAAAATATTTTAATCTCTGGTTGTGTCCTTCCTTAATCTTTATCTATCAGCTGCCTTCACCTAGGTATGCTCCTGGATTTTTGTTACACCACCATTCTTTGTCAGTTCTCTTCACTCTTCTCAGGTTAAGTTTTCTTTTAACGGATACTTTTTTCTCATTTCTCTACCCAGTTTTCTCAGAAGGCCTCCTAAGATTTTTCCCTATGCTCAGATGAAACATACTAAAGAAGAGAGGAGTACCTATGAAGAAAAAATATGGGGAACATCTCATCTAATGATGTGAATTTCTCTCTGATCTTGATTTAGAAACATGGAGAGGTAACTGCTTTTTATGAGTTACTAGTCTCTTTGAAAGATGCAAAATATGGCAAAATCAGTACACAGTCTCTTTACAGTATTAAATCACAAAAGACGTTTTAGCAATTAATAACAATATTTTATGTACCACCTATTACACACACTTCTCAATCCTCCAATCTACTTGGAACTTAAATTAGCCTCGGACTCATGCTCTCCAGTTTAATTAGTTGATGACTACATATAATTTATTTCCAGTGACACTTCTTTAACAATTTTCATTTAGATTAGAGTTTCTACTCATTTTTAAACACTCTGGAGAAAGCAGCAAAGATTTACCATCACAGGTAAACAAGCAGCATACTAGATGAGACTAAGGGGTGGGATGGTTTTAACAAAGTGCATTTCCATGTCTTTAAAGAATAAATAGTTAAGCCTGCTTCATAAATTACTGAACTAAATAATGTAAACAAACATTGGACCATGAATCATACATAAAGAACTGCACTTTCTTTCTTCTACCTTGCAGTATTTTCCTCTCCTTAAGGACAATAGCAGCATAGCAGCAGACAGTGGTAAATGTAACTTCACTCTGTCAGTGGGGAAGTGGCATGATAGAATTTTACTTATTTAATTCTTATAAATGATAGTGATTCTGGAGTCCTTGGATACATAAAACAAATTTATTTATTTATTTATTTATTTATTTATTTATAATTAAGAAGGACCTGAAAGAGAACTGAAAATTACCATGTGTGATCAGCTTGCAATACATTCAATATTGAAGAAAACACTGGAAATGGGGAATTTCTCCATTTACCTGGGGCACAGACACCTGTAGACTTTCTGGAGGACACAGGATAAGGCAATCACTGGGTGGTAGAGCTTGAAGTGGCAATGTCAGTCAATGCTAGGATGAAAGCTGAGCATTATGTAGTTCTCTGACCACCTCCTCCCATTCAAACACGCACACACATACACACACACATGAATAATGCAAAATAAATAATGCAATATCTTATTAAAACTGGTAATGCCACAAAACTGTAGTAAAAATATGAGTAAAATCAGTATTAGGACCACAGTATCTAATATTAGGACATACTATTTTTTCTACTCCTTCCTCTCTGTTTTTTTCCGCAGTTTCAAACTTCAATTATCCCCTGAAATCTGTTCTGTTTATTTATACTGTTAGAAAAGAAAATATAGCCACTTCTGATAAAGAATTAAGTGTGTGGAAGTAAGACAGTATTTCTCTCTTAGTATCTAAGCAACAGAAAGTCTTCTGCCTGATTCATACAAACTGACCTACTGAAATCAATAGAATTAGCTGTGCAAAGAAGGAAAGCAGATTTTATTGATGACATGGTTCATCAGAACATAAGCTTAAGAAACAGGATATAGTCCCTCAAATTCAGGGGAAAAAAAATTAAATTCATTTCAAATGCTGAAGATTTTTATGGACTAAAAAACACATTACTTGAAGTTAACCACATATAAAATGTTAATAATTTATCTCTGCCATGAACTTTGTGGTAGAACTTTCAAAGTTACTTATATGTTTTTACACCACAAAATAATTGCACTTTCTTTGTGTCCTAATGAGTTGTCATTAACGCTCCTAGCTAAAAATCCCCACCTACAGTTGCTAAAGAAGCTGTTTAATTCAGAGATGTATGATTCCCTTGTAGCAAATTAGTGGTTTGGACTCTAGGTGGTTAACAGAAATACATAAAGCTAAACAACATTCATACAGGATTCGTAATTGGTGACTCACTCTTACCTTATTTAGTAATTTATAACTACATTAATATCTAAATACCACACAAGCTTTAAGATATTTGTTTTCACTAGAGTCCCAAAGCAGAAAAGTACTGTTTTCCTCTGTTTTGCCCGTGGTAACTACACAAGAGAAAATACTAAAAACTAGATCCACAGAGGGTGTCTATTGCCAGGCAAAATTCACAGCCTGAAGTTAAACTCATTGTCCCCCATAAAAACACTTAGAGGCTTCATAGATACTAGTGAACTGTCAAGGACCTACTTGTGCTGGCTAAAAAATGCTTGCAAGTGTCTGATCTGTGCTTTAACATCCCATGCATACTTCCTTCCCCCTCTTTCCTGTCCTCCCTGTCAAAAAAAGCCAAACAAGGTATTAATATTACACCAGAGAAGTCAATGTAGATAACCACCCCATGAACCAGGCAACAGAGCAGTCTTTTTGGAGATGACTGTGCTGAGTGAAACTTTCTAGCTTGATGGGAAACAGCATTTGATGTCTGCTTTTTCATACCTCAGGAGAGTGCCACAGCAACAAAACTACGAGGCATTTCTGCAGAGGGAATTCCCACTGAACTTGATTCACATGTATAAATAAGTGATCTTTAATGCCCAAAGGGATCTCTTAAATAAAAAGCTCTGCTTCTGTGGCTTTTAGTCTATGTACCCCAGTGAATGATTATTAATATAAAGTAAAAACAGTTTCAGCCAGAGATGTTGAGAAAGACTCCTTGAGCCTCCCATATCTTAAAAGTTTGTGACCAAGGCAAAATAGAAAATGTGTAAGTTAAGTCATTGAAGAGCCCTTTAGCCAGCTGGTTATTGACTTTCAGAGCTATTGAGAGGCCTGATGTGATACAAACTACATTGACTCCTCCCGGCAAGATCTAGTTATAGGAAAAACACTTTCATTTCAGCATACAGCAGGGCTTAAGGAAGCTCAGTGGCAGCATGTTATTCAGCCACTTGAACATCTAGAAATTTAGTCTGAGGAAAACATAAAATACATTTATTCACGGTACAGTGTTCTGTGCCAGATACAGCACCACTGCTTCTGTGGGGCAATTCACAACAGGCAGAGCAGTGAACAAGCATGTTGTTTGTTTTTTTTTTAAGATTCCAGCCAGATTTTTAGGAATTACCTCAAATATCTCTGCATAACACACAAATGCGCATTTTCTCTTGTATCTAACCTGTGGAAAAGACAGTGAGCCACACTCCTTCGAACTCAAAATCTTAAGAAGCATGAACTCCAAAAGAGAAGCAGCAGCTATTGTTCATGATAAGGCATTAGAAGTGACACTAAGTACAGTGACTTGTTATCTTGAATCCCTCCCTACCCCCTAGTTTTCATACAACTGATTATTTTAGGCCATTTTATAAAATATGAGGCAATTATTTATTTTTTTTTGTATTCTAACCTAGATATGTACATATTATTTGCAATTTAATTTGAAACACTGAATAAGAAAATGTAATATTGCCAGTTCAACTTATTCTTATTTAATTCTTCTTTGAAATCCATAAATCAGTTTTAAGAAAACTGCAGGTGGCACTGCAAACTTCTTTTGTTCTAAGATGTTTCATGCCAATGATTCAGCTGGCATAATTTTTGTTGGAAAGAGGATGTATACTTTAAAAGGTCTGGACCATGAAATATTAAAAATTATCTGACTCTTTTCCAAACGAGGTAGTCAGCTGGAAAAAAAAAAAAAAAAAAAAAAAAAAAGTAGTCAATTCAGCCTTTGAGGCAGCAGGCAGTAGTGGAAGTGTCTCTTAAGTAACCAAGCAGCTACTGAACAGTTTTTGTACATAAATTTCCTACCGACCTTATAACTGGGCATAGAAAGACGAGGCATCTGCCAATGTACTTTCAGAGTTTTTTAAATTAATGCACATAAAAAAAATATTTGAAACTTCAAACACAGTGTTAAAGCAAACATTTTGGTGCTTGACACTCAACCTAGAAGCATTATTTAACTTGACTACCATCATTACTGAAACACTTCACCTTTTTCTCACAATTTCCTCTAGGGACATATGTGATTGAAATTCGGAGACATTTTCATTAATAAAATGAAAAGACACTAGTCCAGGAATTCAATTATTATATCATGCACAAAACCCCTCACCACTTCAAAACCCTGTGGTGATTCACTAGCAGAGAGGGAGTTGTGGAAACAGCTCTGTTTAGTCTAAACAGGCAAGAGTGAAGATGTATGCACATGGTTACTGATTTATTAAGACTTATTAAAAGTTTCTCCCTCAGGGCACAAACACAGAGACAGTTTTGACTAAATTCACTAGATGATCCATAAAAAAATCATGTTTATTCCTTCTGAAGTTTAGCTGAAGGGGGCTGCTAAAGTCACTGCTAACATGAAAAAGCATGTATACAAGTCCTTTGTCTTGGTCCTCCCTGTAGGTGTGTCATTCAAAATCATGCAACTCAGAAAAGTCTACTCAAAGGAAGAAAAATTAGTGAGAAATCTCTCTAAATCTATGGGAAATATATTTAATTCAAAGAGTTACAGATTTCATCTCAGCTCTCCAAATGCAAATATGTTTCTAGGAAGGATAAATATTTATTTATTTATGTTTAACTTTAAGATACTCCAAAGTTATGCTGCTTTCTGAATGTACTAATCTGTTTTGTTTATCTTGACAAATGAAAAAGTATCTGTTGCAAGAGTAGCTTGAAAAATTCATTAATAACTGTGGTATTTTAAGTGAACTCTACTGGTCTGAAGAAGAAAAGATTCCTGCATGAAACAGAATTTGGAATTAGAGCAGTACACAAAGTATTTACCACATTTTTTGCTCTCTGACTCAAAATATGAAGATCTTATTCCCCTCCCATGAATGAAGGCCAATCTAGAACACAGCAGGCACATCCTTTTGAGTAAATTTTCCAGTGCCAGGAACATGTCAAAGATGATTAGTGAAGCAGAGACGCCAGCCACCTCCTCTGACATCAGAGGTCAGATAAAGGAGAGTGCGACAAAAGCTGAAAAGCATCAACCCTCCAATGATGATGTGGCTGACCTGGCGTACCTGCTATTCCCGTCACTTCTCAGTGCTTCTTTTATTGGCATTCCCTACTGTGAGAAGAGTCTCTCTAAAACTGGCAGCTTGATTTCAGTCTGAGGAAAATAACCATAATATGGCAGGAGAGAATCAAACTGTCAAGTCCTGCCTTTCAAGTAGTGAATTGAGTGTACTGAAAAAGGGCAGATAATATTCAGCTCACACATTTCTTAAATGGAGCAAACAGCCCAGATTGCCATAGGACAGGCAGGTTTAGCCTGATGCATTAAAAGTACATATTTTTTTCCCTTGTTTGTGAGAAACTAGTTTGCAAAACCGTTGAAAAAAAACCAGCTATCATCTTTGGAGGCTAAGAAGAATTCCAGAGAAAATTCACGATAGAGCTGCTGAGCTACCAAATACCATTGCCAACCAATGAGGCTATCTGATGTTAGGCTGCAAAAAGGCTGCTTCTCTGTTAAGTTGTTCTCCTACTGTGAAGACCATCTTTTATATGTGCATTGTGTAAGTAATGTGCATGTCATTTATAGTATTTTGTCCCAGTAGTCCCTTTTCTTGGATATTTTAATGTTCTTTTCCATTAAGATTCAATAACATTGATTTTTAGGCATTTCAAAGTGGTGTTTTATCAATCATTGCAGCATAGTAGAATTTTTATGATTTTTTTTTTTCCTAAAGGGAATATCCAGTTCCTGAAGGGGGCCTGCAGAAAAGCTGGAGAGGGGCTTTTCATCAGCAAGGGTAGTGATAGGTCAAGGGGTAATGGTTTTAAACTGAAAGAGGGGAGATTTAGGTTAGACATCAGGAAGAAATTCTTCACCATGAGGACAGTAAGGCACTGGAAAGTTGCCCAGGGAGGTTGTGAAAGCCCCTTCCCTGGAGGTGTTTAAGGCCAGGTTCAGTGAGGCCTTGTGCAGCCTGGTCTAGTGGGAGGTGTCCCTGCTCATAGCAGGGAGGTTGGAACCTGATGATCTTTAAGGTCCCTTCCAAGCTTAACCATTCTATGATTCTATAACCTGGTGTAAAGTCTTGCAATTAATTCCTTTCAAAGGGTTTGAACAAATTGGGCCGAATATCATTCTTGTGTTCAATTTTGAACTGGCTTGTTTGCAGCTGTGCAGGCTCAGGAACCAGTGAAAATTAATAGATATTGCAAAGGCCAGAATTAGAGTTTGTCAGACATTTTAAAACTTGGCAATGATTATGGAGGGCAGAAGAAGGTCATTCTTTCTTGGATTTTTGTATTCTTGTAGGCAACATGATCACAATTTTCTGAAATGTCCTTTTCTTCCTATCTTTGAAAACTAAGATTCAAGCAAGAATAGGGAGAATAGGAGAGACACCTGACACCTGACCTGAATAGGGAGACACCTGACGTGTCACTTTGCTTTACATATTCTTCAAAATCCAGAGCATATAGGTTTCTTATTTGTGAGCAGAAGTGTTAAGCACAGATCATCACTGAAGCTTTTGTTGAAACTCTCCATCAACACCTTATTTTTCTTAACTCCACATTCTTGTCACATGGCTTCCAGCAGCAGTATAAATACATGTAATCAACATGTTTATAGAAATAAATTTATTATTTCAACATTATTTTGAATTCAGGGAAGAAAGAGATGAAGGAATTGGCTGGATATTGCATATCTATTTTTAATTAACCCACTGCAGTGTTATTTAAACTGAGTAAGCCTTTCCTGCTGTATATTGTTGAGCTCACAGAAACAAAAAGTGCTTTGTTCTCCTTGCTGCCTCTGCAGAATTAGTCCATTAGCAAGCACTATTTCTTCAGATTGTGCCAACCTTGCTGGTTCTGTTGGTCAAGAATGCCTTTTCACCATATGTCCATGCTGCTGTTTATGAAGGGAAATATTTTCATCTTAGCTCCATTCAGATCAAAGAAAAAATGGTTACAGTATTTCTCAGGTGGATTATGTGTTTTCTTTTATGTTCATTTTTCTGTCTCCAGATAAATAAAGAATTTGGAAATTCTGTCTTCCAGTTTTTAAGATGCAAGAAGTCCTCACAGTCATCCTACATTGTAGCAAGCCAAAGCAGGCTACATAACTCAATTATACTTAAAATGTTTGTTTATACTTAAAATGTTTGTTACACTTCATGTATAACAAACAAATGTTTGTTTTTCAGACCTTAGGTAAGTTCTGTGCATTTTATTCTCCTAATTGAACTTTACTTTCACAACTCACCTCTGGAATTGTCTCAAAATACTATGTTCCTGACTGCCTCTTCGTTAGTTCTCGTGCCACTTCTTCCATTTTGCCTTTATTCAGTCTCCAAGCTCCCTGAGGATGAACAAAACACACAAAACACAACATCCAACATTAGGAATATTCACAGAACTCAAATGTGGTATTTCAAACAAGTAATTGCACTTCTATTCTGAAGGTACACTTTGAAAACTCAGCTCCATTTTTCCACATACGTGTTGGCTCAAGTTGTCTTACACTGCTGTTGAGACAGAGAAGTCTATCTTCAAACAAAATAAACACATGGGTGTAGAGAATAAAGTTGTGTTGGCTGCACAGGCTCAGTAAGATTTCCTATAAGAACTCAATAAAATTGCTTGTATTTGCTTATATATAAGAAAGATGGTAGCAAATAAGATTGCCACAAAATATTTAGTAGGTGACTTTTAAAGAAAATATGATTATACTCTTAAAATATATCATAACAGCAGGAATAATGATGGGTATCTATAATGATAAGTCTTTCACCATGAAATCCCTAATAAATTCTCTCTAATTATATAATAATTTAATTTAGTTATTTTTTATATTATTAAATTAATTTCAAACAAGATAGTACTAACTAAAATAAGAAGACACACAAGGAGAATAAGCATGAGATCTCCTGGTTTTATCGCAACATGGAAACTGGAGGTTGCTATCTTGGAAGAAATGGCTATTGCTAAGTTGCAGCTTATTTTACTCAGCACTGTTTATAAGCATCAGTATCATTTTATGCTTTTCATTCCTGTGCATCCGTAGACACTATCAACCAATGTAGAACATTTTTAATGGTCTTTTTTTTTTCCTTATCATATATGCATGTGCATGCATATTTGAATTAATTAAATTAAAAACCCTTTAAAAACAAAGCTAGGGAAAAAAATAAAGACCATGTAAGCATGCAAAATTCGTAACTCAAAAAAAAAAAAAAAAGGAAAAAAAAAAAGGGGGTTTTCAAGTCTTTCTTGTTTGTTTGTTTTAGAAATGTTTGGAAAAACATACTCTTCCTTAAATCTTATCCTCTGACATAGATTAAGAATTCTGAACCAACTAAAATAATAAGGAAAATAATAACCAGAGAAAGACGAAGGAACTTGGTTAGGAAAATCTGTATCCAGGGTTAAAGACAGCAAAGTTATATATGATTTCATTAATCTCACCATATATTTAACTAGATTTTGTTCTCAAGACCAGGAATACCAAGAATAATTTTATTTTTTGTTGCAAAAGCAATTATAAATATCCAAAGCAAACTTCGTTTTGCAATTTATTTTTTTTTTCCTAGTATACAACAATTGGCACTTGCAATAACCACATGGATCTATTTGCTGTCTCTCTTCATCCACAACTTCTCAGGTTGCCCAGAGAAGTTGTGGCTGCCCCATCACTGGAAGTGTTCAGGGTCAGACTGCATGGTGCTTTGAGCAACCTGATCTAGTGAAAGATATCTCTGACCATGGCAGAAGGGCTGGAATTAGGTGAGCTCTAAACGTCCTTTCCAACCCAAACCATTCTGTGAGTCTGTGAGCCTATGTTTATCTGTGGCTACTTCAGTTATTTGTGGAAAAGATGTATTACATTCAGAGTTCCTAGCCAACAGAAGTTATAAACTTCCTGTTCAATATCATAATCTCCTAGCCATGTCCTAATCCCCAACAGGGGATTCTTGGCCGTTGTTAAAAAATCTGTAAATAACCATAATGTCTGCAGTTGGTAAAAAGCCCTATAATAGTTCCTACAGTGAAATGCCAATGAAGACTAAACTGCAGCAGCATAAAACTCAGCTGTCCTCTTTCTACATAATAGAACTGAATTTTGGCTCTGGTTTTATTAAGTTGAATATTTTCTCCTGAATTATGGCTCACTATTATTTTACAATGTCACCCCTCCTCCAGGTTCAATTCCGAATTTAGTGCTAAACAAAGATTATCACAAAGAAATACATTAATTCCTTGATGTGGCCAGTAAGGGCTTAAAATCCACAGAAAACCTGAGTTTGTGAGCTGTTTTCTTAGCCCCGTTGTCACCTTCATATAAGGTATATATATGGTGATCCTCACCAAATCCTCAACACTTCTTTTTTCTGCTTACACAGGTGCTGTGGATATCTATTTTTGTAGTCGTTCCTACTTGGAGATTTGCCCAAAATGAATAATTTTGGCTGTCTGCTAGTAACTGAAGGTATTTTCCGTGTCAAACTCCACATTCCCAAGTCCACAATACATGCCAATTTTAGAAGGTTCCTAATTAATGTTTGAGTCTGACTACCTTTACTTGAATTTCTGAAATGCCTATTTCTAAATTCCTGAGCATTCCTTGCATGCTAAAACAAGCAAACAAACAAACAATAAGGAGAACAAAATAAACAGATCTACTCTAACCAATTATGTAACGTGACACAAAGATTTAGGATAAGGTTCTCAATTTTTGGCCACTGTGTTACTTTTAGTGACATAGTTTTGTCTGTGAGGTGCTGTTAAAAAAATAAAAAAGAAACAAAAAGAAACGAAAAGAGTGAAAAGTGAAACACCTCTCCACATTTACTACTGTGGTCTTGTGGAAGACATTCAACTTGCTTTGAGAAAAGTTTCCAGAGAATACAACTTACTTTGAAGAAAACTCAAAATACCGAGTGTCAGATAATCAATGCTGCACTGGAAAGAGATTCATCAGGGAGATAACATGGCCTAACAAACTGAAGGCTTTATAAATCAATGTGAGAATCCTGCAAGGCAGTGCAAGGGGAATTAACAGTTCACCAAATAATGATGTAAAAGGCTCTGTGTGGGACGCACTGAGCCAGCAGTCATGTATGTTGGCTGAACCAGGTCAACACAACAGCATTTCCCTGGAGGACAAGGAAACGCAAAGTAAAAAGAGGGAATACTGTGTCAGGAGCTCAGCGTTTTCATACAGAAACTGCAGCATAGAAGCAGAAGCTTCTGTCTCTCCAAGTAAGTAAGAAGATAAGAATGTATGTCACCATCTGGACAATGGTTTTTGCCACTTCTTCCTCCTCATGCTCTTCCCTGGCTTCAGCATGGAGTCCCTCCCACGGGGCACAGTCCTCAAGAAGTTCTCCAGTGTGAGTCTTCCCATGGGCTGCAGTTCTCTACTAACTGCTCCAGCCTGGGTCCTTTCCACATTGTGCAGTCCTTCAGGAACTGACTGCTCCAGCAAAGGTGCCACACAGGCTCACAAACCCTGTCAGCAAACCTGCTCCAGTGTGGGCTCCTTTCTTCACAAGTCCACAGGTCATGCCCAGAGTTCCTTTATGGACTTCCCATGAGATCGTAACCTTTTTTAGGTGCATCCACTTGGGGTCTTCCACAAGCTACAGGTGGGTATCTGCTCTACCATGGACCTCCATGGGCTGCAGGGGGACAGCACCAAGGGCTGCAGGGGAATTTCTGCTCTGGTGCTTGTAGCACCTCGTACCCTTCCTTCTTCCCTGACCTTGGCGTGTGCAGGGCTGTTTCTCTCACGTATTCTCACGGCTTTCTCCCAGTTGCTGTTATGGAGCAGTTTTTTCCCTTCTTATATATGTTATCACAAAGGTGCTACCACCATCACTGATGAGCTCAACCTTTGCCAGCAGCGGGTCCATCTTGGAGCCAGCTGACATTGGCTCTGTCAGATATGGGGTAAACTCCTGACATCTTCTCAGAGGAAACACCTCTGTAGTACCCCAGCTACCAAAACCTTGCCATACAAACCCAGTATGCTAAACTAGCTTGCTACTTAATCCAAATACTAAAAAGTAGGAAATGAACTGGCAAGTGTAAAGAAGAACTTGGCTGCTGTTGTTGTAGGCACGCAGTAAGAATCACACCCAAGCTGATATCCAAATCTAAGCCACTCTGAATCAGCTTTTCCATTCTCATGGTGGAATTCTATAATAAAAATAAATAGATAATTTCTTTAAAAGGATTAATTAATTTCCTATAGCTCTGCTTAACATAAGAAGAGCAGTAATTGCTTGACAAAGGATAAAGCTCTATCTCTCCCTCATATGAAGATAATAAATACTATATTGTTTCACTAAGAATTTGCAGTCCATCACAGCTAGTTATCTAACTGCTGTTCAGTTCAGAAAGTAACACAGAACACCCATTCCACATCTATATCACCATACAGGACATAAAATAATTTCCTATAACTGGCAAAAAAATCAGGATTCTTCTTGTGCAAGATACTGTCTCCTTTACAATATTTCTTCAAGAGAAACCTTCAGAATGTGCTGTACAATGTACTCCTTCTGATTCCACAGATAAATTAAAACATATGGAAAGAAGGGGGAAAAGAAGAGATTAAATAAAAGCTTTATTCATACATATTTTTAAGTTAAAAAGGTGCTACAGAGAAGGGCTTGTACAGAGAAAATAAAATTGAGAGAACAGATTCCATACCCTCCTCCAACATAATCTTTCTGTGTACTTTTGGGCAAGTTCCATATCTCCTTCATACCTCAACTCCCAAATGCAAACACAACAACTCTTGTATCATGTTGCTCAGAAACAGAGGAAAAAATAGACATGCAGATAAGCCAGATAGGTAGATTTGCATAGATAGAAAGAGATTTAACCCAAATGAGTTTAATAAGGTGCGCCATTTGCAGGTGTTTGCAAATAAAATTAGCCTAAATTAAATCATAACTTTTAGGAATTAGAAGTGGTCTGTCATTAATAACTATACTTTTAAAATGTGCAAGAGAGCTTGAACTCTCAGACACTATGGGACCGTGACAATATATGAAAAATCTGAATCCGTCTCCAAATACCTTCTGGTGAGAAGGAAGAATGAAGAGGAAAATCATAATTTTTTAAAATCATCATTGTAGTTTTTTATAACATGATTATTTAATAAGAACTTAAAAGACCAATGAGAATATTAAAATGTGCATTTTGTATGCATTCAGAAGAGAGAATTTGCTTTAACTACCATAATGACTCATGATGAATCTTTCTCCTTCTACTATTACTATAATTTCTTCAGAGGATTTTAATGTACCTGTTGGTCTTTTCCTATGCAAGAAAGATTTTCTAAAGAAACCCGTAGCCACAGTGGATTGATAATACTCAAATAAGCTCTGTTATCTAACCCCTTCAGCCTCATAAAACTATTTAAAGTATCTGGATTGATCTCTTAGTAAGTTAATGACTGTGGCATTCCCTGGAATCTGCACTCTGGGGCAGACTCTTGGCAGTTTCTTAGATCCATTTGCTCCCTCACTCTTGAGGTCACTTTTTCTTCTGATTCAGTTGGAAAACAACTACGAGGCATTTGCTTGCTCAATAATCTGCATTGGCACATGATCACAGGTGTAGTTCAACATCTCTGCAAAAGAAGGATTCCAAATGCATCTTCAGAGCTCTCAATTTATCACTATGAAATAAGTGATACTAAATATTTGCAGAAGAGTAAATATTTTATTCAAAGAGAGAAGGAAAGATAACAGGTGATGTAAGTAAAACTTTCTTCAACCTACAGACTACCTCCTATTATGAAGGATAATTTTTAATCTATGGGAAAATTATTTATTCCCATACTTAAAAACATGAAAAAGAACTAAATCTACATATAGGACAATATTGATCTCAACAGTTAAGAGTTCCTGTGCAAAAAGACCCACCGATCTCATCTTGCATATCAAGATGCCCTAAAAATCTGCATAATAAGATGTCTTAATATGCATCAACTTTTAACAACAATTTTTATTACTGATTATCTTTTTTAATACTCTTCCTGAATTATCTGATAATTCAGTTTAAATGAAAGGAAAAAAAAAAACAACACAAAGAACATGTCCAGTCAAATAATTATGTTTTCACAATTTTTGTTTAAAATCTATGCTTTTATCTTCATGCAAACTAAACTTGGGTTTTTACATCATAAAAGTATCTGATGTATTATTTTGAAGGACTAATTAAATGTATTGTTTTCCTTTATTAAGTCTGGGTCTGCAGAGAAATTATATAACAGATTAAAAAATGATCAACAATATTAGTATAAATTACATTCTACAGGGATAGCTGCTGGCTTATTAGGTTCATACTGTGTGCAAAAATCATTTAGGAGGAACTGAAGCACCTATTTTATTTTAAATATCTAATACACTTCAGAATTAGTGGCACTGTGTTCCTCTGAGTCTTCTTTCTGTAATTTCCACATTTAGACACAAATTGTCAGGGTAGGAGCCTCTGTGTTCACTAAGATGAAGTTTACCATAATGCAGAATGAACATAACCAGTACATCTATATAAATATTTCTCTGAAATATCTCAGACACATCAGGAAGAGCTGTCATCAGATAATAGAAATTCTGCCTACCTCAGGGGAAGATGTATGATATGAAAACTGCTATACCCTAAAAGGGTTAAAAGGCATTAGCTCTAAAGAGTAGTCTCTGAAGGTCAGACTCATGAACACCATGGTTATCTTCATCATAGCTGATTTCCAGAGGACCCACTCTGCTCTCCTGAGCTACTCTGTACATTGTACCAGTGTCAATACACTTTTGAAATGAGACAGGTCTTCTGCTATGCCCAGGCCAAAGCTTTTATTCACTTTCACTTCTTTTGAGAGCTCGACCACCCATGTCTTCTTTCCTGGTCTGCCCCTAGGCTTCCTTTCTTTTACTTTATTTCAAATAAAACTCAGGCATTTTGGCTCACACTACTTCCCTCCTCCTAAATCTCTGAACTGTTGTGCAGTATAATTGGCTCTGTTCATCCTCCTTTCCAACAGTCTCATGTAAGAGTGCAGTGAAGGGCCTGCTAGAAAAGGCTAAAACATATCTGTCTCTAACACAGAGATTTAAAGAGCCTGTAGAGAACACCTGATTCACAAGTGATTACACAGAATCTAGTGATCCCAAGGTGTCAAGCTGAGGAATAACATAAATGTCAGCTTTCCAGCTGTGTCACAAAAGAGCCTCATGGGCAGAACTTAAAGTTTCTAACTGTGTCAAGGCAAAAAAAAGAGAGCACCCTGAGTGCCTACTTTCTCATTTACATGTGTGTAAATATTAATAATATTCTCAGTGTCATGACAAGTCCATTTGGTTTCTTCAGGATGATACCCACTTCATTGATAGGCATCTAAAAATAACCCAATAGAATAAAAGAAAACCCTTCAGAGAAATGCAACATGCTAGGGTTACTTCACTAGAGTAATACATAGAACTGTAAATGAAATTACAGAAATTTTTAGTTTACAACATAAAAAAATAGCAATAGTGTTATCTTAGAACAGATTGGGAAAATAACACTGCATGCATCCAGAGGGTGGTGGTCAATGGCTCTAAGTCCAGATGGAAAACAGTGACAAGTGGTGTCCCTCAGGGGTCAGTGCTGGGCCCAGTGTTGTTTAATATCTTCATTAACAATATTGATGGTGGCACTGAGAGCACCCTCAGCAAGTTTGCTGATGACACCAAGCTGAGTGGTGCAGTCAATATGCCAGAGGGATGGGATGCCATCCAGAGAGACCTGGACAAGCTAGAGAAGTGGGCCCAGGTGAACCTCATGAGGGTCCTGCACTTGGGCAGAGGTAACTCAAGATATGAGTACAGGCTGGGGGAGGTCACGCTGGAGAGCAGCCCTGTGGAAAAAAGACCTGGGAGAACTAGTGGACATGAGGCACCAATATGCAGCTGCAGCCCAGAAGGCCAACTCCATCCTGGGCTGTATCAAAAGAAGTGTGGCTAGCAGATCAAGACAGGTGATTCTGCCCCTCTACTCTGCCCTGGTGAGACCTCACCTAGAATACTGCATCCAGCTCTGGTGCTCCCAGTACAAGATGTGTCCAGAGGAGGGCCACGAAAATGATCTGAGGGCTGGAGCACCTCTCTTATGAGGACAGGCTGAGGGAGTTGGGATTTTTCTGTCTGAAAAAGAGAAGGCTCTCAGGAGACCTCACAGTGGCCTTCCAATACCTGAAGAGGGCCTATAGGAAAGCTGGGAAGGGTCTTTTTACAGAGGCTTGCAGAGAGACGACATGGGGTAATGGTTTTAAGCTGAAAGAAGAGAGATTTGGATTAGAGATCAGGCATAATTCTTCAGTGTAAGGGTGGTGAGACACTAGAACAGGTTGCCCAGGGATGTTGTGGGGGCTCCATCCCTGGAGGTGTTCAAGGGCAGGTTGGATGAGGCTCTGAGCAGCTTGTTGAAGTGGAACCTGTCCCTGCCCATGCAGGGGAGTTGGAACTTGATGATCTTTAAGGTCCCTTCCAACTCAAAAAATTCTGTGATTCTGTAACAGCAACAACATTAAAAATCAGAACAAAACCAGGTTTGTAGCCAAATTAAAATAATAAAAATAAGAAAAAAAATCTTACTAACCTCATTTTCAGGCTCAGATATCTACATTAGTATTTTAAACCTGTCATGGGAGATGTAGTCACAATAGGGCCTTAATTACAGAATCACAGAGTATTAGTGGTTGGAAGGAACCTCTGGAGATCATAGAGTCCAACCATCCTGCCAGTGCAGGACCACCACGGAACCCAGGGCAGGCCACTCAGAAATGTATGTATCATTTGTTCTTAATTCTCTTTCATTTTAACTTGCACTTCAAAAGGAGTTGAAGGGTGTTACAGAATTCCAGGGAACTGGAGATAATTTAACCAATAACAGTAAATTAGATTTTTACCTCTAAAAATCTGAGCTTAATCTAGCTTCATGACAATTCCTGTAACATGCTCAATGTGAAATAAGAAAATAGTATCTGTTTAGTTCCTCCAATAAAGTATTTTTTAAAAGCCTATTAGAAAGACAAAACGGGAAAATCAGTGACTTTGCTGGCTTATCAACTGAACAATATCTTCAGAGTCATGTTTTACATACCTAGCTAATGACCAGAAAGAAACTCGCACTATGCTCATATGTTGTTTCCACTCTGCAGAATCAGAGATGCTTCAGCCTCAAGAACTGTCTATTTTCATTTCTACAAATGCTGAACTGTTGAAAAAGTATATTGAGAGTAGGCAAAAAAATGAAATTGCTCTTCTTTTGCTTTTTCTATCAGTATTTTTGCATACAGCCAACATGAAGGTCAGAGTGCTACCACATGAGAGATTTTGTTTGAGGAATCCAGATGCACTGCAGTCTGGAAATGAAAACAAATCCAAATGTTTGGCTGACAAAATGAATGGGATAAAGGCACTGCATTATTCTCAACAGTATGTTCAATTTACTCCTCAAAAAGGTACAACAAAAAACAACATTTCATTTCTACATAAAATAATATAAGTCCCAAACTACACAACCGATATGCTAAATCACCTACAGGCTTTTTGGCAGCCTGACTACTGAAATTAGAAATATTGCTTGAGATATATTGGTGGTGGTTTTACAGGGAATGTTCCACACTTACTCAACAGGAGAAATGTCTGACGGCCACAATAGTTTTAGATGTTATTACAGATGTGTTTTTTAACTTTACTGCTCCATTTAGAATTAAAGCAGTATGTAATGTCATTAGTACTCAGATAGAATACCGCTGGGAACTGACTGTCATTTTTTCTCCATATTTTTCTTTCTCATTTTATGAATAAACCGCCTTAAAATGTAGACAAGTTAAAAATATGTGGTTCTTACCATTTATTAAAATGAAAGCTTAGTTAGGAGTGGTAGCACCAATCTTCTTTTTAAATTACAATGCAAGTCATTATATTCTGCTTAATTAGGTTCAGCTACAGTTTCAGTTAGATAAGCTATTCCTTGTCTTCTGTTCTAAGGCAGAGGTCATAACAATTACCATAGATGAGGCCATACAGAAGCCATTGTTTTGGTGACTTGTAAATAAAATAGGTGGCATTGTTGCCTAATTTGATTGATACAAAACCAATTTAATTTTCAGCTAGAATTCTCTTATTTTTTGCAGTCATATTAAAAAGTTAAAATGCACAGGATCTCGTTTACCTTTGGCAGCAGAGGGCTGCAAAAGTCAGTGGGAGAAAAGGACAGGAGCTGCTGTGTGCCAGACATTACCAGTTGCACAATAAACCCATTGCAAGACACAGTCAAGCCAATTGATGCAGCTGATGGCACCTGTGGAAAAACATATTAAAGAAAAAAAAAATAAATTCCCGGAGAGCAGAGGGAAGAGTGAGATGGGAGAGGGCAGTGAAGAAAATGTGAGAAACAACTCTGAAAACACCAAGGTAGAGGAAGAAGGGAGAAGAGGTGTTCCAGGCATCAGAGCAAATATTTTACCTGCATCCCATCGAGGAGATCATGGTGAAGAAGGCATCTACCAGCAGCTGGTGGAGAGGACCCACACTGTAGCAGATATCTACTCTGCACTTCATGGAGAACCACCAGAGCAGGTGAATATTCCTGAAGAAACTGTGGCCCTTGAAGAGCTTACACTGGAATAGGTTTATCCTAAAAGACTGCAACTTGTGGAAAGGACCCATATTTCAGGTCCATCCCAAAGGACTTTGTCCCCTGAAAGCTCATGGCAGGGTAAGGGAACCGTGTGAGGAGGAATGAGCAGCAAAGAGGAACTGCTACCTATTAGCCCCAATGCCTCCATTCCCCATCTCTCCCTACATGGTTCATCAGGGACAAGGTGATGGAAGAATTAGAAATCAAGGAGGGAGTTTGAGACTGGGAAAAAGTGGGGATGGAGGGAAGTGTTTTAAATTTTGCTTTTGTTTCTAACCATCTGAATCTATTATAGTTGACAATAAATTAAACACATTTTCCCCAAGTTGAAACTGTTTTGCGTATGATGGTAATTGGTAAGTCATCTCTTTGTCTTCTTCTTGACTAACCAGCTATTTCACCTCAGTTTCCCTTCCCCTACACCCCCAGTCCTTTTGAGGAGAGACAGTGACGACAGCCAAGAGGAAGTCTGGCAGCTGGCCAAGGCTGACCCTCCACAACCTTAAAACTTTATCTGCAAAATCATTAGTGATTCAAAGAACATCTTTATATTAAATTACACTATTCTAAAGTAACACTTGCATTCATGTTTATAGGAATTTGTAACCTGAATACCAGTCTGATTCTTGGAAAAAAATCTGCTAGAGCAGGTCTATTTCTATGAACCATTCTGTTTGGAATTTAGATGATAGCAGTGTTTTTAATTTTCTTCATTCTTACCACAGTTTTCAGGCCATGGTTGTGCTTTCACAACAAGGGCTTCTCACTGATGTTTTTAATTTTACTTCCCCAATATCTCCTTCTTCGGGAAACAAACATATAGACACAAATTGTAAAAGACTAAGGTATCTATTGACTTAAATGTGGAAAAAAGCAACACAGTTTTGCAAACAAGTTTATGATGAGTGCAAGTGCAGAAAAAAAATATAATTTGTTTGCAAAAAACTCGCATGTGTATATTGATAATTTAGCACCATGTTCAGCAAGCATAACTTCAATTTGGCAAAAATGTAAGGAGGAAAATATTATTTACCTCCTCTCCTTGGTTAAAAAGAAAATAAAGCTTCCACATAACTTAATGTACAGGCTACCAGCATAATTCTCTTGGAATCATCATAACTATGCACAAATTAGGACTTTGGATAGAAACATTTCCAAGGGCAGGGGGAAAAAACCCAAACCAAACCAACTAAAAAATCCAACTCACTAAGTGAGATGGTTAGAAGGCAGTATCTTGAATGACATGAGAGAAGCAACTGTTAGTTAGGTGACAAGCATTTGGGGCATGCAGAAATACCAAAAAGGCCTACATCTCTTGAAACTTCCGTTTTCTCCCTACAGTACTTTGACTTTGATGAAATTCAGGAATACTTCAAAATCTTCAGAATCAAACTTTCATGTACAAAAGCAGCTCCCAGGGGAACATGATTGACCAGAGGTGCAGCGAAAAGGTCGGGCAAAGAGGACGTGGTGTGGCAGTTTGTTTGGGCAGGGCTCAGTGCACCGCTCTGGCTCAAGGAAAGAACTCACACAGTGATCATCACCTCTAACCCCCCAGGTGGGATGAGGGAGTGAACTGGAAGTGTAGGAGTGAGAAAACTAGTGGGTTGAGACAAAGACAGTTTAATAAGCGAAGCAAAAACCGTGAGCACAAGCAATTCATTCACTACCTCCCATCAGCAGGCAGGTGTTCAGCCATCCACAGGACAGTAGGGCTCCATCACATGTGATGGTTACTTGGGAAGGCAAACGTCATAACTGAACATTCACCCTTCCTTCTTCTTCCCATCGTGCTGAGCATGATGTCATATGGTATGGAATAACCATCTGGTCAGTTGGGGTCAGCTGTTCCATCTGTGTCACTTCCCAGCTTCTTGTGTACCCCCAGCCTACTTGCTGGTGGGACAATATGAGAAGCAGAAAAGGCCTTGACTTAACATAAGCGCTGCTCAGCAACAATTAAAATATCAGTGTTTTATCAATGATATTCTCAACCCAATTAGGAAACATAGCCTCATAGTAGTTACTATGAAGAAAATTAACTCTATCCCACCTAAAACCAGCACACATTCTTTAATTTTATTTTCTGCCAAAAGGATTTTAAAATTAAAAAAAAACCAAAAACCACAAAAAACCCCAAACCAAACCAAACCAAACCAAACCGAAAAAAAAACCAACAAAACCAAACCAAAAAAACTAGAGAAAGTCATGAAGCACAGAGTCATGAGAAATCTTAGAGAGGAAAAATTAATTTCTTCATTGCAGTTATAAGCCCCTCTTGTATGCAATTTATGAAAAAACAACTGTCATCAAAATTCTTAATTTATAGTGTTCAACAAAAAACTACTAACCAAAAAGCATTAATCAACATCACCAACTTAATGTGCTTTGTCAAACTTCTGTCTTTTCTGCCAAAGAAGAACATTTTTGACAAGTTGATTGATTAGTGAGCTAACAGTGTTTGACTGAGGGCAGAGTGTGTGACAAAAACCTTGAAAAAAAGACGTTAGCACTTACTCTATAGCTGTGTACAATACTGTTGTTTTGCAAAATGCATGTCAATAAGACTGATAAAGTGTTATGCGGTTATAAGAAATTCTGTTTCAAACTTGATCTCGTTCTCCTTGTGGAATAATTTATAAAGACTGAAAATGTGCAGGTGATCTGAAAGATGCCCATTAGACCTGAACAATAATCAACTACGGAGTCCTTTGCTAGCTCAAAGGGTATCATAAAGGTAGTCTAGATTCTAGCTTTCAAGCTTATGTAAGCACATAGAAAATATTATATTTACTTCTACTTTGTTAAGTGTAATAGATACTCCAGAATTAAGATAAGAAAAAACTCTTCTTACACAGAAGGCTTAACTGAGAATCTCACACTTTTTCAGAAAACAAACATATACTATTTCTTGGTTTTCCTAATTTTCAGATATCCCCACTATTGCAAACAAGATTTATTATTTTTTTTTCTGGAAGCTTGTGAGAGGAAAGAGAACTAATTTTAACACAAGCGGCTTATAAACAAGAGCACACATCTGTCCCTGTACATAATGTCAGAGCTATTTGGAACAAATAAATGCCCAGAAACACTTTCCAAGACTGAGGAATCTCAAATTATATAGATTTGGCATAGGAAATTCTGATCCAGCCATCTACGACTGTACAAGTATCTGTTACTATGGTAAGCATGGGAGAATATGGCACTCAAGTGTGTTACATTCTGTTCATCCTGAGCCAAAACGGCAGCACAAGGTAAAACTGTTTTGAATTATTCTACTGAAGTGCTGCAATTTTCTTCCAAAAGTCAAACTAATATCAAAAGAACAACCCTCTGCATCAGATCAATGGATTTGTCATCTGTTTTCAATAGTAGTCATAAGCAGGTTTCTAGGGAAGAGTAAGAGCAGAGTAAAACTATGTAATGCTTTACTCTATTATTTCTTCCTGCCCCCAACCAGTTTTGGTTCAAATTTACTAAGCCTGTTGCAGTTTGTCTATTTACTATCTCACACTGATTTCTCATTCCAAATGTTTGTACAGCCATCCCCTTGAGCCCACATAAAGTTTTGCATATCTCTGACATCTTTTGGGAAGGTGTTGCACAGATCATTATGGGAAGAACCACTTCTTACCACATTTTTCAGATATCACCCACTAGTGAGAGTGACCAGTACAGTCTCTCTGAAGACAGGGTTCTTTCTCTGAGTGTGTCTTACTTTATATAGGTTTACACTACATTTAATCTGTCATTTTATTGCCAATTCATGCTATTTCCTAAGGTCCTTCTGCAATTCTTTGGTTTCAGTCTTCATTCTACCTATTCTGAAAACTTTTTACCATCATCAGATCTTGTAATCTCATTGCTAATCTACTTTTTCAGGTGATGTATGAACACACACTGCCAAGCAACCTTCCTTAAAAAAAAATAAAAAATTACTATTTACTTATCATCTCTGCTCCTTACTTTTCAATTTATTTCTTACCCAAATAATCAGTTCCCTCTTATGCCATGAGAACTTAATTGCCTCACAAGCTTTAGGTGAAGGATTTTGTAAAAAAATTTTGGGAAGTGAAGACATATCCACCAGGTCATCACTATCCACAAGCTTCTTGGCTTCCTGAAAGAAATACCAAAGGCTGTCAAGCAGGATTTTTCAAGATTTTTTCAGAAGTCTTTCTCAAAGTAGCTTGTGTTTATTAAGATACTCAGTAATTGTTTTCTACTATAGCTTCTAACAGTTTGCCTGGTACAGACATTAGACCTGAAGTTCCCAAATTAGAGTTAGATTTGCTACCCTCTAGACAACAGCTTCCAAAGAAGACTTAGGTAAAAGGTTGCACACAATTATTCATTCCAGCCATTAACTATAAGAAGGAAATTTGGTTTAATTACTTTATGTCAGCCTCTGCTTACATATGCCATGTAACACAAATCAGCCTCTGCTGGTTATCCTCCTGCCTAAACAAGAGGTTTTCCTTCATTCTTGATGGCGACCTGTTCCAGTGTCTTAACACCCTCACACTGAAGAATTTATTTCTAATATCTAGCCTAAAACTCTCCTCTTTTATACCATTAACCCTTGTCCTCTCACTACAAGCCCCTGTAAAAAGTGCCTCCCCAGGTTTCCTGTAGTCCCCTTTCACTAACTGGAAGGCTGCTATAAGGTTTGCCTGGAGCTTTCTCTTTTCCAGGCTGAACAGCCCCAACTCTCCCAGCCTGTCCTTGTAGGAGAGGTGCTCCAGCCCTCTGATCATATTCACGTCCCTCCTCTGCATTCACTTCCAGAGCTCCATGTCCTTCTAATGCTGGGGACTCCAGAATTGGACACGGTACTGCAAGTGGGGTATCATGACAGCCTAGTAAAGGGGGAGAATCACATCCCTTGAACTGCTGGCCATGTTTGTTTTGATGCTGCCCAGAATGTAGTTGGATTTCTCAGCTGCAAGTGCACATTGCCAGCTCATGTTGAACTTCTCATCCACCATCATCCCCAAATCCTTCTCCCCCAGACTGTTTTCAATCCATTCTCAACCCAACTTGTATTTGTGCTTGGGATTGTCCCAACTCAGATGCAGAACCTTGCACTTGGCCTTGTTGAACTTCATGCAGTTTGCAAGACCCCACTTCTCCAGCCTGTCAAGATCCCTCTGGATGGTCTCCCTTCCCTCCAGCGTGTTGATCTAACCACACAGTTTGCTGTCATCAGCGAACTTGCTGAGTGTGCACTCAGTACTGTCCCTGTTGCTGACAAAAATGTTAAACAGCATCAGTCCCAGTACCAGCCTTTAGGGAACACCACTTGTTGTAGGTCTCCATTTGGATATCAAGCCTTTGATCACCACTCCTTGCGTGTGACCGTACAGCCAGTTGCTTACCCAATGAGTGGTCCATCCCCCAAATCAATATCTTTCCAGTTTTGATACCAGGATGTCACATGGGACAGTGTTGAAAGCTTTGCACAGGTTCAGCTAGATAATGTTAGTTGCTCTTCCTTTGTCCCCTGATGTCATGACCCTATTGTAGAAGAACAGAGTTATAGAGAATCAATTTTTGACATTTAAAATCCCTCAAAGAATGCATTGCATGATTTCTAAGCTCTCATACTCTGTATGTTTAAGTGGAAACAATAGCATCTTCCCACATTTTAACTGCAACACCTAGCATGTTTATCTGCAGGGGCTGAGTGTTAAATTTCCAGCACTAAAACATGAGATGCTACTCATGTCAGCTGGCAACAGCAGAAATCTCTAACTGGGCCAGTCAGAGTGTAGAAGGAGTGCAAGAGTCAGTGGAAGACATGGCTTTTGGGAGCGAGGCTAATGTAGCTGGATCAATTCAGCAGAGCTGTTCTTCAACAGAGTAGCTATCAAATATTTCTAACATTGCCTATATTTCTGCAATCTTTTCACACCACAAAAAAATTCCTCAGAGATTTTCCACATGGGGTCCTTCTGGGAGGAGAATATAAGACTGAAAATCAAAACTGGATAAATGATTTTGAATAGCTAAAAGGAGTCAACCATGTGCAATAGTTCATATTAAACTGTTGGCCAGTGTATGGTTTATCCATACCAATGTGTATGGTTTATCAAATTAGCTTCCATTAGAAAGCTCATGTTATTTTATGTTTGCCCTGAACTAAGAACATTCACATGCACAACTACACCAGGTGAGTTGACTCACCTAACTTTATTAACCTGCAATGAGTTGTTTTTTCCCAGCCCTCAGTCAAGCCCAGCATAACTTCCTTGGAAGAAAGTACAGCCCTCAGCATCTCACATCAGAAAATGTGAAGCCTGCTGCTAGTGATGGAAACCTCAAAGCTACTCAAAAGGAATAGAAATATCTGTCATAGAAGAAAATGTTTGGGAAGTTAAATACATGGCTGTTAGGAGGCTTAGAACAGCGGGAAAAGAGTAAAGGGGACTATTATGGTAAGACAGAAATATATATGTCCTGGTTTTTTTTTTACATTCTACTGCCAGAAGGTAATTCATGAAAACATTCTTAGAAGAGAAGTACAGAAACCTTTTAAGTTAATAACAAGTGGAAAACACCAGAAAACAAGACTTCTCCCAAATGTTTAGAATAAAAGAATTTTAAGAAAATCTTGGGAGGAAAGAATAGTTTAAATTATGGTTTTTTTAAAGGTGGTTTATTTTCCTTTTTTTTTTTTATTTTAGATTTATATGCATTTTTAATCAACAATTTTTCACATAAGTAAGTTGGACTCTCTGCTTCATTCTCTAGCACCATTTATATGTATTCCCAGTTTCAGTGGGAAAAAAATAGAACGTATGAAATTCAGTTTTCTATGACAATTGCCTCTCAAAACTATAACTTTTTAATCTCAATTGCTCTCTTGCAAAGGCAAATATTTCCCATTATTTTTCTGAGTAAGAAGTAATGATGAGACCTCAAATATATGAATATGCCAATAAGAGATACCACTTTTATAAAGACAATCATTTGTGTAGCTTCAATATTATAATCCTTATAGATTTTACAGTATGAGAGAGAAAGTCACATGGAAGGTGCCCATGTCTTTCACATATACTTGGCTTTTTCTTTGTGTTGATTATGTACAAACATGCTAGCCAAACTGTGGTAATGACAGGAAATAAAGGAGTTGTTATTTTACTGCACAGTATTCTATCTGAAAAATCTGTCAAAAATATTTAATGAACAATTTTGCCTGTTTCACTACATACATGTTATTACTCTGCACATTTTTTTCATTTCATATAGTACTTTAGGGAACTCAGTAACAATAAAAAGATAAATTATCCTTTGGGAAAAAAAAAAAAAAGTTATGAAGCACTGAACATGTGCAACTAACTAGTTAGTCAAAAGCAGCAGTAAAGATTTCCTTCTTCAACCTTATTTTAAAATAAGGACACCAAGTGGGCAGCAGGGAGGGATTCTGCAATATCCTTAAAGGGTAGAGCTACAAAAACTTTGTGAGTCACAACTCACCAAATTAGGGTAAAGAAATAAAAAAGTAATCTTATGATTCAGACTGTAATTAGCAGCTTAGAAAATGCAGAAGAGAAAATTAGTCAAATATCACAGCCACTCAGAGCCTTAAAAATAAGGACAAGAATTTAAAAATCACAGCACAAAATTTACAGGAAGCCTGCAGTGAAGACATTTTTAAAAAGGGAGACATTTATAGAAAGAAATCATACATCAGTTACAGATGAGAGATGAGTTACAGAGAGGAAAAAAATCCTCTTCCTAGAAATAATACAAGCAAAAACTTCAGAAAATAGCGATCCTTTCACTGCTCATCCTTTTCAATTTGTTTACAGCCAGACAATAAAATCAGATCTCAAATAAGATTTCTAGAATTGCTATTTAAATGCATAGAAATACTATTAGTCTGTATGGAAAGTATGATGCAAGAGCGGGTTTTTTTTTAACAAAAATAAATAATTTTAAATAAGGCGTATACTTATAATCAAAAGTCTGCCTCAATAATTAAATAAGGACTGAATGGGAAAGTAGATTATTGAATCTTGCAATTCAGGAGATGTGATCACTCAGATCTGCACCTGAGGCTGCGAAGATACACAAAAAGTTCTTTTGAATACTGGTTTTAAATCCTCAGCACAGAGAGGAGGGAGTAAATCAAGGCCTGATCTGGATGCCTGCCTAATTTAAGAGCAGGTGCAAAAATGGCCTTTCAATGAAAGGTCAAGGCTCCCTCAAGGCCTTTCACAGCTACAACACAGAATAGCCACTCACAGATAGAAAGAGGCTGGATCAACAAGTAAACTAATAAAAAGTGTCCTGCAAATTGTCTTCCACTGCTTTCTAGGGCAAACCTAGACCCTTTTTAAAAATCTAACCTAAACAGCACACTCAAGACAGGAAAACTTCGCTCAGTCTTTCTATACGGTTAATTCACCTGACCCTGAGCTGAACTGTACATCTCTCAGATCTTTACTCTGTAAGTTGTTTTTAGCAATTGTGAAAAGCACCAATCACATAAAGTGAACAAGGGATTATGTTTAATGTATAGACATGTAACCCATTTAGAGACTCATACTTGTATTTCCAGGAATGTGTGTGTGCTTATAGGATGGGAAATACTTTCCCCACCCTGTAGTGACTTCTCTACACCTACTGATTTACTCTTCTGTCTTATGCACTTTCTTGGGTACCAGATTATACACAGATGCAGCAGGAGTCTTTCCCAGATTGCCTATGGGCTGTTTTTGCAACCAAAACCAACCACCAGTGACTACAAAAATAAGCAAGTAACACAATACACTTTTTAATTATTTTTTGTGAAAGATCTTCAAGATACAGTGTGATATGTACTGAGCTGTAAACAGTGGACAATACTCTTGTGGAGCATTCCAAATAATCACAGAATTGCATGATGCTTTCCAGAGAGCAGACATTTCTCCAAAATCTTAGTAGCTTTTTTTTTTTTTTCTTCCCCCTAACATGACCAAGGGGACATAACACTGGTATACAAAAAAGAAATAAGAAAAGGAATTTTTTTGGGGTACAGCATTAGACCTAAAAAAATATTCCAAGGAAAGGACTCTCAGATATACACAAAAATCTCAACTTTTTATTGGCAATTTCAGAATGGTTTATAATGCAAGATAAATCTAATTAGTTTCAAGAAAATGGCAATTAGAGATCAGAGGAGTGAGTAGAATGGTTAAACATACATAGACTTTGAAAGCTTCTCAGAAGAAAAACACAGAAAAGAGTAATAAAGAAAGTCACCAACTGTAATATAGATAGCAAAATTCAAACTGGATTCCAGGATGCCATTGTTAGCTTAATGATTTATTGTATAGTGCATCCAGGGAACAAGGCTTTTGAATATAAAAGGCCTAGCGTTTAGCTCAAAGCTGTTATAATTTGATCACATTTATGTTACTTTTTCCCTTCTGCTCTAGTGCGTCAGGAGTGTAAAATGACCTGATTCTGGTTCCTGCACCTGTTTTTTAGCTGTATGTTAATAATTATTGAACCAAAACTGCAGTCATGGCACTTCAGTCCAAGTAGTACCTAGAGAAAATTATTCAATTGCCTGAATTTGAATTTACACACAAGAGCACCTAGTTTACAGCTGCTAAATCTTGAAGCAGCAGTATGCTAACGTCAGTGTTAGCCAACTCAAATTATGTTTGAAATTGATATTTTTAGTGGTCTGTGAACAATATGAAATTATTTGTATTTTGCGTGTTACACAGAGTGGCCAGTCAGGATTGGAAGGGACCTCTGAAGATCATCTAGTCCAACCCCTGTGCTGGAGAGGGATCGTAGAATCATAGAATGCCAGGTAGGAAGGGACCTCAAGGATCACCTGCTCCAACCTTTCTAGGTAATACTATAATTTATATAAGATAGTTCAGCACTCTGTCAAGCTGAGATGTAAAACTATCCAATGTGGGGAATCTACTGCTTCCCTTGGAAGACTATTCCAATGTTTCATTGTCCTCATGGTGAAAAATTTACCTCGTGTCCAATCAGTATCTCCCCAGGAGCAACTTGTGCCCGTTACCCCTTGTCTTTTCCATGTGACTCCTTGTAAATAGGGAGTCTCCATCTTCTTGGTAGCCACCCTTTAAGTACTGGAACATGATAATAAGATCTCCCTGAAGCCTTCTTTTCTCAAGGCTGAACAAACATAGTTTTCTCAACCTCTCCTAATATGGCAGGTTCTCCAGTCCTCTGATCATCCTTGTGGTTCTTCTCCAGACCCTCTCTAGCCTGTCCACATCCTTTTTGTAGAGCAGGGACCAAAACTGAAAGCAATACTCCAGTCTCCAGTCTGACAGGCGCCGAGTAGAGCGGGATGATGACTTCTTTATCTCTGATGGTGATGCCCTTGTTGATGCAGCCCAGCATCCTGTTGGCTTTCTTTGCCACTGCAGCACACTGTTCACCCATGTTGAGCCTGTTATCCACCAAGACTCCCACATCCCTTTCCACAGGGCTGCTCTCCAGCCAGGTGGATCCCAGTCTGAACTGCACTCCTGGGTTACGTTCTCAGGTGCAAGAACTTACACTTCTCCCAAAAAAACTTCTTAAGGTTCCTGCTAGCCCACTCCTCCAGCCTGTCTAGGTCATCCTGGAGGGTGGCACTTCCTTCTGGAGTGTCAACCTTTCCACTTGTCTTGGTGTAGTCAGCAAACTTCATCAGGGTGCTCTGGATCCCAACATCCAGGTCACTTATGAAGATGTTAAAGAGCACTGGGCCCAGTATCGATCCCTGGAGGACCCAACATGTGACCAGTTGCCAGTTTGATGATGAGCTATTTAGTGCCACCCTCTGGGTATAGTCAGTCAGCCAGTTCTCCACCCACCACACAGACCACTTGTCAAGGCTGTAACAAGTCAGTTTCTCCAGGAGGAGACTGTGGGGGACAGTATCAAAAACCTTGGAGAAGTCCAGGTAAACAATGTCCACCACCCACCCTTCATCAACCAAGCAGGTTACTTTGTCATAGAAGGTGATCAGGTTTGTCAAGCATGATTTGCCCCTGGTAAATCCATCTTAGCTTTTCCCAATCACGTGCTTCAATTGACTTGTGACAGTCCCCAGGACGATTTGATGCATGACCTTTCCAGGGACTGAAGGGAGGCTAATGGGTCTATAATTACCTGGGTCCTCCTTTGAACCCTTCATATAGTTGGGAGTGACATTAGCCTTTCTCCAGTCTTCAGGAACATCTTCCAATCTCCACAACTTCTCAAAGATTATCAAGAGCAGCTTGTAATTACAACAGCGAGCTCTCTAGGAATCCTTGGGTAGATGGCATCCAAGCCCATTGGTTTGTATGGATCAAGGTCCTGTAACAGTTGACACACTAACTCTTCCTTCACCTTCATTAGATCATACAGGAACGTGTCCAGACAGGTTTTGAATATCTCAAGAGAATGAGGCTCCACAACCTCTCTGGACAGCCAGTTTCAGTGCTCTGTTACTCTCACAGTAAAGTTGGTTTTCCTCGTGTTTAACTTGAACCTCCTATGCTCCAACTTGTGCCCATTGCCCCTTGTCCTGTCATTGTACACCATGGAAAAGAAACTGGACCCATCCTGGACACCAGTGCTTATGTGATCCTCCCTCAGTCTCCTCTTTTCCAGGCTAAACAGACCCAGCTGTCTCAGCCTTTCCTCATAGGGCAGATGCTCCACCCCTCTAACCATCATTGCGGCCCTGCACTGGAGTCTTTCCAGTAGTTCCTCATCCTTTATGAAGGATACCAATCACACGTCCACCTCTCCAAGAGGTGCTGCACATAGAGGTAACGTGCTAAACAAAGGGCAACAAAGTGGTAAAGGGCATGGCAAGGTGCAAGGAAAACGGACCCAAAATCCTCCAGGGTGATCACTGTTTTCATCTCCTGGACAGCTGACAGCAGTAAATAAGCCAAATTAATTATTGGTATCTGAAATCAATCCAATACATTTAATATACTGAGGTAAAAGAACACCTAAAAACCAAATTATGTCAGATTCTCTTTCACAACCAAATCAGACGTAATGGAAATTTGGAACACTTGGCATGGAAATTTCCATCCTTCACCAGTGGCATACAGCAACATACTGTAAAACCTTATCCTGAAAAAGTCTCATTTTAGCACCACAGAAAAGAAAGCAGTTAATCAGACCTACATAGGAGGATGTACATAATACAGTCTAGAGAATTAAAAAATTCTAAAAGCAAAATAAATATATAATGATGATTCATAACACTCACAAAAGATCAATTTGGGAACAACAAAAGGAATTAAAACCTTCTTTCAGAATGAGAAACAGTTAATATTTAATATATCTATGTATATAAATTTCTCATAAAAACACAGAAAAATCTAGAACCTCAAATGTAGTCCTAATTTTGTTGATACAATATTAAATAACAGATACAGAGAATAAAAATTCAGTGTATGACCCATGAAATACCCCATAAATCCAAAGCATAATTGTGTGTGAGCTCTGTAGAAATGTCATTCAGCTGAATCCTGAGGAGGTTAGCAGAGAAACTCTCTCAAATGTGCTATTGGAAGTTTCTAAGCATTAAAAGACCCTAAACCACTCAACCATAACCCTGTTATGCTTTAATTATGATAACAAGAACAACAATACAGTTTACAGTTTCTGAGGCTATTTGAGAAACTAGAAGATACTTTGGTATTCTATTCTCTGAATGATAAACCTCAAATGTATTGTAGGCTAACCATAGTACATGCAAAACAAAGACATTGTAATTCAAGGACCTGTGTTTTCTACATAAGTCCATTAACAAAAAACAGATGGGGAAAGAAGTGATGGACTTTTTACCTGGGCAAAAGCAGAGAAGCAGCAGTATTAAACACTGAATAAGATACAAACAGCTTTTAATTGTATCCTTTTGCATTTTTAAAACACCAGACGCCATGAACTAATTAATCTTCTCAGTTACATCCTCAAACTCTTCAGAAGTTTTAATCATTATAATAATTTGTAAACACAGAACAAAGATATAATGATGACAACATCTAGTAGCAAGTTTGGAAGTGGGTCTCATCTCAAGAATTTTCAAGACATCATGAAGGTTTAGAAACAAAAAATTCATTGAAAGTCAGCCCCTTACACTGACAATGCACTATGCTGTGGAGTGTCTAGCAATTCTATTGACTTATTCTGGGCATGCCTTTTTGGACACAAAGTTTTAGAATAAAAGCAAGTAAACTTTACCCTCGTGACTGCATGGTATATTTAATTTTCAGGTACTACATTATTTATAATTTTGGGCTTAATATATCATGTATGTCAGTAAATACGATGCAACTGAACAGCCATTTCTTACAGATTTGGTCAAATGCCCTAGGTCGTTAACATGGCAAATTGATTTAGAAGTTACTAAAATCTGCCTACTGTGAAAGATAAAGCCTTACATCTAATAAACACTGGTTATGTACATAACTGAAGAGTACTACAGAAAGATACACAATCAATCTAGATTCTATTGCTCTTCAGTTTATAATTCCTTTTGCCTTTATGTCAGCTGCTTTGCAACCAGAGATGAATCACAGCTGTCAATGCAAGAGAAGCCTGAGGAATCCTCTTACAACTTCTGTCTGCAGCACTGCTTTGAAGTTGTTTATATATCTATATGTATGATACCAAGATTAAACTTAGATTGTTGTCCTTTTCAGATATTTCCCATTGCATGAATATTTACTGCAACTAATTCTTTCCCAGTCTATCAGTGTATAGTGTACAGTGTAAGAGAAAGCTATAGTAATCAACTGTGTAAATTGGAAAAGAAGATTTCACCACTCCTGTCAGTCATGTACTTTGTTCTGTAAATGAGAAAATTAACTTTTCCAGCATAAAATCTTCTCAATCAAAGCTTTTTATAATTTCTATTAGCAGTTATTGTCATCTGGAATTGTTGGTACAGATTATTTACATTATCTGGAGAAGCCAGCTGCAGATACATAGCCTTCCTGTGAGGTGAATGAACACCTCACTGTAAGTATTTAACATGAGAAAACTTTATTGTTAGTCAGTTTTACACATTTACACATTTAATGTGAGAGTAACAGATCTCATCTTTACACATGCTTTTTTTCAACTAGTACAGGGAATTCAGTCTGTATTTCTGATGTCCAATATAGGCATTGAAATTACTTTATTTCCTTTCAATATAATTAATGGAAAGTGTTTCCTACTCAGCTCTATTTGTAGAAGGAAAATACCCCAAACTAAAAATTAATGTCTTAACAGTTTTAATCATTATCCCCAAGGAAACAGACCTAATTTGTCTCATTAAATATATCCATTTCAGATTAGTCCAAACCTAACACAGTAAAGAATTTAATCCACACAAATTAAGTTACCACAGAAAACTGTGGTGTGATGATACTATGGACTGTCTTACCTTATTTTCTGGTACATTTATTTTCTGGTACAAGGCTTTTTAAGTAGAATAGCAAAATTTCTGTTCACTTGAATGATTTTTCTGGCCAGCAATGGCCTTGTGTTTGTTTGGAGCAGTAACTTTCTGTTCCTAAATCTTTGTTATTAATGACTTATTTCAGTCAAAGTTCATTAATATGTTTTTAATATTTAAAAATAAATATTAATCGATTTTACTTGCAGTGAAATGGTTAAAACCTATGCAATTATGGCAAACTTTGATCTAGAACATGATAGGCCCTTGTTTCCACTAACTCTTAGCAACACAGCAGAATTAAAGTGACAACAAGCAAAGAAGAGTGACAAGAGCAACAAGCTCTCACATATACTTTGTAAAGTTTTAGATGAGAAAAATAGTGAAGCTTCCACATCACATTAAAATTCAACTAGGAAGTTTTGCAAATCTAAGTTCACTGCTTTCACATACACTTCCCAACAGCTTAGCACTTTTGTCCCTGATATTATCATTCATCAGAGCACTTGCAAGCACAAAAGTAAAGGATGCCTGCCAGTAATGAACTATATTTTAGACAATGGGGGAGTTTGTGGACTAAGCAAAGTTTAGTGGAAAACTTCCTACTGTATGTGTATTACATATTACACTGTAAAAATAAAAAATACTTCTATTTCTTTAATTTTTAAAATACAATATACATTTTTAACATACAATCAATAAGTAGCTAATTTCAAAATAATTTCTACTGACAAACAAATAATTACAGTAGATGTAGCCAGTGGAATTTAAGAAAATATGCAGAATAGCAGTGCACTTTTCTTCAGATTGCTTTAAATCAGGTATTAGGAAAAAAAAAAAAAAGTTATAAAATAAACATAGAGGATTTAGAACCAAACTTTGGTCTAACAAGAATATTTACATGTCTGATAGTCATGTTCTAACTTGGAATAATGTTTAAAACACATCTATATTAGCATTCTCTGCTTTGTTCTTTACTGCTTTTTGCTTTAAAATAATAAAAAATTGTTCTCACCATGCATTCTATCCTTTTCTAATTCTTTTCTTGTTTCAAAACCTTTATACATTATTTCACTACTTCATGTCTTTGATATTAAAAATCACCCACTGATATTTTTATTCTTTCTTTATATGTACCTGCATTTCATATTTTAACATTTGTTCTCTGCAATACATGCAAAAGAATCAGGATTGAGATATTTCCACATAAAATTTCTCATACATTTCAAACTGGAAAACATTAGTAGTCCAAGTTGATTGTGGCCCTCCAGCAACTCTCACAGGAGATCCTACAGAACTGCATGCTAGTTATGAAATGGTGCTGTATCATTAATGAATAACTTACATAAAAGTCAAAATCCCTCAGCTTCTGAAGATTGCTTTAGTAATTATGCTATACATAATTTTAAAACAGTGATATTCTGCCCTTTCTTTCCTCTTTTCTGTACCTTAATTCAATGGAATATCTCCTACTTAACAGCAATTTATTACTAATGAGACTACAGAGCTTTAAATTTGTTAATGCAAATCAAGTGAATTGATAGCTTCAGAGTGAAAAAAATACTAATATTTTTATTCTAATTGCCTAATACATTCTCTTGAATAACTTGCAAACATTTAATACACACTTCTATCATTAGCATAATAGAATCATAATGTTCCCATTTAATTACAATTTATTTGAATGACTAATCATCAGCTTCATGTTTCAAAATAATGGGAACATTTTATAAATTGCATTGTACTATCTGCCTATCAATTCATTAGTATGAAGACAAGTTTCAAGACACATAGATAGTACTTTTATTAGGTTATTGTCTTTTAAAAAAGTATTTCCTACTGCTTTTGCAAACTCTGTGATAGACTAGCAGAATTTAAATTTGCTGCATACCTATAAACAATGAAAAGAGAACTGTGTCCCAATAACTGCTTATCCAAATTATTGCTTTTTTCCCAGCCTGTGCCACTCATAACCTCAGTTGTTGGCATCAACCCAGTAAAAAAGAGTAATCTTAAGTCTGAAAGATATCAACTGCCTTCTTATACGCATGTTAAAAATAAAGAACTCTACAGTCAAATACAGGGTTATTTGAATTAAATATTCACTTTCATTAAAGGAGGGAAGAGCAGAACATGGAACATCATCCAGGAGAAATAAAGAAAAAATATCTGGTTCAATCCTTCCATATTTCCATTCAAGCTGTCACTCCTCCCTCCTCTCATTTGTGTGCATCTATGTTTATTATTGTTCAACTATTTTGTCATGTAGTCCTTATATCTCTGTTTCTACATATAAATAAAAAAAGCACAGATCATTGCAGTTCATCAGTTCTTCTCTACACCCCCTTTGTATCAAGTCCCTCTCTCTTTTATATGCACATCCTCTTCATCATCACATTGTTGATAGGGCTGGCTTCAAGGAACTGTCAGCAAGTTTCTTGCTAAGGGATAATGGTGTTTGCAGCCTTGTTTTGAAACCTAGACACAAATGCTATTCATAGAAAAACTTTAAGACAGTGACTAAGGAAAGATATGATCACATTTTACTGATTTATCCAAAGACTTATGCATCTGACAGAGAATGAGTTCACATAATATCATGCTGTGGTGACAAAACTCTCTTTCAATAACAGACTCGTGCTCAAACCTAAAATCATAATCAAGGTATTTTCTGAAAATTACTCTCTTTGAACCAAATACAACCCAGTCTGACTGTTATTCAAGCAGCTTCCAAAGCCTACAGTAAAATAAAGGCACATATCTAATGTTAGTTTTAAATCTACTTTTCAAAAACACTCAAATATCAGTTTAGGTAGTAAAAACTCTCCCTGCTGGTAAATGTGACTTCAGTACTTATCCTTTCAGGTCCTTTAGCTATAAGAATGCCTTTCCTACTAAAAATTATTTTGAAATTATTAATGGGTGAACAGATGAAAAATTAAAGTAATTTAAATACCTGAAATATTCAGGTCCTTAATAATTTATTATTGTTTTAATATTAATTGCTCATTCTCATAACAGACACCATAGTATTACAAAACAGCTTGTATTCTGGCATTCTGCACTAGTAATCCAGAATATGTCCAAGTTGTAGCCTTTAATATAAATCTCCCAGCTCCATATGGCTTCTGTAAGGGAATAACTTTCTACACTTGACCATCACCAAAACGTTTTAATAGACTTCAGAAATCTTCCATATTTTTTTTCTTTTAGAATCTCTGTATTAGAAGTAAGATTTCTCCCAAGATTTTCTGTCTGGACAGGAAAATTCTTCATGGACCAATTATTTGCTAAGATAACATTGCCTGTTAAGACGGTTTGACATGTAAGGACAAACAGAGTTGTTGTTTTGCTAATGTTCTTTGCTCTGATTAATCAACATGATTCAATGGGGTGTTTTTTCCCATGCATATTCATATCCAAAGAAAAGTTGCTCTGGATTTCTCACACTCTCCCCTCTCTCACCTTCTCTTTTGCTATTGTTTTCTAAAAGGTAAATTTCTAATAGTTCAGTAAATAAAGAGAATAACAATAGAATAAACAGTTTCTTTAAATTAATTAAAATAATAGTAAATATCTGTTAAAGTATAAGAGGTCATTCTTCACTTTCAGAGTTATAAAACAAGAAGGTCCTCATGGGGGATTTCAACCATCCTAATGTCTGTTGGAGGTACAACAGACACAACAAGGCAAGAGCAATCCAGGAGGTTCCTGAAACCAATTAACAACCATTTTCTTCTCTGAGTGGCAGAGGAAACAATAGAAAAAGGTGTTGTCATCAACAAGGATGGGCTGGTGGACAACATGAAGTTTAAGGGCAGTCTTGGCGGCAGTGACCACAAAATGATGTAATTCAGGATCCATAGGGCAAAAAGAAGGTTGCAAAGCAAGCTCACTACGCTGGACTTCAGGAGAGCAGACTTTGACCTCTTCAGAGATCTGCTTCAAAGGGTACTATGGGATAAAATCTTGGAGGAAAAAGGAGCACAAGAAAACTGATCAGTATTCAAGCATCACCTTCTCCAAGCCCAGGAGCAATGTGTCCCACCAAAGAGGAAGGCAGACAATAATTCCAGGAGGCCTCCACAGAAGAACAAGTAGCTCCTGGCCATTCTTAGATGTAGCAAGAAAGTCTTCAAAGGGTGGAAGCAAGGACAGACAGCCAGAGAGGAGTACAAAGAAGTTGTCCAAACAGTCAGGGATCAGGTTAGGAAAGCTAAAGCCCAGATTTAATTAAATCTGGCCCAGAACATCAAGGCTAAAAAAATTCAATAGGTATGTCAGTGGTAAGAGGAAGACTAGGGAAAATGTAGGTCCTTTCCAGAAGGAAACAGGAGACCTTGCCACACAGGATATGCAATGACTATTTTGCAAGGGGTTGGGTCACCCCATCCCAGTTATAGAAGGCAAAGGAAAAGGAAGATCCTCCCACCACAGGAGAAAAGCAGGTTCAAGACAACCTAAAGAACCTGAAAGTGCACAAAGGGACCTAATGAGATCCCTCTGTGACTCCTGAGGGAACTATTTCATGAAGTAGCAAAGCCACTTTCCATCATATTTGAAGAGTTGTGGCAGCCTGGCAAAGTTTCCACTGACTGGAAAAGGGAAAACATAACCCCCTGTTTTCAAAAAGGGAAAAAAAGAGACCCAGGGAGCTATAGACCAGCCAGTCTCACCTCTGTGCCTGGCAAGATCACAGAGCAGATCCTTCTGAAGGCTTTACTAAGAAACCTGGAAAATGTAGTGGTGGTTGGTGGGAACCAACACAGCTTCACTTGGGGCAAATCATGTTTTACCAATTTAGTGGTCTTTTATGATGGAGTCACAGCATCAGTGGACAAGTAGAGAGCAACTGACATAATTTACCTGGATTTGTGCAGAGCATTTTACACTGTCCCACATGACACTCTGGTCTCTAAATCAGAAAGTTATTAATTTAATTGATGGACCACTCATTGGATAAGAAATTAGCTGGATGATCAGAGAGCTGCTGTCAAAATCTCAATATCCAAAGGGAGACCAGTGGTGAGTGGTATTCCTCAAGGGTCGGTTCTGGGGTTTCTATATTCAGGATATTTTTCATTTGTTTGCACAACTTACTGTAATCCACTGTTTAAGTGTGCTTCGCTACATTAGATTTTTTTCTGACCTATTACAGATCGTTCCCCTGATGCATGATGTTGCCTTCCCCACTGATCTGGTCAGAAACCTCAACTTTAAGTTCATCACATAACTTTATAATTTGATTCCAATATTTTTCTTTACCCTGCAGGAAGATTTAATCTGACACAGGGTGAATTTAAGTACCTGCTCTTAAAAGTTATTTGCTATGTGTGGCAGTGAAAGCAGCCAAATAGATGGGTACTCTTTCTGAGCATATATATTATAATTCTCTGATTTTCTCTTTGCCAGTTGTTCAGAGATAGGAAACCAGACTCAGCTGATAACATTCTCCTTTGTAGTACCATTGACTGTAATATTTTGCATCTATGTTTTTGCTGTATCTCACTTCAAAATATAAGGACGTTATACACATGGAAAGCAGCTCCAAAACTACCTTCATGTCCCCTCCTTGAAGATCAAATCAAACTGTAGGCACTAGTAATATGATTTTTATATATTCTGTTTGCAAGAAATGACAGAAGAAAATCACTGCTTTACAGTAATAGCTCTTTTGTTTTAAGAAAAACTAGCAGGTCTATTGTTCTAATGAACATACCTTCTTTTAAGACTAATAAAATGCCAAACAAAACCTCAATAAATCTACAGGCATTATGACAGGGCTCTGCATTAGCAGAAACCCACAAGTTATAGCAAACCTAATTTCTTTTACAATTTGTCTATACTCACTGTATTTCCATAAACACCTCTCCAACCTGTGGTTCTGGCTACTTTGTCAGACCAAGAAGCAGCAATAGATATGATAAGTATTAAGACTCCTTAAAGGAAATAGTTAATTTGATTGGGGAAAAAACAAACAAACCCTGATTTAATTCCACTCACAGGTGTTCCTCTCTTCCCTCTCTTCTTCACCTGTACTCATTTGTAATCTACAACATTGCTGCTACAATGGGGAGGAGTGAATTACAACATAAATATTTCACTGCATTTGGTAAATGCTTCAGGTTGCTAGTGTAAACCAGCAGTTTATTAAAAGTGGTATTCAAGATGGCTTCTTACATTTAAGGATAGAATATAGAAATAGAAAATATCTGTCATTTCCATTACATAAAAGCCCAATACCAAAGGAATTATTAGGGGGAACAGGGAAGGGTGAAGATGGAGAAGTAAAAAGGAATTTTGTGCAAATCTATCTCCTATGAAGCTTTCAGAGTCACTGCATGAGAGATGGAGAGCTCTGAAAAACTCTGGAGAGTTCTTGCCCACACAGGAATAAACCCACACTAGTAGAAGTGCTGTTCACAGAAAAATTAATAATACTTCTGTGCATCCAGACATGGGGACTACAGAAATCATCACTATTTGACTTAAAATAGTCCTGATGAAGAATTACCTTGCCTTAATTGGTTTATCTTGCAACAATATAAAAGCAGGATTATATCTTGTAGAGCAGTTAATGGGCTAAAAATTGGTTACAAGCATTCTAGAAAGTGTAAAAGGCTGCCCAGAAATGAAATATTGCATGTAAATAGACATTTTTACAAATTAAAAAAAAAATAAAAATAAAAATGAGGGGACTACAGTCCTAGAATTGAGAGATTTAAATTCACCCGCCAGGTAGTTTCCAGCTCTGAAATTATTGCCAAAGAAAACTGACAGTGACACTTCCCTGTTATTGTCAATGACCAAGTCAAGGGTTCTGCTATAAGCTGATTACAGGTCATGCTGTAGAGTTACAATTCTTGCAGAATCCTGCTGCACTTTACAGACAAGAGATGAGGCTTTGCAAATTGCTCCATCTTTGCCAGTGCTTAATTTCAGCTGAAGTAGCATTAGACCAATATGAAGAGCTTTTTAAACTCTCATCAAAAGCATGCATCAATATCTCATACTTTATCTTCCTTCCTACTCTGATTTACCCTCCAGAACTCCTGCACTTTGTCACTGCTTTTTTCTTGTCCACCGTTTCTTCCATGCTGATTACTGGTTTCTGCCACCAGTGCATACTTGCTCTGCAATTGGAGGTACAATGACAAAACTGTCCACATTTGAATGACTCCATTCCTGTGAGTTCAATAGCATAATAAAATAATAATGAAACATGGCATTTCTATTCAGACACACAGGCTATGCTGAATTTTGTTCTGTGTCTTTCTTGTCTACCATAAGTAGCTAGATTAAAACTGGATTTAAATTGCACAGCCAAATGTAAGAACATTCCTTTCCACCGTGAACCCACAAAGTTGCTTCCAGAAGCTGTTGACATAATGGAGAAGAAATCTAGCCATCCTGCCTCCTCGTAACATCTTGAAAAAAATAATTCCTATTCTGTGCAAAAAAAGATTCAGTGTTTCTTAGCCATCAAGTCATCCATGACAGCTTCCTGTACCCTTCTGAAGACTAAAAATTTACCCATTCTCACCATCCTCCATTCAGTAACAACATTTTTCCAAGCCTTTATGTTTCACAAGTAGATTTCCCAGAAATATAAAAACAGCATAAATGCAGGAGGAAAAAAAGTACAAATCTGGAGCCAGTATAATTAAATGTAATAAAAAACCTGCACCCTTTCTGAATAACTGAAGTTCAATGGCCCTATATTGAAGGGACAGTATATAATGCAGCATTCCCAACGTTCACCCTCTGAATTATTCTACATGTACACCTTGTGTTTGTCTCCCCCCTTCTGAGGTACTTAATATTAGAAAATAGTTTATTTTCATTAACTCTCCTCTCCTTAGATTAGATCTTGGTATCATTATTACTGTCTCTTTCAAGAAATATCTTTTTAAGATATGAGTGTTCTGATTTGTCACTGTAAAGCATATAATGCTGTCTGTAAAAGGGTAGCTTACTGCCTGGGACCACTCAAGAATTAGCCATAGCTTTACATATTTTGTCCTTCTTTAGCACGCAGATAACTGCTGCTTGTATCTCATAGTACAATTTGTCTAAGCCACCAAAATACACAGACCTGTCTCCAAGTTCAACCCCAAGGAATAGAAGCGAGTTCTAAATTACACTCATCAATACCAAAACCTCTTCTACACCTTGCTGGAAAATTCTCTCCATATGTTATCTTCATTTCAGAGACAAGACCAACTGAGTGACTTAACATGACTGCTGAATAGCACCAAATAAATTCAATTTGAATGACCTCACCTCCTCCAAGACCAAGCTGTTTTCTGTATCATTGAGGTAGCAGAGCCAAGTTTTTTTCAGGCAAAGGCCATGATACATCTCACTTCTACTCTATGGAGTAAACTGTTACTTGGTAGGGATATATTGCCATCTTCCTCTTCATCAGGTGACTATAATCACTGTATCTGGTCCTGCTGTTCATGAAATATTGGTAGTGTTTTGCATTCTGTGAAGAACTTAGAAGAAAACCACAGTTACTGGATCCCAGTTAGGCTGATGCATAAGCCAGCAGCTTAACTGTTCATCACTGCTAAGATTAGAATTGTCCTCCAAATGTTTACAGAAATTGCATTTGGCATCTAGGAAATCTACTTGCATCCAGCATAAAATTCCAGCTGAGAAAGCTTTCTGAAATTTTGTTTTAGATATAGACATCCACAGCCAACAAAAGTTCTACTTTAGCAGCTCATATCCTATAGCAGAAATCTGTCTTGAAAGACATGAATGATGTGTTATATACATGGTAATATATTTGAGATAATTTGGTTAGCAAGTGGACATGAAATGTACAATGCATGGAAGGCAGGGCAACATGGAACAGGCTTTCTACTAACACCAAAAAATAAAATCATAAAGAATAAGATTTTTTTCATTAGACTGTAATTCCAAGATACAGTAATAGGACCAAAAGTATAGGCATCCTGTTCCTAAAGACCATATATATTTGTATTATTTGACAAGTGTGAATGTATAATTTACAATGTGGATGCTAAAACTTCACTGCAAAGAAAATATATTTTTAATTAAATATACAAGACTGTTAAAGCACTGTGTTTAGAATCATGCATAATCACATTCCATTATAATTTGCATTATTCAGCAAATATTCACAAGCTAATCAGTTACATAACAATGCTGAGCATTTTACAGTATTTACATGATCACAGAGCTCTGAAAATGTTGACTAATTGTCATCAAATGCGTTCTTATTAATGGCAAGAAAATGATTAGTTACATCAATATCTCTTTGGGAAAGCTGATTTATCACTACCTGTCCTGACTGATCTGATTTATACAATACTTCTGGTACCTGGAAATATGATGCAAAAACATAACAGTGTAAGTCAAAAGTTTATGATTCATTACAAAAAATCAATTCCTACTGGTGTCTGCCATTCATCAAATATTTGCTGGCCCAGTTGTGCTCAATCATTGATCTATTACATAAGTTTTAGCCAACCGAAGCATCTGCATCTAGGAGGATGGTTGTAGATACTCCTACTCCTTCTTTTCTTTGTTTTTACTTCTTACACATAGTTTTTCCCCTTTTTACTGAAAAAAAAAAATAAAAATGGAAGTAAAATGACAAAAAGAGGTATTATTAGAGACCAAATATGCATTGCTAGGAAGGTCAAACTAAAATGAAGTGTTAGAAAAAAATACGAATAAATATGTTTACATAACTAAATACATCTCCGTGTATGTGGCACCCCCATTTCAAATGATCTGCTTTATTTTTACTGTAGGGTGTAGAAGGAAACAGAAGGGAGGAGGTAATTGTTTATCTGTTTCATTTTAAATAACATAAATCATGGCCTTTTAAAAAATATTAATTTTTCTCAGAGCATGCTATTTGGTATCCTTATTTATATCCTGCCTCTGAGAGTGCAATCTTACTTGCTTTGCTTTAAGGATGTGACTAATGAAATTTATTTCTCTGTGTCTACGTAAGTAACTAAAAATACGAAAGATAAAAACCCAAGTCTTACTAGACTGTCATGAGAAAGTCATTACACGTTATGTTCATTAAATATATATATTTAACTATTTAATATTAACATGGATAGAGTTAAGGGTTACAGTTTAATTTTAATATTTTTTACTCCTAAAGGAAAATAAATACAATGGCAGAAAAATAAGGGGTAAAAACTCCAGTGTGTGAATAAAAAAAAAAACCAACAACTTTACAGTAAAAAGGCATGAGTGCTGGTGCTCCCGCCAAACAACTCATCCTCCCTCTTCCATTCTTCAGCTGGAAGATCTAAGGAAATGCACTTTCCAGGAAACTTACTTAGAGCTCTATGAGAGTACTATTATAATTATTTTATAGTAATATGGTAGCACTTACACAGTAACATGTATCATTTCAGTGTTTTGTGCTGCCTCAGAGCTTATTAGCTGGGTGGTCCAATTCATGTTTGTTTTTTTTTTTAAAGAAGTCCTACTTCCACATTACAGCCAAAGGCTAAAGTCTCAATTGTCCATCAATAGTACAATTATGCTGTCAGAGTGTTGTCAGTACCTTGTTTTTCCTGGAACTGCCAGAAAAAATGTGTAGTGTTTGCAAAATAAACCTAATTTGTAGATACAATCTCTGGAAACAACCCTCAGACAAAAATGAAATTCTAAATAAATACAAAGAATCTTCTTACAGAGACAAAACTTACCTGTAGTTGCCAAACTAGAATCTGTGATTTAATAAAGCAAACCAGAAATGTATATGTACTAGAGTTTTATAAAAGCCTTTGCACATATCAAAATGGAAAGATCAGCCTGTCACAGCCAATCATATAAAAGTCAATTGGTACTTCATCTCAAATTGATTAGGTCAGAAGTAAAATCTAAGGCTATATATAAAATATTTTCAGATATTCATACAACATAACATTTTTCATTGTTTTGTATAATTCTGAAGTGATTTAAGTAATCAATTCTACAGCTATTCTCCTAATTTATACTTGGGCCCGGCCTTACTCTGTCCCAGGTGCAGGATCCTACATTTGCACCTTTTTCTTCCCATTCATCATTGCAAAATGCTCCAATAAATCTAGATCCATCTGCAAGGCTTCTTGTCCCTCAAAAGAGTTAGCAGCACCTCCTAGTTTAGTATCATCAGCAAAATCTTTAATGGTGCATTCAACTCCTGCAACCAGATAATTGATAAATACATTGAACAGCTTTGGCCTTAGAACTGAGCCCTGAGGAACACTGATGGTGACAGGTCACTAACCAAACTTAGCCTTGCTCACTACAGCCCTTTGAGCTTTGCCCTTCAGCCACTTCTTTACCCAGCACATCATGAACCCACTCATCCCACAGTTGTACAATTTGTCCAGAATGATGCTGTGAGGGACAGTATCAGAAGCCTTACTAAAACTGAGAAAAACTACATCCACTTCATTCCCTTCATCCATGCAGATTACCTTATCATAGGAATATACGAAGTAAGTTAAACAGGACTTTCCCTTTGTGAACCCATGTTAACTGTACCTTAGTCTTTAAATGCCTTCAACAGTATCCAGTATAATCTCCATAATTTTTCCAGGAACTGAGGTTGCACTACCAGATATGTGTTTTCCTGTGTCTTCTTTCACACCATTCTTGTAAAATGGAATAAAATCAACTACCTTCCAGTGAGCAGAGACCTCCCCAGACTTCAAAGGCATTTGACAGATGATTAAGAGGGGTCCTGCCATAAGATTAATTAGTTTCTTCAGTACTCAGGGATAAATCCCATCAGGTCCCAGGGACTTGTGAACATTCAGCTGATACAGCAGATCCTTTAGAATTTCCACATCCACAAATGGAAATTGACTGTTCCCACATGCATGGTTCTCCAGCTCTGGGGACTGGATAGGCCAAGGTCTGTCAGTATTATTAAAGACTGAGACAAAATTAACATTGAATGGCCTCACTTTTTCTTCATCAGGATTAGTCAAGTGACCATTTTCAATAAGTCTAATGTTTTCTTTAGACCTATTGCTTGCAATGTACTTTAAAAGCACTTCTTGCTACCTGGCACAACACTGGCCAGTTGAAACTGACCAGTTTCAACTCAAACTGAACTTTCACATTTCTTGCCTTCTCCCTGCATATAGAATCACAGTTTTACCTGTCTTAAAGTGTGAAACTGTTCCCTAATCCAAATACAATGGAAGAATCTCCAGTTTTAAATGGGCATTACACAGACTAGTTTATATTGACTACCTGGGAGACTTTATAATTCAGATATGTTTCTGTCGTATATCATACACATGAGAAAAATGAACTGAAGAAGGAGGAAATAAACCCTTGAACTTGAGCATGTAAGTCATTATCTAAATTATTTCACGTTAGAACACTATAATAAATTGTGGAAGTCTTAAAAAAAGTATGAGAAATTAGTTATGTCTGGGGAAATCCACTTTAAATATTATTTCATATCACATCTCTGATCTATCATTTGGAAAATTAAATTGACTGCCCAGTAAAGCATTCATGGGACTATTTTTTCACAGCTTAAATATCTTTACTGATATAAAATGAATTTTGCACTGGATGCATAAACTTTAACTGAAAAACCTGGAAAAGATCTCAAACAATCCAGTGCTCCAGACTTCATATTATGTATTTGGCAGCATTTCAATGAATCTTGTTTCCTTGTGTGAAGTGACACATTTATCAAACACAACACATGCATTTTGCATCAGTGCTTTAAAAATTTATCTTATCTGTTTGGTTTTACTTGCAATCAGCTTCAGTACATGCAGAATCAAAAGTTGGGAGAATAATCCAATCATAAACTGTTATACCTCAGAAGTGAAAAGTAAAAAACCAAAATTATTCTAATATAAAATGGAGGAAATAAAAACAATAATAAAAAAAATTCTCCAGCAGAAATGGTAAGTACTGTCTTTTTAATTGCAGAAGCTGAAATTACCAACTGTGGGAAGAGGTGTAGAGAAGTGCAAAAGCAGAAGCAACTGTTCTCAGAATCTTATGCTTTGACAGGATTTTATTCTTTGAGCTGGATATATATCTGCTAAATCTTTGATGTTTACACCACAGATGAACCTGAACCATATTACCTACAAAAGCTATCAAAACAAATTACTTTCATTTTTCACCACTGTCATAAACCTTCTATAGATTATGAGCATCTAGAGAAGTCAGTACAACTTTCCAATATAACTATAGCTAGAGGATTTCCATATTAGACAGAGTGCAAGATTGCTCAAACACCCACTAAGTACTCTGCCATTTTAGTCTGAGCCTCACTACCCCTGCTACATCAGTTGAGAACAACGATATAACTGTCCTGCTTATACATGGGGCAAAAAGGATGTTTATATATATACATGATATTCCTACTGTTACAGAAGTCATTAAGAATCAAGAATAACAGATGGATCCTGTGTAAACAAAATTCAGGTGTCAGGTCTTTAGGTCTTTGTCATCACAATCATATCACAAATTGTATAGAAAGTCATGAGAAGCATGAATATTCAGATAAATTGTACTGTCAGTCTGACAGCATTTTTTTTAGAAATAACCATGGGCGTTTCTCTAGTTTCATCTCAAACTTCCCCAATTAACTCAGTCTTTTCACAGGTTTCCTGTCAAACTCAATTATCATGTGAAGGTTTAAAACAATACGTGAGTACACATATTCCAATATTACCAACCCTTTTACAAAGCATAGAAAATAGACTGCTGAAGCCTGCACTGAATTTGAATCTTAGGCCCTGAGATCTGCAATGTTTAGCAACCTCTCAGAATCTGGCACATTCCAATCAAAATCTCACAGCTGCATTTGACATATGTAACATCTATGCTGAGAAAGACCAGACCAACTGAAAGAGTTAAGCCAGAAATAACTCCAGTCTTCTCTAAGCCATGTTAGCTAGTTCAGTCTTATCATATAATACATGTATAGATATAAAAAGTTACACATATGCATAACTTGTGTAAAAGTAATTTGAAATTTTAGACAAAGATTCAGCAATTTAGTTTACACTTGAAACTGGGATCACAAACAACAACAAAAAAAATCCAACTTTCACAGTTTGCCTCAGGATTGGCAATTAAACCAGCAACAGTAATACTCTTGATCCCCTCCTCCCTCCCCCTGGTAGCGAAGGAGAGAGAAAATGAATGAGACTTTCTGGATTGAAAACTAAACTAGACAGCTTTAATTAAACACAAATTATAAAAGAAAATTTGTATACCTATATATAAGTATGTTCAGGAATGTCCAAAACCCTATTGCCTCTCCTCACCCCCAGCAACTCCCCCAGCATCTTCTGAGCTGTGAGCAGTTCTGAAATGTCCCAGAGCTGCTGGAGAGAGTAGCAGAGCAGACAGGAACTGAGGGAAGAATTATGAAGGTCAGGGGTGCATGGGCTTCAGGATCAATGGTGGTGGATAGAGGGAGTCCTCCCTGGATGCTGGCCATGGACAGAAGAGAAGGGAAGAAGAAGCAGGAAGGAAGTTTTCTGTGATCTCTGACTTTATACTGAGCTTATGTAGATGCATGGAATGGAATACTTTGGTCAGTTTTGCTGTCTGTCTAGTCCACTCCTCCCTACAGGAGGGCTGCAGATACCACTCTTCTGCTTCCTGTAGTATCTGTGCTGCAGATTCAAGAAGTAGAAAAAAGAGACCTTGGCATCTCAGCTGTAACATAAACATTCCAGCCTTATCAGTCCACTAGCTGAAAAACTTGCTACTAGCTAAAAGAGAGCTCACTGAAGGAAAAAAACAAAACAAAACAAAAACAAACACAAAACAACAAGAATCTCTAAAGGAAAATTGGCTTCATCCTGGTTCAAACCAGGACACCAACAAAACAAACCAGGTTAAAATAAGAGTGCCCACATAAGACATTACACCAGTTATATACATTTCATTTGATATCCCATAGTTAGTCAAACTATCAGTTCTCTGTGTTTAGAAAAGGTAACACTAATGGCATGTTCTCACAGACAAAAAAATTACAATATTTGAAAGTAATCCATCATTTGTTGTTCATTCACACTCATGTTCTTCAAGCACAGGAGCAACAAGAGCTGCCTGGGAGCCAAAAAACACATTGATAAGTGGAGTATTTCCTGTTACAGGTAATCCATTCTTTTTCATTGGCTATATTCCTGCTTTCTTCCAGGACAGGAGAGTACAGACACAGCTGAATAAGTAAAAAAAAAGACTATAAAAAAGTGTAAGTCAAACCTCAGGGTTGTTCCTCTCTTTTTTAGCACAGTTTAGTCAGAAAGCAAGCCAGTTCATTGAAGAGAAAACAATCGATTCAAACACCTGCAATAGAAATTTTCTTCCTGATGTGAGTGCTGATGCAGTTTCTTTCCCCACCTACATGATATAAATCACTCATTGTGGTGAAATTCAATGAAGAATCAGGATTTCTGGTGAGTGAGCAGGGGAACTTAAAACTAGCAACTGGCAACCTCAGACCTTGCTGCTGGAGTGGAGAAAGGACACACTGCAAAAAAAAAAAGAGTTCTGTAGAGTCAGAAAAAATGAAAGGGCTGTTTTTGTAAAAATGCAGACAAAATAGTGCATGATTGATTCTGAGCTACTAAGCTTGAAGCAATGTAAAAGGTTTCACTTCCAGTGCCAGTGATCTATCTTGCTGAGTCTGGCCTGCATTTTCAATCTGCATGCAGGGGAGAGTGTGTGTTCCCCATTCTGCAGAGCTCTTGTGTTGTTTCAGCACAGATCCTTCCTCAGACATGGAGAAAGGAGAGTTGTGAACCATGTCAGATTTGTATCTCTTGATGCTGCACTCAGACATCATGTGTTGTCTTGAGACAGATGAGGCTTGTTGTTACATAAGAGATGCCAGAGGATAAGAAAGTCAGAACACTCACTTGTCTCACAAAACTGGCTCAGAGAAATAATGTTTGATTTCTTCTAATGTACTTTCTTCCATTATTTCTAGATACATGCAGTAACAACACATGTTCCAGGTTAGTACCGGTAGCAAAATAGCAACAGTTGCACAGAATTAGTATACTACACATTTTCTAGAGCACACACAAAAGAGTACAGTCCCTGTTCCTGTAACCATGCAATTTAAGATATTTAACCTGCAGTTAGTTTTACAGACAAATCTGAAAAATGATAGAAAATCGCTTTGAAGTCAACAAAACTCCCTGCACCTGCTACCTGAAAATTGCAGCAGATTAAGGGAGTAGGCTGAAGGAATCACTGAAACAACACGGAAGTCGTTATTTAGATGTACGGCAACAGAGTAGGATTTGAATGAGAGGGAAGAGTAACATGTTAGATGTTCGCAGCCAAAAGAATAGTACACATTGGAAAAACATAGCTGGATGATCCCAAGAAGAAAAGACAGAAGATTAAAGCCTCACAGCATGGGAGATAATTTCAATAAAATGAACTTAGGAACCAAAACACTGAGATACTAAAGCGCAACAATGTCAGCAGTAGAAAGAGAAACACGAACCGCAAGTTGACTGCTGAAGCTGTAAGAGGCCTGGAGGGAGCCTAAGAAGACAGCTATTGGTTTAAGCAGCAGCTGAAACCAGTGATGGAGAAAGACCACTAGGCACTGTTTGCATCACAATGCTGCGTTTAAAACAGTGGGGAAAGAAAACCTGCAGGGGAATCCTAGCAGACAACATCAGGTTATGGTGTTTCTAATGTTCCATTAATTTCTATGATAAAACAACAGCAGCAGAGCCAGAACTGCTGAGGATAAGTATGAAGGACAATAGCATCTTACTGAATCCGTTATGGGTATAATGGATCTTTTTCATCACTGACACAAGTAACACCAGACAAGAGAGCATCCTTGAATCATTCAGTGGTTCCTCCGAGCATCATCTCTCTTGTATCTGACAAATACCACAGCTTAATGTAGCTTCAATTTAGTTTTCCATAGCTAATATTTCTTTAATAAATAAAATAAACACAGCCTAATTATTAAACAACTAAAAAGTGTGTGGCATAGCTGGGTTAGAATTAAAAAAGAGATGTTTTGAAATAGAGGGAATGTTACCCCTCTTCACATTAGTCTTGAAGCTGAAATTCATGAGCTGAGTTAACTTACAAAACATCCATGTTTAATATTTTCAAAATGCAACTCACGGAGTGATCGAATGAGAAGAATACTTTTAAACGTACTTTTAAAAGTGCTAAGACACAAAATGTTTCTAGTTTTATGACTTCTGCTTTCAATTTTTACTCAGAAAAGGAATGAAGAACAAAGCAGAAGAGGCAAAAGAGAAGTATGTTTTTCCTCAAAAGATGATAGTGTTTTGTTACTTTCTTATACAGAAGCAATTCTCTGAGCAAATAATGATGTCTTCATAGCAACTCCTTAGCAAATTGAATTAAACTTCTCTCTGTAAATGTGGTTATTCATATTAAGTCAACTCATTAAAAAGAGTTTCACTAGTAATGAAACGCATTAACATGCAGTCTGCCAAACAGCTTACATATGCGAACTGGGCTTGGTGCACAGGATGCTGCCACAAGCCACTGTAAGACAGATATTTGCTTTACTCTATTGCCATTGACACCTCCCATTATAAACTAATATTCAGTACCTGTACCACGAAATTTTACTTTTGCTATGCACTGCTGTTGAAAGCATTTAATTCTTAACTCATGTCATAATGAATAAATTGATAATCTCATTTTCAGAAAGCACAAGTAATATCTGATGCCAGGACATTACCAGACAGTCAGATTTTGTTACAGCTATGTAGGATGTTACTGCTCTCAGCTTTCTGTCCTCAGACATAATCTTTTCACTACTGTTGCACAGCAGAAGCAAACACACTGCAGCTGCTCAGCATTCTCAGCCACTCAGAGGCAAATACAGCATCTGAGGGACTAACAGTCAAGCTGGAAACTGAAGACCAAGAGGTGAGTTGGACCAGGCTAGATTCAGTGGAGTTCAATGGTAAAAAGAATACTCAGCAGAGGGGATTGAAGTCCATGTTTCACAACTTGAACTGCAGCAGATTGTACTAATAGATTTGATAAAAAGTGGGAAGCAGCTCTAATATAAAATGGAGGACAGAGTAAGAAGTGCTTTGCTTAATTCCTCAACAGAAAGTGAATCCTACAAAATCAAAAGTATTCTGTAACACACCATCAGGATTATACTCATGCTAAGACTGGAAATCCCAGTATCAGCATACCTAAAATAATCAGGGCTCCTGCCAGGGGTAAATGGGCATCTGGGAGATTAAAACACCTTAGACACCGGCAGCTAGAGTCCAAAATCTTACATCCAGGAAAACAGTAGTTCTACAGGAACGGGAGGAGACAACTTGGTAGGGAGGAACATGTGGAGGCAGTGTGTGGCATAATTCACAAGTCTAAAGACAGGTTTTAGTACTGCCACAAAGGGAAGAGACCAAGGTAAGTACTTCAGAGTCTTTAGGTTCTGGGGGAATATCCTCACAGTTTTCTATTAAACCTTGCACACATACCTTATGGCAGGTAATCCACTTCTGTGTTTCTATGTACTCTGAGTAAACCCAGGCTAAATGCAAATTGGTTAGTTTTTCAATCTGCTGCTCCAGCTGATATAATATGTTCTTGTTATTTGCTTCATTTTAGTACAATTGACTGCTCTGAACTACTGCTACTTTCACTCAGGTCAATTTCTATTCTTTATTCCAAGAAACTGTTACTTGCTGAACCGTGTCTTGAGAAAGATAAAGAGCAACTTTGGTACTTTACTGTTCCATTGGTGCTTTAATTCATACTACAAACAGAAGGCTGTTGGGGGGAGAGTTGACAAATAATTCTGTCATCTTAATTTTGGTAAGACTTATACCAGGCATATTACTGAGCACTTCACCCTCCATCTGTGCCTTTTCTGTAGTAAATATTGCAGATTTCACACAGATGTCATGCAAAGCTGCGCATTAAAATGAATATTTCTTCCACTTATTGGTGCCTGCACTGGACTGTTTTACTTCCTCCTTCCAGGCCTCTTTTTCCTAAATCCATCCAACTGTTTCTGCCCTTCTCCACTCCAAGAGATTATTTTCCTGGTCACCAATGATCACACGAAAACTAATTTTTTAGCTTAAATGGACCAGCTGCCCTCTACTGCTCTCTGAAGGGGAATGAACAGGGCCAAAAAAAAGTTTAGAATTACTTGTTCTGTTCAGTGATTCTGGACTATTTTACTGTGATCATATTTAAGATAAAAGAGTATTTCTTTGCTTCCTTAGGCTAATATTTTTCTGCTTCTGCTGTAGGTATTCTTGCCTTATTTTTAATAGTCATGACTATCTGTATTTATGAAGTAGCATGCTATGTCGTTACAGTCTCCTCAAACAATTTTTTTTCTAGTGCGTAAGGATCATTATTAGAAAAAATCCTGAAAAGAACTTCTAGATTTTTTTCAGGAAATTACAAAGTTTCTATTAATCCAAAGTGCTTGCGCTTCTCTTCCTGACTGCAATATTTTTGTAAGTTTCTTCCATCCATCCGTAATATCTGATTAAGTTTTGTTTTAAGGAATACTTTTTTATCCTCAAACTTCTACTTATTATATTGAGGATTCCTTATAGAATCTACCACAGAAGGATACGACAGCACCAAAGCATATTGGACTGTGTCTCTCTACACATGTCATTTGTTTTAAGATGCAGCTGGATAAGCCAAATTTTCTTTTCTTTCCTCTTAAAGCTCCCAGGTAGTAACAGAATTGTTGAGAATTCTCAGGGCTCAGATCCCTGCAAAAATAAGCTATTTTTATTTATTTTATTTCCATCTGACAGATGAAACCACAATGCAATGTGGCTACGTTCTCACAGATATTGAGTTAAAACTCCTTCTGCCAACTTTTTTGAATGAATAATCAAACTTACCTTACAGTTCACATTTTCCATTGTTCTGTGAAAACAATGCATCAGAAATTTCTCCACCAGACCTTAATAAGGCAGAAAAGCAAGGACAGAGGAAAATTACTTAATATTATTTCAGTTGTATACCATATTTTCAGGTTTAGAAGCAGGAACACCAAAACAGCCACAATGTATGTTGGATGACCTCTAATTGTTGTCCAGAGTTCAACACTATTCTGAAGTCCCTGAAGGTGCTTCCCTGCATGCCTCCTCTCTGCCATTCTGCCAGCAAGTGGTTCCCTGTCAGAGCACTGTGCAAACAGAGCTAAAAAGAGAAAGAATCAGGAGTGTTTCTGCTGTACAAAGTAAATTAAGTCAAGAGGATATTGATGAGATTACTAATTTATTAAACACATCCACTGAATTCAGAATGTGAATAAAATGTCTTCTGTCACTATTCATCAGCTACATATTGCCTAGGGCCATAAGCCTACTGCTATCCTGTTCTTTGTTCTCCTAGGTTTTGCCCAATTTAGTTTTGTTTTGGGGGTTTTTGGTATTTGTTGTTTGTAATTGCTGGTTGTTGGGGTGTTTTGTTGTTGTTTGTTGTTTTTTGATTGGGTTTTGTTTGTTTGTTGGGCTTTGGGTTTGTTGTGTTTTTTTCTTGTCTCCTGTGCTTCATTTGTAACTGAACAATTTTGAACATAAATGTTCTCGTTTGTGGCAGCCAATAAACTGTCACCTCACAACCTTTAAAATGACATACGATAAATTTTTAAAAATGGAATCAGGTTTTGTATTTGCAGCTGTGAAAGTTTTCTACTCTGTGTAAAAATAATGCCTTTTTAAAAAATAACTGTGAGAAAATAAATTTTTGATGGCAGCTCATCTTGACTGCCAAGATAACCCTTCTCAAAGAGAGGAGAGATACATATGTATATAGTGAACTACAACAGACTAGTCACTCATAGAATTTTCTCCTTCACCAAGTAAGCTGGAAATAACTTTGCCGAGAACCATATCAAAAAAGGAGAAACAACAACAAATGTCACCCTTAGTCCCTACAGCTTTCAATTTTATTTTTTTTTTGTTTTCAAAGATCTGCAGAATAAATGGTCATTTGGATACGTATAGCAGTCTATTTAGTTACAGGCTTTAAGAGACAAATTAATTAGTTCCCTTAAAGACTACTGTAAGGGAACCTCAAAAGTTGTCAAACTTGGGTGTCCTGAAGGACATGCAATGCACAGCCCAAGTGGCAAAACAGCACAGAGGATTGGCAAATGCAATGCAGGGAAAATGAGAGAAGCCAATGCAGACCCATCTTCTCCTCTGCCGGATCAGATATCACTCTGCAAGACACTATGGCCATCCCAAGTGGGATTACACTTCTGTGCAGATAGATTTGCATCATCCTAACCTGTTGTAACTATTCTAGTGAGTCAACTCAGTTTTCTATTGGATGGAAATGGGAAATTGAACTTCAAATAATAAGGGAATTAAATGAGATTACTAAAAAGTAAAAACAATTACAAAAAAATAGTGTAGAGGGATATAAAACAGAAAACAGATGGGAAAAATAAAAACTAAGCAGGAAAACTAAGGGGAACACAGCTACCTCCCAGCATCATCAGGGATGTTGAGATAGCCTGGCCATTCTCCTGCAACAGGAAGACTTCTGCCACATGCATACTCTCTTAACTAGGAGATGAAGGAAATGAGCTCCCTAATTTTACTGCTTCTAGGAAAGCCTTCAGCAAATCAATGTGAATGCAGCACCACTATTTCTAAGAAAGCACCTCTCTTTGAGAGTCTCTCACACCTTCTTGTCCTCAACATCTCAAAGTTTACATTTCTCTCAAGACAGTCATTTTCTGACCAACTTTTCAGTGTTTTGTTTATCTCTACTCCTTTACATCTGTTTTCTCTCAGCCCCTCCTTTTCCTTTTATTTGATTCAGTGTTTATTCCAGTTCTCCTAGGTCTCACCCACCCTGCTTCAAGCTTGTATTATCAACTTACCTTGAAGCAGAGAAGGCTCAGGGGAGATCTTACTGCTCTCTACAACTGCCTGAAGAGAGGTTGTAGGAAGGCTGGTTGGTCTTTTCTCCCAAGTAACTAGTGACAAGACAACAGAAAATGGGTCTAAGCTGTGCCAGGTGAGGTTTAGGTTTAATACTAGGAAACCTTTCTTTACTGAAAGAGTGGTAAGGCATTGGAACGGGCTTCCCAGGGAGGTGGTGGAGTCACCATCCCTAGAGGTGTGCAAGAAGCGTTTATATGTGGTGCTCCAGGATATAGTTTACTGTTCTGGTAGCTGTATTACAGTTGGACTTGATGACCTTGAAGGTCTCTTCCAACCTTAATACTTGTGACAGAAGAAGGAATGAACCACCTGTTCCACCATAGAGAGCAGATGTTTATGTAGTTTTAGCTTTAAAAGGGGCCCAAAGCACAGATACTACCCATTTGTTGAGAAGTTTACTTTTCTAGTTAAATGGAAAGTTAATGAAGAAAACATTAGTGGGAAACATTCTGAAAACAAAAAACAATTCATTGAGTTCTGATTATTGCTTTTTACACTAAGCATAATAATTAAACTAAGATGACCATGGCTAACAAAATGTCTGTGTGTTTCAGTTCAAGCAAAAATAATGGAAGAAATGAGGATTTTGGGTGGGATGTTCAGGGGAGTGGGACATTTCTGAGTGTGGGAATAGAACATGAGAATAGAGAAAACCAGTAAGACAAAGATTCTTTTTTGAAGTCTCATACAGTAAAGTTACAAAATTTAAAAATCAAGTTGGAATAAAAATGTACCTTGCTTCTGAAAGCAGCTGAAATGTTTTTGGAAATATTTATGAAATGCTGAAGAATTTTCTTTTATTTTTTTAATGTTTTAAAAGAAGTACTTTAAAACAAAGTGCAATCTAGTGACCTTTATGCCTTCATCCAAAAACTTTCCCTCCTATTCAACATATTCAGACAAAAAATGGATAATTATAATATCTACATTTTCAGAAATACACACCATTTCAATGATACTGGCTTCTTTGTGGTATGTTTGGTTTTGGGGATATTTTTGGACAACTTCATGAGAAAAAGTGATTGATTCCTGGATTAAAAACCTACATTTCTCAGTTGGAAGTCATTACACAGAATGTATCCACTTCTATTGAAGAGCTCTGTTAGTCATTAGCTCTGGGTCTGACATAACATATGACTTGTGAAATCCACTTAATCCATCTGCTGAACCTATACAGAAATAGGCTGTTTCAAATGATGCTTGAGAACATAGCTCTTTCCTCCTCTGTTAACTGTAGAAAACCTAATAAATGTTGGTTAGGAAGACTACACTGAGATGCCCACAGTGGATAATATGTGTATCCTCCTTCTTTACCCAATGAATCAGAACATTAAAACTTCTTTTATCTATCTCATTAATTTACATTGGTATTATTCTGGAATAGAAAATACCTTACCGTAGAAGTCTTCAGTCTTGCAAAGAGATACACACTTAACCTTTCTGCTGGTAAAACTGACAGCCAGTGCACCTCCTCAAGACAGGAGCACACAGTACCCAATACTGAGAATTCCTGGTCTTGGCTGTTTCTTTCAATGCTATATCTCTACTAGCACAATTGGTTACCATACAGAGTTCAACATGAACATTTTTGGCACAACATTTGCATGCAACTCTGTACTGCTACCACAATATTATCATTTTGGTATATTCAATTACTCTGGAATAGTAACATATGTTCACTCACTCAATGATACTCAATTATTACCTTTGTGATTGCAGATAAGAAAGCATGCATTACTTGAATACAGTAATTGTCAAAATTTAATTATTTTCCTTCCCCCAAGATATTAAATGTTACTTTGCATTTGATACAACCTCAGGCTAGCTCAGTGATTGCCTTTGTACCTGCCCATGACTGAGAGAAGTTTTTTCCTGATTGTTTTTTCTCCCAGTACTCACACTGTTGATGTGGGACCACTTCCAGTTTGGCAAAGAGATAGTAAGTAAGCATCTGTATGGAGTCCCAGAACAGATGTACTGTTAAATGCAAACTGATACCCAAAAATAAATAAATTGAAATATCGAACCATCAGATTAAGAACTCTTCCTCCTGCCAAGGTTTTGATGTATAAATGGAACGTTTAATGGGTTTCACTAATATAATTAATTTATCACAATTACAAAAGAACATTGACTTTGTATCTCCATTTTTTAAATCTGATTTTTCCTAGTAAATTGACATCTTCAGCTGACTTTTGCATTCCCACCTGTAAAAACCACGTCCTTCAGGCTCTTAACCTTTAAAATCTGAAAGCAAAAGGAATTCTTCATAATTCCACAACCTCCAAAATTTTCTTTTCTTCAGTAAAAGTATGATTAGGATGACAAAAAGGAAATGTCACTTTATTTTTCACTGCAAGCAGTAGAAGAAAAAAGCTAGTAATATATGCAATCTGGTAGGCTTCCATCCTGCTTTTAAAACAGTTAATTCAACTAGATCTCATGCATACATTCCCCCTAGACAGATTTCCCTCATTAACTTAAATAACAGCAGACATAAATCTTGACCTAATCTTCTCCCTGAACTTTACTGTCTGTAAAGCACATGGACTCTCCTTTGACAGAGTGAAACTCAGTCATTTTTACACTCCTGGTGTGGATCCAGGGGATTATATTAGTCTGGCTGGCAGGATGAATCAGCAAAATAACTGTACCTCTCTATCTTTTATTGAATTGTATCAGATTACCAAGCTTTTAACAGCCACATAAAGGGTTCACAAACTGACTCTTAAATGTAGAATTCTAGCTAAACAGACTGTCAGTCACCGCTGATGCAAAAACCCATACTTGGTTACAAATGTGGATTTGACATGATGAACATCACCAGGATCTAATAGTTTACTCCTTTCCATTCATACACTTGGCTCAGGGGGGTAGTATACCTGCTGCAGCCAAACCATTGATTTTCTGCTATAGATCCTAGCTCTGAGTTGAATACCTGCACACATAATTAATTTCTTGTTTCCATTTCATACCATTTGTGGCAGGAGGCAAAGTTTTTACTGTTGGAAGAGGGAAGGAACTCTGCCTTCCACCTGTATCCTCAGGCAGAGTGACGTGGGCAGAAAAAGGACACATTAAGATTTGCAATACCGGAGAAAAGTTGTAACATTTACTTTAGTCATGACTTGGTTGTGGGGGGGAAGGGCAGGTGTTAGTAAACATTCCACGAATGAAGGACATTTAGAAGCACATGAAGGGTAGGAAAAGGCTGAAAAAGGAGAGTCCAGAAAAAAAAAAATAAAAAAAAAAATATTAAAAGACAGAGACAGAGGTAGGAGAAGACTGGGAAAATACTCAAAGCACTGCAGCACTACAGCAGTATGTCATATTTGGAAGACAGCCAGAAATAGGCATAAGAGCAAGAGACAGGCTGACAGACTCTCAAAGGAGACAACCCTTCAGTACCAGTTCCAATGGGCTGCCTTTCCCTGTCTTTCTGATGGGATGGCCAACCTTAGTTTCCCATAGGTTTAACCATCCGATTCATGAGAACATTTGAAATTCTTTAATCCATTCAATCCTATAGATATATAATTTTATATACATAATTTTTTAAGACCCCACACAATGATAGAAACTTTTGGGCAGCATTACCACTTAATTTGAAACATTGTAATCATACTGTTACTTTATATTGTTACAGATGTTTATTTCAATCATAGATTACCTTCTGTGTCCTCACCGAATGCAGTTTAAGAACACTATAAACTATATAGACTCAGCAGATATGCAGATTTGTAAAGAAAACAGATTAGACAAATATTTTGCTAATCTCTTCTGTGGCTCAATACCTGATGTATCATCCTTGCTCCAAGTGAAACATATAGGGAAGATTTTTTTTTTTTTTTTTTTACCCCCCAAACCAGTGATAAACGAGGATTTCTCTTCTCAGTAAGACAGAGATGTACAACAAAACACAGAAAGAATGTTCCTTTGCAAAAATGAAAAGTAAAAAGAATTTCTCAATGTACTACTTGAAAATTAATCTTCTGCTTAATCAAACTCATATGGATAAATAACATTTTTGAGGTCAACAAGACTAGATTTAATAAGACTAAGATGATTACAAATGAGACAATGGAAGCAACAGATTTTTAGATGCTTTTGACTGTCTTGTTCTGAATTGTCTGTCCAGATAACTTAGGCTTTGGAACAGCTTTGGCTTCAGAAAGAGATTTTTATAGATTTGAGCATTCTGAGAGCTGGAATAGCTCATCCCTGGAAGTTCAAAACTCACAGTACCCTATAGTGACACTGTCTACCCCAAGAAGACTGTCATCAGTATCTAAATGGTAAGAAAGGGTTAACACACTAGTGTATGAGAAACCCAGTTGCCTTTGCATCTCTTCATACATTTCAAGCTGAGGTAATCAACAGCAATGTTTTTGCTCAAGGATATGGTTTCAAATGAAGCTAGACTGTATGCTTACTTGACAAAAAATATTTAAATATAGGTGGCATTTGTGTGCATGTAAAATGTCACAAGGATTCCATTCAGTGTGTAATTTTCACTACAATTTTACATTACATTATATTTGTCAAATTGCTGATCCTCTGATTATACTCCTTTGTTATTGAGAATAAAGGGATCAGGAACCAAAAGCCTAAGGATAACATTGATACAAATTATTTTCTGTTTAACATTTTGCTTTGTAAATGTGATAAAAGCTTAAGAGGAAAAAAGAAAGCAAAACCTCATATACCAAGAGACTAGATAACTGACATACTTCTAACCCTATCAAGTAAAAGCTACTACAACAGCATCCCCTACACACATTACTGTAGAAAGTTGTTTTCCACAAGTATTTTATAGATAAGGCACCATTCTCTAAAGTGAAATAATGGGACAGAACTAGAAGTCAGGGATAGACTAATGCTAAGAACAGTGATGGAGAAAATAGATAAAAGCTCACACTGAAAAGGCTTTCTATATTATTTTTCTTGACTGTAATTGTTTTTTATTCTGTTTCACAGAATTCTGAACCAGAAAAAGAATATATTCAGTTGAAAACTTTCACTTTGGTCTCATGATAGGCTCTTATGACTTCAGATAAACACTGCAGTAGTAAGCTTAAAATGTATTTATTCTCTCTTTTCAGAATTCCTCATGCTTACCCAGATATTTTACCCCTTGCACACTGACAGGCAAACTTAAAATACAGAATCACATATGATTTCCTCTGCATCCATACATCATTCAGTATACAGGGGATGGATTAAAAAACAGCACAAATATTACAGCTATACATTAGTACAACTAAAATTTTGTCTATTTGATTCTGTAACCAAAGGAGTATTCTTTCAGATGCCATATATATGTACATATGTAGCTTAATTTACATTTTCTAATAGATATCAATCTTGAAATGAGGATTTTTTTCTCCTTTGCTTGTGTACATTCTACTTAATTTTCTTCACATTTACAGTTGAAATCCCTTTTACTTTTGATCACTAATTGAATTAGCACAATTCTAATACTGCATATGTCACATGCAATATTGGAACTTTGTTAATTTCTTTAAAAAAAGGACTCCTTTGAGTGATTTATGAAAACATCTGAATATAGCTATCATTGGAAAAATACAATTATGAATTAAAACCTACAAAATAATAATAAGTAATTAAAAAAATGAATTCTCAACCTTTACCCATTCACTGAGAATAAGGCTTCAGGGGAAAAAAAAGACTTTTTAAATTGCATCTCAGAAGCCAAGCTCTTTTCAACAGAATTGAAAGAAGCTGTGAAACAAGCTATTACCCAAGTTTCTTTAGCAGGCTAGCATTTAATATTTTTGCTTTTATTTCTGCAGGATTAACTGACAAAACTTTAAAAAGAAGGGTTTCTGAATTAAGTGTTAAAATGTATGACAGCCAAAACTGTATGCAGCAGTTTCACTCACTTTCAAATTTAATTCAGCACCAAAATTACATTGCTATATTAGTTTGGAGTGCCACATGAGTTCCAGTCTGCTATGGCATTTAGTTTGGACCGTACTTCATTCCTCCATAGCACTAATGCAAGTGCAGGAAAAAGTCACAGAATCCCTGTTCTAGGCTGAATATCAAGTTTGTGACACAAGAGCAGGGGTTATCTGGGATTTTTTATTTCTAGATTGGGGAAATGGTGAGAGGAGAATGGCCTCTACAGATCTCCACTGAGGAAACAGCAAACAAACACCATGGAGGTTTAGAATGAAATATTTTCTATAGCAGAAATCTGCTCTGAACTTGAACAAAGCATTTATTTGTCTTGATTCCTAAAAGACAGGTTAAGCTGGCGATAGTAGCTCTCAACAATATATGGATTTTTAAAATATCAAACAACATACTTGCTAACATAGATGAGAGTGATAACATGAAAATAGCAACAGTTGTTTGTATCACACAGAAGAAAGAGCAGTGCCACTCTGAGCTGTTCCAGGCTAAATATTTGACATCCCCTTTATTTTTTACATTGCTGCAAAGCCCTTCACAAGCAGGCAGATTCAAAAGTTTAATGTAAATGGGAAGAAATTACAAGCAAACTTGAGTTGTTTGGGCTTTTATGTAGGAGGCATCATGTTCTTTAGTTGCTTTGTACTTCAGGGACCCGACACTCCTAGCTGTCTTTATTCTTCATTTCCTCCCCCTTCCTTTACTTCCTGTTCCTTTCTTTCTTCTTCTTTATCCCCTGAAATTCTGCAGAAAGACAGTTTCTAAGTCTTCTTGTTTATACTTGTATTTGATTGGATCAGGCAGCCTTGGCCTCTGCTTTCATCAGATGCAGCTCGAAGCACCGTGCAGTAACACTGCCTGCCAGTTAGCCAGCTTCAGGCCTTGAAGCATTGCAGCCACCTCAGCACCATGCCATACTCACATTAATTAATCCAGGCACAAGCTGATGTGACTGAAATGCTTTCAGAGCCTGAGAAGTATATGTATTGTCCTGTGTAGGTGTAGCTGTTCTACACCATTACTCCTCATCATCACAAATGTCTTTGGATTATATTTTATAATGCTTTCATTGATTAATTCTTATATCACTCACTTGTTTTTATATTTTTTGTAATATCACTCTTCCTGTCTTTTCTGACTTTACCATTACATTTGTCTTTTATTTTATGACATGTACCCTGTCTTGTTTTGGTATCTCTGTTCTGTTGACACTTGATTGTTCTGCCCTTCTTTCAGCTTTTTCTAAATTAATTAATTAATTTTATTATAATTTTTAAACCTCTCTACACTCTGGTCTTTCTGAGAAGGAGGCTGAGTATGGAAGCATGAGCCACAAAAGCAACAGTGTTTTAAGGTCAGTGCTTGATAATCACAGTGCCATTAACCACAGCAACACAGGTGAATTGACAGCTGCAGGTTTCTTTCTACTTTGCTATTTATGGAGCTTGCTTCCTGCTTCTGTAGAAAGTGATTCTTAAAGCAATAGCAGAGGAGAGGACATCCTAATGCTAGACCTGCTGCCTTCCAGTATTTAAAGTATTTTTAGGTTGAGAAGACAAAAAATATTATTTCCTGGTACTTCACAGTATCTGTCTTTCACAGAGAGGTGAAATAAATAAAAATTTTAAAAAGGCTGCCAGCAGCTGTTTCCGGTGTTTGCATGAGCTCTTGGCAGTTCTCTGCTCCCACGGGGTGTTAGTTCCATGCATCACTCTCCACACTCTCTCTGGTCATATGGAATAACACCATCAGAGAAAGCAGCAGAGAAAGCTCACTCTTAAGGCCTCATACATCCAAAAGCTAAAGGACTGTCTGCAGCTCCTTTTATGGATGTTGAATTAAGAAATCCAGAGAATACTAATCTATTCTAGCAATTTCCACTCCAATTTTTTTAAGCTACCCCTGTCAAGTTTTCACTGCACAGTGCATTAGCCAAATGCATGGAAAACAGACAATTTCTTCTGACTCTGCACAGAGATTTTTTAAAAAAAAAAAAAAAAAGTTAAAATTGCTAGCAATGGAGATTGCATGGGTGTGGAAGTACCAGAGATAATAAGAAGAGAAATTAATAAAAGGATGGCAATTTTCATTACACAGTCCATCATGAAGATGCCAGCTCATCTAACTACACACGGTTTCTCAGTAACACCCAGAGCAGGAAATAAAGGACAGTCTAAATAAAACAAAGGATAGACCAAAGCCATTTGGTGATGATGCAGCATGATAAGGAACTGATCTGAAGACCTCAGACCTGTTCCAGTGTCTCACCACCCTGACAGTAAAAAAAATATTTCTTATATGTAGTCTGAATCTACCCTCTTTTAGTTTAAACCATTATTCTTTATGATATTCCAACAGGCCCTGCTAAAACATAAAGTGTGGCACAGCTCTTAATCCTGCAATGAAAATCTTTTTAATACAGTTGTTTACATGGTAGTTATTGCTTCTTTGTGCAAAGATTTTGTAGTGTTTTTTTCCCCTGTCAGTCTCTGTGCTTGATTTCAACAATTTATATCAGACTGAAAGACAGGTTCAAAGTGTCTCCAACAAAGGTCTGAATGCAGTATTTGTAAAAGCTTTACAGCAAGTGCTCTAAACTAATGGTCAAACCATATAAAGACAGATCTATTCAGTAATTAAATCCTCTGTCTTTCACTTTATGCAAAACCTTTGTTTTGTTATGAACTAGTGCTAAATGGGTGCCTGGTCCATCAAGTCTGTATTGTGGCCCCAACAGCACTCATGGTTTATTAGAAATTCTTCTGATTTTCATTTTAAAAGGCACTGAAAATGTGTGCTCTTCTGAATGTTTCTATGCTGTTGCTATTTGTAATGACATCACTATTTATTTAAGAAGTCATTACTGCTTAGTCTTTAATTGACCTAATTTATTTTTTAGGCCATATTCAGCTCCAAAACAAAAACACAAGGGAAGGGAGGAAGGGAGGAAGGGAGGAAATTATTTGGTTTATGCCATAAGATTCACCAGAGCAGGAAAATTGCTTCAGATATTTAAGATAGGCACAGGTGCACAATTCAAGAGCTTTCCTCTGAGGCAAAACAGATGGAGCTTGGCAAGAACTCCAACATGGTAGGCCAGGGGTCAGGCAAGGCCAGCTCTGTATGCACAGCAGCCACAGGATGCAGGAAAGAGACGCATAACGTATCAAAATGGCATGGGAGTTGGTGAAAATTGTAATGACTCCGGGAAAAGCACACAATCATCAGGGTGGTAGACCAAACAAATTTGCAGATGTGATGAAGGCAAGGAGAACCTTAGTGATCACTGCAGAGCAGATGGGAGCCAGCTTACATGGCACCACCTCCTTCTGACCAAAAGGAACGAACAAGAAATGTTTCCTATACAAAGTACAAGTCGGAAGAAGAGCAGAAAGCTGAATTAATCATCTCAGTGATAGCATTAGCAAAGAAAAATACAGAAAATAAACCAAATTTTTTATGTCCTGGTGTCTTAATAATGTACTATTCTTATGAATACTGTAACCTCTATTAAAGACTGGGTGATATGATATTCAGTTTACTATTTTCACTGGATAAAATAGCCAATTGATGCACTGGCAAATGAAGCTGGATTAGTGAAGCAGCCTGCCAATGTGCAACATGTCATTTGCCTGTTGCAGATTCTTGTAAATGTTATTTGCATCTCATTTGCAGAAGAAGGGGACTTTTTTTACTTTTCCATGTCATAACTGACAAAATTCCTAAGTATAAATTCGTAAGTCAGCAATATAACAAAAATTCATAGCACCACCTAAAAAACATTTTATTTGCAATACACAGCTGAATCTGCACTCATAAAAAAGCAAGTGAGAATCACACACTTCAAAAAGAGGGAAAGAGGTAGTAGACAAGATCAAAGCAAAAATAATCGATAGATTTTTTAGTATATGTACAATTTTGTCAAATATTTTGGAAGAGAGTAAAAATGCCTAGTGACATGAATATGTACTGTAAGGCTTCACATTTGCCACAGTATCAGTTTTCAGTTAATGAAAATGCCTGGAACTTAAGCAGTTTGTGTATCCTGTGGTTTCACAAACCTCATTGTCTCTCCATGCATGTAATCCTTACTTTTTGTTGCTGTTATCCTGCATGTTGTAAAAAAAGTAAGCACTGAATGCAGTCAATAATTTCACCTATACAATGGCATATCATTGACTTCAAAACACCTAGTATACTTTGGGGTAAATAAAGCAAAATCCAGATGAGTTAGTTTTGTTAGGATCCTCCTTCATAAAAGATTTTTTTATGCCTGCTTTCCAAATTTCTAGAAGCTTAAAGTATTGTAGAAGTCAGGAAATTTGCAGAATTGGAATTGTGATATTATATAATTATTTTTCAGAGTTTTCATTCCTTCTGTATTTTAAATTTAACCCCTTTCTTCCTAGATTTTCTAGTACAAAAGAGGTGTACACTCGACATTGGGATGAATATTTGTTGACAATAAATGCTAAAATAGCAGATCAATTCATAAGTTGGAAAAAAAACCCAAAGGTAAAAATTAGATGTACTTAATTTTTTGTCACTGAATAGACTAAAATAATAATGTCTGGAAGTAATTTTGAGTCCTGCATTACTATGATAATTCCCAGGAGCAATTCAGAAGTTGCTATATCTTCTTTCCATTTAATAATTACTATTTTCATAAAGCATTCATTTTAACATATTTCAGCATTTGTCTCTGATACTGATCAATTTCTAATTTTTTAGCTATACATTGAAATGGAGATTATAGTTGAGTTAAAAATAAGTGTTTTGGGTTTTTTCTCACCTTTTTTTTTTTTTCTTAGCAAAAAATAACTACAACAAAATGAACATTAAGAAGCTTTGATTGCTGCTGACCATAGTGTATTCTAATCAGCATCTCCAGGAACACACCTATCCAACTCTGAGATGCTGAAGAAAGTAAATTCTCATAGGGACTCTCTAAGTTGAATGGGAAAATGTAATGGAATTCAAGGAGAAGTTTATAATGAGGATTGCTTCACACATAACTCTCATGGAACTGGAAAATATATACTGCAAAATAAGAAAGAAAAATTTCCAAAAGATAGTTGGGAATAGTCTTCACTCTACCTTTTTACCCTCCTTACCTTTTAGAATTACTTGTGGTTTTCTTGTCAGTGATCTCTGTGTTATTTGCTAAGACATGAAGGACCTGCAATTTATTCAACAACTCAGATGATTTGTGGTTTTAATCAAAACTGTTTTCTTACCTCCTTGATACCAGTTTCACAAGCCTGCTTGTGAGCCTAACTACTATAAGTAATTGGGCTTTTCCCAGGTGTCAGGGCAGGTGAGGTGATTAACACACCTTATTAAGCTGCTCAGGTGTGGGGGGGAAGCTTCTATACATGGCAAAGGGAACAGATAGCTGGGAGAGGTAACATCTTCTCAACAAGAGTTCCTGGAGGATGTGTGTTGGACACTCGAGAAGCTACATGGGTCAGAGCAGCAAGTACAGGTAAGAGTCTTTTTCTCTGCCTTAAACAGCTTGAGATTTCTTTCATCATTAGGGACATGAGAACAGAAGTGTAGGGCTGGATTTGTAGACGTTGCCTGAGAGTGTCTTGTGCAGTAATACCACACCAAAGACAGGTTAGATTTTGTGTTTTGGATTTTCTTGGCATGGCAGCCTAAACCTCTGATTCAGTGGTATTAGCAATGACAAAAGGTGATTTATTCAATGGTTGTCTATTAGGGATGAGTGATTCCTGGATATGTTTTTGGTATCAGACCTGGAGATCCTCTCATGACATTTTAGGGAAGACTTAGAGTTGTAGTGCATTTGGTGTAATTCTGGGAAGGAAAACTGGAATTTGTAGATACTCTGACTACAATTTAGGCTGTGATACTTTTTTTTCCAGATGATGGTATTTGAGCATTTGTTTTTGTTTTTCAGGTTTTCTATGAGTTTTTTTCTTTCTTAGAAATTTTTTTTATAAGGTGGATTATTCTCAAGACCTGGTTCAGATGGAAATGTTTTGCTAGCCTTAGCTGATCAAAAGTTGATAAAAGGGCATTTTGCCCATGACTTTCATACTTCCTTTCCCCATTATTTTCTTTACAAGTTAGAATTGGCTTACTAGTATGCTGATATCTTTCTAGCTAAGCTGGTTGAATGCAATTTGAATGATTTGTTGCAGGTCAACTTCATTATTGCTCAATTTATCTTTAAAACAAACACTCTTTTTTGAGAGGACTGGAACACTTTTATCGATCTTGTGTGCTTGACTTCTTGCCTGATGTCTTCACTGTGTTGAACTTTTTCTTATGTTTATATTGCAATGTGTAAGAAGACAAAAGTTAAGCAGTCAACTGTCTGTGTGACATGTGAGCTCAAATATTAAATCCCCTGCTACAGTGGTAAGCAGTTAGGCTCACAAATGAGTCAGGAGCATTGTTAAATGGTATTCTAACCAGTTGAATGGAATTGCTTATTGAAGTAGTTACTCAGAGGAAAAGGGATCAAAAACTGGGCCATAATGGAGAGTATCAGGGTAAACTTCTGACTGGATAACAAGTTTTCAGAAGTGACTTAAGCTTTCTCTAATGAACTTTCACACATTTTCCTGCCTGGACGGATATTTGAGACATCTTTCATAAAAATGAAATCGAGAGAATGTGATTTAAGTTTCCTTTGATCATTTGTTAAAGGGTACTGAAATACATACCTCTAATCAGGCAGCTCATTACTCTTGAATGTATGCAATGCTTATCTTTGCACTTAAATTTAGGAAAATGCGTATTACAGTTGCTGTTGCAAATAAGAACAGTGTGAAAACCATGTTGAGAAACATCAACTGTTCATCATGAACCTTCTCTATATCTAGCACTGACAATCCTTTTACTCGAGACAGAACTTGCTATCCTATCTACTCCTATTTAGTCCCTTTCTGGTTCAAACTATTGCCTTGTTGTTACTTTGCTTTAAATGTTTTCCCTAACAATTTGGTGTTTCTTTCTCTGCCTCATAATAAACTAGTCTTACTGTTTTTTTTTTTTAAAAAAAATGCAGTCACCCTGCTTCTCCTTGCTCTTCATCCCCTTTTCCATCATGAAATATATTGAACACATCGCCAATTTGCTTTCCTGAGCTTGCTATTCTGGATGCTTTCAAGTCTGCTTTTCATAGACTTTGCCTCCCTGTCCCCAGTAACACTATTTTCATAATGGCCATTACCTCTCTCTTCAGGATCATAGAATCATGCTGGTTGGAAGGGACCTTGAAGATCATCAAGTCCAGCCATAACCTAAATCCCCCAACTATAACCTGACTTACCCTTTCAGTGCTCAAATCATGTTGCTAAGCACTATGTCTGTATTTCTTTTAAATACTTCCAGGGACGGTGGCTTCACCACCTCCCTGGGCAGTCTGTTCCACTGTCTAATCACTCTTTGGTAAAGAAATTATTTCTAATTCTTATCTGGTCTAAACCTCCCCTGGTGCAGCTTCAGGCCATTTCCTCTTGTCCTGTCATTATTCATTTAAGAGAAGAGGCCAACTCCTGCCTCCCTACAACCTTTCAGGTAGTTGTAGAGAGCAATGAGGTTTCCCCTCAGCCTTCTCTTTTTCAAACTAAACAATCCCAGTTCCCTCAGCCTCTCCTCATAGGGCTTGTTCTCAAAACCTTTCAACAGCTTGGTAGCTCTCCTCTGGACACACTCCAGCAACTCAACATCCTTCTTATAGCGAGGGGCCCAGAACTGCTCACAGTACTTGAGGTGTGGCCTCACCGATGCCGAGTACAGAGGTTTGATCCCCTCTCTACTCCAGGTGGCCATACTATTCCTGATGCAGGCCAGGATGCTGTTGGCCTTCTTGGCCACCCGTGCACACTGCTGGCCTAAATTAAGTTGGCTGTTAACCAGCACCCCCAGGTCCTTCTCTACCATGGAGCTTTCCAGCCACTCATCCCCAAGCCTGTAGCTTTGTACGGGGTTGTTGTGACCAAAGTGCAGGACCTGGCACTTGGCCTTGTTAAAACTCACACAATTGGCCTTGGCCATTCATTCAGTCTGTCCAGGTCTCTCTGCAGAACCTTCCTACCCTCAAGCAAATCAACACTTCCTCCCAGCTTAGTGTCATCTGTGAACTTAGGAAGCACTCCATCCCCTCATCTAGTTAATGAATATATTGAACAGGACTGGACCCAAAACTGAGCCCTGGGGGACACCACTTGTGGGTGGCCACCAGCTGGATTCAACCCCAGTCACTACAACTCTCTGGGCTCAGCCAGCCAGTTTTTACCCGGCTGAGTGTACCTGTCTATGCCATGACCCACCAGCTTCTCCAGGAGAATGCTGTGGGACATGGTGTCAAAGGCCTTTCCAAAGTCCAGAGAGACAATGTCTGTAGCTCTTCCCTCATCCACCAGGTGGGTCACCCAATCATAGAAGGAGATCAGGTTAGTCAAGCAGGACCTGCCTTTCCTGAACCCATGCTGGCTGGGCCTGACCCCATGGCTATCCTGTACTTGCCATGTGAGTGCATTCAAGATGAGCCTCTTTGTTATTTTCCCTGGTATTGAGGTCAGGCTGAGAGGCCTGTAATTCCCAGGATACTTCTTTGGGCCCTTCTTGTAGATAGGAATCATGCTGGCAAGCCTCCAGTCACCTGGGACCTCCCCTGTTATACAGGATTCTTTATCTCTGGTTGCCATGTTCCACCCCTTATCCAATAAGGGACGGAGATTCTCCCTGGTTCTCTTTCTGCTGTTGATATATTTGTAAAACCTTTTTTTATTGTCCTTTATGGTAGTGGCCAGATTGAGGTCCAGCTGGGCTTTTGCCTAATTTTCTCTCTGTATGTCCTTACGAGCTCCCTGTACTCATCTTGAGTTGCTCACCATTCCTTCCAAAGGTGGTAGATTCTCTCTTTCTCCCTGAGTCCCAGCAAAAGATCCCTGTTCAGCCAGGCTGGTCATCTTCCCAGACAGTTTGTTTTATGACAGATGGGGGATCAGCCTGCTATTGTGCTTTTAAGACTTCCTTCTTGAAGAGCATCCAGCCTTCCCCTTTGCCCCTCAGAACTGACTTCCAAGGGACTCTCCTAACCAGTGTTCTAAACAGGCTGAATTCTGCCCTTCAGAAGTCCATAGTGGAGGCTTTGGTGACTCCTCTCCTTATTTCACTAAGTATTGAGAATTTAACTATGTCATGGTCACTAAGCCTGAAATGGCCTCTGACCTCCACATCCCTCACCATGTCTTTCCCGTTAGTGAACAGTGGGTCCAGTAAGGCACCTCTCCTGATAGTCTCACTTACCAGCTGTGTTAGGAAGTTATCTTCTATATGCTTGAAGAACCTCCTAGCCTGCCTGTTTGTGGCTGAGTTACTGTTCCAGCAGATGATCAGTAGGTTAAAGTCACCCACCAGAACTAGGGCTGGCAATTTTTAGACTTCTGCTAGCTGCCTGAAAAATGTTTGATCTGCTTCCTCATCCTGGTTGTGTGGTCTGTAGCAGACTCCCAGCAGGATATCTGCCTTATTTGCCTTCCTTCTCGTCTTTACCCATAAACACTCCACACTGTCACCACTGTCATTGAGCTCTATACAATCAAAGCTCTTCTTGTTATATAGAGCCACCCCACCTCCTCTCTTTCTTGCCTGTCCTTTCTGAAGAGCTTGTAACCATCTATTGAAGCATTGCAGTCCTGAATTCCATCCCACTGTGTTTCTGTGATGGCAATTAGGTTGTAGTTAGCTTGCTGCACATGGACTTCTAGTTCTTCCTGTTTGTTTCCCATGCTGCATTCGTTGGTGTAAATGCACTTGAGCTGGGTTATTGATTTCATCCCTGACATGGGCACCACCCTTAGGCCCATCTATGCCCCCTTCCAACCTAGTTTAAAGCCCTATCAATGAGCCCCTCTAACTCTTGCCCTAGTACCCTTTTTCCCCTTCAGGACAGGGCCTTCCCATTCATTGCCAGCAGGTCTGGTGTCCTGTAAATCAAACAGTGATCAAAAAAAACAAAGTCCTGCTGGTAGCACCAGTTTTGGAGCCAAACATTGATCTGCCTGGTCTCTTTGTTTACCCATTCGTCATTCCCTAAGACTGAAAGGATAGAGGAGAACAAAACTTGTGCTCCTGAACCCTTGACCAGTCATCCCAATGCCCTGGAATCTTTCTCTATTACCCTCAAACCTCAAACACTCCCATATGGTCCTTAACCTCTCACTTTCCTCTTTAAGCTCAGCAACCAGGCTAAGCAAATCATTTACCTGATGGCAGCCTGTCCTTATTCTTCTGCCAAACACTCTGCCAAACTGTTTTGTTGACATGGAATATAAAAATCCTACACTCAATTGCTGTTATGTGATTGTTATGGTTTGGGAGACCCTGGCATGGTGTTGGACACACACACTAAAGGCGTGTCCATAGAGGGTCTCCATAAGGTGAAATAAGGAGAGGTAGTGGGCAAAAAATGGACTAAAGTATGATTATGGGGAATTGTTGTTAATATTGTGGTAAATGGACGAGGGGTTGATTGTGTGGTAATTGTTGTTTTCTGTGTGGTATCATGCTGCTATCTTTAATTTGATGTGGGTTTGTTGTGGGGGCTTCCTGTGCTGTGAATGAAGCTCAAAAAAAACTCTTGTGCTGAAGGAAGATTTTGCTAATGACTCTTTTGTATGTGAATTGCAGAAGCCAGGGGTGGAATGTTCTGGTGTGGTGGGTGTTTTGGTAGCAGGGGAAGGGCCTCAGGAGTGGCTCCAGCAAGAAGATGAGAAGCTGCCCCTGCTCCAAAACCAGCTAAGGGGCCATTAAAGGGACAATAGATGCGCCTCAGTGATTAACAGGCAAGATGGCAGTCTTTCTCCTGGCGCCAAAGTCTTCCATCTTGCCATGGGTTGCAGGGAAACTTCTGCTAGGGCACCTTCTTCCTCTTATTCCTCACCAACCACCAGCACCGCTCTCCCTCTCCAGCACAGCTCTTCTCCCCCCAAGTCCTTCTCTGCTGAGGTGCTTGATCAGTTCTCTCGCATGTGAATCGCTGAGGCGCATCTATTGTCCCGCTAATGGCTCCTTGGCTGGGTTTGCAGCAGGAGGAGCTTCTCAGCTTCTTAAGAGAGACACCCCTGGGGCGCTTCCCCTACTACGAAAAAAAACACCAAACAAGACTAGAGAGAGATGCAATTAGAATTGAATGGTATAATTGCTTCGTAGTTCTAAAGAGTATGTCACAGGCCTGTTGTTAAGGCAAAGAGAGAATCTGCACGAAAGGGGTGGAGCTTTTAGTTGTTCCTGCTTTACTCATGATTGTCGCCGCTGCAATCCTTTTACAAACACATGGAGAAATTTCCCTGAATTTAGAAGAAAAAAAAACTTACACAAAAAAGCTGATGTACATGATATATTAAATGTGTTGCATGAAATGAATCCTGGATACTGTGTTATAGGGTGTGACTCTATAAATAAGAATTAATAAAATAAAGGTTGTTTTGGGCATTGTAGAGTAATGCGTGCGGCGCTGTGGAGTTTCCATGATTTGTTATTGAGGTTTTCATAATTGTAACATTCTAGATGTGTCAAATATAGGGTGGGAGGAGCAAAAGGGATAGACGGTGGCAGGGGGAGGAGGGGGAGGGGCCCGGGCCCATACATGGGCAGCTGTGGGTGGGGCAGGGGAGTGTATTGGGGTTGAAAATCATGCAAATCTTTAGATCACAGATTAGTGGTTGACTTCTGTCTCATCAGCATGTTTCTTTTCAGAACTTTTTTCATGGTTTCCTCAGACAGCCAGGCCAGAATGTTCTTTTCCTAAAGATGATATATTGTGTGTCACTCTAAATATCCTAGTAAGAGTTTCTGTTGGAAGAATTTCCAGCAAAATCTGCAGTTCTTCCATCTTCTCAAAGTCATTAATTGTTCATGACTTTCCAGTTCTCAGAGTTCCCTAGAAAGTGTAATATCAGCACATCTTGACCGTGAACTTGAACTGTGTTGCAAGACAAGAAAGTAGATAGTTGTTTATCATTCTTTGCGTAACCTCAGAGTGTGAATTAAGAACTGAATTCACATATTTGCTACCTCCTCTGCTATCCTGGCACACAAATAAAATATTTATTGTAGCAAGTTTTCATTGTGATGAACCCTGTTCAGGAGCTTAAAAACATTTAGAGAATATGTCTATTAAAGCTTCTTAAGAATTGATACTTCATCTGTTCACATCCAACTTTCCTTTCAGGTAGATAATGTACTGCCTGTGACTACAAGCCTCTGCACTATTTTGATGTTTGTGATACAAGCTTAAAAAAAAATATTACACTCTTCATAACTACAGAAGTAGTATTTTAATGAGGAAATTCTGATTTTGTGTTTCCCTCACAGCATTTATTTAAAGCAAGAAAAACGGCAGAAAAAGACACAACCACTATCCTTGCAAATGACATAAGCCATTCAGCTAATGTTGAGGTGTTTTGGGTAAAAAAATGGTATATTTTCATTCCAAGCACTACTGAAGTTTTCACACTGAAATACAGTATATTTGACATTAATCTTGGGGGGGGAAGGCAAAAAAAAAGCTCATTTGCAGCACTTAAGGGGATTTTGGTAAATTTCATAACAAAAACACATTCACGCAGTGTACTTATTTTTATGGAGCAACAAATTTCTGATAAACCCTTTTACAAGAGGCTCTTGAACACAGGTAATGCAGAATATAAAATGCATCTCACAGCATTTGATGAAGTTAAAGATATTCCTAAATTAAGAATTTATTTCCAGAATGGCTTTGTTCCAAATAACAACTTTTTCTTATTATTTTTTACCATAAAACTTAACCAAATTCAGGATATGAAATGATAACAGTACAGAGAAGGCAAGCATTTAGAGAGCAGTCCTGAGGAGAAAGGGTTGGGTGTGGTAGTAGATGAGAAGCTCGACATGAGCCACCAGTGTGCACTCACAGCCCAGAGGACCAACTGCATCCTGGGCTGCATCAAAAGAAGTGTGGCCAGCAGGGCCAGGGAAGTGATTCTGCACCTCTACTCTGCTCTGGTGAGACACCACCTGGAATACTGTGTACAGTTCTGAAACCCTCAGCACAGGAAAGACCTTGTGCTGTTGTAGAGGGTCCAGAGAAAGGCCACGAAGTCAATCAGAGGGCTGGAGCACCTCTGCTATGAAGACAGACAGAGTTGGGGCTCTTCAGTCTGGAGAAGAGAAGGCTCAGAGGAGAACTTATAGCAGCCTTTCAGTACCTGAAGGAGGCCTACAGGAAAGCTGAAGAAGGGCTTTTCATCAGACAAGGTAGTAATAGGACAAGGGGTAATGGTTTTAAGCTGAGAGAGGTGAAATTAAGTTAGATATCAGGAAGAAATTCTTCATTATAAGGGTGGTGAGAAACTGGAATGGGTTGCTCAGGGAGGCTATTGATGTCCCATCCCTGGAGGTTTTTAAGGCCAGGTTGACTGAGGGTTTGAGCAACCTGGTCTAGTGGTAGGGATCCTGCTCATAGCAGAGGGGTTGGAACAGGATGAACTTTAAGGTCCCTTCCAACCTTAACAATTCTATGATACTGTGATTCTATGATTTCATCACAGGGCTGTATTTGCAGAATGCTGACAGGAACGATTTAAAGACCAATTAATGACAGATGAGAAAGTTTTAACATATATGTTTATTGTTTCTTTAAGTCTGAAAACCTGTGTAGCAAATCTGAAATAAATTTGTCCGCTGGCAGACTTGCAGCTTTTTTACTTTTAATATTTTTCATTTAATTTAATTTACTTTTAATTCAGCTAACTTTTTAGCAAAAATCCAAACAACTGCATGAGGCTAGAAATAAAGTGGATTCAAGTTTTGAAAATAACAAGCACACTAGCATCCTAACAATGTGCAATATGTAAGTAGTTAAAATATAAACTTTACAATGACATCAAAGCAATCTGGACAACATCTCTATGACTAATGTGTCTTCATCTCTGAAGCCTACTCTAAAATACTCTAGTTTTGCAGTGAAATGTCTCTTAAATCCTTCTGAACTCCCTCTAGAAATACTGAGACAATATGCATCATCACGGTCTTGGTACACCATTTACTACCACACAGACAGGTACAGATATTAAAAGTGGTATCTACATATGTGAATAAAAGCATTTCCTGATCACATTGTATTCACTTGCTAGTCAATGGTAAAGACACATTTTTATTAACAACATATTTCCAGAATTCTTTGTGTATTCCTTTGACATCAAAATGACCCTTTGCTTCTAATGTATTTCCAGAGGCCTGCTGACTGTCCTTATTCTTCTCTAGCTTTACAGGCACTGACAGTTATTCTTGCCTTATCTATGCAACCAGAGGAGAACTTAAAAATGCAAACACTCATAGCATTTCTTCACAGACGGTGTCTCCAGAGACAAATAGCAAGTTCATTCTCACTACTCTGTCATGAGTATCCCCTGTGGTTGACCAAGAAAACCGCAAACTTCCCAGCCAGTCTCTCATAGTGTAAGCTGGCTACAGCGTGGACAAGTCATCAATGTCCAAGATTGCAAGAAAAGGGTAACAATCACACCTTTTAAAAGACAAGTAGAGGGAAACGATTGGTGCATTTTATGGGAATTTCATTCAGAAGTCATCAAAGCAATTGGCTTAAAATTATTTGGAAAACTAATGGAGCAGAATAAATGTGGGGATTTCATCCTGTTTATCAGCATTTTCATTTTGGGATTAAATCCTAATAATGCGTAAATACACAAGGGCACATTAACCAGGTATCTAATTATCTCTAGCTAGAGAAAATTGCCTTTTGTAGAGTGGCAAACATTCAAAAGCTGACTAGGATGGAATTCAGTGATCTGAAAGACAACAGGCAAGTTTGAAGGATGAATGCCATAGCCATGTAGACATAGCATCTGTTTAACTTAATGTCACTGTTTGACTCGGGTCAGACAACAACACCCGCGATCCCCTCCCCCTCCCACCCAGGTAGGGAAGGAGAGAGAGAAAAAGAGAGAGACTTGGCTGGATTGAAAACTAAACTACACAGCTTTAATTAAACACTAATGATATAAGAAAATATATACAATTATATACAAATATGTTCAGATATGTGCAAGAGCCTCTCGCCTCCCCCCCCCCCCAGCAACTCCCACAGCATCCCCTGAGCTGGGAACAGTCCCGAGAAATCCCCGAGCTGCTGGAGAAAGCGGAGAGTGATGAGGGTCAGGAGAGCTCAAGCCTGGGGGTTGACAGTGCTGGATGGATGGAGTCCTCCCCGGATGCTCGCCATGGATGGAAGAGAAGGGAAGAAGAAACAGGAAGGAAGTTGCCTCCTGTGATCTCTGACCTTCCTCTGAGCGTACGTAGATATATGGAATGGAATATCTCTGGTCAGTTTTGCTGTCTGTCTAATTCAGTCTCCTATGGGGGGTCAGAGATCTCCTTGTGTCTGAGCCAGCAGAGTGAAGGTGAGACCTTGAAGACCCAGCAGTTAGAAAAACATTCCACTGTTTGTTATCATTCTTAGCTGGAACTCTGTGACTAGTTAAAAGAAAGCTTCCTGAAGGAAAAAAAAAAAAAATCAGTTAAAGGAAAATTGTCTTCATCCTGGCTTAAACCAGGATGCTTAAGTAACACAACATTGAAAGCTTGTGTGACAAGGTGGGAAAAATCCATTCTGTAAGAGTTACACCCATTTTGAGGAAGTTATTGGACAACATCCAAGGACAGCAAGTTCACAGCTCCACGCTTTTTCTCCTCATGGCACAAACCTAAGCATGACAATTACTCATTAGAAGAGCCAGAGAGGACAGAAACTATTCATTGAAATTCAGGTAACAGACTTCTAATAAAGCATGAGAAACACATAAGAGTCTTCTATCATTTGTTTGTAGCCAAAACCAGTCCACTGTTAGCACTCATACACCTTATATAAGCCAAAACTCATAAGTTGTTTTTTCAGACCAGTAGGTTTACCTAATCAGCTCTGAAACCACCTGTTGATCCCGGGTTTTGAAGATAAGCACTTTTAGCTCCCTCTGACATGCAACTGAATATAGCCAAGGAAATCTTGACAATAAATTATAGAACCTGTTACCTACCAGAAACTACCTGGAAAGAAAATCAGACATTCACAGATATTTTTTAAAAAGGAACAGAATCATGCGTTTGACCTAAATGTCTCCTTGTGCCAAGACCCCCAAAAAGTATATTTTTCAAATATATTGTTGTTTTTAATCCTCCCTCCCTTTTCTTAGCAGAGAAATCTCTAATAAAAAGGAGTCAGAAAAAAGGTATTGGCTAACACTGGCTACTGCCTTTTACTAAGCAAGCTGGTTATCTCTTTCTTCCTTTAATGGAAGCAAAACTTATTGATCATATTGTTTACTAAATTATCTTTGTAATTCCTTCAATAATTAAAGTCCACATAGTTCCAGAAAATTTAAAAATATCAATATGCATTTAGCAAAAATTAAGACAGAATGGAAGGGACCACTCTCAAAAAACATAGCAATTTCTTTATAAAGATTTGTTACTCAAAGATTATTCAGTGTAATATGCTATAAATGTACAATTTAATCTTTAAATATTTCCTAGCTTTATGGCCTTGTGAAAGAGGTAGGCATCTTATGAACTGATTCAGGAAACATAGTACGAATTGGAACAAAAAATGCTACATATATTTTTGTCTGCTTGTATGTTTAATCCTGTTCTGTCATGATAAGAGGAAAAAGAGATGTGTGAGCTTGAACTTCAAAAGGAAAAAAAATCTTATTTGCAATTAATTCCAGAATTAGTTGAAATCACATAAAAGTTTGAGATTATTTAACAGTTTGCACTAAGATTAAGCAGGGTTAAAGATAAAAACATCTTCCTTTTCTTCAGTGTTTTTCTAAATAGGCTTTCTTGGCCATCCAGAACCTAGCCAGTTCTGTTGATAAACATTTTACCTTACTGGGATTGTTTCTCTAAACATCATTGTCAAAATCTGTGAATACCAAGTGGATATTATTTAACTCTCAATTGGAAAAGTTTACAACAAGAGAAGAAATGCTAAAACCATGCAGCAGTACATTCACTTCAGTTTAGCAGTATTTACACCTTTCTATCAAAGTCAGGTAAACAATATATCATGTGTCTCAATACGGAGGATTCTACTCAACTCTAAGTACGCTGTGACCCAACACACTAGACAGCACTAGTGCCTCTGCAGCCCTATTCAGAAGCTGTTAATGAATTACACAATGTAAACTGTGACTGGATTGTCTCTCAGTATTTCAGGACAGGAAAATAAAAGGAAAGTAACAGAGTAGGGGAAAACTGATCCTAGATGAGCACAGAAAAGTGCTACTGTTTCAGCTGAGACAGAACAGAGATGGAAATTCAAAGGAGTAAGAGGAGTTTGCTGAGTCTAAGACAGCAGGAAGCCTACAGCCAAGTCTGCTGTCATGCTTTTATGGATCACAAACTTTTATTTCGTTCAGAGACTCTTCTTAATTTGTGTCCGTTCCAATTCTGTAGTTTTTAACTAAGGTTAATTCACAGATTAAAAAAGCACATAATAACCATTGCAAAACCACCAAGTTATCCATCTTTTCACATAATACTGCTTCTCCTGGTTCATTTTTCTTTACTCAACGATTGTAACAAAAGCTGCAAATAAGGTCAAAGGAATATACTCAGAGAATGAAAATAAGGCATGTTTTTAGGACTAAATATTACTCTGAACATTTCAGTTCTTCTTTCTCAGATGTTTGATGTTAAAACTACAGTTTAAGTAATATTAAATTGCATGTTAGAAAGCCATGCCAATCTGCAAAAGAAAATTTAAAAAAATAAATCTAAAGCAATTTTAGGGGATTTGGATTCCAAGATTAGAAGTAAGCCCTGATATACATGGAGGAAAAACAGAAGGATTATTTCTCAAGAAAAATCAATCCCTGACAAAAAAAAACAAAAACAAAAAACCACACACAAACCCCCACACTTATGGCCACATTGTCTACATCTTCCTCTAAATATTTAACCTTTTCATATAAGAATCAATCAGAAACACAAATGAAACTGCTTCTAAGACTATTAAAAAAGAAAAAAAAAACACGGAAACTTACAGACTAAACATACAAGCATAATTTCATTGTGTCAAATCCTTACTTAGAAAGATTTCTAAATGAGAGTTAAAGAAAAGATTAATAAGAGATTTAAATAGAAGAAAGGTTGTGTTATAAATTATTACTTGTGAAATTCATAGTCTCGTTAGGATGAAGAGCAGATCAGTTCATTATAAAAACTAACAAAACCAAACAAGCAGAAAACCTCTAGCAAACTACAAGTAGTGGTAATATTTTCCCTACATGTATGGTAATTTTGCTGTACTTTGGGAAGAAGTTGCTTTCGGGGCAAGTTTTCTCACTCACCTTCTCAATTTTGCCATAGGGATAACTACCTGAATTAAGCTTTCATAGCACAGGAACACAAGCAAGCTACTCAAGGCAGCCTGTGCCTGACAGAAGCCCTGTGTTCCATTACTGCACACTGCAGTTGATGTCACAGAGACCAGCCCAAACTGTTAAGTGGAATTCAGGAATTCTACAGTAGGGTATTTGGTTCTATTTGCATTTTATTATTATCCTCAACACAAAACATAGCAAGAAATCGAGAGGTCCCAGCTTCTTAAAGTTTATCAAATTCCAAAAGAAAGGTGATAGCAGCAGCAGAAAGCCAAGAAGAGGGAGACAATTTGGGGAAGGGTATTATCCACAAGAAACTTTACCATCTTTTGGCCTTTCAGCTCAGCCACTGTGATTTTGGATGGCCTGGTCCACACCAGCAACATTAGGCTATTGGACAAAAAGGTATTCTGCTTACACAATAAGAATAAAAAAACATAAAATAATTTTCATGAAAGTTGTTTTCTTTCACCTATATATTAATCCAATAAATACTTTGTACTATTGTGTACAGACAGTGAGTTAATAATCAGCAAGATATTTTTTGTATATCTCAGGAAAATGCATGAAAGATTATACTTGAAAGAAATTTTATTTGGTATCTTGATGCACTCTCTGCCTAGATTCTTCTCAGGAATGACCCTCTCTCTTTGTACATTTTCCTCCTTTTGCCAAACATACAGCAATGTTCACAACACATGCTCTTCAGTTAATTAATAACAGAAATTCAATGACTTATCACTCGTAAAAATGTTAATTAAAACTAGGAATAACTCAGGGTGTGTGCATTTGGTCAGCTGTGCTGGAAGGAGCTAATTAATATCAGTTATCAACCTACATGAAGTAAGGCTCTCCGTATGCTTATCGTGATCTTTTTGACCAACAACAGATGCAAAATAAACCAGAAGTTAGGTGATCAGCTTCATAGCAGTTTTTAAAGGATCAGCTGTCAAAATTCACTCAACATGCCATTCTGGGAAAGTTAGTGAGTCTGCCCCACAAGAATAAACTGTTGAAAAAGGGACCACAAATGAGGACACAATGCAGCACTCAGCTTAAACTTGGAAGTTAGAACTGTAACTTGCCAGCTGGTACATTAGCCACATGTGCCTTTGGATAGCTCCTCTATACTCTTGACCTTACAGCATGTCAGGGTTAGGGTCTAACTTTAGGAGAGACTGAAAGTTTCTCTAAAGTTTTTCTGATTATTTAGTAAAGAAGAAAATTTAATATAAATTACTACAGATGCAAAAAATCAAACCAAACCAACAAATAAGAATCTGAAGTTGAGTGTGGAGTTGGAAAGCAGACTGAAAAAAAGAAGTAGTTAGACTTACTGTTATGCCAAGGACATCAGGCAAACATCAACAAATACCTGTGCACCACTTGCAGACATGGTCAGCAGTTCACTTCTCTCAGTGATGCTCTGTTGTGGCCACATGGATTCCAGTCTGTCTTCCCACAAATGGTAAGGCTTCTCAGACAAAAAGTGACTATTCTGTAAGACAGTCTTTTAGCACTCTAACTTTTGTTGTTTTCTGTGTTGAGTGTATTGGGAGTTATCACAGATTTTTACATGTTTATTTACACCATCAAAAAATTGTTTTTCTATACTTATGTAAAAATAAACCCAAAAACCTTTCATTTAAAAACACGAAGCAAAAGTATGCTTCAGTAATCATTGTGTTGCTATGCAGAATATTTTACTTTGACACTTGATCATGTCTCTCACATTTTATGCAATCAGGTTTCAATGTTAACCTAGTTTTAAGGAAACAAATAATTCCTGTTGCATCAATAACACCTTATAATCATTCGCTGAACCACAGCATTGCCCAAATGCAGTGCTATTCAATTTACTGTGGAAGGCTGTACCACCTTTATCTGTATCGCTTCAAATCAGTCCCCAATAATCTCTCTGCTGCTGCTATGAAAATAGAATTTTATTTTTCAAGAGATACAAACAAGGAAAGGGAAATGAAGGTACAGTCCCTCTTGAAGCATCATTCCAGCATAAGCGAGCAAATAAAAACATAATTCCAGCGTATGGGTAACATATGCTGTAAAATCATCCAAGAATAAGGCAGTAGTTGCAGGATCATTTTAAACCTGCCTGAGTGGTGACAAATACAAAAGTCCCAATGACCCACCTCTGTACCTTTACAAACCTACCTATTTACATTAGCTCAGATAAATAAAATGCAGTTTGGCCCATGATGAGATTGACTGATATCCTTTATAATGATACGTGAAACTGCAGCTAAAAATAGCAGGAAGGAATATAGAGGAATATGCTGCTGAAAGATTTTAGACAGTGAGATATCCATCTGCACAAATGTTTATGTAGATCCAGAGCAGTACTCTCTTTCTCTGTATATTTCAACTGGAAGCAGAAACATGGCAGAAACACAACAGATCATAATCTTCCAATGCATTTATGAACTGAATCTGTAAGAGATTTTTCAAACTTAAGTTCCAGAATCAGAGCTAAAAGGAAATTATTCATATTAAAGGAAATTCATCAAACTTTGACATGAAAAATAGTATTTAATTCCTTTTTTTTCCTGCTTGTGAAAAATTCCCTAGGAAAGAAACAGAAAATATAAAGTTAAAAAACTCTATAACTCAAGTATGAAAACATCTTAGACTTAACAGAAAAATTCCAACAAGAAATTGAAGCCAACTGTAAAAATAGTGTAAAATAATTCAATAAAATTAGCTGAGAAAACTGAGAAAAATGTTCACTTCAACTTCTTTCTGAAAGTGCAAGATAAAGTAAAGTTTTTAACACCAGTCTAGCTTTGGCATCAGTCAAATACTTTTCAATATTTGACACATCCATGTCAAAAGAAAGTAAATTATTTTTATTATTGGTTGGTCCATTCCTGTCAAAATCCAACTGAGTTTCCATTTTTCTTCATTCTTGGAACATCATTCCTGCAGTTGTCAAGCAGAGATAGAGCTGAATGCAAAAAACGAGGTTACTGGAGTACAAAACACACCTTTAACAAATTAAAAATAACAAAGAAAATAACATGCGTAGAGAGAAATTGAAACTTTGAGATGCTCTCAGAAATTCACATAACACTGTAAAATCTATATGTATTCAAGAAAAACAGGAGTTTTGACTGAAATCTCTGCCAAAAATAAATCAATTATTAAAATAATAACAAACTAAGGATAAATTGAAATCAAGAGGAGTTTTCTTGACTTGCCAGAACTGCATTTTGTATTGCCTAATAAATCTTCCTGTCTCCTGACCTGGCCAAGAGAATTATGTCAGGAAAAATATGCACCCATTTTTTATTTTGTTCACTGCAAATAGACTATCAGTGCCTGCATTAAAAAGTTACTGGAAGACAATACTGTATTAGTACAGCTCTAGACAATTCTGTGAATGGAAACACAGTAAGTTTTAATCCTAACAACAGAAGTGTAACTGGAGTCTCCTGCAGGCAAATTATTACTAAAAGATGTGCACTAAATATGTTATTACCAAATATGCACTACTACTGGCACAAAAGTCAGAGGAGAACAGAAACTACTTTCAGCTTGTATTAGAAGCCCCTTTAGCAGGTTCCACAAGGACTTATTCAGAACATGTTAGATAGTGTAAAAATTGTAAGAAGACTTTTTTTCTTCATTACTATTAACTAGGTTGTTTTCACAAACAGTTAAAAATAATGAAATTTAGTTTTCATTAAAATATACTTATTCCACAAACCAAAAGCCTTGTGCTTCTGAGATAAACCAACAAAGTACTTTGAATAGCTTTATAATTCCCCTGCCTATTGGCAGTGCTGCTTTGAAATGTATCTAAGATATGCTGTTTCTTCTCTAGTTCCACTTAAAGATAAAAAATCAAAAAATGTTATGATAGGAAAAAAACATTAATAAGAATTATTATAAGAATAATTCTGTAGAGGGCATTTATGAAAAATACTATTGGCACAAGTTACACAAATTTTAATTAATTTGTATGACTCACATTTATGCCAAATACTTCCTTCAATTTCCCATATTCTTTTGTAACAGCATTATTATCTGATTCAATCCATTGTGGAACAGCTATGTTACTCTCAAAATGCAACACTAAAAGGAAAACAAGAGGTTGCTACATTCAGGAACTCAGAGTTGTGAAGTGGCCAGTTTTCATAAGATGATAATTTTGATAATAAGAAGATAATTTTCTTGGCTTTTTGCAGGAAATAGCAGAGATAGTATTCCATATTTTAGACCAATAGTAACACTATGTTTATGGAATAGCAAAGTAAGAAGCAAAAGAGAACTTCAAAAGAAGTGGCTGGATTTTTGGGAGAATGTATTCTGCTATCTGGTGGCAGCAGGCTCAATACAAGTCAGCCGTGTGCCCTGGCAGCCAAGAGGACTAACGGCATCCTGGGGTGCATCAAACACAGTGTAAAAAAATGTGATTATCCCACACTATTCTATCTTGGTGCAGCCTCCTCTTGAGTGCCATCTGCAGCTCTGGGCCCCACAATTTAGAAGGATGTGAAGGTCCTTGAATCCATTTGAAGGCACCAAAGCTGGTGAAAGGGCTGGAAGACATCTTCTATGAGGAATGGCTAAGGACTTCGAGCTTTTCTAATTTGGAGGAGGTTGAGGGGCAAGATCATTGCTCTCTACAGCTTCCTGAGGAGGGAAAGTGGAGACCGAGGTGCTGAGCTTTTCCACCTCGTAGCCAGGGCAAATGGGATTGGTTCAATGCTTTGTCAGGGAAGATTTAGACAGGACATAAGTAAGCATTTATTTACAGAAATTCTTTCAGTCAGCCCTGGATTTGTCAGGTAGTCAGACTAGATATTTATTATTGGCCCCTTCCAACTGAACAATTTGATTTAATTAGATTCTAAAATCTAGCAGCACTGATAAATAGAGTTCACATAAAGGATGACATATGCAAAAAGTCTTTGCATTTCAGTGACAAAGACTTGATATGGAATCTATGCAAGTATCTGGAAGTTAGCGACACCCAACTATATTTAAAAACTGTAATACCTCAACTGTGGAAACACGAATATGCTTTTTCAAGTCTGTGGATGACACCAAACTAAGGGGACAAGTTGATGCACTGGAAGCCAGGATTGTTATTCAGAGGGACATTGATAGGCTGAAAGTATAGGCCCATAAACACTTCATGTAGTTCAACGAAGTCCTGCACTTGGGCTGGAACAACCCCAACTGACAGTACGACAAGACAAGAGCTCTGAAGGGGGAAAAAAATAATAAAAAGAAGGAAAGAAAAGTGAGAGTCACAGTAGACAGCAAAATATCTTCAGCCTTGCTGAAGTAGTCTGGCACATGCTTAGGAGGCTGGTGCATACAAATGTACGGGGAGATTAGGAAGATGGATTTCCTACTCTTGAGGAGAGACTACTGAGTGGGGAAACAGTTGTGCTTTCAGATACCTTTTTCTTTTTTTATGGAGTCAGCTTCTTATAATTCATTATCAAATAGACAGAAGAATAGGACCAGATGTAACAAACACATATTACAACAAGGAAAAATTCAACTAGGTATGAAGAGAAGAGAAGAGAAGAGAAGAGAAGAGAAGAGAAGAGAAGAGAAGAGAAGAGAAGAGAAGAGAAGAGAAAGAGGAAGAGGAAGAGGAAGAGGAAGAGATCAGCTGGAAATTACCTACAATGATCATTTAGTCCAACTGCCTGACCACTTCAGAGCTGACAAAAAGTTAAAGAGCATTTTCACAGTAATAGAACAACTTTCCCAGAAAGGTTATATAAACAGAACTCTTGGAGCTGTGGGGAGAAATAATCGGTTATTTTAAAGTATTGATCTATTTCTAGGTTGCTCTGCTTCAAAGTGCATTTGAACTAGGCTTGCAGGGACCCCTTCCAACCTAAGTTATGCTTAGTTAAAAACTCTGTAAAACTCTGTAAAATGCAAAAAGATAGTTCTATATGTCCTGTTGTCCACAGTTTTGTCCTGGCCACCATCAAGTTGTTTTTAAATAACTGTCTTGCTTCTGTAGGTTATTCTGCACACTGATAAAATCTACAGCTAGGAAACTCTTCTTAATGGTCAGCCTAAATGCAACTTTAACACCCTCTATAGAATCTAGGCAAAATGAAAGATACTAATATTTCAATATTTATAGAAATCTATTGATCCCTGATCTATCTTTTGGCCAATTTGATCTTCTTAATACTTTCTTAATCATCTAAAGATATATTAATTTTATGTGCTCATGTGCTGCAGTTGTCTCAGTGATTAAAATCTTACTTCAGGTTTCCTCATGGCAAGAAAGAGATAATTGGCATAATTTTTTACATAATGCTGTTTTCCCTTCTCATGGAATACTATCACGTTTCTGCTAAAATTGTTGGGACTACTACTGTCCATTCAAGAGTTTGAGATTTTTACCTTTTTTTTTTTTTTTTTAAATCTTTGGGATGGATTATGTATTATTATTCCACCGTTGCAATAGACTACATGCTTCCACCTCGATTATCTTTGGTTTTGTGCCCATGTTTCAGGTCTCTCAAAACTCCCATTAATTCTATTCACATCACTGTTTATCTTGGCATTCTCTGTGTAATATAAATGACAAATTTAATTACTCATTTCATGCCATCTTCTAAATAATTAGCAAGGATCTTTTTTTTTTTTTTTTTTTTCTTGTTTTAATTTAGAAAGAAACCTTCCCATGGAAGAACCTACTTTGGTTTTTAAACATACTGGCAAAGTCACTTAAGGGACCTTTTAGTACCTAGTTGGTTTTTTTTGCAGCCCAGAATTTGGTGATATTGTTTCGCAGAGTTGGAGTCAAGCCCTTTCCCCAGAACTCTGCATTTAATTCTGTCCTACTAGACTGAAATTACGCATGACTATCCTGGGATCTTCTTCAAGAATCCAAGTATCACCACAGTAGGATTCCACTCTAGAGATCTTTAGCCTGAAAGACATCTCTTGTTTTGGAGATTCTCACAGATACTTTAAATCAAAATCCCTTGGCTTTTGAGTCAGAACAGTTTCCAAAAAACTTCTCATACCTGACTGGCCAGAAGCCCCCAACCCTCCCAGCCTACTCACACTCCATACTATTCATCTATTTTTAAGACTTAAAAAAAACAATGGATCCCAAATTATTCTACATCTCTTTCCCTTAAAAGAGCCAGAAATTCCTTAACAAACACCAAACTATCTTGAACAGGCTAAAGGAGACAAAATGAATACTTCAGACCTGTATAATTTTATTTGGCACACTATATTATCTATCAGTTACCCCTAGACTAAATGCAACAAGATATAATATGAGATGACAGAACTACTACACAGCAAGCCACAACACAACATGTCATGATGGTCAGAATAACTTATTCAGAAAAACAACGTTTGGAGAGATACAGTCTTCTAGCTGCAAACGTTTTGAGATTGTTACCTACTGCTGTTTTTCAGAGCATGATAAATAGCTTGTTGTGCACAGGACCGAGATATACTTCCACTTTCCATGGTAAAATGCAGGCATTCTTATCCTTCTAGCATATATCTGGCATCCACACATTGCTGTTTTCAATATCCACTAAAACCTAAGAGGTCTGAGCTAAGAGCACGCTAAGTAAACAAACAGATATGACCCTTTCCCAAAGGGACAATGAAGGAAATTATTTCCAAGTATCTTCAGTTCCAGCAACTTGCTGTATGCTAACAATCCTTTAATTCCCTCTCACACTTCCTTGCTTTCAATACCATATTAAGATCTATTTTAGTCTGTTAAAGAAATTCAACAGAGGCAATCTTTTAAAATTAAACAGAGAGGAAGGATATTGAGCTAAAGGAAAGCAAGAATCTGCTTTCCTTTTCTTAATATAAAAATGAACAGTTCTCAAACAAATGATTAAAAATGTCTTGTGGATAGCATAACTATTCATCACTGTCTTCACCACAAGTTCAAGATCTTCACCAAATATTCAATTTTATAACTGAAACTAACACAAGCAGCATATAGTGGTGACAATGTAACTTCAAAACAAATAGGAGATAAATTTAATGCTTCTAAACATTATGAGACACTACAAAGTTGAATTAATTTGTCTGATGGAATATCAGAAGCAGAGGAGAAAGGTGTTTGATTTTTTTTAATAATATGTTTTGCCTTATAAAAGGTCTTTCATGCTTTCTAACCAGAAACTGATCCCTAGCTGCAAATCATAGACTACTACATCAGGGCTCAAGAGCATCACACAAAGTACCTAAAATGAAGCCTAACAAGTATTTGCTTGTGTAAATCTGAGAAAATTATGTTCCCTCTTATCCCATGTGTCCAAGAGATCTGAAGCTGCTTTCATTCCTGATAGAGTCACTCAAAAAGCCACTAGTGTCTCTTCCTGGAAGTGCTGCCACCTTGCCAGAGGGTCACACATCTCAGGGTTTTCTCCACTGTGTGACAGCACTGCAAAATTCCCTATCTGCACACATGCTGTCAGAGACCGACAAGCAAGTTAAGCAAGTGTGAACAGCACAGGCAGGATGGCAGGCTGTCTCCCTTCCCCACAGCAGCTCCTCTCCAGCTTGCCTCCCTTGGTAAATTTCCAGCAGCTGCTCTGTGCATGTGCCAAACACCAGGGTTCACCCTGGACCCCCAGAAGAAGCAACCCAACCCCATTCCAGAATAATCTGGATTGTCAGACTGGTTAACAGCCACTGATCCCAGAACCTTCCAGAACAATCTGCACATGTGCAAAGCTCAACCTCAGGTTGCTGATCTGAGTGTGGTCCCTGGGTTACGGAGTGTAATAAAAGGGGTAAAAGTGCATCACACCTTTGTCGACCCACCACTTGCAGACCAGGATCTGAGGACAGAACTTGCAGAGCAGGTCCACACACCAAAAAGACCTCGCTGGAACAAAAGGGCAGTGACATATCCTCTCAGGGAATATAGTGTTACTAGGCTCAAAGAAAACCCTTTCTGATTATATAAAAAAAAAAAAAAAAGAAAAAAAAAAAGAAAAAAAAAGAAAAAAAGAAAAAGTACTTTGTTATGCAGTGGTTTGAATTTACCTGGCATACAGTATATGAGAAGGATCCTTCCCTCTAGCACTCATCCTATTTTTAGAGTGTTACTAAATTTTGCCCTTGCATGATCTATGTATCTTAATATGGACCCCTCAGGAATTATGCAGATAACTGAAATATGCAGATGGCTCCTAATAAGAGCACACAGGGAGGTGTGGGAGTAGGAACTCTAAGAAAAAGGATCAGGTTGTGTAAGCAGCCTAATGTTTTTCTCTCAGTCTCTTCTTTTACAAAAAAAACACCTGTGACAGGCCTTCTCCTCCTCCTCCTCTCCCACAGTTCACAGACAGGAAGGATGCAAAGAACATTATGCTGTTGTTGGTGTTGTTAATGCCACTGCTTCATCAGAAGCAGATATATGTGTTCACATTACTCAGTTTACCTACTGCAACATAGCATCAGGAAGAATCAATAGTTTTGGATCCTTGTAAGCCATTTCCAGACAGTGAAATAAGGCTAAAACAAGGCAATTCAAAGGAAAAAGTGCCTTAATAAATAGCTTGGTTAGAAAAATACACTCTAAAGCTTGTACGTGGCCTGCTACACTCTCAATAACATTTTTCCTAATCTACTATTTTACTCCAGGTTATTTTAAAAGGTATGCTTATGTTGGATCCACTTTAAAGGACAAGTACACATGAACAAATTGTGCAAGTTTTTATTTACTTTTTAAAAAATAAAACAGTACTTAGTATCATTTTATCTCTGTTTCATTATTATTGTTATTATTAATATTGTTGTTGTTGTTTTCCTTTATAGATCTTGCTATAAAATGAAAGTAGAAATGGAGCTCACTGCTTTTCTCTACATTTTTTTCTTTGTAGGATACAGTTTGCAAAGGATTGTAAGGATAAGCCAATTTGGGAAGATAAACCAGGAGAAAAAATAACCATGCAAGAAAACCTCATAACTTTATACTGGTGTAACTTCCTGAACTGATTTATAGGATCAGACAATAATCTGTATTTGCACAATGGCTGCAGTAGTGATGTCTATTATTAACTGAACTAAGCAAAGTTTTTGGCAGAAATGAAATACAGAGGGGAAAAAAAAATCACATAAAAAAACCACGAAAGTAGCCAACAGCCCAGCCTTGAGACAAGACTGCAAGACACCTGCAACAGAGATGAAAGGGATAGAAGGGAGCACCCCCCACAACTTATTTTAGTAACAGACTTGAGCACTGGGTAGAAAAACAGTAAGTAATCGAAATCATCACATTTACAGATTAGTGAGCTATTAACATAATGGGATACCCACCCATGGGCTAGAGGGACACTTACTAACAAAAAAGCCCCTAACTCTTTGAGCGTGTGTAGTGAAATTTTTGAGCACTGCCACTTTAAATCAAAGAATTACACAACATTAGGGGTTGGAAGGGACCTCTGTAGATCAAGTCCAATCCCCATGCCAGAGCAGGACCACCAGAGAGTCTAGGGCAAGTCACACAGAAACACATCCAGAAAGATCTTGAAAGTTTCCAGAGAGAATGAGACTCCTCAGCCCCCCTGGGCAGCCTGTTCCAGTGCTGCATAATGCTTACAATGAAGAAGTTTTTCCTCATGTTGAGGAACCTGTGTTCTAGTTTGCATCCATTGCCCCTTCTCCTATCACAGGGCACAACTTGAAAAGAGATTGGCCCCTCCTTCCTGACACATACCCTTCAGATATTTATAGACTTTAAGAAGGTCCCCTCTCACTCTTCTTTTCTCAAGACTAAACAGCCCCAGGTCTCTCAGCCTTTGCTCATATGACAGGAGTTCCAGTCCCTTAATCATCCTCGTAAATGGAAGCAAGGAATTAGTTGACTGAACGTGTGCAAATTATATGAAGAAACATGCTCCTTAGGTCTAAATTACAACAGTATTGTTGAAGGCTGAAGGATTTTGTGTTTTCCAGTTATTTCTTTGGCATTACCTATTATTTTTGTATTTTACTTCTATTGTCCAAATAATCAACAGATTTTCTGCACTAAGCCCTCACAATAAGCAGGTTTGTACTGGTCCTGTAGCTTTATTGTTCTACACTCATTATCTCTCTCTGATGATACAAGTTGCAAACATGAGGCAAAAGTATATGGTTACCATTCCAATAGGCACACTGTCTAGTTACATACAGAGAGAGGAGGGAGAGAGAAAGAGGAAGTGAGGGACATAGATCTTCAGGGATCTTATTGACTTGGTTTCATAAAAGCTGGTAACTACAGCTACTGAAATTCTCTAAGGAACTGAACAGAACTTGTACATTCTTCTTGTTCTTATAAAACAACACTTTTTGTATCCCCTCCCCTTAATTCTATCATCCAAGTAAATCTTCCTGATGAAATAAAATTATCCTCTTCCTTCATCTACAGTGAAAGAAATCAGAAAATAAGTGGCACTTGTCCCCATTACAGTAAGCCACAGGCATTACTTTATTAGTAGTAGCAGAACTGTACTCTTCTACCTTTTTGTTTCTAGAGTTAAATCTAACACAAAGTCTTCTGTAGCTTTTCAAGAGCAACTTTAATTTCAAAAATTGAAGGAATAACTACCTCATAAAGAATTTTTCTCTAGTACCTTCCATTTAGTGACTGGCATTCCTCAGCTATGAAAAACCTATAAGCAACAAACTTTCTCAGACCTAGAGAAGAAAAACAAAAGATACTTTTAGGAAATACATCTTAACAATAAGTAGCATTTAGTATCCTCATGTACCATTTTTTTGTTACCACAAAAACATTTACTGCACAAAAGCATAACCTGATAAACTTACTTTCCCTGCTTCTGCAATAGAAATCCATAACATGGAAACAATGTCTTACCTATTGCAGAAAAATACATATTTTGCCGATATTTTGACATACAAATATTTAATCCCATAGTTTATTACAGTTCTTTCTAATGTGTCACTCATCAGTGACTGCTATGATCTTTTAACATCATAGAATCATAGAACTATTCATGTTGGAAAAGAGCCTTGCGATTACCGAGTCCAATCATCATCCCTACTCTACAAAGTTCTCCCCTAAGCCACATCCACCAACACCACATCCAAACGACCCTTAAACACATCCAGGGATGGTGACTCAACCGCCTCCCTCGGCAGTGTCTAACCACACTTTCTGTGAAAATTTTTTCCTCATGTTCAGTCTAAACCTACCCTGTTGTAGCTTGAAGCCATTCCCTCTTGTTCTGTCAAATCAAGAGCCTGTTTTATGCTTCTCACCTTTCGTTCAAGGGAACCCACTGTAAAGTGACTTTCCAGTGTAATTGGATTAGCCTGCAAAAATATCTCTTGACACATCTTTTTTAGCACTCCTATTTTACCAGCAAATTCAAAATTAAGTAGACTCATTTTAAAGAGGAAACCTTTTGCAAAGATCTACTGGCTAAGCAAACAAGTGACTCAGTGGCCCAGTATAGTGAATCAGTAACAAAGTAGAAATTGCCACTGAAAGACTGGATTAACTGAATTATTTTTCCCTGTATTTACAAATATAGAGATTGATATATCCCACAGATGCATGTTCCTAGGGAAAATGTGAAATGTCAAGGCTTTACCACTTCACCAGAGCAGATAATTAAGTAATTAGAACAATTAAACATTGACAGAGCACCAGCAACCCTCAGGTGAATTGCAGCCCTGAATTATAAAAGCATTAGCAAGGGAAGAGGGAAGACTTTGGCACATATGTAGGACAGATTAAAGGCAGTTGTAGGACCGTTTTTACAGTTTATGCATTTATCTTCCAGGTGTGCTCAGCAGTCCACAATTTTTATTATTAAGCTGCCTATTTAGATGTGTGGGAGGAACTCATCTAGGTATACTTTCTCTCTGAAAAGCCAGTGAATTAGAAAGCAGGGAGTATGTCCATACTCTCACCCTTTTACAGCACATGCAAAGGCTGCAATAGTATAAGAGTGTCCTAAAAATTCTGTGTCCACCTGAGTAATAGGCAACATCTGGTCAGACACCTGAGAAAGCTGATATTCAAGAAATTTGCCCTTTGCAAGAAACATACATAGGACATCAGTGGTAAAGGATTTTAACCTCCAACATTTCCTACACTGTGGACTTTCTGCACTTCAGTAACTGCTCTGACTGTGTTCATGAAGAAATATCCTATTTGCTAAATAAGGAATATGAACAATACAGTCATCACAGTGTGGAGTTCAGGATAAGTCTCCTCTTTTACTACCAAGCCAGGTTTGCTTTACTTAGGCATTTTTGGGCATGGAGATTTGGTTTTACAAGGCATTGGACTGCCTGCTGTTATGAACAAACTCCAAGTAGAACCAGGTGGCTCCAGGAAATGGATGCATTATCTGTATGGACAGCAGTGACAGCAGCACAGACACAGTTCAGAACAGAGAAGGGATGGATAACACATGTAATTTCCACCAACTGTCAGCTGTGAAGACTGTGACTACCAGATTTGTTGCAAGTAAAAGTATGTGAATACATTATAGGCTGCTATCCTTTCTAAGTGGAAAGTTTTTAAAATGAAGAGCGAGCAGGGAGAGTGGTATGAGACAGATCTATGGAGACTCACCAAAAAGTCAATACAAAAAAAGTCACATAGAGGAGATTTCACACTTATTTCTCAAAAGTACTTTTTATATTCTGTTCTGAAATTGTTAATAACACTTCATTTCATTGCCTTTATAAAATGGGAAGAAAAACCCTGGAGAAAAAAAAGATTGAATACTACTAATTATTTGTTTCTAAAATAAACTAAACCATTTTCATAATAAAAATACAGTAAGAGGCAATTTGTCAAATAATTGAAATATGAAATGTGCTGCTTAAAACCTAATTATAATCTCTGACATGAAATTATATAAAGTCCATATTTAAACTTGAGATTTATTTAAAATGAATTTTTAGGGTTTTATAGCTTCAAGCCAAACATATATTGATGTGATTTAACATAAATTAATGTAAAAAAACACTTCTATATTAGCTTATTACACAAAATGAGTAAAAAGTATCAAAGATTATAGGGTAAGGAACAAACCTTTCAGAGCGGTTTCTATAGATTAACCATGTGGGTGGATAAGTAACTCTGAGTTCCGAGTAGAGAACAGAGTAGCATCAATGTAATGAACAAAAGTAGGTGGATGGTTCCAGTTCAAATTGAACATCTCCCACTTCAAGGCTGCTGAAAATGATTCATTTTATGCTACATCATTTTACATGCCATGGCTGTTCAGTAGGTTTTCCTTTCTACTTGTCAAAGCCATTCATATATTCAGAGGAGGTGGCAAAGAAAATGCTCTTTTGATTATGCTCCAGCACCAGCACCCTTTGCTTTCTTTACAAAACAAACACTCACCCCCCCAAGAAAAACCCAAACAAAAAAACACCAACCAGCAAATAAAATGGAAATACAAAACTAAAATATGAAATTAACATTTGGGAAAAAAAGACTTAGAATGTGGGGAAAAAAAAGAAATCAAAGAAAGAAATTCCCAAAAACAGTATTACTGAGAACACTTACCTTGCATTGTATATCAGGCCTTAATGTTTAGGTTATATAGCAGCATTAATACCCTATTGAAAGTTTCCCGAGGTTTCCTCTGTAGGAAAGACCAGCATTCATTCCTCAGGAATAGCTAGGAAAAAAATATTAAACAAAGACCCTCCACCACTGTCCCTCAGAATCTACACAACTCCTGAAAAGACAAGTTTTCTCATTGTAAAACAGCACCAAATGAAATAATGACATTTTTTTTTTTAGTAAAAAGCCTAGAAATAGGAGTCTTCAAATCCTCATACTACTACTTTACTAACATTAGTGCTCCAACACAGATCACTAGTTTAAAAGGAAATGGAAAATAGATGGTGAGCAAAAGCTGGTAACTCAGAGTTTTACAAAAAAGTCCTTTCTGAACTTGCAGTGACCACTGACAGCACTGAAGTATAGCCCAATTACAACTGAACTGACCATATTTTGTCTCTCATTAAACCTCTAATTATACTTGAACACATACCAAAATCAATTTCCAGATGAACAAGTAGCCCAAGTACATGTTAACTTCTGTGCACATGCTGTGCTAAAAGGAGTAGAACTAAAGCTCGTATCTTATGTAGTAAAGCAGGTAAAGTAGACTTGTGCTTTTTTAGACCTTTATCTTGCAGCATGCATATCTGTTCAATGACTTCTGAATATGAAAGCTTGATTACTCTTCTTCAGTTCCACCCTGTATTGCTAACAAAATTATCTTAAGTTTGATGCATAAGGTTAGTGGAGCTTTCTTTTGGAATAATTGTAAAAAAAAATAATATTCAGAAAAGTTTCTTCTCCATTCACATTTTGCTGGCTTATAGACTAAACAAAAAGAAAAGAAGATAAGCACTTTTTAATTTGTGCTGAGAGCTAAAAATATACTTAATAGCTACAGAGAATGCCCAGTGATAGTGGGAAATTACAGACTAACCTAGGGATTTAATCCAGTCCATTTGATAGTCATTGCACAGCATGATGTATTGTGTATGAGGGCTAGCTGAACAGGAGCACTCTGAACCTCTGGCCATTTAATGAGTCATACAGAAATCTGACTCATAATTCACAGGTAACTCTTTACAGAGTATGACAATCAAAGAATCCGTGCAAATAATTGGCACTTGAATTTTGTGTGGAGGTGACGGAAGAGACACAGAGAAGAAATTAAGGAGGTAAATAGATCAATAAATTTCAACTATAAATATGATCATCAACGATGAAAGTTATAAAGAAAATATAAACTTACTAGTTCAAATTTAAAACACATTTCATGCCCTGTATTTGCAGTTTTGAGGAACCCAGAGAAGCTCAAGATTAGCAGCAATCACTACAGTCTTCTAATAGAGATCAAGTCCTCTATTTGTCATAACAAGAAATTAATGTAATTACTTCTTGGAGTAAATATTAGGGGTAGCAGATGGAGTCTGTTGCAATAAAAAAATACTAGCAATGCACTAAATGGGCAGGAATATGCATTTCCTCTTTGTCATAATTCTAGTAAACTAAATAGCAGAAAACCAACACATGCACCATTGTTATGGCCAGACAGACCAAAAGAAAATTTGCAGTTCTGCTTTCATCCTCTTTACTCAGTACTGTTAATGTATGCAAGCTACTCCTTAGAATTTTATTAGTCAAAATGTAGCCTCTCTTTCTGTGCATGCATGTGATTGCAGGATATGTCTAATTTTGTCATTTGTGGACCCCTTACACCTACTGCAGCAAATAAAATTAAAATAATCAGGGTAAATTTATATATGGGTCTAAATTTAGTTACTAAATACAAGATAATAAAATTCACACTCTTAATCTAAAACATGTGACTTCTACATCACTTCTCCATTCCTCTTTTTTTTCTCCAAATCTGTCAATTTACAGGCCTCAACTCTACAGACAATTTACATAAATCAAATTAGCTGATTTTAGTTTAGATCTTTTCCTAATAGAAACTTTTACAGGAATCTCTTTTTTAAGGATTGATCTGGGTATCCTGAAAGAGCATGTAAAGCTTTTTAGCAATGGTCCTATATGTTTGACTTGCCATTTTTTTTAGAATACTACTGAAGTCTTCTCAATATTCTCAAAAGTGTACTATGTGGGGTACTTATTAACAGATAGAAATAAAAATTTCTGTCAGTAGCCAGAAGAGACAGCTGATTAACTAAAATATGACCAGTTTTGATTTCATTTTGTATTGTTTTGTTTTTAATTATACTCTCCAGGTGAAAGGGCACTTTCTTCCACAGAGCTAAATACTTTTAACTTTTTTGAGCTTTCACCAGGGCAGATTCAATCCTTTAGAGTTAAATTTGAAAAGAACTAAGAACTATTGCAAACCTCACTATCTTTTGAGTGCAAAGTGTTGTCTTTGATGTGTCCTTCCTGATAGACACAGCGGGGTATTTGTTTTCTAAAAGACTTGTATCAAAATGAAACTTACTACAAAGAAAACTCTCCTTCCATGAAGAAGATAAGAAAAGAGTAAACAACCTATGACAGATAAAAGTTGCATTACTGGAAGGCTTTTTCATACTCCAGAGGAACATACAAGGATATATATTGAGGGGAGGTGGAGTTGAGGAGCTGAGAGCAGGTAACAACTCTGTTGGGTATATTTGATGTATATGTATATGCACACAATAAATAGCAGCCAAATGTCCTCTCTAGTCATGTACCACCCTTTAAGTCAATGTTGTCCCTGGTGACTTTTAGCTTGTGATAATCTCAGCAGAAGGGTTTAAAGTAGTAAATGCATGTATATACATGCATACACTGCTTGGGAAATATTTGAAGTTAAAAAGACAGAGGGTGAGAACTTTGTCTAAACTACCATTAGAGTGAACTTGTTTGCCTCCTGTGGAAAAAATGTAAGCTATTTCTAGTGCTAATAAGCTGAAGAAAAACAGTTGAGAGACTCTTCTTTATTTAGACAGCACATAATCATGAAAGTGTGGGGGAAAAAAATCAATAAAACCTAAGTTAAAAGAGCAATTATGTCAAATTAGCATAATATGGAAAATTACTTTATTTCCCAAGTTCTCCTTTAATGAAGACAATAATTAAAAGCATTAAGTTCTCCTCTATGAAAGCAGGTGCATTGTTAACACTAGAAATAAAAAGGAGGCATTAAAAAAGGCTGTTACTGAACATGCACCCCAGAGAAGATTAAACAATATTAAAGAGAATGTAATTTTTTTTTACTAGAAATTGTTGAATTCCTTAAGGAAAGGCAATACAAAACTAAACAATCACAAAACCAAAATACTCTCACATTAGGCAAGGATGGCATATGTGCTGCAAGCCTTGCAGCCCAAGACACAAGTACAAGCAGCATACTATGCCTGCAGAGTGGCCCTCAACAGGGAGTTTCCTGGCTGGCTGCAAGTTCACACAGAAGAGCAAGTGGCAGCTCAGGATGAGCACAAGCAGGGGAGCTTAAGAGAAAATGAAACTGTCTTTCATAAGATAACTGCTAGCTTTTCTGCTTCCAATGAGTACCAAATAAATATTTTCATCTCGTTCACATTATTTTGACAATGAATAATCTATACTATTCTTATCCTATACTATGTTGTAGTCTTAAAACTCTGTTGCACATGACTACTACAACATTTTCTGTTGAGATCTCTACCAGCTAAAAAAGCATTAAAGACACCACTGGTTACAAGGGTCCTTCATGACTAGGGAAGAAGTAGGGCTATAAAGTCTTAAGAAACTGTGTCTGTTTCATTTTCTGTCATCAATTATTCAAATTGCACTTAATAGAGTAAAAGTTAAAAAGTAAAAAATGAAGGAAAACTAGAGAAAAAGTAAAAAAAGCCATGTCTGATTTTATTAAGCACGACAGAGGCAAGTCTGTAGATATTCCCAAAGACCGTGCTGGGAAACTCAGCCTAAAAAAGGTTACAGCAGAGAGGAAAAGGGCTTGGGAGGAGCAGTGATGTTTATACAATTTTTGTGCCATGGATTAACATGGATTTGCATGCTGTGTGCTTCAGCATTCTTGCTACATTTCCTTTTGGTTCCTGAACACTGAAGAAACAGAAGCTACAAAACACTTTATTAACCATTTGCACAAAGATTAAAAGTTCCTCTTTCTCATCTGAGAGCAGCTACCACAAGCTTTTTGAAGCACTGCAAGCATTTTTTATATGAAGCTAGACCTTACAGACATTCAAAAGTGACAGGTGTTGTCTAAAATATTTTCCCTTTCATTAAGTTTTTTTCATGTAGAAATAAATAACCAGACTTCCAGTGTATAGAAATCCACTGGGTTGTTCAGCATCTTTTATAAAGAGATTTTCTGGTTGGCTTGCAACTCCCTCAGAAAGAGTCCTCTTTCACTGTGTAAAATGAGATGCAATAAACCAAGCACTCAAAATAATATCTACCTACCTCAGCACGACACAGACAATAGCAAATACAGCTTTCCTTATTATTGCAGCCTATATTCTTTTAGGTCCTGAAAGCGGGTCCTTCAGAGCTTAAGTATATAGTAACAATAAGTAAGAATCACAGAAAAAGGGTCCATCTGTAGAGTTCCTCTTCCTTTGTAGGAGTTAGAAAGTGTAGAAGTAAACAAGGATAAGCTAAACAAATTAACATATAGTTCCAGTAACTTTGTGCCCTTTGGAGAAGTACATCCCATCCTAGCATCTGCCAAAAAGATCCAAGGTGATGCTGAGCAAAACACTTCAGATTATTTCACCTTTCACTAGTAGCAATTTTTCACTAGTGGTAATTAACCATGCACTGTTCACATAATTGTGGTATTCATAGGTGACCTATCTCAAAGAAGTAACTCACAGTAAGAGCACACTGTTGACAGATTTTGTGAACTTACTGTGAAAAGCTGCGATGTTTTGGAAGACAGAAAATCAGGCTGCTCTACTTGGACACTTTCAACAGTAAAGCACGGCTCCTGAGAGAGCCTTGGAAACTTCATTAGTCATGTTACTGTGCTCACACAAGAGACACCTGAGCTAATTCTCCTCTCACCTGATGAAACACAAGCAAACTGTGGTTCTCAAAGCAATCCTACTCATCTTCTCCATTTCATCATCAACATCAGCCAGAAGAAAAAAAATATAACTGAATGTAGAGTCTAGGAACACTTAAGACTCTTCTGTGTTTGTCACAGTGGTTGTGGAGCCCAAAGCCATCTGCTGTCTGCATGTACATACCTCACCATCATCCAAGGCAACATCAGTACCAGGTCAGGCATGAACCTTCAGTTCTCATGGAGATCAGGAATCAAAAGGACAGCAAGAGATTCTTCTGTGCTTTAACAAATACATCATCTGCAAACAAAGGTATTAAGTTTCTGATAGAAAATACCTTAAAAAAATTACTCATTTGTTTATCATTAAGTAAACAGGTCAGGTATCTTCAGATGGTATAGCAAGAGCAAGCTAGAATGAGGATATATTGAAAGGGAGAGCTGATGGTTTGAGGATCATCGACACCCTCTGATCAGCATTTTCTGTCTTGGCATTATCTCAAGCCAATCATTGCCTCATTCTCTCTTTTTATCAATAAGCACACGTCCTGTGTTAAAAATTTCTGTTCTTGGGAATTTTGTGTGAGGTAGCTGAAACCAGATCTCTTAACTGGTAACTAAGCAAGATTCAAAACGCTGAAAATAAATCTTCCTTAACTCCAGTGTATGTCCTGAATGCTAGTAAAATGTACACGTGCTCCTTAGTGCCTGTAATGCTTCCTATTCATCTCATTATCCTCAACTGCTGCAGAAGCCTCTGAATAAAGAAACCCCACTAATTCAGAAGCATCTTTCAGAAGCTTGAATTATGAAAATTAAAAAAATAATAATAAAAAAAATTAATGGTTAAGTGGAGAATGGATTGAGAACAGCCCTGAGGAAAAGGTCTTGAGGATGACGGTTGACGAGAACCTCAACATGAACCTGCAATATACACCTGCAATTCAGAAAGCTGATTGTATCCCGGGTTGCATCCAAAGAAGTGTGGCCAGCAGGTCAAGGGAGGTGATTCTTCCCCTCTGCTCTGCTCTTGTGAGACCCCACCTGGAGTATTGTGTCCAGTTATGGAGCCCCCAACACAAAAAGGACATGGAGCTCTTGGAGTGAGTCCAGAGGAGTGACATGAAGATGATCAGAAGGCTGGCACACCTCTCCTACAAAGGCAGGCTGAGATAATTGGGGCTGTTCAGCCTGGAGAAGAGAAGGCTCCAGGAAGACCTTATAGCAGCTTTCCAGTACCTCAAGCGGGCCTATAGAAAACTAGGGAAGGAGTTTTTGCAAGGGCATGTAGCAATAGGACAAGTGTTAATAGCTTAAAACTGGAAGAGGGAAGATTTAGGTTAGATATTAGGAAGAAAATATTTAGGGTGGTGAGACGCTGTAACAGGCTGCCCAGGGAGGCTGTGGAAGCCTCATCCCTGGAAGTGTTCAAGGCCAGGTTGGATGAGGCTTTGAGCAACCTAGTCTAGTAGGAAATGTCCCTGTCCATGGCAGGGGTGTTGAAACTATATAATCTTCAACGTCCCTTCCAGCAGATAAGTACATAACAACATGAGACTAAGTTACTTAATGTACCAACATATTTAAACAGCACTGTAGGCATATATGCAGTCTCAATTGTTGAAACATGTAGCAATGGCTTATAAAAGCATCTAGGCTATAAGTTCAGTAATGACTCTAAACATAGCTCTTTCCATACCATGGAAATCTTTAATCTTGTGGTGAGTTTGGAAGAAGTACAGGTAACCAAATCTAACTGTGCCAGTTTCTTGACAGGTAAAAAAATCCCACTCCCACCATCACTTGTCCTGAAACCACTTCATGAGCCTGTACACCAAACCAATATAGTAGGAAGTTTAGCCAGGGAGTAAGAAAAATTTTGTTTTCTACATAACAAACTGAACTGGTTCATGAAAAGTCTAACAAGTGAAAAGAAAGCAAAAAAGATTGCATCAGCTTAGCTCCTTGTGGAACTGCACTCTTCATTTCCATATATCTCAGTTCCTTCTCAGTAAAACAGGTCTATTCATAACATTGTAATTCAAAGGAATTTGTTGGAAATTTATTCAAATGAATACCTCAGAAGCACTGAGAAAGGCATGATACACTAGACTGAGTACTGAGTAAAGTCCATGAGGAAATAAATAATTCCAGCATCGGTGCATGTTCTTGTAATTTGAAATAAATAAAATATAAGGCCAAATTCTGAATGAAGGAGATAAAAGTGAAAAATGAAATAACTGGTCATGAATGGTGAACACCATTCATCCTGTATGCTAAACAACACACTGGTCCTATTAAACAAAGAAAAAAAAAAAAACAACAAATCCTAGATAAGACTATTTAATTAAAACTCATATTAAATCCAATTGTACTCACTGTTTTTCTGAAGAAAATATGAAAAGAAAACAGTAGATAAATTCTGAAAGTATTGCCAAAGCTCACTGTAAAACTAGTGTTGAGAACACTCTAGCTGATGATGCTTAAACTGGCCAGCCTGGATACCCTGTGAGATAGATTCACCTGAACAACATGCACTTCAGAACTCCCTAAATACAAAGACAGGAACTGTGAAATGAATAAAAAGTTAGAGCTATACAGTACAGTTTTAGACATCTACAGTACAGATGTAATGCAAAGGAGTAACAGATAACAAGATCAGATTGAATGTAATGGTACAAAACCAATAGTAAACAGTATGAGGCTATAGCTAAGAGGCTAAAAATGAGGGTTAGGTGTATAAATGAGAGGAATTTACATAGAACAAGGAGATGATGTTGTATAGCATTAAATATATTACTGACCTGCAATTCAGCAATAAAAAGTAAATTAAATGGGTCCACTTCAGACAGATGTTATGATCTTCTGCAGCTGAGCCATCCCACCATTGTCAAAGAAACTGGTGCTCCAAGATATACGGTTCCCTCTTATCAGCTGTGAGTGCGATCACAACAAAAGAAGAGCTCAGTCTTCTTAGTCACTGTTGGTGTTTTTCTTGCTACATCAGCAAGATTGAGTTTGATCAACTGGTTGACAGAAACAAAATGTAGTATGTATAAACAGAGAAAGTCAGTTGTGAAACTAAAAAACATTTGGAAAGTACCAATTAAAGTCTTTCAATCTTCAGATATAAATAGGTTCTGCCATGTGTGTCACTGTGACAAGGACATTAGAACCTGACAGGCTCTAGAAAAAATAAATCAGCAATGACAGATAATGGGGAAGTGTGTGGGCAAGTAGGTGGCTGAAGAGCTTCTTCTCGCATGCTGTGAATTTTTTCATTTGTAGAGTCTGGAAATTTCTGTGTTTCTGGATGAATGTTTCCAATAACGTACTGCATGGCCTTTCTGTTTTTTCCTCTGGGAGATCACAGGTATTTCCTTACTTTTCTTGTTTACCAAAACTTAGAAAGCATTTATTTGTGCAAGCCTGTGCTGACCTGCACAAGAATAAGAAAGACTTCTTTTGCTTAAATTTTGGGCATACAAAGATAAAAATATTTCCCATTATATAAGAATCTCTACTACATGACATCATAAACACCTTATGTACCTTCATTTCAAGTGTATCAACAAAGACATATCAAGGATTAATTTCACCCCAGAGGAACCTAAGACAGAAAATAATTTATTTTAAAAGGATGGAGAACTATAGAAAAAGTTGTTGAACCAATTAAAAAAAACTAGCCTTGTGTCAAATGCTAAGAAATTTTACACTGTTCCAGTAAAGTAAATATTGGTAAGTTATAAGAGCTTTTTAATGAGCTAACCTAGCTCAGTTCACAGAGGGGAAAAAAAAAAGAAAAAAAAAAAGACAATCAGATTCAATCTATTAAAACCCAATATCAATAGTATGCTAGAAATCATCATTTTGCAGGAGGCAGGCATTTATATGTATATATATACACATATACACATATCACAGAATCACAGAATGTTAAGGGTTGGGAGGGACCCCTGGGCAGGTTGTGTGTGTGTGTGTGTGTGTGTGTGTGTGTGTGTGTGTGTAGCTATAGAGGACAAGCAGCCAGCAGGTAAAAATGTTGACCTGGACTGAAATTCCCCATCAGAGACATTGCAGCTATGGAGAAAATTATCTGTCAAAGATAAAAGAAAAAGACACTTTTTGCCATTTAGGATCTGTGTGTTTCAGAAGCCAAAGAAACATTTGAGTAGGACAGTTTCACTCTTTGAATCCATCTGAGCCTGATTGAACTGACAAAATCTTATTTTGTGATGTTTGTTTGCTGGTTGTGTGCTGACCTACACGTTATTTTTCACTTTTTACAGCTCAGATGGTTTATTTGAAGTATTAAGCCCTGAGAAAAGTTCTAAAAAAAACAACTGCATCCTACTCAGTCTTAACCTTTTCTTCACTGGCAAAAGCAAGAATTTTTAAAAATAAGCCACATTATCAGCTTTTTGGAATTCTTGAGGAACATAGACAATCAGAGTGTCATGGTTACCAGCAGTATTATCATGTAAAAAGACTAAGCAGAGATGATTAATCTAATAGAAATATTAATAAAGAGGTTAGGCTTTAGATTCAGCAAAATATTTAAACGTACCTTACAAAATAGTCCTAAGTGTCACCCCACCACCAAAAAGTCTTTAGAAGCTATAGAGAAATCAAACTCAGTTAAATGATGAAGGTAGAGTAAGTGATTGGACAAATTAAAGCAAATAAAGGCACTGTCTGTCACAAGACAACATTACATAGAAAAACATGGTGCAGAGAATGGCACATATCCCAGCAAACCATAAATATTTTTTCACACACTAGTGTCTTCTCTGGAAACAGATTGAGCAGAAGTGCACCAGCATACCCATATTTTCATAATCTGATGTAGAAATTCTGCTGATACCACCACATAACGTTGCATAACATAATGATAGAATTACAGAATCATAGAATGGTTTGTGTTGGAAGGGACTTTAAAGATCATCTAGTTACAATCCCCCTGCATGGGCAGGGACACCTCCCACTAAACCAGGTGGCTCAAAGTCCCATCCAACCTGGTCATGAACACTTCCAGGGAGAGGGCATTCACAACTTCCCAGGGCAACCTGTGCCAGTGTCTCACAACCCTCACACAAAAGACTGTCTTCCTGATGTCTAACCCAAATCTTCCCTCTTCCAGCTTAAAACCATTACCTTGTCCTATCACTACACACCCTGGTAAAAAGTCCCTCCTCAGTTTTCCTGTAGGACCCCTTCAGTCACTGGAAGGCTGCTATAAGGTCTCATCTGAACCTTCTCCAGGCTGAACAGCCCCAACTCTCTCAGTCTGTCTTCATAGGTGCTCCAGCCATTTGATCATCTTCATGGTCCTCCTCTGGATTGTCTCTAAGATCTCTATGTCCTTCCTGTTTTAAGGATACAGAATGGACACAGTACTCCAGGTGGGGTCTCATGAAAGCAGAGGAGCAGAATCACCTCCCTCGACCTGCTGGTCATGTTTCTTTTAATGCAGCCCAGGATACAACTGGCTTTCAGGGCTGCAAGTACATACTAGCAGCTCACTTTGAGCTTTTCATGGAGGAACAACCCCAGGTCCTTCTCCTCAAGACTATTCTCAATCCACTCTGTGCCCCACCCTGTATTTGTGCTTCTGATTTCCCCAGCCCAGGTGCAGGACCTTGCACTTGGGCTTGTTGAACTTCATGAGGTTGGCATTTGCCCAGCTCTCCAGATTGTCAAGATCCCTCTGAACGTCATCCCTTCCCTCCAGTATGTCGACCACACGTCTTGGTGTTTTCAGCAGACTTGCTGAGGGTGCACTCAATGCCACTGTCCATGTCACTGACAAAGATGTTAAACAGCACTGGTCCCAGTACCAGCCCCTGAGGAATGCCACTCATCACTGGTCTCTACCTGGACATTGAGCTGTTGTACCTATACATGAAACAAGCAGCTGTTGGTTATAAAATTAAATGACACCTAGTTCATTACAGGAATGGAACTCACTGAGACCATTTTGTCTCCTGGCCTTATACCTCACCCTGCTGAAGCCAGTAAGAAAATTTGATGGCGTGAACTGGATTGTACCAAAAATGTCTTTTTTGAAAGAACATAGAGAAAATCTTGTTTCTCTGAGCAATAAAGAACCTATAAAACAGCCCAACTCTGCTGTTCAAAAGATGTCCTACTCATATACCATTTCTTAGAAAGAAATCACCAGCCACCAGGTCCTCAGTTTAAGCCAGGTGAACTCACTTTCCATTTTGAACTGTGCCTCTCATAGAGAAACAAGGAGGGGAGGGGAACAGAAGGTAGAAGAAAAAAGAAACCTAAAAGAAAGCAGAAGAACCAAGTCTATGTTCTCATGGCTAGGACACAAAGTGGGACATCAACGATGTGAAAGCAGGACTGGAAGACAAGATTATTCTCCCTCACCCCCTCCCTAGTTGTTGAACTACACAGCCCTTCTTCCTCTCCTCTGTTCTTCACTTCCTGCCAATCATTAGTTGAAACATTTTAGCTGGCAGAACTGTTGTATTGCTTACCTCTGTCTTGATGGAAAGAAGGAAAATCTGCTCCAGTCTTTCAAAATAAATACCAGGAAGGCTTTTACTTTCCATATCTGAAAGCAGTTAAATTTCTAGTATGTGGAGAAGTGTAAGATTTGAAACATAGTCTTGTGCTTTGCATTTTCTCTGTTTTTCCACCCAACATTCAGGGTTTTCTGATTTGCTTTTCTGAGTCATCCAAATACTACAGTGCTGTGGTGAGTCTGAGTTCTGACTTTAGATTTTATTTTTCCTTTACCTTTCAGGAAACATTATCTTAAGTGTGTGCAATGTCTAACTCATTGGCATTGAAAGCCATTTAAAAAATTTTAGGTCCTAGTATAGTAAAGATCATCTTCTGTTGTCTCCAAGTCTCTCATTTACTTTATATTTCCATCAGCTTTAGCAGGCTCTTAAGGCTATCCAGAGATGAAAGACAATCAAATTTTCTAGCGTAATGAAGTACCTTAGTGTCTTCACCATACAAAGATTGAAAGTTCATCAGTAGTAGAAATGAAAGTAAGAACTAATAGAACTAGTCAACCAATACAATTCAAATAATATCCATGATAATTTTGACTCTTTGGGGTTTCTGATGCCTTTTACTAGGGGGGGAGGGGGAAAAAATCAAAGTGAATTTACTAAAATATCTGAATGGAGCATTAGCATATTCACAGTATTCACCATGCAATATGCAGCTAAGCAGCAAAGCAAAAGAACTATGTTCCTTAAATCTCAAATTGTAAGAAACCAGGTTTTCAATTATTATCAGATTTGTCCTGCCTGAACTATGTTACCCTGCCAAAACATTCTGCAGTATCACTAAGTTAAGCTATAAACTGATCAGTAGGAAAATCATAATGATGACTGTATATTTAGGATAAGACAATTGTCAAGCATTCACTCAGCAAGAGAATACAGAGGTAATGATGGGAATCTGAAGCATTCTCTGCTTGAAAAACAGCTGTTCATACATTTGTAAACAAGGTTTTCTGTTTTCCCCTTCTCCCTTCTATTTTAGTTCTAATGGCTTATTTGTGAGACAACTAGAGATATCAAGAAAAATATGGGTTTATTTTCATGACAAACATAACTTTGAGGGAAATAATACATCTAATTTAATTTAGTTTAGCATGCTAATTGAACTATTGCCTGAACAGTTCACCATTAAACCTTCAGCTATATTAATTCTATCCTTCATGTGTTTATAAAATTAGCCAGATTTGCAGCTAATAAAAGTATCATAGCTCACTATCACCCACAGTGCCATCACCCTACTAGCAGGGGAAGCTTCACCAGCATTGAGATACATGAATATTGGCTATGAAAAAATGGGTTCTAGTTTGTGGCATTACCATTTCCTCCCTCTGTCACAGGTGACATGAGCTGTAGTTTTTCTGATGTGCAAAGCCCCTCCCAGGATGTCTGTGAAGCTGAGACAGTCCAGTTGCCTGTCTGCTGAGAAACTCCTAATGGCTTTTATATGCCAATGGGGTCATTATTTTCTCTCTTGTTGCAAGTGAAAAGCAAACTGCAAACAGTTCTGACCCATTCTCAAAATACCCATTAAAGTCCAGAGTTCATCCTAAAAGAGATAGTACTATTTTTCAGGCGCAAACAACTCCTAGGTATATTAAAAAATACATCAGTAGGTTACATATAACTTTCTTTTTCTAAAAAGGAATGGACAAGGGATAAGAAAATGCACCAGAAAAGAAAAATGCATTAATGTTAGTTTTGTTTAAATAAATTTTAAAAAAAACCTTAAAAAATAAAAACATGCATCTGCATATTTAACCTGGTTGACGTATCAACCTTGGAAATTGACTGGCAAAATGCAATCAAAACTTATCAGTTTATGAAATCAGTGGATTTCTAAGTGGATTTTTTGTTTCTAAACTGAGATAATTCAATTATCTGACGCATGTGAAACTACTACCTTAACTGCATGCATTTATTTGGTTCTAGATAAAACATTGATGTAAACAGAACAGAGAATAGAGACATTCATATCAAAGAAACTGGGAAATGGAAGACTGTGCCAAATTACTTGTATAGTGAAAGGAGAAGAAATACTGGAAAGAAACAGCACTGGCAGTAATTTATGGAAATGTAGAAGTCAATACACTGAGGAAGAGAGAGGAAGGAAATGCAGGTGTAGACTGTTGCAAAAAAGACATTACACATCCGAAGAAAAGGGAAGAGAGCTTTTTAATAGCTAGCAATAAATACTGCCCAAGATGATACACTCAATTCAGTTAGGAAAACTGTAACACATTATTGCTGGTAGAGGAAGGTCACCTGCTGTTGATAACCTGTTCCTTTTCCTTCCTCCATCACCCAGCAAACCTGCTGACAACCCATTGAACTTGTGTTACACATGACCTCTTGAAACAGGTTTACAGCCTGGTTGCAAAAAGCTACTGTTTTCATGCCCTATCAGGGATGTGCCAGTCAGGGAGATCCAGATCAGCCATTTAATATTTTAACAGTGAGAAAAGCCCTTAGATATTCACTACCATGCATAATGTAAAAACTCTGAACTACAGGCAAACAAAAAGAACAACAAAAATCCAAATCAACCAAAACCATTAAGATAAGTACTTGTTTTTAAGGTGTAATGATCAAGGGGAAAATCACTTGCTTACAATTACAACAACATAAGTTAGAGAATCAAATGTATTTCCTAGATCACAGGTAATTAAAAGTAGTTTGATTAGAGAAGAAAATAGATACAACATTTGCTTTATTGTAGCACAGTATAAATTTCAGAAATGTTTACAGTATATTCCCTGAGGAAGACAATCCAATTGGAAAATTCAGTCTTGGCAAGATCTAGATGTATTTCAAACAGTTTTTCTGTTTCTAAAGTGTACTGTTCACAATTATCCAAACTCTGGTTTGACAATATCCTTTCTCTGATGTTTTGCAATATAAAGGCAGATATTTCTGATTATCTTAAGAGGGGAGATGCATACTGTGCACCATAAAATAGACAACAGACAACTTATTTAATTAGATCCTTCTCTATGTAATATGCAGATGATGCTAAGAATGGTCCTGTGACCTTCTGATTCTAAGGAAAATAAAATATTCCACTTTTAAAGCTTTTATCTTGGAAAATTATGTTTTCTGCAATTTCTATCAGAATGTTTGCATACCACTGAGAAAGCAGATACTAACAACAAAGAGGAGAAACACAGGCGACACAGTATCTTCCTATCAACTCCCAATAGTAAGGACAGCTTTTGCTATGATTAAAAATGTGATAAGATACATAGATAATACTGGATTTCTTGTTTTGATTTCACTTCCTTTACTTGTTCAGTCAAGTGCATTGAAGCCAAGCACAAAATAACTGACCTGGAGAGTTCAAATTTATCTGGTTCTTTCGAAGTCCTGATTTCTCTCAAATATCTGCAAGAAACAGGGAGACCAGAGAAGGAAAATAAGAATGTTATTTCTTTGCCAAGAGCCAGTCCCTAGGTCAAAGAATTCTTCTTTAAAAGGCAGTGTTGCTGTATTTCATATAGGATACAATAAGAAAAGTAATTTCTATGGGCACTTTCAGTGATTCAGGTTGAGTTTTGTAATTCCCATTGATGTGAAAGGAAGTCATGCCAGCAAAGCCCAATAATGTGCACTGAAAAACAGGAAAGAAAATAATAAAATAGAGCTGAAAAGAAAAATGAAATAAAGCAGCCACTATAATTCCAGCTTTAAATTCCCAAAATATTTACTGCTGCTTCTGTGACCCAACTGAAACCCCTATCATACCCCCAGCTCTAATCCATGAAAGAGATTAAAAGAGGGGTTTTTTTATGGGGAGGTATGAAGCAAGGTTGGACTCTTCTGTGGAAAAGAGGAGATTAAAGATACAGATATTTTTTTTTCTGAATCAACCCTGACTAAGATGTCAAAATATCATCATACATTTGATTATTTTACACTCCATCACTAGAGGGGAGGCTGAGTAAGTAAAGGAGCAGAAGAGCTTTAAATCAGCTCTGTGTTATATTTGCTAAGCCTGCTCAGGACTCAGTATGCTCCTACTGCAGACCAACAGCTTCCCAGACAGCTTTCCATGCTATGATTTACCCCTTGACACCTGCCATTCCCTGAACCATGTGCTGGTGCCACTTTTTTTGCAACTCATTGGACCTACTGCCCTTCACCTGGTTGATTCAATTAACTAAAGCAACCTAAAATTAATTTGCCCAGAAGAAAAGGAAACCATATTCTACTGTGACAGCAAGCTGAAGTAGTTCAGAGAAAAGATGTCAGTGAGCTGTCACTGGGAAGGGAGTGTGATTGCCCTTTTTTGCATCAAATAGCCATTAGTTTAGCTCAGCTCTACATACCTTCAGTTAGGACTGAACTCACCAGCAATACCCTTTGCAGAGAATGTGTTTTCTAAGGGCATTTTCATTTCTCTTAAAAGGCTTTTACATAGAGAAATAAAGAAAAAAGCAGTAAATCAAATCAAGCTCAAAAAGCTTCTAGAAGCTTTAATCAAAACACAGTTACAAAGGCAATAATTATGACTGTCCCTGGATAGGCAAAAGCTGGCAGCTTAAACAGTTGTCCTTTGTTTATAAAAGAGAGTATACTGGCTACTACTTTGCATTTAGCTCCGAACAACACATTAGGACACTGATGGAACACAGCTACTGAAATAAAGACTAGAAATACCCTATACCTTTAAGCTCCCTTTTTATAATTAACCAGGACATCAGTTCCATCTCTCCCCTTCCATATTTAGTGAGCTCTGCAGTGCGCAGAGTGTATTAAACTTTGGATACTTTTAAGTAAAATTCCTCAAAGCAGTTCAGGTTCAAAACAGGAGAAATGAAACTTTATAAAACAAAATGCTAATTCCTCAAAGCTCTCCTTCAAGATAAACATGCTTGAGAAATAAAGCCATGGATCAATGTTTGTTTATGCAGCTAATTCCAGGGGGGTATTCCACAGCCTAATACTGCAAATTCCTTACCCACACATTATGAACAACATTCAGAAAGACAACAGAGATTAAATTTAAAAAAAAACCCTAATTTTACCAGTAAAACAAAATTAATTAAATGTAAAAGGTACTCAGTGATTTGAATAATATAGAATGCAACAGTACAATTGAAAAAAATATGTGAAGAAAAATTAAAAATAAAAATTTCTAAAACATTAAAATGTATTAGTACAAATGGGCAAGTATCATGAAGAGGCTCCCTAGTTTAAGTTAAAGATCCTTTTTAAACACAAAGCCTTTTTTTTTTTTTTTACAAGCAAGACATGGAAATCCTAAAATCTCTTAGATAAGAACACATTAATAAAAACATTTAAAATCAATTTATTAGTTGTTATTATCATGCAAAAATCTTGCAACCAAGAAACTATTTTTCCCAAACACTGTGTAAGGAATCTGGAGCTAAAGGAATAGAAGTGCTATAATCCAAATTGATTCTTAGAGCAGAGACTACTTATAAGCAATTATTATCAAGAAGTACACAGGAAGACAACCTGAACACTTGTTGAAATATAGATAAATAAACACATAGATGCAGAGTTTGAGGATATAAGATGCCATTCCAAGCAACTCACCTGGGTTGGTCAAAGCCAGGTTGGTCAACATGCCTACATTTTGACATACATCCATGGGGCAATATTTCATTCTGTATCAAAAGCAAAGTACAATAGCAATCAGCTGAATGTAGCACCAGTTGCACCTTTGCCATTTTCTTTCGTATTTCTATTTTGAGAAACTGCTTACATTTTGTGAAACTGCTCCTGTTCATGCCTGCACCTGAGCACTTACACTGAATTTACAAAATGCTATTTTTTTTTCTTGAATTGAAAGCTGGAAGGAGTTTCCCGCATTCCGTTAAAATTGTTACAGAGAATTAAGCAGGATTTCAGCACTAAATTTACATACAGAAACATTCACACATGTCATTGAAGTAACCCCTATGGATTTTAAAAGCCATTCACTCATGCAGACAAGTGGAGAATGCACAAACTCAAACCACCAGACAAGGGAGTGGAACCACAAAAGAAAGCTTCCATAAGACCTGTCCTGGTCCTTTTAAAAGTCATGCTCCAAATGACCTGTGACAGATGCAGAGAGGTAATAAATATTTTCAATCTAAAATAAGTTGCTCTTGCTATGGTGAAAAAATTCTTGTATGAGAAAGGTCTGTATGGGAATGTGATATAAAATGCTGAATGGCCTTGGAAAGTAAAAGCAGAGTTACATATTACCATGACGGAAATGGTCCAGACAGCAGGGACTTGAGATCCTGCACTATTCAAAGATAGCTCACCATTATTCCTCCTCATGCAGCCCTATCAGTGTCAAGGTCAAATCAAGTAATGGAAAAAAGACATCCATTTGAAGGACAAGGTGAAAGTTTTTGGCAATGGATAGAGTAACAAACCCATATTCTGGAGCACTTCAGGCTTTGTGAAGTTTACTGTGGTTGAACCACCCTCCAAATCTTGATTCTAGAAGTGCTCCTTGGTTCCTCTCCCACACTAGGATAACACATCCCCCAGTTATGCTTTCTCCTATATTTGACTGGCTGAAAAATCCTGTACTAACTTATCAGTCTTTAACTGAATCATAGAATCACAGGATCATAGAATGCCAGGTTGGATGATGACAGGAGTGATTTTCCTACTTGGTTTTGGAAATGAATCATTATCAGAAATTGTTGGAGGCTTTCATCTTGAGAACTTTTATCCTACTGTTGCATAGAAGCATGGACACAGTAAGGAAAAATGTTGCAGGTAAAGATGGCAATCTCAAGGTGAGACAGTGCAGAGAAGAACTGGATTCCATCCTTGCACTTATGATGGAATGCATAGGGAGGTGACTTGTTCTGAGGTTTTCTCACATGGTCGGGAACAGCACATTATTTTATGGATATCTAGCTTGAGGCATTAAGATGGGATTAATTGCTTAATACCCCAAAGAACCAGGTAAAAGCAGACTACACAGTTAAAAGTGGGATAAGTCCAACCTGAGCTTCAGGTGCTCCTGTTAAATAGAATTGTGGTCATTGTGGGGTTTTGTGCATAAGCCTTGATGAGAGTACTATTTTGCATTCCACCTGCACTGCTTTAAGAACTGTGAAGTTCTAAGACACAGGGTCTTGACAACCACTAGTGAAAAGAGGAAAGCCATCCCACTGGCCCCAGTCACTTATTTGAAGGGGAGTAAGAAAAAGTGTTTTGGGCAGCTGATTCCTATTGCTACTGAGTTCTTAGTAGCTGCTTTTCATATCCACTTTATTCATACTGTGCCTCTGGGCAACAGCAGACTGTTGCCAATCATACACAACTGCTTTCTTCCCCCCAGTCCCCAGCACTTCAAAGCTGCATACTGGAATGAGAGATTAGTGTAGAAAGATACATATATTTTTACACTATACCAATGCTTTTAAACATTCACAACAGTACTCCTGAAGTGACATTCCAACTGCCAATTACATATTCAGGATCATAAATTTATTCATTGAGGTTTCAGTTGTGGCATGTTCCTCAAAGTTTTAAAATGTTTTGTTATAAATCTACTTACACTAAACTATATATAACTTACATAATTTACCTTTGTTGTAATTTATGTTAGGTGTTACTGCAAAAAACAAGCTCACTAATCAGACGCCTGTCCCTGAACCTTTTACATAAGACCACTTTTATCCTTCCACATATGTTCTAGTTTAATATAAGAAGTAATAAAATACACATGTGGCTGCTATCGTGCAGAAAAGGCAGTTTTCCTGACTCTCAAAATCATAGTTTTCTTGGTAGGTTGATGTTTCAATCAAAATTATTCTTTCTCAGTGCTGTGCTGAGAAGATGGATTAGACAACACATCTTGTTTTGTCCTCCTGGTCTTTTCTTTCAAAATATTAAAAATTCAGATCTAATGTTCTATTCAAATTCTGGAGGTGTTATAGATGATTGGCACATGCAGTTGAATTATACTTCATAAATGTTTTCTTTGTTGATCTTCATACCCATTTCACTTTTGTCTCTATATGCCTCAGGATTAGTCAGGCTGTGTTAAGTCATTGCAGATATGGAGACAACTGACTTTCTACCAGGACAGAAAAGTTCTGTGATTATGGTGTTTGAAAGCAATCAGGAAATGTGCTTCACCAGGCAACAATGCTATGGATTTTCAGTCAATTATAATCTAAGCTCTTGAAAGTTAAGGTCAGAAAGCTGCTTAAAGGTAGGTACTTGCTCTAGCATTTTCCTTCATGAGTTTTTGTATCAATTCCCCTCATCTTTTACATGGAGACAACATAATTTCTTTACAGAGTTACAAGGGCTAGTTCTTGTTTATATGGCCATTTCACATTTCTTTAACTAAGTTGAGTGTATATGGGTTATAACCATTACCTTTAAGACTGTTGCACCTCACTTACATTTAGAAAATTACCACTGTATAGATAACTGGATTCTCATGGTTCTTCCTACACTTTTGAGTGCAAGATGAAAAAAAAAAAAAAAAGCTAAGCCAAGTCATTTCCCAGGCACTAGTGCACAGTCACTTCTGTGGTTAAACAATGGATGTTTAGACAACACAGTATATCTCCGCACATGAATTTAGTCTGAGCTAAAGAAAATCTCTAGAACAACCTGCAATTGCAGAAAACCAGTTATGCATGATGTCATTAATCGTAAGTAAAGCCCTGAGAAGGTAAAAACATCAGTTTTACATCATTTAAGGGACTCTCACTATATAGAATAATTCTACAGTGATGTCACAAAATTTGCCATTGTTCTGCTCTACTTCAACTACAAAAGTCTACTTTGCTCAAACTTTAATTGTTTTTTGATCCGTGAACTTACCAATTTTCTTTACTGTGAAAATTTGGATCAGTCTGGATATTTATAAGGAAGGAGACATATAGATGCATCATAAAATTAGTTAGTATCTGACAGTCCGACACAGATATTATGGCTTATATTAAAAAAACAGTATATCATGGAAAATGATGTGTCACTGTTGATGTATAACAGCCAGATGATTAAATGCTTGAATTCAAGCAGCAAGGCAATGCTGGCTTGCCCATAGATTCTAGATAGCACAGCTGCTTCTCCTCTGTCCCTGAATTTCATTGGTTATATTTCATGCCAGCAGAAGAAACAAGCTTTGTAATTTTATTTCTCCATTTATATTAATGGGCTATTCCATAACACAAACCCTGCAGCTTTAGGTCCAGCAATGTACACCATCACTGTGAGGAAAGTTGGATTTTATCATGACATTATATGAGACACAAAGTCATGTGTCTTAAGTGATAGAAAAGAAACATCACAAATGCGATGTACAAAAAGGATTATTGTCCCTTGCAGATACAGAGCTTCTGAATGTCTGATTTGTGGTGAGGGATGAAAATACATGAAAATACACGAAAATACACTATCTTCCAAAAATGCCAGCTTAAAGAATGGTACCACTGTAAGAAAAAAAAATATATATTTCCTGAAATGATAGCAGTTTCTCCATTTAACTGATTTTCTCTATACCACTTCAAGTAAAAAATAAAAAAATAAAATAAAAAATTGGAGTATTAAATAACTGTATAATAACATCCAACAAACATATATTACTGAAATTTGTGTGTACTAAGAGGTGAAGAACACCTTAAGTTGTTGCAGAATCAGTCTCTACCAAACAATGAATAAAGAATATGAAATAAATTTTAGGATGTTAGGAGGACTTGATATCAAAAGGGAAAGAAAATTTGCTTTTTTTCTACTTACCCGTATAAATGGATCCATCTTGCCAAGATGATACATACAGAATATTCCAGTAATACTTACCTGTAATATACTTAATTGAAATCAGAACTATGATGAATAAAAGTCAACCATAATCATGCAAATAATGATTTATGTATGCTGCTTTGAAATTCAAACAAACAAACAAACCCAACAAAACAAACAACTAACCATACTGTTAGTATGTTGGATATTACTTATTTTCTAGGATAAAGGGAAACTTTGTGGCTCAGCTCACTTGAGTTTCTAACTCCAGGAAGCAGGTAGCTGCTCAAGTCCATGGAATTGGATGTCTTGCCAATGTTGACATTTGGGCTTTTTAACCCCAACCCAAAGTAACTGAATGTTCTTCACATTATGCTGGATGAAATTAACTAAGCAAGGAAAACAAAATTATCTCAAATGTCCATCTTCCCTGCCTTCTTTCATATTCTAGTAACGTCTGGTAAAACTGCAGTTTTGAGACCATTGCCTAAGTATGGTCTGCATATTTACACAGAGAAACACCAATCCAGTAATGTTATAATCCTTCTTTAGTATTGTTATTTCAAAAAAGCTTTTCAATATATTGATGGTGCACATTCAATTTTTTCTGTCCTGCAAAATCATCTTCGTTTTCCTGCAGTTTATTAGAATTTGCAGGGAACACAAATTAAGAAGCAATACAGAGGACCAAGTAAAGCAGACAAATTCAGCTTTCCTCAAACAAAATAAATAGTACTTTCCAGCATAATCCAGTTAACTTCCTGATTAAAAAAAAACAAACCTTTATTATTTAATATAATAAATATTATATATTTTATGTGTAAATATACAATATTTTGTTAGATATTTATTATAAATAATTTATTATTTATGTCCAGATAAATTTATTTTTAAATTGCTATTTTAAAGATACCAGTTTGAACACACTGAAATATTTATATAGAACGAGCCCATTCCAAAGCACACAAATTACTTTGAGCTCTTTTTACTGGAAAGAAGAGACTTTACACCCATCATGCACTCAGATGTTGTCTTTTCTTATTATTCACTCTTTTAATGTTTCACATCTTCTGTTCAGAGTCTTTGTATGCCCTCTCTAATAATTAGAGTATTAAAACATCCCCTGGTCATAAAGATCTTTATAAGCAGACTCTAGAGATGTAAATGAGCCAGAAATACGCTTGGAAATCATACAAGAGTCTTCAGTTAACAAAGGAACAGGTATTATTTATTAACATATGTCCTCCTACCAGCCTGTTTTCTGCAATAGTTAGAAAATACATTCCAAAGAAACCCCAAATGATGGATTTTCTGCAGAGACTGGGGGAACAGTTTTCAGCATTGGGTTCTCAACCTATTTTTCAATGCTAAACTGAACTGCACTTCCCTATTGCAGTGCTGACCTTTCCCTGTGGAAGGATATGTATTTTTATCTAGTAGTACTACTACTTAAGAACATGGCCACTGAAGAGATCATTCAAGTCATTTTACCACAGACAATTCTGAATTTCTGTTTTCATGAGTGAAAAGCTAGAGTTACGTAAATCTTCTGTACGTTTAGTACATAGGAGACTTCATAGCAGACTTCCAGTATCTGAAGGAAGCCTGCAGGAAAGCTGGAGAGGGAATTTCTACAAGGACTTGTAGTGAGAGGACAAGGAGTGATGGATTAAAACTGGAACAGGATGCCCAGGGAAGTTGTAGAAGGTCCGTCCCTGGAAGTGTTCAAGGCCAGGTTGGATGGGGCTCTGAGCAGCCTGATCTAGTGGGAGGTGTCTCTGCCCAGGGTTTGGAATTAGATGATCTTTAAAGTCCCTTCCAAACCAAACCATTCTATGACTCTATGATTCTATGAAATACTTGGAACTCACTGTCTCTCACATGTTCATACACAAGGTAAAAAAAGAAAAGAGTGAAAAGATAAAAGGTTAGTTTTCCTCAGTGTAAGTAACCAGAAAGCACAATTTCAGGATGTAGCAAGGAATCTAGCCAGCAAGAGAGAGACCTGCTGGTAGCAGCTCAGTTATCGTATGTTACTGACATGGGCACCAAGGAAAGCCTAGTAGAAAGCTGATATATATTTATTTTTTTCCTTCCAGGGAGAAGTCAAAAAAAAAAAAAAAAGCAAACATACAAAAATTCCATTCACATGGAAAGACTACTACATGGAGCAGCCTTCCTATCCGTTCTTGCTGAATCGTCCTGCATTGAGTTCTATTTAACCCTCAATTCTGAAATCTCTTTATATGTAGAACACCTCAAAACATGGTTTGAAGAGATACACAAGGTTTGAAGAACAAGATTTGAGACTGCCTTGTTCGAAAAATAACCCACTCCAGTAAAGCCATGTGGAATTCTTTGGTTGCATGGGTTTTTCATAAGCAGGATGTTGCTCAGATGCTGCTAAACAGTAATTTTGCAAATTACCAATTAAAAGGAGTTGGTGCAGCCAACCTGAGTGTTATTTTGAGATGCATGAGCAGCCGCTCTGCTCTAGTTGATTACAGAAGCTGACGTTTTTGCCACCATATTGACTCCCCAGTTCCAGCATTTCAGCCCTAAGTGAATATTGAGTCATTTCTCAGGAACTGCAAGAAACAGCTAAGCAGATGCGTTCAGTCAGGCTTGTCAGCTTTTCCCTTGTGCAAATCCAAATGTATCAAAGTTTGATTAGCACTGTAGAAAAAAAAGACCATCTGCTAAGAAACCAAATGCATGCCCCTTTGCAAAAAAGGAGCAAAGAGATGTTAGTTACCCGAACTTCTAAAATGTAACGGGAAAAAGAAGTGGTTGTTTCTCTCAAATGTATGCCCAAATCAATATGGTAAATTGTGAAACCAACACAGCAAAGGTGAAATCACACAATCAGAGCAGTTTTTCTTACACTCCATTTTTGCAGAATGCAAAAATACAGCAAGTACTGCTGTTGCATCCAGTCTTCAAATCAGATTAAGGAAATCCATTATTCACTGGATAAAATGATCATGATTATTTTTTTGTAGTTAATCCTAAACAATTTAGATTAAATTCCTAAGCCTGTGTCTGCTTAAATTCCTGTGGAAATACTTTTGTAACACACTTCATAGCCATCTGCTTAAGTGGATAAAGTAAGGTCACATCCAGTAGAATTCTTCAATGAAAGCTAAACAATCTTTTTACAACTCCTAATGCTTTTAAGATGTTGGTTTGGGGTGAAGAGGAAAAAGAAAAAAGTCCTCGCATCAATTTAGTTTCTGTTTATCCAATATCTAGTGCTCTAAAAAAAAGATGGTTAGCAAAACACAGAAGTTGGGGTCATATTTCATTCATGCTTGCAATATCTGTTACTTCATGAAATAAATGACCCTGAGAAATGTCAGTTTATACATTTTAAAACAAGTTTTAATTTAGGCCTCTTGTCACAGTACAGAGCAATATCATAATTAATGATGTGAAACTGGTAGCTAAGATGTCATTACACATGGGAATGTCACAGTGAATCAACTTAAACTAGCTACTAAAAAAATACAGCACTGGAGTATTAGTTTTTACATGCACAATATATCAAATAAATCTTGGACAACTTACAAAAAAGGGTATGGATCTCAGATGAGCAGATTCAGTATAAAGCTGGCCCAGCATCTCAAAATTCCAGCAAGTCAAGGCTTGTAGGTAAGTCAGGCTATTTTGTTGCCAAGCTGACTTACTCCTATTACACTTATCATTCTTCTAGACAGCATTCACAAGACTCTTTCTGTCAAGGCGGAAGACAAGGTTAATTCATCAGAGCCATGATGTCATTTCTAAGAAAGCGGCATACCTCCTGAAAGACATGTTTACAAACATTTCTAAGAAGTGCTCTGAGTTTCTCAAAACACCTTTATCCTGATACCAGCTGGCTTTCTCTAAATCAAATTAGCATCTGCACCTAAAAATTAAGTGTAAAATCAAATTAACATTTACATGAGATTAAAAAAAAGTGAAAAATAACAACTAAACAGCAGCATAAGTTACTTCTCATCTAAATATACATGAACAATACAAAGCTTTGAGAGCATAACATAACTGAAACTGCACAATAGACTGGAGGCATGGTATCTGCTGGAACTGGTGAAGAGATTCATAGTTCATTCCCCTTTTGCCCCTATTCTTGAAGATCCTATGGGTAAGTAGGAGGTGTTTGAGCACATCTACCTAACAAAACTCTCAGCCCTAGAGGGATTTCCACTGTGAATCTGAGTTTTTCTTCTTACAAAAATAATGTGCGGTTTACCATTATTCCACAGTATTCAGCCTATCTCCAAACAGCATACATTATTCATTGTTTGACTGGAACAGAACAAAGCCATTTAAAAATAAGCAACTATAAAATCTTCAAGTCTGGCTTATTGTATATGCATTAGCTTACTGCAGGAGACAATTACCTGTCTGCTACTATCATGTTCTGATGTACAGCCCTTTTCATTTCAACAAATGAGGACATATAAGAGCTATTGCTGCTCTGGTATACGTCGCTGTTTTTTTAGTTTCTTAGTTCCATTTTATAGATGGATTCTTTTCTCTTTAATAATCTTTCTTTCTTAGTCTTCTTTCGTTCAAAACTTAATTTGTACTTTTGAATCTAATTTGTCCCCTTAACTAAGGACTGTACTCCCGTGGACACTTTTATTAGCCTTTTGTGTTTAAGACTTTTGTACCATCAGGCACTGGAGCTACTGGAAGGTCTGATTTCAACCTGGGAATGTACCCAGACTAATTTTGAACTGGTTTGTTCAGTCAATAACTTCAGTGAGGATTCAGCCCCATGAGCTTTCTCCTGCCTCTCCCCTTATATATGCAGACATTTCCATAGGCTTATATTTAGAAGCCTGCACTGCTGCCACTGCAATCATCAGCCCCTTTTAACCACAAAAATCTACTGGCTTCAATCCTATGTGTACAACAGCCACTCCTCCACTGTAGATTCTCCTTTAGACAGAATAAATATTTGAACAAGATGTCTTGGGATCACCCTTTTGGGGAGTGCTTTCTCTGCCTCTCTCTTTACAACTAGATATTTCACTTTTCTCTCATGTAATCCAGGATACTCTGTATCTTACTCCCTGTGTCTATCTGTAATGAGTTCATTTGTACATGTGCTCAGCCAGGCATGCCTGCAAGGAACATGTTTACACCTCTCACTGAGGAATTCTGGCTCAGAGAATGCCTAAGAGAGAGTCCATTAACACCACATCAGCCTTTCTTGCCTTGATACACAGTTCAGTTCCTGAGTTAGTAATGTGATAGAGGTTTTGTGTAGAATATTTGTACAAGAAATCATGTCAATGAACTGTACAACACTACTGAATGCTGGTATGCAAGTATCTGTACAAATACATGTCATTTTTTTTGTTAAAGAAAGTATGTTTTCAGCATTACCTTAATTTTGTTTTACACATTAGTCCCATTTTGTTATTGTCGTAAGGGCTTCAACCTAGAAATTACTCCTGCAGCCCCATGGACTACTTGAGAAGGGAAGAGAAAGGATAATTTCTTAAGTTTTTTCTTCTAGTCAGCTTTTAATATGTTCATTAGCCTTGACAGGTATTACAGTTATGCTAAGATAAGGTAAAATTGGTGGTGTGTATACCTAAATAAAGCATTTAATGATGTTCATGTTTTCTCAGGTCACCAGTTACCTGACTTGTACCCGCTCATACTCCAGCGGTGTTTTCTCTTATTCTTTCTTTTATAAGAACCAGAAGTTAAAATCATCTTGGCTCTGATTTTAGGATGCTAGCACCAAAGGAAAGATGTAAAGAAAGGAAAGAGGAATTAATACATCATCACCATGAGTGTTGTCTGTAGGGAAGACTTTGTGGATTCTTATCACTACAAATACAAGAAATATATATTTACAGAATAAAGGACATAGCTGAAGTGTAAGGCATACTCCTTGAGTTCATAGATAGGATGCCAAACTCTGCTAATGTTCCCTTTCTACCCCATAGTCCCTGTTCCTTAAGGATGTAAAGACAGGATGAAGCCATTATTTTATTGTTAATTCCCTCTTCTCTAACCTTTCAGTGGAGGGGTAAGGGAGAAGGTTGGGGTTGGGTGGCAAGAGGAATGTGCCTTGATTTTCACTACAGTAGCTTTCCTGACTTAAGCGCTGGGCAAATACTGGCCAAGTAGGCTTTTAGGGTAGTTATTCATTCTATACACAAAATCTCTCAATGGGGCAGAAAAATGCACTCTGAACTCTCTTTACTACATGACTGAAGGCAGAAAAAACCCAAACCTTACTACTCACTGCAATAAACACAGCACAGAGTGTCTCACAAATTCAGTAAAATTCCTATGGCTCACCAGGGATAACAGATCATAAAACTATGCTATGTGCTATGCCTTTTCCTCAAGTATCTTGCAATTGTCAGATGTGGTAAAGGGTAAGCCAAGGGTCATTTGGTTCAAGTGACTAGATGAAAACTAGGAAGGTCACCTTGCCTATCTGAAGGTGTTTACAGTAAAAGCAGTGGCAGCACAATTTTGAAGGTGGGAGAGGGAAAGGAAGTGAACAAATTCCCTTTGAAATTCAATGTTATTGAATTCAAACACCCAAGAGAACAGGGTCAGTGTATAGAATAAGCAAGCTTTCTGCAAACTGGAAAAGGCTTAGAGATCAAAAAATTCTCTTTGTGTGCTGAGATGTAGAAGCTATATGGAAACATTTAACAGTTAAAAATAAGGATAAAAATTATATTGTATCAAAATGCCAACTATTTCAAAGTGCAGCTGCTGGCCAAAAAATGTAAAGTTTGAATAACACCCTAAAAAAGTCCACCCCAGCAAATCATGGCAGGAGATAAAGTGAGCACTTACTGAAGCATATGACAGGTGTATTATTACTGTTTGTAAATAGCTCTGTAGCCCTAGCACCATGGTAGGCAGTTCACAGACAGACTGAGTAACAAGATCTGTGCTGTGAAGAGCCTCCAGACTCAGCTGTCAGTTCTACAAACAGGGACATGGAAGTAGAATAACAAGGAGGTGTGAGGATACACATTTTCATTAAGTACCGTTTAAGGAAACAGAAGAAGCCTACATACCAACTCACCACTACTGAAAGAAACAGTCTTTCTCTACCCTCTCCCATCCTTACGCCCAAACACACCTGCATTAAATTCCTTTCTCCCTCCCAGAATCATTGAAAGGTTGGAAGGGACCTCTGGAGGCTGTCTGGTCCAACCCCTAAACCTCCCACTTCTCCTTCCTCTGAAACAATCTGACTTACTAGAATGTCTAAAAACTACTAAAAATAACCCAAAGTGTTTGTTCTGGCTTAACAAGTTATATCAGGTCCCAGAAGGGACCACTGAGGTCAGATTCAGTTTAAGGGTGTGACTCCGCAACTGGGAGAGAAGAAACAAGAGCAAGACTCCTGAAGGCAGCAAGCCATTACTTGAGTTCAATTGCACACACAGTCATCCCATCACCTCTACTTTATGCCTTATGGAATATTGCTACATAATTTTTAAATTTCAGCTTTTTTTTTTTTTCCTTGCCAGTAAACTAGCTGAGTAGGTGCAGGGAAGCAGTGCATTATGACTCTCCCAGAAAGTATGCTTTCAGGAGCATTTTTGTGCTGTTTTGCCACAAGGACTCTTCTCTAGCAAGGGAAATAACTACATTTCTTCTGGCAGCCAAGGGGACTGCAAAGGAGACATTAAAGATCCATGAGATTCATTCCCCTAAATCTCAGGCATTTTCAAAAACCCTGTTGTACTATCCTTGTAGCTATTCTCCTCTAGTACACATCTTCACATCTAACTTCACAGCTCTTTGAGTGACCTCAGTAGAGGTCAAAATATTTGCCCTGATGTTGTGTTTTGGATGTAGTCAAACCATAAGGGATTTCATTCGAAGTCAAGCCAAAGTAAGTGCTATATGCATTTGATACTGCATGACTCCACTGTCTTCTGTCAGGTTTTATTTCCTTATTCCTTTGCTTTAAATATACATGGGTTTTCAGTGGGTTGTTTTAAACAATTCCTACTACCATCATTCATTTTCCATAACCAAAATGTATTTTAAAGGAAGTGAAATTTTATTCAAGTAAATATAATTCTTCCTAGTCCCTGATTCAACATGTATTTTCCCCTTCTTTTAAGTGAATAGCATTGGGCTCTGATTTCCATTTTCAAGCCAATTTCAGAGAAGGAGACTTTACAACCTCTCTGGGCAGCCTGTTCCAGTGCTCTGTCACTCTCACAGTGAAACAGGTTTTCCTTATGTTTACATGGAGCCTCTTATGCTTCAGCTTGCACCCATTGCCCCTTGTCCTATCACTGGACATTACTGAGAAGAACCTGGCTCTGTCCTCCTGATACTTGCTCTTTACATATTTTTAAACGTTAATTACGTCACCCCTCAGTCTCCTGTTCTCCAAGCCAAAGAGACCCAGCTCCCTCAGCCTTTCCTCATAAGGGAGATGTTCCACTCCATTAATCATCTTTGTGGCTCTGTGCTGGACTCTTTCAAGGAGTTCCCTGTCCTTCTGGAACTGTGGGGCCCAGAACTGGACACAATATTCCAGATGTGGCAGAGTAGATGGGAGAAGAACCTCTCTTGACCTACTAACCACACGCTTTCTAATACACCCTAGGATTCTATTAGCCTTCTTGGCCACAAGGGCACATTGCTGGCTCATGGTTATCCTTCTGTCCACCAGGACCCCCAGGTCCCTTTCCCCTGTACTGCTCTCCAACAGGTCAGTCCCCAGCCTATACTGTTACATGGTGCTGTTCTTTCCCAGACATATGACTCTACACTTGCCCTTGTTGTATTTAATTAAATTTCTCCCCACTCAACTCTCCAATCTGCCTGTGTCTCCCTGAATGGCAGCACAGCCTTCTAGTGTGTCAGCCACTCCTTCCATTTCACGTCATCAGCAAACTTGCTGACAGTGCATTCTGTTCCCTCATTCAGGTTGTTGATAAATATATTGAATAGTACTAGTCCCAGACCTGACCCCTGAGGGACTCCAATAGATACAAGCCTCTAACTAGACTGTCCCATTGACCACAATTGTCTGACTTCTTTCTTTCAAATAGTTCATGATCCACTTGCTACCTGATCATCCAAACCAGACTTCTTCAATCTAGCTGCAAGGATGCAGCGGGAGACTGTGTCAAGTGCTTTACTGAAATCAAGATAAACCATGTACACCATACCACTTTGCTGCTTATCACTCCACCATCAATCCCTGAAAAGCTATTTAATCTTCACTAGGCACAAGGAATCACAAGTATTCTGCCTGTTATTCTACTTCTGTAGTCAAGTTACCAAGTAACCAAGTACTTGCATCTGCCTTTATATATGTTTATATACATATTTGTGTGTGCATACAGACCCAAAAAGACAAATCCATTACTAGATTATAGTCCCAACTTCAGAAGCTTATCCAAAGAATATTAAAACAGTAAAGGCATAAAATAATATATAATGGGATGTTCAAATTTGAGTTAAGTGTATTCATACTTTATTCAGCATGTCACATATATGAAATTATAATAATACTAAAAGCACAATATAAGAATTACTATCATGATTTGGATGGATACTTCACTTACCTCTGACTTGTATTTTGACAGGTCCCAATTATAAACCACTGTAAATTCTGGAGGTTCTAGACACATGTTTAAGATGTATGATTCTTTCTCTTAAAATGAACACCAGTCCCTTCAAGAAGTTGCAGAAGGGTTTAGATCAGTGCTTCATTCCCCTCCAGTATCTAGAGCACATTGCCACCTGGTAAGACATGAGTGCAACCACGCAGCAGCTGCAGGATCTAAACAGAAGCAGGTGAAAACTGGGTACTTACTACTTCAGTTGCTCCTTCCAGAGAGTTGGGACCTCTTAACTGAGGGTGATTTGTCTTAAACTATCATAGCTAGACCTTTCCAACTGCAGGAAAACTGACTGCAGTTTTTGGTGTTTTTACTTTACAGTGGGTGACTGGCAATACTCAGGTCAGCCAAATGTGTTTTCCAGTAAGAGTATCAGTAGAATTCACAAAAGATTTTAACAATAATGTGCATGACAACTGTGATGTGTTTTAAAACAATTTCCCTTTTGAAATAAAACATGGGGAACTCTTCTCTGCCAGAAAAGCTCAGGGATCAAATAGGACTATGCCTTTCTTGAAAACATTGCATGTCCCTCTCCTCTGCACAGAGCTGCACATCCTTGCATGCAGCTGTTAGGCCTGAATGCAGGGCTGCTTGAGATAAGCTGCAAAGGACATGAAGAAGCAGTGGATGTCAGATGTAGCCTGTAAAGGAAAAACCAAGTGACAAAGGAAGGAATGAGAAAGCAACAAGCATACATAAATCAGCAAGGAAGTAAAAGAAGATACCCAAGGATGCCTTTTTTTTTTTTTTCTTTTTTTTTTTTTTTTTTTACTGTGAATGCTGGTATTTACACTGGCTTCACTGAAATAAGTCATGAATGGTTAGCAAGATTTATTTCATCTCAGATATTACCCAGTTATGTTCAGAAATCCAAACCAGTGCTACTGTAAAGAAAGCAAACTCACTCTGAGGCTCAGCACTATGTTCATATTCCAGCCATCTCCTTTCAGAAGGGGAAAAAAATGGTGTCTGACTTGAGTTCAAGAGTCTGACAGTCAGTTACACTTCAAGCACTTACAAGAAAAACACTGTGCAGTGACAGCTGCAAAGGAAATATGGGGATTGTGATCACACAGCTTTGGACTAGCAGTGGTGAGAGCAATGGCAACACAGGTAAACTTCCACTTTGGCATTTCACAAACCTTACCAAGAAAGGCAATGGAAAGAGAGCCCTTGGAAAGTCATAGCTAGACAAGAGATTATTAATCAAGAGAAAGTAATAAAAAAATATGTTTGTAATATATGCTGGTAATTGAAGAGCAATTCCTTAATCCTGTTCATAGGTTTAATAGTTTCTAAGGGAATTTAAATAAGCTAGGGAGGTTTAGCATTCCTCTGAGGCATGAGTCCATGTATAACCTTGTATTTCATAATTAAAAATCTCTTTGATCTGTAAGACCTAGAAAATTTATTGTAGTAAATTACAATCTTAACACCCAGCCACTTGATGCTATGAATAATGCAGGAAAATTTCAAGACCAGATAGTCACGGAGAGTCTACTGAGGATATGGGGGAATAGAGGTCTAAGCTGCATAAGTCAGAAGCTCATGTTACTGAAGAACAGGAATAATGTCATCATCTGCTTCCCCTTACTCCTTATTAACGCTGTTCACTGAGTAGCTATATGTGCATAACTTTAGCAATAATGTGAACAGTATAATAATAATAATAAAAGAACCCTTAATCCTTGAGCTAGGCTGAATGTCTAAAGAAAAAAAAAAAACAAAAAAGGTCAGAAAACTGAGGAAAAAAAGGCCACAAAAGGAAGTGGAGGGGAAAAAAAAAAAAAGAAAAAAAAAAAGAAAAAAAAAATTAAATAGGTTAAATGAACTGGACTGATTGTGGCCAAGAAACAAACTGGGCCAAAGGAAGGACAATGCAAATTAAATAATAGCTCAACTGAAGACAGATTGACACAAGTTATTTTTACTTCAGTAACAAACTGGATTACTCTATTTCGATTAAATATTAGATGTTAATTCAGTAATTGAGCTAGGCATAAACAAATACATATATGTACAAGTCAAAAGTGTTTTACTATTTAAACATAAAAGCATTGCTCCCCCTCATCACTCCTCCTCTTTCAAAAATTAATACCTTTTTCACAGAACATAGTATTTCAAATTAGCAAGCAGGGAGCTTGTCATTAGGGTCATAAAGTCGAAGATGTATCAAGGGAAATAAAGTTGGGGAATACAGAAAAAGGAGTTTCAAAGACAAGAGCAATATGAAATTATTTTAAAGCAAGAATATCCCAATACTAAACCATATCAAGGAAAGCATTAATTTCTACATCTGAGGTGATTCTGAACTCTATCAAGACAATAGTTTTCTTTGTATTCAAACTGTCATCACACAGAAAATAGAATATTTTAAAACTTGTTCCTGTTACTGAGCCATTCCAAACCAGAGAGCTATGCCACAACTTGTTCCATATAGGGAAAGGGTAAAATGCAATTACTTCATTTGACACCCTTTCTGTCCCCCAGGTAACCTTGCTATGAACCCTCATAAAGACTACGCTACAAATCCAAACCTTTCATAAAAATATGCAGAGATAATGAAGACAAGGTGTGAAAGAAGTATTATACATGGGAGTCACACATCTACCAGCTTTAATGGATTTTGTTTCTTAAACAGGTTTCATTTAAGTATTTTTCCTCTACAAGGGACAAACACTGAAAGATAAGCTATTTGATTTAGACCTAGCTGCTAAACAGAGACCTTGATGAAACACCGTGTTTATAAATTATATGAGACCATTAATTATTTGAAGATAGTTCACATCTTGTCAGCAACTGAATGTTGATTGACTTTTGTTGTCAGTTGTAATAGATTTTTCAGAAATTCAGTAGTAGATTTTACAGAAATTCAACTGAAGTTTCCCCAATTTTTTAACATAAAGAATATGACAATATTAGGTGGGGCTTTTACCCATTTAGATAACATCATTCACTCATGTAACTACTTAGAATTTCTGGGAGGTTTCAAATATATTTTTTTCAATGCATGTTCCTAAATATGTACTTTCAATTGGATAATACGAATCATCCTATTTAATATCATTCATTGGACCAAGAGAGGAATTGTATTTCAGTCTAACTAGTAAAGGCAGGAGACATAATGCCAATCTTAACATATGAGACTAAGATGAAAATTCACCTTCATTTTTTCTTCAGTAGGATTCTATATTTAGATAATTATGTTTAACTTGCTCTCTCAAAGGAAACACCCTTTTGCAGCAAAGACACACAATTCTTTTATCAAGCAGTTTATCTTGCAAAGTAAATTTCAGAATCTCTGCAGAAGCTTGTACTTAATGAGTCAATAATCTCTCATTTTAGTGTTGATTAAAAAAATAATGCCAGATAAAATCTTTCAATGCTCTCCATTATTCTTCCTTCCTCCCTTCACCAATCTTATAATTTATTTATTTATTTCAAATGACTCAACTCTCTATATTAAATACATTCCATAAAATAACAATACAAGTACATACATGCCCATTTTTTTAAAGGGTAGAAAGGAGAACCCTGGGAACTACCAACTTCTCAGCCTCACCTCTGTGCCTGGGAAGATCATGGAACAGATCCTCCTAGAAGACATGTTAAGGCACATGGAGGACAGGGAGATTATGCAGGACAACCAACATGGCTTTACTAGGGGCAAATCCTGCCTGACCAACCTAGTGGCTTTCTACAGTGGAGTGACTGCATCAGTGGACAAGGGAAAACCTATGGATGTCATCTATCGGGATTTCTGCAAGAAGACTCTTGGCAGACCCTATAGTGACTTTTCAATACCTGAAAGGAGCCTGTAAGAAGGCTGGGGAAAAGCTGTTCACTAGGGCATGTAACGATAGGACAAGGGGTAACGGTTTCAAGCTAGAAAAGGGTAGATTTAGGTTGGACATTAGGAAAAAGTTCTTTAATATGAGGGTGGTGGATCACTGGAACAGGTTGCCTAGAGAGGTGGTGGAGGCCCCATCCCTGGAGACATTGAAGGTCAGGTTTGATGGGGCTCTGAGCAGTCTGGTCTAGTTGAAGATATCCCTTCTTATTGTTGGGGGTTGGACTAGATGACCTTTAAAGGTCCCTTCCAACACAAGACATTCTATGATTCTATGTAAAAATAAAGAATAATTCCTGTATTGCTTCTTAGTGACTGTTTTTCTGTAACAATCAAATAGTATCCTTCTTTGTTCCTCAAAAATAACAGAAAGTCATTGTATAGGTGTTAAATAAAACTCGGTCCTCTTCCAACAAAACCACCACATACGGTTCTCTACCTAGTATCCTATCCCATGGCCATAAAATCAGTACTCAAGTCAGCACTGCATTCTAGCTAGGATATTAGAATGTATTGTAGGTAATTTTGATCAAGTCTGATAAATCACATCCCATATTCACCAATTACAGCAATATTCTCTATACATTACTAGATTTTTCCATCATGGGTCACAGCAAGGTCAAACTTCTATTGCAGCAATGCATTTTCAAGTATCTGTTGCAGTCATTGCTGCATACACACCACACAGTCAAATAAATAAACAGAGTATTAAGCAAAAGCCAGATAAGAGGTGATTGCTGAGAGCTGTGTACTAATGATAATGGGTTTTTTCTGCTGTTTTTTTAGTGATGTACTCAGCAGCGTACCTGAAATAACTAAAGTAGCAGATAATCCCCCTATCTTCTTGTAGAATCCCAAAGATACCAATTATTGTCAGAGGGCTACATTTTTAGTCTTACAAATACCATCCACTGATTTCAATTTTCCCTGCTTAAGAACACTCAAAACAGTAGCAGCTCTTCTACATTTCTGTGGACATTGCAAATCTATGTCTGCCCATAATACATCAACATGATAGCTTTTCTAATTGGATCTGTTTGTGGGAGGATGAAGGATCAGTGACAGAGAGACACAAAGTGATACATTTTTAAAGGTGAGCTAAGAAAAATATTGAAGCTGAATTTTCATTAGTATAAAAGGAGCTCTGTGTCTAATTTCCATAAATATGGAAAGTTGAAAATTTCCTTTAAAATGTTTTGGTTTTTTTAAAAAACACATTCAACTAAATCAGATGTTGTAATTTATTTTTTTCAACCATTCTCAAAACATCCAGTCAGAACTTTTAACTACATCTCTGAAGATGCACAAATTGTGAAGAACAATGGAGAGATCAAGATACACCCCATGATGGGCAGTGGACAGTGACCCAGGTGGTCAGAAGCTGAGCTCTTCACAGCCTACAGGCCTCCTCACAGTCACTCTGATGCCAGTGTAAAGTGTAGTAACTTTGCCATAAATAGAGCTTCTGTGCGATGCAGATGTTGTACAAAGACTAATATCCAACTATACAAAATGTCTTTAACTCCTTGTGTTATTTTAATGGAGTAGAATAACATCAATGGCCTTTTGCTCACATATGGATCCACAAGAGATACAAGTGTTGGGTAAGGAATCACAAATTGTTCACCATATGACTGACTAACTGCATCACTCATGCATCTGGACCTCTGCCAGTCCCTCAAAAGAAGTGGTATGACATTTTTTGCCTAGCATTAGTAACAAAAGATGCTGATACCAGAGGCTGGAAAGAGAAAAAAACAACACTCACCCACCCAGTAAAAAAGTATGGGCCAGAAGAGTGAAATGGTCACAAGTACAGTCAATTGAAATGGCTCATGATTTTATCCCAGATACTTTGGAAGGTTCAGGCTAGAAAAAAAGCAAAACATCTTTTAGCATTGTTTTGCCAAATGAAGTAGCAATTAATGTCCCCAACATTATAGCTCTACAACAGGTTATGGAGACCAACATCCTCTTTACTGTTCAGCCTAAGGGATGAAGAATTCAAAGCTCATACTTTTCACTGCCCAAGAGAGTATCTTGACCATTGGCTAGAGGGGGATGAGCTCACTCTCTTTCACAAGCTTGTTCATTTTGTACAAGCTACAAGTTCAGTGACAGCAGGAATAGTGCCCAAGTGTCTCAGCTATCAAAGAAGTGTCTTATTTAGATATTTTAGACCCCTCTCAGAACCTATGTCATTTACATAGTACAAATCTTCACTATAAATACCATAGGTTTTGGCCTATCATCTTAAACCAACAGGGATTTAATTAAGTCTTGTAAAGTTAAATAAAACCAAATTTAAGTCAAAATTTCTCCACTTCCCCCACCAAAAGACATACCTTAACATTTTCAAAATCTATCCATTGTCTGCTGTCTTGTACAAATAAGGTAATTTTCAAAGTTTCAGTATAGTGTTTTTCAAACATGTTTTGATCACATTTTTTGGGGAGAGGTCTGAAAAAGCAGCAGAACCTGGAAAGATTCATCACAAGTTACTAACAAGTGGTTATTTTTGGTTCAGGTGTTTCCAGCACAAAGGCTTTGTAGCATCAGTGTGAATACAGAGTTATTTTTTGGTTGATAATACCATTTCCATGAGATAGTCATTCAGTACCCCTGAGTGACTTCTTCCAGATCCAGGAGGATATGTTAAAATTACTGCCACACTTCCTTTAGTTCTGCTTCATGCTAAATTGATCCCACACTGTGGTGTTCCTGCGAATAGTACTTTCCCTTACAATAAACATCTCTAGAGAGATAAATTCTCTGGTTGCTGCTGTGATGCTCCCTTAACTTCTGTTTCAGATAAGAAACTTCTCAATCAGCAAGGGATTTTAGATGTAAGTGCTGGAGCTGACTTTCAGGGGAATATCTATATTCTGTTTAACACAATTATTTTTTTGTTGCTCTGATTCTTGCAGTTTGTACTTTCTATTAAAGATGTGGATTGCTTAAGATGTAAATTCTCAGAGAAACTCTAGGTTATTTTTTAACTACAAACATTTTTGTTGTCGAACCTTTTTTAAAAAAACTCTTACAGGTGCACCTGTCAGCTTCCTTTTGTTTCTATTTTACCACCCCAGTGAAATCAGGCTCATGATGAAACTATCAGCTCGTTTCAAGACATGCATACACCCACATTTCATATCCAACATGGACCACCAAATCTCTCTAAGACGTTTATAAGAGTGCATGTTTCTAGGATGACTATTTAAGCCTTAAAGCAAAGAAATATATATACATATGCTGTGCCTATGAGAAATAAAGGGGTAGAAAGTAACAGCACTGTGTCCCTAATTGGGTACAGAGGCTGCCAAGAGAAGTATAGGGAGAACAGAAATCTAGCACTTCTTCCCAAAGTGGCTTTACAAGCTACAACCCACAAGCCTCAGGAAGTCATCCAGAGGAAGTTAAGAAAACAATATAGCCTGTATAGCTCTTCTTAAGGTTTTCAGATAATGCTGCCCTATGGTTAATAAATAGTATGTGTTAACTTCTTTTATTCTGGCACAAACCTAAGCACTGTCATGTTGGAAAAGGATTAGATCAGGGAATACTTAAGCAAACTTAAGCTTTTGACACTGTCTCCTGTAAGGTCTTCATAAGCAAGATGTTGCTGTATGAGCTGGATAAGAGCACTAGGAGATGGGTTGAAAACTGGCTGAATGGCAAGGCCCAGAGGACAGTCATCAGTGTCATGAAGTTTACTTGGAGGCCAGTAAATAATCCAGCCCTTTTAGTTGACTTAATCATCTGAATGATTGGGAATAATTTGGATATGGCTATCCAAATGGACCATGTCACTGCACCAACATTGCTCCATCCACACCATTCTCATCTGAGCCACTCATGCTACTGGAGTCATCAGCATTGGCCAACTGCTAATATTAGAATTAGACTTCAGGTTAGGCTTTAGAGAACCATAAAACCTATGGCTCTATGGAGACTTGGCTTGGACATGGTATACCAAGGAGAGCATGGAGCTCCACCAACATTGCTCCCTCCATATTTTTCTAATCTGGAATACACATGCTGCTGGGGTTTCAGCCTCACTATAATGGTAGCATTATAAAAATTAGGGTCAGTGTGAGATTTACAATTCAGAGAACCACAAAGCCTAGAGCTCTAGGGACACTTGCATTCAACATGGAATGCCAAGTGGAGTATGGCACTGCAGCAACATTGTGCCATCATAATATTTGTCATCTGGGCCATCCATGGCTCCCTGGACTTATGTGTCAGCCCCACACCATCAATAGGGTTAGAGTTAGAATAAGGGTTCTGAGAATCACAACACCTAGAGCTCCAGAGACACTTGCATTGGACATATAGTGCCAAGTGGATCACAGTACTGCAACAACAATGGACTATCCATGTCTTTCTCATCTGGGCCACCCATGGAACTCTTGACCTCAGCCTTAGTCCCACTATTTCAATAGAATTAGGGTTAGGGTTCCAAGAACCACAAAGCCTAGAGCTCCAGGGACACTTGTATTGAACATGGAATGCAAAGTGGAGCAAGGCACTGCAAAAATATTATGCCATCCACATATTTTTCATCTAGGTCACCCATGGCACTCTGGATCTCAGCATCAGCTCAATGCCACCAACAGATTCAGGGTTAGGGTTTGGCTCCAAAGAGCCACAAAACCTGCAGTTCCACAGACACCTGTGTTGGACGTAGAATGTCAAGTGGAGCATGGCACTTGAACAAATTCCATTCACATCTTTCACATGCCATTCAAAATGTTTTTCATATGGTGCTCTGGACATGGCGCTTCCTACAGAATTAAGGTTAGATTTAGGATTCAGAGAACCACAAAACCTAGAGCTCCAGTGATGCCTGCATTGGACATGGAACGCCAAGTGGAGCACAGCACTGCAACAACATTGCTCCATCCACATCTTTCTCATCCGGGCCACCCACGGTGTTGGGGACCTCAACTTGAAGTCTCATACCACAAGGTTAGAGTTCAACTTCAGAGAACTACAAATCTTAGGCCACTAAGGACACTTGGATTTGACATGTCATGCTAATGTGACTACAGCACTTCGATGACATTGCTTCATCCACACCTTTCTCATCTGAGACATCCATGGTGCTGGGGACCTCAACCTTCCTGAGCTGCCATCATTAGAATTAATAGAACAAGCATTATGGTTCAGAGAGCCGCAAAGCCCAGAATTCTGTGGGTACCTGGGGTAGACATTGCATGCAATGTGTAGCACAGCACTGCACCAACATCACTCCCTCCACACCATTTTCATTTGGGCCTTCCATGCTCCTGCAGACCTCAGCCTCAGCTCAATACCAAAAACACTATTAGGGTTAGGGTTGTATTTTAGAGAACAACAAATCTTAGATCTCCAGGGATATTTGGTTTGGTCGTATCATGCCAGGTTTACTACAACACTGCACAAATATTTTACCCTCCACACCTTTCACATCTGGGATATCCATGGCACTGGGGTCAGGATCATGACACCATTATCATTATTTTTAGGGTTAGTTTTGAGAGAATCAAAAAGCCTAGAGCTCCAGGAAGATTTGGCTATGAGAGGATGGCATCCAGTTACTGGACAAGAGGCAATGAGCACCATTTGAAATGCAAGAGGTTTCCTCTTAACATCATGAAACACTTTTTCAATGTGAATGTGATACTATCCTGGGCAACTGGGTCAAGGGGGTTGGGCCAGGTAACCTCCAGAGTTCTCTTCCAAATTCAACTATTCTGGTATTCTCTGTAAAATCTCCAAAGAAATAGCTTTAGTGGGATAGCTAGTGGGACTTTGTCTTCTTTTTAGTCAGATGGGTCAGCTAGCTGTCATGAGGCAGTAGTCCCTTGAGCCATGGGAGGTGCAGGAGGATTTAAACTTGTAGAACCGTGTTATGTCTGTTATATTGCTGTAATTTATAGAATAATATATTTAGCAAAGGATGATGGGAAAAAAGCTTCTCCTTTTTTAATCATTCTATCAGAATTAGTTTGCCACAAACACTCCATAATTTAATTATTCTAATGAATAAGAATAAAAGTGCAAATCTACATAATTTCTCCTTATTAAAAAATTCTTATTATCTTCACTATCTTTAATATGATTTCTGGACAGATATAAGTTATAGAATATGGAAATTAATTACTTGCTTTCCTTTTGTGAAGTTAACTTTTCATAGTTTAATGATTTAAAAAATGCAGTGATTCCATATCTAGCTTTTAAATAATACTTTCAGTAAAATTCAAACCTTACAGAAACCATTAGAAACTCTTCCTTCAACTTCAGTCAAGTATCATTTTAAAAATTAGTTATTTTTTCTCACAGAGCACTACTTTTCTGAAATTGGCTTCATTAGCAAGACAAATAGGTGTCACAGCATCACAGGAAATGTATACTTGAGAGAAAAAGGAAAAAAAATCTGTGTAAATATGACACATTTCTGGCCTGACACAGTATCATTTTGTATACAGTATTATACTAACATTGAAAGAAATATTTGCTTTTGCTCTTTTCACAATATGAAGGAAATTTTAGGAAGTAGACAAGAAATTACTAAAGGCACAATGACTGTGAAATTTCTGCTTGGAATGTTTCTCCTGTTGTTTCTCTTCCTATAGATGTTCACACCTTATGTGCAAAATAACAATATTTGGGGTATTATATCATGATGGCATTACATGATGCAGAATACCAACTGACACAAAAGCATTTTCCATCCTGTCTCTACCATCACCTCACAAATCATCAGTTTACCACTTATTCCTATTCTGCTCCCACATCTTCAAGTTATTTGTTAAGGTAGATGGCATTTTTCTGCTCCTGCTAGGAATACCTAGATACTGTTCTAAAGAGCTTTTTCAAAAGAAATGTAACCTATGACTAAGTCAGCTTTGTGCAACAAGTTTCGTTTCTGGGGTCATAGTCCTAACTGTCATCTGGCTAACACACTGATATTTAAGGATCCCTCTGAAAACACTACTGCATCCATTGATGCTGCAGGAACAAGAAACCCTACCCTACCAATGGTTTTCTCCTATGAATTAATAGCATGCAACTTATCTCCCTGCTCTTCATAATGTAGGACACAGGCAGCCAACATAAGTGAATAGCTGGTATCATCACATACATTTTCAAAGGTATTTCCCTTCTTGTGTCTTACACAGCTATAAAAAGAAAGGGGAGGGCATTTCTCTACTTCTACCATTCCCATCCGAAGAGGGCAAGTATACAGCTCAAAAAAGAAGATACTAAGTTAGGAGACCTGAAAGGAGGTCAATATTCGTTAGAGCCAGCCTATTCAGTTCCCCAGCACTGCTGGAGAGTTGCAGCCACTGTACAAAAGCTGATCTCTAGACCTTTGATCAAGGAATAACAATGTCTAGAAAAGTCTCAGACAAACAAACAAACAAAACTAAAACAACACAAAAAACCCAACAACAAACAAAATAAACACAAACAAAACAAAAGGAAGACAAAGTACTTTGATTGTTTTGCTCTTTCTCCTGTGACTCCAGAAGATTCCTGATGGAAATGATGATGGCAAACACTGGTATAAGAAATGTCACAATTTTTTTTTCCTAGATTTGTGTATATTCTGAATCTGAGAATTTCTTGCTCTTGTGGCAGCTTTATGCAGAACTAGGTCCTTTCAAGTTCAGCAATGGGTTGAAGGAGAATCAAGAAGAAAGAGGGCTCATTCTACTTTAATTAGTTGCTTGTTTGGTTTCTTTAGGGGGCAGGGGAAATTAAGAGATAAGCAGTTTAATCAAGTAAATTACTTTTATAATCCAAAATTATGAGAGCACTTTCCTAATGACTAAGGCAAAACTATTGTCAGTATCACTGTTAACAGGTTTTACAAATTCTTGAAAATGTTTCTAAGCTAAGTGAAGGACTAGCCCTTGAACTCTAGGCTTTATCCCAGCAGAATCTGTAAGCCACTGCTATCTCACCCAAATTAGATCTGACTGCCTTTTCCTTCAGCTGTATCAGGTGGTCATCAGATTATCCCTTAAAAACAGCGGTATTTTGAGATTTATATTAAACCTGTGTTTTCTTTGTTGAACTACTCCAATGCAAAATAAACCTGAGAGAATAGAGAATGAGCAGGAACACAGAGGCTTGGATTTGGACTGAACATATTACCACAGAAGCAATAGACATATTGGTTAGAGGACATCCCAGAAAGAAATATAGTGCCTAAAAAAAATCTCATTTAAGACTCTTTACAGATTCTAAGTGAAACACCTGCTTCCCACTGCCAGAGGCAGTCATCACTACAGTAGTAGTTACTGATTCAAACAAAACTGGGGTAAACCATGTTAAATTCACAGATCGCTTACAGAAGTGGCCACCTCATCTGAGCTCATTCACTGAAGGACTGATGATTTCCCTTCTGCATTGCCCACAAACATTTTGAAGAGCTCAAGGTAAGTGGCAAGCATGCAGGATTATATGCATCTGACAGCCTAAACAGTGTGCTGATGGGGACCAGCTGCTGTCTAGCTATATCCCCAGGTTTTCTCTTCTTCTGATGTTCTGCCAGTCTGGTACAGGTCTGGTACATTTTGCTATCATCTTCCCTTAAGCAAAATTGTTTAAAGTGTGACACACACCAAGACAACAGAGATGTAATTAGGCAATGTCTGGGCAAATCAGAGGATATTTGTGAAATGTACACACATAGAGAACCCTTCACAAGAGAAGCAGATCCAAGAATTTTATAAGGAAATGGACATGCCTGGGCTAAGAGAGAGGATTAGTGCAAGAAATGTTGAAGTTTAAAATCATACAGAAAAAAGACATCTAATTTGGTAATCTTAGTTTCAATAGAGAGGCAAACCAATAGAATCATGTGTACAAATGGAATTTTAAATAATCCTATTTTGGTCAAGTCACATACATTTATATCTTTTTAATCTAAACAGGTGAAAAAATACTTCTTCATCTTAACACAGATTAGGCTACCAATTATTTTTTCTACTATTATTTTTCTATTATAGAATCTATTAATAGATTTAAAATTGAGTTATTGTCCTACTTTCTGCTTTGTCAGAATAAAATCCCAGCTTTTTTTTTTTTTTTTTGCACAGGTTTATGATGACTGCTGAGAAAATTTCTGCATGCAATTCAAAATCTCAAGAAGCACTACACTTTCAAAGAATCACTACAATTAGTTACTATACGTTGTTAGAAACCAATGTGGCAGATACTAAACTATGTTTAGGCAAACCACACTTACTAATCGGTGTTCATTCAATTGCAATAACCACTGATTCATGTTATAGCCAACGTGTAATACAAGTCCAATGTATTTAAAATACAAAATGCCATTTTTTGCCCAAGCTGCTGATGTCTCAGAAGTAAAAATTCTTAACTGTGTGCATCTGGAGATATAAAAGTTGCTGAGTTTAAATTATCTTCATTTAAGCACTACAGTCTGAGCAATTCTAAAACAATCTGGGCCCCTCTTATATCTCTTATATAGCTTTCAAATGTCATCAGGCCAAGGTTTTAAAGTTTTCTCAAAGGAAGGGAAATAATATCAAAATACAAGATTTTTAGCCCTAACATTATAATGTATGCATTTTATCACATATCATAACCCTAAAACCATTGTATCATTTAAATTTTTGTTTGCTTTTCCTTAAAGTTTCTTTTTTTTTTTTACTCTTAGAAAAGTACTTAAAGCCAAAACCAAGGCATTCATTTCCTGTAGCAGCAAGGCTTCAAGTGGTAATGCTTTATAGATCACTTTGATAAGATAAAAAATTTTCTTTGATAAGAAAAAAAAATGGTTTTTTTCCATAACAGATTAATATATTTACCTTCAGCTCACCATCCTTAACTTCCTTACCACTCTCTTAGCCAACCTTCTAGCATGTTCACCAGATATCAGTATTAGTAGGAATGTTTTCATGTCCCTTAAGCCATTAAATCCTCTTGTCTATTAATGCGCCAATCTGTTGTGGTTGCATATGAAATTAATCCACAAAGGAGTTTTCAGTACAATGCCAAAAGCAAAAGACTTCTGTAAAAGGACATTCTGGAGCCTCTCCACTAGTAAATTCTACTCCTTACATTCATATTTCTTAAAAATTCTTTATGTTTTCCCTTACCCAAGTCAGATAATTTAGCGTATTACAAGGTCTTGCATGGTCCTTAATGATACAATATTAAAACTATGCTTACTGTCAAGATTCAACATCCTTTTGCAATAGATCTTATATTTCTAAATACAATATTCAGTGTTTTCTCAGAAAATAAAAATTAAAAATTACTGTAGTCATTATATTTCCCACCAAAAAAAAAAATATTCCCATCTTCATATCACATTTCACCAGTGTCTAAAAAAAGATATAGTAACAGCAGCAGGCTTACCTGGTTGGCAGCTTTTGCCATTCAGCCAGTACAAAGAACTACAAATACTGCTAATATTAAACATGAAAAATTAAAAATCTAAAGAGAAGAGTTTGAATCCCATTCCCATGGTCTGTTCCAGCCCCTGAAAAGAAAATATATTCTCACAGTTACCTATCCTGTGACAAACAAAGAAAAGAAGTTTTTTATATATATATATATATATATGTCCTTATACATGGCTTCAGTAAGTATGACTTTGTATTTGGTTATTACTCTGATTTTTAAAATGCAAAAACAAGATTTTTTTTCTTCTAGATAAAGAACATGATTCTTAGATCAGCTACAAGTATTAACACAATATAATAAAGGATGTAAGACTGAAGCCGGCCACTCCTTGCCATCTCCCTAAATCATATAGGGAAGTGCCAACACCTGCAGAGAAAGCTGAAATGCCCATTAATAAAAAGGACACCCAGCCTAAAGTCTCATGCCTTACGAAGTGAAAAGTTCTTGTGAAGCAAACCCACACAGCAGGTCCCAAAAGTTCTATTTATCAAGGTGGTCCACAGTCGTTGAAAATTTTATTGCTGTAAAGACTCCTGATTATTCCTTTCCTTTGCCGTGTTGTTTATGCAATGTATACTTACAGCTGTCTGATAGCTCTAAGGTTTTCTTACAGTTTACAGAAATTATATTTAACTACCTTTCTGTATGGGATCATAATTATTTCTTATTCTTTCTTCAGATAAGTAATGTATTTTTTTATTTTATATGACTGGTCACAGTAAGCTACCAAGCAAGTGAAATTATAATAATAAAAAGGTTGGAAATTTCTAGTAACATCTATCAACTTTAATCTCAGCATGATTTATTTTACCTAGTTGTGATTACAATACTTTGTTTGGCTCCCTACTTGACTTCAGTGATTTCTTAAATTGTTTGGGCTAATTCTACCTGTAATCTTTTATAGCCCCTTTAACACTGAGATTCAAAAGACTTCAAGAGAATTCAAAACTCTCAGAAATTAAATTGTGAAGGAATAATCCCAGGCTGGCCAAGAGACAGACGTGGTTTGCAGTTCTCTAATGAAGGGATGGTGAAGGCTGCAGAAAACAAACAGCCTAGTTGAATGCATTTCAAAATAAAACCTTATTTCAGGTTTGTACTAGAAACACTGCTTTACAGATCTATTACAGATCATCTATTGTATTTTAATTTTTCTGAAAAAAAATATAGATAATTTTTCATATATATTGAGTTCCCAACAAGAACAATCCCTAACACTCTCTGAAGCATCACAAAATTCTTTGGTTACCTGCAGAAGCTCTGTTGCATTCTGTCTGGCATATGATGGCAAAGTGGAAAAATAACAGTAAGCTGTCAACACTGAATAAAACCTAAACATCATTCATATCAACTATTTCTTTCACTTGGGCTAAGAAGCAAATAAGACTCTGAACTAATTTACAGCTACCAGTTCTTTGCTCTTGGTAGACAAATGCTTGGCATTTGTTGATATGAAACCATTAAAATATTACAGTATGAACATACAATATATTCACAAGTCCCAAAGAGCATGTCATTATGATCAGACATAAGCAATCATTAACATAATAAGAAGGCAGCAAGAATACTACAGGGAAAATAAAATTTGACCTAGTTATCAGCTTCATAATGTACATCAAAGAGTACAGATAGAATGCCTGTTCCTGCCAGTGCATTTACATGGCCCCATTTGCTACTTTTTTCACAGGCCTTCCTACCACATTTCTTACTTAGCTGTTAGCTTAAATCAGAGATCAACAAGTAAGGTACACCACGAATTCACAAGTTTATCTGTCTGATGTTACAAGATTGATATTGTACCAGGTCTGCCTGGGATGGAGATAACTTTCTCCACACCAGCCTGTGCAGCGCTGTTCTCTGCACTTGTGGTTACAAGAGTGTTGGTGTCACACCAATGTCTTGGCTACTCCTGAGCAGTGCAAACACTCCATCAAGGCTGTCCCTCCAGCTCTGCACCACCAGGCTGGTAGTGTGTATATACTACCATGTTTGCCATGATGTTACTTTGATTTTGGAGTAGGAAATTTTTGTTGTCCACATAAGTAAAGTTTGTGAAAAGCATGTGATTAATTTCTATTTTAATGAACATTCATAAATATGTATTTCAAAGACGTTTGGGATAGAATGTACCAGGTGCAAATGCCCAGGTGCTGGCAGCAGATGCTGCAGGGGCCTGTGTGAGGATAGGTGGAGGCTGCACTAAACCAGACAGAGCCAGTTCCAGGGCACACCTGAGTCCCTCAGCTGGGCTGACAGTACCTCTGGGAAGTTCTGTTCAAGAAAGAGCAAAATGCTGCAGCAGCTGTGGGAGAGAGGAGTGAGGAAAAGAATGAGAGAAACAGCCCTGCAAACACCAAAGTGAGAGAAGGAGGAAGTGTTCCAGACACCTGAGCAGAGACTCCTCTGCAATCCCTGGAGGGACCACACAGATCTATCCTGAAGGACTGCAGCCTGTGAGAAGGACCCATGCTGGAGCAGTTAATGCATGCCCTCAGAAGGATCCCATCCTGAAGCAGGGGAGCACTGTGAGGAGAGAAGGCCTGTTATGGACTGACCACAAACCCCTTCCCCACCCTCTGCATCACACACAGAGGGTGGCAATAAAGGAGGGAAGCTGAATCTGGAAAAGAGGGCAGGGGACTGTAAGTGTTGGTTTAGTTTGTATTTGGAACAACTCTGTTTTAATTGACACTAAATTAATTTTCCCTAAGTCAAGCCTATTTTGTCTATGACAGTGACAGGTAAGAGATCTTCCTGTCTTTAACTCAACCCATGAGCTTTTCCATCTTATTTTCTCCCTCTGTGCTGCTGAGGAGTGAGAGGGATCTTGGATGGGTATCTGACAGCAAGCCAAGGCACACTCACCATAACCAGTTTGGGATATGGACTTCTCAATCCCAGATTTGCACTGTTGCCATAGTCCATTAATTCTGTATGCATATTGTGTTGCTAAATACAGCTATGATGAATCTAACAGCAAGAACTCATTGCCATTCCATATTTACTTCCCATTGAATATTTCACTCTGCTATGAACACACTTTCAAAGGTCTAAATGTCACCAGTAAAGCTTGCAAATACCTGTATTGAATGTCAGCGTATTTCACTTCATCCATGAGTAGAAAGCAATGTTTTGTCAGGAACCCAAGCAATTCTAATTAGCAAAATCTGTGTTCTTAATGTCTGTCAGTCAGGCATCATAATTGTAAAATCAATTTTCATCAGCACCATCAATACAATGTAATTAATATTATTGCAGAAAGGCAGCTAAAGACACAGAAGGAAATCAAACAATAAGTTGAGGAAAATTTTGAGATTCACAGCTAACAGACAGACAAGGAACTGTTTAGTACCATATCAGTTATGGTGATATTTGTGGATATAAGGCATATTTTGCAGCCCTGTTTTATACTTCATCAAATATCTCTAACACAGGAGAATTATAAGGACAACAATTTACTTAAGTTGGTATTACCATTCTATTTCTACCCTGATTATGTTATATTATTATGGTATATGATGTAATACATGTAATTTATATAACAAATTATAATACAAACAAAATAAGGAAGTGTAACATAACGACTTCAAGAAATGTGACTAAGAGCAATCATTACCTTATTCTATAAAATCTGTTTCATATTATAACTAAAGTTCAAGAAAATTGTGGAACGATAAAATGTAGCTGGTAAAGTACCAAGCATATGCAAAATTTTGCAGTGTATTTTGTGTTATGTGCAGATCACACCATTATATATATGCAACTCCTATTCAAATATATTTGTACTAAGGTAAAATTAGGGTTAGATTAAATTGTTTTAAAATGTAACCTCACCCTCTCCTGGTTTAAGCCAGGATTAAGCCAATTTTCCTTTTACTGATATCTTTTTTTTCCCATAGAGAACTCTCTTTTAACTAGCAGTAAGTTTTCCATCTACTGGACTGATAACACTGGAATGTTTATATTACTGCTGAGACACCAAAGTCACTTTGCTCTGCTCTCTGACTCTGTGGCCTCAGATGCTAAAGGAGCAGAAGAGTTGTATCTGCAGCCCTCCTATGGGGAGGAGTGGACTAGATGGACAGCAAAATTGACCAAAGTATTCCATTCCATGTATCTATGTAAGCTCAGTGGAAGGTCAGAGATCACTGAAGTCAACTTCTTTCCTGCTTCTTCCCTTCTTTTCTGTTCATGGCCAGCACCTAGAGAGGACTCCGTCCACCCATCACTGTTGATCCCTAAGGTCATGCATTCCTGACCCTCATAACTCTTCCTCTCAGCTCCTGTCTGCCCTGCTGTGATCTCCAGCAGCAGTCCAGGATATTTAGGAACTGCTCACAGCTCAGCAGAGTGCTGTGGGATTTGCTGGGTGTGGAGGGAGACAATATGGGTTTGCACATTCCTGAACACATTTGTATATAGTTCTACATATTTTCTTTTTTATCATTAGAGTTTAATGAAAGCTGTCTAATTTAGGTTTCAATCTGGGAAGTTTCTCTCCTTCACTATCTGTCTCCTTTCCCTACCTGCAGGGGTGAGAGGGGGAAGGAATCAAGTGCATTGTTCTAGCCAGTTCAATTCCTGATTCTGAGTCAAACTGTGACACAACCTTAAATTGAAAAGGATCTCAAAAGAGTGGTGAGGAATATGCATTGCATATTGACAGACTGTTTAAAAAAGCTGAAAAGCTTCCTTTATGATGTTACAGTAGACGGTAGAAAATTTCTTTCAGTGAGCTAATAAATCTTGCAAGTAAATGTTTGTGTACTCTAAACAAGGACCTTAGCAAATTGATAGAGTGAAGGTTAGAACGGGGTTTTGCATATCTACAGACATGCCCTAGGGATAATCTTAAATCCTATAACTGCTTAAAATACTGTGCATGGTTTTAATATGAAAAAAAAATAGCTGCTTTTACTCGATTTAATAGCTGACAGCTCCAAAAAGTTCTTGTTTATCTCCTGAAATATCTAAACCATGAAAGTATATGAAAGTTCCTTTTATGTATCTTCTAGGTGACATTTATTATGAATTCTGTTCAGTTAACATTCTTGCTGCCAGTCAAACAAAAACAGAAAAAAAAAAAATATCTACATGCCTATACTCAGTAAATTTAAACTAAACCTTCCAAAACATCAGTAAGGATCTTCATCATATTCCTTTGAATTATGGTGAAAGCAAAAAGTAAAAATTAAAAAAACAAAAAAACCCCACAAAACTGAACAAAAACCCCACAACAACAAAAAAACCCAAACAAACAACAACAGAAACCCATCCACAAACACAAAAGAAACTCCCCCAAGCTCCTAATTATTAATTAATTAATCTAAATATTACATATTTAGATTAATGAATTTGGCTTATATTTCACGAGCTTACACTAATTCAGATCACCAAAATGTACGCTGTCATTAAACACAGTCTAATTGTAAAACATTGCTGCATTCCTAGTTTCTTATTCCTTCCTGGACAACACTGCCTGGAAAATCACCAACAGGACAATATCCCCTTTATTATAGATATTTCTGACGGTTTATGACCATGTCTTTCAAGAAGTTTTCCTTTTTAAGACCTCTTCCTTTTTTAAGTAGCAAGAGTTGTTCTGCATGCCTCAACATGCAGTATATTACTCTAAAGATACTAAAATATGGGAAATGTACCTTTTTATGTCTTTCAGTCTCACCTTTGAAATTATAATGACAAAGTCTCAAAAATAATACTGCAGCATTTGATCCAGTTCAGTTATTGTTAGTTTACCCATTTTAGGATATGTACATCTATTTTATATCTACTTAAATAGATCTTTAGAAGACATCTATTCTCTGCCTTCACAATTCAATATTAGTCATTAATATACAGTGCCTATCATGAGCCTGTATAGAGCAAAAAGACTAATTGAGAAAAACATTCTTTTTTGCTGTTCAGTTTGACATTCCTGACTATGAGGGTGATGAGACCCTGGCACAGGTTGCCTAGGGAAGTTGTGGATGCAGGGTGGTTAGAACTAGATGGCCTTCAAGGTCCCTTCCAACACAAACCATTCTATGATTCAACACCATATTTTGGTCTCAATAACAGAATTACTGTAGCCTCATTGCATTTTTCTCCTCATGCATTTTTAAAACCAAAGCCAAGTATGCAATCCTTTACTAAAAGGGACATCATAACTGCCTCTACAAGAACCGTGCCATATTATGTATTTATAATTAATTTTTTAATCTGTTTAAAAATTGAAGTAACACCAAAACCAGATTATTTCATCAATGATTGAGGAAACCTGTCCTCTAGTGTCTCTCCTCACAAGATCTTTTTTTTCTGTCTTTATTTTTTCCCATTGAGAAATTATTCCATAAGGGTGTTGGTGTAATGCCAGTAAGTTCAGTTTCAAATAAAACATGTTTCCAAGTCCAACACAAAGCTATGTATTATAGTTAACTGCAAAATTTGTTTTAGGCATCTTTAGTAATTTTTCTAAAAAATGTTCCCAGGACACATTCACACTTGCCCTTCCTCCAAACTCAAAAGATTCCAAGAGATTAGAAAAACTGGATCAATTCCAAAGTCCTAACTGCTTTCATATTAATCCTAGATGCTCAAATCTTCATGAGAAAATAATAGAAAGTTAATGGAGGAGGATTGCATAAAAGGTATAGATTTTAAGGTTTTACTCCACATTTTACAAAATCTTAAAATCTATTTGCAGAGCTCCCCTCTTAAGAAATTCTGAATTTTGTACATCATTATTTACCAAAAAAATCAAAACATCAATAACCAAGCATACAAATTTTATTTTTATTTTTTTTTTTAAATACACAGTTGGTCTTTTTTGCTCTGTGGTTGCTCCCCTCTGAACCCCAGACTACAGCTGGGACAAGTTCCTCACACAGAGAGATCAGAAACCAGTTTGAATCATTACAGCTAAGTTTTATGGTGTATTCAGGAAAACATTTGCAATGAGGCACACATCTGCTTCACATACACTCTCCTCCAGGTGAAGAGGGACCCCAGCTCTGCTTTCAAGTCCACATAGTAGTAGCAGAGTATAACATTGCTAAAGCTATAAAAGAAATGGAGAATACTCACTTGATCATAGCTATCTTTAACACATCTTTTTAGTTTCTGAATCAGAACATTCAGTTCCCTTGGAGCATCAACTGGTTTGACACCTCTCTGCCCACCTAGTTGCAATGTGGAAGGAAAACAAAACAAAACAAACAAAAACCCCACAAATCTTTAAAACATATACTTGAATCTCTAGTTTAAAATAAATAAGGTTCAATATCAGATTGCAAACTTTTACACTTATAAGTCCCTAACTATAAAAACAGATGTCAGAACTAATGTGGTTTTTTGCCTTTTTTTTCCTTTTTGGCTGATAATCAATTAAGAAATTTCATATTAAACATGTGCATTAGGAATTCTGTTGCTATGTGACTATGTGTCTTTACCTAGGGATGACAGCTGACATGAGCCCTGAGAGCTCTAGAGAAAAAAAGTACCAGCATCTAAATGAAAACTCCATCCAGCTTGCTGGAAATCTCAATATCCCAACATACTGAGCAGCTAAAACATACTGCAATTCAAACATACACAAAATTCTCAATAAGAATAATGTATAAGAACCAAAACACATTTACTTTTCATGACAAATTATATTACAACTTTCTGTTAAAAGCTGAAATTCTGTTGAAGGTATATTGACAGCTGCACTGAATCAGGACAATAAGTGTTGTAGCCATTTGAGGTCTTAAACTAGATCTAATGGGTTATTTTAAATGCACACTGGGAGTGGAAAACAAGGTTTTCAACTGTTTTTGGCATGCATTTGAGATAACCTTTTTCTTCCACTCCCCACATATTGCTGTCCTTATAGTAAAGAGAATGTCCTATGGTATTATTAGCAACACTGGACATAGAAATATTTTATCTATAAGGCCAGAATCTGACAAAAATACTAACATAATAAATATAGACTTCCTCTGCCCCTAATACAGGTATTAGGTTGTAAAACGGTGATTTCTGTCAGGTTGTCTGAAAATATTTGGGTCAAGTGCACTGTGGCAAACTAGGAAATATATTTTCCCCTTTTCCTGCTGTAGCAGAAAAGTATAAGTAATATTGCTGCTTTTTGCCCCAGAACAAGCCTTGTTTCCTGTAAATCCAGCACAAATTTCAGAAAAAAAATGTAATTACACATTCAAAGGAAGAAAAAAAAAATAAAAGGACAGATTTTTTTATCACTTAATGAATGACATGAATAAGAGTCTTTTTTTTCTTTTCAGTTTTTATGCATAAATCCTATCATTCAGAGGGAAAATACTACCCTCAAACTGTTTACAGATGTTATTAGAAACCACAAAGTCAAAATCACATGCCTGAAAATCTATTTTATATATAATGAACTTCTGAAGAACATATCATAATTACACAACTTGCCTTGGCAGAACTTGAAGTTTTATCTTTATTAAGAACAATTAAAAAGTTTTATGGGTCTAACATTTTCTTTATTTATTAATTAGTAACTTTATTTAACACTGATGCATAAGAACTGTGTCATGAAACCTTATTGAAGAAAAATTAAAGAACTGAAACACCATAATTTAGCTTTTTGAAGAGGTATACTATAAAAACCCCCCACAATTTTGAAATACATTCATGTGTTTCAGAAATGAACAGTTAACAACCTGTGAATTAATTATTTACAAAATTTATTATAGATATATTTGATAAAGTACATTTACACCTAGCTATTAAGAAAATTATTGCTGAAAGCAGTCCCAGGATGCTGATTACCACCAACACATGAATACTAAGTAGCTAAGCAGCTTTGCTCATAGCTGGAGTTTTGCATATCAGGCAAGAAAAGCTTTAAAATAAAGCAGCACTGCCTGATTCAGAATGGCCCCAATGCTATCCAAAATGATGGCTCAACCTTCATGACATTAGGAAAATTTAAGTCACACATAGAATTTTGCAGTTGGACATCTTTATGTAACTGATTCCTGCAAAACATTACAACTGTAGTTCCAGGAAGTGAACTCTCCTGTTGCTAAATTTGCTAAACTGTCAAAGCACTGTCCAGCTGTCGACATGGGAGCTGGACCAAAGCTCACAGGATGCTCGTGGCTGCCAGTGCCCTAAAGGACACAGTCTGAGAAGTCAAGCCAGGAGAAAGGGAAAGTCACCACAGCCTGGACCCGCAGCCAGTGGTACAGCAGGGATTTGTCAACAGTGGTCCCTGCCACCAGCTCTTCCATTGCATCCCCCTTAGTAGCAGCCCACCCCACTGTGCTAGGCAGAACATGCAGTGACGATCAACTGGTGGTGGCAAGAGGGCATGAAAAGAGGGAAAAGGAAGCCCTTTGGAAGTGGTTCTTAACACTCCTGTAGCAAACAAGGTCGCAACATAGAATCATGCTGGTTGGAAGGGATCTTGAAGATCATCAAGTCCAACCACAACCTAAATCCCCCTACCATAACCTAATTTACTCATTCAGTGCTTAAATCATGTCACTAGGCGCTATATCTATATTTCTTTTAAATACTTCCAGGGATGGTGATTCCACCACCTCCCTGGGCAGGCTGTTTTACTGTTCAACCACTCTTTCAGTAAATAAATTATTTCTAAGGTCCACTCTAAACCTCCCCTGGTGCAGCTTCAGGCTATTTCCTCTCATCCTGTCATTATTCACTTGAGAGAAGGCACCAACTTCCACCTCCCTACAGCCTCCTTTCAGGTAGTTATAGAGAGCAATGAGGTATAAGGCAGTAAGATAAACCATGCTGCATGGATGAAAAGGAGTCTGCATCTTCCCTCAGTTTCACAAAAACCATCAACCATAGAATGGTTATGTTTGGAAGGGACCTCAAAGATGATCAGGTTGCAACATCCTTGCTGTGAGCAGGGACACCTCCCACTCAACCAGGCTGCGCAAAGCCTCACCCAACCTGGCCTTAAACACCTCCAGGAAGGGGGCTTCCACAACCTCCCTGGGCAACCTATTCTTGTGCCTTACTATCCTCATGGTGAAGAATTTCTTCCTGATATCTAACCTAAAACTCCTCACTTTCAATTTAAAACAATTACCCTTTTTCCTATTTCTACCCTCTCTGGCGAAAAGCTCCTCCCCAGCTTTCCTGTAGGCCCTCTTCAAGTACTGGAAGGCCGCTATAAGGTCCTGGTGATACAACTACTCATTACTGACATACCTGCATCCTTCATGATTCTATCCCCACAGGGTTAACTTCTGTTTAATAACCGATTTTATTCCTATTTTCCATGCAGTGGCTGTCCTCTGCAGCCCTGGCCCTACGTCACCCTATGACACAGTTAAGGTAAAAATGTATTCTAGAACAAATTGTTCCCTGCTGTAATTCCTTTGAAGCCAACTCATTTCCATCAAGGGTGAACTCAGATCACAGTCTTTTAAATTGAACTCAGTGTTTATTGAAGGTAATCCAAAGAACAACTTGTTGTTAAAAAAAAAAAAAAAAAAACACAACAAAAAAAACACCCAAAAAAACCTCGAGATTTTTTTTTCAGGTACTATGCTGTACTATTTGAAGAAAGGATTCTTTTACTTATACTATTAGTCTAATCTAAAATGTGCTATAGCTTCTGAACTTTCCAAGACACAATTACCTTTTAAGTACCTGAAGTAAAAAGATCGCAGCAAAGACATTCTGAGTGGATTTCATAAACTGATAGTAGATCTGGATCTCCAGTCCTTAAGTAGGACTTGCCTTTGTTTTTTTAGCCGCAGTTTCTAGAACACAGAAAAGTTTTAAAATGTTACTTGATCCGATGTTAAACAAATTATCCTTACTTTTCTTTTAAGCAAAGCATCTTTTCCATTCCCTTTCATTTTGAATTTTATTGATCAATCTTTTTTATCTCTGAACAAAAATGTCAGGAGCTATTCCAACTGTATTTTAATATTTTTAGGTCTGAAGGTTCTTTCTCCATGTTTGAACCTGTCTCTAACAAAGCTGGGAGGTTGCATTAGTCTCAGGGATGCAGAAATAGCTAAACTTTTGTTAGTTTCATGTAGAAAAATACCAAGAGCAGAGTAACTGTATTTTATGTAATGTCAGAGGTAACCATGCCAGTCTGCTTAATAGAAGAAGCAAGTAGGCAATCCCAAAAAATCAAAATCAAATAGTCCACAACTAATAGGATGTGTGGGAATGGTTCAAAGCTGTGTCAGGGGGGGTTCAGACTTGACATTAGATAACTTTTCTTTACAGAGAGGATGGTCAAACCCTGGAACAGGCTCCCTAGAGTGGTCGATGCTCCAAGCCCGTCAATGTTAAAGGGGCATTTGGACAATTCCCTTAATATGCTTTAACTTTTGGTCATCCCTGAAATGCTCAGGCAGTTGGACTAGATTACCATTGTAGGTCCCTTCCAACTGGAACTATTCTATTATTTTCAAATCTAAATCTTAAAAAATTCAAAAACTTACAGAAGACAGCTATCTCCTGCTAACCTATATTGAAAAAGAGTTTTGCTCTTGTTTAAAGGGGTAGGTCTTGAGCCTTTTTTATGAAGCAAAGAGAAATACAACCCTGTCCTCCTCAATCAAAACAGCAAGAGCTGAACACCATCTTTTCTCCGCAGTCATTTCTCCAAACATTTTGCCACAATGTGTCTGCCAAACTTCTCTCCTTTTCTTGTACTGTCCCCAATGCAGTTTGTCCCAGGAGACGGACGATATTCAGGTTATTTGATACTAGTGTGGCAGCTAAATCTACTACTTAGTCATGTTGCAGACGGTGAGAATCAGTTGTAAACAGAAAAGATCCTTAGACTCTGGAAGAAATCCAAGAATCTGCTCCTGCACATGTGAGCCCCACACTGTTCAGCACCTGGACTTAGACAGAACACCACTGTATCAGACGAGCTATGCTCAGTGAGAACGAGCTCCGTCTTGCCCACTTTTTCATGTCTCTTCATTCATTAACAACAGTAAGCACCTAAGTGTAAAAATTGAAAAAATATGTAGTAATACTTGTCCTTTATATTCTCCCAACTCTTGACTTCAGAAGGAATTTATGTGGCAATTCAGGTTCTGCCAAGTGAGATAGTGTATCTCACGTCCTTTAAAAAAAAAAAAAAAAAACAACAAAACAAACAACAACCAAAAAAGGTACAAATTAAACTGAATTGTGACAGTTGTTGGTCCCCAGAGTTGGTAACTGTGTTGCTGTGATAACAAAATATGATGAATGTACCATTTATATTGTACAGTCTCTAACCATTTATACCATGAGTCATGTATCTCCTAGATGTCAATATCTCACATTCACATAAAAACAGGAACCTAACAGAATTACATGTCCATTGCAATAATTGATTTCCTTATTTATCACTTATTTAAAACAGTGGAGAAAAATGTACTTTTTAGTGCACCTGACCTAGGCTGAAGAAATAAAACAATGCATCAAAACATGTTTTGTCCATATTTTCCCACAAGAATCCACCAATAGAAATCACTCTACAATTAGGAATAGATTCAGTTTATTTGGTGCAGCTTTAAAACTGCCGGCTTTTCATACATACATATCCTTTCCTGACACAAAATGGCATGCAGGTTCAGAACTCAGCTTTAATTCTCTACTAAGTTTGCACAAGTAATTAAGTGTCATATTCTTAAGGTGGCTACTACTTCCTTTGTATAAATAAAACAGTGAGACTTGATATGCATAGCATTATTTGGCCATTTGCCAAAGTTCCCAGTTAACTGCTATATGATTTTAGATACTACAGCATCCATTTTCAATTTTGTCACTTGTCTGACCTGCCAAAATAACTTATGGGAGTAGAATCTACAATTAAAACTTCAGCATTATGCAAAAAGTACAAAGGATGTGAATAACATGCATGTAACAGAATTAGACTAGATCAGCCTTTAGCCTACATGCTTCCTGAACTCAATTGCTCTTCAGCAAATCTTCATTGCATTCCTCCTACATCATCTCTGTGTGGTCACCTGTGAAACAGAATGAGCTCACTTCCCCAGAAACAAGAAAAGGAAGGAATTAAAAGCTGAATTTGCTATATACCCAAGACTCTTGAAAAGTCATTAAATCATGGCAATGAAAATGCAAAAAGCCTCAGAGTGTCACTGCCTTGTAGTGTAATAATTTCAGTGCATGCTTTTATACCTGTTCCTCTGAGAGTCAGTCTACCAGGAGTTAAGTAACTGTATGAGAACATCAAGCCTCATTAATTTTTACAGTCTCTGCTTTCATAACTTAAAAACTCTTCAAATTACTACAGAAGTATAGCTTAAGAGGTAAAAGCCAGAATGCATATTACTCTAAAGAGTAATTTCAGATCTTTAGAACAATATTGTGACTTGAGGATTCATATTTTCAAATGCTCAAAAGTTGCCATATTACAAATGAAGCCTTTATTTTACTTCCTATACACAAGTTTATTTTCTCCATCCTGGAACTACCAGGTATCAAGGAGCTCCACACTCTCCTCCTTAAGCACATCAGATTTCCAGCCACACTTTATCCCATGCAATGGATTTTATACCTAGCTTCCTCTCTGCATATTTCTTTCAGGACACAACCACTCCTGAACAGACAAGAGAGACAGTCTGCAAAGACAGGAAGGTCAGAATCCTTATGTGATTTGTGTATACTCAAGGTAGTTATGACTTCGCTCTTGGAAGAACTTGAGGAGCATTCTTTATCAACACTATTATGGAAGCCTGGAAGATCACAACCATTTTTTAAAAGATAAAGTTACAATTCCTTAAAAAATGAAGAATTAACATCACAATCTCTGCTTGAGAAGGTGTCAGATGCAGAAAATGGTAGTGTCTCCTTAATATTTTTTACACCAGAAAAACATGCTGCAATCTACCCCTATAACATTTAGACATCCTCAATTATTGAGGATAGTTTGTTCTGCTTATTCCAGATTCTTGCCTGAAGATGTGTGTTTTTCTCCAGGAATTGTATGCCAGATTCAAATGACAGTAAAATTTATACAACCAAAATGTGACCAAAGGACTCAGTTTTAAGCATGACAGTGGCCCTGATCAGTCACAAAATCTAAAGAAGAAATAATCCCCAAACCAATGACTCTCCAGATATACAATTAATTGCCTACTGAAATAGAAGGCAGGCACCAAAATGTCTCTGAGTGAACTGGTGACAAATACACACAACAAAAACGTGCATATGAGAAAACCTTCAGTTTTAAAATAAGGTGTTTGGGGTTTTTGTTTTGTCATTCTTCACTCAGAAAACAATGCACCTCTACAAGTCCTAATTTATACAGTATGTATACTATTTATACAATGTTTATAAAATAATAAATAAAATAACATCTTCCAAAATAGTATTTCTAGTATTAAAGTTCATATAATGAACTTCTGAATTTATGGTGGTGGTATTCCATAACTACTAATTCTCTTGACTCCTGTTCTGATTCAGCCATTTGACACCTAGGTAAACAAAGCCAGTGTTGCCCTGCATTTGTGGTTTTTTTTGGCTAATTATAAAATGCAACCAGAAAAGCTGTAACAATCTATTACCAAAAAGTTATTTCATAATCAAATAGTAAGACCATCTTATGTACTCAGGTAGCAAAGGAAAAGACTTCAGTTTTTGTCATTGGACTGCCTGTAATATATTCTCATATAAAATTCAGAATTAACATTGGATTTTGGACATTTTCATTTTCACATCTTAAAAAAGGAAATAGCTTTTATTTTAAAAGAAAGAAAGATTATCATGGGTTTTTTTTTTTCTGGTTACAAGCAGGATAGGAAGTACATCAAGAAGTCACTGATGGGAATAGTTGCTACAGATTAACAAGAACTACAGAAGTTTATGCTCATCAACACAAAATCTCAGTATCAGCAATTCAATAGTTCCACACCTAACCATTAATGCTAGAAGTACTGTTTTGAAATAAATGGTTGATTTGCTTTTTGGATTATCACCACCACTTTATTACTTTAACAGAAAAGCAAGTGGTAATACCACTCAAGAAATCAGTTGTGTTCTTGTTGAAAAAAAGAATTAAAACAGTAGAAACCAACATAAATAACTCTATGTTCCAAAATCTAACTTCTAGACTTGTATGATTACCATTCTTCAATAGGCTTAGAAGAGAAAATTTCCATTGTCATCTGTCTTTAATGTCAACCATTAACATTTTTGGAAGTGAAAATTAGTCAGTTAACACTTCAAGAAGAACATAAACTGAACACATGGTATGCTCTTTTCTAACTAAAATGAGAAGAATAATTACTCTTCTATTGCTGCAACATCTCAAAGACAATAAAAGATAATACGTTCTGAAAGATGAGATAAAACAGTATAAATGGAAGGCATCCATCAGCAGTAATCTTTTAATTTCTGGCTAACTTCCACTAGAGGTTGAATTCCTCCTGAGAAATCCAATTTGAACTATGTTCTCCCATTGCACTCTGTCTTGAACAGATTCAACAAATTATTTCACATAAAAATACCTGCAGATTAATCTCATAACCAACTTCTTAGAATTTAGTCAGCAAGAATTTAGTCATATACTTACTGTTCTGTAATGATAAAAGGTCACTTTTTAAATTGGATTCTGTTACATTTTTTATACGTAGTGCACCTGCAGAATCCACTAAAACAATCTTAATTTTCCTTGCTTTAAAACTGAACTGTCTGCTAAACCTCTTTCAGCGACAATAGTTTGCTAGATTTATAGTGAGTATATTCTAAATTAGTGTCTTGATAGTAGATTCCAAGAGTCCAAGACCTATTTTGATTAAAGCGCCAATTTTAACATTTTATGGGGCTCTTTTCTTTTTCTTTAAGAGATCCCAAATTATATGAAAACAGTTAAAAATCAGTACTTTTTCCAGTTTGGGCAAAACAGTGGCCTTTTTTGTAAGTTTTAGAGAGACAGCTAAACAGACATAATGACACGTGCCCATGGTATAGTTAAAAAGAGCTACTTGAAAGGGGTTGGATCAGGAAAAAGGAATTATGCTAGATGTGAGAACACTGTGAAGTGGATTACCTTCCCAGGGTTACTGTGGTGCCTCGCTTTGCCAGGGTCTTAGCTTTGCAAGGTACTGGAGGTTTGGGGAACTGATTCAGAAAAACACCCTAACATCAAATATATCTTTTCATATATCTACACAAAATGCCCTGGTGTAACGTTACACACACCTTTCAACCAGCTTCATACCCAGGAGCTGTCTACAAAAATAATACTGTTGCACACCTTTATTATTCAGAACTACACTCTGCAGGACAAATTAGCCTGAACTATTTGTCACACTGCCACTGATAATACCACCACAATGAGATCAAGTTTTCTATACTATGCTGTAGTTTTCACTATAAGCAAGATGTGGTCATATTCCTCATAAAGCTGACTAGACAGAAAAAAAAACACAACAAAACAAAAAATCCAACAAACAAACAAACAAAAAAACCACAAAAAGCTCCCACCAAACACTCACACAAAAAGAAACTTTTAAGTGTGCAAACCAAGACTCAACACTTCACTGTATCTAACCATTAATATTCAGCAAACTACATCAGGAACACAGAAGGAAGGAGCCAAAGCAGACACTCTGAATGTTATGTAAAGTGTTGATGATATACACCTAGTCAATAAAAAAAAATATTCTGTGTTTCCTGTGTGAACAGCCACATAACAATGCTACTCTTGCAATGGTAGAAGGCTTAGCATTCAGCTGGACAGGAGACTCTTTCTTTTTTTCAAAAAACAAAATCCTTAGTATCTACTGGTGGTATTTCATCTGTCACTATGTAAGAGCACCCTGCATAAGTTAGAGGATGTACTTTGATTTGCAAATGGAGAGACAAAAGATTCATTGCATTTAAAGGTCTGAGACAGGGTCAGGTTAATTAGCTACTTGTAATGACGGAACTGAAGCTTATGTTTTATGAGCAAATAACATTCCTTAATTCTTCCCTATGTATTCCACTGAGGAATGCACTCTCCTGAGCTGTGAGCCGTTCTGAAAAGTCTCAGACTGCTGCCTTTGATAGCAACAGAGCAAAACAGGAGCTGAAAGTAGAGTTATGAGGGTCAGGAACACATGGGCCTAGGGATCAAAGGAGATGGATAGATGGAGTTCTCCCTGGATGCTGACCATGGATGGAAGAGAAGGGAAAGAGGGCTTGATTTCTGTGATCCCTGAATTTATACCAAGACCTACATAGATATATGGATGGAATACTTTGGTTTGCTGATTATGCTGTCTAGTCTGCTCCTCCCTATGGGAGGGTTGTAGATACGTCTTTTCTGCTCCTTTAGTGTTTGAAGTAGCAAATAGGACAAATAGAGCAAAGTGTCCTTGGTCTCTTGGCAATATGTATAAATGTTTGAGTGTTATCAGTCCACTAGCCGGAAAACTTGCTGCTAGTTTCATCAAGTGTGCTGCTTAAAATAGAGTTCACTGAAGGAAAAAAGAAAAAAAAAAAAAAAAAGAAAAAAGAAAAAAAAAAGTAAAAAGAAAATTGGCTTAATCCTGGCTCAAACCAGGACAACCAGGGAGGATGCAAGCAAGAAGCTATAGTATGAGATCCTGGTAACAGAATCCTGGAACAGGTTCACTCTTGAAGCTTACAAAATTATATTCAAGGTCTTAACCTCTTGCTGAAAATTTAATTATTTCCCCACAGAAATAACCAGGAATGAAATCTCTCAAATGATTTTTTAAACTTACCTTTCCACAGTTCTTCAGTAAATACCATTCTAACTCCAAAAGATAGGGCTTTTAGACCATAACTTGAGCAGTTCTTTTGTTGGCTGAAGAGATAATGCACCAAGCACTTATAGAAGAATCTGCTGTTGAAAAAATTAAACTGTAGTACCCAAGTCTAAGAGCAGCAAAATTGCTCAGGATTAACCATATTGCCAGATTCACAGATATGGCGAAAGGCATTCCTTATTGCTACATCATCAATAAAACCTTTAAAAATAATCTCTCTATCCACCGAACCAGTTAGTCCTGAAAAACAGCAAAGACAAGGAACAGCTTACAAGCTGTGTTGGACTATCCTCATGGCACACTTTATTTCAAAGGTATAATTCTACTTAATGTGGACCAATACTACCTTGTTATCTGTTTGAAAGGTCAGTTTGCATTTCATAAAGCCAGAAAAATTTGCCAAGACACTTCAGTCAAAATGGTTCCCACAGACCACAATGTTCCACAGCACCAGCAGTGTCAAATTATCTCATCTGAAGCCAGTCAAGTTATACCTATATAAGTTTCAGCCACACCTTGAAGCCTGAGCAGTGATGGGTTATTTATCCTCAAAATAACACTGAGGAGTGCTCCTATTTTGTGACTTATTACATTAAATTCTGTACATCCTAGTTTCAGCTAGGAAGTATTTGAAATAAGAATGTACGACAACATTTGAGAATTTTTCATATGATCTCTGAAGGATGGACTTTACACCAAGTATTAAAGAGGAATTTCTACCAAGCTCTTTCAAGAAGTGCTCTATTTCAAGTATAAGGAAGATCTACCAAGACAATGAGAGTACCTCTCAAATAATGCCAAGCATTACTCTTTTTATTTTGTTAAATTAACACATGCACCAATTTTTAGTATCAAACTGTTCTGCACATGTTACACAGATTCCATTATGGTTGTTGTTTACACCCAGCCTATATCTTTTTAAGAAGCAAGTCACATCTTACAGGTCTGCACGGAACTAAGTAAGAAAAAAGAAAGGTATCTCATAAGTTTATGAGCAAGAATTTTTTAAAGAGCTCATGCCAGCTTTGCTCACCTTCCAACACTAATGGTAGTAGACCTCAAGGTAGCCAACACAGATTAATGTTTTTCTGAGTCATATTCTACACTTTTTTTTTTCTAGAGTACAGCTCATAAGAAGCTCCACTAATAAACAGCAGCTTGGAGCTGAATTTGCCTTAAGTGAAAACAGTGAACTGAATACCGTGGACATACAGAACACTAGAATTTGTTTTTATTTCTTTCCAGTTAACATGCATGCTGTATTTTTGAAGGCTAAAGATCATATCTAGAGTTAAGATTCTTTTAAAACCACAAGACCACAGAAAAGAAAGAAAATCCTCTTGCTGACCTCACCCTCTTGTGTATTAGCAGTGAACACACCTATCACTAGTTAGCAACAAGTTTGCCAGAACTAGCGTGGAAACAAGTTGACACTTCACTTTAACAAGAACTGAGACACTAATTGAAACAAAACTTAACTGCTTGAAGAAAAAATGTGTGTTATTGCTGCATCACTCTTCTGAATTACCAGTCAAACCCACCCTAATGAAAAGGTTAAGTTTTAGACCCCGACTGATTTTTGGGTGCTAAGCTGAAAAGAAAATGCAGAAGCAGAGTCCACCCACTGTGCACTTAAAGTAATACAGAACTGACAGGCAATAAAAGAGGTGTTGTTCCTTTACTCATTTAGAAGAGCAAGAATAGCTCTATGCAATTTTATTTCTGAATTTGATTAGTGAAAAATGACTCATTAGACAAAGACCATTAAAAATGTTAAAAAGCCTGCTTCTAGAATTTGCATATTTTAAAAATGCAATTGGTTCATCACAAAATGTTTAAATATAGTATTATGAGATATGTGAAAGCCTGTAGATATAAAAAATAGCTGGCATCATACTACTTTCCAGTTTCGTGCTACAGTAATGGCCATTAAAAGTATAAGATAAGAATATTATGCAGCTGTTCATATATAATTTGATATTTTGAACTGTGAAAGTAGGCATGATTGGAAGGCCAAAATCAAATTGCTATGGTTATACACAATAATAAAGCAAAAAGGAACAAACTAAAAGGGAGAAACTGTATTGAATTGTCTGCCTCTTTCCTGTATTGACAAATGGATGTGCCCACCAAAACTGCAACTGCAAATCAGTATATCATGCACGACTCACAAAGTGTTTTAAACATGTGGCCTTATAGCTCTGTTGCATTGCTAATCTGTATCTCAAATCAGGTAGGCAATGAAGATTTTACAGGCTGAGAGATTGTTATACCGTTATCTCTCTCACACACACAAACACTTTTCAGTAAGGTTGAATAGCCAGCTGCCTTTCTTGCCTCTCTCCTTTTGCTATCTGTGCCATCTAAAATGAATGAATGGTGTGGAGGCAAGATACGGTTACACACCCAAGCAGGGAACACTTGTCAGGCTGCTTGGGAAGATATTAATATATATGTAAAGTAAAATCTCAATATAGGTTTGAAAAAATCAAGTTGACACCATTAGGAACTCACAATAGAATAACCACTTTGCTGTGTATAATCAAAGTATCACTCAGTGTTGCACCAACCAGAATCATCTCATTTTGTTTTCCCTGCGCTTTTAGGAGTAGGTATTGCATCTTTGCCCTGAGTTTTTACATAATCTACATCTAAGAGAGTCCTGACCCATGGCTTAGGTTTATGGCATTCCTGTGCTAACAAAAAGCCTCACTTCCAATAAGCTGTCCTAACAGTCTCCTAGCTCCTCCCAAGCCACAGGGGTTCCTCAGCCCATGTGACACCTTGACAGTGATTTTGGTGCATCATTTTCACTCATTTGACAAATAACAGGACAGAGGAATCCTGCTTAAGCCACTTTGTTTTTAAAATTTTATCATTTATAGTAAGATAATGTCACATTTTATATAAAATTGGTAATAACTAGCATTGAAATAAGATGTCTTGGGCATTGAACTGTTTGACAGTTTATTTCTCTAATTTTTTTTCTTGGTATGTGGCCTCTTTATGTCAACTAAATCCTTCACTGAAACACAGCTGAAAGGGCAGCTATGTCCTCTTTTCATCAGGTTGTAAGATGAAGAGGGGAAATCATAATCAAAGCATTACAGCAGTTTTGCATTTCATTTTATTTTATATTTAAGTAAGAATTATTTCAATGTTATTTAATCAGCTGAAAAAAATTAAAAATTAGTGCAAAAGCAGAAAGAAAAACAAATTAGTACATCTAGACATGAGAAAAGGTTAATTTAGACAAAAAACAAACCTATGAACAAGACCTGGAAATAAATTGATTCATTTTTTGAAGAAAGCTCACTTCCCCTTTTTAACATTTTGAATCATTATCGCATAATGAACCATTTTCCTAAAATATTAATCTCTCACATGGCTGTTTTATTTGCTAGGTGCTGCAGCATTCTAAAATTCAATTAAAGAAAAAGGAAATTAGTGTTAATAACTTTTTTGCGTAAAGTCTTTTACTCAAGAATGAAATTGTCACAAATGCTTTTTTTTATTATTATATTTTTTTTAATTGTTGTAACTGAAATGCAGGACCCAGTACTTGGCCATATTAAACATCATGCAATTAGCCTCAGCCCATCAATTCAACTTGTCCAGTTCCCTTTGCAAAGCCTTCCTACCCTCAAGCAGATCAACATTCTCACCTAACTTGGTATCTTCTGCAAACTTGCTGTGGAAGCCCTCAATCCCTCATTTAGATCATTAATATTGATATTGAAACAGACCGACCCTAAAACTGAGTCCTGGTGGACACCACTAGAGACAGGCCACCAACTGAATTTAACTCCATTGACTACAACTCTCTGGGCCTGGTTATACTGCCAGTTTCTAACTCAGTGAAGAATACTCCTGTCTGTGCCATGAGCCACCAGATTCTCTAGAAGAATGCTGCAGGAGATGGTGTCAAAGGCTTTACTAAAATCCAGGTCCACAGCCTTTCCCTTTTTCATTAGGCAGGTTACCTGGTCATAGAACAAGATCAGGTTGGTCAAGCAGGACCTACCTTTCCTGAACCCATACTGGTTGGGCCTGATGCCCTGACTGACCTGCCCTTGCCATGTGAGCACACTGAAGATTAACTGCTCCCTAATTTTTCCAGGCAGTGAGGTCAGGCTGACAGGCCTGTAGTTCCCCAGATCTTCCTCTGGTCCTTTCTGTAGATGGGCATCACACTGGCAAGCCCCCGATCATCTGGGACCTCCTCTGTGGACCAGAATTGTTGATAAATGACGGAGAGAGGCTTGGTCAGCTCCTCTAGCAGCTCCTCTACCAGCTCTCTTCAGTACTCTTGGGTGGATCCCATCCAGCCCCACAGACTTGTAAGTGTCCAGGTGCTGCAGCAGGTCGTGAACTGCTTCCTCCTGGATTATGGGGTATGTTCTGCTCTCCATCCTTATCTTCCAGCTCAGGGGGCTGAGTACCCTGGGGGTAGCTGGTCTGATTACTAAAGACAGAGGTAAAGGCAGCATTAAGTAGTTCACCCTTTACGTCTTCCTTGGTTGTCATGTTCCCCCCTGCATCCAATAAAGGATGAAGATTCTCCCTGAATATATATATATGTATGTAATTCCCCTTCTTTCTCATTCTTTGCCTTGGAAGTTTACATCAAAATAAAAAATGTAAAGACAATATATATATTATTAACAGTTAAATATTGAAAAGCTTATGAATTACCCAATCCAACTTCATATATCCAGAGTCCCAGACTACTGTCAGCATGCATCAGTTAGAAAGATGTTAAATATCTGACTTGATCATAAAAAATGGTATATACATGTCCAAGATACCTGCCTTTTTTTTTTCTTTTCTTTTCTTTTTTCCCCCATAAGGGAAAGGTACTTTTGAGCCTCTAAGGTCTGTGGAAATTTTCTATTAAATGGCATGTCATTTTGGACTAAACTTACCTTTATTAAATCAAGCTCTATTCAGCATAAATTATTCACTATTGACCCAATTATCTAACTTGTGTGTGTACTTACTTGCCCACACGTACTCTGGCAAATGCTATAATTACACTGATGAATCACAAATAGAATTTTAATTTACCTTGCAAGTATCAAAAAGCAGTGTCTAAAGCATGACTTGATTATATAAACACTACCTTATTTCCAGGGATGACGACACAGCTGGTAAAATATGGTGTTAAATATAGCTCTAAATGAGCCACTCTTTTCATTAGATGGGGGGGTGGGGGGGGTAAATCAGAAAAAAACCCCACCACAACCAAAAAGACCTGAAAAAATCACCATAGTCTGATGTAAAAACTAGAAGATAAAAAAGCACCAATAAACTAAAATTAAAAGCCTTTTAAGGAAAGCTTTTAAAGAGGGAAGAAAGAAAACACATTATGTAATATTGAAAAGGCAGGAAATTATTCTCCTCCAGTTTTCTAACATACTTAAAGCCACTCATTTCCACACAGACTACATATATGAAGCCACTGAAAAGTCCCAGCTATTTCTCCCACTGCTCATTGTAATGTGTTCTCAGTAGATGACCTCCAGATCACTTTTCTGAAGGGCACTTTATTCAAATGCCCTGTGAAAGGAGAACACAAACTTTTTTTCTTACAGACATGTAATGCCACAGTGAAGTCCAGTTATGTTCTGCCTTCTGACAACTCTTCAAATCACGGAAATCAGAAGGCAAGCAGGATGTGAGAACATTTGCAAAGTTATTAAGAGAAATAGATGAGTGTCCTTGAATTCTGCATAGAAGGATTCAATAGAAAATACTAGCTTTGGTTTGCTTTGGTTTACTTTGGCTTTTACTTTAAAAATAAATGTTGGAAAATACTCCAAATATTTGCTTAAAAATTGATCAGTGAATTTCCAGCTACTGTAGCTACATCTCCAGAGTGGCATTGTGATTTATGAAGGCATCTTTATTTAAAAAATTGTTTAATCAAAGACTTAATGGAAATTTCTTAGGAGGTAAATGTGCATTCTGAAACAGCCACTGATGATCACAATAGCTTTTAATCCACTTGAGCATTATAAGTTTACCAATCAAAATCAGTTTCTTTTAAATTTAAATTAACATTTTACAATTATAAAACTTTCAAAGTTATCTAGAAAAATAAATAATACATTTGGATATTTTAGGTTCCGATGCACGGGACTGAATGCGAGACTCTGTTCCTCTCTTTTAAAACGTTGTTGCTCTGCTTATAAATCTTGATTAGAAGTTATTAGGGAGTGGGAGGGTTTGTTTTGTTTTTTAACTTTTTTATATATTTTGGGGAAAAAACATACTGTTTTTCCTGGGACAAACCCTAGTCTGACTTCGATAAGAACATCACCTTGCTCTGCAAACTGGGGTGTTTTCCCCAGTGAAGATAGCATTATCACGAGATAAAAATATCTACATCCCTCACTAACCTTCAGGAGTACATGCAAAGGATAGCTACACTACTTAATTACATACATGAATTTTTTTAATTGTTAACTATTATTCTGAATTAAGTGTTTTGTTTTTCTTTCTGGAATCTGGAGAGGTTTTCCTGAGACTCAAAGCCAATGAAACATTTTGTCATCATCCTATGTTAATTAATGGCTTTGTATTGACTTCAATGACCACAGATGTGTTACAAAGTGCATTCTATTAAAAGCTATTGATAGACTAAACACTTCTTAGTAACTAGCTCTGTCTTCCTCCTCTTTGCATGTCCCATGCCCTGAACTAATTAAAACTAGCAATGATTACTAGCAATGTAATGAAAAAGGCAATAATCTTCACCCTTACTGAAACTGTTCTGACTTGGTACACTTACATTTTCCAAGCTAATCTGTTAATTAAACAATAAAAAACACTAGATGTAAAGGTTAAAGAGTGAAATTCAGAGTGAAGACAATCAGTGGAGAGGCAATTGTTCATAAGAATGAAGAGTGGCTGTGGGAAGTTGAGATGAACTTAATAATTAAGCAGTGCTATTAATTTAACAGCTCAGAAAAGGCAATGTTTTGCTGAATCAAGATACTGCTTTATTGTCAATATGTAAGCAGACTTTTGAACAGACAGAGAGCATCATGTCCTTCTTGGCACTCAGAAGTCCATTATCAAATACTCCTGTTTGCATACAATCACAGCAATAGCCTCCACCCTAAATCTAGACTGTTGCATATAGACACGCACAGACATCTGTTTTGAGAAAAGCCTATAGTTATAAAGCCAAGAGGTTAATACTGTGACAAATTAATAAGACACAGAGAGTTTAAGCTAATGTATTTTTAGAGCAAACCAAAAAGTACACAAAACTCTTCAGGAGTCAATAGCCACACAGCCCCGACATTACCTGAAGAACTGAGCCTTCCACCATACGCCCTCAGAGTTTGTGACAGCATGTGATGCACAACAGTCCCAGTATAAGTAGCTGGGCTCCACTTTAAGTGCAACAGACAGATAATCAGAACCTCAATATAGTTAACCACTGCCGTCTATCAACTAAAGCCTTCAGATATAACATGCTTTTACAGCCCTCCAAATTTGCAGTCCATTAAATCTCCATTGCTGTTTCACGGCAATTTGAATTCACTGGTACAGAGTACTCACTGCTATGGAGATACCAAAACAGTTCTGTAGCTGTACTTGGAGATGTATCTGGAAAACAAGGACTTTGATAACTTTGTAGAGCTTTTACCAGGGCCACAAACAGCTGCAGTCTCTCACATGTTTTTGACCATGTTCCCCATCCTTCTGCCAGCTAAAGGTCTTGCAGCACAACTGCAAGTGAACTGATGAAGTGAAAGTAACACACCTCTTTCAGTACAGACCTTAGTAATTTACTTAAGACGACTTTTACCAGCATCATTGACTCAGTACTAGCCTTTACCCAGAAGCAGCTACAGTACAAATACCTTTTGTTTGATTGACTTTGCAGTAACAGCAATAGCTTCAAGCAGGAAGATGGTAACCACCCATTGATGAGGCAAATGAAGCCTTAAACTGCTGCAGCTGTTTGCTAAGGGGTTGGAAGCAAATTCCCAGTTGAATTTACAGGCTACATCTAGCCTACTAAATTAAAACTGCCAAGAACAGACCAATCCTTGAAGCCAGCTGACAAGGATCAGTCTACATTTATGCTAGTAAAATCGTTTAGCCTCTGACCCAAATTAATTACCTGCTAATAGCAGTCAGGAGTGGGTGGGCCCTGACATTTTTAACTCTGTTCTGTCCAGGTACCATTTCAGACTGATGCACTCCAGTGCCTGGCATACTTTTTAGGGAATAATCAAATTAGAAGTACAGGTGTAGATACAGAATCCTTTTTAGTACTGCCAAAATCAGGTTTATAGACGCTTGGGTTGGTTTTTCAGACTGCTAGGTTGGGAGTGTTATTTTCTTTTTCTCACACTGTTAAGGTGCCAATGTGCAAGAGATTTCTGCCAGCTCCTTATGTAATAATGTATGGTAACATCCTATATTTTTAATAGGATATTTGAATATATCATAAGATCACATAGTTTTAGTCCGTTTCATTCATAATCTTGTAAGACCAAATATCAGAGCCATAAAATAATATCAAATTTTGATTCAACATCCTAAAATGGCAAATCTTAGTTTTTTACTCTGAAGACTGACACTTCAAAATGTCAGGCTTTCCTTAAATACACTTTTTTCCCTTGCTCAGGTTTAGTCTTTTAAGAATACTTGAATCAAGTGCCATCATATTAAGCAACCAAGCCAGATAAACTAAAAGACTAATACTAATTTCCCCTCAGTGGAGCTATAGCAAAACCTGACCACAAGATATCATAGAAGTCTTCCTGAAAACTAATCAAAACAAGGCTGAAAATGCCACAAACATGGGCTACTCAAAACCAAAAGATACTGGACATTTCCAGAGGGATATATTAATGAATTTTCTAACAGTCAAGTTAAAGTTTTTTTTTCCAAACTGTAACTTGATCTTCAGCTTTAGTGAATAGATGAAGTTGTTGCACTGTTTCCATATTTTTTTCACTCTCCAGCTGGTGAACATCTTACTGAAAACTATCTGTATTCATGCCAACATTGCTCTAACATGACAGCCAGCTTTGGATTCAAACAGCTAACAAGATGCTCCAATGCAGCTTCTGGAAACTGGAAATAAAAACATAAGCATTAAGAATCCTGATAGAGGATTGAAAGATATATTTATTTATATTTTTGTATTACAAAATGTGTTCTCTGGTCTCAAGACCACACTGTGCATGAAGACTCAGGTTTGGAGGAACAGCATGGAGCTACTTCAGCCTTTGTTGAATGTGCTGATTTTTTCCAGTTCCCAACCAAGTCTCTCAGGCTCTATTGAGCTCCTTGCTGCTGCAACTAGATTGCTGGCAGTCTCTAATTCAGCTAACATAAAGCCTCTCTTGTGTATATATAGATTACACTGGAGCTTTGATACTTTTTTCCACAGAATAGGCATTAGCATATTCCATCATAACCATGCTTTTCTAGGGAATATACAGAAATCTTACCACATAAAGGGTTGGTTTTTTTGTCATGTGCCCTTTAGCGCAATGAATTGCACTGTTGCATACACTGTGATAACATACTCCTGTGTATGTTAAGATGTTTAACAGGGCACAATGTATTCTAATATTTCTGTATTGTAGTTTTTACACATGCTTTCTGTACCTCAAGTACAGCAAAATATCCTATATTGGGTAGAAGGCAACTGCTATTGTATGGGCTTTTTTCACATGGTCTTTACTGTTTTTATTCCTACCAATACAGAAGAAATAATTCATAACCTTACTATTATCAACTGAGAGGCACCCCTCTTCTGTTCACTTTCTACTTAAATTAAAAATAACCTGATGTATTGAATTCAGGCTAGATATAGAAAACTAGTTGTAAAGAGTAAGGATTTTCCTGTCCTGGTGTTGTCACCTTGCCAGAATTAGCTCCAGCTGATTTTCTACCATACCATTCTCCCTGCCATCAGAGAGCTCTTAAATTATGCATTTCTGTCACCTGACTGCATAAGGAAAAGAAAGTCACCTCAAAAATCTGAAAATGGATAGGAACAATAAACTGCCACTTTTAACATATTATTTTGTTGATGAATACAGGGCTAAAGTACTACACATAAATTCTCAATGGAGAAACAGCTATCAATTTTACTTCACCTCACCTTTTTTGAGGTGGGGATAGAGACAGTTCCCCACAACCCTCAAGTCATTAATACCAGACTTTATTGATTTTTTTTTTTTTAATCTTAAAGTATGTACTTACACATGAACACTCATTTGTTTGAAATATATTAGAATGCCAATATACAAGATAATAACAGATGCCAGCTCTCAAAGAACTACCTGAAATGAAATATATCATCACACCTCTCAGAAATTGCATTTTCACTTCTTTCTCTGGGCTTACACTTTTGTCATGTATTTGAGTGTAGAAATATGAGATTGTAACCATAATATGAAAACAATGAAAACAGCTGAAACTTGAAGGCACTACAGGATTAACTGTCAGTAAATATGAAAACCTAAGGGGTTTAGTTTTTTTTTTAATATATAATTTTGGGTTCAGAAATCAACCTGCATCATTTATTAGCACAATGATCATCAGAGATTTAAGGGGCCTGTAGTGCAGATTTGTTGTGTGTACATTTTGCTGTACCTGTGCCTGAAATACTACACTACCAAATGCCTTTGTGGAACTAGACATAAAATCCTAAGAGCTAGTAAGCACTGACATGAAGAAAATCCCCAATTTTAACAAAACCTCTTCCACTTTTTATATTAAACATACCTTAATCATATGCATGTTAGGAAGATGGCTACTGCATATTCATCTTATGACTGCATTCACTGGAGACTTTTACCCAGGGTGGGACTCACTTTATTCTGCCTCCTAAAAGTTCACAATCTGGTGAAGATGTGTTTACTTTGAGAAGTATGGTCATGTGGTGAGTACTCAGAAACCACCCCTTACCCTGAGTCAATGGGGAAGTGATAAAATTCAGTGTAAAAGTTTGCAGTTCTTATGTATTAGAGCTGCATTTGAATGAAATCTGTACAATTCCCAAAGGTTCATTATTGGGTTTACTTTCATTTTAGAAGCAGATCCTTCCTCTTCCGTGGTGGCACTCAAAGACATATTCATAAAAGAAACAGTTTTTCACATCACATAAGGATAATGAAAGCTGTCTCACATGTGTGAGAACGTCTGATAATTAATTAATTCTATATAAATATACTTACTGGCAGTGAGTTGAAGTAGCTATCATACAAGTGGGGTTTTGGCTGCTTCCTTTAAAAAACCTAAATTTAATCCATTCCCTCTCCCCTCCATTACTCTCAAAACGTTAGAAAACATTTAAGTTTATATCATATACAGTCTAAGAAATTTCCATTATACCAAAACCCCAAATCATATACTAGGTAAAATTCAGAAGCAAAGCGAATATAACAGATCAGGGCAGATGAAGAAATTCTAATGGAAATGCAGAACTGTAAAAACTGGAGTCTTTTCATCCTGGATGCAGCAATGATGTTTCTATGATATTTTTCATAGGCAGAAGGGAAGGGGGAGTTAAAGTACTTTGATACTAGCTAAATTTAGTGCCAGATTGAAAAGCCATGAAGATAATACTGCTGCAATTGAAAAGACGAAGACTTCAGTTTCATACTCCACAATAAAGATGTTTGATGTTACAGCTGACTTAACATTAAATGTATTTTTATTCACATAATACCTTACTATTTCCTTGCCAGAGCTGCTCTCTTTTAATTAAAAAAATAAAGTTTTTCACCATAGCTTCTAAAAAAAGTGATTGAAAAAAAGGCTTTAAAAATTGCATTTACAATATAACAGCTGAATGTTTAAAATTACTACCCTGGTGAATTCAACTATAGAAGTAACTGCCTATATATATTTTTTTAAAGCTTACTATTACAATCAGAAGTTCAAATTGTAAAATAAAAACTTCAAGAAAAGTGAAAGATACTTAAATATTTAAGACAAATGTTGGTAAGCATGGCCTGGGATACATTTTCCATCAGGGAAATGTTTTGAGGCCATTTCAGAGTTTAGAAGAAATACTAGGAATAGGGTTATGATAGACAGCAAGAGAAAACCAGCACCTCCAGCTGCATCAGCCCCAGAAAGCGGCTGCAAAAACTTAGTGTGAGTTGCAAGAACTTTTTGTTTTCTATTAGAAAATTTTCATTACTCTTAAGGTAGAGAAGAAGAAAAAGGTTAGATCTGCAGCTGCCCAGACATAGAGAAAGATGCAAAAGGACCTGCCTTGGAAAAAAAGTGTGTATGAGGACCACACCTCCAAGGTTGTGCAGATGTTTTAGGATTATTTTTAGAATGTGGGTTAGAGCAGAGAGAAAGCCCCATTTTTTCTGTGGGTGTGGCTATTAAGCTCCTGTCCTCTTAGGTGTATACTTCTGCTACTTCTGAGCTGGGGTAAGCTTTTCTTCACTTATTGAAGACGAGGGAGGGGAGCCATTTGAGTTTGTTTAAGGTAATGTTGTTCTCATATTTCATCAGATCAAGCTCAGCTACCTCAACTGTATTGTCAGGATACCCCAGTCATTGCTATCTTGGTGAACTTGACCTCTTCCTCTGATGTTATTTCATACCAGTGTTCAGCTGTCAACAACAACAAAAAATGTCACTGATCACTTGACTTCATATTCCTCCACCTGTTTTGCATTTTTAGCAGTTTAACTCATTGTCTAAGGTCATTCTGTTGTATAAATTTTGCCCTAGGAGAGAAACAGAAATAAGGATAGGAAGCCCTATTTATGCTTTGCAGTTAAATTATAATTTAATTTACAGTGGCATCAATCTGATGTGTTAGGTGAAACTGTGAAGTTATACAGTGACTAATGGGTGAAAACCATTCCATGTCTCCTGAATCATAGCAAATGACAAGGTGTTTCCAACAGTTTTTAAATCAACTGTCCTCTGTCCTGAGATGCATCATGATCTTTATCATTATCACACCACCAATTAATTGGTTCTGTACCATGAAGAAACAGCACTACTGGAAGATCTCTGAGCATCACGAACCTAAAAGCAATCATTCCTGATACAGCCTGGCTCTTTCTGACACTGTGATTGCCTTTTGCCTATTCCCAGGGTTCACCTTACTCTGAGTTAGATGCTACACAGGCACTTCCTTCACTGTAACCATGGGAACTGAATGCAGTGCATCATCTGGGATGTGAAGGCTTGACTAATGTTTTTAACTTACAGTGACACTTTGTTTAAAGTATCCAGACCTATTAGTAAAAAGATTTCTACAGATTAGTGCTTTCCCTACCTGAAAAAGACAGTGAAGGTCAGCTGTTGAAAATATTAATTCTGTATTTCAAGCAGAGATTTATAGTCCTCTGTAGAAAACTATCCTTTTCAGTGAATAACTGCAGCAATAAGAAAATAAAACCATCTATCATGAATGCATGAATTCTTAGTAATTCCATGACCAGTTTAAACAATGCACCCATAAAACTGGAAATCTTAAATTCTCTTTCTGTGTAACTCACTGGCTCTTTATCCTATTCAATTCAGTCAAACTACCTGTGCATCAGTCTGTGCATTAAGTAACATCAAGTACATAAATACCTGGCTTAGTCAAGCTCATTAAACAGATTTCCCACAGAAAAAAAAAAATTAAATTAAATGTTCTAATTGGTCATATTAAGACAGCATGGCCAAGGCAAACTGAGGATAAAAAATCCTGTAACCTACAAAACCTCCAATCAGACACCGTTGCACTGTGTGTCGAAGGAAAACGTTGTCTCATCTGAGATTTCCTCCTTATTCTCTGCTTTGTTTGGACCATAAATATTCCAAGCACAATTTCTTCCTCCATTTGAGATCCCAGGTGCGAGACTGGTAAAAACATTTAGTTTATTATTTTTTTTTCCCATTTAAAATAAGTGGGGGGTTTTTTCAACTTTTTGATAAATAGTTAGGACTACTGACTAAGCTGCATTTTAGCGGCTGGCCCATTCTTGACACAGCAATTTACCTTCCTCTTTGTTTGTATATTGGCCCTAACCCTCTCTCCATTTCCCATACCCTTTCCTCACTAAAAAAAAATTCCTGTCAGATCTGCACACAGAACAACTCAGGATGTACTCCCAATGACGCTGATACTGACTAGAGTGGTTGTCGAAAGCACGGATGGGTGAAAATATGCCTTTTTAATAACACAAGTGAACAGACATTCATATTTTAACTGGGAGAGGTTTATGGTAATAAGAGCACAACAACTTACCTGCCCACTCTGCTTTCCCACCCTTTTAACCTTCATGCCATACAGTTTTCTGCTGTATTCATCTTTAAACCTTACAGCTGTCCTCTATTCATTATCTGAAACAGCAAACCCAGATTTCTTTTTGCCTCAAACGATACTTCAGTATCACGCTAGGATATACCAGCAAGTTTAATGGATCTGTGACTCTACAAATCTACTGACTGGTTAAACAAAGCAACCACTGTCATGTAAAACCAGCATCTGTAATGACTCAATCTAGAGGAATTTTATTATAATTTTTACTGCCTAAGGCCCTAGTAATAGTCATCTGTCACTCTTAGGACAAGCATTTAATAGATATTTTCACCAACACTGGAGTAGAACATAACAAGTGAAGTCTGAGGTCAATTAGGCAAATTTCAAGTCTATCTGCTTGTTTTTTTCTCTTTTGCAGTAAATGCTTAATTTAGAAAACATGGTAAGTAATGTAGATATCTTTACAGTAACATAAAGTATCCTCTTGCTCTCACCACAAACCATAAATTTATTCAAAACTATGCCAAAGTTCTGCTTCTACTCTGTAAAAAAAGTAAAGCAAGATATTTATATGGCATTAGATCACTGTATATTTATTGCATGACTTTTTGTAATTGTTGATTCTGTTACAATGTCAAGGCTGATTTCTCATAGGCCAGTAGCTGCCAAGCCTGTATTTACCTTAATTCTAATGCTGCCTTCTAATCAAGAAGCCAAACCGTGTTCTCAAGGCAAAGTTAAGAAATCAGGCAGAAAGTATTTAAAATTAAATTCTTATGAAAAAAATACAAGCTCTGCAATTATGGCATTTAGCCTAGAGGAGGACCTATATTTGAGACTGTTACCATCCAACAACTCAAATGGCATTTCAGAGATGAAAGGATTTTAGTTTTCCTAAAATAAAAAGCACTGAATAATATCCTTATCCAAATGCTGGAACTGAGTAAATGAAAAGATTACAATTATGAAATAATCTGTTTCTGAAAGAGGAAGTAACCTTATTTCTACCATATTTATAGAGTATTTGGCACACCATTGCTTTTAGGTTGTTTGACTCTTTAACCACCCCACCACACACACACACACACACTGGCCAAGCCAATCTTTACAAGCAGATATAACTGATTATTCCCAGTGTGGAAACAAATATTACTAAAACCATAAGCACTACTGTAGACTAAACAAATGTATGGAGTAAAAAAGTGCCAAAAGAAGTTGCTGTGAATTTCTTAACAGAAAGAACCCTCTTTTATTTGCAGAAACCTTTCCTGAATTCATCCTTGTGTTACTTCTTTAAATATTCTAGATCTGTGGATAAGAAACAAAACACGATTTTGAGATTACAAGGTAATAAATGAGGTACCAGTACACTGCATCATTTATTCCCGGAGAAGAAAAGAGAAAAAGGCTTCCTAAACTCAGATCCCCAAAGCATAATCCACCCCTGAATCCCACACCTGTGGCTATACTACACAGACATATTACGGGACATACATTATGGGATGACGTACCACAGCCTCTACTGTAGTCGTTTTCTCTGGCTTGATACTTCAGCTGACGCAAAGACAACCTAATCATGTGTCTTGGGTTTTTCTCCAGAAGAAAATCAAGCAGTTAAGAAGTCATCTTGCTTTTTTTTGCACATCCTCCAGTGCAGATAGCAGGGTGTGTATGTGTTTACAGGCAGACTTGGCCACAGGCCTCAGGAAGTGGAGCCGACATTTCAAACCCTGTAATGATGGAACACCAAGGTCACAAAAGCTGTTCAATTTATTTCTTTATTAAAATTCTATCCTGTTATTCTAGTAATGTTGCCAACTTTTTCTCCTAGTCAGACACCTATCCTTTTTGTATTTGTTCATTCATACAGACCTGATCAAATGTTTTTCTTTCCAGAGAAGAGTTTTCAGAGTATCTTTGCTACAGACCCATTACACTTAGTTTGGACATCCAAGGACAGGCTCTCACAATCTTTGGATCCAAAAGCAGCTCATGAGAGCTACAGATCATGTTTCTATAAGCTACATAATAAGTCTCTGCAGAAAATACAGCCAGATTAATCTGGATTTTTTTTCCCATACTCAACAGTGAACAAAATAGGTATTTGACTGGAACAGATCTCAGGAGTTTTCTGTCCACTTCTCTTTCTGTGTCACAGAACTACTTATACTCCACATTACTTCTGTTCACAGCAATTCACCCCCAAGCAAGGCACAAGAAGACTCAGGAGAACAGTTTGCAGACTGAATGCAGGGTCAGCAACAAAAGCTCTGATCACAAAGCAGTGCTTTCAGGGAATAATATTTATCCCATTTGTCTTTTGTTTATTACTATAATTTAAGCCCTTCTGTTAAGTGAGCTGTTCTCCAAAGGACACATTTTCCTCCACACTGCATTGCAGATTCAGCTTCTGCTGCTCTTGTCCTACCGATGCATCCTCTTTCATATGTTAAGAAACCATCACCTGTTATCATCAGCAGTTTCAAATAACTCTCCAGTGAAAACTACAATTTTATTATATGTAGGGTGTAAGTTTACTAGCTTACCATGAATATCATGTGAAAATAATGTTTTTTAAGTTTCTAAAATAAGAGTTAAAAACAATTAAAATGCAACTAAAACAGCCCAGCTATCACTAAATATTTGTGATACAGTATCTGTTTAAAATGACAATAAAATTGTTTTTTACTGTCCTATCTTTGTCATTTGAGATTCCTACACTGTTATGGATTCATGTAATAGTGCACACAGACATGTAAATCTGTCCCATGCCATATATAACTTTGAACTTCAGAATATACATGCTTAGCTACACAAAACAAGTCATGCCAACATGCAGACTTCAAATGGTTGGCTCAATATAATGAATAATGAGCTGGCATGAGGACGTAAGAACTTCAGGCAAAAGAGTAGCTTACTCAGAGTCACTTCATTTCCATGTTATAAACTAGAAACAAATATCAGATATGTTAGAGAGGAGCAGGATCACTGGAGTTTTTTTCTTCCCCAATCAGACGACTAAAAAGTTCAGCAATTGCCACCAAAAAAACCCCACAAAAACATAACAAACCTGCAGAAACCCAAAAGCTCTTTCCTTATCTGAACACACCATTTTTCTTCTAAAAGATGATGCACAGCAATAATCCTCACATGGGTTTTGTCCCAGGAATCATAGGGAGCCAAAATGTCCACCCAGGGATCAGAATCACAAGCATACCATGGATCATATCTCTTCTAATACTCTGTGGTGAAACAAACCCAATGTCATCTTCAAAAATTATTTCCATTAAATCCTCATGTTCATGTCTCTTTCCATTTATTATCATAACAAATGCAAACTGCTTTAAATATATGTACAAAATAGCAATATGCACTGAATTACTCTTGAAGGATGTGAGAAACACAGAATTTGCAGTTAAATTATGTTTTTAAAATCAATATAAGTCATTAATTTTTTCACAGGCTTGAGATTCCTTTTGCCTATGACAGGTATGTGGCGATCAACACGCTTCCCTCAGATCTTGCATTCCAACCCCTGATTTAGCTAAAAGATGTTTAAAACTTCATTTAGTAACACAGCTTTCAGTCGTCTTCAGGTATATTTGTTCCAAATGCTGTTAAATACCAGACACATTTTACTTCTTAAGGCTACCCAGCACTAACAACACAGAGGATGAATGCTGTGTTTCTAAACTTACTGGTTCAGTCACTGGTCTAGTGTCCTCACATTCCTGTTTCAACAAAGTGGACAAAAGTATTCACTCACTTCCTTCCAAACGTATAAAGAAACAAAGAGAACTATTACAAATTAATCCACCTAAACATCTGTCGTTTCTTCAAGACTAGATCTGCAAGTAGAAGTATTGTAGTTTTGTTTGGGTTTGAGTTTTGGGTTTTTGTGTGTGTCCATGATTTTTAAATTAGATACATTTTTGGAAGGGGTAGACAAGCTTTTGGGCACATGAGCTCTCTAAGTCTGAAACAGAATCATCGAAGTACAAAACCAAACACAATTCAAGCATATTTCCTCTTCGTTTCCCTTGAGTCACAACTAAGGCACCTTAGAGAAAAGCAAGTTGGACATAGCGGCTAAGAAGAATGTTAGAAAAGAGAGGTCACACCATGGCCAGTTAACTCCTGAAAAGCATATTCCACAGGACACACAAATGGCTGCAGGTGAAAATTATACTGTGATACAACATCTAGGGTCCAGCAGAACCATAAATTTAAGGTCCCAGATTAATTTTTGGGTTGTGGTCAACATTTGAGGATCAAAAGCAAGAAACCTGAGATCTGTTCTGTGAAATATTCTCCTTCTAGTGAATGTTCCTGTTCTTTTCTCATTGACTGTGAGTGTTTTGCACTGTGTTGCAAAATTGTTGTTCCTATCCATTGACAATTTAAAAAATTATTAAAAACACCACAATTTTAGGACCAGCAAACTTTAGATTCAGTGACTGATTCAAAGTATTCTCAGAAGACACTTTCTAGTGTTGGTCTAAGAGCTGGGATATTAATCACTTCTCTTTAAGGTTGTAAAATACATTTCCAGTACTTCTAATTTTCTGCTTGATTCACATGAAAATAGCTTTGGCACTTGTGAAAAATATAATTTATCTTTTATTTCAGTTATGGAGCTGTTAAAAATATCCTTTTAAGATAAAAGAGCTTGCCCAGATAATCAAAACCGGCACAACAGTGGTTACTGAAGAGACAAGAGCAATTTTTCACAGTTTAGGCCCACAGCTAGAGATTTTTGTTGTATGTGACATATGTTCTTTTCTATTTATTAACATTAAAATTAGCCAGAATAATTTGCACATCAGCAGGAAATACCACTTTATCTTCCACCAGGACAGACAGGCTCTTTCTTTCTCCTGTCCCAGAAGCAAATGACAGGAAGGGGTAATTTGGACTCCATGAACAGCTTAACAAAAGAAAAATACAGAAGGAAATGCCAAGCCTTGATTACAGAAAGGAAATGGAGAAAAGATAGAAAGAAATAGATGGAAAACAGGGGAAAAGACAGAAGGCTTTCCAAACTCTGTGCTCCATTCACCTTCCCTTCAAGGGATTTGTACCTCACTTAGATTAAAACCTTGGTAGCTAGCCTCATGCCCAACATCCCAGAAGTTCAACTTGGTAAAGACTGATGGTGTAAAAGCCATCTGTATAACAAACAAATCTTGCCTAAGCTAAGTATATAGCTCAAGAAATGCAGAATATTTTTAATTTCCATGTAACAGTAATCTCTTTTCTCTACTGCTTCTTCCACTGACCAGTAAAAATCACAGAAAGGAAAAATATGTTTGCAATACAGATTGGAATTAGGTCTTTATAATCCTATAACATGTCAGGAGATGTGGGAAGTTTTAAGCATAAAACAAGAAAATTAACAGAACAAGGTAGTAATTCAAAAGGAAAAGATCGTTTGTCAGCATAAGATTTTATTTATTTGCTGTTTTTGAATTTTTCACTGATTACCAAATAGAAACACGGGGGTTTGCTTTCCAAATAATAAAATATATTTGCATGAAAATTTAAGTGCAGCCTTTTAGGAGATGCCGTGTTACTTTGATATACTCTGGTCATAAAGACAACAAAATAAATTATTGTATATAACCAGTCCTCACACTGCTAAGACTCTACAGAAAAATGTGCAGATACAAAATGATTCAGCACTTTCATTGCCAGGTTTTTAAATGGTTTTACATAATTAAATGAAATTTAAATACAGTAAAATGGTAAAGCTTTGATACTTAAATTCTCACTTCAATGTTTTCTTTTTCATGAAGTAAGCATAAAACTCCAGAAGAATGCAGTTTTAATTAGCTTTATTCTAATCAGATGTAGAAATTAGACAAATAGATGGCTCAGAACATATCTAGTTTGTCTAGAATAAAGATAATTCCCAAGGGGATTTCAGATTGCAACATTTTCTGTAACATAAATAGTGAAGACTGTGTGGGAAGAGGCTTTACATCAAAATAATTTGGTAAAGATTACCATAACAGAGATGTTTAGGGGTTTAGATTTTTCTCACATCCCACATTTTTTTAATTTTTTTTTTCCTTCACATTTGAGTAAGTCAAGTAATGCAGATCCCCTATCAAACAGTGCCAAAGAAATTCAGTTTTCTCAAAAACAGTATTTGCATAAGCCCATTTACAAACTGATCTTCTCTCTGACAGTTGCTTTTCAGCTCTGTGCTGTGTTCCCTTTTAACCAGAAACTTGAATAACGTTAAGTGATATGGGGCAGGGGACCACATTTTTACATCCAATTTAAGCCCTAAGTAGCATACAGTTCTAATTCTGGTTCAGAGTTATGTGGAAGTAGTGAACAGCTCAATGTTTACTCCTGGTTTTGGAAGAGAAACAACAGCTCTTCTCATCTTGGTAAAAGCAAAAGACAGAGACAAATTTGGAAAGGTTCTCAGTATAAACTGTCCACAGCTTGCAGGCCTGATTTCCCAGTTACATTTCCACAATGCGTTCCCTGTTCAGGTCCACCAACTCAACAGCAAACATTTGTAAGTATACCTCCATCCACAGTGTCTCTTCAGAATTAACTCAGACTGAAACTCTTCACCATTGTAACATGGATGAAGCTGCTACAAGAGTTTGGTGGCTGACAAATGCACAGAAGCAGGGACTGCAGAGTGTCGGGGGGGCATTAGCATGAATTTAGCATTACTGAAACAATTCAACTCCCTTTAATTGCATCAGAATTAGCAGAATCAATTTTAGCTAATGAACTTAGGTATTTCCTTTCCTGAGATTTTCATGGCACCATACTGTTCTGCTCCCATCTTAGTCACTAAACTCTTCAAGGTCGTAGATTAACAATACAGTGTTTTTTGCAGAACTTTTGCAGTGCTTTTAAATTTTTTTTTGTACATTGTCAGTAATTAACAAGACTTATCATACAAGTCTTGACCCAGAAAAGCACTTAAACACATGCATAGCTTCAGTTTCTTTAGCTGACCAATCAATCTGACAAGACCATGCACATGTTTGAAGTTAAAGGCATGTTCCAGTTCTTTGCTATTTGTAAGTGACAATATTAACCTTTATGCAAGGAGAAGCACAACCCAGTAAAACAAAGCCCTGCTTTGGATAAAAAAACAAAACAAAACAAAAACCAAAACAAACAAGCAAAAAAATGTAGGCAGATTTAAAACTTGGGAGTATGCATGAATTTACTTATAATTTTAACATTTTCCCTAAAGATGTCTTTCCAGACAAGTCATTCTCAGCTGCACTGGGAAAAAAATAAAGTCAAATATTTCTTCAGGCAGCTCCTTGTAGTTATTTCTTTATTTAAGTGTAAAGGACCTAGCAGATTCACTTAAATCAAATGTCTGTTTTTATCCTGAAATCCAGTAACCTCATCCTTCTGCCTCTCCCTTTTGGAAGCAATTTTGTTCTACATCTCATTATGCTAATAGAAGGGAAAACTTGATTAACCAAAAGGTTCTAACAGAATTTAGACCTATCAATCACCTCAGCTCAAAGTAAATTGGTATTCCAATGAAAATGCTTGAAAAACTCTACAGTATTAGTGGTTTACCTAAAGCAATACTTAAGTAAAACTAGAAATTCTAGAAGATACAGGTAATTTATAAAGCATCTAACCATTAAAGTGCATTTCTCTGCTTAATCCAAACTTCTCTTGTGAAAAAGCTGTTCATCCAGATGGTTTTTATGCAAGGGATCTTATGAAAACAGTGAACCAATTTCATTCAGTAGACTGCTATGTTTTAGTAAGGCCTATTTGTGAAATTCTAGAGATTAGACAGATACCCTGTGTCCACAATTCAAAACACTCTCAAAACAATAACAACAAAAAAAGACCCTACAGTTGACAGTACAGGCTATAACAGAACATGGAAAAATGCCATGAAGAAACCACAAGGTGATAATGACTTCCTGATGAAGTGTTTGACAGCCTGTCTAATGGGAAAAGCACCAAATACAGCAGAAATTCACAGATCACTAGTAACCTTACCAGCTTGGTCATGAATCTCCACCTAAACAGTTTTGAAATATCTGCAAACAACCTAACACATATGAGAATACTTTTGCACATCTCCCAGTTTCTTCATCCTGGTCATGCATTAGAGATCCTGGCTAATAAAGGAAATACTATTTTAATAATCTTATTACAGTGAAAAAATTGCAGTTCTGAACTAGACAGTGTCAATTCAACGAGACAAGAAGTGTCTGTAACACTTGTGTGCATTCTAGGAATAGCCAACTAAGATCTCAAGCCTCTATCTCAACAGAGTAATGAATAGTAAGTGGTACTGTAAGCTGCTTTCTGAATGACTGTACGAGTGTGTCATAGCCTTGTTCTGTAAACATTTACCTCTTGCAGCAAACCAATCACTCAGTTCTCTGCACAATTTCCTTCTGTGGCCATAGACCATGATAACAAAACCAAAAGAATATTGAATGGGCCTAACAAGTGATTTCACACAGATCATTGTAAACTGTGACTAAAGGACACTGTGTTTAATATTGACATATTTCCTTCATAATCCTATTAATAGGATACTTCTATGGAGGATATTTGTCAATATTTTTTATAGTCAGCTGATGCAAATAGGCTAAAATGGAGAGGAACTTGCCATGGTGTAAAGCTAGAAGAAACTGATGTGATTTGAAAAGTGAAGCTGTTTATACCCTTTTGCAGTTACCTTCACACTTACCAGCTTCAGAGAAACTGTAAGAATGCAAAGAATAGAGCAGGGGTTACATACACAGCTCTGAGAGTTTTATCCAGTTGCTACTGGCTCCAGGAAGAACATGCCAACACCAGGCAGCACCAGCCTTTGCATGTGTCCCACTCCTTTGCACTGCCCACAACATGAGGGCAGAGAAGTAAGGGAGGAGAGAAGGGAGACCAAGTGCAGTAGTCAAGTTTCCACATAAAATATATCCAGGTTCATTCCTCACACCTAATTGCACACTCCAGAAAGTTCACCAAACTGTAAGGGTTGCCACCTGACTGGGATGTCTTCTTTTTGGTTTTCCTTCTTTTTTTTTTTTTTTTTTTTTTTTTTAAAGAAGAATAAAAAACCCCACAGTTGCTCAGGATGTTTTACGATTATTATTATTGTTTTCTCCCTTCCCCTGTCTGTTAAACCTCACCATTTTGTGAAACAGTATGCACTCAGGAAAATTGCAAGGAATCCATTTTGTTTGCTTTATAGTTTTCTGTCTAAAGTATATAAAAACCATGCAAAAAAAATAGAGTTATCACTTTGTCTCTCTAAGATACAGCTTTTAAAGTCATTACAGAAACAGAAAAATCTGTGGAAAAAACTGTAGAAAATTGTATACTTTGAAGTGAAAATAGAAAATGGTCAGCTGTATACTTTTAAGTCATTTTACTTTAAAAACATCGTTCTAATTCCCAGTTTTGTGGGAATTGTGCCAGCGCTAGCTGGAAAAAGCATTCTTATCTAGCCATCAGCTACAAAATAGAAAAACAAATTGCAAGAATTATTGAGCTTTTGGAGTCTGGAACGTGAAAGAAACACGTTACTTTGATTACACAGCAGTTTCTACACCGTGTGCTCAAATAAGAATATACTATACAGCAAGACATCAAAAAACATACTGAAAAAGTGAATAGAGTCCCTGTACATTGCTTTGTTTGGGGCAGGGTGTTGTCATAACACAACATCTTGTACCTTCTGGAATTGTGTATATTGGTCTAAGTTTGCAAACAAAGGCCCCATGATAGCTAAGAAGGTACTAATACCTGTATGAAATCAGCAGCACTGGAGGAAGGTCACTGTAGAGCAAATGACAGGAATTGTTAAGGAAATTGTTTTAGTAAAAAATTATTAATGTTAATATGCAAGAGTGCATATCCAAGTCAACGACCTACAAATTTTTGCCTGATTTCTTAGGCAGCTGAGGTCAAGGGTGCCTGTGATTGCATTTGCCCTATGCAAAGAGCATTTGCAAACCCATAAGAGCACTGAACAAGATGGTCTATTCCAGTGCCAGAGTATCCCAACACAAGTTCACATCTTGAAAGCAGCATAGCCTCAACCTCAGCACTAGCAAGTCTTATTAGCAGCATGGCTTCAGCAGGGCTATGAAATTTGAGACAAGTGCTACTACACCAGTATGAATACAAGTCAGTCCATATGAGCCTTGGTATTCAGTTCCTATGCTCCACAGCATGGCTTGGATCAGTCAGAAAGGTTACTTAGAAATCCTGAGTACTGCTACCAAACTGCCAACACACCAAGAGCACAATGGAGTTCACAGAGTATCTTAAGCCTCTTAATACTGTTTCCATGTGTTGTTACCATCAGCCTTTTCAACATCCAGCATGATAGAGTTAAAATATTTTTGTCCTATATCCCATATGCCTTAGCCAGTAAGCCCTAAAGTGCTATGAGAATAATTCCAACTTACATTTTTCCTGTGCCTTTGTAGTTTACTCAAAACTATATTGCAGCAAGAAAGAATAAGCTAGGAGAAACCTGACACTGAAGTCTTGTGAGAGTGCCTTGTTTCTCATCTCTGCTTGCATCACCTGGACAAGTCCCCACTTCAGCTTCTCTCTGGCTGCCTTAAGTGTTCCTCCAGTGTTTTTTACTAATCCTATTTCTACATCAATTTTGTATAATAGCTAACTGACTGAATATATATTCTAGACATTCTGTACTGTACTATGAGGCACAAAGGTGCCTTAGAGATGAAATTCTATTAAGTTGATAGCCCTTCTTGCACGTGACATGCAAGTCGGGTATGGTGACACACAAACATCAGTTCCATCATCACTGACCAGTCAAAAGTACTAAACCCATCATGACACTGGCATAAAACCGCCTGCCTGATATGGCTGCTCTACCCCACAATATGGTTGATGGAAGTTTCGTGCTTCTTTGTGTCATCTCCAGAAAAAAATTATTATATATCATAAAGACAGAGCAGCATAGGAAAATGATAACAAATCCACTGTAAAACCTTCAGTGCACAGCTGGCTTATCTAAATAATTTTAACAACTTTGGACCATCACAGAAAGCTTAACTTTTTCTCACACTTCACATCATACAGTCATGTGTTTTTTTCATCTGATCTGGCCTTAAAGACCACTTAACACTCTTCATGTTCAAGCCACAGCCTCACCATTACCATTTTAACTCTTTGGATCTAGGCAGGCTGCCTGGCTGGCAGGAGCACTAATCAAGTCTTGAAACTAGAAGGAGTATAAGATTTTGCTATACTTAACTTAGAAAACCTGCTCTCCTAGCAGATACACAAAACTCCTCTTAGTATCATTAGATGCATGCAGACTAATTATGTTAATTTTGCTAATTAGTCAGTGTGGGTAAAACTGTGGCCAAATTCCAGTTTCCCAGCCGTTTCCCCATTATAAGCTTTTAGAAACTCCAGAAAAAGTCAAGAACTCTTGGTAAAATTTGTTCCTATTTGGCTTAAATCCAAGCCGTTCAACAGAATTCCATTAAAACACAGCAAACAAGGCTAGGCATTAATGCATATCTGAAGTAGGCTTTATGCTGTCAACATGGATCAGATTCAGGCTGGCTCCATTCCAGAATTATGCTTTTAGAAACTTATTTAGTAACAAATTGCATAGAAGATAAACAAGCAATTAACCAATCTCCCAAGAAGCTAACAATCAAAATACTCTGTGCTAGAGTATTAAATATATTATGTTGTTGCCTTCATCTACCACTTGGTTCCACAGTACCTATGCCATGTGACTTTCAGCCATAGCAAGGTCATAGTTAATTGACATATGTGTATACCACTGTTTCTTAATTTTAAATTTCATGTTTTAAGTACACAGCGATATGCTGAAAGTAAGATGGAATACAGATGAAGGAATGAAAACTTACAGATTCCATATGTACATTGTGGTTTTCAGAGAACTCAGAAGGCAGGTCAACAAATTAGTTCTTCACAAGTCTAAAGTCATATCCAAATTGTGTGGATTTACAGCTGTGTGATATGAGTGACTTGAAGTGTTAGTACCTTTATCTGACTCCTTCACTCTGATCCTAGCTTTCATTATTTCAAAATTAATATAAGGCCAAATCCCAATCATTTTATTCACACTGTTACATTAAAATCAAATAAGAGATGAGGCAGCTCTGAGTTTAGTCACATCTCTGCACATTGTAAATTTTCATTCAATCAGACAGATAGATTAGACCTTAGCTTCTTGTTCCTGCTGAAGTTTAGGAATAAAATAGGCAAAGTTTAGGATGGTAACTTTTTTGTATGCTCAAGAGCAAGGCTTCATAAACCCAAGGTAATTGAGAAAATCTGAAGCAATTGGCCAAAGCCCTTACTTTGTGTGCTTTTAAAGTTAGCAAGAAAAGCTAATGACAAAAAAGGGTCAGGGTAAGTGACATAATTTTGTTGGTAAGACCACATAAAAAAGATTTCATTGCTTTGGGCGAAGCTGTTTCAGGTTAAGATTACCAGATAACTGCCCAGGTCAGAAAATACATTTGTTGCAGAGTGCCTGGCCACTGATGCATTATACATCTCTGACTTCTCCTTACATAGGATCAGCTATCTTAACCTACATATGCTTTCAACATGTTTTTTGTACATCCAGTTTGTCCTCATCATTTCCTCCTTTCCCCAGCTATGCTATGACTGAACATAATCTTTTTCAAAAATCCCTTGTATCACTTCCAGATCAGAGTTTCCTCCTGTTTCAAACCTTGTGACATTGAGCTATCTGAATTATTCCAATACAACATTACTTGCCTCTTTGATCAGACTATTGTTCACAGGTGCATGGCATTATAGCTCTGGATTGTCAATGTATCATCAAATTTCTACAGCTCTACTTATTTTCTAAAAAACAATTGCTGTTCACCCACATCCTTTGTTACATGAACATGACATTGTTTCTATTCCTTCTATGCAATACATGTGCAAAAATTATTAGTTACAGTTTTTGAGGGTGCAGTTAACAAACTACAACCTTAGGTACAAGGATGACTGCTGCACTGTTTATGAGCAGAACCATATTCAAGGGGAGAATCCAACCAGTCCTGACAAGGCAGACCCCTCTGAGCATATTTTCTTTCCACTTTACTTTTCATGCAGAAAAGTATCATTCCAGTTCCTCCAAGAACACTGATGGAGAACATCAAGGGTGAAAAAAAAAAACAAAAACAAAACAAAGCACAGAGTTTCAAACCATAAAGAAAAGTTAATTTAACTTTTTTTCAAATTAGTGTTGCATAATCTTAATTTGGTAGCAGAAGAGTTTACCACAGGGCTAGAATAATAATAGTCAGAATGAGACACAGTAACAAATGGCTCTAACAATCAGGCTTCATTTTGAACACTTAAATCGTGCATTCTTCTACCAGAGAAGCTTTTGTGGAAATGCTTGAAACACCTTCAAGGCACAGAGAAAGTGAACATATTTGCAGAATTGGAGGTTAAAAAGAAGGACAACACATGGATATAAATACATGTAACACTGTAGAAGAAGTGAGAAATTCCTAAAAAACCTTTATTTTGGAAGTAAGTGGATCAGTACTCCTACCTGTATCTATTGTGTTTTGATACAAAGTTCCCAGCAGCTTTTTTCAAGCTAAGGTCTCTATTTATTCCCCAGCTATTCATCCAGTGTCTGATATTTAGAGGCTCTTTGAGATATTTTGACAGAATCCCATTCAGAATATCTGGGAAAAATATCCCCCCACACTGAACAAAGAAAACAGAACTTGAAAAGGACAGATTCAGCCAATTCCTGTACCAATTCATCTTCTGGTTTTCACAAAAATACTTCCTTATTACTCTCATCTGCCTTTGCAAGTGATGGAGACCAGAGTCAGCAGCAGACCCAAATCTGTTTTAAATGTGCCTGCCATCTAAAGATAGCAACAACTTCCACACTGCATATAAACTGTCACTCTACCAGTGTGTCATGTATTTGTCACTCAGTAGCTAAATTTGATACCAGACAAAATTTGTGGAAAGGCAATTAAGTTCATCTGGTTTGGAGATTACCAAAGCAACTGCTTTTTGTACTCAGCACAGACACACATCAGGGACATGTATACACACACCTGTTTGGGACCACCTTCAAAGATAGCTTCCTCCACAGAAATGGTCTAAGAGTATGAGTCATGAAAACAACCATCAGGAAGGTGGAGCCACAGGGAGAGTCTGGACACAGAACTGTTTCTCTGGGGCTTCCGTTCTGGTGCTCCACATCGTTTTCTCCAAGTCGGCTGTCAGAGCTCTTTCTATCTGATAGCCACTCTGGATTAAGAAATTTGCCCATCTTTCTTGTTGAGGCTCTGAACCAAGGTGAACTCATCTTCCTGCCTAAATCCATTCAGTCAGAGGCAACCTGTAGTGGAGACAAGAAAGCATCACTGAATGACACACTGAACCTTCTGACCCATATGCCTTCCTGTGTTCTGAGGAGCAACTTAACCCCACACACTTTCAAATATAAACTCCAACTCCAAAATGAGTTTATATTCACTCCTAGGCACCTCATGCCATATAAGCAGAAACTAGTGATCTTTGTCAAGAAGTCTCAAAGCTCTCTTCCTAAAGAAGGAATGCAGGCTGTCATCTTAAAAATAAGTGCTGAGATGGAGGCAACCAAGCAAAGATAATACTACATTTCAGCTCTAAGTGTTGGAAAAGGGGCATCCTGCTCTGTGCAAGCATTCAGCTGAACCAAGGAGCTAGGAACAAGTGCTGAACAGTGTGATCTATCTGAGCTGTCAAGTTTGACAACAAATACAGGCCCTTAGGAAGGATGCTGAAGGCTGCCAGCTGACACTTTTGGGCTATCTCAGGGATAGCTTTCTGCTAAATGGTGCTGGTATAAAATAATAGAAATCCTGCAGCATAATAAACAGTTGCTGGTAAATCACAACATGCCCATGGTACAAAATTCAGAAGTGGGACAAGTGCTGAAGGGCCTTGTTAGAGTTCTGTGAAAGGCTGCAATATGGTTATTGGGTCTGACCATGTCTGAGTCAGTTGGCAGAGCAAGCCATGCAGACATCATCCATTTTTGTTATGATTTTTCTCATGTAATCACACAATTCTTCTGGTTGGAAAAGACCTTTATAATCATCAAATCCAACCATTAGCCTAACTCTACCAAGACCAGTGCTTAAACCATATTCCTAAGCATCACATCTATATCTCTTTTAAATACCTCCAGGGGTGGTGATTCAACCACCTCCCTGGGAAGCCAATTTCAGTGTTGAACTACCTTTTCATTTTTCCAATATCTAATCTAAATGCCCCCATGGTGCAACCAGAGTCTATTTCCTCTTGTCCTGTTGCTTGTGCCTAGGGAGAAGAGACCAACCCCCACCTCACTACAGTGAGCAGAGAGGTAGAGAGCAATAAGGTCTTCTCTCAGCTTACTTTTCTGCAGGCTAAACAACCCCACTTCCCTCAGATGCTTCTCATAAGGCTTGCACTCTAGACCCTTCACCAGCTTGGTTGCCCTTCTTTGGACTCTCTCCAGCACCTCAATGTCCTTCTGGCAAGGAGAGGCCCAAAACTGGAGTGCAGAGTACAGAGGGAAAATCACTTCCCTAGTTCAGCTGACCACAATACTTTTTATACAAGCCAGTATGCCACTGGCCTTCTTGGCCACCTGGGCACTCTGCTGGCTCATGTTCAGATGGCTCTCAATCAGCACCCCCAGATCCTTTTCCACTGGGCAGCTTTCCAGCCACTCTTCCCCAAGCCTGTAGTACTGCTGGGGTTATTGTGGCTCAAGTGCAGGATCTGACACTTGTCCTTTGCCCATCAATCCTACCCGTCTGGGTTCCTCTGAAGAGCCTTCCTACTCTCAGGCAGACAAACACTCCCACCTAGCTTAGTATCATCTGCAAACTTACTGAGGGTGCACTCTATCCTCTCATCCAAATCATCAATAAAGTTGTTAAACAGGAGCAGCCTCAGCACTAAGCCCTGGGCAATTGTGACTGGCCCCAGACTGGATTTAACTCCACTGAATACAGCTCTTTGGACCCAGCCATCCAACCAGTTTTTTACCCAGCAAAGAGTATATGCATCCAAGCCACAAGCAGCCAGCTTCTCTAAGAGAATGCTGTGGGTAACAGTGTCAAAAACTTTACTAAGGTCCAGGTAAACGAAATCCACAGCCCTTCCCTCATCCACTAAATGGGTCACCTTTTCAAAGAAGATTAAATTTGTCAAGCAGGACCTGCCTTTCATGAACCCATGCTGGCTGGGCCTGATCACCTGGACATCCTGCACGTGCTGCAGAATGACACTCAAGATGACCTGTTTTATAACCTTCCCCAGCACCAAGGTCAGGCTGTAGTATCCTGGATCCTTTTTTTGACCTATTCTTTCTTGTCTGCAAAATCCTTACAAAGCAAAAAATAGCACCATGAATACCCTACAGTTACTAGGAATATTCTGGCTCTTCAGTTTATATACTAGAATGGCTGAGGCACAAAGGTGCATCATTCAGGTGGGATGCAGGCAGCTAAATTTTCAACTCCCCATTCAGCCACAGACTTCATACATGTCCTAGACCAACACAATAAGTCTGGGATGTGGGACTACATCCATCTGCAATGTCAGAATGGTAATACTCCTGTAGGAAGACTACAACCATAATAGTCTGATGTATATGCAGAACTCTGAGATAGGGGGATCATACCTTCAAGCAAATGGGAAGGCAGTGCATCTGTGTGCTCATACACATCCAAGTGAATGACAGCACAATTTGTTCAGCAGCTCTACAGCCGTCATTTGCCCATGTTTTCCTCACATATATCTTTGCCCTATGTTATTCACTGACAAGCATGCAGCTGAAGGAAAAGGCTTCAGTGCAGCACGTGCAAGAGAATTTCTCTGAGAAGCTGAAGGTCTACAATACATGGCAGGTGTTAAAAAATCTGTTATGCTCAGTTCTCTGCATTTCTTCTGCCAAGCAGTAGCAGGAGTACAATTAAGCACATCTTTGGGTGTGCCCTTGTCATGACATATCCAAATGGCTCTTATTCTCTCCCTAAGTATTACTGAGCTTTCCACAAAAACAGCGCACCATGTCTGCATGTCTGAATTCAGTGTGATAACATAGACATGCACAAACAATTAAAATTTTGAAACTTTCTGCTAATGTTGACGTCAGCAGCAGTAAGGGTAATGAACTACTCCTATGATACGAAGTGCACAACAATCTTCTTAAAAATCAGGCATGTAGGTCTCAGTAACCTTTTTCTCAGGAAAACGTTGTTGTCTGTAACTGAATAACTAAAAAATCCTGAATTTAAGAAAAATCATTTTATCATTATTCCATAACCCAGCACAACACCACAGTGGCTTATGCAAATTTATTTCTTTCCTTCTATTAAGTAAAGGGCACAGAACATTTGGCCAAGCTGTGATGTAAAAAAGTGAGACCTGCTGAATATACAAGAAGTAGTGGCACACCAGCTTCCTTTCTTTAGAATAGAAGACAGACATGGGCACGAAGGCTGCAGGTTCACCAGAATCATCAGCAAATCTTTAACTATGTGTAGTTTTGAATTTCTACATTGCAGAGGAGTTGTTTCTGTAAACAGGTTTTCTGACATCAGTCTAACTTACCAACAGGGGTCTTGTCATTACCAAGTACACAGCCGAATAACAATCCATTTTTGCAAAGCAGTTGCCAAGTCAAAAAACCTGCTCTTGTATCCTTGCAGTTGTATATCATTAGATTTTGCAATATGATGGTCGTATTTCTACAGCTCCCAAATTGGAAGGATATACATTTTTCAAAAACATGTCAAATGATTTTTTTCTTAATGCTTTTCCATGCATTTGTTTGACCATCTTTCAAACAGCTCTACCACATCACACTGTACAAACAAAACTAAGATACAGTCCCAATCCTGCAACTGTAATTTGCTTTTATAATTCCTCAAACTACCCCACTCTGGAAAAGGAATCTTTCCCACTCCCAACTGCATCTCTTCTATAATACTCATGCTGCTCATGTCCTCATATGTTGCCCCCATTACTGCTCACTCCTGTTGTCCTTTAGGTGTTATCTAATAGGAAAAAATACATATTTACATAATAAACACATGGAAATGAGCAAGTATGTATATGTTAATATTTGTAATAAATTATCTATACACTCTCACCAATGTCAGGAACTGGATAATTGCAGATGATGATATGTGAAATATCATTAATCTGATAAAGTCTGAAATATCTTCAGTATATGCTACCTGTCAATTATCCTGATACTTAATCTTCTCTGAAGACAATGTAAAGCATTTTGCTTTTGTGTTTACTTTCTAAGGAGGAAAATACTCAATATGATAGGTCCTCTCTCTCTCAGCAGCTATCACCACTCTAACTCTCTGTGTTGTGAGAGCATAGCTAGCTTTAAAAGTGCTCTTGCTACAACAGTTCTGTGAAACTGAATAAGGAAGGGACGGAACACAGTGCACAGTCAGAGTTAACTCTTACACAGAATTTCACCCACAGAATTAATACTTATTTACTTTGGACTTTGCATTTTCATAAAATTACAAAAAAAATATTTATAAAGTTTTAGATGCTATCACCAAAGCAGGAATTCTACAAAAAAAAAAAAAAAAGTTTATATGCAGATGGCTGGAATAAATGAACCTGTATAAAACCAGTGGGAAAAAAACCCAAACATTTTGTAGGAGACAAATGTTAGCCAGTCAGAGGACACAGGAACAGTGATGTATATTAATCAGGTTTTTGCCAATTGCATACACAATTTTCTATGAAATTATTATGTCTTTGCACACAAATGAGTATGCATATGGAAAACACGTTGCTTCTTAAACACCTGAATTTTACATTCAGATATCCATTTGCATAGTTAGAGGTCACACCACACCAGCTTGGCCAAGCAACAATTTTGCTCTAGCTTAATTTTTACTATCTTTGAACTGGAAAACAGATAAGCAGTCTTTCACCTTCTACTAACTCACAGTAGCAAGCACTTTCCCTTTCCTGCTCTGCTACACTTACGCTGAGAAGCTGTTTACAGTTATTAACAACTTAAAAAAAAAAAAAGGCAGCAATTAGTTTTTTGTACTTACGTATTACCCATATTTCCAAACAGCATATTTCTAAAACACATACGGGGTACACACGGAAAAAAAAAAAACAAACCCCAACATAGAACACTGACAAATACTTATTGAATTCCAGAACATTAAAATTAGGTTTAATGCAGTGTCAAGACATTGTAAAAGAATGTGGAAAAAAATAAATTATTACAGCCTTTTCAAATATTATAAATTTATGTTTTGTACTGCATGTTCAGACTTTACTGGCTTTCATAATCTACAGATTTTCAGAAACGCTAGGGATCTGCAGAGAAAATGCTCAAGTGACAGGCCAGTTTCCTTGGAAAGGCTCTTTCTTCAGTAAACAAGTCAAAAAGCTGCTATTGCTGATAAGACGTAGCCTGATATATCAAATGTTCTAGCAAGCACAGCCAAGCCTTTGCTTCCTCCTCTCATCCAGACATTTAAAATCCTTTAATCTAAAAGCTGGAAAGATGTATACTGCTTTTCCCAGGAAGCCTATTTCTTCTCCTCTTTCCCAGGTCATAAGCGAAGTAGTGTCCATGGCCAACTACTGCCCCAGAGGTTGTTCAGCAAGGTTGAGATCAGAGACCCCAGCCACCTTCTGAATCTCTCCTGCTCCCAGCTGGACCTGCTCTCCTAGAGTCCCCATGTACTGCCCCAGCTCTAACAGCTCTAACATGTTCCTGTTGCTCCTTTGGTGTCATTACCTCCTTTCCCTTTCTTTATCACCACAACTGCTGGACTTACTCCAATTTTACAGAAGACTTCTGTGGAAGTGAGGAGGTGAGAGTGGGGTATTCTTATCTCCACTCCTATCACACTCCCTCCCTTATCTTGATGCCTGGCTAACAGATTTGTTCTTCTGCAGATTCCCCTGCACTTGTACCTCACTTGCTGAAAGAAAAAAATGAGTTTGAATACACATTTCAGTACATGTGAGGTCAGTATTTAACAGGGATGTTTTTCTTAGTTTTAGTGACACTGCCAATGTCAAAGCCCAAACTTTAAGGACTGACAAATGCCTACTGATTTTGAGACAAGTTTTCTTTCCCTTCATGCACATTTTTTCCTTTTTTTTTAGAGGCTGAAACAAGAATTTTTTAATTAGGTTTTTGTGGGTGATAAGAGATAGTATCTATTTGCTCCACTGCAAGTACCAAAAAAGTTTATATATAAATGGATCAATAAATTCAACACCACTGCAATTAGCAAAAGCAATGTAGACACTTCCTATGGAAATAAGAAGTTGGCTATTTGGATACCACTAGAACAATAAAGTGAAATCACTCTGTTGAGACTATTATTAGAGAGATGTAACCTTCTCAGCACCTTTCATCCTGAGAAATGCCAACTGTCAACAGAAGCTAAATAATAATGCAAATATTATAACACTCACTGCTATTGGACAATGCTTTATGGAAAGAAAGAGGATCAAGCTTTTAACCATACATGGAAACTTTGTTGTTCTGCTTGAGGTAAAGAATAAATAAGTAAAGAACAATCTAACAAAACAGGAGCATAACTCCTCATGCTGGAAGTAAAGTGAGACACAAGGACTGGCATCTTATTTTAGCAGGTTTTGTACAGACTCTTTGAAGAAATGCTTTGAAGTAATACAAATACAGTTTTCTTGACTGAATATGATGCCTTCTGAACTTCTTAACATCTTACCCCTTACCACTATGAAAAGGAACTGGATGTTTCAGATGTGATTGCTCAAAGACAGCTAGCTACCTGTGTTTTTATTTAGAACTGTGAAACTCAAATAGTTTAAATCCCATCAAAAGTGGTTTCTTTGTTTTTAATCTAGTAATCTAGCAATTGAAGGAAAAGTGTCTTTCACTTTAGAAATCTAAATGTGAAGAGCTGGTTCACAGAATTATTAAAAATATATAACTGACACATAAGTAAAAACCCATTTTACCAGGTCATGGGATGGGATTTCATGTGTCCCATTATGGTAAATTATCAAACTTCATCTATTCCCATTTCAGAAAACAACAAAAAAGCTCCACAGTCCTTTTTTTTTATTACATCACTTGAAAGAATATTTGGATTTCAGCAGAGAAGATAGTTTTATTCACTGAAAAGATGACTTCCAACTCTTGTCTTACCAATACCATCAATACACAGCACTCATTTTTTAACATTAGCTCATGAAGAAAAAATGTTTTAATTTATCATTTGCTACATTCCTGAAGATTTGTCAGAAGATCACTTCTATACAAACTTGCATTGCATACAAATAACATCTAAATGAAATGTTAATACTGCAAACAAATAATCTGACCACTACCCTCCAGAACACCTTTGAGATATGTCTCTCTCAAAATGCTGGTAGAGCCTTAGGGGTATTCTGAATCTTTTCATTAAATATAATCACTTTTACATGGTTCTGCTCTCTTCTATTACAGACTTAACAGTTTCCATGGGAGCAGCCAGGGGATAGAATTGCCTTGAGCATATCAAGACATGTTTCTCCATCAGTGCTGCAGAGGACAGTCACTTGCTGCTGCTCTTACATATTTCTTTGCTAAATCATAACCGAATAATCACAGAATCCTAGGGGTTGGAGGGGACCTCGAAAGATCACCTAGTCCAACCCCCCTGCCAGAGCAGGGTCACCTAGAGCCCATCACACAGGAAAATGTCCAGGCAGGTTTTGAATGTCTCCAGTGAAGGAGACTCCACAACCTCCCTGGGCAGCCTGTTCCAGTGCTCTGTCACTCTCACAGTAAGAAGATTTTTCTGATGTTTACGTGGAACCTCCCATGTTCCAGTTTGTACCCATTGCCCCTTGCATTGTTGAAAAAAGCCTGGCTCTGTCCTCCTGACACTCACCCTTAATGTGTCTTATTGGTAGATTTTAACAAAACAAGGCATGCACACAGTACTTATGTAGGTTTGAAGCCTACATCCTTATAGCTGCAAAGTTTGTGTTTTATTTCAAGCACTACTGTAATAGTCCTGTTCCAAGACCATTTTGGTCTGTGCAAGTCTAAGTTATTTGATTCAGATTTTTACAATAAAATACAACTTTCACAGCAGACTGTCTAAAAGCTAAATTTGCAAGACTCCATTTGATGCATGTGTTCTTTCTGAAAGAATAAGAGAATAACACATGCCCATACACCACTGAGAATCTGAACAAGAAGCTACTGTAAAAACTTTTATTCCAAGATTTACCTACAAAGCACAGTGCAGATCAGCTTTTCTCAAACTGGAGTTCAAAATAGGCCACAATCACAAAATCATTCTTTGTTTTGCTACTTTCGGTATCACACGATTTGATTCCTTAGATATCCCACTACAGAAACAGAATCCCACATATAAATTAAGCACAGAGTTTGATTATTCTGTTAAAAAAAAAAAAAAAAGTTAAAAAAAATCTAAAACACAGAGTTAACTATGCACTTGTGTGTATAAATGTATTATACAAGTCTGAAAAAAATTCCAACATTAATAATGGCCACATCCATGCTGTTCTTTCAGATCTACTCGAGACAAGTCTCCAGACAGTATATTATTCAGAACTAGTTCTAATAACTTCCTTCCCCAAAAACATATCCAGCTGAAAACCCACCACTGAAAATATGTCAGAAATTGATAGGGATAAAGGGATAAGCAGAATTAAAAGACCTGATGAAAAGTCATGAGATAGGAAGATTTTAGAGTGTTCCATTTGTTAGATGTTAGTTCAGTATTTGGAGCAGAACAACCTTTACTTGCAAGTCAAGTGAACTGCAGAGGAGATGAGGTATATTCTCAGAATACACTGATTACTTATTTCAAATTTGAAGGTAATGCTGCATGCCAGCTTGGTTCTACAGTTTTTTTATTAATGGTATTGACAAGAAAAACTGTTTCTAGCTGTGCAATGTAAGAGATGTTTTCTGAACCTTCATTTTACTGATGGTTTATGTCCTTGGCCAGCTCAAAAGATACAGCTTATGGGAGAAATTGGCCACCTCTAAAAACAGTAACAGGTCTTGTCTCAGTGCAAGTACTAAGTTAAACATAAAGAAAAACTTCATTAACAGCTTTGTAGTCTGGGCCCAAACTGTATTTCTGCTGCCTATCTCACTGGTTTTAGTCTTATTACATTTCAGTTCATAGGTACTGGCAGATATACATTATTGTATGATAGCACTGGAGGTGGGTTTTTTTGGAGGATATGGGAAAAAGGATTAATGGCAGCAGAGAATCAAGAGTCTTAAAGAGTCAGATAAAGACACTTTTATAAAATCAGCTTCAAAAATTGTACTTATTTTATGGAGAGTCTTTTAATCTTCTTCATTTTTAATCAGTGATTCTATATCATCATCCCCAGCTTGAATTTTTAAATTCATAATTATCACCGAATAAACTCTCCCTAACTGAATAGAATTTCAATGAAAATTAGGATTTCCTTCAGTGGGAGAAATACTAAAAAGTAAGCAGTGAACCTGAATGATTGCTGTTGCATTATTTCTAACAGTCTCCTGCCCTAAGCCCTGAACATTTCCATAGGGAAAGTGTTTGCCTAATTCTGGAATGAGGACAGAAAAGGGGCAAGAGGAGAGGTGACAAACCAAAAGCTGCCAAATTCTTCATAATCTAAAAATTCTGGCCAGCATCATCATTTTGCTATCTTCTGTTAATATGACTTTGATGCCTTACTGCTGAGCATTCACGTTTGAATCAGCTGAGGGAGGAAATCAGTAAGAAAGTAAACCAGTGGTGGACAAGCTAAATATTTTAATTTTTCTTTCTCCTATGAGGAACATCTATTCCAAAACACTATGTAGCACCAAAGGCAGTAATTTTTAGCATGCCACAACAAGGTCAATATGTTACTAACTTTACAATTCTTTGGGTAATAGATGAGACACGTTGAAGCAGCTTTTGGTTCATTTGGTATTATCCTCATTATGGCTTTAGATGGCACAGGGGATCAATATTTCTGAACATTACACTACTCCTGAACAGACAGAAGGACATATTGTTGATTTGGCTGCCTAGTGATTTCTGACACAGGAGCCTATCAATTATATTGTGGTATGAAAAACAGTGCCAGCTAAAAGGACTCCTAACAGCATCGAACAACATGGTAACTCAGAAGCAATCAAAATATTAAACTTAGCAAATAATACTTAAGATGAGGCTGGTTCTATAGCAATCTGTGCTTGCAAGACTACTTGTCACAGATTTTAAATATTCATTTTCTGAAGCAGTGCAGGATTCCCCAGAATCTACTTGATTTCCTTTGCCAACAGTTAAAGCCTTTAGCAAAAATAATCCATTTAAGTACATACAACAGCTAGGCAGGAGATGGAATTACATTACTTTCCTACAGCTAGTTATGTTTTTGCCCAGTATGCCCATTATTGTCCAGAAGCTTTTACAAGCACCATTACCCTAGGCCCTTTAAAAACTGTCTCTAACACAAGGTTAAATTTCTCAGCTGCATTAAATCTCAATTCAGACAACCTCATTGTTATTACATCTGCATCACTATTACACATATTCATTTGTGCATCTATAGTGAAATCTAGGTTCATTATTAAAATGAAAGGACATTTTGCAAATGCATGTTTTTCCCTCCTGTGCCATCCCTTGCAACCAAAACCATGTTCACCTGCCAGCTGAGATAGGGAGAATATTCTGAGGCCATTTGTAAAAGAAACCCTAAGTGTACACAGAGTAAAAGAGAAGAGATAGGATGAAACAGCCTAATCCATGTTATATACTTCTAGGAGTAAAGCCATCTGGATTCCAATACTTCACTTAATATCAAGGCTTTCCTCTGCATCTCTTGTGACATTTGAAGATCTTTTAATACACTTATGATACATAATGAGCTGCATCCTGTGCATTCTAACAAATGTTACAAAGGCCAATTAAGGCTTCCTACATATGGAAAAAGTGTAAAATATAATTGAGACTTTAAAGGATAGAAACACCAGTGAAGAATCAATATGATGGACAACATCTGTTTTGATTCTCAGCTTGAAACTAATATCCACTCAAACTGGGACTGACAAGATCACAGAGAATCCTCTGGAAGGAGTAACAGTTTACTTCTGCTCTACAGAATATTCTGAGGGATAAGAGCTTTTTAGATCAGGACGAAGCACCAGTTTGAGTTGGAAAGAGGCAGAGAATGAGACCAAGGACAGAACAAACTGGAAAAAAACGGAAAAACAGAAAAAATGGAGTAAAGAGATTAAGACATTTCTGGGAAGAACAGGAAAGAAACACACAACCAGGTCCTTCTTGGTGGATTACACACCAGAGGAACATACAGACTTTGCTGCAACACAAAAGACTTTAGACCTCTCAGGTAGGTCCAGCCACAGGAGACAGGACAGAAGGATGTTATTTATAAACTTGTTGGTTTTCTTACCTATTCTTGTATTTTAAAGTTAACCATTAATGTTTTCTTCCCGATAAAACCTTTTCTAAAAGTTATTTTTAGAATCATACAAGTCAGGTTGGGAAGGCCCAAGGTATTATTTGAGAATCCCCACTGTAAGGAAAAATAGACCTACCATAGATCAATGGTTAAATGTGAATTCTCAGTCAGAAAACAAACACAAACAAACAAAAAAAAAAAAAAAAAAAAACCAACCCAAACAGAAACAAGATTAGCATAAGATCCAGATGCTTTAACTTAAACCCTCTAACTTTGTGTATTAGCTAGTTGGAAGGATAACTCCTATTAAAGAAATATCGCAAACATTAGGTGTTGGACTTAATGCAATCTAGTTGGTTTTCTTGTAAATGTAATAAATATAGAAATTGGCTAAGGTTTCCTTATTCATGGGATAGGCTTATTTCCCTCCCTTCATTCCAGGGGTTTTTATCACCTATTACCTATTGTGTCAGTCACACAGAATTTATCTCAGGCCTTCCTGTTTATGTCTGAGAACTCTCCATTTGGTCATGATTTTTACCAAATTAACCAGAAAAATGGGCAAGGTTCTTTCTGTTTTCCATATAATTTTGCAGTGTAGAAGCAGACACATCAATACACTTCACAACTGCTTTCTTTTACAGAGCTTTTTATTGGAACATTTACAACTTTGGCAAAAACTCTCAGATTTATTCTTTCAACAATAAAGGCATGTTTTTAGAAAGGGTAAAGGATACTGGTCAAAAGGTTTTCAAATTAAAAGCTCTGATATGAAAAGGTTTGCAAGATTATCTTTTTCACTCATATTTAAAAATCAGCTGTGATGAAATGAAATGTTCATCAAGTGCTTGAATGGATCTTCATAGTACACATCAAGGGATGCAACAGCATTTTAAGATAAAGGGCATTACTCCTCAATACACAGCAGCAGTCAGCACTGCATTTTAGAAAAAGCGAAGAATCTTTCTAAATAAGTCGTGGGGGCAAGTTTTCCACAGATGTGCCTTATGCTACAATCATATTTATCAATGTTAATTTACACTATCAAGAAATAGTATTTATCAGGGCTTGTTTGGTATCAGTCATTATGTGGTAAAAACAGAAAAAAATAAGCAGCAATAGAAATGCGTATGGGCAGCCTTCACTCCCATTCTTTTGTCAACACAGTGACAGGTAACCAGGTGCATAAACCTTCTTGAAAATTATTGCATCTGCATGTCCTGGATTCACAGCAAGAGTTTTTGTTAAGTTGATAGCTTTTCCAAACAAAGATTTCAGACAACTGGTCTTCTTGTTGCTTATTTCAGACAGGCAAGTAACAGGACTGTCAAACAAGCTAGAATATACAGCCCTTGGGGGATCAAGTGCAAGCTTCAGGTTTTGTTAGTTTCTAAATAAGTTTATTATAAACAAGAACAAAGAAGGCCAAAACCAACACAAAACCCTAAACCACTTCTGAGTTTCTCAACAATTTATTTTAGTTAGCCTGGGAACAACCAAGAGTACTCAAAACTACAAAAGAGACAAATTTTGTTGTCTTCTTTTCTTGTGTAGTACTTCATTGAACAAATACCCTTTCTCTCAGCTGGAGTATTTATAGAGCAAGACAACATTAGTAGGTGACCAAAATAAACAAGCCCGCTTCTCAGTACAAGAATACCCTACCCAGTTCTGAAGAAATCAGCTAGGCTTTAGAGATTAGTTAATTATTTCACTTCTGGTCTCCACAATCTTCTGTTCCTTTTCATTGCCACAAAGCTCATCTTGTGGATTTCTAGGGTTCATCCCTTTCTTTCCTGTCACATATCTTAAGGACAACAGAAGCAGAGCAGCTGAGATATCAACAGAGCTCTTAGTACAACAGTGGGAAGGTAAATGGAGCAGCACCCAGCAAACAACCAAAAGCTGAGGGAAAAATCTTGGGGGATTATTCCTTTTCCTCCTTAGCACTGAATTACATGAAGGTAATTTGCAAAAGTGCTTATTTATTAAAACCCACATGACATACTGGATGCAGGAGCTGACGGAGAGCAAGCTCTTTACATATGCTAAAGATTTATTGTCTTTTTTGTATCTAAGGGCATCAATAAACTCTAACTGTACCGTAAAATTTACTGTGAGATGGTCAGGAACCAGAAAAAAAACAGTAATCATCATCCTCATCCTTATCTCACACAATTTTTATCGCAATACATGAAGTCTCTCCTGTTTCTCTTTCTCCAAGATATGAACTAATGGTTTTTTTAAGGGACAAAAACCTCACCAAACTGCAGAGCCAAATAAATAACTTGCAACAAATAATGTATCCAATTCTCTCGCCATTAAGGCTTCATGACATAAGTAATTTTGAACACAGAAAACTTCAACATCAAAATTAAGTAGCTGTAGGTAGGTGAGTGTTTTCTCTCATTTAGCTGTAACAATAGATTGTGGCTTTTTTATATTGTCAGAATTTTTTAAACTTATAGGTGTGTTTGGTATATTTTTATAACTGTCTCTGGACCTTGTGCCAAAGTTCAGGGGTTTAAAAATAAGCAAAAGCTTTAAAACTAAAACATTGTAAGTCCCTACATACGGTTCCTACTGTGTTATTTTAACACATAATTACACATCTGAGCCTTTTTCAGAATTGCACCAGCAGAGGCAACTGCTGGCTGGCTGGCAGATACCTTTTCTTCCTCTTCCACTTTCAAAAAAAAATAAAAAAAAATAAAAAAAAAAAAAATGAAAGGGGGCAGGGCTGCCTTTCAGAGAGCCTGACTATCCCCTCATGCTGAAAAATAACCCTCCAGAAACCTCATGAAGTTCAACAAGAGCAAAGGCAAAATCCAAAACAAAGCAACAGCTTTGCAGAAAAAGACCTAAGTGTCTTGGTGGATGTAAAGTTGAGCATGCATCTGTAGCATGGCTTTGCAACAGAGAGCTGACCACACACTGAACTGACTTAGCAAGAACGTAGCCAGCAGGTCTAGACAATTCCCCTTGTTTCAGCAGCTGTGGGACTGCATCTGGAGTACTGTGTCCAATTTTGGGCTTCCTAGTCAAGGAAATCATTGGCATACTGCACCAGGTCCAGCTGCAGAGTTCTCCGAAGGACAGTCAACATGATTAGGAGGTTCGAGCACATTATTTGCAAGAAGTAGCTGACTGAGCTGGGGTTGCTTAGTCTGAAAAAGAGACTGATATGGGGTTGAAGGTGAGTTATGTGTGTGTCTCTTTCTTCCTTCTACATGTATACCCTAATAGAAAGTGTACACGAAGATAGATGGAGCTGGACTCCTCTCAAAAGTGCATACTAACTGAATGAAAGGCAACACATAGAAGCTGCAATGTGGAAGATTCCAGTCCAGTTTAAAGTAAAAACTCTTTAACAGTGAAACTTCTCAAACACCGAACAGGAGCGCAAAGGTGTTACTTCTATCTTTGGAGATATTAAGTATTCAGATGGACAGACTATCAAGTAACCTGATATAACTTGATGCTGCTTTGTCCCTTCTAACAGAAATTACCCTGTGAATACTAAAGAAGTCTCTGCAATCAAATTGCACCCTGTAGTCTTATTTATATGAATGAAAATTTGGCAAAGAATACAGGTAGAAAGCCTTGGTTAAGAACAGTAATCATTTGGTAATGGGGAAAAAAAATCAAGTTACCTAATTTGTGTAAAACACATCTGGCTGGATTCATGGTCATACTACTTGTGAAGTGGTTTGGTACTTTTTCCAGATATTTTCTGAAAACTGTATTTCAAATTCTACTGTCTATCTTCTGCCACACACCCACAAGACGCTTACCTTTTAATAAAAAATTAGATAGGAAACAATGTCTTGTTTAATAGACTTCAAAGCTAAATTGAGTTTCCAGGGGAAAAAAGTTTACAGTTCTCCACCTATATAACCAGTCCATTTACAATTCTGGGGATGTATGTGAGTGTCCTCCTGCATCTGTAATGCATTCCAGGAGAGAAAACTACAGAATTACTACCCTATTACTTTTGTCTCAAATGTGGCTCCTAAATATACTCTTATTCCTAGATTGGTATTTTCTGTGAATGCTGACTAATTGCCTATTTGGCTAAAATGGTTAAAGCCTTCATTACAAGAATATAAAAGTGTGTATTTTCCCAGTAGGGCAACAGTTACTCATGGAAAATACATTTCAAAGTTTAATAACCTTGTTTTTATCAGATAGCGTTAGGAAACAACCAGCCCTGACTTCTCTGATGTGTTTTGGAACTATAATACCCTGAACTCTGGTTTCAGATGGAATATGCAATTAATTTTATGCAAGTCATACTAGTCCTAAGGGTAAAATTGCTTTCCCTTATTTTTAAACAACGAAATCAGGGGTGTAAGTCAATAATTCATTTTGTATCTTTTCCTAGACAATGGGGTAAGATTATCATCCCAGTGGATGATTCATCCTCTTATTTAGAGATACTGACTCATGAGCTGCCAGCCATTGTTACAGAGGAAACCTAGATGACCAGATCTCAGATGGATAACATTAAATTATTGTATATTCTCTGGGTCTACCCAGAGTGAGAACATGTCTTCTACTACTTGCCTGAATTAGAGTTGGGGCAGGAATTGGACACCACCTCCTTCATCAGTGAAGAGCTCCCATATACCATACCACAATATTGGCAGAACCCATAATTGAGAATGTTCCATGCAGGTTTTGATGTAGTTTAGCTTTCCCTTCTGTTTTAAGGTGTTAAATCTCACTTAAAATGTCTTATATTCACCTAAACCACTTCATACTTATTATCAAAGCCTTGGTAGTCATAAGCTAGTCTTCCTCTAAGCCACCTTTCTGAATAGAAACAAGAGTTAAAATCGCTAAATATTCTTATCTTTTAAGAAAAAATGCTTGACCCCTAAATGAAAGTCTTAACTACAGTATGTTTCAACATTCATCTAGGTCCACCTGCTTAACAACTCAAATTTGTAAATTCAGGGGCTGTGTATCAGTTTAAGAAATATATTTAGCTTAGCATTTATATACACATATATATATTTCAATATACATTATATATTTTCTGTATGCATTCCTGAATCCAATTCTTTCAAAAAGCTTAACTGAACTTTAAATTCACAACAAGGTAATATACTGAGAAGCAGATACTACTGATACTCATAAGAGCGTTATCGAATGTATTTTTGTTTGCTTTTCAGTTTTGGGGTTGCAAAAACAAACATGTTAAGCAAACTCAATACAAAGTGGGATGTATCATCAACAACAGCCAGTATGTACTTACTTTCGCATCTAATTTGCTGGTTCTACTCATCAAGATCTAGTCTTTATTAGATACTTACATTGGGACTATTCAATTGGTTGTGAAATTTTTTGCTTGAATAGCCACCTAAACTTGTATTAGTGAGTATTTCTAAAGCCTTCTAGAATTTAAGACCAAGAAATAAAGTTAAAATTCTTTAAGGTTAAGTCTTTAGAATTTTTAAAATAGTAAAGTAAATTAAATGCCTACTTGTCACTGAAATTCACTGAAGCTGGAAACCCATTTCCCATTCTTTGAAAAAATTAAACAAGCAGTCCCCTGTAGAGACACTCAGTTTTCAGGAAACTGAGCAACAGCCTTCATGAAAGGCAAAACAACTGCTGCCTATTTTTGCTGTCAAGGTTCTTAAGTCTAAAAAATTGCCAAAGCCAAGCCCTAAATCAGGATACTTTCTAATGTTAGGACTAACTCAAATCTGTATGTGGCCTGTATTTATTTGGCAAAGATTTGCAGAATTGTGGCTGAAGTCTACCTGAAAATATGCCAAGATCTGATTTGGTCTTAAAAAGCCTTGAATAATTTTTAAAATTATATCCATGTTTTCTGCCCTTATATTTTAATGCACTTCAAAACTCATTTTCAAGTTGACACTTGAAGCAGACAACAGCGGAGGAGAAAAAAGGAAATATCTGGTTTCTCCTGCCTCATCCTCCCCTTTTTATTTTGTCTGATACATGGATGATTTTTCAGCTGTCATTACTGAGTTCTGACTGTAAGCCTCTGCCAAGGGCTTCCATCCAACTCTCTAAGCAAAGGGGTCACTCAGTGGCAGGGATTGGGAAGCATTAGAGGGCTTACAAGGAGGAAGAGATAATGACAAAATCCAGTGTTTTAAGCCCCTTACCATACCCCTCCCACAAAATCCTCATAATGAACTTCCTATGCTATGAGGTTTGAGTTTTTTTAATCAACAATGTATTATAAGTTTCACTGAAAACAAATTATATATTTTGCTACATCTCTTGATAACCTCGTTCAACCTTTTGGATTTCAGCTACCAATGCAGAGAGCAGATTAAAAAAAGTAAGAGAATAACAGTCTCTAAAATAATCTCTATACTGGCCACCTGGTTCACAAATATCTCTTATCCTCGGAATGTAAAATCAGGTCAATAGTGAACTATGTTTTAACCTATTGGCATCCCAACACACCTAATAACCAACAGAGTATCAAATGAATGTTCAATCGTATGTGCAGATCAGAAGTTAAACCAGCTTCTCCCAGTGCATTGCAACAAGCATATTTAATGGCTTCCCAATAGAACAAAGGTGAAGCAAAAGCAACTGAAGAGGCAAATGTCAAATTATAATCTTGAAACTTCCAGAATTCCATGTGTTAGACAAAAAAAAAATAACAACACAGCAGTATTTGATAAAGTATTTGGTTGAGTCAATACTTCCAAAATATTGAAATGTGCTTTCATTTATATCTAATCTGCTATACACCAGCAGTATATGATCTCATGCCAGAGAGAAAAGCAAAATGCTTTACAAGAAAAGCAAAATTCTGGTATCATTAAAGTTAGAGATGTTCCTCTACAGCTTATTAGGTAGAAGTTGGCACAGGCAAAAACTTCACAGGAATTTTTTCCACTTAATTTTCCCTCTATCTCCCTGTCTTCAAAAGAGTTTCCTGAACAAAACCAAAGGCATCACTGAAAACTTTTTACCTTGATCAGAATTTTCCATTTCACCTGAAGCTGTAATGCCATTGATAAACGTAGCAGTATTCAAGGTAAGTGCTCTGCACAGAGAAGAAAAGTATTTCCTGAACATTCAGCCATATATTTTAGCAACACTCTTTGTAAGTTTTGTGGGTTTTTATCAATAAATTAGCACTGTGTTAGCTAATAATGGTTCATAAAAGCTATATTTCCTTGCTTATGAAGACAAATATTTCAGGCAAGTGGTTCATAAATCTTTCTTAAGTATTGTTTGCAAAATTCAGCATTTACAATATGTACTGCACCAGTCCACCACCTCCTGTTCTACTCATCCTCACTGGTCAAGTGCTAAAACTAGTTAATACAGTATGAATGGCAAATGCTGTCAGTGAACCTACCAGATATGTTCACTTATTTATTTAAAGTATAAAATACCCTTATATGATGCACCAGGTGTCACTTAATCTGCTGTCCAACGTGAGATCCTTGGTGTGTTTTTGCCTAAAGTGGTCAGAGCCTAAACACGACATTTCTAGAACTCAGTGAAAGCAGAGCTCTACAGCTGACTTGAGAGGAAAGAAGGAAGGTTAAAGGAAACATGCCAAGGTCAACTGAAGGAGTAACAAATTACTTACTAAAACATATTTAGTGTTGGCAGTAGTTCAAGGCTATATCTAAACACAGGTGAAAAATGCAGGAAAGGGAAGAGGATAAAATGAAACTATTAAATTGAAAAGACAAAGAAATTAGTAAAAACACCCTCAGACTTAGTATTAGATTTTTAGAATGTGAACTCTCGCACTGGGAATGGGGTTGGAGTGTTTGTGTCCAAACAGTCAGTGAAACTAAAGATGGATCACAAGCAAGATGGTGCCTCTTCGGGTAGTTTTATGTCAGCTTAGTCAGTGACAACAGGAACTGCTCAGGCTCTCTGGTGTGTTACTGAATTATTGCAAGCTAAGAAAAATTCTAGACTAGAGATGTATCACATTGCTGCAAATGTAAACAAATAATTGAAGCAATTATAATTTAAATTACCTGAAGCTTTCCATTAAAAACATTTTCATTCATTTAGTCTAACTATTTCCATTTGCATGAAATTACGTAAGTCACCACAACGTAATCAACATTTCTAAAAGCTCTATATATCACATGGTGACATTAAGTTATTTTCATCAAAAAAATCTGTAAACTCTGCAGAACTAAAAAGCAACAAAGTAACAGTTAAATATTTTAATAAAATGAAAAATAACAAGTTCATTAAGAAACATCTGCAACCTGAAAGATGTATGATGCTATTCCAATATACTATTCTACCAGCTCTACTTCGTAATTCTAGCAATACTAACACCAATACAGGAGTGACAGATTTTAGATACACCAACTGCCACCTCTTCTTTACATATCCAGTGTGCAATAGTCTCTACCAGTGTGCAAGCTATGCTTGCTACAGTGTGCAAGCTTCTCTACCAAAATCAGAATTTTATTCTTTCAATAAAACCAAGAGATACTTGAAGACACTGTCACAGCACTTACCCTGCAGTTGGCCACTCCACGTCTCAGACGGTACAAGCGCAGTGTACTTCTCAGGGGAACACAAAACAGGGACTATCACATTACACTGAAGAGAAAATTACTTTCATTATGAGACGTTTTTGCCTTCTACTGTGTTCTCACATGGAAGGATAAACTTACATGGAAGTTTATAGTTTAAAATTAACACAGAATGTATTTTTGCATTGATCATCTCCAGATATAAAACATGAAATCTTTTTCCTGCTCTCAAGATCCACTACCTTTCATGCTGCAGCCAACTTTCCCATTTATTATGTATATACAATTCTCAGAGTCCTTTTATCAGAAGAAAACAAATAAATTAATGCAAACTACTTCCATTTTAGAGTTAACAATTGAATGCAGATTATGTTAGGCTAAAATTACTTACACTGATACATTACATTGGCTGTTAAGGAGAAAAAGTACTTCAAGTACTTCAAGCAGATGATCTGATCTTGGTTTCCAGAGACTTGGTTTATTGCAAGTCAAATCTGCTTCTTTATGGCTAGGAAAATCTATAGTTAATTGTGAGTCCATAAAGATAATAGTAACTAATTCTTGGGCATTTACTTTAACACCAAAGTCTAAGAGAAAATTTACACTTATTTATAGATTTATGTCGAAAATTTATATAACACCTGCAAACAGCAAAAAAGTATGCCTATCAGCATCAAGTCTGCTGACAAATAAATAGGAAAATATTTAATATTAATAAAATATTAAAAATAAATTGGTACTGTCAAAATACTGATTGCATTCTTAAGCATGTTTTCGCTTTGAGAAAGTTACAATATACATATTAACATGTCACAAAATATTTTGCATATACAGAGCGAGAAAGAACATTAACTAATGTTCAACATTTACAAAGGTGAAAATTAGCTTTTGAATGTATATATCTGTTCTGGTTTGGTTTGGTGGGGTTTTTGGTAGCAGGGGAAGGGCCCCAGGCGTGGCTCCGGTAAGAAGCTGAGAAGCTCCCCCTGCCCCAAACCCAGCCAAGGAGCAGACAATAGAGGGACAATAGATGTGCCTCTGAGATTAACATACGAAAGAACTGCTGTAACACCTGAGCAGAGAGGCACCTGGGGGAAGAAGAGCTGTGCTGGAGGAGGAGAGCAGAGGAGGAGAGCAGTGCTGGGGAAGGAGGGCGGTGCTGATGGTTGGTGAAGAAGGGGAAGAAGGTGCCCAAGCAGAAGTTTCTCTGCACCCCATGGCGAGATGGCAGCTGTCCCCCTGCACTCATGGAGGAGCGTGGTGGAACATTCCCTGAAGACGCCAGGAGGGGTGAACTTGGCCACTGGAGTTGGATGTTGTGGCCAGTGGATTTGCTGCCAGTGGACTCTGATTACGCAGCTTTGGAAGACCCCGATGCCAGGGGAGATGGCTGTTCCCTAAGCAGCCCCTGACTCTGTGGGAAGCCCAGGCTGGAGCAGCTCCGGATCTCGTGGGAAGGACTCATGAAGGAGAAGCTGGTGGAGGACTCTCTCCCATGGGAGGGACCCCGTGGGGAAGCAGGGAAGGACTGTAAGGAATCCTTCTTCCTGAGGAGGACGGCGTGGGAGGAACCACCAGCCTGTGAACTGACTCTAAACCCCATCCCCTGTCCCCCTGTGCCGCTGGAGGGAAGGAGGAAGAGAAACCGGGAGCAAAGTGATTTGGGCCCGGGAAGAAGGGAGGGGTGGGGTAACATAGGCAAGCCCTGCTCTGTGTGTTGTCTGTGTCCTGTGTGTGTGTTTGATTAGTGTGAAATTAAATTATTGTTTTTCCCCAAGTTGAGTCTGTTCTGGCCGGGACCTTAATCAGTGAAGAACCTTCCTTGTCCTTTGTCTCAGCTCATGAGCTTTGTCCTCCTCATCCTGGAGAGTGTGTGTGTGTGGAGGAGGGGCAAGATGACTGAGCATGAGACTGTTCCTTTCATTGTCATGTTGTTCCAAACCACGACATTAATGGCTAGCTGGGCAGGAGAGAGACAAGGAACCACAACAATATCAAAATTCCTAAAAATTACATCAAAGAAAAAGTAATATGGGAATAATTTGAAATGTTGCAGACAGCTGTCTGTTGGAGTGGGAGTGGTTTGCAACACTGATATCAATCTCAGGTTATGCTAAACATCCTATTCTCTCTTCAGGTGCACTGGTATCATGCAGTGACATCAAACAGGGTGCTGCAGGGTGTATTCTCTCCATATTCCCAGATAGGCACATCCACCAAAGCACCCATATACGCATGACGAGTGAAGAGCTTTGGTTTAACTTTGTCATTTAGCAATTCTCCTACAGCTCCCTGAAGAGTCCTTTGAGTATTGAAGGCTTTACATTAAGCCATTACAAAACTAGTGCCTGGTTTACATTATATTTTTCACACACCTTTTACAGGTGTACTAAAAATTGTCAGAACAGGCCCACACACACTATCACAATTATGGTTCTAAATACAACTCAGAATCCATTTTTTTCAAAGTTGATATTAACTGGACACATTAAATAAGAACAAGGTGCTTTTAAGAGTATTAATTACATCTCTGTAAACAAGGGCTGTTCAGTTCTAGGTGTGTTCCTTGTGAAAATGTGTTGTTACTGTGTCTCTCCATTATGCTATCTACCTCTGAAATTCTCCATTCCTCTATCAAGGCCAATTAATGAGTTATGAAGAATAATTTTAACAGGGCAGCATTTTTCCTATATAAAAAACAAATCATCTGTAAATGAAGCTGAACAAAGACCTAGTGAGTTTTAAGTGTTTCTGGTACTCCATTAAGAACACTAGGGACATAAAAATGGCCTGACAATTACTAATGTTCCAAAAGGGACTGTGGTTATATTAATTTTAAGTCAAAATAATAAATGACTTTTCTTGTACATTCTAGAAAAGCTGCTTGTGCATCCAAGAGTTCATTATTTGATCTTGGATAAGAAACAGCAAATTTTTTTAGTATGAAGGAACTGAATCCTTTAAAGATGGTTGGAGTACATTATTACAACACTATGAAGACAAATATTTTTTTTATATATGCTTTTCTCCTCAGTATGATGGCATTACCACATTCTGTATTTCAATTATGGAGTTTATCTAGACATTAGAGAATTAAAAAAAAAAAAAAAAAAAAACCCAAAAGCAAAAGAGAGGAAAGAAGGGACCAAACCTTGTAACTTTCCAATTTCTTTCTTCCAGAGAAGTTTTTGCTATTTGATTTTTATGATTCTTGTCACTGCAGTTTCTGAACTTTTTACATACATTAATGGATTTGTTCTCCCCAAATAGCTCTGAGACAGAAACATAAACTGCTGCTTTACAGAGAATACGAATAATGCTTTCCTCACCAAAAAGCATACAAGAATACTTTGAGCAACACTGGAAACTGAACCAGTATGTACATGTCTCGTTTATTAATTCAGTCTTCCTTCCTTGTAAGAATAGATATGACAGTAGTTCATGTAATAATAAACACTTTATATGCATTAAGTCTCAGTAATAGGAAAAGCACAGCCCCAAAAGGGATCACCAGACCAGGCACTTACATCTCCAGCAGAACTGGAAACAAACTCCCTGAATTTGTATCTTTGATGTCGGAAAACCATTTACAAAATGACTACATCTATGCATTTTGCAGTGTAATTTCACCAGGAAAAAAAAAAAAAAAAAAGTCTAAGGGATACATACAGCAAGAAAAATATTTCACTTGAACTAGAGGATTATCACAAAAGAAGGAAAGAAGATGAAAGGTGCAGGCATATTTGCATGTCTGATCACATGTGGCTTTCTGCTGTTGAAAACTCAAAAAATTAGGAGATGATGAGCCCAGGAGACAATATGTTCTGCAATCATCCTACATTTTTTTCCTTAAAAGGCTTATCATCCTGAACTTCAGAAGTTCTAACAGCAACAAAACTGTTCAAGAGTAAAAAACTGCTTGTATTATTGACTTTGTGAACTGAAGCAATGCTTCCTTTTAAGAAATATCCTTTTAACCTTGAAAAGGATTGATGTCTTCATGCAGTGATCTATGGGTATATCTGCTAAGTAGTTATGAGCTACCATTTCACCTTGCAGGCTGTAGCTATCAGTAGAGATCTATGCAGTTGCAGGAACTAGTTAATCACTATATAGTATGGGCACTGACTGGATTTATAACCTCAGCTCTAATAGTGCAGTTGAATTCAGTCGTAATGTTTTGGGAAACTGTGTTACAAAACTAGAAGTTTCAAGAAAAAAAAATTAGGTTCATTTATGGAATTCTGATGCCATATGATATTTTGCTAAATTATTTTAATCCAAGTAACACAAAAACCACTACTGTACGACTAAAATATTAACATCTGACAAACCTTTCTATATCAGTGACTCAGATATAAAACATCAGAATAACTTTACATCTAGCAATGCCCCATAATGTCATTTTTTACTCCCTTATTGAAGCTTCTTAGTCTTGTATGCAACCTAATAATCAGCTATTTAGAACAGCAAGGTGGTAGCTTAAGGAGTAGGAAATGTTCTTATAAAATGAAAATCATTGAGAACAACATCGTCCAAAACAAACAAACAAAACAAACACAAAACCAAAAACAAACAACAGCAAACAAACAACAAAACCCCCTATAAACAAACAAGCCAACCAAAAAAAACCACAGAGGAAAAAAACTCACAAAACAACACTCCCAACACCCACCTCACATATTCTGTAACATTAACAGACAGGGTTAAGCCAGTTCATGTTCTATTCCTCAGATACTGATACAGTAACTCCCTTCTCTACCTATCCAATAAAACACAAGCTATGGATTGAGCTGCCTTTGCCCTTTATTTTTCACTGACTTATTCGGCAGCCTAAAGACTTCTGTCACACTTCAGGAGGGGCTGTCATGTATTTAGACTTTCCTGGGCGTACCTTCTTTTCCAGCTTGGACATTTCAACTTCATATATACTACATGCACACAACACATCTGGTGTATCTGAGACATGACAGCAGCGCTGTGCATCATAAAATACTTCCAACCATGAAATCTTGAATAACAAGATGTCATTGTAGGGAATTAAGAATGGCCCAGGATTATTCTTCCTAGACAACTCCATATTTACAGAGCAGTATATTACATTTCATCTCATGAGCAGAGAGTTGTGTCACTCCTACCAAACAAGTCTCCAGATGAGGGAAGTTTGGGCTAGCAAAGACTATTGTGTAACCCTCTACCTAGATGGCCTTTGCAGAGAAGCACAGGTATAGGTTGTACTGAATGTTAAAGCTTCAAGAAACAGGCATGACAGGGTAAGTGGAAAGGACAGGAAGGAAAGAACGAATGCAGCAAAGCCAATTCAGTAATGCTCAACAGTAGTCCATGTCTATATGCATGCATTTGTCTACTTTGTGTATGATCCTCTCTGTTGTGAAAGAAATAACAACTCCAGAAGCCTAAGGAAGATCAGTCAAACACTAAGGGAGAGACAATTACTTTACCCTACTATAGCTGGTACCAACAGATTTAAAGAAAGCAATATTTCTTGTCATTACCTCTGCAAAATCCCAACTTTCCTCTGACTCACTGAATGGTCAGCAAAGGCCTTAATGTCATGGCTCAAAGAGCAGAAGAGAAGCTGTGCAGCTGTTGAAAATACATGAGCCAGGGACCAAATGAATGAGTTCTATGTATAATGCATGAGATTTGATAGATCTATAGTAGCTTCTGCTAAATGATTCACAGCCCTCAGAGAATCAAGTTGACAACTTCTGGAATCTTTCAGAGAAATACTACTTTTGTCAGCCAAACCACAAGAATTTCTAAAGCCTTCCCCCCAAAAAAATTAACAGAGTTCCTCAAGATCAAGAAATAGTAAAAGCAACATGAATGGCACTTCAGGATCAGAGAGATTAAAAAAAAAAAAAAGGTAGAACTTTAAACATGATAAATTTACAGAAGTTCAGCAAAGGGCAATCATAAACAGAAACAGAAAAACTCCATCCTTATGGCTCTAAGGGTACAAGCATAATAAAAGTGAGATGACAGTAAGACCAGAGCTGTTGCCCTGTGCTCATGAGAAATGGAAAGTTATGTATGATAAAACAACAGTCAAAATGTTATCACTTAAAAATGTCTCACAGACAAATTCCTCAACAACTAGTTTTTCTGATCCACTCAACTGAAAGAAGCTTCTCTGAGTGCAGCAATGCATAAGACATCTCCCAAATTCCTGGTTAACCTGACAGCTTTGTTATCACAGGCAGTACTTGCTGGCACATAAGGATAAGGGCTGTACATGTTGAAAGCACACGTTTCTTCAGACATCTGCTTTGAGGGGTTCTTGGAATCACTTATCATCTCAGGGCAGAAATGATCACTAACAGATTTGCCAGGAAAAAAAAATAAATAAAAAATTTAAAAAGTCTTTTACTCAAGTTATAAATACTGTTAACTTACCCCAAAACAGAATATAAACATACAAGAGTTCTAGATCATCTTTTGTTTAGAAAAGCACCTGGAAATATGTATGTTTATGAAATCCAGATCATATCTCTTTCTATCAACTCCACAAGCAGAAAACAAGCCTTAACTCAGCTTTGCATTCAATGCATTTATATGCATCATTTATATTCCCTATTCCTAGGAATCAATATCACACTGCTTCAGCTCACCAAACATCCAAGCCATCTTAGTGTAAACTTCCTGCCACAATCCAACTGACAAGTACACAGCTGCATTCAACATAGAATTTAATTTAGCATAGAATCATAGAATGGTTTGAGTTGGAAAAGACCTTACAGATCATATTTCCAACCCCTCTGCATGGACAGGGACATCTTCCACTAGACCAGGTTGCTCAAAACCCCATCGAACCTGGCCTTGAACACTTGTAGAGAGGGGCTATCCACAACTTCCCTGGACAACCTGTGCCAGTGTCTCACTACCCTCGCAGGAAAGAATGTATTCCTAATATCTAATTTAAATCTATCCTGTTTCAATTTGAAACTGTTCTCCCTCATCTTCTCACTACAAGCCCTTATAAAAAGCCCCTCTCCAGGTTTCCTGGAGGCCCCTCTCCAAAAACTGGAAGGCTGCTGTAAGGTGTCCCTAGAGCCCTCTTGGAAAGAACATCTTTGGCATACACAGGCTGTCAGGTCTGAGATAATTTACCTTCCTTTTGAAGCTGTTCCACTTTGTGAACTATGATTCATGATTTACTGGACAAGAAAGAGGTCTGACTCACTGTATGAGTATGACCCTCTCCTCTGAGGATAAAGGCATTCTCTTGGGAGAATACCTCAACCCCTTCCCCCAGATGATCTGCAGAATCTCATTCTATTGACTGTACATATGATGTCTTGCTGTCAACAATGACCTTACTTAGGTCTGTATGAGGCCAAGAACTAAGCCAGCTAAGCTTGACCTTACCACTCAAAATGTAAGCCAAATCTATGATACCACAGCTAATAATACAGCTACAAGAAAGAAAAGTTAAAGACATGATTCATAGGATGATACTTCCCACTGAGAAAACATTGAATGTAGAAGAACCCTCAATAGTCTCATTCAAAAACCACAGTGCTTGTGGTAGATTGACCCCAGCTGGCAGGTAAGCCCCTATCCAGTCACTCACTCACACCCCCCACCGCAGGACAGGGGATAGAACTGGAATGGCAAAAAGTGAGTAAACATGTGGGTCGAGATAAAAACAGTTTATTATGTGATTAAAAAAAAAGCAAAGAAGCAATCACCAGTGAACTGATTCCAAGCCAGTCCCCAAGCAACAGCTACATAGGAAAAAATTCTCCCCAGTTTTTATTGCTGAGCTTGACATTATACGGTATGGGATATCCTTTTGATCAGTTGGGGTCAGCTGTCCCCACTGTGTCCCCTCCTAGCCACTTGCCTACCCCCAACCTACTCACTGAGGAGGCAAAGTGAGTAACAAAGAAAGCCTCAATTCTGTGTGAGGACTGGTCAGCAATAGCTAAAACATTGATAGGTTTCCAACAGTGTTTCGGTCATCAGGCTAAACCACAGCACTATATGGTCTGCTATGAATAAAATTAGCCAAATTTTCCACCCCCAGCCAAACCCAGTACATGCTTAATGAGCTTGGACCACTTTCATACTCTTTTTTATTTCTGTACCCCTGCATTTGTGTTTTTTTACAGAACTAGATGCATAAACAAGCAGAAATTCTTTACGACCTTCAGTACATGAAACTGATTCTTCTGTCCCACTTGTGAAGATCTGAATCTTCAGACCCTGGCTTGAGATGCTTCATCTAGCTGCTATAAATCATGATTCCCTTTTAGTAGAACCATTGGCATTCAACCAGCGATCGTAGGACCACAGGGATTCTATGAGAAATATTAACACGTGGACAGAGTAGCACATCTGCTGCTAAAACTGCAGCCCATGGGGGGAAAATTAATTTAATTCTTCATATGCTTGCAAATAGTTCATTTTCTAAAAGATGCACTATATCTAAACAGTAGATCAAAATGTTATAGGGAGACTACACATTATGGTAGGAACAACAAGGAAACATCTCACTCTGAACCAAATCAACACCTACACCAAAAATTGCTCCTCATCTCCAGCCTTTGGGGGAATTTGCAGTTGGAGGCAAATGCTGCATCTTCCAACATGTGACTTATTTGTAATGTGCACCAAGATCTTGGTAACTGGAACTCTACAGCTGCAAAATATGACATGATTACAAAATGATCGACTGCAGTTGCAGCTTAACAACAATACCAAGCTGTCAGTGCAGGCTGCAGACCAAATGCTCACCCAGATCTGTTCATTTAGTGGCATTCTGGCACTGCAGCCAGACTAACATCTGCTCTGGTTGGTGCTTTGCAGCACACAACAAAGCCTCGAGTGGGACCAGGCCAACTTGAGGGGTGACAGTCAATCTCCTTGAGGGAAGAAGGGAAGTGGGCTGTTGTACTTCTGTGTTTCAGCTGCTTGCTCTACCTGCTCTGTGAAGGTTTTATCACTTGAGAGAAAGGCATTCCAGCCTATGACACACAAGTATTTACAGTGGCAGCTTACCATGACTGCAGCCAGCCACAGGCAAGTACGGCATAGATCCGTTGTTTGCTTGACAGCCCCGGGCAAGTTAGGTCTGGTTTAGGCCTCCAAGTGTTCTCTGATTCCATAAATAATAAGCTTGTTTTCAGCTCTTGCCGAAGGAAAGAATAAGGAAGACTAAAGTTAGCATTAATTCTGCCACACATCTGCAGAAGGGACTTGTCCTCTCAGTGTAGCAACCCTGCCTGCATTCCACATCCTTTTTCCTTTTCAAGTAGGAATTCATACTACATGCTACAATGTATTTCAAGATGTATTGATGATAGTCCCACCATTCACAGTGTAATGTCATCAATAAAATCAAACCTTTCTAGAAAAAAATTGCTATCTATATTATAGTACATATTGATTAAATACATGATTTAGAAAATTAAAAGGGCAATGAAACAAGAAATAGCTCTTTTCTAGGATATTTTTGATAGGCAAGATTATTTGATCTTAATTTAACTTAGTTATAGATCTCCAAGACAAAAAAAAATCACTGTCTTTTACTTGATTAGTATATGCTATGATATGTTAATGAAAACATAATTTCTTGATTACTTATGGGATGCGACTATGGACATAAGGCATGATGCAGAAAAGACCATTTGTGAGATGGCATGGTCCCAGTGAACTTTGATTAAAGAATACTGGTTTTTTCTGACTGCAGAAGCAATTCTAAGCTGGCTTTTCTGAGCATAGGAAAACTACATAGTACTGTCTAGATCCATGCCCCTGCCTCTCTTTGGATGCATTTCCTTACCAGTCGTGCAGCTTTCTCCTGTGCTGAACCCTTCACACAGCAAATACCAGATGCCTGTTTGGGGCATCCAGCTGTGACAGTGCTCAGCTTACAGAGGTGTCTGTGAGGAGAGCACATACGTTCTCTTACACTTCTTGCCCCGAAGCATGACAAGGAGATAACTGTGCAGCCACCATGCCTAGGGCCTGATTCTCCACTCCATTTCACGTGTCATGGCTGCGCAATGGAAATCAATGAAACTACACAGCCATAAAACTGGTGAAACAGGGGCTGGCCCTCACTCCCTGAAGGGGCTTCAGTTCACTGGTGAGAGAAACAATCCCTGCACATACATTGGTCAATCTGTCTCCATTTATGTCAATTAAAATTATTGCTTTTGACTTGAAGGGAGTCTAGACACATTTGTTTACTGTTTGGAACGTGCTCTGGACACTCTTCAAGAAACAGGCCTTTTTATCAGGTAGAGGGCAAAAATCTGTACACACTAATGATGCATGGTATTAAAACAAAGTTAGCAATATCCTTTAAATCTGAAGACAAAAAGGTTCTAATGCAAAAAAGCAGGTTTCTGATAAATAAAAATTTTAAACGGCTATAATTAATCCTCTACTTCTGGCAGAAATAAGGAGAAGAGCTTCCAGGGAGTTAAACTTAATCTAGGATTGACAATTTAAACAAGGAAAACTTGAAGCTGTATACAAATTTGCATACTCTCTTTTAGACATTTTCATTCATTCATATGAAACAGAAGATGCCCTGCAGTGAACTGCAGTTCCCTAGCCTAGAGTGGGAGACAACGAAATGATAACTGATGACTCACACAGTGAACTTCACTTACAGTCTCACCAAACAATCATTACTGATGTCTGTTAAATAAAGGACAGGTTAATAATATGATACACTGTAAACAAGATCGTAACCTCTCCCTCCAGTTAAAGTTATTTCCAAGTATTTCACAGTGATGCAACCAAAAGGTTAAACTGTGGATTTATTTTTTCATACAAAATAGGAAACGCAATATACCATGAATAAAGAAATGGTTTATAAACATCAGGGGGTTGCCCTTTTGCCTTAAAATAAAGGATGTAACACTGTCAGGCATGTAAGCTTAACCCGAAGGCTCAGTTAAAAAAGGAACACAGCATAGGAGTAACCCCAAAAATATATAGCATGTTTCACACACCCCCCAAAAAAAAAGAAAAATAAAAGGAAAAAAAGGACATTTAAAATATATTGCAACAAAATAAAATTAAAGAGAGGTGGATGTAGAATGAGATTAATCTTTGGATTATGAAAGGGCATGAGTAATTAGATGATAGGTAGCGCACAAATTGCTTTTTCATAGTGAATAAAGCAAAGTACTAAGAACAAAACCAGAGTGTTTTTCATTATGTCATTATTTCAGATTTTTTTCAAAAAGAAGAATAATTCCTGCCAAAAGAAAATAGGGTGGTTTTTTTTTCTGAAAATCAAACAAAATGAAGGAGCCCTAACCTCTTAGGATACTGTTGTAACTCTTAAGTATGGAAATATGCTAAGTAAGGTGTGTGATAACTGTGCAAAAAAGCTTTCTGTGATTTCCCAAAATAATTACTTCACTAGCACAGACAGTTTTCAAATTAATCTGTGTACTACAGCAATCTCATTTTGAAGTAATAGGAGTCCTGTGTTATGACATGACTCTTTAGCTTTACAAAGTATTAGCATGCACTTTTTCTAAATAAAATGTTAAAGTTATAAGAGTATAAAAAACATTGTGTGCATGTTTCACTGTCACCTCCTTTGAAGATGTTATCTAAAAAGATGTCTCCTGGTTGAAATCATCAGAATACCATTTTTCAAAGGTGCCTAAGGTTGGGAAGATTACTTCAGTGGAAACTGAGTGTTCAGATGCCTGCCTGACAAAGGCTTATCCTCTATTAGCTACTTCCAGCCTGAAGCAAAGTTAGACCCAACATAAAAACCTTGACAAATTAAAATGGCTTTGAATAGGAAGTTAATATTTATTTATTTATAGGCATATCTACATTTTGCAACAACCCAACATATTGCAGAATTTATTACAGACAAACATTGAACAGCTATAATCATTAACCGCAGCAATTTGTTCACACTTTTCAGGAGGACAGAGCATTTGCTGAGCACCACAAGTAGTTTACAGTAAGTAAGCATAAAATACACCAGAGTGCAGTAAAAACAGAGAGAAACCACATCCACTTACGCAAATTAACATGTATTACTGCTAGATTATTTTTTTATTGATTTATTTTTAATAGGCCACTGGTGTGCATAGCTGCCTACATTTGTTGGAGTATCAAATGCCCTCTGCTTCCTCTGACTTGAGCAGCAGTGGCACACACTCAGGATCCTGGAGGAGAGTTCAGTGCAGGCCTGAGCAAGTGGTGAATGACTGGCTTCATCTAACAAAGCACAGATGCTTCCCGTTCTGTTTACAGACGCATCATGGTGATGCACAGACCTTGCCAAAGGGAGAATGATATAGCATCACTCTTTACAGTTACAGAAACTTAGCTGAAAGTATAGATCTTATACTAAATTTGGTATTATATGTATCTATTTCCTTATGATTCTTCCACTATCTGATTTAATTAAAAATAATGGAATTTTACTAAAAATAAAGTGTCATTAAATAAGACACCATGTGGTTCTTTAAATACATCTTTACACATCTCTCTCTATTTAGCTTCACAAATGAAGAATAAATTTTGACTAATTTTAAGAAATATGGTTACATGAGACACCTTTTCACCTCTGTCACAGGAAGGATTGCAAACAGGTTGTGGCTGAGCTTGCACTGCAACCTCTCATCCTTGCACACCACTCCAGGTTTGGTGTACAGTGGGGTATTTTGTACAACTTAAGCCTCGTTCAAACCCTCCACACATAAATGAATGTTACCCAATAGTAATGAGCAAGAATCTTTCACGTGGAGAGTGGGGGACTATGTTCCACTTCTTTTTACAGGTACCAGAAACTGATACCTAGTTTCAAAGATGGCCTTCACAAAGGGAATTAGGAGCTGTGAAAAACAACAGGGAACTATGATCACATTTCATCTTGTGCTCTTTACAGCACTTCAGCCTATCCATTTGAGAGCCTCAACATTTCGATCTACAGCTTATTGCAGGGCAGTTCCATACTTAGCAAGGTCTGCAAAAGAAGGGTACTGGCTCTGCCTCTTCTGGTCCATCCAGGCACAGCTGGTCCACAAAGCTGAGCTACAGCTGGCCTCAGGAACCCCATGATGCATCTCTCTGTGCATCTAGTGCCATCTAACTCTCTGCCAAGAAAAAGACAGTTGATTAAATCCAAATGCCTTCTGCTATTTCTGGCACAGAGGAGGACTGCAAGGCATTGTTGCATCCATCTGCATTTTCAGCACTGAACAGCCTGTCTGTTGTGTCAAGCATTAGATTTCCGCACGTGAAAGGCAGAAACGCACGTGTAGGCACAGACAACCTTTTAGATTAGGGAAGGTTAAATAAAATCACAGTAAGAACTCCAAGAGGAACCCTGCTGGGTCACATCTCTTACAATTGTCTACAGTGAGCTGGTCACAGAGTGACTGCATATCTGCTGACAGCTGGATAGTTACCATGGAAAATTTTATAAAAATAAAGACACAAAACAACAATTACAGTAACACTGATAAATCCATTAGCCCCTTACCTATATATTATTCCCACAGAGCACTGAGGCATTTGATGAGGGCACTACAACTGCCAGATTTTCTACCTGAAATAAAGCATGAATTAATAGAATTCAGGAGATGTGATGCAAATATCAGGGTGTGTCAAGCACTACTATTACTTTTGCTAACTTGTGTAACTTCAAATTTAAGACTGCATTTCAACTCACAGTAATTTCTAAGTGATTTGGAGGATATCTGCCTCTCAGTTTTATAGCATCAACATACTCTGCAAAAGCTTGTCTTCCAAAATGCCAAACTTCTACCCAAAGCATTAATATAGGGACAATTAGATTACATCAGTCTTCCTAGTCTCCAGTTAGTAGATCCTACTCTAAGGGTTCAAAATTAAACATTCAGTTCTTGCCTAGGAAACCAGAAAGAAATCCTTGGACACTTAAAGTACCCAACATTCTGCTTGAATCTGAAGGAGCGGATATTTAACATCTCTACACATCTAGATACCTTAAAATTGCAAAGCATGTTTTTTGAATATGCATCTGTGTATATACACAGAATATACGTATGTAGTAAATAAAGGAGTCATCTCAAGGCATGAGCTACTATACAGACATACATTTTATTGCTACTTTTCCTTTTTGACTAATAGAAGCTGGCCATCATGTAGAGATGGCTGAGTCAAAATCCATTCAATCACTTTGCCCTTTGGTCACTTCTCCCTTCCTTGGTATTCATTGACACATAAACACCAAGGATGTATCCAAACAAAGTCACTTATAACTAAGTGTGCCATTTTCATTAATATTGCATTGTGTCTCTCAGCTATAGAGAACTGACAAAGCAGATGTCAAGAGCTTATCAAAATGTGCATACAAATACTTGGTCCAATATTCAACATGACTACGCTAGCAGCCTCTGCTTCACCAGCCCACACTGGAGAAAGGGTCATTTATCAGTTGCTAACCAGGAACAACAGGGAAATAGCTTTAATTTCCCACACACTGTGCCCTTTAAGTAATTAGGCATCACTTCAGAATGAGAAATCCTCACCAAAGTACAAAGTTATCTGGCTGTAAACAGAGCCGTCTATGGCACTTCCATTTGTAGAAAAGTCCTAACAACAAAAAGACAGATAAGTAGAGCTTTTTATCAGAGGCCTTCAGAGCTTAAGGGAAATGACTCCATAAGGACAACAGGTACCTCAAACTTACATGAAATAATTATAGACAAGAAATAGCAAAACAAATAGGAAGGCATCTTTTTGCTCAAGTGTAATAGAAGGACCGCATCTTGCTCTTGCTTTACTTGTAACAGTTTACAAACGTCTAAATAAAAACCTCAGTCAGACTGATGTAGTGAAGACATGTCACTAAAGCAAGATCACTACCCAACATGGATTTAAATGAAACCAACAGCTATGGATTGTTTTCATAAGGGCAACCAATCACGATAAAGCAAGGGTATTCCAGCCACTGCCAGGGCACACTGCCTCTGAGACCTGTCTCCCTGCAGCCACTGATACGCACTGAGAGCTCTTTCACTGTCTCCAAAAGGATTCTTTCAGATTGTGCTGCTGGCTGTGCGGCAGGACTCATTTCAGCAAGTGCAAACTGGCAAACTCCTTGCCCTTGTGCAGATCAAGGGACTAAGCCTTATGCTTTTAGCAGTGGATACCCACAAACAGCACATGGAAAACATGCTGAATCTCTTTTGTACTCTCCACCTTTTTCTGCTTCTCCAGGAGACCAGGGAAGTCAGAGCTGGAGCTCTGGCTGAACATACATCTTTACAAGAAGCATAAACAGCTGTGACCAGCCACAATTAATCAAATGAGTAAACACCCAACAAATACACTATTCTTCATTCAAGTTTAATTCTTTAACTGTATCAAAACAGAATCAGCTGCTCCTGAAACTTAAATGAAAACCTGTCACAGAATCATTAACAGATTTTTGAACTTAAGACCTTTATTTTACTTTTTTGTTACTGAATAATATATTCTAATGCCACTGGGAGAAAAGGTTCACTGAATGCTTCTTACACAGAACTCGGATCCCAGATGGTATTGTACTGTACTTTGGGTAATACTTTTGTCTGAGCAAGTCCGTAATAATTAGAAATTAATAGCTCAAGGCACACATTATCCTGAGAAGCTTATCAAACTATTTTTTTAATCTTGCAATTAAAGTTCAGAAACTTTCCATCATGCAAAAGAGCCTATGCATTCTACGAAATATTTCAGTCACTAATACAGCATTTCATTTACTTATGGCCAGTAGCATACTAATTACAGTCAGCATAGAATTTGGAGAAGACCTGGTAGATCTCCTTCTTCTGTTTCACTTACTTAATCACCAATGGGTATCTTTTATACCTTTAAGGTGCAAAGACAGATACATGCAATTAAAAAAAAAAAAATATTCCTAAAATCTGGGGGTTTTACTGCATCTCCTTGGGATGGTGCTACATTTCTTCACAGCAACCTGTGTAACACTGTGCTTTGCATTTGTAGCTAAGCAGTGTTGGTGCCACACCAATGTTTTGATTATTGCTGAACAGCATTTGCACAGCAGCAAGGCCTTCTCTCCAACCTCACATGCAGAGAGAGGCATATGGGGGGGTTGGCAAGAGGCTAGGAGGGGACACAGTAAGGAAAGCTGACCCCAACTGATCAAAGGGATATTCCATGCTATACAACATTGTGCTCAGATTTAAAACCTCAGGGAAATAGGCAGGAACATTTGTTGTAGCATATATCTTCCCAATAAATTTTAATGCATATTTGAGATGGCAGTGAAAGAGAGCTGGGTGGGTGTTTTTCTGCTGACTGCGGTCAACCCACCGCATTGCTCTTTCTGATGTTGACTATCAGAGGTACCAGCAGATTGGAAATCAGTCAGCATAATCCCCATATATAAGAAGAGATGGAAGGATGATCCAGGAAATCACAGGTCTGTTAATTTGACTTCAGTACTGGGCAAGCTGATGGAACATATAGTTTTGAGTGCCATTATGTGGTACGTGCAGAACAACCAGGTGATGAGGCCCAGCCAGCATGGGTTCATGAAAGGCAGGTCCTGCTTGACAAACTTAATCTCCTTCTATGAAAAGGTAACCTATTTAGTGGATGAGGGAAGGGCTGTGCATGTCATTTACCTGGACCTTAGTAAAGCTTTTGACACTGTTTCCCACAGCATTCTCTTAGAGAAGCTGGCTGCTTGTGGCTTGGATGCATATACTCTTTGCTGGGTAAAAAACTGGTTGGATGGCTGGGTCCAAAGAGTTGTATTCAGTGGAGTTAAATCCAGTTGATGGCCAGTCACGAGTGGGATTGCCCAGGGCAAAATGTTTTCCAAATACTGTGTTGTGAGGGGTTTTATTTTAAAAAAAATAATACATGTGAAAAAAAAAAAAATTTCTATTGAAGATATCAGTATCACCCTCCAGTTTTGGTCCAAGCTGATAAACTTCTCCAGCTGATCATCAACTGATCAATATTTACTACAGTAGTATGAAGAACTACTGAACAATTTCAGGCAACTGTTATTTTATACAGACAAGGCTTGCACAGTAGAACTGTTTGATACTCCAGAAATACCCATGCAGTTATAATTCTGTTTAAACATTTACTTAAGTGAGGCCCCAGCTTCATTAGAGTCCACTATGCTGGGAAACAAAGCTTCTCAGATGATAGCGGTCTGCTTCTGCCCTACAACCCTGTGGCACAGAGACACCACCTTCCTTTTCTGGTAAGACACTAAGGTCAGTAGGGAAGACCTTGAGTCCCAGTGCCCACCATACTCTTCTGACCCTGCAAATCTGACAGGCAGCAAACACTTTCCATGTGTATACAAGTAAACAAAGTGGAGAGGGAAGAGTCTGCCCATATCTAAGCAGAATGCACAGAATATTGAGTTAACTTCCATTGAAGGCAAGCCTTTAAACGCTTTGAAATCCCAAGTCTTCCACCCTAATACCTGCAAGTAACCTATTATCTCACAGTTCCACACCAACCCTAATACCAGTGAAAAAACAGTACCTTTGTTTCAATAGCCAAAATTAAAAATCCTCACAGTAAAAGGTGGACATTTTTCCAAAGTGTTCATGGAAAGGAACAAGTGGGTTTGAAACAATTTAAACACCAAAGATGCAACTGTTATTGAAGATAACTGACAACATGACAAACGATCATTTAAAAGCAAATTGAGGAACTGGAAAAGGAGTCTTGCAAAATAAAATAAAATAAAATAAAATAAAAAAAAGAAATTAAGGCAAGATCATCCTGACTTGGTCAGTCTTTGTTTATGCCTTTATATTTAAAGTATAAAGCTGGAAAACTGAGACATTACGACAAAGTTTAAGGAAACCTATTTAATGTGTTCCCATCAGAGAAAGACTGTAGAACACCTATAGAAATACCTGTGAATAGCATTGCACTTTATTGTTGCCTATCAGTATGTAGCATGGCATGGTAAATCCGATATATCGGAACAACACATTGAATTCCATTTCCATGCAAAAAAAAAAAAAAGAAAAAAAAAAGAAAAAAAAAAGAAAAAAAAAAGAAATTAATTACGCTGACTACAAATTGTATAGAGCGGCAGGGAGCATGAAAAACTTGTTTATTTTATTATATGCACAGGTTTAACTGCCTGACACAAACAAGTGTACTCTTCAAAGTCATGAGTACAAAAGACTTCCATTAATCCTTCAAATCCTTTCTGTTAGTAACTAATAACAATGAAATCAACACTAGCTGCCTGGCTACATGTACGATATAAAGTAACAACCCACAAACCTTCACATTTCAAGAGCAAAGAAAATTTTTTCAGTACCTCTTTAATAGCAAAGAACACCAAAGATTAAAATGACAAATCTTCACATAACTTGACTGTATTGCATTTGATGGCAACAGCTTCCAACTTTACTATATTTTCAACACTTCTCAGAAGCAAAGAGGACAGTGGTGGTTTAACGTATTATATATGGGACAGAGACAAATTACACACACTTGTCTTTTACATCCATTTATTGCTGAAATACTGTAAGAGAGGACACCACACAAAAATAATGCAGCAAGACTTCCTCCACGAAAAAATGAATAATGCCTTAGGAAAGCTCATTCACAGGATATCATTCACAGCACAGTTACTCTTAGAGCCTCCAAACACCACCCATTCATGCATTGCAGAAGTGCATAGTTGGACTCTGATTCAGCTGTTGAACAGTGGAAAGGGAATTTTAACACCCACCTATATTGCCTTTTCCCAGTGAAGAAGATTCTTCATTGTAAAGATCTCTTCCAGCATACCTGTTCCTGCTTAGAGAGAAGAGTTTCAAACTGAAATGTCTGTGGCCTAAATAGCACCTCTTGTCCTCTTAGTCTAACAAGGACAACTGCAGCAGAAAGATGAAAAGAATACACCAGGAGAAAGTAGACAAAAGAAACTCAAATTATGCTTTTAGCAAATATCACCCCTCCTCTTCCTGCATCTTTTAAGTAGAGAATACTTGAAAGCTCACACTAATAAAAGAATAAATATTTGCTTAAAAGTAAGTCACTAAAGGGACAAATACAGCTTTACGTTCTTCCTAACATCTGCATCCAGAACAGTAATAGGGACTCCTTACTAAGGTGCAGTTATCGTTTTGCAAGCAGAGACAACCAAAGATATTGATAATGTTATTTTTGAGGCTGATTCCTTTTGAAAGGACAAAATAATCTGACAAGAAAACTCAGTGTCTTGTTCACATTCCCTAGTGCTTTGTACCTAATTCTGAAATAGGTTCCGTCCCATTAAAATCGGAATAAAACCATATTAAGCTGTGGAATTATTCTCACACTGGCTACAGCTCAGCAGAAAAACGTAGAAAGTGAAGCCATGTAGAATAGCTGTAGACAGAGAAGATTCTGTTAATAAATAATATTGTAGTGTTCTGAGTTATTTGAGTTAGAGGTGTCCCTAGACAAGCAAGAGAACTTCTAAGCCAAGCCAGTTCTGGTCTAAAACCCTGACTATACTCTTGCTTCTGAGGGTCCTTGGGTTTAATTCTTTGCATGTTGTACCTTTATTGGCTCAGATTTGCTAACAGTTTGCTGCTTTGTTCTTTTTTAAAAAGACTTTGCAGTTTAAACAAGAACTAATTAGAACATTTCCAGTGAAAAAGTCAAAGTTTTCACCTGGAAGTTATCTAAGATGTGATGGGATCAGATTTCAGCTAAAGAGATCAAAATCTTTGCCTTTCAAAATTGAAAATGGGAACTTCTGTGCAATTTTTTTTTTCACAGTATCATCAAAAATTCCATTTTTGTTCTGAAGTGAGGAAAGAAAGAAAAGCCAAAGCCTCAAATGTAAAATAAAAATAATAAAATAAAAATTAAAAATTATGAGAAATAGAACTGTTCTCTCTAGACAATTTGAGCAAAATACTCAAGATACTCAGCATCCTGCAGTGTATGACATTAAGCTACATTATCATAATTTCAAGGAAAAAATGAAGGAACCACTAAATCATTACTTTGTCACTATTTTTACCACGGGTATACAAATGTAAAGTTGCTTTCAATAGCTCTTAACTTCTCAGACCTTAGAGAACATTTTTAGTAAATCTTCCAGGCCTGTATTACATGATCTCATCAGATCGTACGACACCTGCATGTTGTGAAGATGTAAAAGCCGAGATGAGCTCACACTAACACAGGACGCTCTTATGCCAGAGATAGCACTGAACTCATGCTGTAACAAAGTAAGGATGAAAGGAGGTATAAACTTGGGATCTTCCTTTGTTTCTTTCCACTTTACCAAGATATCTTCCTTTAGAAAAACCATTGTGGGCTTTTTGAAATAAAATGTTTTGAGTCTAGTCTTACGAGCTTTGCCATGTATCTATTTTTTCAGACCCTAATTTTAACTCCATGTTAGCTCCGTCACCACTTATATATAATTACCAAATTGTCTAGAATAGTATCATCTACATGCAGTAAAAAACACAACGATAAGAAATGCTATGTCATTCTAAACAAAAATCAAATGCCAGGAAAAATTCCCTATAGTCCTGGAAGAGTATGTGTAGGAAAAGAATGACATGTTCCTTTAGAAGTTATTGTCCTGATTTACTAAAACCTCCAGCTGTACTTCCCAGACCTAGTCAGTCCCTAATCACTTCTTTTTAGTTCCTTAATGTAACCTTGCTAGATAGTCAAAACCCCCTTCAAAGCTTATGGTGGGGACACTGAAGTGCTTTTGCATCTAATGTAACAAATCAGATTCCCATCAGAGATTTGCAAATCCTATGGAGGCACTTACATTTAACAACGAGATTAAAATAAGCAATGAGCACATCTGATAGTCTCTGCCACATTCAGTGATTTTATCATGTTCTGTGATAAAAAAAGTGTGTCATCTGACACTGCAGGTATTTACAGCACATCACACCGAGAGAATGGTTTACAGAGCTGCATTTAGAAAAACCCCACAGATTTTACAACTTTTTACATTGAGGCTACTTCTAAAATTCCTTTATAATCTAGACACCTAGCCAGTATCCTAGACATGGCTGGGAATGGATCATGACATCCAGCCCCTCTATTCAGAAAATACAGTGCAAGAACCACTCATCCCAGCAGATTGCTTTGATAACTACTCTACATATCCTTGCACCGAACAGCCACAAACAACTTGTTCAAACCTTGTCCCTCACTTGAGAATTGCAATAAAAGGGATAAAGATACAATGTCAGTTTGACACAGGAAGAATTAAAAAAAGCATTGCCAATGGCTTGGCCCCATGAGAGTGCAAATAATCTGTTACTTGGGATGCCCAGGCTCTCCCAAGCAAGAAACCATGCATTATGTTACAACACAACTACATCTTCCCTATGAGCTCTGCCAGCTTTGGCAACTAGAACAGGGAAGGGAAAAGAATTTCCCCTCCTGAGTCCCAGATCTGGTACAACACCAGCACAGACCAGTCAGCCCCACAAAACAAACACATCTCTATTAATAGACAAGTTTGAAGCTTCACAAAAAGATTAACATAATCATCCTTACCATCACTATGCCTGAAGGCAAGGGACTCTCTCTGGCTAGATACAGGCATTATGACCCATACCATGACACCTTTATTCCATTACTGCCCTGTTATATGATGAACACATGGATACATCTGAGTTCAGGTGAGGATTTCACTGCCTTTCACCTCTCATTTCCCCCCAATCTCTTGCCTTCTCAGAATATTGTCACTGCTGGCAGGACCCTTTTGTTTTGCACTTTCTGCTACTCATATATATTTTATTAAATGCTTCTGTATTCTCAGACCATTTTTCTCCTGTTTGCACTTACTGATTTCAATCCGCCTCCCCTATTTTTGCCTTTTAATGACTGAAGTTATTGGTGTGAAGTATTTTAAACTCATCTGTGTGAAAGATAGCCATGGACAAAACAAGCTGCATCACTTTAGAGGTTGCTTTTAATAGTTCAATATAGTAAAAAAATTGTTTTCTGCAAATCAAAATATGAAAGCATCCACTATAAATAAAGCTCCTCTGAAAAGTTGTCTTATTCCACCGAAAATACCATCTTCAAACGTTAAAAACAAAAAATCTTTTGAGAAAAATAGTCTAAATAGAAGTAAACTTTTTCCCTCTCTTTTGTATTTGTGAAGTTTAAACTCTTCTGCAGGTTTAAATCTCTTCCCACCTCCTCTTCCTTTCTTCAGCCAGAAAACCAACACCACCGGGGTCCCAGTGATAAGGAATGACTCATCCACAAGTGCTGAGTCACGATCACACTGAATACACTCTTACATCTTGATGGAACACCAAATTCAATAGCTTTGCTTAGTCATTTGAGTTTACTGTAATTCCTATGATTCACTCAATTCCAGAATTTGATTTCTGATTTCTTATTTGTGTTCACATTTTCTATACAGTTTTATAACTTTTATATAACCCTCAGAGCTGAATTTTTGCAAGCCACCACTAGTCCAAATCAGATTTCAAGCTTCAAACACAAGATGTGTTTCTTATCAAATCCCAGAGGCCAATATGCCGCAGTGCATATCTGTTTCATTTGTAACTGCTGAGCTACCACTCCTTGGACACCTACAAAGAATGCCAGCTGACATCTGAAGATACATGCACTAGGACTTCATCCCACCCTGAATCATGTCAGCAACAACTTACCATCAGCTTAAAAGTCTGACCTTTCTCTACAAGGGCTCCTCAGCCTGACAAGGTCAAACACAGAAGCAAGTGTTCAGCAGTTTGTGCAGAGGGTAAGGTATTTGACCGTGATTAAACAAGTCAATGTTGGAGCGACAGATTTCCAATTCCTTAGTCATTTCAGTTTGTTACTTTTGTCCTCTGTGGAGGTAGATAAAGCAAAATTTACCCAACTGTTTATCTGTTCATCCAATTACTTATATATGGAAGAAGCCAAGTTTGGCCAGAACTCAACTAAGGTAATTGATAAATGTATTTCTTTTCACAAGGATTTACAGCACTGTTTTATACTCCTAACATTTCAGCCATATTCCGGAGAACTTCTCTAAAAGGTTGCAGACAAGCTAGCATGGAGGGATGAAGGAAACTTGTCACTGACAGAGGGAAAGCTAGACACAGTAAATAGGTTTCTGATTGCTACAACAATGCAGTACCTACAGGATGCAATTATCACCATACTGTTATCTATTCTTCTGTCTTTGGGCACAGTTTTTGTGGTTCTTCATAATCCGTTTCTGCAGCAGCTGCACTTGTAAATTTTATGCTGGCTTAGTGGTTGCTAAGTCTGTTATGCTGAAGGCACCCAGTCAGTTAAGTACATCTGGAGAATTTTCCTTTGTGAAGGAATACAGTGCATGAAGCAGGGTCAACTCTGCAAATTTCTAAGCATAAAACAGACTGCACACACTCAGGCATAGTTCCCGGAAATCTTACAATAAGGGTTGGATATCTTTACCCCTGATGAGGGACAACTACTGCTTTGAAGCATCTTTGGCCAGCTATTCTGACCTTAGCAATAATCAATAATTGCATGAAAAAAATAAAACCAAAAAAACAGCTGAAAAAATAATCATTTGGTCCTTGGTCATAAGAAATTAGGTTGCGGGTCAAATGTTTTCCATAGGCTGCAGGTGCCCAAGTCCTCCTCAAAGCATTTGCATAATGATACAATTTTTATATTTTTTTTTCAAATCCTATCCAACTTTAGTTGTTCTTCAAATGTATTGTTATTCTCTATTATGCATACGTAGTGTAAGTAAATTGAAAACATATCCTGATCTCAGTAAACAGCCTAAAGAACTCTGAAGAATTTTCTTTCCTACAGGCACCTGAGATTCTGCAAGCTATTGCAGCACTACTGCTCTGGACAACCAAGACCTACTCCTAAATGCAAAGCAAGGACAGCCACAAGGCAGTTAATTCTAACTCTTCTCCCCTGCCTCCACCCAAGCTCAATTACTGAACAAGTGCATCAGTGTGAGCACAGAGAAAAATGTTTCAAGAGAAGAAATAAGAGGTCCACCTCAAAACAAATCATATCTTGATGTCTTAACACTGTCCTTGCTCAGGTGACTAGTCTGATGCAGGTAAAGGATAAATTTTTTAAAAAGACAGAAGACCATGAAAAAATAGTAAATACTATACCCATAACATACTTTTATAAGGCTCCTGCTTATTTATTCAAACTGTAAAAAAACACTTTTTAAAACACTCAAATCCTGTGTTTAAAAAGGCTGTGCTCCTGCAGCTTCAGCAACCTTGGTACACAGTAAAAGCCAATATGGTTATCAAAGACTGATTTAAATAACTTTCTGGAAAGTGTCCAAAGCAGCTTTTCCTTCTGTAGCCTCTGCATCAAACAACCTAACACAGAAAAAGAAAGACAGATTGTAGCTGCTCTTGAACCTGATGTAAGATCCATGCAGCTTGTGGCTATCACCACTTGAAAACATCTGTTTACTTACAGTAAATATCCTCTAGTTTAAATATACTTAACCAGCTAGCTATCAAAATGTATTATTCTACCACTGGACCCATCAAAACAAAAAACCCCAACAAGCAACACTGATAATATTTGCAGTAACTAAGTGTACTGGGATATAAGTCTATACACACAAATGAGGATTTCTTATTCAAAATACAAACCTCTCAAATCCTTAAATGCTCCATCAAGAGCCTTGGACTGCGCCTCTCTGCACAAACTTTAAGGTCCTTTCTACAGAATGTCAAACAAATACATTCACAGGGACAGAGCTTTACTAAAACAAATATCAAGACATGAAAAAAAACCCCAAACTTTAACTAATAATTGAACAGAGACAGTCCAGTCTCTCTTCTGTTATAGTGCTGATCATTATTTCACATCTCATTGGAAGCTGTTTAAACAATGGCTTTTTCATATCTTTGTTCTCATAGATCTTTCTGTAAAACATGTATTCATGGCCAGGTGAACCACATTGTTTGTTTTTGATAGGTCACGTAGTGCTTTGTTGTTCACTGGATGTGAAATGAAGCTTGAAGTAATGAAGCTTGCCAAATGTCTAGAGAGTAAAGACTGGAAAGATGAAGATTCATTAACCTGTTACCAGGGGGAAAAAAATGGCAATAATAAAATTTAAACATAAAATTTAAAAAACCCAAACAAAGAAACATACAAAAAAAAAAAAAAGTCCTTTTAAGGTTTCAGGCTGGGCTTCAGAGCAAACACCTTCAGGAAGACGTCTCAGTGCAGTCTCAGGCCCCTTAAGTGACCCAGCAAGACTTAAGAGCAGGTCTAAGAGACTTGATTAATCAAGAGCTCATTATGATGATGCTATCAGGCCCCTCACCAGATGCTACTATCTGAGGAGAAAAGCCACCTACTTGGTTACAGATAAGATCTAAAATCTATAGTGAAGTCCCTTAAAATCTGCCAGACCTGCAAGAACGCCAAGTACTCAGTATTACCCCTGAAGGCTTTTTGTACTGTATTTATTTTAAAATAAAAAAGAAAATCAAAACCACACCACGCCCCAAAACAAAAACTCCAACAATAACAACAAACCGAACAAAACAGATAAATAGTTTAAGGGGTAATTTGCCTTTCTGAAAAAAAAAAAAAAAAAAAAAAAAAAAGACCAGCTTAAAGGCTTTATATAGTCACACATTTCTATTTGCATAGCTTCTTTATGAGTTAGCAAGTTATTTCTACCATCACACGTTTCATTTTCAAGCTTTCATGGGCTTGCAAGAAAAAGACGTTTCTCAAGCAGAGACAGAACAATGTCTAACCATGTGAAGAGACTGGCAGAACTCTGACAGACGTCACATACAGATTAGCAGGTATGAGATGAAAATTATGAAAAAAAATCTCAAGATGTTCTTGTTCAAGTAATTACCAAGCACATGGCAGCCTAAACTTACAAATCTTTACCTGTCAGTGTATCAGCTCCCTTAAGTTTCCTGTCAAGAGAGACTTTGCTGCAAATTGCACACATTTGCAGTCTGGCCTACTTTAACTTACAGGCGGAGCAAGTTAACTATAAATTATTACAAACCTTGCACAAATACAGAAGCAGAAAAAAATATATAAAATTCTTATATATATGATTGATGACATGCTGTAAGAATGAAGTAGCCAAGGCCAGTACTTTTCCATTATTCTACTTAGTAAGTCTAATATCACATATATTCTTCATCACATTTGCTCATGCATGCTCATCTTTTACAACATAACTAGCTTTGAGATCAGCATTTAGCTCCTTAAACATTACAACACCTTCTATCAAAAACTCAATTGTTTCACCTTCCAATAATATTAAAAGAACATACTGCCATCCTTCCTTAGGATCAAAAACAAGGCAGTTTTGCTCCTATTTTCAGCTACAATGATCAAATCTTAATTCTTTGGTTTTGCGCTTATTCCTTGCTCCAGACAACTCATTAAAATTAAATATGTTCTATCCCCCATTATAACCCAAATATTCCAACTTTTCTTCTTTTCCTGCCTTCAGTGTAGATTAAAATACTACAGAGTTAAACTCTTGCATACACCCCAGGCACCACCCTACTCATTTTTACAGCAGTGCCAATGACTCCTCCCAGTGCAACCACACTACAAGTTCAAAATCCTTCAAATCCAGCAAATAAAAAGAGTGATTTTCCTCAAACATTTTTCTCGAACATTCCTCTAAATTTTTTCTAGACAGGAACAAACCCCAAAACTTGCATTTTCACCATCATGAAACAGCTTTTTTCCAGCACCAGCTTCCTCTAGGACTAAAAAAAACAAACCAAATAAACAAAAATAAAAACAACCCAAAGTAGCAAAAGCAAGTATCTTTTGTCATGAAAGAAGTCCCAGGCAGATTCAAGCAATACTGCAGCACTTTTCCCAGTACACAGAAACATACTGATTTACAGGCCTTCTAAAATTTTGATGATATAGATTGTTCATATTTCTGGCCAAACTGGAAGCAAAAAGGACAAGAAAGAATTTGAGGCAGCTTTTTTGCATGAAACATCAACTTCAGTTTTGTACATCCTAAAAAACTAGGTATTTATGTAAAAAACATCCTAAGACACTAGAAGCAGCCGTTGCTGTTTATGCCACCATATTAGTTTTCACAAGGAGTTTGTTCAGCCACCTCCTAAAGGTGTGGTGGATACAGTTTATAAAGAAGCAGGACAAAACCTAATGTATAGTTTAAGAGTGCTAACATGTCACAAAATGAATTTGTACAGCCTTATTTTCAGAACCTTCACAATATGCAGAAAACTTCAGTCAAGCAATATTGCACTGCCACAACGCTGGGGCCAATCAGCTGTTCTCACAGCTGCTTTGCAACCTGAAAGAAGATTAATGATGACAATTCTGCTGACAACGAGATGCCACTGGCAGGAAGAAATGTGCCATCATGTTAACTTTCCAGCTGGGCTCCACAGACAAGTGATGCTCCTGTACTTTGTTGTGCATACAAGGTGCCATTGAATTCTCTGATCCAATTGCTCAACCTGAGTAAAAAAGCTGATGCAGGATTGCAGCTTTTCTGTTATCCACTTTGTTACTGAAGCATCTTTTGTGCTATTACCGTTTCTTGTTTTCCCCCTGGATGTAACTGTTAGTCTGATAAATCTGTGCTGTAATTACTAACAAATGGCTCAGTTACAAAAGCTCCTACCTTGCCATAGTCACATGGGGGGAAAATATGGCATCTTTATATAGATTTTGCTGTAAACACATCAGTACTGCATATAAGAAATCTATATATTTGAGACCTTTTTAGATAAAGATATACATTGCCCTCACATTACCTTCACCTCCATCTTTCTCAGTGGATATTTATTATTTTCCTGCACATCATCCCTCAATCAGTTACAACAGGTAGTGAAAGTCTTTCATCTTTAACAGACAAGGTAAGGTAGCAGGAGCAAGCAAGTTTGAGGCAGAGGTAAATGTTGTCAAAAACAATCTTTCATTTTTTTTAAGGGGAAAACTTATCAGCCACGTTGGTTAAAGAAAAGCCTTTCACCATCTCTTCATGCCCATAACAGAATCAAGGTCCCAAAAAAGTTTCCAGAGATCATCTAGTCTGTCCTCAAAGAGAGATTTGTTTGCATATCTAAAGATGTCTTTTATGGCTAATTCAACCTACGTATAGTAAGTAATCACTTCACACAACCCAGAAATTAGTTATACAATATAAATGATACAGAGAGGAGGGCAGAAATACCCAACAGAAAAAGGGGCTTGATCTTCTAACCCTGAGACAGGATTAATGCTTGCATTTCTGAGGGCTGAACAAAAGAGCTGATAGAGGTGAAAGGTATTTGTCATTCCAAAACAGACACAATTTTTTTTCCCCCCTCCAGTACTGCTTCTTTTTGCCTCTAACCTGCCCCTTTAAAAACAGAACATGCCTTTCTGAGGTATTTAAGAGATGAAGTCTGACCTCTAAGGGCACTTCTGAATCCCTCTCTCCCTGCAGTGGGAGGAACAGTTTGGGATGGTAATAAGGAAAACTACCAGGGGTAGCTATTTGGGTGTAAAAAAACCTGAAAGTTTAGTTAAAATACAGAAGTCTATGCATAAAACTTCCTTTCTTTTTGCAGAAATTAAAATCCTCAAGGAAAAACATAAAATCTGTTTAGTGTTCACTCTAGACTGACCCCAAACTCCTTCTCTTATTTTTTATTTATGGCAAACAACATACTATGTATAGAATGCAATATTAAAAAAAAAAAAAATCATACTTGAAAGCTACAAGTTTTCTCTCATAAAGCTGATAGGACAGAGATAAAAAGAAAGAGGCAGAAGGAAAAGGATTTTCCTTCCTCACAAGATTTCCCCTTATTTTTCCCCATCCCAGCCAAAAACCCTACAGACAGCAAAGCCACCTGGATTTAGATCAGCTCTAACACTGCCACATGCAACCGCATTAGAGGCTTGGTTCACACTGGCTTAGACATATGCATTAAGCCACTGTAGCTTTCATCAGTAGTGTACAGCTATCACACTCTTCATCACAACACAAAGTAAGGGCAGCTTTGGAGAAGAATCAAACCAGTGAAAACATTCCTATATTGATGGGGTCCTGCAGCTGAACCCAATTTTGTCAGCTCAGTGAAAGAGGCATTCTTGTAGCTGCCAGAGAGGATGGGTCCCTCCCCATTTTGTGTTAGAGAAGAACCAGCTGTTGAAACTCAGACTATGCCAGTCTAGCCCATCTGCTCAACATGCACTGCAGAAGGGCATACACAGTGAAACACAGAGGGGGAAAACGGGATCCACACAGGCCAGCCTTTGAAAAGCAGAGGATAAGATAAAGATTTTTGCATGTCTTGAGGCCACAAAGCAAGTCAGAATTTGCTTCTTATCTTTTACTTCTCACTATTATCATACAGGTCAATATGTTCTTGAAGATATTTTGCTGTCCAGGCCTCCCCAGACTGAAGCAAATCCTCCACAAATGGCACTTGTTATCCAAGGTCCAGACAGCATCTAAGCTTTTAAGAGAACACAGCAAATGCAAACAGGCTCATCTGTATTCACTTTCCCAAGTCTAGCCATACCACTCACAAGGATCAACACGGTCCTTCAGCTGCAGTAAGTACTATTTGTTGAAACCCACGCAGAGTTCTAGGTCCTGAGCAGCCTCTCCCCTGGCTCTTCCTTTGGGCTCTGGCCACCATCTCCCTTGACGTGTGCAGTGAACATCCCCACAGAGGTGACTGTGCTCTGAGGAGACTTGGAGGTGCCAGCTGGACCCATAGGATGACAGTCCAGCCTTTTTCCTAGAAAGGTGACATTGAGAATACTTTCCCAAACCCAGATGGCTTCCTCTGGAGATGACGTTGCAGAAGATAACACCTCAGCAACAGTGAATAACTTTGCACAAGGTGTCATGCAGTGGGTCCAGAGGCTTAGTTTGCAGATGAATGCACTACTATAAAAGCATAATTAGGTCTCCTTTATACACACATTGAATTAATTTTTCTCATTGCCAGGTAGCTCATTCTAATAGCTCCAAAACCATGAGTAGTACCAGAGCTTCCTTTTTCTCTCTCATGTCTCAGAAATTATGGGGTTCCTTTAAGCTTTACTTCTGAAATATGCGATTTTGTAAGCCAAAACCAATCTATTTTCTTCTTCCTACCCCCAATGAATTTAGCCTCTATCAGATAAGGCTCTCTAAAGAATGTCCTGTCTTCTAGCCTGAACAATTAATCATCTTAGTAACAGAAGACCGTGAAAAAAGTCAAAGAGTGCACTTCATAAAAGAAAATCCTGCATTTTACTGTTTCCTTCTTCAGAAAATATAGAAAAAACAAAAAAGCTAGAAAATAAGAACAAACTGGTGAACTCTCAAATTATGTAAGTTCAAAGTTTTTCCCAACTGGCAAAACATGCTGGACAATAAATAAATATGTACTGCAAGTAGACGGATGAACTGCTAATGGAAAGTCATAGTTTGTGTACCAATTTCTTTAAAAAACATGTAGAGTGAGGACATATTTTTGACCAAATAAACTTACATGCAGATATCACTATTGCTTGATTTGATACTGAATACCGAAAAGCACTTTTGAAATATAAAAATAATCCAGAACTCCAACCAGCAAGCAAAATTCCTCACCCTGAGGTACTACAGTTGCATTATGCAAGCTAACTGAATTAAGCTGCTTGCTAAAAGGTCACTGAAAGAAGACCAGCAGCAGTGCTTAATAGCTGATATGGACCACTGAGTAGCCAAAGCATCTATGTTCTGCAGAGTGAAAACTGCTTACCTGGGACAGATCTACTAGGCTGTGCATCTTCACTGATGGGAACAGAATTATAGACATGACAGATAATAATGGAATGAGATTAAAAGACTACTGTAGTAACTGATGGACTGTTAAAGCCTGGCAAGTCTTATTTTTTCCACTCCTGATTTCTTAGCATTGTCATTCCACTGCTAATTACCTAATTAAAGGAACTGTGTGGTATGAACAGCACATCTACTTCTTGTACAGAGCTGAGAAGACTGAAGATTATAAATGTGTGGTTATTGCCACCTTAGGAATAATGACAGAAGCAGAACTAACGAAATAAATAACATGCTTTTTGTTGAAAAGTCCCTAAATCCTGCAAGAACACCAGGTTCATAACCCACTGACAAACAGAGCACAAACCTGTGAGTTACCCCAGCCTCAGAACACCAAGCAAATGCCACTTGCAGTGAAACACTTCATGGGGAAAAAGGCAATTAATCTGTCATTTTATATATTGCATACCAAGATTCACAGTGTCAGCATATAGATACAAGATTTTGCTTAGCAAACAACTGTCGAGAAAGTCTTGGGGTGGCTTGAGTTGCTGATAGGCTTGGGGTGCACACAGCACTCTCAATGGACAGCAGGGACACAGAATCCTGAAAGATTCAGTTCACACATATAAAAGCAGATCTTGGAGCACTACATGGATTTTAAACACAATATTTATTAACTGGAGAGCTGTATAAGGCAATGTCATGCAGAGGAAGCATGAAAAGCTTTCTGGTTTTAAGCACTTGTGTCTAGCAGCATGAGTGGGTCAAAACTTAGGATGACTCTTCTAAAGCAGCTCAACTTTCTAAAAAATAAAACATAGATCAGTAGTTTTATAAGTACTTTATGCCTATCCACTTCATGCCAAAATTATCAATATCAGCCTATTCCTCAAGGTTGGCCTATTTCACCATATTCTACTAGTGACACTGAACAGCTTAATTTTTAGATATTCAATTAGCAACATCTTAAAAGAACAGACCTTGTTTTGAAATGCAAAGCAGTAATTCAGCATTCCTAGAGAGCAAAGTATGCAATACAGGTGTCTCATTTGGTGTAAAAAAATTGATTCATGCAATTGTTCTAAATGCTTTTGAAAATACTGGCCATAGTGGTGAGCAAACCCATCAGGACAGTTGCACATGTACTTTTGGAAAAAAATTTTTAAATTCCCTCATTTTGCCTCTTATTCCCTTCTATTCCCCATTTCTTCTCTTGCCTTTTCTGCAGCCTTTCCAAAACATATAGTCAACATTACTCACAGAGTTATTCAAACAAAAAAACCAACACAGTAGTTGGACAGCTATTGATCCCATCTTCATAAGTTTTAGATTGTGCTCAAGAACTGAAAAATGGTTTTTACTTGGATTGCTCCATGGCCAATAGTATGCTTCACAGGCTAAGAGACTGATGTGGGTCATCATAAAACATTTCCTTTAATACTGTGGTATTTTTCATTGTGTTATCACACAGCCATTAATTCAAGTACATATAAATTTGAACAAAAGGTCAAGTCATACCTGACAACTATACTTTCAGTTTTATACAGACTCAGAGGTATAAATTCTAGCTTTACTTCTGTTAATTTAAAACTTTAAAGAAAATCCTTCCAGCAACTTTGGTATAATTATGCTTGTCAGTGCTGTCAGTAACAAGCTCTGATTCTGGAACACTGACAAAGTTTTAGCTCTGCATAGTGTCCCTAATATTTTTTAAATATTTTGGAAAGACTATAACTTCATATCAGTGATTTTTCACTGTACCTCTAAGAAACATGGCATTCTCAGAAAATATTCAAATTAACCACAGTCTTTTAGTCCTTAAAGTATGGAAACTTCCTACCTAAGACAATTAAGTTGCAGCATGCTGCTGTCTCTAAATGTCCAGCTGCAGGTGACGTTGGAAAGGTCCAAAATGCTTTGTCCAAGCATGAAAGACTAGATTTGTCATAGTATTAGTCTGCGCTACATAGGGTAGAGAGGATTTAGCTTAACAGCATATTCAACTATTGAGCAGAAGAGCTGCAAATTTACCTCCAGATTGATCATTTTGAGCACTATAGCAGTTACAGTTTCTTCTACACTTTGTACTTGAGATTAACTGGTTACAACATTACTGTAACAGAAGAAAATATGAAATCAAACCAACCCGTTAATTTGTCTCATGAGCCAAAGACCTTGTTATAAGTCACAAAACCCCAAATTTGTTCATTCCTGTCGAGGTCTCCACAGTATATTTTTACTAACTGCACCATCTACTGGCAGAATCTTATAACTGTTTTCCATCGATTCCCCTTACATAAAAATTTTGATACTTCGGTGGTTCTCAATCACCTAACAACCCTTGAAAGATCATAGGCAGTTAGTAAAAGACAACAAGAAAATAAAATAAATTTTCAGACTTAAAAGAGCTATTAGTGTGTCCTCACCTCAATTGGAAAACAGCAGTTTTACCCTAGTCCCTGTCCCCTTCCAAAAATAAAACAAAGGAAAAAAAGATCCTAAGACACCTACATATTTCAGCAGACCTGGATAGTGTAACATCTTGGGTGGATACACAGCACAGGCCTAGAAAAAAACAGGACCACAGTAACTGAACTTTGAAAAAGAACTGCAAGAGAAAGCAAATCCAGACTGTGTACATGGTAACTGGAATAGCCAAAGCAAACGTTATCATTCTTATTTTTACTTTTTTTCATGTGTTTAAAGTTTACAATTCATACCCATGCAAAAGCAGGCAAAGTGAAAACAAGCAGATAAGTCATCCAGCCAGTAAACATCAGCCAGTATACACATTACATCCGTAGCATCAGTGACAGATTACTGGAACAGTCACGGATCACTTCTAGGCTTTCCCCAGACAAAGCACTATTTATTTTCCAGTAATTTGTAGTTTTCAAAAAAGGTTTGTAATGCAGACTGGATCTGCCTTAAACTGTATAGCAACAGGAACAGCAGAAAATATGCAGCTCATCTTCAGAAACAGCCACTGAACAGAGTAAGCTTCTCATTTCAGTTTTTACAAGTAATTTACACCCACTTCTGTCCCTGGCTTTATTTTACTGGGGCTCAAATTCTTCCCTCTTGCCTGCAGGGCCCTTGCCATTCTTCACTGGAAAGAAAGAAACCAAAACACTGGACCAGTTCTCTGCCTGTTCCTCTCTGACTCTTTACAAGATGTCACCAGTTCTACTTGGAAGGGACACCTTTGGGAACATAAGATGAAGCCTCTCAAAATAAAAACCTCAGTGTACCATTTAAGATACATTATTAGAAAGCAGTTGAGCATCTTCTGTGCATATATAAGAGTTTGTTTTCTAATTCCAAGAGAGAAAAAGACATAGTTCAACAAGATGATGTCATAAGAAGTATTAATTTCTCTGGTATTAGAAGAAACACAAGGATTTGTTGATTCAGTGAAACACAAGGTCATATTCAACACCTTTGTCGGTCTTCAGTAACTCCCTAACTAGAGGTACCTTTGAGCAGTATGAATTAACACAAAAGGGCTCTATCAAGTACACAAAGCCACCTTCCTGTGTCTAAAGTGAAGGATCTAAAAACTCTTCTGAGCTTCCTGTAGACAGCCACACTGGAACTGCATCAGTCTGCAACCAAACAAGATTTGGGAGGGTTCACTACTCCCTCTAACTTAGACCCTTGTTTTTCTCATGCCAAGAAGCAGGAATAAGAGCTACCATGTGCTCTGGCTAAGCCCTTGATCTGAAGGAGTTTGGGTCAGAGTTCATAGAGCACCCCACAGGACATGGCTGTACAGTTCCATTGCAGCATGAGGGTGCAGAGGGAGAAGAATAGAGAACAGTCATGCCACCCAGAAAGATCCCGCAGCTATTTGCTGACATACAAGACATGCTGAAGCTTAGTGTGCTGCATCGCATCCTTGCTGGGTACCTAGAGCAAGCTCTGTGAATGCTTTCCTCACTCTCCCACAAAGCATCCCCACAAGAAGTTGATCACAGGGATCATACCTTTGTGTATGTTAAAGGGCCAAAATACAGCCACCATAAGCAGACATAAAGAGAAGCCAGCCCGCGCCATCTGTAAGAGTTCAAACTAAAAAACTGTTGCATCTTTCTCTGAAGTTTTGGCCATTGATCTAAGCAAAATATAAGGCTAGATAAATTAGTGGCTTTATTCAGAAAGGCAATATCTATGTTCCTCAAGATTTACACTACCAATTCACTGTTTTTACCTCAGAACAAAGGACTAAATAATCTTCCTACACACACCAATTGCCACTAAATTACCATGAGATCTACTCCAACCCACACAAGAATCTATTTGTATCCTCACTGCAGTTTTGGCAGCACATCAATTACTTTGACAACCCTCACAACTGTAAGCATACGTATAAACCTTGATCCAAAGATGAAATGCGGCTTTCATTAGCTTAAAATAGCATTAGATAAGCAAACCTGCCAGCTATTTTAGAACACTTTACTGTTGTATTATGTTCTAAGGGAACCATCTCCTCCTTTTTACCTCTGTCTTTCTACAGCAATATGCCAGGGCATTCAGAGCTCAAAACCTGCAGCAGACTACCCATGTCAGCCATGCTGTGTACTCCAAATTACTTGTATTTAAATTTAGGGGCTTGCAAACATTCACTGTTCATTTGTTAGGTGAAGGTAATGTGGTGATCTTTTGTCCTGCACAGTTTTGAAAGGCAGATAATTGCAGACAGATAATGATAGATATAGCCCCTAGCCTACTGTCACTCCAGAAGAACACCCTGCTGATCTGTAAAGAGACAGGAATCAGTGTCAGAAAGATGCTGCCTTATGAATTTAAAAGGCTCCAGGGGAGAAGGAAACGAGACACTATAAATGTCTCCATTTTTACTTCTATCAGAGAATGTTTCTGATGTGTCTCTGGTTTGCAAGACTCAAGTGACTGAATAAATCAACTGTTTTTGCTAAGTTTCCTTGCCCCTCCTATCTGTACAGCTCAGTAATTTGTCCCCCTGCAAAATGTTATGTTTCTTAAGAAGTCCCAAAATGATACATGACCAGCTACACATCCACAAGATGACTCCAGATGCCCCAAAAGTGCAGCTTAGAATTTGGCTTTGTAGCTTCTGCCCACTGCCACCTTTCCCAAACATTCCAAAATTATCCATACTAGGATCAAACTCTACCCTGGTCACAACCCTGCAGCTCCTACAACCCTGAAAAGGCTATCCTTGTTTTAAGGAATAGTAAACGTCCAGAGCAGTGACAGCTCTTCAACACTCCTGATTTAGGAACCATGATCTTAAAGGTTGAATTATAAACTTTTCTCTGTTGTCAGCTCTACACCTGCAGCAACACCATCTGGTCTTTCTTTTGCTTGGGGTCTTTGACTGCATCCCTGCCTCCCCAGCCTTCTACATTGCCAGAGCTCTTCCCCCCCCCCAGTATAAAGCATGCCTGCCTAGAATATATCAAAGCTAATTGGAGTGTGAAAAAAAATCAGATGGTCAGCCAAAAGTCAAGGGTAACAGAAAGTGGAAATGTTCTTTTTCTAATACATTCAAACATTCAATCAGTCTAATTTGGAAGGCAGGAAATACAGAATTGCATTTTAAAAAAACCACAAACAACATCAAACAAAAAAACCCAACAACAACCACAACCAAACAAAACAAAACAAAACCCCACACAACAACAACAAACAGACAAAAAAAATCCAAACAAGCAAAACAACTTCTTGCTTTTCAAGGAATTGTTCAGGATATTGACAACAAACAAATAGAAATTAAAAAGCCTTGTATCCCTCTTTCTATTGATATTACTCCTTCAATACTTCAACAAAATAATCAATATTACTGATACTGCAGTGAGATTGTTAAAGAAAAAATGCCACCCAGAAAACACCATACAGCAAGTAAGTAATCTAAGATTATTTAAGAATAAAAGATAAATGGAATGGAAGAAGGAAAGGGAGAAGGGGAAAAATATTTATTACAATTCCTCTAGTGCAGGAGTATTTCATTATGCTGTTAAAATAAAGTGTCATTTTCACAATGTAATTATGCCTCAGAGTAGGAATGATTTTACTAGGATTGGCTTGCTAGGCTTGAGCAGACAGAAAAAAACTTTTATCTCAGTGGTTCCTGACACAATATTGCTACACAAAGATAACACCTTCTAACTTTTGTAATTAGTTCCACATACAACTCCCTACACATTTGGAAATTAGGAACTGGAGAATGCATTTTTCCCTAAAGTTTTGAAAGAAGAGAACATAATTTTGTAAAGTTCATCTCCAAGTAAAAGAGACATTCACTTTTGCATGGTCTCAATTCACCTCCACTAATCTCAGAAAGCAGATACTTAATCTTCCTTCACATAAAAATCAAGAAATACATAAAATTATATATATAAAAAAAGGTCTATCTAGACTTGCTATACTAAAGCATTAGCAGACACTCATTTCTTACAGATTTGTAGATTATTACACCAATGGCTGCCTCAGATGCTTCCCAGATCAGCTGAGGAGTTTCTGCATGAGAGAACCCAGTAGGAAAGAACTGTGAAATCGCACAGACTCATGAATGCATGTGTGTTGTATAAAATGCCAGCAGAGTCTGGCAAACACAGCAAAAGATTTTAAACACATCAGAAGGTGGGGAAAAAGGAGTTATTTGGGGTTTCAACTGATTTTTGAGTTCCTGATGTCCAAGAAATTTGAATAAATGCTTGTTTAAACAGGCATTGAAGAACGCATACCCAATAGTCTTCTCATTCACCAAGAGAGTGACCAAGTAGTATCAGGATCTAAAAACAAGTTAACTGCAAATTCAAGGGTATAAAGAGCAACTTCTTCACCTTCACATGATTTAGCTTGCTGAATTCAAACCCACAGCCATTATCTGGACCAAGCACCTTCTAACGAATATATGGAAACAAGACTGCCAGAATTGTTACTTCACAATGCTAGAAAGCATTTTAAGAATTGTGATTTCATGGTGTGGAATACCTACTTGGTCAATGTCAAAATGAGGTGATGTTCAAGGATATTAACCCAGCCCTGCCAAATGAATCACACACTTCTTTGTCTTATTCAGCATCTGTGCCTTTTTTGAACACAACTCTAGCTGTAGCAGGCATGTAAATTTGGAATAAATCCAGTAAAGTTAACAAACATTATTCAGATTTTTACCAGTTTGGGAGTAGTTTGGTACTTCAGTAAAAAAATGGACCACAGGCTGTGAAACAAGCGTACTAATAATGAGAAAGACTATTTGTTTAAGGACAAGGATGAAAATAAACATAACAGCTGCTTCCATCACTTGCCAGTTAAACTAAAAGTGGCAAGATTCCAACTGGAAAGAGTTGCACTAATGTATTACAGAGCATATGAAAGCACTAAAAGCTGCAGAGAGAGCTTTACTTTAGATGTTTCTTGAACTGTAGAGTCTACTTTGCAAAACTGGAGCCTGTGAGCAAAATAAAATCCTTAACTTTATAATTAGTTGAGTGAGTAATTAAGTTTTGAAAACTTCCTCCTTGGCTCTCTTTCCTCTCTCTGCTTAATAAATCAAAAGAAATTAACTTAAACAAGACATATCTGGGGGACTGGGAGGGGCAGGGATTTTTACAAGATTGTAATTTGCATTCAGTTCTAATGTTCTTTCAATACACATGTGTGTGTGTGTGTATTATCCCATATAGAGGTAAAGATTCTTTTTTGTGAGCATTGCAGAGAAGACTCAATGTTATTTAACACCTACCACCCACAGAGATCCTGGTACCTAGGCAGAGTTCCTAAAAAAAGTAGATAGTATAATTATATTAAAAATACTTCTACACAAGAAGTCTTCAAAGTTAGGAACAATATTAAATTAGTTTGCTATCATATTCAGAGCTGTCCATATATTTCTATCATGCTCTTCAGTCAGGTAAACCCACTAGCTGAAAAGAACTTTCCAATGGGATTATCACAGTAACAGCTGCTTCAGTTTTCAGTTTGCACAGACATTTCAAACAGCCATAGCTGATACATGTTTTCAGGGGTAATCAGTGAAAAGCCTTGAGCTCAAAAATCTCCAAAGGAAAAAAATCTCCTGTCCTTGTGAAGTGATTTTACAGCAGAAACAGAATTACTCACATGAAGTGCAAGCACTGACACTTCTAACATGTAGTCTTACGTCCTCATCCTCCCGTCTCTCTTGCTTCCTCTCTGCCATCTTAGCCTATTTTAAATGCAGAGAAATAAAGCAGAAACTCACTTCAGTTTTGATCCAAAAATATTGTAACACAAGTGATCCATATCCAACCTGTAAAACCAGACTGGAAGAGCAGTTAGCAGTAGTTTTAACAGTCTCTCGAAAAATCTCATTACAGGCTGAGAAGCTTATTTAGCACAGTAGTTTTCCTTTGAGGTTAAAGTATTCTGTCTGCAGATAGTAACTGCTTTTTCTGAGCATCTCAGCAGCTTAAAGTACCCCAAATCTGTGTCTGCACATGAACATCAAGGAAGGGAAATTTCTGCAAACTTTCTACAACTTGTGCACAAGTAGCAGAAAGGCAAGTGCCAAGCCTCTGTCAAAACAGTTTCACAGCTCTATTTGCAGTAAAATAGTGCCAATACTGGATACAGCTTTGAGGGGGAGATGACCACTAACCAGCATCAATCACAGATGCCAGTACAAACTGCTACCATTAGCAGCCTGTACAGTGGTTATTGTCCTTTTGGAATGACCCCAGGACATTCATGCCAGGACCAAATACAGAAGTGCAGAAGTCTATTGCAGAAGCTCTGATTGTGGATTATGTTTTAGAGCAATCTCATTTTCCTGCAAATACCTTTTCATATTATGCCAGAGAAAGAAAAATATCCAAGCACAAATACATGCTGGGTGAAGAATGGATTGAGAGCAGCCCTGAGGAGAAGGGCTCGAGGGTTGTTGTTTGATGCAAAGCTCAACATGGTCTGGCACTGTGCACTTGCGTCCCAGAAAGCCAGCTGTGTCTTGGGATGTATCACAAGAAATATGGCCAGCAGGTCAAAGGAGGTGATTCTACCTCTACTCCACTCTCTTGAGACCCCAGCTGGAGTACTGTGTCCAGTTCTGGAGTCTACAACACAGGAAGGACATGGAGCTCTTGGAGCAAATCCAGAGGAGGGCCATGAAGATGATCAGAGGGCTGGAACACCTCTCCGACAAACAGAGTGAGAGAGATGGGTTTGTTCAGCCTGGAGAGGAAAAGACTCTGTGGAGACCTTATTGTAGCCTTCCAGGATCTAAAGGGGTTCTACAGGAAAGCTGGGGAGGGACTGCTTACAAGGGCATGTAGCAACAGGACAAAGGATAATGGAAGAGGGGAGATTTAGATTAGGCATTAGAAAGGAATTATTTAGTGTGAGGGTGGTGAGACACTGGCACAGGTTACCCAGGGAAGTTGTGGAAGCCCCATTCCTGGAAGTGTTGAAGGACAAGTTGGATAGGGCTCTGAGGAACCTGGTCTAGTGGAAGGTGTCCCTACCCATACAGGGGTGGTAGGAACTAAATGATCTTTAAGATCCCTTCCAACCCAAACCATTTTATGATTCCGTGACTGCATATTAAGGGGAAGGACTGCGTACTAGGGATCTTATTCCAGTGCTGATAAAGTTTTCTGGTTTATGCTATAGAAACAGATGAATTGGAAATATTTATCAAATGCAGGACAAGTAATCAAAGATCTGTTGTCAAACCTCTGCTCTCTGAGCAGTCAAAATAAACCAGGGGCTAATTTCAGTTACATTTTTCTCTCTCTTTCATGATAGCCTAACACTGAATTTCAGTTTTTCAAGAAAAATCTCAAGGAAAGACTAGCTGACAAAAAATAAAGATCTTCATTGCTGTAAATCAATGCATAAAATTTAGAGAAATCCAAGCTCAAGAAGTACAGAAGTCTCCATCTATGCACCTATAATCACTCAAAATACACAAAAGTAGATAAGTCATAATCTTAGATACAAAAGCAGGTAGTTTTATATTTGAATAAGCAAAACCACTGTAATTTAGTGAAATCAGATACAAGGCAACAAAGTATATTTTTGAGCTCTAAAAAGAAAATCAACAATCAAATATGTTATTGAAATAAAAATAAGATGCTCTTTCCTAAAAAGCTGAATATCTTTGATAGGTGCTGGAGAAAAGTAACAGGGTAATGCTAAGAAAGTCACTCTAACTATGCATGTGTTTATGGTAGGGACTGAATTATGAGACATACAACAGCATGCCCTACACAGGTCAACAATGGGAAAATAACCCTCATGCTTCCTCTGTAACAGTCACTCGTTATTATACATCAAAACCACATCTGTTTGGTTTTTTTATTATACATCAAAAACCTCACTGTAGAGGATGGCTGATGTCTACTCTAAATGAGAAAACCAAGCTTTAGAGACAATCTCTAGTGGAGCTGAACAGAATTCAATAATAATTCCACTGAGGTTGAGTGGCAGTTTTTCTTCTTTGAAGTAACAATTAGATGACAAATGTATTTAGCAAAACAGATTCTAGGGCCATACAATGAGTGACAGATGCAACCAATACTCAGGAAACCCCAAGGTCAAAGACAGTGCACTACCTATGTGTTCTTTAAAGTCAATTTCATATTCATCCAACATCCTCCAGCCTCAGCACAGATAAAATGAAGTTTGCCTCCCTCACTTGCCAGGAAATAAGGAGCACATGTATCCAAAAGGTGTGTCAGGTGGAATTACAGGTATTCCAGGCAATAAAAGTCGTGTCATGCCAGCTTTGCTAGAAAAGCTATTTCTGGTAGGAGACACGTCAGTCTTGCAACTGAGAGACTGAAAACTAATTTTCCTGCACAAAAGTATAAAACACAGCCCTCCAACCTTTATAACTTTTTTTCCTTTTGATAACAGATCCAGTTTCAGAAGACAACTTTATTTTTCTTTAGGGCTTTGAAGTGAAGTTTGAGGTGAGGCAGAGACCATCTTTGTCTGGTTCTAAACCAAACACAATGCCACATTTAGAAGTCTGTTGATATTTAGCACTGCTCAGGTAAGCATTTTGCTTTATCACCTACTATTGATTCTGGGAGATTGGTGGGATAGCGTGATGCTGCTCACCACTCAGGGCTACATGCCTTGGAATTGCCAGATTTGTCCAAGAAGGCATGACCTCTCCTTCTTTAACCTAATTTCAAGTTACTTCTGTATCTAGAGAGTGATAGTTAGCACCATTCCCTTGTATAAAGGTTAATGAGTGATTTGCCCAACATATCCACCATCTAACCCTGTGTGATTTGCTACACCAAATTCTGAATGCCACCATAACATTGAGATTAGAAATTAGAATTTTGATCATAAAAGTGTCAACATGGCTTTCATTAGTTAAATATCTGAGATCTTCACAGGCCTTTCAGCTTTCTGTTTTCAGTGCCCTTCCAACAGCAGAGATAGTGAGGAAAAAAAACATCTTCATAAAAGTTCCTCTCAGAGAAAGAAGCGGAATGAACCTCACTCTCCAAAACTCATGCAAGCACTCTAACCACTGAGCCTTCATTCCTCTCTATATTCCCCTCTGCTGAAAACTCTCACCCTAGAAGCAAGACTTTCATTAGCTGTTAATTTACTTGCCTTAGATCATCATCTTTAAACCACTTATGAAAAGAAAAAAAAATTAAAAATACACTTTCTTCTGCACTCTTCACTCTGAAACTGTCTGCCTCACTGGGATACTGCTATAGGGGCATGCTATGATATAACACTGAAGCCAATGCTGAATGTCACTTACTCCCTTGGCAATGACAACCACAAATGCAAAAAAGGCCAACAGGGTGTTGACATTTTGTGTCCAATTCACACATTTATACATCTCATTTGATGGACTCACAATTTGCATTCTTTCAAAAATGAGACTGAAAATAGGTTGTTTCATTTAAGGAAAATGGAATTAAAGCAAAAACTAGTGCAGCTAACTCAAGAACAACAACAACAACAACAAAAAAGAGCAAAGAGCTTATTCTCAGAGTGTCAAGACTATTTCTCTGATTTTAAACTTCTTGACTTATGATTTTCACAGACAACAAAGTCAAAATTCATACCAGCATTCCTGTCAAGTCATATATTTTATGGAATCCAGCAGTTATTTAATATCATGCTTACTACCAGGGCTCATGAAAACTGTTTAAAAGCCATCTGGTCTCATGACAGTCCTTAAAGTCAGTTTATGTCCTATACTAGCACTGGAGAGATTCTGAGAACTTATATGAATGCTGTAATGCTGGCTTGGCCCATGAGAAACTAAAGTTCAAACAGTGTCTCTTTGCCAGAGGCAGGAAAACCGGTACTAAAAACCTTGGACTGAAGTTGAGCAAGAGCTTGAGTCTGTGTATCCCAAATCCCAGTAGCCAACCACCAGACTTTTTCCACCTCTATTTATTGAAAACTCTGCTTTTCATGCCTTTCCAGTATTGTCTATTAATTCTACTCAGATGAAGCCAAACTTTAAAATCTCGGAGGCAAATACAATATCTTAGTGTCTGTTTTATGTAACACTCTTTTAACAGGACTGTGTATAAAAGTAACGGTATATAAGCACGGAGGTGTATGCTGGGCACAGAAGGAAAATTCCAAAAAGTAACATTAAATTTTATGAGTAGGGACGTAAACTGAGAAATAGAACATCAAATCCCGATGCAAAAAAAAAAAAAAAAAAAAAAGAAGAAAGAGAGAAAGAGAGAGAGAGAAAGAGAGAGAAAGAGAGAGAAAGAGAGAGAAAGAGGGAGGGAGGGAGGGAGGGAGGGAGGGAGGGAGGGAGGGAGGGAGGGAGGAGGAAGGAAGGAAGGAAGGAAGGAAGGAAGGAAGGAAGGAAGGAAGGAAGGAAGGAAGGAAGGAAGGAAGGAAGGAAGGAAGGAAGGAAGGAAGGAAGGAAGGAAGGAAGGAAGGAAGGAAGGAAGGAAGGAAGGAAGGAAGGAAGGAAGGAAGGAAGGAAGGAAGGAAGGAAGGAAGGAAGGAAGGAAGGAAGGAAGGAAGGAAGGAAGGAAGGAAGGAAGGAAGGAAGGAAGGAAGGAAGGAAGGAAGGAAGGAAGGAAGGAAGGAAGGAAGGAAGGAAGGAAGGAAGGAAGGAAGGAAGGAAGGAAGGAAGGAAGGAAGGAAGGAAGGAAGGAAGGAAGGAAGGAAGGAAGGAAGGAAGGAAGAAAGAAAGAAAGAAAGAAAGAAAGAAAGAAAGAAAGAAAGAAAGAAAGAAAGAAAGAAAGAAAGAAAGAAAGAAAGAAAGAAAGAAAGAAAGAAAGAAAGAAAGAAAGAAAGAAAGAAAGAAAGAAAGAAAGAAAGAAAGAAAGAAAGAAAGAAAGATGAAGAGCCTTTCTGACAGTGTAGCATTTAATTTCTGTCTAATCATGATCCACCAGTAACTGTGAAACTGTCTCCCACAGCATCCTCCTGGCATAGACAAGTGTATTCTTCACTGGGTAAAAAATTGGCTGGGTGGCCAGGCCCAAAGAGTTGTGGTAAATGCGGTCAAATCTAATTGGCAGCCCGTCACCAGTGGTGTTCCCCAGGGCTCAGTTTTGGGGCCAGTCTTGCTCAACATCTTTATCAGTGACCTGGATGAGGGGATTGAGTGCACCCTCAGTAAGTTTGAAGATGACACCAAATTGGGTGGAAGTGTTTATTTGCTCGAGGGCAGGAAGGCTCTACAAAGGGACCTGGACAGGCTGGATCAACGGGCTGAGGCCAGTTGTATGAGCTTCAGTAAGTCCAAGTACCAGGTCCTGCATTTTGGTCACACCAACCCCATGCAATGCTACGGGCTCCAGGACAAGTATCTGGAAAGCTGCCCAGCAGAGAGGGACCTGGGGATGCTGATTGACAGCCAGATGAATATGAGCCAGCAGTGTGCCCAGGTGGCCAAGAAGGCAAGTAGCATCCTGGCCTGCATCAGGAACAGCATTAAGTTTTGAAAGAGTTAAACTGAGACAGAAAGAAGAAAAATGTTATGTAAGCTTTCAAACATCCCTACAGTCAATTTTATGCTTCCCTTTAATGCTTCCCTCACACACTCATACAGTTACATAAAACTGGTTTTCTGTGGTTAGGAAACTATGGCTTCCCACTGTAGGAAAACTATGAGGATTTCCTCTAATGCAACACTGACCTGTGCCAAGAAGAAACTTAGAATGAAGTTGCAATACAATCTATTAACTAGTTGAGGAAAATAAGATCTTTACTTCCCCTGAACATGTCTGCATTTGATAGATTATCAGGTTTTCATTGGAGATGGACTATGCTGTTTGTTTTTTAACAGAGACAATGCATAACAAATTAACATTTTAAAGAAATCTCAAAGCAGTCTTTCTTTTCCAACACAGTTAAGAGCATGAATGTTTTCTCTTGCCTTCAGTGAAAACAATGAGGTTTATACCTCTGATGCTTTTAGCCATTTTAGCCATTCTTTATTTCTCCCAACATCTGCAAACTATTATACAGAAAAAAAATTACATTCAATATTTCTTCTTATTGTCCACTCATTACTTTCAACACCATCTCCCCAGTTTCAAAAGAAAGAGGTAACTGACAAATAAAATGACTGAAGAATGAAAGAAATCGGTGCAGGCTGAGAAGGACTGCAAACCTTTCACTTCAATGAAGCGCCTTATTGAAAACTGAGAATACATCTGAGAGTCAGCCACTGACACATTTAACTGGTAATAATTCAAGCTGGATTTGGTAATAAGAAGAGAAGTAATGTTTGTTTATTCTCTGTCTCCAGCTGAACAGTAACAGAAGCATATGCATGAAAATTAGCATCTTTTTAATTGTATTTGCATCCTACTTATTATATCTTAGGGAAAGAAAGACTAAACATCTGAGAGCTAAATCCCAACCCAAGGTAGGTTCTTTATAGGTGGTCAGAGGGAATTATCACCAAAACCTCCCTAACCTTAAGCTCTAAATGACCAAACAGGGACTTAAAAGAAAAATCCCAAGTAGCAGAAATCCAAGTTAAAAGTATCTGAAGCAAGAGGAGAAGAAAAATTGATTTATATTTCTCATTGCTGAAAAGGACCAGCTGAACACAAGGTCACAACAAGGCTGAGTCCAATAGTGGGTTAGTAGTTAGTGAACGCTTCCCCTGTGCAGCATCTACAAGCATTCGCCTGGAACACTGTCCAGTCTGAGGCTTCTCATTGTAAGACAGACCCTAATGAACTGGAGATGGTTCAGTGGAGCGATACTAAGATGGTTGGGATGCAAGATGAAGCTGAAGGAAATGGGCATCTTTAGCCTGAAAACAAGAAGGCTAAGAGGACCAGATTACTGTATTCTGTTTCACAGGTGGCTGCAGAGAAGATGGAGCCACAGTTTTCTCAGATGAGCACAATGAAAGGGCAACAGCACAAGTCACTAGTTGCAAAATTGCCCATTACTGCTAGATATAAAAGGGAAAAAAAGGTTCACACTGAACATAAGCAATCACTGGAACAGATTTCCCTGAGAGGTCTGGGGTTCTGCATTCTTGGAACCATTCAAAATTCAGCAGGACAAGGCTATAAGCACCCTGAATTAACTTTGAAGGTAGTTCAGCCTCTTTTAAGCAGGGTTTGATGATCTTCCTTGGTCTTTTCCAATTTTATCATTCTATGATATCTGGTCTTTATTTTTAAATATGGTGTGCTCGTGAACTAGAACAATGTAAACAATAGTATTGACAGCTGTCACACAAACAGATTGAAGACATGGAGTGATGTCTCATATGAGAAAAAACCCTTATATAAACATAAACATGGAAAACACATCCAGTCACTGTAGCCTCAGCTCTTTAGCTGAATGTAAAAGGATTTTTTTTTAATTCATATTTGTTATCAATAGCTAGACTGTGTCCTCCAATATCAGCCATGCATTAGTAGTACACATTCCCATCATGAGCTATCACACAGAATATGGAGAACAGCCTGCATCATCAGCTCAGCCATTCTCTAGGTTTCAGTTGACTGCACCTACCAAACTGTTTTAACAGAGAAGTTCAAATTCCCCAGTGCCCCTTGATTTGTGTGATATAACTTCAAACAATAACTTTTGTTTGAAAGCCAATTAGAGATTGTGGCGGTTTCTATTTTGGTAAAATAATTTAATTATTTTGAGAGCCAAGAAAATGGAAGGCACAGAAAAACTTGTGGGAAATGCCTTTTGCAGCAGGGATGTTCCATCCTGTCTAAATTCAGTCTATCTGTTCTGCCCTGGCTGGTATTATACTTAGTACTTCATATCCCCAAAGAGTATAATCTGATTCCTTCAAACAAAAACCTCCTTTTTATTAATTAAAAATAAAGAAGCCAAACTAAGCTTATTATGTAGTGACAGAGGTACTGTATCTTAAAAATTGCTATGGGGATACTATGTCATCATCTAATTACAGGAATACTCAGGCAAGTGGAAACCATGCCCTGAGGGAACATCAAAATTGCCTGAAAAGCTCATTTATATAAGATAGTAAGAAATATATGTATTAAAGGATTTAGTCATCAGGATTAAACATGAATCCAGTGTTTCAGTGGAGTGTTAAAAAAACCCCTTGAGCTTGCATTTGCATCCAACTAATGTCTATCCTATTTAATATAGCATTTGCTTACACTTCCTCTACACTTCTATGAAGACAAACATATTTACTATTTGAAATTTATTTATGAAAATTTAACCTTCTCCCTGCTCAGTAGGTCAATTAATTTCTTGCGAAAACCTACACCTTCCAGTGTATTTCTTGTCTCATTAGAAGGTAATGCACACCTACTAGTCACTAAAACACCTCTTTTTCACAAGAACCCTTGGAATGGGGCTGCTTCACAGATTTATTCCTGCCCTTCAAGTGATTAAGAAAATGTTCTGACAGCACCCTACTGGGAGTAAAAACATTCACCAGCCTTTTGTAGGAAGAAATGGCATTATCTGGAAAGTAATGAACAAGCAGCAGACCAGTTCTTCTGGTCAAGATCAAGTGTCCTTTAAAAGGGAAGCCAGAGCTCCAGTCCATGTTCTCAAGGTGTTCTAGTTTTGATTGTTCCATGCACACACACTACTCTCTGGTCCCTTCATGCATATCCAATGGCTAACCAAAAATCATGTATCTTGCTCCCTTGTCCACATTCACAGCAACATGCACAAGGTTCAAAAGAAAAAAGAAACAATCATCCCTTACCTCTATGCAATAATTCAGTATTTACTATTCCAAAGAGATGAAGACTGATGTTCATCCCCCTCTGCAGCTGACAGGAAGCATGCCTTCTCCTGTGTGAGGCAAATAAAGAGTGGTATTACAAAATATATTTTAAGAATGGAATTACAAACTTTATTTTTCCAGCTATTTTTTACATACCGATTCAAATCTGTCCAGGTACAAGAGTTATAATATGAAACAGAGCTTTTTTAAAAATAAGTTGCTACACACAGAACTCCCAGAGGAACCAGAGGGAGGCAAGATCTTCTTCTTGGGGCAGATTCTAGGACAAAGAATTATAGAATGATGGTACACTTCCTAGATGTAACCTGAGTTCAAATTAAAGTCAAGATGCAGACAAAAGCAACAGGCTCAGAATGCTTTGGGTTCTGTATTTGAGGGGTGGTGAAGGAAAGTATTGTCTTGTTCCTACTTAAGCATCAAAAAGCCACATAATTTGGATGCCTGATCCCTTTTCATACATATAGAAGCAGGATCAGTAATTTTGCAGACCAGTCTGGCCATTTCACAGTAGGCAAAGGCTCCTCAAGAGAAAGCTGCTTGTAGCAAGACTGACATTCCCCATCCAGTCAGGATTAAGAGAGTTTGTCATTTAAGTCTGCAATGTTTCTCCACTGATAGAAAAAAAAGACCAAAAAATCAACTGCCAAAGTGCTGAACACAGCACTACTTCACACACCCAGAGGCCTTCACTCTTGGGAAGGCTCATCCAACAGAACATCTCACCAGGCTCTTGACAGACTGAGGAATTCATGTGTCAGTACTGCTACTACTGACTTCCATTAGCCAAACAGATAATAATAAGTACTGTATGATTCCCTAGGGCAGAGGGAAAATGGATCACTACTTATTTCTGTGAAAGTGTCATCATTTTCCTGGGGAATGAGCTGCTGGTGGCCATCAGGTACTCACCATGCCTGTTCAGCAAACAGTTCATTACCCAGTAATAGGGCAGAGAACAGACAGAAGCATTCTTCCTAATTACTTCCAATCCTCATTTTCCAAACAAACACACATACACCAAATGCTGCACTTCGAGGTTTCTTTACACTTCATTAAGTGTCATTCTCTTATTCAAGTAAGGCATTCTTCAATCAGGCAACAAATTATTAAATAGAAAGCAGAAGTGATGAGTGTAATATATATATATAATTTATTTGGTTTTAATTATTATTATTATTTAAGATCTGGAAAGGAAGTAGCTGCTATCCCTAATTATTTTTCCTTAACAGCAAGTGTTATTATTTCTTAAGTAGGTGTATTATGGCTGCACTCAAGGATACTCTTCATTATATTACAGAACCTTGGTTATTGTTCTCACTTCTTCCACAGGCTCTTCCCTGCCTCATCATTTAGAGAAGAGAGGACTGAAGGCATATACTTGGCCACTTGACACCACACAGTACCAGCTGTTACAATCATAAGCAAAACTCATCCTATTTTCATAGGAATCAAACAGCTGCAAAAGAACATCTAAGGCTTTACTTATCACAACTTGGTAACAAATACATTCAGTGTACAAAAACGTAACTGTTAAAAGGTTGCATAACATAAAGTACATCTTTCCTCATACAGGAGACATTTTCAAATGACACCTCAACCACATGCTGAAATTTGGAATAGGAATTTCACAGAGTGCTGATGAGAAAGGGCCAAGCACAGCTTCATCATATTTATGGGTTAAGTTCAATAGTTGTGGCTAAAGCATGTTTTTTACACAAATGCACATTTTAGCATGGGAAGAACTGTATGTTTCAGATGCATAATATTCCATGTGTAGCTTCCTTTAGATGTAATGCTTCAAATGTGATTTTACCTATTTCAGAGAATCTTTTTTTCTATTTAAAAAATTTCCCTGTATTGGGGATTAATGATGTCCTGGGCTGCATCAAAAGAAGCGTGGCCAGCAGGTCAAGGGATGTGATTCTCCTCCTCTACTCCACTCTCATGAGACCACATCTGGGGTACTGTGTCCAGTTCTGGAGCCCCCAATGTAGGAAGGATGTGGAGCTCTTGGAGAGAGTCCAGAGGAGGGCACCAAAGATGATCAGAGGGGCTGAAGCACCTCTCCTATGAAGACAAGCTGAGAGAGCTGGGGTTGTTCAGCCTGGAGAAGAGAAGGCTCTGGGGTGACCTCATAGCAGCCTGCCAGCACCTGAAGGGGTCTACAGAAAAGCTTGGGAGGGACTTTTAAAAAGGGCTTGTAGTAAGAGGACAAGAGGTAATGGATTGAAATGGGAGGAGAGGAGATTTATATTAGATATTAGGAAGAAATTCTTTAGTGTGAAGGCAGTGAGACACTAGAACAAGTTGCCCAGGGAGGCTATGAATGCCCCATCTCTGGAAATATTCAAGGGCAGGTTGACTGAACCAGGTAATGGTGGTAAAACAGCATAGTACAGACATTTTCTGGCACAGTTTTATATAAGTTCATGAACCACATGGTCTGACCAATTTAGTCAGTGAGCCAAACTCAGTATTGAAGATACTGATCAAATTTAGTAAAAAATAAATATGCCTCCAGCTTTCCCCAGGAATGGACACAGACACAATGTAGAGAAAACAGGGATTTACTACCAGGTCCCAGGAATCATATCACACCACAGTTATCGAGCAAATTTCAAGCAGTCACACTGCAGAGTCTGTTTTCAGTGTCATAGAATCATAGAATCATAGGGGTTGGAAGGGACCTCGAAAGATCATCTAGTCCAACCCCCCTGCCAGAGCAGGGTCACCTAGAGTGCATCACACAGGAATGCGTCCAGGCAGATTTTGAATGTCTCCAGTGAAGGAGACTCCACAACCTCTCTGGGCAGCCTGTTCCAGTGCTCTGTCACTCTCACAGAAAAAAAAAAAATTCTGATATTCACCTTAAACCTCCTGTGCTCCAATTTGTATCCATTACTCCTTGTCCTATCACTGGTCATCACTGAAAAAAGCTTAACTCCATCTTCTTGACACTCACCCTTTACGTAAACATTGATGAGGTCACCCCTCAGTCTCCTTTTCTCCAAACTAAAGAGACCCAGCTCTCTCAGCCTTTCCTCATAAGGGAGATGTTCCACTCTCTTAATCATCAACTGTGTCAACATCTACAGAATTCCCTATATTTGATATTCTGTCATTTCCCAAGACAGATTTAGAATCATAAAAATATAGATGGGTTTGAGTTGGAAGGGACCTTAAAGATCATCTGGTTCCAACTCTCAAGGCCCCATCCAAGACCCCAGGGGGATAGCCACAACTTCTCTGGGAAACCTGTTCTGGTGTCTCACCACCTCACAGGAAAGCATTTTTTCCTAAGACTAGACTTGCTAGTATCTTGATTTCTTCCTAAGTAGGCACTAGACTTGCTAATGTCTTCACATTAATGAACAACGAGACCTCAGAAGAAAATGTAAAGGGGATTTTTCCATTTGGGCAATCAATAATACATATTCAATAGTTGTCACTTATTTTCTGCAGAGCTTCAATGTTTCTATACATGATAAAATTAATTATATGCACTGATGTCTGTCTGGATTAGGCCAAAAGCACAGTTAGGCCAGCAACCCTGACACACAGTTAAACACATGCACAAAATAACCCCACCAAGGCCTTTGGGAAAGAAGCAGGGTTCCCAAATTACTGTCATCACAGATCCCATCATGGTTTTTATTTTGCAAAAGATACACTAACATCAGTGATGTTGCTCAGTCAATGAATGTGATCATTTGACTCTGCACTTAAAAAATTCTGCTAGAACATTAAATTGGCTAAGACAACTTTTATCCTAAAAAGAAAAATATAAAAAAATGGTGTTAGTGTTCAGATCAGCACAAACCCATCATGAAGATACTTCAGTGACAAGCAGTGATTTTTTTTCTATCCCAGGCCACTGATTTTGTGCTCTAGGGTGATGGTCATGAGTTACTTGTAATAGGTGAAACACTCTGCACAACACCTTGACCTAAGGTGTTATAACACTAAAATGTATAGTTTCACTACTGAAGGAAAACATCTCCAGATGAGGAAGACCACATTCCCATTTGCATAATTGCCCATTTGTAATAAGGCCATGTTCTGCAATTCATACTTTTTGAACACTTCCTTGCAGCTGTAGCCTCATCAGAATCAAACATGACCTTCTAAATATGCTCTAACTCTTCTAAAATTATTCGGAAACAACTCCATTTAAATCAGCAGAGCTGCTTGCAGACCAACGTGCTGCTGAGCTGAATAAAAAAACAGGCCACTGCATATCTGTTTAGTACGTCATATCTTAGAAGGAAAACAGTACTGAGTCTCACATATTAATTATTCCTCCCAACCAGAAAAACTATTTTGTGATTCAAAAATGTTCAATTCAGTTTTTTTAAACTACCAGAATAAAACAGATCCTTTTTTTTTTCTCCCCCTAAAAGCACTACTATTCCAAGGAATGTCTAGTTGCTTCAGATTTGTTGCCTACATGTAGAAAGATGCAGGGCTGATGTACTGAATGCCAGAAAGCTTGAATTACTGACTTCAAGCAATCTGTAAATTCTTTTGGCATCTTTAAACTATTAATGACATTGAAGGCTTGCTCTTCCCTCCACGTCTTCCTATTACAAATTTATAAGAATAACATGAGGTTGATTCCATAAATTACAAATCAAAAATCCTGAAGAATGACTGGTCAAAAGACAGACCAAACCTCTTGTTCAGCTTACAGTTTAAAAAAATCATACAACCCCATCTTCCAGAGGAAGCAGGCAGGAATGAAGTTGATTTCCACAGTTCCAAAGAGTTAGAGAGGGAGAGGAGAAATCTACAAGCGCATCTACAGATCTTGCAAGAATCTATTTGCTTTATTCTATTTTATACTTACCTATCCCACCTGTCAGAAATCTCTGCCCAAACACCAACATGAAAGCAAGGAACTGTCTAGTCAACCAGTGTACACTAGGTGACAAAAGCTGAGAGAAAAACGATTTTCCTGCTATTTGATCTGGCTGCTCCCTCTCTCCCTATTTAAACATAATTCCAAATAGATCCATATAATCCATGTCCTTCACCCCCAAATAAAAATGAATAACATCTGGTGAAGGGTCTAGAGTACAAGCATTATGAGGAGCATCTGAGGGAACTGGGGTTGTTCATTCTGGAGAAAAGGAGGCTGAGGAGAGACCTTATCACTCTCTACAGCTACCTGAAAGGAGCATGTAGTGAGGTGGGGGTTGGTCTCTTCCCCCAAGTAACAAGCAAGATCGGAGAAGAGGAAATGGGCTCGAGTTACACCAGGGGAGATTTAGATTAGAAATTAGAATAAATTTCTTCACTGAAATGGTTCTTGAACACTGGAATAGGCTGCCCAGGGAAGTGTAAGACATATAGATGTGGTGCTTTGGAACACAGTTTAAGCACTGGATTTGGTAGTTAGGTTATGATTAGACTCAATGATCTTAAAGGTCTTTTCTAACCAGAGTGATTCTGTGATCTCTTCCCCAAATAACCTGCACATCAAGAAAATAAAGAAACATTCCTGAAAACCTCTGAGAGAACTGGCATGAAGGGTAAGACTATTTCTAAAAAACATATGGAAATACCTAAAATTTTGGCACTTAAGAATTGGGTTTCACTGCACAGGAGTGGTCTGGTCAAAGATTAAACTTCAAGCTCATCAGAGTATTGTATTATCCTCTTGGTGGCTACCTAAACAAGAAAAACTACACACAAAGCTTTTAAACAAGTGCATTATGTGGGGATGCTGATGATAATTTCATCTACTATTGTACCTGCCCTAAAGTGCAGGACTGAAAAAAAAATAAAATAATTTCCCACTTCTGTTAAATCTTAAGAGGATTGTAAATACTAGATTTTATCAGATCTTTTTCTCAAAACTATTCTGAATAATCTGTAGACATTTTCAACCATCAAATGCTCCTGAAGGCATAACTGAGGACAGGAAAAATGATCCTGATTAACTGCATGGTTGCCATCTCTATTTCTCAGACAATTCTGTCATGCAATGTGATAAGTGGAAGAGGAAAAGGGGAAAAAAAATTTAGGGGAGAAAACAGAGAAGGAGAGAGAAGAGAGAGAGAGAGGAGAGAGAAAAAAAAAAGGAAAACAACAAGCCAACAAAAAGAATACTACCCAAGACTTCCAGTTAATTTGTGAATTCCTTTTGTAGTGTGAGAGACCATCACTAACCTTCCACAACATCATTATAAAAATATGAAGTCTGAGACAGACAACAGTTTATTAGTCTAAGGTTAGGTAAAATAAGTAATAGTAGCAAATTTCTAGTTGCACAGTCACCATTGCCCCTTATTTTTCTCCTTGTTTTTTCATCATAAAAAAACTCTTCTCGCAGCTTTCATTAATTCTACAAATTGCTTCACTTAGAAAACACCACATCTGAGCCAGCTGGGGAAAGAAGGAAAAAGTAAAGCAGCACAGTCACTATATTAGCACCTGCCAACTTCCTGCAGGCTGCTTCACGTAGAACAGATTACAAGCAAACAGTGGCACAAAGATTTCTCAGCAAGCAGTTCTTAGAGACCATGAATTAAAATGATTGCTTGGTGGATAAGACAGCAGTCTTAAAACCCAGAAACACAAATCTGAGACATCACCCAGTTATGAAATATTTATCCCTTTTAAACTTCAGTGAAGTTACACATCACTGAAAATGGCCCTAGCTATTAATCAGCCAGACGCTTGCACTTCAAAAGCAACTCACTGATCATCAAATGACTTCTTGATGTCTGCCAGGAAAACCCTTTAACATTCAGCACAGTAACAGGCCAGCTTTATTCCTTTTGCAGAAGAGGTTAGGGACTTTCAAAAAACAGAACTAACGGAAACTTCTCTATTGGTCATTTCCCCATCCCAGTCACTTTTTTTTCCCAAAAAAATTGCAACCAAAACAACTAATCAGCCATTTGAATTTTCATTTTTTTACAAATATTTCATGTTTTCAGTCATTTCTCCCACCAAGACAACTCTACTGTAATTTTTTTTTCTTTCATTCTGAAGTCAGCATTTAGCTTCAATTAAAAATAATGACTCAATCTCAAGAAGTTGCAATGCAAAAACATAGATTAAAACAACAAAACAAAACAAACAAAACCAAATTATTTCAAGTTTTATTGAGATTGTTCGAAGATAAAATAAAATAAAATAAAATAAAATAAAATAAAATAAAATAAAATAAAATAAAATAAAATAAAATAAAATAAAATTCTCACAGGAGCAGATCTTTCCAGACCATTCAACCTCAGGGGCTTCAGGTGTCATCCTAACTATCACAAGAAAGCCTGAATAGACTCTGGAAACCCTTAACAATTCCATAACTGCCAACTCAGTTTTTAAGATGTGTTCAAATAAGGAGGATGAGAAGGTTAAGCTCATGCAGTGTCACAGAAAGACACGATAGCCCAGTCATCTCCACTTTCTACGATTTGGTTCAATTCCTCAAGTGGTCATAGAGCAGATGAGCTGGATTCCTTTCAGATGAAGACAAACCAGAGGTGCAACAACTGCTTATGGTGCTCAGTCCACAGGATCACACTTAGAATAGCCTCAGGTAAACTCCCTACATGTGCAGTACAGATACTGGATCCTCTGCACCAAAATGCTATGCCTTTGAGATCCACTGAAAATGAACTCCACTACTTCCCAACATACAGGCAGCAAGGGTTCCCCCAGAGGCAAGTTATCTGCGTGTGTTCAACCATCAGTATAAATTATTTTTTTTTAAATGGTCTCACTGGAGAATTTTATTCTTCCTAGCTCCATAAATCAATAAAGTCAAAAACAACTGCCGTAAATACTTACTAGTACAAAGAATAGCTATATATGTTCTATTTTCAGAAGTAGAAAACAGAACTTGTTCTTTGTGCCTCTCTGCCAGAGGCAAAATAAAAAATATATATATATATTAAAAAAAAGGTTAAATTCACAGTCCTGATGAATTCTTTGTGAGCTCTGTATCCCTCACCAGTGAGCAGTGACTCTATAGCTTGTGCCTGTTGTTTCAAGCCAGTGGAAAATCCAGCACTGCAAAAGGAAACATATTCAACTAACTGACAGTAGCAGAAATTGAAGGATATCTGTAAGTCCAGAAAGAAAGTGCTGAAAGAGCAATTTTCATTTCATCTCCCCTACATTAATGATTAATTTTTTGTAAACTGCAGTAATTGCGGCTCAGCTCCTCACATCCTCATCACAGCTGAAGAAGAACAAATTTGGACTAAATATTTACATGAAACAATCAAAACCTGCTTTAGACTGATAATGCATATGCATCTGTTACTAATTCAACTGCACTTTAGTTAGAACACACAGATTTCACTAAACTTAGAGCTTTCAACTAAGGCCAGGTTTTGAGCCAGGGTCTTTGAGCAACCTGGTCTAGTGGAAGGTGTCCCTTCCCAATGCAGGGAAGTTGGAACTAGATGATCTTAAAATCCCAACCCTAGACATTCTATGACAATTCTATGATATTCTTAAATATTACAACCTTGCACTTTTAAAGTTATGTTTATCTTAATAAATATCCTCTAGAAGTCCAACTATTTGAATTAAGTATCTATATTAAGTTTCTTAAAGAGAGAAAAGCCAAGTTTGTGCTTCAAAAAACATACCCGTGTTTTGTATGTTTTATAAAACCTTAATTGAACAAAAATGCCTCTAGTCCCAGGCATTATAGCTTCCTAAAAAATATCTTTCTTCCTTAAAAATAGGTAAATAGGCTAATATTTTTTAAAAATTCCTTATTATATGCCCATTTTGTGATAATTTTAAACATGCTAGGACAATTGTTAAAATATATACAGAACCACTGAGACTGAAAGAAATACCGGCTTATCACTGCAGCCCTAATACACCATTTTTAAAAAATTACTTTAGTACTTCCGTGATGCAGCAGCCTTCCTATATTCAAAAGATCAACACGCCTGTGGCAACACACCGTGATTTGTCCCCTGCTCGCTCAATGCAGGATTAGCAGCTTCTTAGCCTTTAGGAAAGGCAAACACACTGATCGAGGGCAAGTCTCTCTCTGATGAAATATTTTCAGCCTTCAGAGAACTTTCAGAAAAGCACAGGAGCCAGAATAAGCGTGGTATCTCACAGCTTCTCTAAGTCAGCCTTTGAACTTGATAGTACAGAACATGCAACTATTTTTATAGCAGCCAAATTATTGCATAGCATGAAAAAAACACCAGGAAAAAGGCAGTTCATTTATCTGAAGTTTCTGGTCCCTCTTAAGTAATGTGGAAAAGCACTACAAGAAATCCATTGCTTGTGGTTGGGATCACTGTTACCACAGAATCCTAAAATCATAGAATGGTTAAGGTTGGAAGGGACCTTAAAGATCATCATGTTCCAACCTCCCTGCTATGAGCAGAGACACCTCACACTAGACTAGGCTGCATAAGGCCTCATCCAACCTGGCCTTAAACACCTCCAGGGAGGGGGCATCCATAGCCTCCCTGGGCAACCTCTTCCAGTGCCTTACTACCCTTATGGTGAAGAATTTCTTCCTAATATCTAACCTAAATCTACCCTCTTTGAGTTTAAAACCACTCTGTTCAGTTCTTCACTGTTCTCTGAACCCTTTTCCTTCTTTGCCACTGACATGGACTCAGGGGGGTCTGCCCCTTCAGCTTCCTGCCTAATAACAAAGTACAGGAGAAGTCCTATGGGAGTAGCCAGGCAAATACAGCACAATGGTAGTTTAAGACAGTACATCCACTCTGCCTTTTGCATGAATTTTATTATCCAACTGTATAGGTCAGAAAAAAATTGGTGCACACTCCAGCCCAGCTGAAGAGGAGGCATGTCCCTGAAGCACGTACCTAGAGAACAACAACCTGCAGGCAGTTCTAAGGCACACACTGTCCCCTTGCAGATCCAAAACCATCACACTTCACCGGATGAGGGCCAGGTGGATGGAGCAGCCGTGCAGTACACAGGAGTGCAGCCTTTCACTCAGAAGGAAATTCTGAAGTTTCTAAATTATTCTAAACTTCACTGGCCAAGTGAACCCTGTGACACCAACTGCACTCCTTCCTGGCGTGTGGCTGCACAGCAAGAACCACACTAACAGCAAGCGTCTCATCAGTTAACACAAACTAAGAGATAACAACAGAAATAATTTTTCAGCCTTTGCCAGCTAGAGATTTAGTTTCCATTAGAAAGGAAAAACTGAATTAGTCAGTAGTGACAAACAGAGCTGACGAACAGGCATATAATTCTGCAACGCGAGATGTGTTACTTGTCGATGTATTAAATCAGTAGCTAAACAACTCAGTCACAAATCAATACAACTAGCTCAGTTGTTCTTACTCATACATAAACATTCCAGACAATTTAAAATACTGCACTAGATTTACCTTGTCAGGGCAGAGTTTGGGAGCAGATGAGGTGTGCGTGGTGCTCACACCCTCAGAGTTCCATCAGCAAATCTGGAAATCCAGGTGTTAGATAACCTATGCCACAAACATTTTACTATCCAAAGCTTGTTATCTAGTGGTCTTTATATGTCCCAGTATAACAGATATAATTTTCCTCACTTTCCTTATCAGACAAACTGATATCATCTTAGAAACCAAAGATCACCTTTGTCCTGTCCAACTGTGCAGACACAAAAAAAAAATAAATTAAAAAAATTAAAAAAAATGTATCAAGGACCAAAAGTTGGGTCATATTTTGCACAATTGCAGAAATTATTCAAGAACATGCTTAACCTGTCAGCAGTCCTAACAAAGTGAAGACACTCATTGCCCACCCAGTTCAGCAAGGAGCATATCTGTGTGTATGTTCAGACTGAAAACGTCTTCAGCCCACTAATTGAAAACATCAAGATGGTTAAGCAATCAAAATGAGATGGCAAACTCCTACAAAATCATTATTTTAGATATTAACTCAAACATGTGAACTACATTTGCATCAAGATTTAGCAAGGAAAAGGAAAAGGAAAAGGAAAAGGAAAAAAAGGAAAAGGAAAAGGAAAAAAATTAAAAGGAAAAGGAAAAGGAATTATACACTATACACTTACAGGTAATTGCACATTCAAATAAGAATAGTACACATTCAAACACATAAAGCCAAAATATGCATATAGAATTTCAGGTTATTTTGGGGCATAAAATTTTTACAGCATTTTGATTACACAAAGATTGCATTTGCTTTTCATTGAGTCTTCTAACTTTTTCATTATATCATCAGCCCTTTTGGCCTCCAAAGCCTTTATATTGCTTTTACGAGATAACAAGCAGAAATGTTGAAGCCAGAATGACTGAAGATCTGACAAAACTCTTTCATCTGCAGGAAAGTCTGCACAGGGTGGAAGAAAGAGGTCCAAAACAGCTCTTCGGCCTTTTTGCCCAGCTTGTTCACTGGACCTTCAGTTCTTCAGCCTCCTGTGTGCTCCAGTTTTTAATTCCATAACCATGTGTTGTAGCTTAACAAAGAGACCATCTCACAGATAAATCAGTCACCTTACTGAGTGTAACATTTCCCATGTCCCAGCACAGTAAAAAACTGACTGTCATAATCCGGTCCCTGGGGCCCTTTTCCCTAAACTAAAGACATTATGTATGCAAACTGACTATTCATGGATAGGCAGCTTTCATACCAAAAATAGAAATATAAACACAGTCTAAACCCCAAATGGATTTATAAACTAATTTATGTGTGAAACACTATGGGAATCATTTTAAAAACAATACTCTCCTGTATGTAACTCTAGAGAGAGTACAGCAAAGGTTACCACATATAAGACACAACTTAAAGACAGCCACAAGAAGTAAAAGACATACAGAACATATTTTTTCTGACAAAACCTGATATACAGTCAACAGAAGCTACATAAAAAGAGGGCTGAAATATTCCATAAGTCTGCTACAGATTTTTCCACAGTATCAAATACAGAACTCTATTGTCAAGCAGTCAATTAATGACTAAATCTCTGCAAGAAGGGAACAAGGAAAAGTAATACTGCCCAAGAAGGCATCCCAAGGCTGATTCAAACTAGCGTGGACTTCAAGGCTTAAGTCTGCAACAATGGATGTTGCACTGTGGAGAAATACATTAGAATACACAGAATATTATTCACCAATGAAATGATGTGCCATCTTTTCGAGCTGGACTCGATTAGCATTCTGCTACATTAACTTTCCTACAAGGAAGCAGATGAACCATGATTACATCCTGTCTCACTGGCTGTTATCACCCAAAACATCCCAGATGGATTCATCAGTATGTGCAGCACAGCAGCAAATTCTGTTATTTATAAGCTAAGTAGAAGCTTTTCTGAAGTCTTTCTTTCTCTAAAAGGAGGAAATTAATTTGAATTTATACTTGAGAAGAGCAAAAAGTACTGTGGAAGGACTGGATATGGTTGGAGTAGTCTGTGGTGTCCATCCTATAATTTTTTATTTTGAATGCTCTATGGAGCTCCTACAAATTGAGCTGAAACACCACAAGCTCTTAAATTAGAGCGTTAGTCAGAGCCCTAAGGTCAGACTGACAGAATCTGTCTGTATTGGAGTTTTGTTTTAATTGTAACTGTCACATCTCTAATGTTAAAATGGAATTGCTTAAATCATTTACAATATGGTAAGTGTGTGAAGTCTGTGATTAAGGAACTGATGCCAGAACATGAATGTAACTATTACTTACTGAAAAATCAATTTTTTTTCTTTTTAAAGTTGAAATCTCTGCGTATGTAGATTCAGCTATTACTTGAGCCAAATTAATGCCTGTATTCTACAGTTACAGTTAACAACCAAGAAAGACCAGCTCTAGTGACCAAATTATAATTGCAGAGAGCCCTACACTGAACCAGCTTCCATGGACTTCTACTAGCATACAGACACCTAGAGTCTTCTATCTAAAACAGAACACTGGAGTCCTTCTAAGATATTAACAGAGGACAGCATGTCCACTGGATTTGTGAATGGAAATGATGTGGCCTCAGAAAGGCTAGCATAACATTCATAACATTCCCTGGCAATTCTGTATATTAATAAGAAAGTAATATCAAGGATAAACCATTTGTGACCTGATCCCCCAAAGGCCATGAGGTGATATTGTATGTTTGATATATACATGAAGATAGGATCAGCTAGGCATATATCAATAATTCCTGGCTCTCTTTAGATTGTCAATAAAATTGGGATAAATAGCTGCTCCTTCTATTTTTGCTGAGTAAAATATACCAAAGCAAAGAGCAGCACACCCCACTGCTGTGCTGCCCTCATGGGGAGAGATGTACTCCTCACATACATTCTGAACCTCTTATTTGAAGTTTTTGCAAGTTGCCTTTCACCTTCTGCCTTTGCATGGCTGGTTGTTCTCGAAAACCTCCCTGCAAGCACAGAGGGCTGCTGCTAGGTGCCCCTGAAGCTGTCCCTGCTCCAGGCTGAAGCAGCCCTGGTCCCTCAGCCCCTCCACACAGGGCAAGAGCTCCCACCCTGACCATCCTGGGGACCTCTGCTGAATGTCTTTCATGCGTTGGGAAGGAGGGAGCTGTCCAAAGCTGTATGCAGTAGTCTATATATGGTCAAAGAAGTGATGAATAAAGAGGTATAATCACTGCCCTTGTTCTGCTGTTAATGCAGCTCGAGTGTACGTTTTGTGACCACAAGCACAGTTACTGTTCCTCCTGTTGTACTTTTTATACAGGTGTCTTTTGCCTGTTTCAACATTTCTGAGGTTTCTCTTCTAGCTGCCATTTTTTTCCTCATCTACAGTATCCTTACTTCCCATGTTGCTCCTTATTTAAGCTCTCCTCACCAGACTGGCTAGCCTGTTGGCAAAGATGCTCTTAACCCATTTAGTCAGGTAGATTCTCCTCTCTCTAGCAATCCTTTATTTTCAAAGAGGTTCCTGTAGCTGTAAAAACCAGTTTTCTTGTCTACAACACTAGCTCTATCTGGGTGTCTACAAAGGAATGTCAATCTATTTTCTATCTTTCCTGGTCCTACACAGATTGTACACAGGCCACCACATCTCCCTCCCCTGCCCCATTCCCAGCCCAACCACCAGGGCTCTGCTGAAGGCCCACATTCTGCCAGGGGAGATGCTGGAGCAGAGACCTTACCCTTCAGAGCAGCACTGCCCAACAAAAACCACTGAGCAGACCTGTACCATCTTCCACAGAGTTTGGCCAGTCTCTAACTGCTTAAAGGTTTACACTATTTTCTTAAAACAGATTCTTCCTCTAGAAATTACGAATATTTTTGCCCTCATATAGACAGACCCTGGAATAGATGGAGTTCACCCTGATCCAGCACAACAATCCCAAACACATTTTTTGTTATACCAAGGCTAATAACTAAATTAGAAAGGTCTCACCCCTTTATACTCTTGCGTCTTCAATAAATGTTCACTATTCAGGTTGTATTCTGCCCCTCACCATAACACCTTCTGTCCCTACCACTTTATGGCTTTTCAGTCTAAAAATACCTAATAAAAAGGGAAGCCCAAACAACTTGCAGGAGGCTTAGAACAGCCTCATGAGCAAGGAGACATAAACAGGGAACAGGTGTACAACAGTTGCACTTGTCATAACCACTGAGAGTAACCACTACATAAAATTATTGAAGAAGATCAAGCAAAAAATAGACTTCTTATAAAGTGAAATTTTTCACTCCTGGTGGTGACCATAAATACTGTTACAAGAGTTGTAACAGCCCCCAAGAGACAACAAATTTATAAAGGCATTTCTAATCATTGCAAAATGCTTATACTTTTTTCTGTCCCAAATCCTATTGAAAGGCCTTTTTCAGACATTGACTCTAACAGTCACATTCTCATATATTTTAGGCACAAACTGTTATTACATATTGACGCTAATACAATGACTGTTTGCTATCAAGAGGTTTTTTAGACAAAGCTTCCTGCAAAGTATTTCAAATTGAACTTGAATAAGCACTTCTCCACAGAAAAGTGCTCTACTGAGACTTTAAAAGCACCTTTGAATTCAATTTCTCTCATAACAAATCTGATGTTCTCTGCTCTCTGACTTTGCTCAGCTCACTTGTAGACATTTTGATTATTCTTGTTCCTGCACCTTTCACAAGCCCTACCAAAATCCATTCAAAATATCAGCATTGGGCAGAACTTGTAACAGAAAAACTGTTACCATTTTGGAGTTGTCAGTGCAAGGAAAAACAAGCTGCAGCCTTAATCTAAAGGAGTTTATTTTCCAGGTAAAACCTTTACTTGGTAATCCTGGCTGGAGAGTCTCTCCATGACCCAAAGTAGAAGCTCTCTCCCAGGTGCCTTCTGTGTTACCCAGGAAACTGAGAAGCCAGGCTGGGGGCCAGTAAGTGTGATCACAAGGACTGGCATGCTTGAATTTTTCCTTGAGGTTTCATGCTTTAGAACATCCAGGTAAAACTGACTTTATCTGGCTTTTATATGAAATCAAAACCTAGGATTCCTCAAAGCCAAAACTGAATTAATAAAAATAATTTGCGAATTGGAAAACCTTGCTATATGTAGCTTAAAATGAGAGACTATGAGACAAGGCCTTCTGCAATAAGGGAGTCCTGCCAGCAAGAAGAGGCAGGTGGTTCTTCCCCTCTACTCAGCATTGGTGAGGCTACACTTGAAGTGCTGAATCCAGTTCTGAGATCTCCTGTGCAAGAGAGGCAGGGACATACTGGAGAGGGTGCAGGAAAAGGCCACAGAGATGATGAAGAGACAGGAGCACCTCTCCTATGACGAAGGGCTGAGAGACCTGGGACTGTTCAGCCTGGAGAAGAGAAGGCTCAAGGGGGACCCAATCAATGTGTACAAATACCTGAAGAGAGGATGCAAAGAGGATGGAGCCACGGTCTTCTCAGAGGTACCCAGTGAGAAGTCAAGAGGCAATGGGCATGAAGTGAAACAGGTGCTGAGGCTTAGGAAACATTACTTTGCTGTGAGGGTGACTGGGCACTGGCATAGATTGCCCAGAGAAGTTGCAAGTCTCCATCTTTGAAGATATTCAAAAGCCATCTGGACACAGTCCTGAACAACTGGCTCTAGGTGGCCCTGCTTGAGCACGGTTAGTTGGACCAGATGACCTCCAGAGGTGCTTTCTTACCTCAACCGTTCTGTGACTCTGTACTTAAATGATGTTATCAAATAAAATCCTAACCCAGTAGGCATGTAAGGGAAGGGGGGGACAGTGAACGTTACCCACTTTTCTGCTCTATACAGCGGAAAGGCAGGCTTAGTCTTTGCAAGCAGTTTTTTGCCATTTTGTTTGCAGCATTGCCTTACTTAAAACAACAGAAGTCACATTAGCCTTTTCTATCTCATGATCTGCAAGAGCTCCACATTCCCACTCTATCTCTCCCCTCTAAAGAGAAAAAAAAATAAAAATGCAGGCTTTTACCTCTCTGACAAGATAGTGTACCTGATCTCTCCTGTGCTGTGCTGCACAGCAATGTTAGTTACTGATGGCCACAGAAAAACCTTTACAGATTCTCAGCACGAAGTCTCAGGTATTTGTCATGAAAATGACATTTTGAAAAGCCTAAAAAGGTACTCAGAACATAGGAAATCTCCCTTAAATTAAAAGTATTATTTAATTTTGCCCTTAAATCCTCAGTTCTGGCAGCTCTCCAAGAGCAGAAACCAAGCTAGCAGTTTGCAAGAGTGGGAATCATTCTGAATGATCATGGGTGAATTTCACATACAGACCTAACAAATCCCATTACAACTCAGTAAATGAGACTTATAGTTGATTCTTCCTAGAAAGTGAAAATTTGGTATTTCCAGAAATCATATTAGAATTTTCCATACTCATAAAATAATATTTACACCTAATTCCACTGATAAACACTATATAATCAAAGAAAATATGGATCCATTTTATTAGCCATGAAAAGCATTTAATTTTATGCTGGATACAAGAGCAAATGTAAACATTTTGAAACAGTGGGTTTTTTAATATTTACTCTAAACAAAGAACAGTAGCAAGCTGTGAAGATGTAATTCAATCAAAGTAACAGTATTCTATCCTGCTAATCTGGAAATAAAATTCACGTCCATAAAAAAAAAATAAATAAAAATAAAAATCTTTCCTTTAAAATACTTGCACTATGTATAATTTTCCTGGTACCTTTTTCCTTCATGATCCCACTGTTTTTCTATTTTAAGTCAAATTGGGTTTTTATGTCACAAAGAATGCAAAACCAAAAGCAAACAAAGAAAATCAAGAACAACATAAAAACCTACCAACAGTTCAGTGAGGTTTCTGAAGGATTTAAATTAAAGGACTGACAGAGATGAGTGTCATTTTTCAGCTGCTAATAATCCTTTAAAATTATGATGATCAGTCACACAGGATTTAAGAAGTCTGATACTTGATAGAAAAAAAACAAACAAACAACAACACAACACTGCAAGAGTGAATGTATTTTTTAAAAGGTGCCAAACAAAGAAAAGCAATGAAATATTCTGATACTTAAATTCATGCACTCAAGTTTGGATTTGAAGCTACAGAGAACAGTGTACCAAGAACAATAAATATTATATATTCCACCTGGGTATTTGTGGAAAAGCAGTCAAAACGAGTAAGAAAATCATACACATATCTGAAGATACAGACTACAGATAACAGTGTTTGGGAAACCTAATCTTACAGAAAGCTGAATTCCTAAAGCGTTTTCCCGATTTACTAGAAAAAAAAGTTTTTCCAACACATTCAATATGGAAACAGAAAAAAATAAAAATGGGGCTGCATCAATAAATCTTAGAGGCACATAAGGACACTAATTTGATATAGGCATGCTACAGTCAATGAAGACAAGCTCAATCTGAAGGCTATTAAGAGCTATGAGCCAGATTTTCAGCTCCTCTGTGCTGAGGATCTCGGTCATATACTTGCACAACCACTGTGTATAGGTGTTGCCTAACTGTGATGGTGCTATGTAGGAGTAATAAACATGGCTACTTGGAACTCTTAATTACAAACTATAAATCACTAGCTTGTTGCAGCATCAAAAGCCTCAAGATGTGATCCATCATGTCTACATCCTAAGAAATAAAACAATCCCTCTGTTCAGTTTAGCAGAAGACACAGATTTATTACATTTATTTATTAGCATGATACTATTGCAAGAAACCATTAGGGCCACGCTTGTCTTGAATATTGGTTTTGTCCGTTCTTCTGACATTGCCTATACTATTTTCCACTACTATTTGATACACATCCTATGTAAGCATAAAACAATACAAGGTGCAAGGCAATGGAGAAGCAAGTATTGTACCTTAATACAGTGAATTCCATAGGATATCTACTCACACAAAGAACCATCCTATTCATGAATTTTCACAAACTAAAAAAAAAATAAAGTCACAATATAATCCAGACATAGAAGATTGTTAAATGTTCACTGAAAAGCATCAACTACTTTTAGCTGTATCTGCAAATGTGCACAAATTCATTTTGTCCAAATGAGTAGCTACTGCAATCTAGGCAGAAGTAATTCATTAGGTGCTTGTTGTTGGGTGTTACAAACAATATAAAACACAAGCCTGGAAAGTTAACAGCCTCAAATGAAGAGTGACAATAACTCTTCTGTGTCAAATAAGAAGACAATCAGAATTTGACAGGGAAGAGCTATTGACAGTTGAAACCTGTCTAAATCCTGGGGTACTGAATAAGGGTCTCCCACAATTATTATATTTCATTGTCCTCTGGGGTCACCCATGTTGTTTTACAATATAAGTTTTAAAATTCAGTCATGCAGGTAGGGGATATTTAATGTAAGGAAAAACTGGCTGGGCTTTGGGGACTCTCTGCCAGTAACAACAGCAAGTGAACGTATTAGTAATCACCAACATGAAGCTATATGCTGTTACTGATGATACAAAAAAATAGACATTTGTAGTCCAGCTGAGCAGAAAAAGTTCATATTTTAGATGAAGACTACGCATATTAAAAAGGCAATTAAAAATGTTTTGCTCTTTTCTATGAAAAAGGTGTCCAATGCAAAGAATATTTGGGGGCAATATTGTCTCTCCGATTTCAGAAGGTTTTAATTGACAGTTATGTGTGCTGTTATTCCCAACAGCAGAGAGCTGTGGGTTCATGATAGGCCAAAAACCCTGCAAACAGAAGTAAGGATGTATTCTGGGTATTCTGGCATGTTAGCATTTTGACCAAAAGTAATCCTGCTTTTGACATAAAAACCCCACAAGTATTACATATCTGAACAAAGCTATCATAGCACATGACTACTGAGAAAAAAAGTCAATAATAACACAACAGCTGCTTAAAAACCAACCGACCAGAAACCATTCCAGTTTGTAACATGATGCATGTTCTTGCAAGAAACCTGATATTGCTACTAGTAATAGAGGATTTTCACTGAAAAGGATCAGTAGGATTATGCAATTTAGAAAAGTAATCCTCCATAAGGTTCCAGGAAGGGGTTGTGGTTTCTCATACATTTTGTGAAGAAATAAACTGATTAAAATGAGTTTATAATCACACACTAACTAAATTCTAAGGTGTAAATTAAGCTTTACAGCAATAAATTAAAAATTTCCAACACAAGGCTCAGGTCACTGCTGTCTTAAATCCAAGGCTGATGACAAAACTAAAACCAATTACAACAGTAGTAGCACTTACCCTCCCTCTCATCTCTCAGAGAACCTACTGGGAAGCTCAAAGGATAAATACTCACAGTGCTGCCCTAGCCACAATCCAGTTGCAGTAGACTTGCATTACCAGTTAAGGCTTGCCCCGTCCTGCATGAGGGCAGCAGCAGACCCACTCCCTCCCTTACTCACGTTCTTCCAGTTCTAAGTTGAGTGTTACAGAAGACACAAACACCTTTGTGTTGATCCTTGCAGTAAGGCAAGGAAGACTGGGGTGGATACAAGGCCTAATGCAATCTGCAAAAGTCATCAACAGCTTATCCACTGCATTAAACTCTGTGTAAGCAGCCAACATACTAAAAGCTGTTTTAAGTTTCCTCAAATTCTCTGCACAATTGATCCATAATCATCCGAGTGCTCACTGAAGCTTAGTATCCTACTTTTTTCTGTTTACTACAAATTGCCTGTTCAGTTCCCTAACCTGTGTTTCAGCCAGAATTGTGCTCAGTGGTAAAGGCTCTTTGGAGTGTCTAGCTATTCTAGAAACAATAATGAAATCACACACAGTGTGCTGGTTCTCTATTTTATTCCTTTGAGAGCTATCTTTGTTGTTTTCTCTCAACCCTTAGGGGGATATATAAATGGAAAGTTTAAATTGAGCCCATGTCATAGGTTCCCAAACATCTGTATGAGTTAGCAGGAGAGCTCAAAAACCTATTTGAAGCAAGATTGCTAAACTCACTACAATGAAATCCCCATGTAAAAGTGCTACCATCACAAAAATCATCACCAAACTCGGAAATAATTGGCAAATCAGCTGGCAAACTTGCTAAAGAATCTATAAACAAGAAGGACAAAGACATTTTTTCCTCCAGACAGTGGTAAGGCCAAAGACAGAGGTGGGTCATTGTGGAGAAATATATAACGGCCACCATGACCAAAGTCTGTGCTCCATTAATTCATTTCTAGGACTAATTAATTAATTCAATTTCTAGGCCTGCAAAACAGTTTTTCTCTAAAGGGCAAGAAAAATAGTCAGTGCAAGTTACTAATTCAAGTTCTGATGAAGAGCATATCCATGTAGAAAATAACAGAAGTCCTTTAAATTCATATTTAATCACAACTAATTTGCAAATATAAAGCTATGTTATCCTCTTAATGGTAATCAAGGAAAGAAACAATTGAGGTAAATATCAGATCTGTCTGAACTAAAATACTCATTTGAAACATTTAAACCGTGTTCTAAACAGAAAACAATAGTTCAAAATATACTTCTTTAAACAATCACAACAGTTTCAAGAAATATTTAATATCCATTCCATTGTCATTTCTTCCCCCAAATCAGTAAGCAAGTAAGCAGCTGTGTAGCCCTTGAGGTAGGGTTTTTAGTTGTTTTAGACAAAAAAAATCTAGTAACCATTAATTCTTCACAAGTAAGAGGTTTCAGGACACAGGGGTGATTACTTATTACTTTATATATGGGCCTAAACAAAAACTGGCCAGAATTCACTATGATGAACGCTGTTCTTTGGACTATTTGAACTCAAACTACTTTAAGTAAAATTTGCATGTTAATTTAAACAAATAAACACAGCCCTCTAACATGCCACCGATAATGAGAAAATCAACAAAGCCTAGTCTAAAAAAATAACTGATTCAGAAGGGGTTTTTGGCAGTTAGAAAGTGCATTGGTGCCTTGTATGTTCCCTACCAATTGCACTGATCTGCAGGATAATGAATTCAAGTGGAAAATGGCTCATTTATTTCTTGACTAGAAAATGCACGATTGTCTTGAGATCACACAAAATGGTTCTCAAAGGAAACCCCATTAAACTAGACCATATGTTAGTTGTTCTTATATTGTTTCTAGCAGAACAACAACATGAAATTCTGAGTTAAATTAAGCTTAAAAATACAATGCCATCTTTAAAACAATGTGCCTATATTCCTCATGCTTCTTTCCTCCATCTCTCACAGTTTGTTTTTAAGGCTCAGAAAACCCTATCCTCAGAGAAACCAGGAAACTTGTAAATTATTGCTAACTTATAAGTGAGGTTAACTACAACTGCTTTCAAAAGTTGCTAAGTACTTTTAAAATTCTCTCTCCTTCTACTTTAAACTTCTTGCAAGGAAGATTTCTTTTTTTGTTTAACCCTAATGATGCATAAGGCCTGCATCTGGCTGTACACAGATGCCAGATTGTGGCTGTCCCTCTCACCCCACAACACTTTCCTGGTTTCACTGAGGATTTAGGCTAGCATCTAACCCCCCTGCAAGAGCGTGCATGTAATTTCAGAGAATGAGAAGTGCCAGTAACTTTGAACAGACAGCCTGTGTCCTTAGACATAAACACACACATTTTAAAATCAGATCAGTAGTTATTATTATCACTTAAAAGTTTACAAGCATCCTCACAGAGTGAAGAATAAAATAATAAAAACTCACTGCAGTAGCAAACATGCTAATAGCACTTATTACTTAGAAAAAGCAATAGACTTCAGTATCCATGAAATTCATGTACCCATTCATCTTCTTAAAATAAAGCATTTTTGTCATTCTTTTACCTCCAGAAACAGATTTAAGTTCAGTAACTCAAGACAGGTTTCGTTCTCCTTGAAGATACGTACACTCTGTGCACCTAGTATTTCAACCTTGCTCTGTTTGCACATGCACATAATTACCTACTACAATAAAGAATGACAGAACATGAGCAGGATAGTCTACTGTGCTGCACACACTGCATAATTTGTTTCACTGTTCATTCACTGGAAAGATGCTTTTGAGCATGTTTATTGTTATCTCTTTCTTCTATTCCATTCATTGGTGCATGTACTGGTATCAGAGGACTTACAAGAGAGGCTTTAAATACCAGAAGAATTCAGGTCAGTGTCTTTTTCCTCAGACAAGCCCTGAAACCAGAGGTTGTGGGAAGTACCGCTTGAGCAATTACTCCCAGCAGAGACTCAAAGAAATCTGCAACAGAAGGCACAATGACAGTAGAATCTCCAGAGACATTTCCCTGACAACAAGATGATCCATTAAATGAATAAAAACCAAATTCAGCTTTAGAAGTCCTTCAGTGAAAGCTGTTCATGGGTGGGAGAACATTCTGTCAAATAACCATTACAGCCTTGTTCTAGCCTTCTGCTCTCCCCAAAGCTCACTCTCTTAGCCACTGTTGTTGGTTGAGGGGGGGAAGATTTCTCAAAGGCAGCCTGCTGAAAAAGACTTGAACTGTTGTCAAACAATTCCCCCCATGACCACCACCCTAACGTCTTTAAATTCACAATTAATTGTTATCATTTTTTTATTACCAGAAATCTTAACTTTTTTCTGGAATAAATGCTGTGCAGGAGTACAAATTCTGCTCTTTGTTGCCACCATCTAAGTAATTAGACTTGTGCCTTAAGTATAGTGGAACAAGTTTATTAAAAGAGAGAATGATACATTAGCTCAAAGAGTTTGCTACTACAATTTAACAGGTATCATAGTTAAAGCTGAGTAAACAAGTTACACTAGAACAGGATACATAACTGAACAGGAAAGGAATAAACCAAGAATGCAGTTCATGCAGATCTGACAGAAACCAGCAAACAGAAAGCATTTACAGGCTCCAAGTAGTACAAGCTCTAAACCTATTTATGGGCTCCAAGATCAGGTCAGACTCAGGCTAAACTAAGGTTTTGCAACCAGGTTCTGCAATCCCAAAGCCTGCTTTTATTAGTGAGAGAAGCTGACAGAGTCTCACTGACAACTGCATAAGTGACACTTCTGCAGTCCTCTTCCACCTCTGAAGGAAGTTCTACCATACTGTAAAACAAACTTCAGTGCTATCTGTCTGTCTACTTACACATCCCTTTCACTTTGATATTCTCTTCTATTTGAGCAGTACTTGAGGACTCTAAACGCAGCAGAAGTTCTGCCATCACAGACAGTATTTTACAAGGGTTGCAAGGAGGTAATGATTCAGGATATACAGAGCCATTAATTAATTATTTTACATTTGGCTCCAGTAGGCAATTGTAGCTACATGCTGAGCTATGGCAATTACTTTCCAAGCAAACACTTTCTGAACTGAATGCTCCGATCCTTTCAAAACAGCCTTGCTTCTTTTTAATAATCTTTACAAAGAAAAACAACTTAGCCTGCAGAAAATTGTTTCTTCTTTCAAACACTACTTCAAGCTGTGAGGATTTGACAGGAATTATAACTTCACTAGTACAGCCACGGCACACAAACCATCCCATTTATATTCTTTTCTTTTGTGTTATAAAATCTCTATTACTGGCTTCTCCCTAATTGCCTTACAACTTATCGCCTGCTCTCCTGTTTCCTAATACTAAAACAGATTCTTAAAAGAAATATTTTGTGCTATAAGAAAAACTTCACCTTGCTGGTACATCTAAGTCCAGCCTTCCCTTTGCAGGTCAGTAAGAGATAATTGCAGCAGGTGAGAATTTTTCAGAAGTTTTAATCAAAAAGCCCACATCCTGTAGGCTATTATTTTGTCTTTAAATCTAGCTTGATAATTTTGAAAATATTTCCCCAAGAAATCCCATTACTGACTTCTCATGAGAACTTGTGACAGATTTGCATTTTGAGACTTTGGAATCAACAAAGGATATAAATATTACATTTCCACCACCTCTTTATCTCCAGAATCCTGTCAAGCCCAAGTAAATTATAACTCAGAATGTCTTCACTTTTAATTCATTTTATTCTGAGGAAAAAAAAAAAAAAAAAAAAGGCAAGCAAAGCCAACTGAAAATCAACTGTTTAAGTTCACAGAAGAAAAACATGCAAGTCTAAGCACCCAGCATGTTGCTGGGCATGTAGAATTTTTTTTACATTTTTAAGGTTTCAAATAAACTTTTGTAACACTGGCCTTCACCTCATACAGAAAATTACAGAATTGTTGTACCTCTTAATTTTGTCAAATAGGTCTGGAAAGTTTCACCATTTTCTAATGCTCAAAAATGGGGACCTTCCCAATTACTGAGGAAAAATCAAAGTTTGTCATGTTCTTGTTACAAAGTATGAGCATAGTACAAGCCAAGTAATAAATTTAGGGCAACAAAGATGATTGAGGGATTGGAGCATCTCTCTTATGAGAAAAGACTGACAGAGCTGGGACTGTTTAGCCTGGAGAAGAGAAGGCTGAGGGGAGACCTTATTAATGCCTGTAAGTATCTCAAGGGTACAAGCAGGATGGAGCCAGACTCTTTCCAGTAGTTCACAGTGACAGGACAAGGAGCAATGGGCATAAGCTGGAACATAGGAAGTTCCATTTAAATATGAAGAAAATCTTCTTTACAGTGAAGGTGACAGAACCCTGGAACAGGTTGCCCAGGGGGGTTGTAGAGTCTCCTTCTCTGGAGATATTCAAGACCCACCTGGATGCAGTCCTGAGTAATGTGCTCTAGGGGATCCTGCTTTAGCAGGGGAGTTAGACTAGGTGATCTCCAGAGGTCCCTTCCAACTCTGACAATTCCACGATTCTGTGAACCCCTAGTTGCAACTACAGTGTATTGCTTTGATCAAAATTTCGTATAAAACAGGAAGTCTGTAAGAAAGCCTACATCTGGTATTTTTCCCATTAAAAAAAATTGAAGTTATTTCCAGTTTACTCAGAGTTAATCTTTGCATTTTCTTGAGGGTGCACAATGTTTGTTTCCTGCTCTAACTTTGTTAATTAACCTTACCTAGTAAGTCCAGAGAAGACAACTGTAGCTTCTATAGTATCAGCTGTGAATGGACCCTATTTTTTAAAGACCCTAATTCAGTAGGAATGTTGCAAGGACCACGGCATTGCAGAGCTAGGCTTCAGTACAGCTTTTTAAAAAATTCCACATAAGTGTTATTTGTGAGATTTCACATCAGCTCTTCTCTAAACTACAAAATCATCCTTCAAATGAGATCAAACACATTGTATTAGCAACCAAGAATAAAAGCAAGTACATGGACAAGCAGGTCTCCACACAAGGAGACACTTTGAAATGTGTTGTAACTGCAGATTAGAAGTAATGAACAGCAAATTAAGAAGGGTGGCAATATTCTTTCTATTCCAGCATTTTAATTAGGGAAGAAGGCAGGATATTGGAAAAGCGGTGTGGTTTTAACATTCAGTTTTAACTGAGTCTGTAGCTGAGCATTACCAGAAGAGGGCCTGGTCCAGAAGTGAGCTCACAATAAATGCTTACCTGACATTTCAGAAGCTATTTTGGTATTGCCTCCATGAGTCACTGAGTCAATAATGAATTAATCAGATTTTCTAAAAAGTGGATTTTCTATTTGTTCATGAGAATGGGAAGTTTTCTTATCTTCCCCTAAGCAAGCTGGGAAATACAAGCACTAAGGCCCTTGTTTCACTCACAGTGTAGCACCCACCACTTCGCTCTCCAACAACATAAACAACCCAAGAGGTAATAATTGTAGCATATAGTTCTCAAACTTTAATGCCTTGTCAAACTGTCTCTGTACCAGAAGAAAAGATTGAAATCATGCTCCAAATTTAAAAATGTCTTCCAAGCAAGATTCAGGAACTACAGACAAATAAACCTAACACCCGCAGTTTTTCAGAACAGCATTAGTGAGCAAATTAATCAGTATGACCTACTGAAGAAGAATCAGCACCTCACAGATTTCTACATTTGAGGAAATAATCAGGAAGCAGGTGGACAAAGAAGATCCATTTGGTACAGTCTACTCAGATCGCTGAAGGCCTTTCAGAAGAATCTGTAAAGAAAATGAACAGCCATGGGAAGAATTTCACATGGTTTAAATAAAGCTATTCACAAATAATCAACCTTCTCCACCACAAAGGCATGCTACTGACATGGTGAACTTACTCAACATTAAATGAGGAACATATAAAAAAAATTTTGCATACATAGTTATGAACTGCGAATCAATTATCACTCAGAAATAAAACAGTTTGTGGGAGGATCTGGGAGATGTTTATGAAATTGCAAGCAGAATGGACAGACTTTCTCCAACACAGCAATTATGGGCATTAAATGAAACTAGCAGAAGGTAACTGCAAAAACAAATAAAGGAGATACCACTTCACACATTGTGCAATTCAGCTGTGGAGAGCCTTGCCTTGAGCTATTATGAAAACTAAAAATTTTCAGTCAAAACCAAAGTAGACAAACTCATGAAGGAAGGGAAAAAGTATATCCAGATTGGACTACTAAGTACAAAGACATACACATTTGTCTCAAGATACCCGTAAGATAAAATCACTGGAGCTTAGAAGACTGCTGGGCAAAGAGTATCTTAATGTATTTTCCTTAGACTTACAAATCTTACATAGGTATCTGCAGTAAACTGTCTAAGATAGAACAGGACAGATGAAACTCTGGACTCATCTACAACATCTTACAAATAGATCTACCAGAGGTATCTTATGTAGGATCTTACACGATTTCTTAACCCAAATAGATCCTAGGAGAACCATATACAACTGGGATATGTTCCAGTTTTGTCAAATTTCATCCAGTTATTTATTAACACCTGAATTCTGAATAAGAAAGAACATGGAAAAATTGGGAAGGGACATTGTGAGGGGAGGACACAGACAAGAAAAAAAATATTCCAAATGTTCAGTGAAAAAAGCAGCTATAAAAGAAAGGTCTGAAACTGGGATTGGGAAACACTAACCTGTCCTCAGAGAGACCTTTTCAGTGCTAGAACAAAAACAGAGAAGGAAGCCAGGAAAGAAGGATGGGAGAGCCACCAAACAAGAGACAGAAAACTTGACATCAGACTAAAAGGAACAAAAATATGATAATGCTTTCCTTAGCTATCACATTTCTTAACTGAAATTGCAACAGTCCTGATTCAAATCCCTATTTGCATCCAAGAAAGCAACCAAGAAAGACAAGCCAAGCTGTTATAGCTGAGAGATATAAGACTGTGGGAAACAGTGCTCTCAGGAGAGAGATGTGTAGAGGGCTGAGGAAAGAGAGAGAAATCAAGCAGGGATAAGAGCAGCACAATACAAGGATCGTCACAGCATTTTTCTTCATTCTCTAGGTTCATGATTAACACGTCATTTTTCACAGACTGGGGCTTTGGTGAACTTTGAGTCCCACTTAAAGCCTTCAAATACTTACACAGAAGTGGCTGCAAAGAGAAGAACACAACATAGACAAACAGCTGTTTGAAGCACTCTTTCTATGAATGGTACAGGTTGTAGCTGTAACTTAAATCTGAAGGATAATTTAGTACACATACCATCAGCACCTTGATGCAGTATATGAACTCAAGAACTCAGTGATCTAAGCACTTCATTTCACTGATGCAGTGAGACAGCAGCAGATAGCATAACCTAAGACTTACTGATGGGAAAAGTCATGTTGCATAAATAACAAACCTGACCAGAAATCGCAGCTTCTAGAATTAGAGTAACAGATTTTGAGACTAAAATTCTGCTTTTATACTGGAAGAATTTGTGTCCTGAAGTATGGCAAGTTTATTTTTGTTTGCCTTGTTAAAGAGGTAACTTCAAGCAGACCTTCATGTCTCTGATACTTACCAAGAAACTTTGTTTGTTAAACATCAAAGCTTCTGTAGCTCTTGGTGGTATAAGTGAGCACGGTAGCATTATCAGAAATTGAAAGAACTGCAAAAAAACCAAACCAAGAACACAACAAACCCCAGTCCCTACTAAAAATACTGAAGGAAACTCAATTTGTATGTAGCAAGATAACACAGGGACACATTTCAATATTGAGAACAGACTTGTAATTCTGCAGGAAGGTTCTCCTGAAAACAATAACATGACAGAAAAGGTCAGAGAGCTAATGAAATAATAAGGCCTCAAGATGGAAATAATAAATAATACACAGTTTTATATTTTATTATGCAGTTTTGTACAATAAGGTACTTTGTAGTGTCATAATCAATCCTCCTACATGAGAAAGTGATAACCCATCAATCAAGCATCAAAATGACAGATTGTGATTTATTTTGAGAATATTCAGATATCAGCAACATAAACGTTCTGGGAAATGTAGTATAAAACATCCCTCAGCTAAAGTATTAATGCAGAGGTGAAAGTAATGGAAGTCATTCTGAAAATGTGAGTAATTGTCATAAAGAGCAAGAGCATTTGTACAACCTTTGCAGTTACTTCTAATATCTTTCCATTCTAAAAGGCATGACACACAAAACTGGTCTGAAACAAATAACTCTTAACAATGAGCTTTTCCACAAGTTCTTTCTTTCTCCTCAACAACTACAACATGAGAATGACAAACAGAATACATCTGCCACTTGCCTCTGTCAGTGTACCACTCCTGCAATCAGGTTCTAACTGCACGAGGTACTAAGAGAATCAATTTCAATTCAAAGACTTCACTCCCTGTCTCTGCTAAAATACTCATTTTAACTGGAGGGAAATATTGGCAATGCAAATAGAGGGTAACTAATACAAGCAGTAAGAAAAGATTTGTTGTGTTGATGTCATGTACACTGTGCTAGACACACATATGTCCTAGATTATTTTTTCCCCTCCAAGTCAGACTCAGAATCAGTTCATCTTACACTGGCAGTTTTTAACAGCTGAGCTATTTGAAAGCCTTAATTAAGTTGATCTACCTATATAAAGGTATTTTTCTGTTCTGTCTACCCACACTTTATGGCTTTATATGCTACAGATTTTCAAAAAGTCAGAAGTACCTGCTTGACAATGGCTTTCTTTTTTTGGATGGGTGAGGGAACTATTATTTTAGTCATTTTCTTTTAAAGCACCTTGCAAAACCAAAAAGGCAGGATAAAAATGTTAAATGAAATTCTGCAAGATAAACTTCTGTCTTGACATTTCAGAACATGGTAAATTTACAAAAGTGGCAACCACCACCAACTACTACTCTTTACAAAGCTACCCATTTGAAAGATTTATGATAACTTGGTATTTTATGTGAGAACACCAGAACATCTTGAAGGCATCAGCATCAGAAGCACTTTAATGCAGGAAGAGTTAAGCCTACAACAGACCTCGGCCTCTTGACACAGAGATCAGATCTAATCAGTGCAGTTATCAGAGCCTTGAACCAGCTGCTTTCCATAACCATGGATAACTACCTTCTTATATGTTGACTTCAGATCGGCTATCACAAAATAATTTTCAGGCATCTCCAGCTTCATCATTCCTTTTAAAGAGATCCTTTCTTCCCATGGGTTCCAGAACAGACATAGAACACAGGCAAGGGGCAAAAAGAGGTATTACCTGTATTCAACATGGACATAACAGTACTCTCCACTACTCTCTTAGAGGTAAACATTACTAAACACAGCTACTTACAGAAAGAAAGCCTTCCAAGAAGTGGGAATGGGATATTATTAGACTAAATAAGAAAGCAGTTCCTCTTCCCCTCCCTAGTTTTTTGCCAGGTGAGGGAAAGACAACAAAGGACACAGAGGAACACACACGATGCATTCACATTCTAAAGAAACACAGAGACTGCAGAAGAGATTTACATTAAATTACCTCCTCTATAGCAGTCTTTTTGATTGACAGACTATTATATTTCCATTGAGTCATCCCCCTGTCTCTGATGCAATTTTTTTGTTCTCTGCAAATACTCCTTTTCCCTGTTGGACAAAGACAGTCTGCTTTGTGCTGCAGTTTTACCTTTTACCTTTCCCATGTGCTACAATGCCTGACAACAGGGTTCTGAGACAATATCATTCCCGTTATCTCATGTAGGGCAGATAATTCTGAATTTGCATAAGCCTCAGTTGGCCATAGCTATCTGTTTATTCAAATACAGACCAAAACCAGTAGGGTGCACTAAAGATAGCCAACTGAGTCCACAATAAAAACATTATTCTACCTCTCCTAGAAGGAACATCTACTGCTGTGAACAATTTAAAGCCTTTAAATACCATCAGCATGTAAGAAAATGGAAAATTACATATCAATGTATACCACAAACTCAAGTGCATTTCCCAGCTGCTTAAATAAATTACTCTCACATGCACAACAGAAAACATTTGAAACAAATCATGTAATGCAAATTCCTGATTAAAACCATCTCCACTGAGTGTAGCACACAGCATGCAATGAGTCCCTAACTGTAGAACATCAAATGTGTCATCCTTTGGCAACCATTGATGTCAAAGAATTACCATAATTTCTAATAGTGAAGTTTAGAAGCTGTTCAGCAACCACATTTCCCGTAGCACCATAATGAGTTATCCACCGTTTCCATCTTATTAGAAGCTTGCTCGTATGATGAACATCTTGCTTCTTGTCTCAGAAAAGTATGCATTTCTTGCTACCTGCTAGAATCATCTTTCAGCTGTCACTGTGGCAGTGCACACTACTTACAATCAATCTATTTACTGAAAAAAACACCCACTTGCCATATGATTTGGCTTCAACACAAGCTGAACTATCCTTGTCTATCAGGTATAAGAAAAATTGTACAGTTGTGTCTCATTTAACTTCATCATATACATAATAGACTGGCTCCTGGCTACCTTCAGATGCTGCACATCAATTCCAGAAGCAGGGCAGCTGGTAGATTTTCTAATTTTATTTTTTTTCTTTATTTTTATTTTAATCAGGAGAGTAACTAATAACTGAGAATGCTTACAGTTTCTCAGCCTCAGGAGTGCTTTTCTAAAAAAAAACAAAAATCAAATCATTTAACTTTTTGTTGCATGTTGTGCAGAAAAATTCAGAAAAATACCCAAACTAATACTGTTCTTCCTGTTCCAGAAGTCTATCACCACAGTCCTATATGAACACATTAACCCACAGCTATACTATTCTTTGAACCTGCACAGAGATCTAAAAATGTCTTTGAGCAGTGGAGTTTCACTGTCTCAGAGTCATCTTTTGCATCCTACAAGCAGCAGTGCATCACACGCTTCTAGCACATCTTAGGTCAGATATCTTTATCCGCTGCATTGTTACAACACAGAAATGGTGAATAAAGAATGCAACTATGATGAAAGATGTAGACCAGAGTTATTCATATTAAACACCTAAATACCACTTTACCAATGTTTTTACATTTTTGCACAAGCAGGAAACAGAACAATTGCATGGATGGAAGCACCAACCTCGGACTCTGTCATTCCTTAGGGTACTATTTCTTCTTGCAAAGACCTGTGTGGGGTAGTTTTGGTTTGTTTTACCAACTGCCTGATGAACAAATGCAGTCAAGTAAGAACACATTGAATGCTGGGGTTTTTTTCAGTTTTTAAAGCTTGACACTTCAGTAGCTTCTACCCATTACTTCATCATCATTAATAAGAAATCATGGTAGATTTTTCTAAGATGGTCCTATTTGTAGTACCAGCCTTCTGACTTTTAATAGGTAACAGAAATTCCAGGTCAATTTTTAGGTATAAAAGAAACAACATAATCAACCCAAAATTTAAGCACACAAATTGACTCTAACACTGATACCACAGTATCTCAATAAGGTGTAATAGGGTTTGGAAATTAACTGGGAAAACAGAACAAAACTGCAACAGCCACTTTTAAATAGGATCATACAGCTGTATTAACACACTGACACTACTACTATTTATGACTTAGCTATATTCTTCACATTTAACAACAGATAAACAGTATAAAAACTCCTCAAATACGCACTGTCACTTATTTCCATGTGAGAGCTTAGGATATGGGGGAATGTTGCTTGTCTGGTGTATGCTAGCTGATGACCCATGTCCTGATTTAGTTGCAAATCAAATTTTGCCACTCAGGAATAGGCAATTCAACATAAAGCCCTGGCTCAATATAACAGTCTTCAATAATGTATTATTTCACACACTTGGTAATTTTTCTGTGATATGCAAGTCTTCAAGATTCAAGTCTTACTCTCATGCCTGCTTTCACTGTCATGCAGTCAGACATGTGGGCAAGGCAAGGGGACAGTAAGGAACCACATTGTCAGAAGTTGCACTGCCAAAGGCATAATAGAAATGGCAAGATCTTCCAAACCCTATATAAGAAATAAATAAATAAATAAATAACAACAACAAAAAAATACATAGGATTACTCCTTAAAAAGGTCGCTTTTTGAGGTTTTAAGAAAAATGGAACATTTTATTAATCTATCCAACTTCATGCTGTAAACAGAGCAGTTCTAAGTGAGCACTAGACAAAAAACATTATTATGATACCAAAGACAAATACAGGAATCATTTACAGAGCATGGGCAGTGAGAGATTGTAAATTTATACAAGCTGTTGATTCTTGGTTCACAGATCAAAGATATGCTAGCATAAAAAACATTTCAAAGCAATCCCTTGTTTCAGCTTAGATGATTACTTATGTTTTAACCATACAAAATAACTAAAAAGAAGTGAAAGATCACCCATTTTCATGCAAACCTTAGTTGCAAAGTCCAACTCTAACCCCCTTTTCACATTTCACAAAGGAACAATCCTGACTCTTCCAACCAAGGAGAGTGACCGTACATGTACTATAGACATTAATGCAGCAGGATATAGAAATACTGGGATTGACCCAGGCATAATTAAAAAAAGGAGCCTGGAACAGAATTCACTGAGGAGACAGGAACTGCTAGATGGTAGCTAGAATGCTACTGAAAAAAAAAAAAAAATGTAAGACAAAGTGTGCAGAAGTCCAAAGGTCACAATGAGTATGAACAAGAACTGCACACTCAGTAACTAGCTCTTCAATGAATGACTCTAGGGCAGTGATAAACAAGCACATATAACCAAATTAATCCTGACCTACAAACTAAAGATTGCTCATCAGTGTAACCCCAAGAGGAGAGGAGCTACTTGGAAAGGATATTTGCATGACCACCCCTGGATTTACAGCTGCAGTTTACGATACTCTGGCTGGAAGGGGAGAAAGGTAAAGGACATGAACTTCACTTTGCTCAGAAAGCCCAGCAAAACTGCCCCCAGCTACTTCTATAAATCTTTTCAAGCATTCATCTCCAATCATTGGCCTTCACTCCCCAGAAAGAAAATTGGGGTTTTTGAAGAGAGACCTTACAAAAGTATCTTTCTCACAGTAACCTGATCAGGAACCATTACAAGGAGACACATTGTACCATTACGTTATGTGACTGCAGATCTTTCAACACAGGAACAGTTCTTCCTATGTAATGCTGGAAAGACAGAAAGAAATTTTCCAATGAGCGTGGGAATAAATCTCATAAAGGCAACTAGGGAAATGTGAATTCAAAAAGGAAACTACGTACTGACAGAACATTAGATTTGTCAAATATAGGCTCATACGTTTAACTATGCTTATCACATAAGACCTACCCTTTCGTACAGATATGTTTCTGTCAATATTCTCACTGAAAAAAATCTGGGACTATGGGAGAAACAGGTGGTGATTTTATTCCCCCAAACCAAACTAGATGTCTGCACAGATACTCAAACTGAGATTTTGTAGTAGATGGTACCTTTCAAGTCACCAGTTAAAATCCAGTTAAAGAAATTCCACATAGCTTTCTTTCATTTTCAGATAGGATGTTTTATCTTATAGTTATTTCAAGGCAGTATAATAAGATCAGCTTCATAACTGAAGAGCATGTAACACAGATCCTCATACAGAAATTCCATCTTGCAATAGTATAAACCTGCAGTTCGCTTACAGTCTTCAGTTAGCTGTGTTAAATCGCTGCATGACCTTTAGTAGCTATAGAGGTAGCAAAGCTGAAAGGACAAGACTGCTAAGTTACTTACATATGTCCAGAGGCAAAATTCCCAAGGTGAAGTTGCTGATGAACCCTAGTGCCATGTATACTGTACCATTTTTGATCCACTTAAGAACATTTCTGCCTGAAGGAAGCACTTTCCACAGCCTTAAATTCACTTAAAATGCAAACTAGGGAAAGCCTAGTCTATAATATCAACAGGAGATTTTTTTAAAACCAACTAATAGGATTAACCAATTTCAGTGGAAATTACAAATTTTTTTTCAGTTTAAACTAACTCATCAAACTCCCTTACATGGTAACTTTCTTAAGGCTAAATTTCTTCTACTGAATCAGTAAGCTGGAACAGAAGTTAAGCTAAACATTTTCACAAAGGGACCCTCTCTTTACCCGACTCCTTATTTCCCAGCTTGAAAAATCTACTAGCTGAGGCAAATCTCACATGCCTGTGTGACTTCTCTTGCTGTCTGTCACAAAGTTATAGGAGTGAAAAGAAACATTAGTGGAAGTAGAAGGGAAAAGTGCTGGTTTATGATTTATGTCCTTTACAGAACAGATAGCTAGAAAGTTCACCAAGTCCCTGTTGCCAGATTGCAGCTACTATACATATTGAATCCATGCTTCAGTTCACATTTTCCTTTCAAATGGCTGAAATCTGTTCTATAAACAGTGCAATTCTGCCACTAGCAGTAAGCAGCTGCTACCAATGTGACATATTCAGTATGAACTTTGCTGTTTTACAAGTATATACTATACTGGAATCTTCTGTCTCTCAATCACTTTAATCCACTGGGCACTGGGCACTGCCGTTTTCATCAAGGGCATCAGGAATCGCCCCACACCTTTATAAGATATTCAGTTCCATACTTCTAGGAGGAGATCAAACAAGATTTTTTGTAGTCACTTTGTGACTATTTGCCTAGCACTGAGGAAATTAAAAAAGGTCCTGGCAGCTCTCAGCAGCAAATCTGCCAAATATTCAGCACATGAAGGAACAAGAGACATCCCCCTGATACCCTCTGTGGATACCACCTGGATTAAGATAAGACAGAGGCAGTATCTGATGTAAAAAGTATGGGAATAAACAGATAAAGAAGCATATGTAGTAAGGAAAAAAAAAAAAAAAAAAGGTAGAGGTCAAAGCTTGAAGTACATAACTTTTTTCAACCTTCAGCTGCAACTCTTATACATGCCATTACATACAGTGACCTTTTTCTTGAAGTCTCTTACTGCAGTTTTCCAGGAGAAGCTGCAAAGATTACATTTTGTTGGATATATTTGGTACACCAACCTTACTTTGCACTTCCTGCATCCTCAACAGTGATTCATAGCACAGGAGACTGGTATCATCAGTAACGCAATTAAATCTACATTGACTTTCTGCCTTCACCCAAGTTCCATCTCTCTTTTAGGACTCATCTCATGATAAGCTCTTTGTTCTGCCTTGGTGCAGGACAGTTCATGTACTCAAATGTCTTAGATTTATCTCACCTGCCTCTATGCACCTTAGCAAGTTACTCAGAGTAGGAAACCTGTAGCTGTAGTCTTTCACTACCTTCATGAAAAGGAAAGAGGTACCTGGGGGGACCTGAGGTGAGAAAGCATGCATTTTCCTCCAAGACAGCAGAACTCGGTGCTGCTCTCCAGTTCAAGTCCTAGGTTGCTACAAGGGAAACACTGGGTAGCAATGAGTGCCTTAAAGTTTTAAGTCATTGCCTGTCCTATATCTCTTAGTAGTAAATAAGTTCCTTGCTTCCACATACAAACACCTTTACAAGAAAGACATACAGCAGGAAAGCGAAGGAGAAAGCTGCTAAGTTATATGAAAGAGAATCAGTGAAAACAGATGAAAGAGAGACCACCAGCTATTTTGATGCCTTGAGAAGAAGCACCTCAATGGTACAAAAAATGAATGCTTAACTGCAGATGGCCTTGCACAGATGCCAGCTGCTGCCCATGTGAAAAACAGAGTGAACTGTCATGGGCCATTCTCTATGAACAAGTTACTGCGTGTTTTTTTATATATCACATTGAAACAAGAAAAGGAAATGAAAGAAATGAGATTGCTCCACACAGGAGCTGCCTGGAATGCCAAATGTGCAACAGGGTTTGTAAAAGGTGGTGGGTTCTTCCAAAGGGCTAGGAAAAAAAACAGTAAAAAGTAAAATGAGACAGTGGCCTGTCCAAAATCTGCTGCAGTGAAAAACAAACAAACAAAAACCAAACAATAAGGAAAAAAAACCCAAAACAACAACAAACAAAACACAAAAACACAAACAAACAAAAACACAAAAAAACCACCAAAAACACCACAACACGAAAAAAAAAAAAAAAACAAAACACGAGAATAAAAAAGAGGAGGGAGGAGGGGAGAAACCAGAGAGAGATATCCAGTGTCTTAAAACCATCTCTGGGTCTTGAAAAACCACTTTCCAAAACCTCAGTCCGTGGAAAAAGATTGAAATTGCAGTTTTACAGGAGGCAGGAAATTATTAAGAGCTAGAAAATGTATTATGATTACCTGGAGTTATAAATAAGTTTTCACACATAGAAACAAGTGTATTCTATAACTAAGTATGAGAACATAAATGCAATGAAAGCTCAGCAAAAAACATTAATGAAGGACAAAAGGGATAAAACAATTTCTGTTATTCTTGTCTCTAAAAAAGAAGTTACTTTTTCAGAGAAGAGTCTCAGAGGAACAAGTAGCTGATACAACACTCAAACAGTGTGCATTATTTTCAGTTGGATCAAGCAGTCAGCAGATCCAATTTGGGGCAGTCAGCTACTATCTGAGAATTAGTTTCTACATAGATTCTGGAGGGGAAAAAAAACCACAAGAATTGAGACTGGTTTTGTTCTAATACCAAAGTATTAGATGGAAATGGGTCATTTACTTAAATCAGACTTCTAATAGTCAAGGCAAACTATCAACATAAATCAGAAAACTTAAATCTTCTTCCTCTTACTGAATGTAATTCTGTCCAGTTTCACTGCTAGTTAATTTTGGCTCTCACAGAGAGAGATTATAAAGGACATCTACACTGGAAAACCTTACTGCTGAATGAGGAGGAATAAACATAAAGAGCTGAGCTAAAGTACTGAAACTTCAAATTTAATAAATCCTGGAATAAATCAATTACTTCTACTGCTTACTAAAGATAGTTCTGTCTTTCCTCACACGCAAATATTCCACCCTTACAAACCTACTTCTACAACTGAATTAGCATTAATACAAAGTAACATTACTCCTTTTTCATGGACATTTCAAAAGACGCACAGAATGAGGAAGACTCCTAAATAGTTTAAAATCTGAAGTAAAACCAGAATAAGCAACACTGATATTCAGTACAATCAACCTTCCTCACCACACACAACTCAGTAGTTATCCTCGTTGTCACCATTTCACATTTTGATTTATGGTGGAAGAAAGAGACAGGAAACGATGAGAGAATTTAACTTTTCACATTAAGGGCCTTCCAACCTACTACCCACAAACTGGGATTAAAACCCATTGCTTGTTCTCATTTTAGTGTCACAAAACTCTGTTTTATCTCTGCAGTTTCTAATGCAATTACACTTGAGCTCAGATTCATTTATCACAACTTAGTGAGCAACTGTGTATCAGCTAAGCTGTTGTAATATGCCAGATAGGCAGAAGAGCAAATGCTTCTTCCTAAATCTTCTTGTTGTTTGAATGTGTTGGAACACCTAGAAAACACAAGGTAGGCTACTACATGTATGTTGCTCGACAGTAACTCCTTAAGATATACTTAAGATACACAACTTGATCACTTGTCTAGATTCTTAATCTGAAATCTATTTCAGCTCATGGCATCATTATTATATTACAAATATATTTTTGCATTTTGTATTGTTACCAGCATCAGATAGCCATGTAGTTGAATTTATTAAAAAAAAAACAACAAACAGACAACGCTTGTCTAAACCAACTCTATACCTAAATATCTAACAGATGAATGCATATCAAAAAAAATCAAAACATGCCTGCTAAATAGGGAGCAAGAGGCCAGGCAGGGAAAAAAAATATCTGTGATGAGGCCATCCACCATGTAACAGATTTCTGTATTCAATCACGTGTAAGAAAAGTGCATGAACAGAAATGCAATATGAAACCTGAGCTGGTTCACTAACAGCAATTGCAAAGAGATGGGAGGAAAAACCAAAGCAATTGAAAAGCCAGTTTGAAGAAAAATACCACGGTTGCTAGTTTACAGTACCAAGACTTTGGAAATACATAACTGCTATTAGTTCTTCACTCAAAGGAGTCAACTGCAGTAAAGAGAAATGACTCCAGAGTGACAGTGTTAAAATTAAAGCAAATTCTTCAGGTTATATAAACCAACACAGTTCCAGCTTGTATCAACTGAAGATTACATTTAGTTGCCAAGAATATTACTGAATTGTTCATTGAAGACGTTTTCCATTTACAACTACCTCTTCCAAAAAATAAAAATAAAAAATCAAGAACATAGAACATGGCAGAATTTAGGTATGCAGCAGACGTCTAGTAAAGCAATGACAAATGGTAGGATTAACATTTATATGTAGTTCTATTAAAAAGACAATTCCTTCACTGTTGGAATAATCTCATAAAAGCCCTCTCATTAAATCACTCTTTCATACTGATTCCTTTTCAATCCAATTTAAACTCATTATGTTAAATGATCACTACTATATTTGCAATAAAAAACTGTAAGTACTGTTTTTATGCTTGCCTACCAGGTAAATTGCCCTTTTAAAAATATTACTTTTGTAGAGTACTTAAACATTTAAAGGTCTTTGGTGGTTACTCTCTTTCTCATGCAATCAGAATGGTTTGGGTTGGAAAGCACCTTAAGATCATCTAGTTCCAACCGTCCTGCCACAGGGCAGGGACACCTCCCACTCGACCAGGTTGCGCAGAGCCCCATCCAACCTGGCCTTCAACACTTCCAGGGAATGGGCAGCCACAGCTTCCCTGGGCAACCTGCTTCAGTGTCTCATACCACCTTCACAGGAATTTCTTCCTAATCTAATCTACCCTCTTTCAGCTTGAAACCATTCCTCCTCTTCCTCTCACTACATGCCCTTGTAAGAAGTCCCCTCCCAGCTTTCCTGAAGGTCCCCTTCAGGTACTGGAAGGCCACACTTAGGTCTTCCTGGAGTCTATTCTTTTCCAGATTGAACAACCCCCAAGTCTCATCCTGTCTTTGCAGGAGACATGCTCTAGCCCTCTGTCATTTTTGTGGCTCTTCTCTGGACTTGCTTCTACAGCTCCATATCCTTCTTCTGATGGAGGCTGCAGAACTGGACACAGTCACAGTACAGGTGGGCTCTCATGAAAATGGAGTAGAGGGGCAGAATCACTTCCCTTCTCCTGCTGCCCATGTTTACTTTGATGCAATCCCAGATACAGTCAGCTTTCTGGACTGCGAGTGCACATTGCCAGCTCACATTGAGCTTTTCAGCAACCCTCAAGCCCTTCTCCTCAGGGCTGTTCTCAAACCATTCTCCCCACAGCCTATAATTGTGCTTGGGATTGTCCCAACCCATGTGCAGAACTTTGTACTTGGCCTTGTTGAGCTTCATCTGGCTTGCACAGGCCAATCCTCTCAAGTGTGTCGGAGTCCCTCTGGATGGTATCCCTTCCTTCCAGTGTGTCAACCACACCACTCAGCATGATGTCATTGGCAAACTTGATGAAGGTGCACTCAATCCCACTGTCCATGTTGCTAAAATGGACAAATGCTAAACAGCGCTAGTCCCAATACCAGTCCCTGAGGAATGCCTTTCATCAATGCTCCCCACTTGGACATTGAGCCATTTACTGCAATGCTTTGGGCGCAACCATCCAGCCAATTCCTTATCAACTGAGTGGTCCACTCATCAAGTCCATGGCTCTCCAATTTAGAAAAAAGGATGTCATGCGGGACGGTGTCAAATGCTTTGAACAAGTCCAGGCAAAATGCATCAGTTGCTCTTCCCTTATCCACCAGTGCTGTAACCCCATCACAAGTCACCAACCTTGTCAGGCATGATTTGCTCCTGGTGAAGTCTTGCTGTCTGTCACCAATCACCCCCTTATTTTCCATATGCCTTAGCACAGTTTCCAGAAGAATCATCTCCGTGATCTCGCCAGGCACAGATGTGAGACTGATGGGACTTCCTTGCTAAAGATGGTGCTTATAAGTCTAACTTCAGGCAAAATAAAATCTTTACTGGACACTTGTCTGTGCAGCATGAAATTCAATTTTTGTTGTTCTGGTGCCACGGTTCAACTCAGGATCAGCAATTAAACCAGTGACAACAATGCTCACGATCCCCTCCCTCTCCCACACAGGTAGGGAAAGGAGAGAGAGAATAAGGAGAGAGACTGCAGATTGAAAACTAGACAGCATTAAATACTAATAATGAAAGAAAATACATACAAATATATACAAGTATGTCCAGGAATGTGCAAAACCCTTATCACTTCCCCCCACCCCCAGCAACTCCCCTGGCATCTCCTGAGCTGTGAGCAGTTCTGAAACACCCCGGAGCTGCTGGAGAGAGTGGCAGAGCAGACAGGAGCTGGGGGAAGAGTTGTGAGGGTCAGGAATGCACAGGCCCAGGGATCAACAGTGATGGATAATGGAGTCCTCCCTGGATGCCAGGCACGGACATAAAAAAAGCAAAAGAAGAAGAAGAGAGTTGACTTCCGTGATTCCTGGATTTATATGGAGACCTACAGAGATATATGGATGGAATACTTTGGTTTGCTGATTTTGCCATCTGTCTAGTCTGCTTCTCCCTTTAAGAGGGTTGTAGATAAGACTCTTCTGCTCCTTTAGTGTCCGAAGTGACAAATCCAACAAGCAGAGAAAAGTGTCCTTGGTCTCTTGACAGTATCTATAAACATTTGGCCATTATCTGTCCACTATTTGGAAAACTTGCTGCTAGTTTCAGTAAGTGTGCTGCTTAAAAGAGAGTTCACTGAAGAAAAAAACAAAACAGTAAAAAGAAAATTGGCTTCAACCTGGCTCAAACCAGGACATCTGGCATCCAGTCCACTCGTTAAAACAATTATATTATTGTTTCAAGTGATCCCAGTCATCAGCAGCAGTCAAAAAGAGACTGAATGCAGCTGACCATGGCTGTTACACTGGCTAACCACCAAACACACTACCTACCATAAAGTCACAGAACTCAAAAATTGTGTTTTTTTCTTAACAGAGTAGGACTACATAAATTTGCTGTGGTTTGTAACACACAATGTAATAACACCGGAGTCCAAATATCACAATTATTATTATTTTTTTTATATACAGGGAGTAAAAGACTTGGTCTTAAAGTAACTTCAAGGAATCTGAAGGATTAGGCACTTACATAAATATTTTTTTTATTATTACTTTTTGTTAGATAAATGGTACCAGATATGCATTGTTTCCAAATGAATTGAATGTTACATACATTCAATAAGAGCATACACAGGCTCAGATATGTTGATAATTAGGACATTTATTCATAGGACCACACATGAGGCAAGGATCTAGCCTCAAATCAGACAGAAGGTTAGAACACAGGAAAACAGAACAAAGAGGAATTTAAAGAAATTTCAGTATGGGTATTATATGCAACTTTCTTAATAAATACATTAACTGCCATACTGCGATTTACTGTTTACCTTTTAAATCCTCTACTTGAGTACATTTAACTGAAGTATTTTTCTGGGGAAAAAAAGAATATTTGCCTTCAACAAAACTGTCAAAACCTGTTATTTATCAATGACACTCAAGAATCTGAAGGAAACAGCACACATGCTGTTTTACTATTAGGCATAAAAGTCAATGTTCTCAAGAACAGTGTAGCTCATGTAAGGTAAGGCATCTTCACAGTATGGCTCTCACCAGAAGCAAGTAATTAACAACAGTAACAGCTATCTATAAAGAAAAAAATATTTCTAAAAATATACCCAGTACCAGAAACAGACTAAACATGTAATGTTCAACAGAGAAGTAAAACATTCATTTACATCAACATGTCTCTGTAATCCCTCCAACGCCAATTTAAAAAAATTATGCAATTGCATTTGTTACTGAAAAACTTGCAGGAACAGTGTTGCTCGCATCAAAAGTTTTGTGCAGTTTCTAGTGTTTTTTGGTTTTTTTGTTGTTTTGTTGGGGTTTTTTGGGGTAAAGCAAGAAAATTAGTTACCTAATTAGGTCAGTAATTTGTTCCAAACCAGTTATTTACCTTTTTGGTGCTTATGTAAAGCACCAAACTGACAATAAAATATTCCTTGGTTTCTTCCAACCATTCCAACTCAATACAGACTTTACCCTCTGAATCTGCATAGTCTGTGGTATAGACTTGACCCATGTAGTCATAAAGGCTGGATCCCTTGGAAGACAGTTCCATGTTGACTGGAGCACTGAAACACCAGAAGGGCTTTCCAGTTTCCTCCAAGAGAGTAACATCCATCATGTAGCAGTCCTACAAACACAAGCAGAAGTAATTGTTTCCCTATGCCATGGCACAGTAAGTAGATCTGTCCCTGATTTTAGGAGAAATAGGAAGGGTGCAGAGAGCAATTATTGGTATGAAGGCTAAAAACTCTAAATGTAATTGATAGTGTTTCACTGACAACTGCAAAGCAATAAATATGTATTTAGAGGTTTCCTACAGAAATCAGAATTGCAACCTACAGACAAACTGCACTACAGAAGGCAGCGCTGCCAACCTAAATCAGACAATTTCTGAATTTAAAGCTTTTGTCATCAAATAATTATAGTCCTTTCAATATGAGGAAAAAAATGAAGTTTAAGCTCAGGTGTTAAACTTAGTGGATGCAGGAATGTTAGTAAAGATGCTCAAAGAGACCACTCCCCAGGCCCATATACACACAGAATTACCTTTATAAGCCAGCTATAAATGAAAGGTATAAAGAACTTTTTGAATGGCTGCAAGCCTTAGTTCCCAGAAAGGCAGTATTGCTGTATCTTTCTATCCTCCAAATAATTCTTCCTTTTAAAAGTTTTTGAAAACAGTTCTATATAACACCACACAATTGCATCATTTTATAATGCTAAAGTCAGGGTGCCAATTCTTGGGCACTTCAAACTCACGGTTTCACATGTGCCTTAAAAGCATATGGGTTCCCTGTCACAGTAAATATTAGCTGTTAACTATTCTCATGAGCTCTGAATCACCAAATTAATCAGATTATCTTATTTATGCTATAAATATACACATTACTTCCAGGAGCATCATATGCTCCAAAAGCATAAACAAACCAATATCACATATTCCATGCCAAAAAACTAACTTGGAATGCTTTATTTCACTCTTCTAGGTAGTTGTGCTTCCATTGCTTTAACATTTCTTTCACTATTACTGTACTTTGATCAAACAATACAGAACAGATGGCACAAATAAGAGAGGTCATGTGATATATACAGTTTTCCTACATTTGTTACTGCAGATTATGCTGCAAACAAAATTCAGACTGAATCTGATGATCTTTTAGTAACTTATACAACCTATAAATTTACCTAAAACAAGAAAGAATTGCTATTTTCTGGTCTGAAGTCTTGTATATCAAAGGTCGATTAGGAAAAGTAAAGCAGGATGGCCTTGAGTATTGGGTTTTTTTTTTCTTTCCCATCCATTTCCCACTTCAAGACCTCAACACCCAATGTTTTATAAAAAATAAGATTAAATGCCAAAAAAACCTTTTCTTTTTTTCCCTAGACTACTGGATAAAATTTAAATAATTTCAAAGTAGTAGGATGTTCTACTGCTATGGCTGATATTGTTTGGCCTTCACATACTTTAAGAGTCTGAGAGATTTATGTTTAAGCCAAATTGAATTCTATCCACAGCTATGTGTTGACATGTGCAATCTCTCACCACAAAATGACGGGTTTAAAATAAAAAAGGGTAATTATTTTTTCCTAGAAACAAATATTCAGTATAACTTAAATGCTGTAAGCACATAAGACAGAGCTATACTAAAGGTTACAGCCATAGCTCTCCATTTCCTCTGACAGTTAATTTCCCAGATTTTTATGTGCCACTGATCATTATTTTAATGGAAGAAAAAATTCTGCAAAGCAACTGTAAATCATATTGAATCATAGAACAGTTTGGGTTGGATGGGACCCTTGAAGATCATTCAGTCCAACCTCCCTGCTGTGGAAAAGGACACCTTCCACTAGACCAAGTTGCTCAAAGCCCCATCCAATCTGGCCTTGAACACTTCCAGGGAGTGGATGCCCACAGCTTCTCCAGGCAATCTGCTCCAGCGTCTCACCACCCTCATCATAAAATAAGAAAAAAAAAATATTCCTAATGTCCAATTTTAATCTACCCTCTTTCAGTTTCAAACCATGGTCCCTTGTCCTGTCACCACAAGCCTTCATAAAAAGTTTCCGTAAGTCCTTCTCATAAGCCCCCTTTATATATTGAAAGGCCACTATAAGGTCTGCCTGGAGCCTTAATTTTCTGATATCTGCCCAACAAGACAGCAACATTTCTTACCTCCCATCATATGCTTTTCAAGCAAATGAAGCATATTCTATAATTCTATAATGTGCTAAGATCCCACTAACTTTAAGCATGCAAATAGTTCTGTAACAAAATTAATGGGATACACAATAAAAATAAACTAAACTAATTCAAGTCTTAAAGTTTTCAAAAGCCTCAAAAAAGCACCTATTCTGCATTATGGTTCTCAATGAACATTTATGGCAATTAAAGAAAGACGGCAAACATTTGCCGTCCAAGTTCTTTCTTATTAGCTTGAATCCCTTCAAATTACCAACATACAATAGTGTTATTAAAACACAGAGGGGAAACATTTGTTGCTCTTCTGAAATCAAATACCCAACTCAAAAAAGTTTAGTACAAACTGAGAAAAAATGCAAGTGAACCAACTTGTCACTATGCAAACAAGGCATTTGCAGAAGAAAAAAAAAAGCTGTGAGCAATTAGACAAGGAGGACTGAATGGAAATCTGTAATCCAAAGTCAACTGTAGTTGTTCCAAACAAATACTAGTAGATTATTTGATTTGCAAATTATAAAGCAAGTATGTGAATGTCTAGGAGTAAAATGTTATCAAACAGTATACCATTCCACACTTATGCAGGATTAGTAGAAACTACAAGTTTGTTTGGTTTTTTTTTTTTCAACCTATGTGCCAAAATTGAAATCAAGTGTTAAATCAGGTAATTTTTCAGTAGTGCTCCAGTTACATCCATCAGAATTTTTGGTTCTTCTGGAATATTCATGCAGCTGAAGTACATTTAAAAGTACATGCCTTCACCACAACTGCAAACTCTAAACTTATCGCAAACACTCTTTAATATTGTTCTTTTAGGCATTTTATACAAGAGAATGAGTGAGAAATCCTCTAAAATACAAACAATTAATCCAGCTGACCCACATACATGACTCAAGGGGCTTAGGTGCTGACTGCATGAATATGGACTGCAGCTTTTGCCTGTGTCCATCAGCATTTTAACATTCTGCAACTGCTTCTAACTTTCGTTTCACAGACATGCTACAACAGAACTGCAAAGTATTTCATCAGGGGTTCAAGGCTTATTGCCCTGCTAAAAAACAACAACCCCCTCCAAAAAAAAACCCACAACCAAACAAACAACAAATCACAAAGCCCAACCAACCAACAACCATAAAACAAACAAACAAACAAAAAACAGACACAAAAGGCCCCACAAAAAGCACATCCACCATAATCTTTTGTCCAGCATTTCCAAGCAGTGCTGGAAGTTACAGTGTCTTTGCTGAGTGGAAAGTACCAGAGTCATGAAACGTGCACAATGGGTCTATCATCCAATGTAGACTCTTAAGACAGAAAGGATGAAACTTTTTCCTAAAATTCACATGACTTTTGCAATATTTGAAATTAGGGTTTTTTTCTAGTTACAGACACCTTCCACAAATAAAACAATTTTTTTTATTAGCATATTTAGGATACATAAACAGAATTGTGTTTTGAGATAAGCATTTCCAGAAACAAAAAGTATTTCTTACTGACCTTTACACTGCCTTTAAACACATCTGTTTCCCAGGATAAGCCAACTGTGCCAATAAGAGGTGAGTGCTTCATACTGTCCTTTAAGCTTACGACCGTGAGCCTCAAATATCCATTTGCAATGTCACCTGAAAATATGGATATGTAACATTATACTACTACAAATCAAACTAATCCCAAGTATACTGTAAATGTTCTCTCTGCTTCTCTCCATGTCCTTAAGTTTCCTCCCACTCACAAATAAGGAACCCTGACACACACCTACAGCTAGATATCAAGCACATTATAGAAAATTTAAGTCACAGTTTCAGAGCTTTGATCCTATGATCCACAGCAGAAGCAGCAGCTAAAAAAAAAAAAAAAAAAAAGAGTTGTAAATTTGAGTATAAAAATCTGAATATCACCCAAAGGATTTACACAAGGATGCAGAGAGCAAATTCCATGTTCAACATTTCAATTTCTTGCCACCCGAAAAGTCAAGCTCAATCCATAACATATGAAATAAATTATGCGGTACCTCCAACCTTTCTCTCTCTCTCTCTCTCTCAACCCTCTACAACAAGGTGTACAGATAATTACCCAACTTCCCTGGAAAGGACTGTTTACACTGACAAGCAATATGCCTTGATTTGAATTAAGTTTTTGAATTGCAGAGTTGTTCATTTTTTATATAGCTTTCCAAAGGCTCACTTTCATTTTTGATAGAATTACTATGATTTCTTTGTGATTGTTTTTATTAATTTTATTGCTATAAATAACCATAGTTCCATCACAAACGAGATCTCTGATTTTTAAAAAAGCCCATTTTTGGTAGGACATCCCTTAAACAAATGTCCTTGAACAAAGAGATATTCTTTTAAAGGAGCAAATGAAAGCAAAGAATGGAACTAAGTATCTAGCACTTGCATGAGACAGATAGGAAGGGAGAGAAAGAATTCAGAGGAAAAAAAATGCTTGTTGGAATCCAGTAGCAGGCCCTGGATGACAAGATGATAATTGACGGGGATTGTAGAGGTTTAAGATGCAAGTAGCAAAAGAGAAAAACACAATAAGTGTTTTGCCTGTGGTTCTTCAATCAAGCCCAAGTAGCATCATGAGGCTGAACACAGAAGAAGCAATATCATAAAGGCTGGCTTTGAGTTAAAGCACTAAAACCTGTGTGAAGGAGTAGCAAAAGTCTTTCCCTGGTGACTGCTGAATGCAGACAGCTGGAAGCAAAATAACAGAGAGCCAGCCCACAGTTTAGCACAGAAGCCAGAAACTTCTCTAAATTAGTACTGTAGGGCCAAGCACTTTCCAAGAGATGCTTGACCACACACCAATGCTGGGAAAACACCATTCACAAGCAGGGAGTCCAAAGAACTTACTGGGTGGACAAAGCAGACCAACACATGACAGAGGACAGAAGCAGTAAGTTTTTCAGTACAGACATTCCCTGGAATAGCAGTGTGAATACAGTGAAACCAACATGACTATGTCCACGAAGTATTTTGTATGGTTGAAGGGAAAAGCATCACTCCAGACAGTGATACCCACTGTCTTTACAGTGAAGTCCCAGAGAATTCTGTGAGGAAAATGTAAGCAAAATTCACTTTCAGGTTCTAGCTCAAAGTAAAAAAAAGCTATTAAATTTAATATCCACCTAAACGGTTCCATTCCAAACCTCAGTAACCAAATCCAATAACAAGATTTAATTCAAGAAGAAATTATTTTCAATAAATAATCAAGCTTTACTGAGTAATCTAATGCTGAGTTTTATACAATAGACTTTAAACAACATCAGTAAACAAGCAGTTTTTCCGAACGATTATTAAGTTACTGCAATTCAGATTTGAATGGAAGCGACTATTCCTCATTCAGAACAAATGGAAATTTTAATGGAATAAAAACAGATTGAAAAAAGGCATATTACTAATAAATTAATGAAGCCCAGGACATCACTACTATTGTATGCACTAATAACATGAACTTCTGTGTTGCTAGATGGGTCACCTGGCTAAGGTATAAGTTATAGATCCCCTATTGCAGTTACTTTTCAACTTTAAGCCAGAATGGAAACAGGCAACACAGATCAGGAATATCAAGGCTAATTATTCAAGGGTTAATTAATACAGTCTTTATAAATATCTTGTTTTTTAAGAAAAATATAAAAGATCCCTTGCAGTCCTCATATCCAGAAAAAAGAGGAAGTATAACTAGAAATTAGCAAGAAGTTTAAATGCTATGTCTTGAAAACTCCCTCATCCCAGGTACATGAGAGAAGGAAACAGAAGGGCAGAGCAAGCTATCTTAAATATTTCAAGGGAAACCCAGAGGAAGCAAATTGGACAGACTTCCCTCACCTTGATCCAGAATTTGTTTAATTGTCCCCTTATAAAATCTACAACCCAGAGTTTATGCAAGACATACAGCAGCAGAGCAGCCCTTTAATCAGTATAGGCTATAGGGAGCAAATATTTCCAAATACAGAGAACACATACCATATTGACAGACACCCAGGGAAAAAAAACAAGCAGCCCAACAGTTCAAAGGCATTTATTTTACCTAAAATCCAAGTAAGTTTGTTCTCCTAATCAAGCTGTTGTTGCAAGTTGTAATTTGGTTGTTATTTTCAAAGGGAGAGCTGTGCTTAACACTAATTCTGGTAGCAACAACCAGCCTTACCGTGGTCATTTAATCTTGTAAATCAGTCTTCAAGGTCAAGAGAAAACATTTCAAATACATTATGTGATATCTTACAAACAAATCTTAAAAGCTCTTTAAACACAAAAATTACCCCATTGCATTTTGCAAGCACAACACACCAATTTAAACCAAGAAAGAACAGAACTGAAAAGCCAAAGCTTAGACTTCCATATGGCTACAAAGCTGTGCTTAAAAAGTTGAAAACCTAAGTAAATACATTTCAAGAATGTTTATTAAAAAGCTAGCTATAGTATTCATAGCTTCTGTGAGTCATATGAAAAGCCTGTCAGAGGTTCCTGAAAATAAGTAAAGTTTCTTAATACTTTCAATTCAATTTGAAAGTGTTTAGCATAGTCAACCTACACTATCTGTCAACAAGACTATATTACCTATTTTGTTTAAAGGGAAGGAAGCAAAAAATAAAATGCTAAAAACAAGCCAAAACACAGTGGCAATTAGCCAGCTACTGCAGTGCAAGTATTAACAGAAAAAAAGATTTAAAGCCACATACACTCCAACCACTTGGTTCAGTGATGTGTGATGCAACTTTTTAATTTAATGTTAAGAATTTTGCAGAAAGAATTGAAAACAGAGCAGCAAAATGAAGTACAGCATTAATGAACACTAAAAAAGCAGACAAAAATAAACCTAAATATGAACTAAATGAATCAGTTACTCTGGAGAATAATGAATAGGTATTCCCTGATATCTAGGAATGCCTACAGCTTCCTAATGGAAACAAATAAACAAGTGACACCCATGCATAATAGCTGACAATTGATCCATGTCCAAACTTGTGGAAACTTCCATTGGCATGTCACATCCAGATTTTAAATTAAGTCTGGATTGTGTAGAGAATTTTTAAGAAATAGCAAGATTTCTCAGTATGTCAGAGACATGCTTCAGAGCCCTTCCAGAGAATGGGACAAGGAGTATCATTAGAATGGAGCTTAAAAACAAAACAGAAACCTTTGACGAAAAAGTAAAGTCTTCAGAGGGTGGAAGCAGGGAAGGGGTAGCCTGGGAGAAATACAAAGAAGTTGTCCAAGAAGCCAGGGATCAGGTTAGGAAATATATAGGCCAGATAGAGTTAAAACTGTTTAGGGACACCAAAGGCAGTAAGAAGGGTTTCTACAAGTACATCAGTGACAAAAGGCAGAACAGGGAAAATGTGGGCCCCCTGCAGAAGGAAAACAGGAGACCTTGTCACACAGGATGCGGAGAAGGCTGAGGTACTGAACAACCTTTCTGCCTCACTCTTCACTGGCAAGGGCTCTGGCCACACTGTCACTATCCAAGCCACAGATAGCAGATACAGGGACTAGAAAAAGGAAGATACAGCCACTGTAGGAGAAGGGCAGACTTAAGACCATCTAAAAAACCTGAAAATGCTTAAGCCCATGGGACCTAACAAGATCTATCCACAGCTGCTAAGGGAGTTGGAAGATGACACTGTCCTCCATGATATCCTGGCTTCAAAATTGGAAGGATATGGATTTGATGGATGGACCACTTGGTGGATAAGGAATTGGCTGGATGGTCGCACTCAGAAAGTAGTGATCAATGGCTCAATGTCCAGATGGAGACCAGTGATGAGTGGCATTCCTCAGGGGTCGGTACTGGGAGCAGCGCTGTTTAACATCTTTGTCAGCGACATGGACAGTGGCATTGAGTGCACCCTCAGCAAGTGCTGATGACACCGAGCTGAGTGGTGTGGCTGACACACTGGAGGGAAGGGATGACATCCAAAGGGACCTTGACAGGCTTGAGAGGTAGGCCCATGCCAACCTCATGAAGTTCAACAAGGGCAAGTGCAAGGTCTGCACCTGGATTGGGGCAAATCCAAGCACAAATACAGGTTGGGCAGAGAATGGATTGAGAAAAGCCTTGAGGAGAAGGACCTAGGAGTGCTGGTTGATGAAAAGCTCAACGTGAGCCAGCAATGTGTGCTTGCAACCCAGAAAGCAAACTACGTCCAGGGCTGCATCACAAGAAGCATGGCCAGTAGGTTGAAGGGGATAATTCTGCCCCTCTACTCCGCACTTGTGAGACCTCACCTGGAGTATTGTGTCCAGTTCTGGAGCCCTCAACAAAGGAAGGGCATAGAGTTCTTGGAATGAGTCCAGAGAAGGGCCACAAAGATGATTCAAGGGCTGGAGCACCTCTCCTACAAAGACAGGCTGAGAGAATTGGGGCTCTTCAGCCTGGAGAAGAGAAGGCTCCAAGGAGACCTTACAGTGGTCTTCCAGTATCCAAAGGAGCTAAAGGAGCAGGAGCAGGGGATGGACTTTTTATCAGGGTGTGTAATGATAGGACAAGGGGTAATGGTTTTAAGATGGAAGAGGGTAGATTTAGGTTAGACATTAGGAAGAAAGTATTTAGTGTAAGGGTGGTGAGACACTGGAACAGGTTGCCCAGGGAAGTTGTGGATGCTCTCTCTCTGTAAGTGTTCAAGGGCAGGTTGGATGGGGCTTTGAGCAACCTGGTCTAGTGGGAGGTGTCCCTGTCCATGCAGGGAGGCTGGAACTAGATGATCGTTAAGGTCCCTTCCAACCCAAACCATTCTAAAATTCTATGAAATACAGCAGCTTGGACAATCCTACACTGTTGGCCACATTCAGAAACACCATGTTTACCAAAAAGAGCAAAGTGAACAACAAGTTACCATGCAGATAAGTAGCAGTAGAAAGACATAAGCTGCCTCACTACATAATTTCTGAAGAAAAATTAGGAGGAAATCAAGCTTTTTCCAAAGGGAATTATTGTGCAACTACATGGAAGGGACCAGATGACAAATGAGCTTACTGTCTGCAGAACCATGCCTTCAGCTGCCTGATGTCCTGTGAGAGTAGAATCTAATGGCTGCCACTCAGCTAAAGGACACAAAACCAAAACACTGGTGATCATAAAACAGATTCTCTAACTAGGAAAGTGAGATGGCATCACAATGGTAGCTCCTGGACATTTGCTACAACTTGCATAAACACCAGCTTAATCTCTAGCACAAGCTTCTAAGCGGCAAAAAAGGGGTACCAATAAACAAAGTGTGCCACATACTGCTTTCTCCTGTACAGCTGTATTGCTATGAGCATAAAATTTTAATGTAGAAAACAAAATATGACATTCACCTAAAAACAAACAAAACAAACTAAACAAAACAAAACAAACACACAACACCAAAAAGCCAAACCCAGAACCAAAAATCTAACACTCAGGCCAACTTACAGAAGAATTTTTTTTTAGAGAGTATAAAGAGGATTCCTAGAACGAATGATACCTCAGGAGTGATTTCTATTGCTACATGGATAAAATTTCACTCAGTTGTTACCCTTTTAAGTATTCTTCTATTTCAAGCTTGGAGCTTTTCATTAATCTGGAAATACGTATGTTTCAAATTCAAAAGATTACAACACTCCACTCTGTGCATGAGGCTACAGTTTAAATAACAGTTCTCAGAGTCATCAAATATGAATTTAAAGAAAAAAGTCATGGGGAAATGTCTTCTAACACTGTAAAAGTACTCAAGCCTGGTAACAGTGCCCTCTACTGTCTTAATCAAAACCAGTATTTTCTGAAATCAACAGAAGGCTCATTACTACTGTTATCAGAAAAATACTGGAAAGCAATAATAAAACTACCATGTTTAATTTTAATTGCTTAATTTTATGTTTAAGATTTTAATCTCTCTCTACTGACAGAAAAACAGCTGTGTAGCCATAAGCAGGTTTGTGTTAAGTCAAGAGACAACCCATACATTTGGCAAAACCCAATTAGAATTATTAATTTGGGCTGTACATGAACAACAAGCATGGCCAATCATGTATCATTAAACGAAATGCTAGGAAATGAAAAAAAAAACAAAACAGTACAGTTAAAAAAAAATACTTAATTGTTTGTTACATAATGAAAACGTCAGAATAGGCGACATTAAATTGACCTAAATAAAAGTTATAAATCTTCAAGTTCACAGTATCTTCTACAAATACATTTAAATAATTAATTTGTTATTTTAATTAGTAACTCAGCACAGAACCAAACAAAAATATCCTGGCAATATGCAGAGCTTGTATCTCAGGCCTGACACTATGCCAATAGAAAAGCAGGCAGCCTTCATACAGAGCAAGCTTACCACACCACAAAATGCACCATGCGGATATAAAGAAATCGCACAAGAAACAAGAAAAGATAGCTTACTCTTAAAAATCCACTTCAGTTTCTCCCTTTAAAACAGAGGTATAGGATATAAGAGGAAAAACATAACAGTAGGGATAAGTTTAAAAAAAGGCATTACTATTCTGTTAGCTCTACCTTTTCTGCAGAAGAGGCTCTTAAATGTTCCACACAGATAGGTACAGCTTCCACCGTGCATATCGAGATGTAGACTATAGTCGTGCAGTCCATACTCTGGGTCAATATCATCCAATACAGGTTCATTAGGTGGAAAGGCATATGGACTTTAAAAAAACATTAATAGTAGAATTAAGCAAGAGGGTTTGACTTAATAGAAAGAAATACAGTAAATAAATAGCCGTGCACTAAGACTACCATCTTAGGAGAGGTTATAAGAGGGGAAAAATATTAGAATATAGAACTCTTTTTTTATTCATGCTTTTGAAAATCAAACATCTCTAGTTCATCATACTTCCTTCAAATTGTCTGATACTTTTTATCAGCTGTCTAGCCTAGCCAAAGGCAGAAAATATGGCAGTCAACTTTAAAGGTACATCTGTTGAACTCAAAATATGCACTCTTTTAATGAAAAAAAAAATAATTAAAAAATGCATCAACTGAACTACAAATCTAAAAGCCAAGTAGCTACACACTTCCCTGGAATAGCAGTTATTGAATACTTTTGCCTGTGTCTAACATAAGAGAGAAACTACAGCAGACAAACAACCAGAAGAGCCCAAATCCCAGAGGCAACTGGGCAGCTCCTACATAGGATCCTATTTGGTAGTAGGAGAGATGGTGTTAAGTCTCACTTTCTGTGTGAAAAGAGCCATACTAAGTCATAGTGGGCACATAAGACTACGAGTAGATACAAAAATACCTGAGCAGAAAACTGAGGCAGTGGGCTGGGGTGGGGAAATAAATCCCAAAAATAATTCTCTAAAGCTAAAGAAACTCCATCTTTTTAAAGAGTTTACAGTGTTTAAACAGGTATTATATATTATATACACTGCAGTATACACACATACACAAATACATGACAGGAAAGAAAGCCAGCTAGTTTTTCAACAGGACTGAAAGATAAATGTAGGCACCTCACCAGTTCACTAGATTTTTTTTTTCCCCTTTTACACAGCTGAAGATTATTTTCCTGCTTCCTACAATGTCTCTCTTTTCTATATCTTTCAGAAAGGTAGAGGGAATAAAAAGACTGCTTGTGAAAAGGGAGAAATTACAAGCAGTGTATTTCTAAAATTGTCAATACAGCAAGTACTAGTACACTCATATGACTAAATTTTCTCCTTAATAGCATAACAATGGCACCTCTTTAGCATGAAAATATTCCTACAGCTTTGTATACAGTTACCATAACAGTCATATTAAGACAGGGAAGAATAGTTAATTACTGCATAAATATAAACCTCTTAACTATAAAATTCAAAGCTTTATTCAAAAGGTTATCTTTACTATCCACAAAGGTGAAACCAAAACTTACCCAGTAGCAGAACCCAAAGTGCTTCTCTCAAGAAGCTGATGATAATGAAGACTTGCCATAACAAAAGCAATTTCATTTTTCCCCTAAAAAGTTAATTAAAGTAGATGTATTTTCATCTGGAAATATTTTTTTTCACAAGGCCTTCCTGAGCATTAAAATTCATAGATAAATGCTGCTGCTTCTTACCCTGCCAGTTACTGCAATAATGTTAATAATGGCTTACTTTAATGCTTGGACTCCTGTAACTGCTATTGTCTTTTCACAAAGTACAGAATGTATGTAAAAGATCACACCTTTTCTGTGTTTTGGGTAAAGGCAGGGAAACTAGCTATGCCAAGGCAAAAGTTATCAGTGGCAATTCATGAACCCATGAATTTACTTACCACTTTAAAACAGATACCTAAATAGAGTAAAACAGGCCTTACTAAATACAGAAGCATCAAGCTTATTTTCATATGTAAGAAAATATTTGCAGACTGCTAACATCAATGAGAAATACTGAGCTACCCAATAGAAATACCTAATTTCAAAGTAAAACCCCATGTATACACCAGATTACATACTCCTGGTAAAATATCTAGGCCTATATAGCTCAAAGAAAACTTCAGAGCTCTAATGTGAGAACTAAAAAGAGCCCAAGGTATCTATTTACTTCAAGATCACAGAATCCTAGAATTGCAGCGTTTGTCCTACATTTGCAAACACATAAATCAGAAGCAAAATTATTCATTGCCAGCATTTTATTCCTGTCCTGAAAAGTGGGCAGCTATTGTTTTCATCTCTCTGGGTTACCAAACAGAAAATGCCATTCCTTACTTCAACTATTTTTTTAGCTCCTCCTGTACTTCTGTAGTGCAAGATTACAGCTATAAAATATATAATGGCAGAGATTTATTAATCAGAGAGTCACTCACAGCCTTTCTCTCTCCAAATACCAGAAGGCCCACATAAGCCATCCTTGGCTGACACAACTGCTAGCATCAACTATTTCTGTTACGCAGCTAAGCTAAGAGTAAAAAAAAAATAAGATGTGTGGCATTTACAATTATTACACCCATCTACAGTTAACTGCCTAATGTTACTCTGCCCACATAAGAAGTAAGAACAGCTGTTCAAAAAAGTAAGCAGGAAAAATATACTAGAGTGAGGCACTTGATGCTTAACAATTTTGTGGAACTTAGTTATGATTGAACCATTTTCAGGTAAAGATTTTCTTTCCAAGCATGGCAAGGGGTTACACACTAGCAAGGACAGCAACACAGGGACACCAATATAATAAACTTTGGAAGATACAAAAGAAATGGTAGTTCACTTATTGGAGCTTTTAAAATTGAGACAACCCGTAATAGGCTCATGCAGGTCAGCCAGTCTCAAGTCTCCTAGGAAATGGACACCTTTAAGAAAAAGTGAAACATACATTTCTTCTGTGGTTTTAAGCAACCCCTCTGGTGATTGTGCACATTTGAGGTAGCAAGTTTCCAGCTGAAAATGAGACACAGCTTTGAACAACTGTTCACAACCTCCCAGAGGGAAGCTCCTTGCCAGTGCCAAATAACTTAAGTCTGTGTCATTAACACAGCAGAGGGAGGAAAAAAGGGCTGACACCTCGGAATTCAGAGTAAGAGCAGAACACCTGAGATAGGCTTCCATAGCACCTAACTGTATGCAACTTCAGGCAGACACCTAGGTCCCAGAATACTCAGTGCAAAGACAGATTCCTTTAGAGTAAAACTCTACTTTAGATGTTCTGCAGTGCTTTTTAAAGACATCCATCTCTACACACAGCCTACAAAGACTAACCTGTTAACTTAGACACTTAATACCAAGAACTGAATAACCCGCAAAGGGTTTTTTACTGTGTTCCTACTGCTGGAACAGGATACAACTACCTGGTGATGCAGATTAAACGAAACAACTAGCAAAGCTGCCTTGTGTGATTTCATCACTTTTGAGTGACGGCGACAGCACAAGGCATGAGTCGGGGAAGAAGTACATCTCTCCTCAAACTGTTCTATTTAAAATGTCATGAGGATATAAAAATTTGGCATGAGAAGACTGCAAAATAAATACAACTGAACACAGAAAAAAGATCGGTTCAGTATCTAGTATACGATGATTCATAACTGTACTTTTAATTAGTGTTTTTTTGAAAAATTCAGATAATCCTGTGACAGCTCTTTAGAATACAATAAATCACCAACTAGGTGTCCCTACCTATATTTTCTTGTAAGTTTAGACAAGGTCTTCCAAAATTCAAAGAAAAAAGGAATATTAAAAAAACTAACAAAGCCCAACAAAAAAAGCCTAAATCTCAAACTACAAGGCAAAAGAATCTGTTTATTCAAGTCATAGTAAAGTATTGAAACAAAATCTTCTTACCTTCCAAAGTCCTATTAAGAGTCCTGGATTCAGACGGAAAAGCTGGACAAGCCTGTCAGCACCAACTGCTACACCACTTTCAGTCAGGTTAGCAAGATGGTATTCAGCAATTAAGCAACGTCGACGAGGTCTTTGAAAAAAGCACACAGAAGGTAGCAACAAGACTATGTCTTGTCATTTATGCAAAAGTTCAGTGCAATTCCATTTTTAAATTCTGAAATCTGACAAATAGAATGGGATGAAAACAGTTCTGAAAGCACTCGGCATCCACAGCCATAAACTTCACTTATGTTGGGAGCCCCCAACATAGGAAGGACATAGAACTCCTCAAGCATGTCCAGAGGAGAGCCATGAAGATGATCAGAGGGCTGGAGCACCTCCCCTGTGAAGACAGGCTGAGGAAGCTGGATTATTCAGCCTAGAGAAGAGAAGGCTCTGTGGTGACTCATAGCAACTTTCCAATATCTGAAGGGGACCTACAAGAAAGCTGGGGTAGGGCTTTTACACAGGTGAGAGGACAAGGGGCAATGGTCTGAAGCTACAGAGGGGAGATTCAGGCTGGATATTACAAAAAAGTTCTTTCCTGTGAGGCTGGCGAGATGCTGGAACAAGCTGCCCAGGGAGGTTGTGGATGCCCCCTCCCTGGAGATCTTCACGTCCAGGTTGGATGGGGCTTTGAGCAACCTGATCTAGCAGGAGGTGTCACTGCCCATGCAGGGGGTTGGAACTAGATGATCTGTAAGGTCCCTTCCAATCCAAACCATTCTATGATTCCATGATTCTACAATATTTCTGGATGAAGGGACACAGCTCTAATGGAAATCACTTTTACTGCTTTGTGAAAATCTGACAATATACATAAGAAAATGAAGGCAAAGAAGCAGGAGAAGTAATTTACCTTTACCTGAGCTTTAGATACATGGTGTCCCTGCCCATGCAGGGGGTACAGAGCTAGATGATCTTTAAGGTCCCTTCCAACCCAAACCATTCTATGAATAACTACAGCATGCCAGCAGGATCTCGACACCCAATAAGAAACAAAAGCCACCACCAGATGGCCTAAAACACCACTTAGAAAAGAATAAAAACTCCTGTGCTTGCCCACTGTTGCAAAATAGCCACAGAACTACTCTATAATTTGTTTTTAATATTATGTTGGTACTAGATTGTCAGTATGAAACAAGCTACTAAAAAGTTATTTTTTTCTTGCACAGAAGCAAAATTCCAAGGAAAGGATCAAATTGCAGATAAACTAAAAGCTTCTGTTAGAGGGAGCTTTTCTTTTTAAAAAATATATTTCTAGATTTTGCCTGTAATTAAAACAATTTAGCTCCCTAATCCCTTTTAACTGAAGTTCATACTTCACAGGCATCCTTATTGGCTAATGATGCATAAAAAGGGCAGAAAGCAGAGTCTGCATTACCTGTTAAGAATGGAGAAGTAATTCTAAAAAAGGGCAGAAAGCAGAGTCTGCATTACCTGTTAAGAATGGAGAAGTAATTCTAAAACCCTTTACAGACTTAGGCTCATATTATATTCAAAACCGTACTTATTTTTCCCCAAAGTATCACAGCAGCATCGCCTACCACTACACACTGCTAGGAAGACAGCAGCCCTCAGGAACTTTGTCACATCACTTTGAACCATAAGATTTGGACCAGGGATGGGACATCAGCCCTTCCCATCTTTAAGTCCCTGGACTAGGTCCTCATAGTCTTGCCATTATTAGTAACAGTCTGATACTTGTGAAATCATTACCTTCATGTGCATTCACAAGCTCTGAAAACTTATGATTCTGTGAAATAAATACACCAACTGCCTGCAAGTTTCTTTTACTATATTCCCTACATATGAATCAACAACTTGGTAAACCAAGTACATTTCCCAAATAATTTGACTGCAAGACTTCACACAAAAGGTTTCTCTTGATTTTATTGTTTTAGGCAAATACTTTGCTTCTGCTTGAGGAACCACATTTTTTTGTAGGTAAACAACAATTCTCTCCTTTCAGGTCTCTGTTGCTAGGGATTTTTTGTAAGAAGCATATAGCTGATACTGCATATACTAAAACCACACATAAGACACAGATGTGAAAAATTCTTTGACAGCCACCAAATACATGCATACGTCAAATACAGACCTTTAATATAAACACTTTTTCTCAGAATATAATGCCAGGAAACATTTTGTAGACACTTAAGTCACAAAACAACAGCTATCCCACATGGTCCTGTGGACTATTTTTTTTTTATATGCATGTACTTATACTGTACATGCAGCCAAAGTTCCCTAAACTCACATACACACCTATCAGAAAAAAAAAAAACACGTTAGTAACATAGACTACGTGGTTGTAGTCACACAAATATCAACGGGCTCTTCTAATCTAAGTGCTTCACATTAAATTCTCCTAGATTTACATGTTGGGTTCACGCTTACTTGTATCTATGCCCTAGATTCAGCTTTCCAAGGCAGGACCTATCAGTTTGTATCCTGCATGTCAGTAGCCACATTAACATAAAAATTACTGTCATAGCTTCCTGGATTATATCTATTTCTTGCTAAAAAGTTCTACCAATGAACACAAAGACATAGCTCTTTCTTATGAAGCCTCTTTGTAGTATTTCTTCCAAAGTCTAACTTCTTGAGTCAAACCAAGGCCAGGTATCTCCCACAGACACATTATAAACTAGCTACATCAAAAAAAACTCAAAAATCCTATGTTAAAACTCACCCATTCTTGCTTGGAGCTCTGCTTTTGTCAGGAAGCAACGGCATAACTCCAAATAGTTTTAGGGTTGACAAGACGTCCAAGCATGGCCAATTCGTACCGTACCAAAGTATAGTAACAGACGTATGCTTAAATGATAGGCTTCTCTTCTCCATTACATGTTCTTTTCCACTTTTGTCCTTTAGAACAATTATCCAGCTCAAGCCATAGGCTCTGTTATTTAGGGGGAAAAAATAACCAAAAATAAAAATAAAAAAGATTCTCAAAGTGACAAAGATAATCTATGCTTCCAACAGAATTTATAAATTTCTGGTAACTGCTATTTATGTTTCTCAGGTTAGGTCATTTATAGGCTGTCATTGTAACTTCCGATTATTATACATATTTTACAGCTGTATTTCCATACCCCCCCAGTATTTCCAAAGCCATTAATATTCTGTACATAGTTCTCCAGTAAACATCTTCTGTGACAAGGCATTGCTTACTTCATAGCTTCTTTGTTTTTACATGGAAGACCTGTATAAGGATCTACACGCTTAACAAGCTGCATTACTCTAGTTTTGACAGCAGCTATTTGCTTGAAGATGTATTCTTTCTTCCAGTACCCAGGCTCTCTATCAAGAAGACCAGCACAGCCCAAGGAAACAGTTTCTGTTTGTTCATGTTTCATTTTCCAAATTGTCCTTTTTGGTTGAAAACAACTGGAATAGATTTTCAGCCAGATTCCACTGAAAATAAAATAGAAGAGAAAAATCACATACATTTAAAGAACAATTACTTAATTATTTTTATATGCAGGCCTCAGCTACCACTGAGCACAATGTTGGCAGAAAAATATAAAATCTTAAATTATCAGTGAACTGGATTTGATTAAGTTTATAAAAGACCAGAAACTATAGCCTCCTAAGTACTACTCAAGAAAATGCAAAGGCACAGTTATACGCTCCTCCCCATTTTCATTCTCCAATAGCTCATAGTAAGTCAAGTTTCCCTGCTGCAAACATGAAGGCTCAGAAACCAAAAGATGCTAGATTTCTCATGGGTTTATTAGGTTATCTCAAATAAATATGGAATCTCTGAACACATTTCTTGTTCTGGATTATACATATCGAATGAGCTCCACTTATGATTTTCTGCTCTACCCTGTGGTGGGGGGAGGAGCAGGTGTGGAAAAAAAAAAAAGTTATTCAGTTAGTTTTTACAATAGGCCAGTAAAGTTGATAAACACCTCAAATACATATACAGAAAATGTTTGACTAGTGTTCTAGGAAGTAGAATGATCTTTTGTGGGATGATCTGTGGCAACTCCCCACTGTTTTACACCTCTCAACAGCACACTAGAGTATGTGATTTTTAAAAAGCTTTCCTTCCCCTTACGCTGCTACTTCCTTCACAGACGCTCACCGAAGCAAATTTAAAAACATAAAAACAATAAAATGATACATATCTGAGAGAAAGCTATCATAAGGAAATAAAGAAACATTAGGTCTTATTTGTCTTTCTCAAAATATAGGACCCAGGATGAAGCTCAGAGACAGTACAGCCAAACTCAGTGACTTAAATGAAAACTGATTAAAGTTAAGCAGTTACTTTTGAAAAGTCCACCACAAAACAATGATGTATTCTCTTCACACAACATCAGCCAGGGTAAAAAACGTTCTAACGCTTCTTAACATCTGGACCCCTCAAGTTTCTTACACAGATCCAGCTGAAGGAGGGGTGGATAAGGACAAGTAGAATTAGTTATGTTCGGTTGTACTGCCACAGTCATGTCAGTCATCTCTGCACTCTCTTTTGAAAATCTCAGAGAAGAATTGTCTTCTGAAGAGATCAAAGAAACATACAACAGGAATGATGGGTTCACTCCTTTCCTGTTAGGAAAAATATGATGTCACATTTCCACCCCTCACACCCCAGGTATCTCTAGGGCAGTTCAGGGAATATTGAGTACAAGAAGATCCAAGAATTCAAACAACAATCTGCGAATAAAGGTTCCAAACAAGTTATCTAATTTTTAAGTGCTAGCTTACTGCACTAAAGAAAATTAATAGCAACACAATCAAATTCTCAAGATAGTTTCTCTACTACTTATCAGCTAGATTACCCTTACCAGTCCTCACTTATCCCCAGGCAAACTTGGTAATGCATTTTCCCCTCTTTAAAGCATTCAAGAACTGAATCCATCCCACAATGCCTCCTACCCATGAAAACCACTCTCACTTCCATCAACTGCTAAGAACAAGTCTCCAAATGCCTGGAGTCAAGCTCTTTGTCATTGATGCAAACATACTCAGGTAGTAAAAAACTTCCAGCTTGCTGTTCTGCAGATACACAAACTATATCCAACTGCCATTTTTTGAGTCAAAGCTGTTTAAAACACACATATCTGTAAGTTTCTATGACTGGTAAAGGGCAGTTCACAGTCAACATGAGCTTCCCTCTTTCGTTTCACCAAAATGGGGGGGGGGAAATGAAAAATAATACCATAAGTAAAAGAAAGATTCAAGATACTTTGAGACTAGAAAAATACAACCCAGTTATCAGAGAGTATAAAACATTTCTGATGGAGGGAGGAAACTCTTATTTAACTCCAAAGCAGCTAAGAATTGTGGGATGATAAAAATAGAGATATCCTTGACACACCATCATCAGGGGAAACAACCGTGAATCATCAAACTGGTCTTATTCAGCCTAAAAAGTCCTGCAACACGTCTCCTATAATGCTCTCCTCCTAACTAGAAACCCCTTCGCAGAATATACATTCTTTCTTTCATAGGGAGGGATACTCAATGTCTTGCTGCTAGATGCTGAAAGGACAGAGTTTAGTACTAGGTATTTCCTGCATTTTGAAGGAACAGTCTCAGGCAATTTAAGTTGAATTGAGACAGACTTGTCATCAATACCTACCACCCTTCTCCTCACTCTCAGTTACATAACTGCTCCTTCCTTTCCCAAAAGTGCAAGCAGATGAGAAATCTGCTCAGAAATTCTGTGAGAAATGAGGCAGAGGGAAAGAAAAAAAAAAAAAGAAAAAAAAAAGAAGGGAGGGACTTGCGTTCACAAGTCTTTAGGGAGTTATCACTGTCCCTTCACCCTCAATTTCTGAAGAATTCAGGGCAGACTAATCAAAAAGGCATCCAACAGGGAAGTATGAATTTGCCTCTTTTACAGCAGAATACGTGCCACTTTTGCCTTAAGGTATTAAAGTATATTAATCTCAAGGCCTCTTACCGGACATTTTTACAAGTCAACCCAACTTCTTACTGCTAAATCAAATGCAAGAATCAGAGAGGTATCACTGACAGTCACCACTTGATCCCAATAGCAAAAAGATCTGAGCAATGCAAAAAGATCTTCCCCTGTTCTCTGGCTTCTCGCTTACTCTTAGACAATCACTTTCTGCTGGTGATCAAAACCCTCAGGCTTTCAGACAGACCATTTATGTGAGCTTCCCACACTGCGTAACAGGAAAGCTGGAATAATACAACATGCTGGGGCAAGACGGATGCAGAAAGAGGGGTCAGAAACATTTCCTTGCCTTCAGCAATTATATTGAAGACATCAGTGCCAAGGAACTGTTAAAGTGCAGACATTTGAAGAGACCAAAGACAAAGCACTGCATTAGGCAGCACAGGTGTATCATGATTGTCCTGTTGCATTGAGGATGGTGTCCTGTACATCCAGAACTGCAGAAATAACCTCAAAGAGATACTCCGCTTAAAAAAGCAAATCTGATTTGTCACAGAGATATGCAGGGACTTAAATTAAAACTCCTGTTAATTCACCAGAAGATTCAAGGATGCAAGAAGGTCCAAGGAAATCTAGCAGGAAGAGGTGACCTGGCCCCACTGAACCAGTCAGTCTCCAAGATAAGGGAAAGTCTCTCTTCCTCAAATCCCATTTGTGCACATACAGTAATCTTTGTTGAGATTAGAAAATGGAAGCAGACATGGTTGAGATGGAGACAGATGAATCAGCTTCCCTTGAACAGCCACAATGATTTTATCCTACCTTACTAACCTGAAGTAGAAAACGCATATTAAGATATATAATTTGTGTCAACTAAACAATTTTTATCTACAGGCACCTGCTGACAGCCTCAAAAAATAAATCTGGATTATGGCATTCCCTTTAAGTTCATCAGTTCTAAAGGTGTCAGCGCCAATGTTAACCAATTCACTGTCCAAGTCCTGGCAAATTAAGTGAGAAATGGATTGCTATCAGATGCAGCAACTTCCTATAAAGGAAGATACCTGCTCATTTATAAAACACTAACACAGCAGAATTCTAGGGGGAAAAAAAGGACACTCAGATGCCCTAGTTATCATCTATCAACCAGGGTCTCTCTTCTTGATTCTTTCACAAAATTATCATTATACTGGTAGAAATAATTTGTGAACTCTGTGTAAGCAACCTCTTACAAAAAGTGTGCCAGTACTTATCTTCACCCCTTTTGTTTTCATTTATGTCACAAAAAAATTTGACAGGAAGAGCAACAAACAAAATCCATTAGTGAATCATGTGACTAAATCAAACACTCTGCAAAAACCTGATGAAAGAGCTAAATAACCAGGACTTCAAAAATTATGAAAGCTATGGTGATTCTACAAAGCTACTGGCTACACACAACTAAGGATTGCCTGATCCAAAATGTTTGTGCAGGTGCATGTGTACAAAAACAAATTTTACAACAAAATAAATGCTAACAGCAGCATTTCAAAACACTGCATTTAGTTTTCATCTCATACCTCCCATTAAACTTACAAGAGTTTGCAGAGCTACAATTCTATACAACACATTGTACTGTGAGCTATGCAGTACATTTTCAGCAGAGGAACTGCCAATATGTACATGCATCAGTGCTCTGGCGGCAGTGAAACTAAATTAGAAAGACTCATAACACAGGTGAAGTCAACTGCTGCACAATTAAGACTAGCACTTAGGTTCCCCTCTTCCTTACTTGTCATTGGCCAGATGATAGAATTGCCTATTCACACAACCAACAGACAACAGGGACACAGCATCCAAATAGGAAAATATCTTTATCAGCATTTCTGATGGCATGCTGGAAAAGAGAGAAACAGAAATACCATTAGATCGCCTGCAAAACCCAGAAATGACAATAGCAAAGAATTTTAATTTCAAAACAGAACAAAACAAGAAATGGGAACTATCAGCTTGTAAATACACAAATTAAAACTCACCTGAAGAGTTAATTTGCAGAGTTTGAGTTCTGATAGAAGACATTTGCTTAAAATAATCCACCACAACATATTCAAGTGGCTCAGCACAACTGCACGAGCAGTAACAAGTGCATTTTCATTAAACTTGCTTAACTTTAACCTGGTTTGACATGAAACTACCTCACTCAACTTCAGTTTTTCACTGCTTGTATGATGATTTTAACATTTGGTCCACAACCACCAGCATTTTCCACAACTGCATATACTTCTCTCCTGACTGTGGTGTCAGGTCTCAGGATGCAACAGAACAGAAATGTCCAAGTCAAACAGTGAGGTCACGCTCTACCTTAGGGGTCTGGTACAGTTTTCATTTATGTCAACAGATCAGAACTTCAAAATAAGAACTCAGTGGCATCTTGAGAACATGAATGTTTCTGAGCACCTGTAAGGCTACCTGAAATGCAGGTGCCAGCCTCAGTAAAACAAGCACAATGTCACCTAGACATAAGCCACGATGATTTTGTATTACCAGACAGAAGCCTCATACCCTTCAAGTAGTATCTGGTAACTGCACAGAGTACAAAAAAATGCATTTTATGTTCTAAATTTTTGGAGCACGGTAATAGGGTAACATCAAAATCACCACTAAAAATGCAAGTTGCTGTAAAGTCAACACTTCAGCTGTGCCTCTGTCCATTTACCACTCTGTCATCCATGACACGTGCTCATTTATAATAATTTATTCCAGGAGTAAGTAGCTTTCAAGCATAGAATGATGATAATGTCAATACTCCAAGGTTTGTATTAAAATATCAGAATCTTAGTTGCATTAACAGAGAGGCAACCAAGCCAAAACTTGCATGTTTATTATGTGAAGTAACTCAAACACTGTAAGCCTAAAGCAATGAGTGCATTTATTTCAAGGAGAATTTAGAAATGATCCCTTAGAAAGCTGCAAATTAGCTAAAATACTTAAGCCACAATTCTCAACAGTAGTTTTTACAACCATATTATTTTTCTTCGCAAGAATCTGAGAGAATTGGTTTTTTTTCTTTTTTCTCATTTTTCACACCAAACTAACAGCACAAGGGTCTGAACTGGCCATCCAGTGGAAAACAAAGAAACAACTACACAGGAAACTACAAAATATAACAAAGAAAATTGATTAATATTTTTTATAATATATTCTTGGAAGTTTTCTATAGAAATTTAACTTATTCTCAAACAGAAAATAACTCATTATTGTATTGAAAGTGCCCTTTCACTGTCAAACAAATGGAAACATTTACCTTGAAGTAAATAGGCAGCAGCCACTCCACCATCCTAAGCCTCCCTATACAAAACAGTGAGGATTAAGAGAAACATCTGAAGTTTAACTCCAAACTGGCTTTTACTGAAGCAGTACAGTAATACTTTTTGTTATTGTTACTATCCAGGAAAAACACAGGCCATGATTTGCAAAGGAGTTGCTGAAGGCTTCCTATGACTTGAAAAACCTGCATTCTTCATGTAAAGAAAAGTAGGTTAGGAAAACAGAAGGTCAACATGGGATCACAGACTAGACCAGAAAAGCAAATTTTTTATTTCTGACTCAGAACATCTGACATAGAAATCTCCAAGGTGTGAACATAATAACTAAGCAGTCCAAAGACAGTTTTAGCCTGCAAGGGATCTTCCATTCTTACTACTAAAACTAAATACATACTCACCTCTCAATGCACAAATTAGATTTTGGTTTTAAGGAAGGTGCCAAAGCCAGACTTTTAATTCCAGCTTTCACAGTTTCAAAACATTTCCCAGTCCTGACAGCACAGCTCCTTGACCTATTTCTCAAAAAGAAAAGCTGTTAGGAGTCACATCATTACACAACAAAGAAATATGCATATAGTGCACACCTAGACACCGTATCTCAACTGACACAGGAATCAGGGAATACATCAACTGATAACTCATTATTATGAGTTCACAAATTTGAATAATGATCACCAAGCTAAAATAAACTCAGCTATGATTAATCTCTTACAGGAGTCGGAAGGGAATAATGTTGCACCACCAAATCAGTTTGAATCCCGTAAAGACCTATTAAGATTAGACAGCTACACCACTGTGGCCACCACAACCAAGCACCAGACAGGCCCCTGCAGTCAGCCAAAGTCACCGATTAATCTTTGTGTTTTACAACACTACTCTGGAGATGGTTTTGAGCCATCCAACTTTAATAAGCCATTAAAAGATACCAAATAAAACACTACCTTGAAACTTTCTGAAAAAGTAACAAGGCTCAAAAAGAATATCCTTGACTATGAAACAGAATCATTTGAAACAAACTTAGTCCCACTTCAGATTTTCCCCCTGGTAAAATAGTAGCAACTCTGCAGGTAAGTTTTAGCTCAACAGGCAAGATGGGTAGCAATGTTTTTATTGCTCATTCACACAGAACAATTTCGTCAGAAATTACTTTCTCTTATCAAAGAACATAACTTTGCATATTTCTAACACAAATAAATTCTTACAATCCAACTGGTCACATGTTTTTTTCCAAGTTTTCTGATAGTAAGAACTTTGTAACCTGTAGTTACGTATACTAATATTAAACCACACAGAAATATTCAGATGGAGTTTCAGTCTTAATCAAATCCTTAGACTTCATACCCACTGATGGCACGGAGCAGGGAGACCTCCCCATACACTATATTAGTGATGTTTTGTGTTGCCAGCTGACTTTCTGACACATGGTCAATCCAACTCTAAACAACTGTTGTTGGGAGAAAAGAAATAAAATCTAATTTTGAAGTACACAGGTGGTACTACATACATTTAATGCACACTGTTCTTGATTTAAGACTGCCTTATGCTCAAAGAAAAATAAAAATCAGAAGAAAATAACAACCCTGCCTTACATGGTCAACTGTGCTGCGTACAAAAAATCCCAGATTTTTTTACTGGGAATTATTATCAGCATAACAGAAAAAGACACACACATTTCAGCTTGGGTGTCAGTCACTGACAGAATAATTAAATTATCAACTGCAAAAAATGCAATAATGTATCAAATATGACCTCAAGATCAAGCAAATGTTTTACCCATGTATTGATATCAAGAAGTACACTTACATGAGGAGGTTGTAACAAACCACATTTTTCAAAAGCCATGAAAGGGATTTAGAGACACAAGTCATATTCAACAGCAGCAAAACTACCACTTCTGTATCCCTCTGGGCAGCACATCCCAGGCTATTCTGTCCTGTGTCTATGCTGAAAACACAAAGATAGCCAGTTTGGGCGTACAGTGACATACCTACACAGGCTGCAGGCACAGAAGTAACTTCTACCAGGATCCTAGATTTTATAATACACTTAATCCTGGTAGAAGCATAACCTGCGTTGTCTGTATTCAGTCATTCTTGGTCTCTTTCTTAACCACTCCTTGCATCCCCCACTTCTTCACCCCAGGAAGGAATTTCTCAAGAGAAACTTTCCCTACACATGCTTTGAAAACTTCGACACAGTCTCTATCACTTTTGTAAGCTTCAATTCAAAAAACCTACTTAATTTTTTGCATCTTTCAAAACAGCAGTATTTTCAAGGTGTGAAGAAAGCACAAGAAATCCCTATTTTACACAAATTATTTTTCAAGCATCTGTGAAGATTTGACACTAGTATTAACAGAATGTTTTTACAATGCATTGAGAAAGCTTGTCTGCCCAAGTTAAAAACTGATGACAGCTGTTACTCCCCCTACTTAGAGACTTCTAGTAACAACTGTGGTACTCTTGCTTAGAGGCACAACAATCTCAATTGGTACTTCATTAGCTTTCAATTTGTGAGACTCGGCTTTGAACCACTATTTTTACCTTCATACCCTGGAGTACTTGCAATATGATTATTTTTTTTTTTGCTGGTCAGGGAACAAATCCATTTCAAATAATGTAAAGAAAGTTGTAAGCAGTGATAAAACCTGTCTCCTCCAATTGTTAAAGCATACCTGGGGATAACAAGGAATGAGAGCAATGTTTTGACATCTGTTGTTTGGCTTTTTTTTTCTCTCAGCTAAATGCTTCCAACGTTTTCTAAAAAGGTGGGCATTATCCATTCCATGTATAGGTTAACAAAATGGGGGGCAATGAAACAGCTATGAAATCCAAGGTTACACAAATAGGTCAGCAGGAAAACCTGCTTTTTAAACTTTACTTCTAAAATTGGTGCTTTACATTTCAGGAAAATTTTTGAATTTTTGAACCTGTACTATATGACGCTTACCACACCGTGAAAATCCTCTCACTTACGACAAAGGCCTAACTACCCTGAACATATACATAACATTAGCCACTGTCTACTTCGTAGACAGGCTACTGCTCATCACACTAACCCCAAGTCTAAGAAGCCCCACTACCCAGACAGTAAACAGCAGACTAAATCTAGGCCTTCTGTACACCTGGAGATGGCTGTGCTCGTTATCGCAAGGCGTGTCAGGTCTACCAAGACATCCCCTCCGTGAGGCCCGGGTGGGGGAGAGAACTCCGCGGCCGCGGGCGATCAGGCCCGAGCTGCGGCAAGTTTACAGGTGGAAACCAGAGCCGTGAGACAGGTAGTAGTTTTCCAGACCAACAACGAGAGTTAAGGGAAAAAAAAAACAAACCGCCCCCCACGGACAAGGCGAAAAAAGGATGCGCGGGCAGCTCTGGGGCAGCGCAGCCCCACCCTCCCCCCGCCGGCCTCTCCTCGGGCCGTTCAAAGCAGACAGTTACCTGGGCCCGACGGCACGGCCGGGCCGAGCGGCAGCGACAGCCGCAGCAGGGGTAAAATGCCGCAGGGGGCGGGCGGCGGCGGCCCCGGGGGGAGCTGCCTGGGGAGCTGCCTGGGGAGCCGCCGGGGGAGCCGCCTGCCCGGCGCCCAGGCCGCAGCGCCCCAGGGCCCCGCCGGGCCCCGCCGCCGCCATGGCAACGGCCTCGCGCCGGGCCGGAGGGAGGGGAGGGGGCGCCGCCGCCTCCCACGTGACGCCGCCCCGCCCCCCAGCCCGGCCCGGCTCGGGGAGACGCGTCCCGCGGGAATCTTGTCCTCGCCCCTAAGAAACACGGCGGGAAGAGGCGTCGCCTCCCGGAGAGCTGAGTCCGACAGCGCCGCAGCCCCCCCAAAACGGGGTTGGGCTCCCCAGGGTGCGGTAACCCAACCCGCACGCAGAGCCCCCAGCGCTTGGCTGGTCCGGTTCTGCGCAGACAAGGTGCTAGCTCGGTGGGTCTGCCGTCTAGCGCCCCTGCACCCTGGCGTGTTCACAGAATCACAGAATCCTAGGGATTGGAAGGGACCTCGAAAGATCCTCGAATGACCCCTGCCAGAGCAGGGTCACCTAGAGCACATCACACAGGAATGTGTCCAGGTGGGTCTCGAATGTCTCCAGTGAAGGAGACTCCCACAACTTCTCTGGGCAGCCTGTTCCAGTGCTCTGTCACTCTTACAGGAAAGAAGATTTTTCCTGATATTCACATTGAACCTCCTATGCTCCAGTTTGCAGTCCTATCACTAGACATCACTGAAAAAAGCTTAACTCCATCTTCTTGACACTCACCTTTTACGTATTTGTAAACATTGATGAGGTCACCCCTCAGTCTCCTTTTCTCCAAACTAAAGAGACCCAGCTCCCTCAGCCTTTCCTCATAAGGGAGATGTTCCACTCCCTTCATCATCTTTGTGGCTCTGCGCTGGACTCTTTCCAGCAGTTCCCTGTCCTTCCTGAACTGAGGGGCCCAGAACTGGACACAATACTCCAGATGCGGCCTCACCAATGCAGAATAAAGAGGTAGGAGAACCTCTCTTGACCAACTAACCACACCCTTTCTAATGCACCCCAGGATGCCGTTGGCCTTCTTAGCCACAAGGGCACATTGCTGGCTCATGGTCATCCTCCTGTCTACCAGGACCCCCAGGTACCTTTCCCCTACACTGCTCTCCAGCAGGTCAGCCCCCAGTCTATACTGGTACATTATGTTTTTCTTCCCTAAATGCAAAACTCTACACTTGCCCTGGTTGAACTTCATCAGGTTTCTCCCTGCCCAACTCTCCAGCCTGTCTAGGTCTCATCCAATGGCAGCACAGCCTTCTGGTGTGTCAGCCACTCCTCCCAGTTTAATGTCATCAGCAAACTTGCTGAGGGCACACTCTGTACCCTCATCCAGGTTGTTGATGAAGATGTTGAATAACACTGGTCCCAGTACCGACCCCTGAGGGACTCCACTAGTCACAGGCCTCCAACTGGATTCTGCCCCATTGACTACAACTCTCTGACTTCTTCCTTTCAACCAGTTCTTGATCCACCTCACTGCCTGATCACCAAACCCATACTTGATCAATTTATCTACAAGGATGCTGTGGGAGACCGTGTCAAATGCTTTACTGAAATCAAAATAAACCACATCTACCACTCTACCATCATCAATCCACCTAGTAATTTCCTCATAGAAGGCTATAAGGTTGGTCAAACATGACTTACCCTTGGTAAAACCATGTTGACTGCTCTTGATGATTCCCTCATCCTTGATATGCCTGGAGATAGTGACAAGAACAAGTTGTTCCATCACCTTTCCAGGCATGGAGGTGAGGCTGACTGGTCCATAGTTACCCGAGTCCTCCTTCTTGCCCTTCTTGTAGACTGGAGTGACATTTGCTATCCTCCAGTCCTCAGGCACCTCTCCTGTTACCCAAGACTTACCGAAGATGATGGAGAGTGGCCTAGCAATGACCTCCGCCAGCTCCCTCAGCACCCTTGGATGCATTTCATCCGGACCCATTGATTTATGGATGTCCAGATTACTCAACTGATCCCTAACCCAATCCTTATCTACCATGGCAAACTCCTCCTTTATCTTGACTTCTTCTGGGGCTATAGAACCTGGGTCTCCTGGGGAAAGCCTCTACGTAGCTGAACTCATTTTTCGCTTCTGCTAAAAATCCCCTTTACTTTTCAAATGCGCCGAGGGTGGGGAGTTTCTGTGAGCAGAGGGTCCTTCCAGCCTGAGAGGGAGGGAATTTTAGTATGTTAATGAGGTAAGTTCATACGAGGTTTAATTAGTCATCTTTTTCTATTATTTGTTTTACTTGGTGCTCAGAGAAAAAAAAGAGGTGCCTATGTTTGGTGTCCCTCTTCCTTCCAGTATCTCCCAGACCAACCTCTGGATAAACACAACCTGCTAAAATACTACTGGGAAAATATGTCCAAGAGGGAAAACATGAGAGAGACTTAAATTATTGAAAGCTTATATATATTTTAGTTTTGTAGGGAGGAATTTATGTCAGTTATTAATTGAAATAAGTAAAATTCATGGAAAAATATGACATTTGGGGGGAAATCACATAAAAGAGAACGTAAGGGACATGCAGAATAAAAACCAGGCCTAAATAACAGCGAAACCGTAAGAATTAGACAAAAAACAGATTCCAGTTGGAGAAAAACATGTTCCAAGGAGTCCACAGCCCAGCCCAGCCCAGCCCAGCCTTGAGACAGCCCTGCAAGACAGATGAAAGGGATGGAAAGGCCCACTCCCCACAAATTCCCCCAGTTACAGCCTTGAGCACTGGGTGAAAAAACACTGAGTAATTGAAATTACCTAATTAACATTAATGAGACATTAGCATACTAAAATACCCGCTCTTGGGCTAGACGGACCCCTACTAACAACAAGCTCCCCACTCTTTGACCACGTATAGTGAAGCTCTTGAGCATTGCCAGTTTAAACAGAAGCAAGGAATTAGTTGACCAATTGTGTGTGCGAGTGATAGGAAGAAGAATGTTAAAGTTCTTTCTCACGTTTTTGGCTATAAAAGTAACACTTGCATTTTGGGACCCTGAGCTTGCTTTGCAGAATACCAGCCTGCTCCCTTTCCTGCACACAACTGGATATGAAAGCAAATATCTCAACTCTGTGCATGGATTGGCTTCTTGCACACCGGGTGATGGACCCCACTTTCGGGACCCCAGGAGCTTAAAGCTCCTCTAATTCCAACCCCACGGACATGAGCAGGGGCATCTCCCACCAGACCAGTTTGCTCAAGCTCCAACCAACCTGGCCCTGGAACACTTCCAGGAAGCCAGGGCGGTGTTCTCAGGTGTCCTGGCATCGCTGTCAATTGCATCGCTTTTACGCGCGCATGTGTGCAAGAACAGAAAAAAAACCACCCAACAATTTGAAAACAAGCAAACAAAACGAAAACACAGATTAAGAAGGGTGGCGACGCCAGCAGCCCCCCTGGGCCGCCAGGAGCCCCCCTTTCCCGCTCGCCTGCCCCTGGCTCCTCGGCCGCCGGGTGCCCGCCCGCTCGGGGCGCTGGGCAGGGCGGTCGCTGTAGTGCCCGTGCCGGAGCCGCAGGCAGCGGCGGGCGCCAGAGGGGGCCGGCTCAAACTACCGCTCCCAGGGCCCGCTGCTGCTTCCCGCCCCTCCGCCGCTCCCGTTTCCGCCGGGGCCGCGGCGAGCGGCGGCTGTCGGCGGGCAAAGGCTAATGGGGGCTCCTGGGCCGGAGCGGCGGCCGCAGAGCCGCGCTTCGGGCCGGAGGCTGCCTTGAGTCTTCCCCGAGGGGGTCTCCCGGAGGAAAGGGGTCGGTGGGGAGCGGCAGAAACTCCCCGTTCAGCTCGGCTGCCTCCGTCAGCGCGGCTGGGAGCCGTGCCCCGACATGCTGCCCGCCTCCCTTGGGCGGGCGGGGCAGCGCGGCGGGCGGCTGCGGGCCTCCCTGGGGGGCTGGCTGCTTGCTCCCCCCGGCTGGACGCTGCCGGGGCCGGGGCCGGGGCCCTGCCCCTGCCTGAGGTGGTGGCACCAGCCCCCGGGCCGCAGGGAGCCCGCTGCGCTCCTCCGGCTCGCCCGGCAGAGGATCGGGACGCAGGCGGGGGGGCTTGGAGCTGAGAAACCTGGCGATGGTAGCAAACAGGTGTCCGTGCAGAGGGGCCGGAAAGAAGAAACTCTGCTGTCGGCTGCTCAGAAAGGTAAGACGTAGTCACTCGTGAGTGGGATACATACCGAGCGGGCACGGAGATGAGTGCTGCAGCTGGGATTTTGGAGCCTGGAAACTCAGGAACCGAAGAAACCTCCCACTTCTCAAAAAACCAACAAGCCCGTTTCTTTACACATCGTGGTGCTCGCAGCAGTTGATACATTTCAGCGTATGTCTTGCACAAGCAGAACAAAACTTCTGTGGCTTCTTCTAAACAGCTTGCTGATAGAGTGTTGAAGGCACACGAGAGATAAAGAGCCCTAGCCTCACATTTCCCTTTTCAAAAGGAAAACCCGGCACACACAACGTGTCTCAATGCTGTTAAAACAAGTTTATTTCCAGAGGAATTAAAGCTGTACATGTGGCACTATGTTCTTCATAGGGCAGCTGTCACGTTGGTTGGTCTCAACTTCACTGGGGAGTGATTTACTACATAATTGGCCTCAGAAATTCTAAGTGCTTTGAGAAGTTTTATGAGAAACATATTCAACTGATTAGAAGGCTGAAGGAAAAAGAGTTACTAAAGTTTCCTCGGGAACTCATACTTCACTGAAAGGTGCACCTTATCACTTAAGCAGATCAGCAGTCTCTTTCTGAGTTCTCAGAAATAGCCTGTAATAGAATATCATATGACCTTTTTTTGAAGTGTATACTGACACTTTTCCATCAAATCAAAACTAATGGATAAAAACTTACCTGCTAACCTGCAGTTGATGATCTCAATAAACAAAATGCATATTTTGGTCTAATATCCCTCCTTTTTATTGTTCACTTGATTGAAAATTCATAAATTCATATATTTTTAATCAGTGTGTGCAATATATAAGATTATACTTTTTTATTTCTACTTCTCCCTTTCTCTGCACAAGGATTGCAATGATTGGGAGTTTATATGGCAGCTTAAGCACTGCATTGCTAAATATGTCATTAGTTATATGAAAATTAATTAAAAGTTTTATTCTGGGACTTGAAAGCACCTGGTACAAAAGCAGAAAATAAGGAGGGTTAATACTGAAATATAAACACACTCTGCACAACATAAGAGACATTCTGTGGTCTCTCTTAGCAAAGAGGCGATTATGGATGCTGTTACTGGATTTTTTTCTTCTGCCAAAATGCTGTTTGAGCTGCAGAGTAGTACAAAATCATGTATATAAGAAAGATATGCAGCTTGTAACTATCTGTAAGTTAATAGTCAAGGTTGTAACTCCTGCGTTGTTTTCTGTCTATTTCAGTGAAAGAAGCTGGAAGAGACTTTACCTACTTTATTGTGGTGCTTGTTGGAATTGGTGTTACAGGTTATTTTTTAAAAAATTTTATCTTTATCAGAATATGTTTTTCATTAATTCCATCTGATTTGATCACTTTTAATTCCATTTACTGTTTCTGTTACAGGTGGTTTGTTCTATGTGATTTTTAAAGAGCTATTCTCTTCTTCTAGTCCAAGTAAAATCTATGGAGATGCCTTGGAGAAATGCAGATCTCATCCTGAGGTTGGATTTTGGACCTTAGTACTAAGTTTATATGTCTCAATAGTTTCTCTCTTTGAGTCAAAAGTTTGCACAATGTATCTCACAAGCAAAGCTACAGAAAGACCCCTGTGGTGCTTAGCAGGCAAACACGGGTGGATCTTTCTGTGCTCTGGCCAGAGGTGGGTCAGCTCCAATTTGGAGCCTATATTAGACCGAGTTAATGCAAGCACTGAACCTGAGCGAATTAGCCTGCTAAAAGCCAAGTTAAGTGAGTGTACCAGGGCACAACAACTGATGCAAATACAGTGTCTGCCCCTTCAGAGCACGTGCATCTGTCTCCATGAAGAAAGTCTTACACTTACCTGAGCACCTGCTAAATGTAGTACATAAGAAGTTCTTCAGATCAGGGAGGAAACTGGGCCCACTTACATTTTGTAGCTCTAATCTGTTGCCTTTCCTCAGCACAGTTATATATTCTGTTGTGGCACTTCAGTAGGGTTCTGTTATTCTGCAGAGCCATAAGTATCTAGGAATGTAAACTTTTCATTTGAAACACGGTTAGCATTCCTGTGGCTACAGAAAAAGAACAGTCATTTGGTCACACAGTCACATAAGATAGAGATAAACAAAAATCAGTCTAAAGCTAGATTCTAAAACCCACTACTTCAGGCAAAAAAAAAATAAATGCATGGAATAGCTTTCAAACAAGGTTCCCACAGATGCCACTGAAAACCTAGAAAGGAAGTGACAAGTTGTTGCTAGAATAAAAATTAAGACTGCTCTGGAACAAGTTTGTAGAACTGAAACTTATCTCCAGTACTTATACAGTAAAAATCACCCTCCCTTTCTAGCCAACTTTAAAGCAAGTTTAAAACTAGGTTAATTTAGTCTGGCTTTATAGATCAGGGGAAAAAAAAAGTTGAATTTCTTAAACAGTAGCGGTTTTTAGATAACACAAAAACTGTGAAACAGATTCTCTTGGAAGACACATGAGCAAATATTCCATGATTTTTTTTCCCTTTTCATACAAAATATCTGTGAAGTATAAAATACACAGAAAAGAGATTAAAATGTCATAATCTCAAAGGATGATACAAATGGAAGGTATCAGTAGGATTTATTTTAAAAATTTAATATGTGACTGTAAAGTAAAGCACTGAAATAGAGAGTAATTTTCCTTGCACTGTTTTCTTTCATAAACTCTTCTATTTTTGACATAACCAAATCAGAAGGGGCATTTCATTGAAAGAAAGCACATTCATAGCAGGGCTGTGAGCTGATACTTTCTGACAACTCAAACCTTTTTTCTCTTGTAGATCATGGCTGTTTTTGGTGAATCTATTAAAGGTTATGGGGAGGCCACAAGAAGAGGAAGACGACAGTTTGTCAGGTGCCCTTTGGTATTTGCGCCATACAGACACTAGTTTTTGCACAGCAAAGACGTTTTGGGTCACATCATAGCAAGTTAGATCTAGATTAATGAAGTGTATGTGACGTACCTTGTGACTTTTGAATGAAAATTTAAGTTTTTTGCAGTACCTCTTGTGTGGCACATGTCGCTAAATACAGTGCCCATACCAAATAAAGTCCCAGTTCTGATTGTCTCAGAAACAAGCAACGGTCAGCACAGTAAACACAGAGCTGGTCTCTCCACTAAATAGGACAGAGTCTGAAGAGAGCAATACAGAAGCCTAGGCATGCTTTTGTGGGGCAGGTATCTGACTGAAGTTTACAGTCTGAAACCCTCAAATAAAGTTAAATTGTTCTCTGAAAAATTGTTCTTTGAGAGATTTTCTCCTTTTGAAGCAGTAGTCCTTATCAGGCCAGAAAGAGGAGGTACTACCTTTCAGGCTTTAAAGAATCCGGTTTGCTCTGTTTAAACCTAGGCTGGGGCTGACTGTACAGATTGTAGTCACTGCAGTGACTATATTGTCCCAAGCTGATACGCAGTATTGACTGCCCCTTTCTTATATTGATTTTTGGTACTTGAGGCCACATCTCTACTGTGTATTTAATAGAACATCTCTCACCTAAACCTTACACGAGTGTGTGTATTCTCCTTTTGAGGGAAAAAGCACAACTCAAATGTAAAGCCTCCATTGCACTGTAATCCATTAGGGGCTTTAGCTTTACTAGGTTCTTTGAATTTATTCAAGGAGGTTTCATATAAGATTGGGATACGTAAGCCCAGATACACAAATTGAACCATGAAATTGAGATTTTTATTTTTTTATCCAGAGGCAGGTGATTTACAGACTCGTTGAAAAAGAGTTTAAAGTAGAAGCTGCTAAACAGAAAGGATATGCACAAACGTTTTAAGCATCTATCTGTAAAACAAAGTGTGTAAATAAAAAAATGTACTATCAGCTTTCCTAGTATTTTATTCCCATAATTTTGAAAGTCTTAACACTTTAAATACATTTTTAAGGTGAGGACTTTTGTAAGATTGTAGCATTTCTGTCTGCAGTATAAGGAAGACCTTAAATGTCTCAAAAAATGTACACATTTTTTGTGTGTATGAACACTTTGAATGTGAATTTACTGCACTAAGGCTCTTCATTTGTCTTTGTTCTCTGTAACCCATCATGTTACCTTAAACTGTAGCGGAAGTTTAATTCACAGTGTGTATCTGGGCATGACTGATAGAAATAAGAGCTTGGTAATATGCAGCAGGTAGTAATTTCAGTAGGAAACACAAACTGGCACCAGAACTTTAATTTGACCATTAGTTTCTGGGAGTGCCTTGAAAGTGCTGTGACCTTTCTATTTATCTAATACTTGAGCGTAAAGTAGTAGTATAGTTTACATCACTTGGGTTGGAGGTATAATGTCACTGCCAAAGTTACACAATTCAGTAGAACAAAATTCTGGCCAAAATAAGTAAAGCAAATTGTAAACATTGTTTTGATGTGATTTAACCAACCTGATGAGTTGATACAATGTTCCTCGTTTGGTGTGGTTTGGCTTGGTAATGTTGTTTAAGTGCCTAAAAAAAAACCCGGCAGTCTTGGTGATGTGGGTGATCTTTTCTAAGTGTTATACTCTGAGTCCTTTAGAACGAACACAAAGAAATCCCAGAATCTTCCGCCATTCGCTTGCTGTTGAGTTTTGAGGGGAGGAGTGGGATAAAGATATTTAAGCACTTCATCTGTCAGTCCTCAACTGCTAATTAGTTCTTCTAACTCTCCTTGTACGCTCACAGTAAAGCTTGGAAAGAACACTAGAGAGGAAGCCATGGTAGCATAAGGACTACCTTGGAATACACTTTCTCTCAAAATATTTAAGCAGCTTTTCTGAATAAGAAGTTTAAATTTTAAGTTTAACTAACATATAATACATATCCTTGCTGCATGTATGGTTTTGTTTGTTTGTTTTGCTGGTTTTAGTCACTTTGAATACGTAAAGGATGGACTGAAACATATGCGTTTGAAGTTCTATATTGAAGGCACTGAATCAGGGAAACGGGGAACAGTCCATGTGGAAGTCAAAGAGGTATGTACAAAATTGCTTGATTCACCTGCCAGGCTTAATCTTGAACTTAAACTACCAAAGGGAAAAAAAAAGCCTGAAATTGTTTTCCTTACAGAATCCTGAGAGAGGAAGATTTGAGGTCCGCTACATAATTGTGGACATTGACACCTATCCTAGAAGAACCATTGTCGTAGAAGACAACAGATAGCCAATCATCAAAGCTTGCACCTCAACTCATTGAGTATTGGATGACACTGGTGTAGCCAGTTTACACATGAATTATTGGGTGTTCTTGAGCGCATCTTGCAGCTTTGGGATTGTCTTACAGGATACAGCCTCTCGGGGCCTCCGTTAAGGTCTTTGATAATAACAGATACAGGATTTGAAATTAAGCCAATGAAAAATAGCAGAGCCATCACTTATGGCATATACTTTTGACATGGGAGAATAATGGCTCATGATAAAGGGTTTAATGCTGGATAATACTTCTATGCACTCAAACCCCGCGTCTTCCAAGATTTTAGAATTGGACGGGGAGTTTTTTTATCTTCCTTTGCTTGGATTTCCAACTAAGACTTCAATAAAGTGGTATTTTAAGTGTAGACAAACTCACTGTTTTCTTTCTGGATGCGTTTGTGTAGATAAGAAGGTAAAACAATAACGTGTATCAGTGATGAAAAGGAGATCTAGCCCACAGGCATGTAAGAATATGGATTGTGGAGAGACACATCCTTGACAAATGACTGAAGATAAAGGCTTCAATATTGGTATCTTCTAAATAGATCAACAGCACACAGAACAGCAATACTGTCTGCTCCTCCCAATGTTTGCCATGCTGCTCCGCTAACTGACAGTGGTGTAGCTGCTGGTAAACAGATTCATGTAGGTTTACCCAAACTCAAAAGCTCAACTGATGACCAGATTTCCAACTGGGTTTCTTCCTTAGCATAACGTGGCAGATAGCAAGCATAACCCTGTGTGTTAATAATCAGACTCAGTCATATCCATCTGTCAAACGGCACCAACTAAAAAAAATTCAAGCTTTAGCTTCCTATATTTGACCATTTTCTTAAGTGTTTTTTTCTGTTGTTACCTTGCGTATGTTATGAGCTTTTTAGTTCACTAGTTAATTATCCCTACATTAAGCATACACTGATGCTCTGTTATCAGCCCTTAGTATAAGTTCATTTCATATTACATTTGAACTGTTCTAAAGTTCATATAATATTCCCTCATACAGTGCCACAAATATCATATGAAGTACCTTTAGTAATACTTTACTGGACTTTAGCCATCCTGTTTTTCTCATTTGCACAATCATAATAACAATCATAACAAAAGCAATAGACTCAATAACTCAGTAACTCAATAACTCAACTGGCTTACGACTTACGCTTACGACTCTTCCAATTCCTAGCATTACACGTGCCTTAACTCTTTTGAGAATAAGTTTACAAACCAACTTAATTGATTTAGAACCCAGTAAAAAAAATCAATGTCTGAGGCCTTCATTGTTTCATTGCAACCTGCTGCAGTGCTGTCTGATACCATTACATCACACATTTACCTGGCACTGGTTATGTCCAGTTGATAATATGCATATGTCATACCACAATGATTACTGAAAACCACCTCTGGAAGAGTGTTGTCACAAACGCAAGCCAGAGGATGTTTGTCAGAGCCCATTGGAAATACTGCAGGCTATGTACATTTATAATCTCATAGTAAGATTATTAGCCTTAAAACCATCATCTAATACCTCAATAAAAATGAAACCATTCTTTACTTTTTACAAAGCAAAACTATAAAAATACACAGTTTAAGCTAGAAATGTAATACTGTTTTTGCCCTTGATGACTTTCTGTGATACCAAGCTGCCTGAAAGCCTTTGTAAACCTCCATGTGAACAACAGAACTGAAGCTAGGTTTTTATTCTAACTGCATCCAGCTTTGCTTTCTTACTAATCCAGCTGTGACTTGTTTTGAGTGAGCTTTGCTGCTAGAGAAAAGAGTACTTCCTAGAACAAGATGTTAAAAACCCTTTTTTTTACTAAAGTGTATAGGTACAGCAAAGATATGCCAGCCATTAGGTTTACTTTTGTCTTGATTTAGAGCCTTGTTGGCACTGAAGAAAGCAACTGTCAGACTAGAAACTTCCTGGGAAGGAAAAGATGCTGACCTCACATAATTATGTTTTTCCAGCAGTGCAGGTATGTGAAATTCTTTTTCAGGCTTGTGGTAAAATAGCAAGAATTGGCCATTGGGTTAGTGAGTAAGTTTGGCTTCAGCTTGAGAAGACAGACTAAGAACCTGATTATTTGCAACCAGATTTATTTACAGTCTTTTCAGTACTTCCTAATGTATACAGAAATATAATGTATATCAGGGGTTGTCTGAGAAAAGTGCCTATTTGGAAATGAGATCCCGTGTTGGTTGGTCCCTTTAAGACATTGCAATAGAAGGGTTTTAAGTTCTCTGTAAAGCTGTCAGTAGCATAGTTCTTGCCCTTGTCATACTTTGGCGTTTGTGTCAGGCCTCAGTATCTTGCTCCCTAGCTGGGAATAAATGCTACAATTACAGGTGTCAGAAGAAGTCTTAACAAAGTCAACATAATCATTCTGTCTGGCCCTTTGGCAGCTAGTGCAGACCCATATGACAAAAATGGAGACAGACTAAAACTGGCAATAAAGAAGAGAGATGAGTATAATTTAAAAGACACAGATAGATGTGGAGTTGTCCACATGGCAATTGACCTTCACAGTTTGTGTCTAAAGACAAATATGAACCTCGGGTTTTTGCACTGCGTTTCAAGAAATTGGAGAATCCAGAGGAACAACTCAGGGGATTCATGCCAAGGTTATTTTGGTTAGGGTAAACCAAATACAAAAGGGTTAAAATAAAATATTTCTCATCATGTACTTACATGGAGTGCACTCTTGTCAGTCTCACAACTCATCTTTCCCTTGTGGGGTTGCAAGAAAGCAGGTGAGTGAACACGCTTGCTCAAAGCAGCAGGATCAGCAGGATGCACAGCCATAGTGGCACCCCCAGTGCACCTCAAAACAAATCAAACATAAAATGCTTAGGGTTGGAAGGGATCTTAAAGATCATCTAGTTCCAGCCCCCCTGCATGGGCAGGAACACCGCACCCTACACCAGGTTGCTCAAAGCCCCATCCCACCTGTGCTTGAACACCCCCAGCGATGGGGCCTCCACAGCTTCTTTTTTTTTTTTTCCTTTCTCTGCCTCCAGTGATCTTCTGGGCAGATGTCTGAAAAGGGTAAGAACTTCTCCATGGACACCTGCTGGAAGGCTCCAATTCAGGAGCTGCCTGTGATTCTTCCAACAAAATGGGAGAGCTCTTCTTGAAACAGGTAAGCAAGAGCTTGCAAAAGCGGTGAGAAGCTTTGTCCTTCATGCTAGTAAATAGAGCCATGGTGCACCTTGGACTGAACCCAACCCTCCTTCCACGCCTCAGGGACTTCCCTTGGTGGCCTCTGAGAGGCTCCCTGAGTCGCAGTAGAACAGTGGCCCACAGGATGCCAGGACCCCTCCTCCCCTGTCCCCCGTGGCCCTGTGCAGAAGAGATGGCACCTCCTCAAAGCAAGGTTCATGTTGGTCCCAGCACAACTCTTTCTTGGTTAAGCTGTGCTGGGTTTTCAGTGGTGTTACATTGCCCAAAGTCCTTTTTCATGTCATCATCTGTCATTTACTGCTCTTTACTTAGCTTCTAAGAAAATGGAAAAATGCAATTGCCGTTATAAATGTAAAACTATAATTATCTCCAGGAACTACTAACTACTCTTTTCTAATTAAAGCTTAACCTGCTTTTGTCTTCTTGGCGACCAAGTAACATAGCAAGTCAGTCAGTCTTTTCCCTGGTAGAAATGGGTACAGATCCTTTTCAGAGTGCCTTCAGTCATCTTCTTTGCTGAAGCTGCATTTCACACCCTATCATGGTTAGGTTTAAAATATTGTCACAAACTAGGGGACCTATAACACTTGCATCTCTATCTAACCATCTCCTTTCCTCTTGGCCACCTTCTTCAACATCATGTGTCCTCAGTCCAATAAAGTGCTTCTTGTGATTTATTTTATATATATATGTAACTCTCATTATTGCCTTGATAGCTAAACAGATCTACAAAGGTATTCTTTCTTTTTTAGGTTGGACATTAGGAAAAAGTTCTTTCCTGTGAGGCTGGTGAGGTTCTGGAACAGGTTGCCCAGGGAGGTTGTGGATGCCCCCTCCCTGGAGGTCTTAACGTCCAGGTTGGATGGGGCTTTGAGCAACCTGATCTAGCAGGAGGTGTCACTGCCCATGTAGAGGGGTTGGAACTAGATGATCTGTAAGGTCCCTTCCAATCCAAACCATTCTATGATTCCATGATTCTACAATATTTCTGGAATGAAGGGACACAGCTCTAATGGAAATCACTTTTACTGCTTTGTGAAAATCTGACAATATACATAAGAAAACAAAGGCAAAGAAGTAGGAGAAGTAATTTACCTTTACCTGAGCTTTAGATACATTAGCATTCTTAATTTGCCCAAATGATTAATACAAGGCTCAAATGCTTTCAAATCTCACTGGAGGAAATCTTTTGGAAATCCTTTTTTAGTACAATGTCTTGAGTGAAGAAAAAAAAAAAGAGGAACTTCATAGCTTGATTTATCATCATCCTTCTCCTCGCCAGATATTTATCACCAGTGAGATTATTTGAGCCTCATGAGATTTCAAGAGTATTAATGTTTTATATGTAGTTTGGCTGAAAAAAAAAAAAAAAAAAAAAAAAAAGATTCGTGCTAACATAAAAATCTTTCAGAAACTATTTACTTCTTTCCATATTCCTTGTAAGGCTGAAGTTCTCTTGGTCCATGTGGACAATGCTGAGGTCCCTGTTTAAAAAATTGTTTTCTCAAATGCTGTTTAAAGCAAGCAAATAAATGGGGAAACCTTCATCAAAGTCAGGTGAAGAAAATTAGTCCAGCAAGACATGCAGTTTAGAAAACACTGATCTCTTCTGCAGTACCACTTTACCTGGTGGTAGGTTTGTGGTGAAGGAGAACATCTGCATTCACTGAATTTAAACATATTATTTTAGAAGGCCTCTGCTGTAACTTTGAGGACTGTTACCCTAGATTGTTCCTTAAAAAGCTGTCCCTGCTCCACTGGATCTTTGCGTTACTGGTAAGCTGTGCAGAGCTTATGCATGGCAAGTAACTCAGGCTGCTCAGTCCTCTCAATGGATGGTGTGTGGCTGGGGAGAAAGCAAAGTGACTGGAAAGCTCAGTTTCATTTTTGGTAAATAGAAGCAATAAACATTTCAGTGTTTCCTTTTTAAAGCTCTTTTCTCTTTTTCTCAGGGAAAGCATAAAATTATAGCATATACCAGTTACTTTCTAATGTAAAAATGTCATGTTATTGTTACTAAAGCAGTGGAAAAAAGTAACTGACAGGAAGGCAGAGCCAAAACAATGACATTTCATGGAAAATAAGCAAATTTTCCAGAGTTAAGTTTTGATTGGTGCAGAATTAGTAAGAATACATATATGCTCAAAACCCTATTCTTCTTAAGAAATGAAAATATGTCACAGTGAAACACTGTTTTTTCCAGAAACTCTGAATGGCAGACTACTCAAAATGTATTTGAGATAGGTGTGCAACTTGGTCTTAACTTCCTGTCTTTGCCCTCATTTTTGTGGTTGCCAAAATTTGTGTATATAGGACAGGCAGCCAATATCCTTGGAGCTCGTTTGTGGGAATAATAATGTTGCTCTGTCATCTACATGACCTCCATTTGAGTTTAGATTGAGAGTATACTTGCTGTATCATGACAGAAATATACCTCCGGAAATTAATTTTGTGAAAACTTAAGAATATAAAAAAATTACTACTCTTTTACCACACTTCAGTAAACAGAAGGTCATGCAAAGAAAATAGAATTTTAGACTGGGAAAGAAAAATGTTGTTGTGCATGACTGATTGAGTTTAAAAATGACCTTGATACATAAATAATTCCAGCATGGAAATCAAGTTTCAACAACTGATTTACGCAATGGAGTCATGATCTTGGGAATGGTTGCAAATCAATGCATGTCTGATACAAGAAGTTTCAACAAAATCACTTAGCAGGCAGAGAAGATAGGAATGTGAATAAGACAATTACTGTATCACAGGCCAGCTACAGAAATAAAAGACAAAGAGGATGTGCTGGGGGTTTTCACCATTAATTTCAATCTTCTTTGTTCTCAGCTTCCTCTCACTATCAGAAGGGTTGCCATCCATCCTAATACTCATGGGTTTGTTCCAATGCGTAAACTGTCAGCAGCCCAACATGTTAAAGGTTAGGTCCAAATAACATAGGGGACACATTTTGAGTCAAAGCCCACTCTCAGGATTCATTACAGCCTGTAAACTGATGGAAATAAATAAGGAAAACACAAAGATTAATAAAATAAAATAAAATTCAAGGATAAAAGGTTTCAAGGAGCAAGTTTAAAGATGATAGTAAGGGCTCTTAACTGGCCTCTGTATATGAGGTTGTGAAGGCTGCTTGAAGATCTAGAGTACAGTTGGCACTGGAACAAGAGAGAAATTTGAAAGCAAATAGACCCCTCCCCCCCTTTTTTTTTCTTTTATTTTTTTTTTTTTTTAATAAAGAGGCTTAATCCCTAAAGAGATGTTAAATTGCTCAAAATAGAGAAGAATAAAACTCCAGTGCACATTCTCCGCAGGCAGCTGGGAATATATATCACTGATATAATATACCAAGGATTATGAAACAATTATTCTAAATGGTACTGTAAATCATTGAACAGCAGAAAGCAGAGGTATTTGATAGTTTTTCTTAGTGAATTATTAGGGGGTTTTTATTCTGTTTGTGTCATGTAAAGTAATCTATAGGAATTATAGAGGGATGCCAATTAATACCATCCTGTATTCAAATTTTACCTATTTAGAATTTACCTATTTAGAATTTTTTAATAATGATAGTTTAATAATAATTAAAAATTGAAAATGTAGCAAAAATATTTTGCAAGTGAAAAGAAAGAAAAGGGAAATAAAAAAACATTAAAACTTATTTGGTACTCTTGTACCAAATACATGTGATTTCCTTCATCTCATATGGGTCACCAAGGAACATTTTTAACTCAACAAATAAAAGAAATAAGCCCAGGTACCTGTGTAAAGTCTGGAAAGCCTGGAAAGCCTCTGCTTGCTGTGGATGAGATAAAGTTTTATATCCTCTCAGTGTTCAGTATCAAGCTACTGCATTTCATTTTAAATATCCACATAAAAATTAATATCAGTTATGAAAGAAACATAGTAAGTAGGCTTATATTTATCTATATGAAGGAGATGACACAGTAAATCTTAATGAAGGTAACGGGGATTTTAAACTAACAGAAAATGCCAGTTTTAGTTGTCGGATATGACGAGTCAAATATTTACCTGTCTATATAAAAGTTTGCTGAGTATACTCTGTTACATATTTTTGCGTCAGGTGGTGGTGTGAGGAGAGCACACGCACCCCGTCCCTCTGGCCAGGGTTGGAATGCCCTCACCTTCTCTGTCTGAGAGCAGCACCATGGCAGGGTAGCCTTGGACAGACCCCAGACTCCCACCTGGCTGCTCCCCCCTGCAGCAGGATGGGGAATAGCAGGAACGAGCAATCTGAGAGTTTGGGATGAAGTCAGGAAGATCACTCACCAATTACAGCTGCAGGCAATATCAACTCAATTTATTGCCTGTTATTGCCGTTGTTGCCCATGTTGCCATGCAGTGGAGCAGCCAGCGGGGCCGGCGGCAATGGCATCTCTGCTTCCGGATCACGCACACCCAGCTGCCTCCAGAGCTTGAAATCTGTTGGTACTGTGTTGGGAAACCTTTCCAGGATGGTCATGTTTATCTGATTTCTAAATTACAATTCCCCTCTATCTGAATCACAATTATGTTCTCTAGCATGAGTCGCCTTCTTGTATTACTCCCCACAATTAATTCTACTAACCTTAATTTGTCCAAGCCTGTTTCCACTTTTTATAGGAATGAGCTGTTTTTCAATTTCAATCCTAATTCTTTTTTTTCTTCACTAAAAATGTAACAATCTCAGCCATAAAAATGTCTTATTACAGCTGTTTTACACACATACTAAATACATGGCTGTATTCCCTGAGATCTGTTTTGCTCCATTAGCACTACAACATCCATAGAGGAGCTGGAAGTGAGTTGCTGTTTCATTTGCTGTGTAGAGCCATGCATTACTCTGTGCTTAATAACAGAAAGCCAGTTCCCAATGGCAGAGCACAGATTTGCAGGATGCCATTGGTTGCTTTTTGGTGTGATACCCAGAGAAGTCTGGAGGTCCTCTTTTCCTCCATGTGGCTGCAAAGCCACTGTATTCAGGTGTGTGACACGAATAAGGATAAAAATGGTGGAGAAAAATAGCTGAGATTTAAACCAGAAAGCAGCTTCCTATCAACTGTCTTGAGCATAAAACCTCATAACAAGGCACAACTACTTATCCATGAAAACATCCATGAAAAATGCCCTACTTTACTGACTTTTTTGTATTCTTCCCTATTCTTTTCCATGAATTTCTCTTGCAGCACTTTTTTTGGGGAGTCCTGCCAGCATCTACATATATTTCTTTTTTCCTTCAAAATATTATTCCTAACTTCCATGTCTATATTTCTCTTCTTTACCCATACCTAATTCAGCAGAATGAAAGTTCAGGAAAACCTATCACAACTTCATTTTCCAGGGTTTCAAGAGCTGGTGGCTTTTATCCTGTGGCTTTCTCCTGCTTTTCCATCATGCTGAGTCACTTAAAAACTGGTATGAATTCAATGTCTACAGCCTGGAAGTCAGCATCATCTGGATGATAAGTAATCTTATAGCTACCAAATATTTTGCTACGTATTAAGGTAAACAAAATGAAATCATTTCTGAGAAAGAATGTTAATTTCACTGGGTGTCTGATTTGTACATGAAACAGCAGACCTATAACCTTCAATTATATCAATATACCATACGATACACAACAGTTTATATCCAAAATGGGGTGAAAGAATTAATCTGTGCCTCATCAAAACCTGAACAGTTAATCCCAAAGAACAATGTAATTCAAACCAGCTCTATGCCACATTCTGCAAGTATTTGCATTTTAAAGTGGCACATCTCTACATAAATACATATTTATGCATATACATCAAAACATATATAATTTTATAATGTGAAGCATCCATGTTATATAATGTATATTATGTATAGATAACAGAAATGCCTACCTATGTGTGTGCATACACATATATATGTACACACATATATACACACACACATGTTCTTGACCTTACCTTGATAAGCTTTCCATGTAACGTCAAAGCAAACCAGCTTCTGAGGCCACTTGAAATCAGACATCTACTATCACTGACCAAGTCCTGTTACAGAGTAGGTTTCCAGTTATGTTCCTGAGATCGCCATGATCCACGTAAGCCAAGTGGAACTCACAAGTGGTAGAATCTAGATGATATGTCAGATTGACTCCTTGATTTTTTAACTGATGTTCAGTACCCCATCCAAAACTTCAATTACTGACATCTACAAAAGCTCCAGACATCTCTCAGTGGCAAATACTTTAAGGAGAATTAAAAAGAAGAAATCAGATAAGAGCAAGGATGCGACTTGTGCTAAGATTAGAGACAGTCAACTCTAATCTTTCTTGCACTGAGTGAATCACGATGGCAGTTTCTCCTTGATAATCCCTCATTCCAACCTGGATTGTAGTGGTAAAGGCCAGAAAAATAATACTGTGTTTGCTGCTGGTTGTCAGCCTTCAGGATGGAATACCAAAATAAAAGTATATGATTTGGGTTTAGGGGTTTTGTAAAAATACTCATTTTTCATGTTGAAAGTATTCATTCTAAACCCAGTGCTGATGTCATGGTCAGCCCTGTTTACCCACAGGCTTCCTTTTCATGAAGCACTGACCCTGTGCTTCCTAAGCAAAGTGTTCCTACATGTCATCACCAAAATAGCTATCCACAACAACATAAATGTCACCACATACATGCACAGGATCAGAGAAAAGCCAATACTCTAAAAAATGAAGCCATCATAATGTCAAGAAAATTAGTATGTATTCCACAGAGTGAAGGCTGTGTTTTGAGATTTAACATACTTCTGTGAACAATGTCAGGCAACTATAATCAGTGAACAATCTTGCTGTGTGAGAGCATTAAATACTTTTGCTACATGCCAAATCTGATGTGTTTACATTGCTGTACCTTGCAATACTGTTCAGGAGCAACCAGCACATACATATCCATGTTGAGGACACTGTGATGACTTATGAAGGGTTTTGCTGCTGTGCCCACCAGTCTCATACTCATGGGATTCTCCACCTTTCAAATGGCAGACACTTAATGGCTTTCTAAAAACTATATTCGATTCAGTCTTAGAGCCCCAGGGAAGGTTCCTGTCTCAAATTCAAGGGTCATTAATCTTTTTCCATGGGAATAAGAGGTGGTTCGCTGCAGACCAGTTGTGCATAAGTCTACGTACCACACACAGTCCCCAGGCTGTGTTTTCTGCAGCTACTCCATGCAGATCTCACTGGGATTTTAAAGATAAGAATAACATGGATATTTTTGGAACTGCCTATACGTCACTGCCGCAACGCACAGGGTTGCATGAGAAGCATGCTTTCACCCTGAAATATTTTACTTGGTGGAAATAAGGACTCATCGGTAATGACACAGGTACTTTCTGCATCATGTATACCAGTAATGAGCACAGGGCTGGGGCATGTAGCAATAGCACAAGGGGTAATGGCTTTAAACTGGAAGAGGGTAGATTTAGGTTAGACATTAGGAAGAAATTGTTTAGTGTGAGGGTGGTGAGACATTGGAACAGGTTGCCCAGGGAGGTTGTGGATGCTCTCTCTCTGTAAGTGTTCAAGGGCGGGTTGGATGGGGATTTGAGCAACCTGGTCTAGTGGGAGGTGTCCCTGTCCATGCAGGGGAGTTGGAACTAGAAGGTCTTCAAGGTCCCTTCCAACCCAAACCATTCTATGATTCTGTGATGGCTCAGCAAATACTGATTCTAAACTAAACCCTTCCATGGGCCTGGAGTGGGTATTTTTGTCTTTCTCTCTGCTGTAATAATCACCTGTCTCAAATGTGTGTTGTAAGAATGAGGTAACAAACTGAAACTGCAGAAAGGCTGGGCAGGCAGGAGCCCTCAGAACAAATCAGTTAGTTTCCTGAGAAATCCAGAGGGACAGTTTCCTGGAAACTCTTGAGCTCATTTCTGAAACACATTTCAAGTCAGGTACTTGAAAGCATTTTTCCAGGAAGAAGTTCTCGTAACTTTAGTCTATTGAAGTGATGAGCAAGAAATTATTACACTATATGTCATGGCATAGAAAAAAACAAAACACTTTGGTTGTGGAAAGGTATCAACCTTTCGCTAAGGCCATACCTCAAGAAATCCCTGATCATACTAGAAGTTCTATAGGAAACTGGTAATATTATAGAACTAATAATGAAGGGCCAAAGTATCCAGTAGCCCAAGCCTGGTATTCCTGGACATCTCACTTCCCTGCACTTCAGTTCATCTCCAGTTTTAATGCAAAGCTCTTTGGACTTGAAAAATAGTATGAGAAGAAGCAGAAGCTTAATTTTAAACTCATATTAGAAAAGAAAACAGAGCAAACTGAAGAATTTTATGCATAACAGAACTAAACCCACCATTCAGGGACAGCATGAACTTTCTTATGCATATAAAGAATAAAATACATTTATCTGAGCCGGATGCAGCTTTCTTCTGGTGCAAACAGGCGCTCTAGCACTGTGTGGGAGCACACACCTCGCTCCACAATATAATGAGCTGCATGAATAATACCAACTAAATGTCACTGAATTGCCACCTATTGTAACTGACAAGAATGTAATTTACAAAATGTGATCTGGAAGATCATTTTAAACCATCACTGCATGGTACTGCAGGGTTTTCTTTTTGCCTCTTTATAGCTTAACCCCTCAGAAAAGTTCATTTCACTAAGCCGATGGGTCTGGCTGGGGAGGAGCCAGCAAGGCTGGAGCACAGCCTGGGTATCGTGAAACATTTGCAATGAGAAATTTGTAGGTTTTCATCTTAAACATGCATCTCATAAACCTTAATCTACAGCTGTTTTGGCTCCAATATTATGCAGATATTCAGGAACTGCTGCCTCTCCCGATAGCCTGTGCCTGCACATTAGCCAGCACATCACAGCAAACAGCTGGGGAACAATCCACAAACTTAAGTGTGTTGGCCATGAGCAATTTATTTGTGAACAAATATATGGGAACAACAATGCAATAACCTGCCCATCTGTAGTTCACAAGCAGAAAAGATAGCAATAATGGATCAATATCCTTTCACTGTAAATAACAGATCCAGCCCTGGCTCTCACTGAATGTTTACTTAAAAGTTGATGGAAGTAAATGGGGATAGTGACAACTTCAAATATCTTTTAAGTTAACACTTAAAAGTCTTACATTATTACATGGTTGTACACATTAATTAAGCTTTCTAGGAGTTTTCATAACAGATTCTCACCTATCATTAAAAAAAAGCCAGAAAGTTGAGAGCAAATCTTGATTCTTCTCACACAACAAAAATAACAGACGCGGCAGAAAGGACTGAGCTTTCCTAACACTAAACTGGGAACTTAATTAGGAGAAGAGAACTAATATTACCCTAAGACCATTCACCTTTTTTTCAACTCCCTACAGCATTCCTTCTACAATTGTTACAGATTTCAAGGAACAGTAACTACCTTCAGTAAGTCCCATATCTGCAAAGAATTCAAGCTCCCTCAGCTTTTGCCATAATTTGTAGTTTAGCACCACCTTCCTAGACACCAAAGAATGACAGCTTTGCACTGCCAGTTATTTTGCTTTGAAGCCTTTGTAGAAAAACAGAGAAAAAATAAAGAAAAAAAGAAGGATGATTATTTCCCAATCTGTTTTAATTACTTGACGTTTTTATTAATGAGATGGAGCTCTCCATCCTCAGTAATTTTTAGACCTCAACAGTTTTCAGAAACTCTTCCACAGACTGGTGCACCCTGTAGCACTTCAGTTGTGGCAGCTCTATGAAAAGCTATAGATCTGTGCTGTCATGGCTTCAGGGCCCATGGCTTATGGTTCCAGGTCATGAAAACTGAAGGCTTTTTTGTGCAAATTGTATTTTATGCTGGGTATAGCTTTTTTTTCTTTTTAAAAAGGAGATTCTGAATCCTGACCTGAACACAACACATTTGCTCAATATTCTAGGCAATAAGTGTTAACCTGTTTTCTACACTTCATCATAAACAACTATTATAGAGTTTTGATGATTCCTTGAAAAACAGAATTGACAATCTTAATTGGCAGACTCATAGTTCACAATATGTGTTTTATTCCATAATCCAAGAAGTTGATGAGAAAACCAGTAAAAGTGACAGACACAGGGGTAATAGACCTACGTTATCATAAAATACAAGCCCATACCTCAAAGAAAATTCAAGTAAAACATCTAGATATTTTTTTTTTCAAAAGCATTCTTTAGTTCTGCCTTTCTGCATGTTCCCCAGCATGCGCTCACTTACATGGGTTATGTCCAGGATCAGCTAGCCAAGAATAAGCTTAATCACAAAATTGCCTTACAGTCACCCTCTGCAAAACCTCCTTCTAGGCTGAGCTCCTTATCTTGTGACTGAAAAGCTACATACACCCCCCATGGCATGACCTATTTTACAGAAGTCTCACATGTTGATACTTCAGAGAAAGAAGAGGTCTGTGTACTTTTGCTTGGCTTGGTGCTTCCACCAGTGCTCTATCATAGACTCACAGGAGATGCTCCCCAGGATGTGGTCACAAAATTCTGGGTGGCACATTCACATTCTGGGTGAGACCTGCCAGTCCTGCCTGTGTTTCTCAGGACATCTCAGTGGCTAAGCTGCTCACTGCCATGATGGATGCTGAAGCTGCATCCCCTCTTAAGCCTTTCCTTCCCTCTCTGGTTTTAATATCATTCTCCTCCTAGAGAATGCTTTTAGTATGAGGGAAACCTAACAGGCATTTTGTGTCTTAGTTTCTCTGCCTATGTAACCACTCAAATGTAATCTGACTGTGAATATAAAGCAACCCCTCATTTTTGTCTCTTTGAGAAAAAAATTAGCAATATTGCATATTAAGAAATCATCACACTTGCCCTGGTAAGTCTCCACTCTTCCATCACATACTTAATTTTCCCAAATCAGAACCTCAGTGGCAACTGACAGTGATTTTAGTTATGGCAGCAAGCTAAGGAATGGACACAAGTTGACATCTGCTGACTGTGGGCAACAGAGACAAGAGGAGATAGTGAGCAGAGAGGAGCTGTAGGTATCAGCCTTTAAAATCTTCCCCAGACTCCACATGTGAATCAGGTATGGTTTCTGTTGGCAGCCTGAGGAAAATGCATGTGAATGAGTCTTTTAAGGTGAATTGGTTTGTGTGTATATTCTCATTCAGAATTATTAAATCTAAAGTGACCTTCATTTAATTTACCTAATTTCCAAGGAGAACTAAAGCAGATTGAACTAACGACACTGTAATTTTGGCTAATAGTGTTCACATAATACTGTGTAATGCAGTTTAATTCACACTGTTTCAATTCTTTTGTTCATTTAGACTGCATTTCCAGGATGGCCTTGAGAAGACAAAGACCAAATGCATTACTGTTTGAAGAATGTCACAACAGCATGCAATGCAGGACAGACATATATTATTTTCCTGTCCCAGTTAGAGAAGCATATAAATATTTCCATAGCATTGCTACTCCATAGAGGCAACTGCATAAACAGATCTGTGTGCTCATGTGGCACACATTTTTGATGCTTCTGTTAAAATTTGAATTTTACTTTAATTGCACCTGGAGTTTGTATGTAAATTATATTATATCAGAGAGTTCTTTCAACTGTGTTTGACATTTACACTTGCAGAAATTATTGTTTTTCATGCAGTGATGTTCAATGTAAACAGATTAACCCTTACTTAGCAGAAAAACTATTTTTGTATGTCTTCCCTTGGCTCTCCAGACCTTCTCAGACACCAACCACTATTCCTAATACCCTGCTCTCAGATTTCTTGTTATCAGATTCAGACAAGCCACTGTATAGGACAGGTAGCTCAGTAGGAAAAGCCATGGGGAGGACTCAAGTGTTGTGGCATCTTCCAGTCACAGTATTAATATTCCCAGTTAATTAAATTGATTTCGGCAGGCTCTGACTTCTCTTTGTAAAATGTTAGCACTAGAGTTCAGACAGCAGTATCTCAGGGGTGTTAATATTGAATAGCAAGCCCATTACAGTTCTGGTCCATCAAAAGCCAAGGTCCCGGAAAGCACAGCCCCTAGAGCAGGCTGCTGCCCTGGGCTGGCAGTAATTCTCCATCTCCCTCTCCATCACCCTCAGCACGGCAGGCAGTGGCAGGGCCCACAGCCTGGCTGTCCACACAAATGGGAAAGCAGCACCTGAGGACTTGTGGGAAATGGGAGAGGGGAGAAGGGTCTATGGGAAGCCCATGAGTAGGAGTTATGGACTCTGTCACTTTGATTTAATGCTGTTATTCATTGTCATCCATCTTACCTCATGAATGACTGATAAGTAAATTAAAGTATTCTGGGCAGTAAGATGTTTCTACCTCAAATGTTCTGGCCTGGTGAAGACATTTGTCTGCCAAGTGGTTTTCTGTCTTTCAGGTAAGTGAACTTTGAAATTAGCCCCCTGAGCATGGAATTTGCATGAAATTAGTGCCATTAAGGATACTCTCTTTGTCTCCCAGCTGCTGCACTTCAAATTTGACGCCATTGCTGTGTTGTTAGAAATTTGAACAGAACGAATGGCATACAGAGAGAACAGAAGGCACACAGTGTTAGCAATTATTGTTTGATGAATACAAAGTGATAGCACCAACTGTAAAAGCTAGAAAAGTCCTGCTTACAGTTAACAACTTGGAATTAAATTTTACACAATGAGCATCTGTTATCAGCTCATTTTCCCTCACATTCCTTCACCAAAATCTTCAGGCAAGATTGTTTGCCCATTTCTGGCTGAGCAAAAAAAGTCTCCATTTGTCCCCTATAAAATACCCAATGTAGAACACCAAGACCCTCTTCTGGCAGCTCCATCAACCTCTGTTTTGAGGCAGGGATTTCAGATTTGCCTGCAGACAGCTTCTGCTAGAGAAACATTGGCTTTTATTCCCATGAAAATCCAGACAAATATTGCCAATACACCAAAAATGCTAGTCAGCTCTGCATGTACCTCATGGAGTAGATACACATTGACCTGAACCAGGTAGGGAGAAACCCAGGGGATATGGGACACAGCTTCATGGTGGGGGACTTCTGCCTTCCAGACAGAAGTAGGCTTGTGCTGCAGTTATCACAGGACCCTGGGTCACACTCAGGGGCTAGTGCATCCATATCCTGCTGCTAGAATTCCCAAGGGTGGGATGTGTGGGATGCTACTGGGGCCTACAAGAAAGCTGAGGAGACACATTTTACAGGGGTGTGGGTGTGGAGTGATAGGACAAGGGCTGATGGCTTTAAACTGGAAGCAGAGAGATTTAGATGAGACAGAAGGAAGAAATTCTTTAGTGTGAGGATGGTGAGACACTGGAACACCTTGCACAGGGAAGTTGTGGATGCCCCATCCCTGGAAGTGTTCAAGGCCAGGTTGGATGGGTCTTGGAGGCACCTGGTCTAATGGGAGGTGTCCCTGTCCATGCAGGGGACTTGTATCTAGATGATCTTTAAGGTCCTTTCCAACTCAAACCATTCCATGTTTCTATGATTCCATGACATATGTTTTCTTCCCACAAGCCAAGGCCAATGCACTCTGCTTGTGGTTATCCCCCCATAAAGGGGATTGAGAACTCTACCTGAGTCATGACAACATCAAATGCCCTGGGGAGCCCAAGCCCAGGCACCTCATGGTGATCAAACTCCACTCTGCCCTGGTTGCTGGGTCATATCCATGTGGATATCTCACTAGGCAGCAGGAAACCATCCAGAGCCTTAAAAACAGCTTTTCCCCAGCCCCTTACTCTTTCCTCCAGGGCTTACAGCTAATGACAGGGAATAGCTTTCTTAGGAAAATTTTGTCATATTTATAAAAGGTAGCATCTTACTTACTGTCAACGGATACTTTTCTGTATGCTGACAGATTCTTGCATCCTTCATGCTTGGGCAGGTGAAGCCATCCGAGCAGCTTGCTGCTGAGTTGGAGTTGTGCAGCTGCAAAATCCATTTGACAGATCCAAAACAGCTGCCTCAGGGAGCCTGGGACCCCTACTTGGGCACCTGAGAGATGACTTCTGATTAAAGCAGAGCTGTGGGATTCTGCTAAGAGAAGAATATCAATACCTAAAGAAAAACTTATTTAGAAATGTATTTTTATATGGAGTTGCTCTTTTTTATCCTCCTGGATGTTGAGAGCACTGGCCACTTATCATCAGTTATTGCAGCAGCCCTGGCAGACCTCCTTGGACTGGCATATTCTCACATCTGGTTTAACTAGCACATCCCACCTCACCCTGAGGACAGGTGGCTTCTTCAGCCACCACGTCCCAGTTACACCTAGTCATGTCCATAAGCCCTAAGGTTTTTTTTCTGCCACCATAGAAAAGGTGATAAGCACAGGCCAGGGTAGAGGTCTATAGCAATGGAAGAGGATATTTTTTTCCCAAGCAGTTTAGCAGCAGCTCTTACCAAATGCTTGCAAACTCACTTGCACTGCTAGCACATGAAAAAATTGAAAAAAATTATCTAATTTTCTTAGGTCACCTGTATAAATAGTTTAACTCATACAAATTGCATTCTGCAAATATCCTGGGGAGGAGGCTGCCAGTAGACAGCAGTGAGGACCCACTGGGATCCATCATCTCTTCCCTTGATATGCTTGGGTTAGGGGAGGATTTACTTCCACAGCCTAAAGACTGAAACTCCTTAGTTTTAAGCCCAGATCAGACTCATTAAATCCACTCTGATGCCTTTAACATGTCTCTTTTTCCACTTCAGAGTTCCCAATGTAGTAACTGAACTAGTTGGTGTTCACACAGAGCTTTGTGGTGGAAAGTCTTGGTAAAATGTGTTCTGTAGAGTTAGCACTGCTCAGACTACAGATTCCAAAAATTGCAATCTGAAGTTATTTAAGGGTCCTCATTCTGCAAAGTACATAACAAAGTACATATGTTTAAAATAAAGGATTTTGGTTAAGAACTCTACTAATTTGAAGCCTAACTTTATTATTTTCTTATACAAAATAAGCTGTTTTCCATTTTGACTTGCATTCCAGATTTCAACACTTTTATTTAAAGGTGTAAGCAAATTACATTCTTGTCAGACATCTGTAAATCCTTCTCAACATGTATCTGAGTTATTTTGCATAAATAATTTGTAAATGTATATTATGAAACGTTAAATGTTCAGAGGCAGATGCCTCTTCTACATCCCTGAAGAAAAATTGAGAATAAAAGTGTATTTAATTGTTTAGAACAGATGGTAGAGCAATAAAAGTGCTGAACAGCTATAAAGCAAGTGTCAGAAAATTACATCCGTCAGAGAGAAGCCAGTAGCAGCAAGGTGTACAAGTACAGATATTAGAGAGAAGTGACTTAAAAGTGGAAAACAAGACTTCTTATCCCACACATCATATTCTGTCAGCCTCTGTGTCTTTTTGGTCCTCCTGATGCCAGTCTGCAATTGAGCAATGAATAAAAAATAGAAGTAATTGCTTTTCTGGAAAGATGTCCAGCCATATTCAGCATGTATCCCTCATAAACAGTAGCTGTTGGATGCTGTATGTGTTACCAATTTCTTCACACACCAGTGCTGAAAACAGTGAATGCTTTTCACTGTAAACTCAAAATATCCTCCCACACACCCTGAGAAACCGGTATTTCCACTCTGGGTGAGTAACTCTTTTTCTATCTTTTTTGCTCTGACTTGCCCTGCTACCACTTCCATGCAGAACAGGAAGGAGCCAGGTTTCCCTGCCTGGGTAGCCAATGGCAGCATTCAGCTCCTGATGTACTCACTTGTGTGTTCACTAATGATTGCAGCGACACAACTGTCTGCCTCTCTGCTCCTACCTGAACTTCTGTGGCCTATGACAACTTACTTTCAGACTTCTGTAAATAATATTCTTCATAGTTATTGAAATTGTTAATCACTTGTCCTGGTTTGAGCCAGGATGAAGCAAATTTCACTTTTTACTGATTTTTTTTTCTTCAGTGAGCTTTCTTTTAACTAGCAACAGTGTGTTCTTCTAAAGCTGGTAAGACACTGGAATGTTTTTCTAACTGCTGGGTCTTCAAAGTCGCACCTTCACTCTGCCGGCTCAGACACTACGAGGAGATCTATGATGCCCCTGTAGGAGGCTGAGTTAGACAGACAGCAAAATTGGCCAGAGATGTTCCATTCCATATATCTGTGTAAGCTCAGAGGAAGGTCAGAGATCACAGAAGACAATTTCCTTCTTCTTCTTCCCTTCTCTTCCGTCCATGGCCAGCGTCCAGGGAGGACTCGGTCCATCCATCACCGTCGACCCTTAGGCTCAAGCTCTCCTGACCCTCATCACTCTCCGCTTTCTCCAGCAGCAGCTCCGGGATTTCTCGGGACTGTTCCAGCTCAGGGGAGTGTGGTGGGAGTTGCTGGGGGTGGGGGAGGTGAGAGGCTTTTGCACATACCTGAACATATCTGTATATAATTGTATATATTTTCTTATATCATTAGTGTTTAATTAAAGCTGTGTAGTTTAGTTTTCAATCCAGCCAAGTCTCTCTCTTTTTCTCTCTCTCCTTCCCTACCTGGGTGGGAGGGGGAGGGGATCGAGAGCATTGTTGTCAGACCTGAGTCAAACTGTGACATTATTACATTACCATTAGCTTTTATCTCTATCACTCCAGAGTTTATTAAAGAGCTATAAAATATAACACTTCTAAATTTTTATGCTATCTATGGTTTCAAGATCTCTCATCATCTGTTATCCTCAGACTTTGAATGCGGCAGTAGAATTCTTAGGTCAAGTTTCATCTATTACAGAAATCCTTGTGTCTCCCTATGTCTGTCTTACCTGGGGCCTTGGTGTCTCTTCAAGGTCCTGATCCACTTAAGTATCCTTCTCCTCTGCAGTTGTTTCACTGAAAACTCAAAAAAAGAAGATTCTCCATAGGGAATAAATGTTATGTTTCCAAGGACATTTCTAGGTTTTGCAAGCCCAGAATTTAAGACTTTGAAAAAAAACTACCCTTTTAAGAAAATGGAGTTTATCTACCATAACTTTTGATTTGTCACAACCAAACTGCGATGTTAATGCTGCCTATTCATCACAGAATCACAGAATGTTTTGAGTTGGAAGGTGACCTTAAAGATCACCGAGTTCCAATTCCCCTGCATGGGCTGGGACACCTTCCACTAGAACAGGCTGCTCAGAGCCCCATCCAACCTGCCCATCCAGGGATGGAGCCACCACAACATCTCTGGGCAGCCTGTTCCAGTAACTCACCACTCTCACACTGAAGAATTTACACCTGATCTCTACCCTAAATCTCTCTTCTTTCAGCTTAAAACCATTACCCCTCATCCTCTCACTGCAAGCCCCTGTAAAAAGACCCTCCCCAGCTATACTGTAGGCTCCTTCAGGTACTGAAAGGCCACTATGAGGTCCCCCCAGAGCCTTCCCTTTTTCAGACTGAACAAACCCAGCTCTCAGCCTGTCCTCATAAGAGAGGTGCTCCAGCCCTCAGATCATTTTCATGGCCCTCCTCTGGACACATCTTGTGCTGGGGGCACCAGAGCTGGATGCAGTACTCCAGGTGAGGTTTCACCAAGGCAGAATACAAGGGCAGAATCACCTCTCTCAATCTGCTGGCCACACTTCTTTTGATACAGCCCAGGATGGAGTTGGCCTTCTGGGCTGCAACTGCACATTGGTGCCTCATGTCCAGCTTTTGATCCACTAGTACCCCCAGGTCCTTTTCCACAGGACTGCTCTCAAGTGTGACCTCCCCCAGCCTGTATTCATATCTTGGGCTACCTCAGCCCAGGTGCAGGACCCTGCACTTGGCCTTGTTGAACCTCATGATGTTCCCCTGGGCCCACTTCTCTAGCTTGTCCAGGTTCCTCTGGATGGCATCCCATCCCTCTGGCGTATCGACCACACCACCCAGCTTGGTGACATTGCCAAACTTTCTGAGGGTGCTCTCAATGACACTGCCAATATCGTTAATGAAGATATTAAACAACACTGGGCCCAGCACTGACCCTGAGGGACACCACTTGTCACTGTTTTCCATCTGGACTTAGAGCTGTTGACCACTACCCTCTGGAGGTGACCATCCAGCCAGTTCCTTATCCACTGAACAGTCCACCCATCAAACCCATATCTCTCCAATTTAGTGAGAAGGAGGTTGTGAGGGACCATGTCAAAGGCCTTGGAGAAGTCCAGATAGACGACATCCACTGCTTTTCCCTGGTTGACTGATGGAGTCACTTTGTTTAGAAAGCCACTAGGTTGGTCAGGAAGGATTTGCCCCAGTAAAACCACACTGGCTGTCCTGGATCACCTCCTTAGCATGTCTTCTAGGAGGATCTGTTCCATGATCTTCCCAGGCACAGAGGTGAGGCTGATAGGACAGTAATTCCCAGGGTCCTCCTTTCTACCCTTTCAAAATATGGGCATAACATGTCCTTTCTTCCAATCACCAGGGACTTCACCTGACTGCCATGACTTTTCAAATATTATGGACAGTGGTTTGGCAACTACATACACCAGTTCCTTCAGGACTCTGGGATGTATCTCAGCAGGTCCCATGGACTTGTGTATCTTCAGATTTCTCAGATGGTCATTAACCTTATCTTCACTTACAGTGAGTGGGAATTTGTCTCTCTGGTATGCAGCTTGTAGGCCATCAACATGACAATTGTGAGGAGAGGGGTTGCCAGTGAAGACGGAGGCAAAATGTTGTTGAGAACCTCAGCCTTCTCCTCATCCGTTGTCACCATTTCACCATTGTGGCTCATCAGGGGGGGTTACTCTTTCTTTAACTTCCTCTTTCTCATTTACATATCTGTAGAAGCCCTTCTTGTTTTTCTTAATATCTCTTGCCAAGTTCAGTTCTAGTTGCGCCTTGGCCTTCCTGACCTCGTCCCTACACAACCAGGCAGCGTCCCTATACTCTACCCAGGATACCTGTCCCTTCTTCCACTTCCTGTGTAGTTTCATCTTGCCTTTTAGTTTGACCAGCAGCTCTCAACTCAGCTATGCTGGCCTCTTGCCTTCCTTGCCTGATTTCCTGTACCAGGGGATTAAGGCCTCTTGTGCCCTATAGAAAGCATCTTTAAAGACCTGCCATCTCTCTCTGCTCCCTTGTCCCTGAGGACCACTTCCCATGGGGTGCTATGTACTAACTCCTTGAAAAGCTGGAAGTTTGCTTTCCTAAAATTCAGAGACCTGACTAAGCTTTTCATCTGCCTCTTACCCCTTAGGACAGTGAACTGCACTAGTTCATCAATCAAGCCTCTTGAGAAGCTTTTCTTATCCTTTTATTTTCCTTATTTATCTCCTTAGGCTTTGAATTAAATATTGTAATCCGAGAATCTTGGACAAATCACTTGACTCCAGAAACCAAAGATACATACACATCTTAAAAAAAACAAAAAACAAACAAACAAAAAAACGTAGTTCTGCAAATCTAGTAGCACTGCAAGTAAAAAGTCTATAAACAAAAAGGGTGCAAAAGTTCTTTTTTTTTACACAATTTTAATCAAATTCAAGGAGTAGACAGAAAAATAAAGTAGAAAAAGCAGACTAGATACTGTTAAGTATTTTTAATACAAGAAAGCTTGATAGACAAGATTAAAGTTATTTATTTTTGAAAGTATAATTCTATTGCTTAACCTTCATTGTTTGGTTCCACTGAGAGTGTTTAATCTCATGTGTTGTTCTTGGAATGCCTGTCTTTGAGTCTGCACAGAGCAATAAAAATCATATGGCAACTCCTAAGGTGGAGCTAAGCTGCTTTCTTACAGAAGTACAGAAAATTTCTAAGTTCCTTTCTTCTCTAGACATGAAAAATTATCTTTTCTTTGATACTTTCCTGAGAATATATGACATGCAGAAGGTGGCTTGAAGTTTATTGACAGCAGGGGGGTTCACATCAACTGGCTACACAGTGATGCCTGCTGCCTCAGATCTGCTGATGCTCCATTTTCTTCAGTATTCATCACTGCACAACAATCAGACCTGTGAATTATGTCTTTGCTTTTAAATGGTTTTGTGGTTATCTAATGTTTCACACTACATCGCTGTCTTGCAATGACAAGCATTTTATCCTGAGTGAAATATGGATGAAAGGTAGCTGGGAATGCAGTTTCTCTGGTTTGTTTTTTTCCCTAAACCAGACGAGAGTTTTTCTTTATTCATAACCTAACTTGTTTAACTGACCTTTACAAAAAGCAGGTATAGGATTTCATAGTGCTTTTGTCCACATCATGCATCACTTTTTACATAGCTACAGTTACATACAGCTCCCAAATAAGGCTGACAGTCTTACAAACTTTCCCTGATAACCAGCAGACTTGACTAGACCTTTGGTATTTTCCTTTCCATGCTGTATGTCAATAAACTATGCCTCATACCAAATTCACATCGCTCCTAAGAGGATAATATTAATGCTGCCTAAAGCCAAATAACTCAAAGTTTTTGAGTGTGGACAGGAAACAGATCCAGAACAAATCTTCCATTATAACTGAGATTAACATAGCACTGAAGGGGCTATATCGGGCAAAGGAATAAGCTGTTTAATTGGGTAAGTCTAAGAGTTTCTGAGAACTAAGAAATGTCATTCAAAATCCACAGGTAGTACCTAGGAGTCAGTAAGTCAATGGCGAAACTCCTGCTGCCTTAGCTGAACTACCTCTGCCTGGATGGCTCTTCCCAGATTTTTAGCTGCAGATTTGCCTGGAATTCACCCTGGCAGTCAGCCTGCAGGCACCAATCCTGACATTGGAAGACATCCTAACATTGGAAGAAAGAATTTGAAATAGATGCATGGGCATAGCTGTAAACATGCAAATGAACATATGTTGCATGGCACAGTAGCCATAAAGAATGTACACATGAAAACATAGTAACTATGGAGAAAAAACAACTTTAAATCTTACTCTGTCATAAAGCCATTAAAGCAGAAGTATCTTATTAATTCAAACCACATACTTTTTTCTAGTGTAGATGCAAAATGTTTAATGTATCATGGCAAAGTCTGAGAGAAAGTGCACCCTGGTTTATATGACCATATACTAAATATACAGCCTATGCAATATTTCTTAATACAATTCTTAGTCAGTCAGGAGAAAATGTTAAGATTATTAAGTTAAATCACAGTCACTTCTAGCACTAGTACTGTCCTCTGCAAGCTTTCTAAAACACAGTCATCTATTTTTTTTTCAACCTGCCAGTCCTTCTGTACAACCAAAAGGGGATAAAAAGAACACAATGGACCTAAGTGCTGAAAGCATATACCTGCGAGAGTATTGTGACAGCAAGGGTATGTCTTCACTGTGCAACAAAGCACTGGGGAGATACCTACAGCAGCTGAGGCACCTGAAGCAGCATGGATTTGTTAGCACACTGCCAGGACAGTGCTGTCTCTCAGGCCAGGCATACTCTCTCAGCCCAGGCATACTCTCTCAGCCCATTACCAACCTTTGTAGTGTATAGACAAAACCTCAGATAAAATCAAAATGGACCTCACCTTAAGAAGTCATCAGCACCCATATAAACTATGCTCAACAGCTTTCCTCCAGTTTTGCCCAAAAGCCCATGCAGACCCTGCATGGGATCTGTCACTTTCGCAGGGGGCAGAGAGGACACCCAGTGATGTTTGCTGAATCCACAGGCACAAGACCTCCAGGCCCACAACTGGAATCCCCCATGGATACAGCCTGCCTCTGTTTAATCAAAGACTTTTGCTGGATTCTGCTGCTCACGCTGACTTTGACCTTAATGCTCAGACTCCCTTTTGCTATACTCATCATTATAGGTAACGTACACTTAGGTTACCAGAAAGTGCAAACAAACCAGGTTAGAACAACGTATGCAAAATCATTTAACATGCCTTGGACATGCCAGGATGCAAAGCCCCACAACAAAATCTGGAAACACATGGGTCCTACCCATGCAGAGATTAGGTTATCATATGGTGCTCAGTGCCCCAGGGAGAGTAACAGTGATGATCTTGCCCCTACACCATTGTTAACACTTCTCTCTGCTTTGCAGGCACCAGCCACAGCTTCTCCCAACTTTTATTAAGGCAATTATACTCAGTCTCTTCTGAGCAGCTGTTCTCAATGTGTATTTAGCTTTACAGGTTGCCAAGAACTTAAAACCCAAAGACCTTTAGCTGTATTTGCACAACAGAGTGTTTGTTGTGGAAAGCCAGCATGCACACACATTCCCACCCCATTTCAGCTTCAACTGTACCCTGAAATTGCAAAATGTGGTTTTGGACCTGGGAAGTCTTCATAGAAGAGACAGACTACTCTTATGAAAGTAATCTGAAGCTAGCACATCCCACACCCACCGCCAGCACTGCCAATATCCAAACAAATGGTAAACAGAAATAAATGAAACAGAAACTAAGTGGAAATTATTTTGTAACTAAAATACCTGCAGCATGTTTATCAGCAACAGCTAAGGACTTTCCAGAATTGTAAAACAACATCATATTTTCCCTGAAGAAACCAATAAAAGCCTTATACCTGTGACACAGTAGAAAGCTACCTGCAGTTATTTAATTAGAATTTCAAGAAGAATTAATGTTCATAATTAGGGGGAAAGTTCTTAAACAACCAGTGAACATAGGTGAATTATCTTTCACCAAAAGTTACCATTACAAAATTTTGCATCACATATCCTAACTTTGAATAAATGGCTGAACAGTACTTTCACATGAAAAAAAATTGCCATTTGGAATCACAGGTTAACTCCAGTTGGATGGGAGCTTGGGCACCTCTGTCTAAGCTTCTGCTGGTGGCAGGTCCAGCCCTGAGATCAGACTAGGTTGCTTAGAGTTTTGTCCACTTCATATTAACTCATTAACTCATACAGATCAGCAGCTTATAGATCAGCCACATGTGAGACTGAACTGCTGCCATATCTACTGCTACACTGTAAAGAAAGTTTGACAGCCATGTCCCTTGGAGGTGATGCCAGTGCCCCGAGTCACTCCCAGCTCCTGCCAAGGCTCAGGATAGCAGTCTGCTCCTTGCAAATAATGGAAAGTAATAAATCCCAAAGAAAAAGTATTGCTGGCCTGTTTTTATGTGTGATTGATTTGACAGTTCGGGGCATAGAAATATGTATGTTACTAGCACAAAATTAATAGCCCATTTCTTTTGCCACAAGAGCAACAGTGATAGCTGCTTGCCTAGTGGAGTCTGTCCTGTTTCTCAGCTTAGTTGTTAAGAATGAGTTTAGATGAGAAGCGTTTTGGATCCTATACTTTAGTTGAATAAATAATGACTGATTCATTCTTCTGGGACAGTTAAGCCCAGCTGTGTTTTACACCCTTCTTCAAAACATATGCGGTGACATGCCAATCATCTCTAGGAGATACTTATTTTTACATTTTTGTACACCTTGCCTTATAGTGCTTTGACACATCTAAATGTCCACTGAAATGCATTTAGCCGCTCTCTTCTCCTTACATTTATCTAAAGCTGTTGTGTTCTGTTCCTTGACACAGGAGTTGCCAACACACTAAGAAAAGCTGCTTTGGCATCTTGCTGCTAAAACATAAAGCTGTAAAGCACTTAGAAGCTGGTCTGTTGTTCCTGGTTTAAGGAATGCTACTGCATGCCTTCAGTTAAAATGGTTATAAGGGAGCAATTCTTGCCTTAAAGAAAGTGAAAATATACAGCATTGCATAGACATAGATAAAGTAAGGTACCAACACAAAATAGGTGTTTTGGGTACAATTCAGCAAAAAAATTACTTTGGTCAAAATCTATTAAAATAAACCCTCTGATACCCTTCCCCTCCTCTCACTTCCCTCTTCCCTCCCATCCCCTTTCCCCTTCCCTTCCTTTCCCTTCCCTTCCCTTTCATTTAATGAGGGTTTATAGATACCTGAAGATGTAAGCTTGTTTTGAACAGACAGGTTTTAAACAAGAGTGGGAAAGAGGCTGGGTACCTACGCTGTCTTTCAGATACACTTTGAATCTGCTGAGTTGACAAGGTCAAACAGTTCTTACATAGTCATCTCTAGAAAGACTGCCAGAGAACTGTCAAATGATGGGTTGGGTTTTTTTCCCTTTTTTTTTTTTTTTTTCCCCATCTTCATTAATTAAGGTCTAGCAGGAGAGAAGGTTTCCATGTCCCAGCAGCAGCAATTGTTTCCTACTCTTCATTAAGATATTTAAACTATGCTAAAAACTGTGAAGTGGCTTGAGAGTTTTTGACTGGCTTCCTGATTGCAAATAACATCAGTTCTGGTCCTGACTGCACTTGCAGGAGAAAAATAATTTGTTGTGAGCTCTTAGTATGTGGGTCTGGCTTACATTAGGGATTTTTACACCAGAAAGTCCCCAGTTATTGCAAACAAAGCTGAGAAGATATTTAATGTGCTGTCCTGAAGTTCTGTGTAGTAATATAGCCAAAATTAACATTTGAAGATGTCATTTCATCAGAGGGAATGAAAAAGATCTAGTTACAAATGGGCCTTTTTACATCAGTATTGTAATGCTAACAGGTCTTAAATAACAGAAATAATTTATTTTAATTTCTAAACTATGCATAATTGACTTCACAAACAGCCTGCATACAAATTTACTGACACAGAAGACAACATTCTTGTTGTCATGTGCAAAAGAAGAATTGCTTTTGAAATATAATTAAAGTCCTCATAGAGACTAACTTAAATATCAAAGAGTTTTCAGGTCTTGCTAATGTGATGCTGATTTTTTTCAGATTCTGCACTCTTCCAGCTTTGAAAGATGTTCTTGCTGTGAGTGTTGTGTGTTCACATCAGTATCTCATGATCACTGAGACTGAAATTTTACACTATCAGGGTAGTGGGGTTTTTTTGTGACTGTAAGGACCACAGTGCACAGGACGTGCATAGTATCTGGCAACTATAATGTCCCTCTTTCTCCCACCTCCTCTAACAGGGTTTGCAGAAAATACTTCTTTTCAAAATACATTTTAAAATCAGTGGAAGCTTTCTAAAGATTTGTTAACCCTGTCTTTCGGCACATACTGAGTATTCTGTGGATCTAGCCACATTAAATAATAAGAGTATAATGTGTGGGGAGAGAGATGGGGGTTGGGGGAGAGGCAGATCACTGAAGGAGCAAGCTGGAAAGAAGAAATGAGATGATGTATCACAGATGCAGGTAGACAACTGGCTCCTGGCTCACACTTACGCTTTCTCAGCAGGATGTGGAGAAATTTCTGGAGGTGACAGATGACAGTGGGAGAAACTGGCAAAAGTTAGGAGGAGAGCTGGAAGGACTGATTGGATTTCATAGAGGCCTAACGTGTGTGAGAAAGGACCAAACATGACAGCTGAAGGTTGTTTAGGGGACTTTTGGGCACATTGTATCATGGAAGGCCAACAAGGCCTGGGGATCCACTTCAGTGACGTCCTCCAAGGCTGAGTGCATCACCAACAGCAAAGTTGAGGTGGGATGCAGCAAAACTTTGAGGAATGAGGAAAAAGTGATGAGGGGCAGGCTGTTTATCTAGGGGAAGTGGAGAAAAAGATGGGAAAATGGCAGCTAAAAAGTGATCAAGAATTAGGGAAAAGGAAGATAAGGTATGCAAACAATGTGATTTGTGGGATCTGGAGGTACTTGCAGAGCAGCCCAGCACTTGGTTTTAACTTTGGAACTTGTCTTGCTGGACCATTCAAGCTAGAAGGGAGTTCAGGAGGTCCAACCACCTGCTCACAGCTCTGGGGTAAGACTTGGTAGTTGAAGGCTGTGTCCAGTTGGGTATTGAAAACCTCTGACTGCCAAAACCAGGATGCTTAAACAATATCAGTTGTCTTGCCCACACCACATCCCAACTCTGCTGCCATGATCAGGAGGCTGGGGACACGGGGGTGCAGGTAGTCCAAGGGAACACATTGAACGTGGACCTTCCTTAACAAAGCTACACATTATGGCAATGCAACCCTCCAAAACTGTGTTTGGTGTGTCCCAGATGGCTGTCTGAAAGCTCAGAATCCCTTCTTGCACCGCCTTGCCCACTCTCTCAGGCTAGAGCAGGGCTTAGCCGGTCAGTGCCAAGTGACTGCAGAGGTGTCTACCAAAAATTTCTTCACAGCTAACTCCCCTTCAGAACTTTCCCTCAAGTCTTTCATACAGAACTAAAGATAATATATAAGAGAGTGGTTTGAATCAGGATACAAACCAGTTTTGCAAACCAGGCTGCCTATCTGGGGTTTCAGCACTTAGTAATTTCTGAATAATTCTTAACTCATTAAAAATTTTGGTACCTAATCATTTAATCAGTCATTTCTCTGCACTCACCAAATTAACCAGGACTAGAGATGCCCCATTTCATTTTTTATTTATTCTTTACATTAATCACTCCAGGACCCCAATGACAATATCTCTTCCTCAGGCATTAGACATTATGATTTAACCACAGGAAACATTGTTCATGTAGCCATAAGGCAGTAAAAGACCACAAGAGGTCAGGCAATCTGAGTCCTGCTTCAAGGCCAGGGAAAATTGCACCTAAAAATAATACTAGCCTGAAGACCTTTGGTGGTGGCAGCTCCACAACCACCCATGCAGCCTCTTCTGTTGCTTCCTGTCCTTGGCATGTTATTGCACACTGTTGGACATGCAGTCCCCCAATGTCCTCTGATTCTTTCCTGGGCAGTGACAACACTCAGTGACTCTTGCTGGACTGTATCACCTTTCTTTTGTCACCATGATAAAAGTTATCCCTATCTCAAGTTTCTCTTTTTTTTTTTTTTTTACCTCTAACCTTGTTCCCCAGTGTTCACACCTTCCTGTATCCAAGACAATCTGCTCAAGAGACATTTCAAGCAAGGTATAAATTACCTGCTCTCTAATCTGGCATGAGCCAGTAGTGAAGGTGTGGCTGGGTACTCTCCATGCCAGCCTCCCACCAGCACTCTGTCCACATGGACTCTGCTCCTACACGGCTGTCTCTCGGGACATGCATTAATGGATTTTCCTTTGTAGTTGGCTAGCTACTTGTGCAAGCAGAGTTAGAGTTAATGTCTCTAAACATTTTTTTCCCACTGCCAAGTTTATTTGACACTAGCCAATAATTTCAAAATTATTCAGGAGAAATAATACACCCATTTTATTCCAAAAGTGACAATTCTTCAGAAAATAATAAGAACAAAATATGGGTCAATGCATTTTGCACTCATCTTAAGTAAATAATTTCTTCATTGGTCATGCAAAATTAGAACAATCCACACTTGAATCTAATATTGTCAGCCCTGTAACACCTATTTCTGCTATAATTTTAATATCCTGGCATAAGACAGCAGCTCTTAAAATGGTGACAGTCTCAGGCCTGGAGAACATGAGACATTTCCTAAACACAAAGAAAAGAACTGATGAAAGAAGTTAACTGTTCCACCAGAAACAATATTATCATACTCATCTTGCTTCAAGAGGTAGTGGTATTTTATTCAGAAAAACAAGGCTGGTGTGAGGGTGTACTTAGTGCACAACTTTGTTTGCAATTTTTAAAAGTTGTGAGTTTTTTTGTTTGGTTTGGTTGTTTTTTTGTGAGCTTTTTTGTAAGAGTCCAATAATTTACACTTTGACTTTATAGCATTCCAGATCCAAAAAATATTCAGGTTCTCTTTTCTTCCTCTCTCAAAGTGGCTGTTTGAAAGGAAGGACGAAACAGCTACTCTTGCTGCAACAGTACTTTAGGAATGCAGAATAATCTGTAGTTAACATATTTTATCACTAGAGGGAAATCCATTACAGTGCTGTTCTCAGTAATACTGGTAGGCATAATCTTCTCCAGAGCTGTAAAATGTGCACCAGGCTTGAGTTTGGATGCAAAAGTTGTAGCAACCAAGCATGACACAGGGAAGGCTTTTTTTCCCCTTCCTCGGAAGGGTGCCCAGGGAAATTGTCCCTACTTTCATCACATCACACTAGAAGATAAGAAGGAAGAGGCTGGAACACAAGTGTTCCCAGGAAAAGCAAAATCCCAAAGTGTTTTTATGCTGTTTTTATAGTGACCTTCTGTGGCAAAGCACTACAGAAATGAGTATTGCGTGTGTAGCTGGCATTAATTATGCTACTTTTAATAAAAAACTCATTTTTAATTAAGCATAGTTTCCACAATTAAATTCTTACCACTTTTATTTTCCCATTTAAATAGTGCTATGCTCCTTACCATTCAAATATTGTACCTAAATATCAACACATTTTAAACCCTGAACTTCATGCTGTGAATGAAACAAGTAATAAAGAGATATCTGAGAGATTTCTTGATACACAGATCCTCACTTTGCTGTCCATGCTTTTTGGTTTTTTGTTTTTCTTTCCACTGCAGTGGTATACAGTAGTAATTACCTAGCTGCTCTGGCATCCTACACTCAGATGCTGAGAGATGAATTAAATCTTTGGATTGACTGACTTATACTGGCAACATCCCCAACTTTCAACCTTCTATATAATTTCATAATCATATTGTTCTTTTAACTCACTGCAAAGTGATTTACATCTTCTTACACAACTTTATTTGAATGTGGATGAGGATTAGGTTACACGATTTTCAGGCTTCACAGATAATTGCTTGAACCTAAGAATCATCAAAGCCTCAGATATCAGAGTGAAGAAATACTTACTGTAATTCCAGTTTTGAACAGTTGCCAAAATCCATTTAACTATCAAAGTTTCTTATTCTGTTTAAAAAACTGGATTAGCTCTGTGTTTGCATATTGAAAAACCAAGACACAGTAAGACATCATGTGTCATCCGAGGCTTTTTCTCCTAACAGTATTTTCTTCTCCTATGAACATACATTTTAGCACACATATTATTGCCATTTAAAAAGGACTTAGAGGGGATTTAAGTGTTATTCCTAGGCAGGAGCAACTGGCAGTGAAAAGAAGTTGAAGGAGAGCAGCAACAAAGGGAAGGAAAGAGAAAACTAAGTTATAAGAGAAAACTGGTCAAGACAGGCTGGTGAGAACACCAACAATCTGCCTCCACCCTGTCTTAGGCCACCAAGTCTGTCTTGTCGCTACAAGATACTTTTTGCTTCGCAGACAGAAAGGACTTCTAGATTTCTCTGTTTTGGAGTTAGAAATGCCAAAACTACTAGGAATCAATCCTTCTAGATTTTTTCCTCCAAGAAACAAGAAATTTAACTTTCAGAAATCCATAAATAGAAGTCCCTTACTCACATGGGTTGGCTGAACTCTAGTTTGTTTTCCAGACTTAGATACTTACACGCAAGATAAATTACAATAATTTTCTTCACTCACTGATTTAGCCAGAATGCCTTATGACAAATTTCATACTGATAATTTTCAGGGAAAATTATATCCTTAGGCTAGAGCCAAGGAGTAACCTTCTTTCAGTACTTGTTTGCATACATATACATACACATACAGAGAAACTCACAGGAAAACCTCAGTTGGAAGGATACTCCTGATCTCATCTTGTCCAGTCCCTGCTCAGACCAGGGCCAACCTTGAAGTTAGATTCAATGTTAAAATTAGATGGGATTGCTCAAGGTCGTGTCTAGTCAAATTCTGATTATCTCCAAGGATGGAGATATATCCTCTTTTCATAATAAACAAGTGGCTTAGATCCAGAGCACAAGCAGCTCAAGGACTTAACCTTTTGGAGTTTATCTGCAAAATAAATTAAGAACACTAATGGAAAGGATAACGTGAAAGCAAAGACACTTCATCCAATTCACTAGACTCAAATCTAGGTTTGGATTATAATCTACTGTTCAGTGATTAATTTCACTTTTACATTTCCTGTGTTTTAGGCTCACCCTAATATCATAAAAATCATGGGTGTTTTTCCACTTAGGGGAAAAAAGTAATTACATTATATAGAAGTATGCAGTTTAGGGGCTAAAATTAAAATTGTATCAAGATGTTTCCTTCTAGGTTCTCTCTCACCCACAGACTCTGAAAAACTTCCTTTACTGATTAATAGACTCCTGGCAACCAAGCAGTCCAAAGTTTTATTGGCAGGATTAAACTCTTTTGCTCTTTATTGATGATGTACCTTTCCAAAGAGCTGTAAAAGTAATTAGTTAGGCTTTTTAATAAATTACCTGGGGAAAAAAAAATAAAAATATTCCTTTTCACCAGCTCAGAGTTGTCAGTATGCAATATAATAAAATCAATTGGCAACAAAAAACAACAAACAGGTTCATTTAAATATGTTTCAAAATGTTGTGGCTTTCCACATTTATTTTGAAAGGCTATGCAAACTGTTGATATTCTGCATTATTAAACATTATTGCTTAAAAATATTGTTTTGCAAAAGGTAGCACAGACAATGTTTTAAATACACAAAATACTAAATAGCTACATGAAATTTTTCAGCTAGGTTGGACTCAGGGGAAATACAGGACCAGATTAGAAAACAAGGGGTGCTGTAGCTTAAGACAAAGTCTTTTTCATTTCAGATGTTCTTGACTCTGCTGAAGGTCTCTCTTCATCGCCAAAGGTTGCTGAGATCACCCCTGTCTATATTGTTCATCCATCACAGTCATGGCCTCTGCAAACCTCTTACTTAGGAAGATGGGCTTGTACTATTATGCTGATCTGTAAACTGGTTTCTATACCATTTACTGCTAGCACAGAGCTGAGACCTCCAGCAGAATTGAGTAAAACCCAAAAGTACATGTCAGTCAGAGCTATTAGACTCAGCAGCATGCAACATTAGAGCATTTATCCTCTAATGAGGAAGAGACTCCAGATTCCTTCTCCCTTTACCTGCCCCTCCTCTCTTACAGAACAAGTTTAGCACTACCTGTGCCACATCCTGCTATGGCCCAGCAGGGAGGGCACTTATCCTGTGCTTAATCTCCGGCCTACAAAAGCAAAAAAAGCAAGTTCATCACCAGCAATAATCTCACCCCATTGGCTGTAGGCCTGGTATAAGACACAGGTCCCTGAAGGTGGGCTCCCAAGAGGTAGTGCAGATAAGGAAAGGCACAGGATGATGGAGACAGGGCACGGGCTAATGCTGAGGTGCTACAGGGCTATAGCCCAAGCATCAGTGGTCAGCAAGGGAAGTACAGACCTGGGAGCTGAAAAAAAAACGATCTTAGGAGTTACAAAAAATAACAACAAGAATAAAGAACAAATTTTAACACAGGTACAATGCACCATATATAGGAAATTCAGATGTAACGTAGAATTGCAGACTGATCAAGAAAGAACAAAGCACAAAAGGCACTGGGAGACATGAACGTGGCCTTAAGTGGATCCTAGAGGAGAAGGTAAAAACTACCACCACCATACTCATCCCAGTGAAGGACTCAGAATACTGTTGCCCCCAGTCTGAAGCCATTGACCCAGAGGGGCATTGGAAGGGGAAAAGGGTTCATCCTAGACAGTGCAAGCATAACAGTTTTGACTGTATTATTATTATTGAAGATTTTAATAAACAACAATATTCCTAATTTTTCCCTACTTCTTCCTGTTTTGAAACACAAATTAAAAAATCAATCTGCATTTATTTTTTTTTTATTAGATTGCTAAGACTTCAGTTATACTAATCTTAAACTCTTGGCATTCCCTGCCTTCCCCCCTTAAGAAGATTTTGCATGTAACAAAGTTTGTACAAGCATGGATGTATTTAGGTGAAGAGCAGCAAGGGTTACTAGACTGGCTAAGGCTGGAGTTGGAGTTTGATTTAAGGCTGGGTTCATAACTTAGGTTTAAAGAGCTTTTCCAGAAAGCATAGAGCTTGGGCTCCAAAAGGTCTGCCAGATGTGACTGAGCTAAACCTATGTCATTCACTGCAATCCCTCCACATGGGCAGCTACATTTTTGCATCCCTAACTCTAACAAAAGCATCGATCCTTGTTCAGTGACCCTGTGAAGAGGCAGAGCTCAGTGACCCAAGCAGGCACCAGCTGACAGTTTAACCTGTCTCCACCTTTTTTAACCTGTCCGTCGCCTTGGTGTATCCCAAATCCCAGCTGTGGCCGGGTTGCAGGCAAGGGTAATGGCTCAGGCTTCCATACACCTGTGAGCAGGAGTAGGCTGGAGGTGAGTCTGGCTGGTACCACCAGAAATGATGATCCCCACCTCCTCTGCTGCTGCTCCCCAGATCTAGGGCTTGAAGCTTGGCAAAGGATCATGCTGTGTGAACAGGTGCCAACAGGGGAAAAGGAGAGAGGTTGCCCATGGAGATACCAAATCATTTCACTGTCCCCAAGACAGTCACACCTTTCCCTTGGGTTTCCTACTCTCTTATGTCTCAGTACTTGGCTTATGTCTCCACGAATGCATTACTCTGAATGTTTTTCCTTCCAGTTTGGATACTGGACCAATGCAATGGTTCTTAGGCAAGAGAAATAGTTAATTAATCAGTTATCCTCCGAATGGAGCTGTCATGCAACAGGGTCAATTTAACTCTTACTGCCTTGGACTCTGTCCACTGACTGTTGTCTCCACACAGTACAGAAGGACACAGTCAAAGTTCAAGTAAACAAAAGATTATTGGTCTGCCTGGGCAACTGGGAAGAAGAGGAAAGATAAAATAAGCTGCCTGGGTAATCATAAAAAGATTGATGGTTGTTACTAACGTAGGGCAATGATAGAAAGGGTAAGAGGTTTATCCAAGTTTTGGAGAAACAAAAGATAGAAAAAAAAACAAGAACAAAGCCTTCCCCACATATAATGATATTAAAATAATTCTACACGTAGCCCCTTAGTTAAAAAAAATACTGAACGAGTAGGAGAGAAAAGCTTTTTATCATTTCCCCTCTTTTTTAAAAGGAATCAAACCCAAATGTAAAGACCTAGCTTACTTCAAAAAAAACCAACAAAACCACAAAAAAAATACCCACCACAAAAAACCCCCAACAAACCCACCTTATATTGTTTTCTGTTTATACCCTTCATATTTACAAAGAACTTACAAAGACAAAGAAATGTTTTGACCTACCACTATACTAAAAAAATTAGTAGATCTTAAGGGTTTTTCCCCCATCTTCTTTCAGCTTTGGGTGTTTTAGTAAATTACAGTTTTCACAGAATAGAAAAAACACTACTCTCATTCAGAATGTCAGCTTAACTGCATCTCTACAGTTAAGCCCACAGCCTGATATAACTATTCCTCCATCACTGTTCAAAACCTTTCTGACAGCTAATTTATAAGATTCCTGCAAGGATCCCAGCACATACTATTCCCTTACTGCAATTCAAGATGCCTTGCTTCTAAGTTCACTGAATTTCTTCTCATTAACACGCGTTTGCGTGACACAGCCGATCCTGGCACACCTTCAAAAGAAACTCCTCTCACAACACCCCCCTCCCCCGCCCCCAAGTGTTTGCACTCAGAGCTTTGCAGTCGTTCAGAGGTGCCTATGTCGAGTCTTGCAAATAAAGCCATACTAACAGAAAAGAAATCATTATGGAAACACATTCGGCAGCACGAACACATCACCTTTATGACCCAGTCCTCTACAGCCGAACATTTGTTTAAAAATCCTCAGCTGTAGCTAATTAAACCCTGGGCCACGGAGGGAGTCAGTGCTTTCAGCCAGCAAGCCAGCACGGGCAAGCATTGAGAAAACACACACAGGTACAAAATCTTCTCACCTGTGGTGGGCGTGCAGCGTTTCTTCCTCCTCTGAACCCTGAACATTTAAAAAAATAAAATCTACCAAGAATGGGGGAATTATCAAAAAACTCCCCTGGGCACAGACCGAGTCAATCCGCAACTCAGAGCTCTGTTATTTCAGCCAGGTCAGTGGGAGTTAGCCTGAACTTACAGTCATGCAGCATTTGGCCCAACGTTTTTAAAAGGCGCTGAGTTTTCTTCTGCCTAACTTTGAGTTAAAGCATAATAAAACTGAGCGAGTGGGACTGATCGGGGTACTTACACCAATCCCCCAGCTGCCCCTGCTTGTGGCATGCACTGCATCTCCCAAGTTGGGGAGAGAAAAGCTTTGAAGGAAGAAAACACAGCTGCAGTGCTTACAAAAGCCAGGTAACCCCATATGGCACATATTTTTGTGATTTTATCTTGACAAGGAAAAAAATAACTAATAGATCACCTCAACCTCTTAGAAAACATTTTGTTCTTCCCTTATTGTACTGTCTGGCAACAGAGCAGCTCTGTGGGCTGAGGCCTGTGTCTCAGCTGCATTTTGGTGCACATACAAAGCCCAGAGGCAGGGTTTGCCCAATACAAGAAGGTGTTAAGGACTTGAGAGATAAGGTGGAAGGAGCTGTTGATGCTTCAGTAAAAATTTGAATAGAAGTTTTCAAACAGAAAAGCATTTTTCAGTGCTCAGTTTTCACATGAGCAGATAAGCCTGAGAACTGTTTTTTTTTTTTAAATGAGAGCCTTCCCTTTTTCAGTTTTTAACATATATCTACAGGAATTAGGAAGATATCTAGGTCCTTTTAGCAGCACAGAACAATAATCCAACTAGTTTTTGGCATTAAACAACCTTGAGATTTACATTAGCTCAATATATCTCTTTACTTTGCTCCAGTGTTTCCTAATAAACACTCTGTCTCCTTCATAGTTGCACCTTTAAGAAGTCCATCTACTTTGGTGCTAGGTTGCAAGTGGCTTGGAGTATAGATGGAATAAGTGGGTGAAGGTGGCCTTGTTTTACCAGCACAAGCCCTCTCATGAACGCAGCTTCACTGCTACAAAGCATCTTTAAACTGAGGCAACAGTGCCCATTTTAGCCAGATCAGCTTGGTCAAGGCAACAAAGCACTGCCAAAATGCTCTGGAGTAAGGATACCCTGAGGAAGCTTTGGCAGCCAGAGTATGGTGGTGAAGCAGAATAAAGGAGCTGCAACATGTGAGGAGAAGGGCAAGAAGGCTGATACTACCCAAAGATAACTTTAGAAATCCTTTGGATTTGAAAATTGGCACCAATGATGTGTTGCAGGATATGCAGAAGGTAGCATAGAAAGAAACTCTTTCTTATTGAGAAGAGCTTCTCAGAGTTTCCAAATCCATGTGCTCTGTCTTTCATTCTCACTGCCCGGAGCAAACTGTGCATTTATTTTATCAATTAAAACTTGTTAAACTTGCACTTATCTTCCTTATGCTTTTCTATTGCCAACAATTTCCTGATTAGTCCTGTACACTATTTCTATTTTACTATAGTAATTCTCATCTCTGAACTGCTTAGTGACGTGGTAACTGACAATATCATCAGAAACTGGAGGAACTTATGGATGCAAACTTCAGTATTTCAAGTACTACACTTAAAAATAAATAAATAAATAAATAGATAAATAAATAAATAAAGTATGTTGGTGAACCTCCTATTTGTCTTTTGGAGTAGAAATTCAATCAAGTTCTCACCCTGTGAAGTCACTGAATGTACCCTATGAAATGTTTATTACCCAGGCAGAGATATGAAGGTCTACACTCTGGCTCAAGCACATTAAATTGTAATAATAAGCCTCCAACTAATGAAATTGAGAAACTGGGAGGAGGATGATAACCAGTGTACAAAGCTTATATTCCACTAAGTGTCTTAGCCTCTTAAACAAAAGCCACTAAAACTTGTTTTGATACTACCTTCTATTTATATTGTTTATAATACAACACATTGATAAAGCCTATTTTATTATACTTGTAGGAGACAAAATTTGTCTTATGCTGAGCAGCTGCTTGAATGGCTTTGTGGTCTACACATAGCTGATTTAGGCAACAAAGTGCTAAGAATATGTATGCCTAAGCAAACATGTTTCTGGAAGAAGATTGTAATTCCAATGCATTTTGACAGTGTTTTGTAGCATAGGCTGAGTTGATCCCTCTAAAATGGACACTATTGCCTCAATTTAAAGTTTATTTAAAATTTTAATTTAAAAAATAAAAGTTTTTTATGATATAGCAATATAATTTCTTTGGAAAACCTGTTTTCTTTGTGATGTTCCTGGTCACTGATCTCCAAAGTTAACATCACAGCCAGGATATGATCAATGAATCCTAGAACTTGTAACACTTACATGATGCTTTAAAAACCTAGGCTGCCTTTTTTGTTGTGTTAATAAAACATTACAGCAAATGTAGCCTTCTTCTAATAGCAATGTATGAGTGGATTCAAAATGACATTACTAAGGGAAGGTTTACCCAAAAACCAGAATGACTAGAGTGCAGTATGCCAGAAGAAATACCATGCTGAGCGACATACGTATTCCCCTTCCTTACTTTTAAATAACACTCCATAGCACAACAAAGAACTGCAGTTCATTGGAACATTCACACGGGGTCTCATTTTGTACTCAGTTTCAAGACAAAGTTTGTCGTTTAACTCATTCCATAGCCCAGATTTTTAATTGTTCTGGTAGTTTACATAGTAAACAAAAAAATCTAAAACTCATATGTATACCTTTGTATTTATAAGGGAATTTAAAGTCATCTGTTTGCCTGTGAGCCCTGTTACTTTTCAGCAGTGTTACTAGAACTACTGAGCACTACAAACAAGATCAGAGCCTATTTGTACTAGGTATTTTACACATGAGAGTGAAGTCTCTGTATTGATGGGTTTAAAATATGTGGATTTTTAAAGTATAAAAATAATGTATTTAGTGATTTGTTATTCATGTTAACCCTATGGATTTGGGTTTTTTGGTGTTGGGTTTTTTTTTTAGATTCAAATTAGCAGCTGGAAGTAGGCAGGCCATCTATTTTTAAGGGATTCACGAGCTTGTGCCAACTTCAAGAACAACCCAAAAGGTTCCCATGTGGAGGTGTTTGACAAGTCTGAAGCTGTATTCTCATGCTTCATGCAAAGAGGCCCAGCAGAAACCAGCAAGGTCTTGCCTACTGAAATGATGCAGACACATCCAAGCTTGCTCTGAACAGGCCAGAGTTGGCTGTGCCTGTATAACTGTGTCCAAGAACCAGGGTAAATATTCAAGCAGTCTATCTGTTCCAGTAGGAAAAACAATGCTGGATTCATAGTGGAGAGAAGAGAGTAGGACTCTCTGTAGTTTAACAGTTAGGACACAGAGCTCAGAAAGAATAGCCTGACAACAGTCCTTGCTTCATGGGCTATTTCTCTTTTCTCCAGTGATTGGTCCTGCTCTTTCTCACCTGCTGGCACTTATTTGCAGACAGCAACTTACTGTATGAAGAGGCATAATTTCTTGTGAAGAGTCTGGTCCTTTTGATGTGTGTTATATGTGATCTGTGACACCCTCCTGGTCCAAGACTCTCATGGGACCTTGAGGCAGGAAGGTCTTGTTTGGTCAGACTTGCACGTCTACTGGATGTTGAGCTTCTCAAGCACGTGACCATAAATGCTTCAGCAAAGGTGCAGCAAATTATCTTGCATGCAACTAAGACTTAAGAGTAGCCCACCACCAGGAGCTGCCTGGGAGTAGCTAGTTAGCTTTGAAACTACATAACCTAGCTTGTATTCTAGTCAGTTGTTCACCATATCCTCAGATGTGAATATCTTGTCACCATGGCAATAAAGTATAAAATAACCTGCATTACTCAAATGTCTTTGTTACTTCAATAGGCTCAAAAAGTAGTTCTACAAAATGAGTGAAAAATAAATCAATTTTTTCTCATTCTAATCCCAGAGGCTGTGACCATTCAAATACCAGCTTCATTATTCATAAATTGCTTGTTCTCCTCAGACTGATACAGAGAATGTTGCACACTGCAACACTACTCTGAAAATGGATCCAAACAAATACAAGTTGAGAATCCATTCAGTTTACAAATGAAAGGACCTATTTGCTTGTTTCTAGTTACCAGCCCACCACCCCATGGGCTTCTAAGCAGTAGGCTAAGCTCTTCTGTCATGTCCACTCTCAATACCTATGTAGCTAACACACCTATCATCTCTTACAGATACCTCTGCAGGCCATGTTAAGACCAGATGATTAAGACTACTAAAAGCATCAACTGACATCAGAAATTTCTGACATGTGAGTGTGACAGGAGAAGGGATCTTTCCTTATTTTCAAGAAGTCATTTAGGACAGCACTCCCCTTGTATGGGTTACCTTTTTCTCTCTAATCACCCCCCCTTAGACCTTGAAGCAGTTTCCAGATCACATTCTATTTAAAGAGACATTTTCCCACATCTGACAGGTAAAAGCTTGTAATTTAAAACAACACAAGGCTGCGTTTATCCAGGACTTAAGTAGGTGGAACTCCAGAGATGGCATGGAGTTCTTTCACCCTGCAATAACATCAATCAGCTTTATCCATAGACCAGGGTGTATGGAAAGAGGCAAGATTTCTGTGGTAATTGTGCTGCTGTTCTTAAGACTCTGGGCATCTGCATGAGTTCTGTGGTGTTCCATCTGGAGATATCAAAAAACCTTTCCTAAGGTTTTCCTGTGCATAATTCTTCTTGCCTGACAGTACAACTTTCCTTTCAGTGAACAGAACTGAGAGCTCTTGGCAGTATGCTGTCTGCCTAAGTGCAGTAAACTGTAAGACAGAAGCACAGAAATTATAATACAGGATAAAAATAATCTATTTCTTATACATGAGACTACACAATGCAATCAAGTTCATTCTGAGCTTTGTTTTAGCAGCTATCAATTGTATGTCCCAAATTTTAGAAAGCTGGCAAAGAAAATGCCAAGGATTGTTTTATGCACATTCTTACATCTAAGAAGATTAAGAACAAGTCTAACTAGTTTTCAGAAAGAACAGAAAATCCAGCATTAATCATCTACTAAGATCCAGTGGTTCCAACATTTCTCATTAATTCATGTGCTTGTCTGCCCACTTACTTATAAGCCAGGTCATTCAAAACTCAAAATATTTCAACACATAATTAATTAACCATGAGAAGGAATGTAACATAGTAATACTATTAATATTATACATGTCCTGTGCAACACTTTGACACAGCTCCTTCATTTTCATTTAGCTTCGGTTAATAATCTACATTGCTACATCTTCATTGAGTTTTGCTCAAAATGGACAAGCATTCATAAGCATTCATTTACCCTCAGAAGTCAAACATTCAGAAAATGAAAACCATAGATAGCACCTTCCCGTATTTTTTTGCCTCTGAATAAATTTGTGATCAGCTTCCTTTTTCCTAGCTTTTACCCTCTTGCCAGTTTCTCCCTAGCATTCTGCCAAATCCTGACTGCAGCACAGTATTCGGAACTAGAGAAAGGCACTGGACCAGTATGCCAGAGCAAGTGAGCCAGAGAAAGGGACAGCGTACTACTTTTTCCTTGTCATAGCAGAGAGAGCAAGTGAACAAGCTGTACTGGCTTTACTCCAGAGACACCAAGGGGAAGCCAAGGCCATTTCCATTGAAGGGAGCACTCTGCCACTATGCATTCTTGTGAACAACAGAGGATAGGCACATGAAGGCCAAAAATGCAATGCTCAAATAATTTAGGGCAGTAGAAACACTGTGAGGTTGTACAAGCAGACAACATGACATCTGAATTTAAAGCATCAACCACCAATACTAGCCTCTCCAAACAAAACATAGTATTAAAATTAATTGCCAGAAAATTAGAGGAAGTACCTCCAGAGCAGATCTCAGCACAAAGGATTTTGTTCTGAGAAGAAAGCAGACTCTGTCCATTCTTTTTTTTTTTTTTGTCACTGTAAAACATGGACTATCCTTTTGACTCAACTAGTTTTTCAATAGCATAGTCATTAATTCCTCACCACACCCATATAACTATTATCTTCTTTCATAGTCCTAATCAAAAGCTCAAGTCACATAAAAACTCCCATATGACCCCCTACAGAAAGCAGGTCTAACCTTAGGGTGTTAAAAAGGAAAATTACAAGCCAGATTATCTTTTTAGTTCACTTTTATCATTTGTAAGACCAGTTCACATTTAAAAACCTGAAACAGTCGTGTCTATCTCTGAGGAACAGCTTTCACCTGGACTGGTGAAAGTGAATATGAATAGAGTAACTATTAATAACAAGCTGTGGACATCTATATCGGCATCTCAACTTGTATGTTTTGAAGCATTGCCTACTCGTCTCCACTCACTGTGCTTTTGGTTCACACTGTGGCAATTCCCTGCATGTGCCAGCTCAACTGCTTTTAGATGGGACTGAGCTGGCATAGGTACTTTGGGGGACTGCATGAATAAATACCCAGTATATGGGACCCAAACAGAGCTATACCGTACTAAAACTGCCAAAATATACACAGCTTGGAAAAAAGGCCTTTTGCAGCAAAGGTTTTGCTTTATGGATCCACTTTGATTGCACTGCCCTGTTCACTGATGTGGACATAATTATCCCAGTCTGATTTATTGGGGGGAAAAAAAAAATATAAAGTATAAGCTTTTAAAATCTGCTGTTGTGTTGGATTTCTTTGCTTTACCACATGTGAACTTCATTGTTATTTTAAAAACTAATGGAAAGTTCAGTACTTGAAACTTCATTTATGAGTCTAAATACCAACTCAAGAGTTAATATAGCCTTTTAAAAGAAGTGTATTTGTAAAAAAACCTCAATAAATCCTGAATTTTTAAACTCTGCTTCTCCACATTCAGAGGAGAAGCTAGGGAAAAAGCAAGACAAAATAAGCTAGTGCTAGTCACAATCCCACACATTGTCATTTATACTCCAGGTAAAAAGGTAAAAAAGTTGACAGGACCTACTCTAAGTGCACATTTGTATTTGTTAACCAGGTCTAACAGAACACATGAATACAAAATGTAGCAGATACTAAACTCCTTCAAAATTGAAGCTATATGTGATATCCTTATTTGCTGTAACAGTAATTTCTACAAAACAATCTCAAAATGAAGAATTCTTAAGGGATTCCTATATTGACATATTCCTACGTACACACAAGACAATTTCCTGAAGTCCCAGCACTTTCCCTTGCCCATTATATTTACTTTTTTTTAAAGCTAATTTTACAGTGTACTAGTGTCCAGTTCTTGAGTCCTGAACACAAGAAGGACATGGAGCTCTTGAAATGAGTCCAGAGGATGGCCACAAAGATGATCAGAGCTGAGAAAGCTTGGATAAGAGAAGGCTCTGAGGAGACCTCATAGCAGCCTTCCAGTATCTGAAGGGGCTACAGGGAAGCTGCAGACAGACTTTTTTACAAGAGCTTATAGTGATAGGATGAGGGGGAATGGCTTTTAACTGGAAGAGAGTAGATTTAAATTGGATATTAGAAAGAAATTCTTTCCTGTGAGGGTGGTGAGACACTGGAACATGTAGCCCAGGGAAGTCATGGATGCCCCACCCCTTGAAGTGTTCAAGGCCAGACCAGATGGGGCTTTGAGCAACCTGGTCTAGTGGGAGGTGTCCCTGCCCATGCATGGGGGTTGGAACTAGATTATCCTTAAGGTCCCTTCCAATCCACACCATTCTATTAGTTTGTCTTCCCAAGTAATGGTTATGAGTAATGGAGTCCTGCTTTCCTGGAGATGACTTTAACACCTGCCTGCTGATAGGAAGTAGTGAATTAATTCCTTTTTTTTGTTTTGCTGGCATGAGCATCTTTTGCTTTACTTACTAAATTGTCTTTATCTCAACCCATGAGTTTTCTCATTTTTACCCTTCTGATTCTCTCCCTGCAGCTGTGCCGGGCTTTGTTGCCAACTGGGGTTAAACCATTACAAGGACCTATCTTGATTTTCAGGTACTTCTGAGAAGCATCCCAATATGCAAGAGTATCCCTTCCAAGGCCTTCAAAAAACTTTTAAATGAATGTATTTCAGACAGCAAGAGTAAGCAATTAAACTTTTATTCATGATCATTTACATATGACTAAAAATGTTCACCACAAAATTCACACTTTCAGTTATCTTGTACTTAGCAGTGAAAAGTCATCTCTTCATAGTAAAGCACCAAGGAGCACATCAAAAAACAGTCAAACATTCCATTTATCAGTTCTTCTCTCACAACGTACATGACAAAATTGAAGGATTTTGTAAAAGTCTAGAAGTTCCAAAACAAATTCTACAGTCACCTGAGTGCTTGGCAAGAACAGTGTGATTTAGTAGCCGTTAGTTTTTTCTGCTTTTTTCTCAAGAAAGAGCTACTTTTCACAAAACTGAGTCAGACATAATTGGGCCAAACATTGGGTTTCGTATTTCACCTGAATTTTTCAATGGGAGGGAAACAGAACAATTTGCTAGTAAAAGTACCTACAACAACTATAAGAGCAGATGTCAAGAAGAAAGGAAAAAATAAATCAGCTCCTTATAGCCTGATTCATATGGCCCAACTGCTTACAGGCATCTATACCCACTAGTAGCCTGCTCAGCTTTTTCCATTACATTTAATTTGCATTTCATTCAAACACCCTACATTTAAGAAGACACCATGAGTTTTTAAGTTAAGTTGTGTACATGGACAAATACATGTACATAGTTTTGGTAGTCATTTAAAGCTGTAAAATTTATATGTAAAGACAGTCCTACAGACACCATTACAGATTACAGAGAAATAACCAGAATCAGTGTTACATACAAAACAATATTCTAATACAGAAACCAATACAGTTATCAAATAACTCATTAGAGAATAAAATTGTTATACAAAAAGAGAATTGCTACCTTTTTATCACTTCAGAACAGCAAATAAGAAGGCAACATTAAGAAAAGTGCACAGCAGAAATGTTCAGTTTTCTGAAAAAGTTGAATTTTTCTTTAGACATGAGGCTTTTGTCTGGAAACATTGGATTAGGATTGCTTATATTCTCTCCTAGATCAGTCTCTTCTTGCATGAGTTTTCAGTAAGGCGCTTACTCTGACATGTAGGAACGATACATTAAGGCCACGATAATTGCTGCTATTAGTGGGATCACCCAGTTGGACCATGAACTAGAAGGAAGTTTTTGAAACAGCAATTTAGGAAGTGACAATCAGCAAGCTTAAAAACCCCACAGTAATTAGAGACATCCTTCCTCCCCATTCCCAACAAATACTTCAAAGTTAGGGCAACAGAACACCTGGCCAGTAATACTCTAGCCAGATAAAAAAGCTTGTACTGTTAAAGCTTTGTACTAGAGCTTCCAACAAGTTTGCTTACTAGACAAGAATAAGATTCTAGACACATTTAAAGTCATGATGTGCTGCCCTGTACATCATTCAAAAGCTATTTAAGTAGCAGCATGACATGGCACTCCCAAGGACTCAGACTTCCTGCTTGGAGGAGGATTCAGTGTTCCTCTGAAGTGTCACCAACAGGCAAGTTTGATTCAGCAGTGTTCCAAAGTGTTTTCCCCTCCCTCTGAATTCTGACAGATTCTTTAATTTTCCTTAAATACAAGTTGTAGCATTTTTTAAAAGTGAGGCATCCATGTCAGCAAAAAAGTCAGCAATGGCACCAAGTGTCTTATATTCACCTGATGACTCAAGAAAGCCTGTGCAAAATAAACCATTTGGAGCATACTGATACTTACCAATGTGAGAAAAAAAAATCTAGCTAGTAAGCTAACATGCTTGTCAAGTGGTACATAGATGCCAGCTTAGACTTTACATAGTTCATGCACCATCATCTGAAGTCTAAGCTTCCAGAAGATAGGAACTATTCAGCTTTCTAAGCTTCAGAAACATAATCATGAGAAACTTCAAGTTTGACATCAGGTGTCATACTATACCTGGTATTAGACTGAGTTGTAGTAATAAGAGTTTCCTGAAAAGCAAAGCATAAAAACATATTTACATCAAGCAGACACCCCTGTTGACCTTCACTAGCCCCTCAATTTCTCCAAACTCATTAAGTGGGAATAACTTAAAAATTACTCATTGCACTGCATTTGGATTCCATTTTCTTAGAATGCCTATAACAGACTGTTGTATTAGAAGCTAGCTAGTAGCAGTTTCTGTAGTCAACTTTGCATCAGAAGTTATTAAAAAAAAAAATAATCAAGGAATTTTGCCAAAAGTTTTCCATGAAGCTAACTTCAACCTCAGGCTACATCTGAAAAGTTTCAGTCACCTTAAAAGACGAAGATCCCTTACTTGCCTAAAATCTACTCAAAAAGACTCTGAATTAATACACAGCTATTTCTTATATGGAACCTACATGACAAAAGCTACTAATTACATTCATAAGGCTTATTTGTTGTATTTCAGATTGTGTAAGAATCAGTCAATTTTTTTACGGTTGTTTCTGACATTGATTTGGACTCCTTGTTCAGTTTCCATAGCAAAAAGGAGCACTGCAAGACTGAATCCCAGTGGGTACATGTGCACAGTTTATATTAAGACTTATTAATTTGAATAATGCTAATTGTACATGGTCCTAAGTGCAGTTAAAAGATCCAAGATTTAAAACTACTTAAAATTTGTGGTGCAAGATCCATCACTGAAAAATTAATTGCTTTAACATCAGAATATTTACTATTCATTTAAAGAGTGAAGGATTCCTAACATCCTCTCATAGGCTCCAACAGGCTACTTCTAAATCACTACAGGTTTACAAGTGACAAAAAGCATGTTTAAAAAAGACTCAGTCATTACATCTACATAGGTTTTGCAAACATCTCAATGAAAAATTAAACCCAAAGTCAAGCAGCATGCAACAGCTTGTGCCCACACTATCAAGGCTAACACCTTCTACAACAGACTTGCCACATTCAGGGACAGAGGACACCCTCCTCCACCCCAAGACCGTAAGAGAAATACGGCCCAACTCATCAAAACCTGTTTTTAAACACTATGGCACCCAACATGTACAGTGAGGCTACTTTAGACAGTGCAAGGACAAGGAGGACATTTTAAAGCACAAGGTCTTCTGATGGCTCCTAGAGAGCTAGAGCACCAGGCCTAATCTGCCACATTATCCACCCAGAGTGCAACGCAGAGTGAAACTGTCTTATCAGCTACACCCACACGTCCTACCAGAGCTAATTGCTCCAGATTATTTCTGGAATTATGGAAAACACACATATAGTGTAGATAACTATGACCAGCACTAAAACAAGAGAATAAGCCAAATAGGAGTGTAGTAAAAAAGTAATTAGGATACCTCCTAACTCCCACCTGACCACGTTTTGAACAAACTAATATTCTAAGCACTTCAGTTTAGTAAGTTCCTGTGAGCTTAGCTAAGCTTACTATAACTTGCCCTGGGCAGTCTGTTTTGCAGTTGCATTTACAGTCACTGCTCTTACAGCTTCAGTATAAACTGCTCTGAATCTCAAAAAAAAAACAACAAACCCAAACAAATAGCAGATGCTATTCTTGGTGGGAAGAAGTTCTAAATTCCAGTCCCCCAATTGTCTATTTTTATTAGCATACTAGTTCCAGTCCTTAATAATAAAACGAGTAATTGCTATAGTGAACATTACAGCATGTGTGTATATTTATTATTTTCTTTCCTTTAACTCATTTACATTATTGGAAGATCTTACAAAAATTATTGTTTCTTAGAAGTAGTGTCTCTGATGGTTTTGGCTGGAATAAGTGAATTTGCTTCATAGCAGCTGCTATGAGGCTACATTTTGGACTTGTACTGAAAACAGTGTTTGTAATGCAGAGATGTTTTTGTTATTGCCACACAAATTAAAGAAAAGCTAACGGGAAGAGTAATTTGAAGCCAGATAAAAAAGTCTAAGAGATTTATGGCCTGAAACACTACATTTAAATCAAGCTGAATTATTTTTGACTCTGAGGGTACACATAGCATTGACAGACAGACACTGCCCCATATGCTTAAAAGACACAATGTGGCATTTCAAAAAACACACTTACTGTTGGTTTCTGAAGCTTCCCTCTGTCGTCCTGCAGAAAAACCAAGAAACATACATTTAGGGATAACTTATTTTTGTTCAAATCCAGTGTGCAATTTATTCTGTTAATGTGTACCTATTTTAACATAGGAAACATTTGCAATAGAGCAGGTGTCAGTGCATGATTTCTGAGCTACTATAAACAGGATCACTTCCTTAAATAATACTTTCCAGTATACAAAAGAAGTAGTGAAACCAGAGCCTCCAACATATTTCATTATTCCTTGTGCCCACATTTTTGCATTTCCTTTGTCTCTAAACAGGACATATAACCTTAGCTTTATACACTGATTGCAATCGTATTAGTTTACTTCTACCTAGTTTACTCCTATCATCAGGCAGTAGTGAGAGAGGAAAAAAAAAAAAGCCCCAACAGTTATATAATCTTAATAGGGCTGTATTTGTACATTAAACTATCAAGCTGTTCATTTCATATCACATGAAAACAGGTACTTGTCAAATAAGGAAGAACTGGACTGGTAGCCAGGTTAAGAACACTTCCTGGTATCAACTGTCATCTGAAATTGGTGACAAACCTGCAAGATTACAAGTGTGCATCAGAGCTGAATTGCTTCACATTAGGAGAAGCTACACTATTCGCATTGATCAAGAGAGGATACAAGATCAGTAATCTTCCTATGAAATATGTTACTCAAGACAGTGATATTTACCTCAAATCCAAGACAAAACACACAAAACAGAAAAGGAGAAGAGACAGGGATGGACACTAAAGTAGAGCAGATGGGCACACTAGCAGCCTAAACCTCTAACAAGTGGTTTTCAACCATCAGGATGCAGGATTGCTTAGATAAGTCCTATCTGAAAGAAGCCAAGGTAACAGCTTCGTAACTAGAAAGAAATACTTCCAAATTCGTGGCAGCAGAAAAGCACCTATTAAAAATACAGGGAATGGTTAAGGACAGTACAGAAAAGAGGAAGTGACAGATGATCCAATGGAAACTCATCATAAACAACCCTGACAACTACAAGCATGGAACACTGATACAGCTCAAAACAGGGGGAGCCAGACAAGAGAAAGACAGAGCATCAAACTATAATTAAGATGCTTACAGTAACCATTTTCTCAACACACACAGGAAGAGTAGGATTGTACTTTATATCCTGATGGAAGCCTGGCATATATATTTACAATTATGAAAGTGGCTGTTAGGAACACTGTCTATACCTTTCTTAAGTTAGTAGCCAGTCTGACATATCAGCTTCAGGGGTTACAGAGTTTCATTACAAAGCCCAAAGGATTCACAAGATATGGCATGACTCCATAATCAGTTTATTCAAGAACTAAGTTGTAAAATATTTCAAAGCAACAAAATATGAAAAGCATCCTTATGCTACACTAATCAAATCCCTTCACATGGGGAAAATCTCCAGCCCAGGTCCATCCACAAACAGCCGCAGTGCTGGCATCCAACCAAACTTGCAGCTCTCCTTTATTTTGAAATAAATTAGCAGAGAAATAACTAGATGCAAAAACACTACAGTAAACAGCAAGTACTGGTACTCTCACATACTCACCAGATGAAGCTCCCCAATAATAAATGTTTCTGACATTGTCCTTGCATCTGAGGAATGGCCAACATCTTCAACTACTGGTACTCTCACATACTCACCGGGTGAAGTTCCCCAATAATAAATGTCTCTGACATTGTCCTTGCATCTGAGGAATGGCCAACATCTTCAAAGTTCTCAGTAGCATCTCCCCCAGCTTGCTCTCTGAGGACCTCTTCACCTCCTGGGTGCTGCAATTTTTAATGAGTTTGGATTTGTTACTGAATACCATTCCACATTCTAAAAAGGGAAATACTTCATTTCCCCATTTCTAAAAATAAATTTTTTTTAATTTTTTTATTTTAAAAATTTAAAAAAATTGTCCTTGCAAAATAAGTTGCTAGAATTCCTATGCAAACATAAGCCTCTCTGAATAATCAGAGAGCTTTATATACTCTCTGAAACAAATCCAAGAAAGCTAAGTCTCCATGCCATCAGTGACAGAGCAGCTAAAAGGCATTACCCCTAGCAACTAAAGCATTTAAAACATTATAGGAATCAGTCTTTTAATAGACCAACTAGTATCTAAAGTTACATTCTGTGTTATCATTTCTGCAGGAAATGTATGTATTTACCCAAATAATGCTTTATACAGCAAAAGGATAAAAGACAAAAAGGTACAAGCTGCAACATGAACATTCCAGGTAGGTATAACAAAATAGCTACTCACAAGAAGAGCAACCAAGCACTGAAACAAGTTGGCAAGGGAGTATGCAGAACCTCCATCCCCTGAGGTTGCCTATACAAGGCATTAAGGAACCTGACCTTCAAGTTGATCCTCATTTTAGCTGGGGGTTCAACCAGATTACCTTCAAGGGTCCCTTCCAAGAGGAATTATTTTATCATTATCTAGTAAACCAGCTACTTTGGAACTGTTTAAGCACAACTGAAGGCTCATAAAAGACACTACGACAGCAATCTGATTTTAGCTGACTATGGAATCCTAAAACTACATTGCTGATAAAACCCTTGAGATGCACCGAAGCTGTCTCCCAGTATCTCCCAATACCTCAACCCATCACCACTCCCTTAACCTAAATCCCTGCTCTCCATTGACTTTTATTCTTCCCCAGGATGCACTTTTGGGATGGCATGCAGTTCCACATTTTCATCCATCCACTAATTCTGCCTGTACATGCTACAAGATATGTCACATCTTCTATTTCAGTGAACTTTCTCAGCTTCAAGTTACTCATTAACAAATAAGTAACATGCCATAAAAATTCACCACTCAAATTTTAAGTAATCAACTATTACATAAATACCAGGAATGATTAGGTAAGCAAACTGAAAACACTTTAGTACTACTGACAGAGCACTGGAACAGGCTGCCCAGGGAGGTTGTGGAGTCTCCTTCACTGGAGACATTCAAAACCCACCTGGATGCGTTCCTATGTGATGTGCTCTAGGTGACCCTGCTCTGGCAGGGGGGGTTGGACTAGATGATCTTTCGAGGTCCCTTCCAACCCCTAGGATTCTATGATTCTATGATTCTACTGCCTTGGATTACTGCAACCATGAAATAAAGTCTAATACTTCACCAGTGGCAGAATATTTTTAATGTTTCTGACTACAGGATCTAAAATTATACAAATAGGCAAAAATTCTACTATTTAGGGTCATCTTGCCTGGACCTTAGCTGAGCAGAATGGCTATGCTTAGACAAAAGATTAAAGAAATGGCATTAAATACTTCTGCTAGTCTAGGCAGTTCAGGTTAGCATTTACTTCAAATGCACCATATTAATCTCCTAACAATTCTTCTCTTCCAACAAAAATAGAATGTGCTCCTACAGATCAGGAAGGCACTATTACTACCACTTTCCAGCAGTACCAGAACTCCCAAACTTGAACCTCTGCATTAAAGGCATAAATTGATTTTAATAATTAACAAATCTGCTTAAAAAAAAAAAAGGCAAAACCTCAAAAAACAACCCAATGCTATTTATTAAAGAGTCAAGCTACCACAGCTAGAAGAGTAAGAGATACCTACCATGACTAAGCAAAAGCAAGATTAAGCAATTGATAGAGAGATTAGGGACAACAGCCAAGCCAAAAAAGGTTAAAAGAGTGCATGCAGAGAAAAGATTATGCAAGTGGACGTGTAAATATAGCATGTGCACAGAAATCCTGCCCTTGAATCCATTCTGATAAGCATTTGTGGAAAGGACTGGGCAAAAGCTGAGGGATCACTCAAGTTCAGTGTCTTGAAATGCATAGCACATTTAAGAAGCTGAACCCCCAGATACTGCCACAGCTAAGAATTCCTTAAGCAATGTGGGGTTTGGGGCTTTATTTTTAATGCCATCCTAAAGAAATGCGCTCCCCAAAATAGAAAATATATATGTAGCATCTTCAGCAGAAAAGGCAACAAAACATGCTAAACAAAGAAGACATGAACAGCTAGCAAAAGACACCAAATTTAAACTACCCATAAAGGACTAGTAGCATGAGTAGGATCCAGACTAATGCATCGCACTGAAACAAAACCCTATTTGCACAAGTGGATAAAATACTCGTTATTCCAGATCACATAGTTCACACCAGTTCCCCCCCAAAATTCACCAACCAACCAAGAGGATACTTACCAGTATAACTGCACCTAGATTAAAATTATTTCACACCGTACTTCAACAAACTGCCTGCAGGTTGCTGACTACAGAATGATCATATTCTATTTTGTTCCCAAATTCATCCCTTGTGCAGCTACAAGTAGCTATATGGACAGCTTCACTGAGGCACTCCAGCTTTTTAATGTAGAACTATTTAAGTACTCTGAAACTAAAGATTTTTCTTTCTGATGGCACCTCTGCTTAAAGATGCAAACTTGCAAACAACCAGCACATAACACAAACAATTAATGAGAAGACTTTGTTCACCTCCCCTAATGAAAGGCAGCAACTATAATGTCTCACAAAGTGACTTTTCTATCAAAAGCTGAGCATTTGCCATGGCTCGTGAGTTTCTCAAAATCTGTTTATACAGAACCTTTGTTTACACTTCTGCATGGTAAACAAAGCTTGCTAGTAGAATTTCTACTTTAATGAAGAGCCTCTGGATAGACCCTGGAAGTCTATAAAATTATCCCAAACTCCTAAACAAAAATCCTGCTGATACAAATAACTGAAGAGCTTTTGCAGGTAAAACTGTGGTTCAAGGGCAACAAAAGAGATTTTGACAATAAATTAAGCTCATGCTAGTCTAGCTCATTCATAGGACATCCCCAATACAATAACATAGGTATTTAAGTTACATGTGTAACAGAAGTTTGTACAAAGCCAGCACTAGGACATAGCATAGACTAATTCCTAACAGCAGCGTGTTACAAAGTTTTAGATAAAGTTAATAAGCAGCTAAACTCACTGCTCCCATGTGGGTCAGAAGTCTGTGATTACTTTGTCCTGAACACCTATCAAGTCTTCTCCCCCTCGCTACAGTCATGCAACTTTCTAGGTATCATAGTCCAAGACTCTATTAAAGTATAACTATCTTAATTTACAATTACTGCTCCCTTCCTATACTGGGAGAATAAAATCTAGCTTCCAATTTAACTTTTGGGGAGATTAGCAAAAGTCTCCCTCCGTGGCAGTCTTAAAAATTCAAGTTTTGCCTTCTGGACTAAAGAGAAAGAGAAGCAGAAAGAGCCAGAGAACCTCAGCTTTCTTGCGCAAGACAGACACATGGATGCTTGTTTGCTTTGAGGGCACTTGCTTTCAATCTGAAGAGCCCTTCAAATTATTTTCATCACCTATTTAAGTTACAGGACAGAAATGCTGCATTCATGTAACTTTTAGGATCCTAGGAGAGTAGATCTCTTTCTGACAGTATTTTTGAAAACCACCAGTAGCTGCATGCCCATTTCCTCACTTACAAAACAATGACAGCTTGCAGAGTCTTGCAGTAAAAAGTGATGTCATTTTTTAAAGCATTTTCGAATCTTCCTGCAAGCTTCATCAGAACTTAAGGAAGAGATAACACTGGTTTTAATCCTTAGACTGCAAGGTTCTGAAATAAAAATTCACGTGGTACATTGACAGACTTCAAAATGTGCCAGCACTGGCACCTTTCACTGTAAGCTGTTCATTACCTTAATCTTGATAAGTATTATGCTACTCCTCCGCAACACCATCACACTGGAATAACGCAACTTCTTGCCATATAGTGAAGACAACATTTTTCATTCTGACAAAGACAACAATATTCGTTCTTCTGCACTTTATTTGATGAGCATTACAAAGCACATTTTGTGGGGGCTGTCCATTAGGAAACAGTACTACAAAAGCACAAGGTCGCACCTCATAATAACCTGTTTTCATCGGCCATTAATATTTTCACTAAATTACGAGACCACCAATAACTGAAGGAAACTAAGAAAAATCTGTATTAGAGGAACATTAAATACATACCATAGTTAGTTTCTAGAATGAGGAATTTCTCTCAGGTAGAGATATTCCTATTCTTGTTAGCTTCTTTGCCTAGCTTAAGAAACCCAAGTTCCCACAAAAGCCCCAGGGAGGACTTACTTTTACCACAATGGGAAGCAGATCAAGACACTGGTAACTTCATTTTTATAGGCCCCACTACTCTTGCTTAGCTCATTAGATTTATTTCAAAGCCTGACTAATGGGATTGCTTTATTAAACTACAGAGAAATAACAGCAATCATTACTAACATGCTTAATCTATTAACTGACATTTAGTATTATTTACATATGTAATTATCTGTAATACTGTAATATCTGATATTGCCAGAAGAGCCTGCAGTGAGTACACATGCATTTCTAGTAGTTATCTTCCCTTAAATGATGTAGGACCTGAAACTATTAAAAGATTTCCCAAATGTTCTGTAATATAGGTCCAACAGTTTTTGAATGAAAATTATTATATACAAGTTTCTGGTCTCAAGAATAGCCTTTCTTGCCAAGAATTTTCCAATACCGCACTCCAAAAGCTAAGGTCTCTGGATTTTCTCTCCAAGAGAATACACTCTGATAATAAAAATTTAGAGATACACATTTGAGTTAAAAAGTTTTTCTGAGGGCTGCCATTTAAAAAAAAAAACAAAACACCACCAAAAAAAAACACATACAAAAAAAAAGGTGGTGGAATTTTCCTCTTCAGCAACCCCTAGTGTAAGGAGTCAAAGGATACAATCCTTTCCTCCTTCAGCACTTGATCTGTATTGCAAATGAACTTTTCTAAGCCTTGTCCTTCGAAAGGCTATGCAATGCCTCCATTCATTTTCAGCTTCAGCCCCCCCAGTCTGCTTACTATCTAACTTCAATCAAGTGTTAACTGAGGCTGATGGTTTCCAAAAACATTTAACTGAACACTTCCAAGCTTTATGAAGAGATAACAGCTGGACAGAGGAAATACTCCCTTTAAACACTGTGAAAAAGTATGCAGCAGCATACTTTCACTTACTAGGCATGAGAGCATCCAGGGTGTCTTTTAGCACTGAAGCACTGAAGGTTTCACCTTCCTAGTCAATAAAAAAATATTTCTGTAGGTTAACACAGTAGCTGGAACATTTGCTTTTTGAATTTAAGAAATGGGACTGGTTAAGTCAGCTTCTCTTCCCAGTTCTTCACTCCGTAGTACACAGATACTTTTATTTATTTACTACTTGGGAAGAACAGGAGCAAGGTGATGCTTTACCAGTACATTCTCTTTGGTACTACTGGACTTACTTGAGTAGCCTACATTTAATTCTTTATATATTTTAAGCTTTTGTACTCCTGCAAGGAACTGCAAGAAGTAAAATACAGTTTGACCAATAATACTACTGAAACAGCTAATGTAATCCCCACTTCACTAAGAAATATCTACCTTACTCCAGAATGCACCCACAAAAGGCTAGCTCCAATTTCTCCTCATCTGTCACATGTAAATGCCCCAAGGTGTCTGATAGCATTGAAAGAATTAGCACATGACTTGATAAATTAACTATATATCCAAAAGCATTTAGAAAAAGGTAAAAGGAGTGTCCTATGAAATATTTTAATCCAAGGGCTCCACCTCAAAAATGAACATTACACACAAGGAACATTACAATAACCAAGAACCTTCCTTAGGAATGTAGCTTTATTTAGACACTTTGTGGAAAACAGTTATCCATATATGAGCCAGAAAACTCAGCTCAAAACCAGCCATATTATATTGAAAGCTATTTAGTGTGAGGCTAAATTTTTACCCAAGTGCATTAGACTGAACCACAGACATCCCGCAAGTGCCCAACAAACAACTATTTAACTGCTTATAAACAAACTGAATGCTTTTGATATGCTGCTGAATTAGCAATGTTGTCCTGAGCCTGAAATGTAGACTTCCTTGGCAAAATTTGTGCAAGGCAGTACCTTTTAATATTTACCCATTTCATTGTGTGCATTAAAGGAAGAGCCTGTCAACTCGTTTGTGCTACTACATAAATCCAAAAACTCATTAGATTCTAGATCTTTTTGTCCAGTGTGGTTGTTTTTTGTTTTGTTTTGTTTTTTCTTGTGCAGGTTTGTTTTCGTTGGTTGGCTTTCAGGTTTTTGTGGGTTTTCTGGAGGCTGGTGGTGGTGCAGGGTCCCCCTTTCCTAATCTGGAAGCACTTATACAACTATGTATCAACCAAAAATCTTCAGATTTTCAAGAACAGATACTTCAGTTTCTTAGGCTGAATGAAAAACTGCATTCTCTTCCAGGGCTTGTATAATTAAATCGGCCTTGTCTTGCCTGCATAACCAAACACTTCCCTAACTAAAGGATGAACCGGCCCAGGGACAGAGCCAGATGAAAAATAATCAAGATCGGTTTCGCAAGCCCTCTGGCTGAAAAGCCAAACAATTTGTGCTGGTACACAGCTTAAGAAAGAAACACTATTTGTGTCAACACTGCTTTTGAAAACCTGCTTGCCGACCTTTTATTTGCAAAATGCTCAATTTATAGTTTGAATTTCAGGTGTTTACAGCGACAAAATCACGATGGGGCTACAGAACTACTGAGGCTTGAATTCTGTCATGTCACTACAACATGAACTGTATTCTCAAAGAAATTAATTTAAACCTGTAATAATACTCTTTAGCTGGATGCTAGGTCTCGGCAGATTTGCAATAGCAGGGGTGGTGGAGAAAGCTCAGTATGTCATTAATAAATCGTAACTACATTTAATACTGAAAAAAACCTGCTCGGCATCTGCATTTCTACATCCCCGCAGAAGAATATTTTTGTTCGTGTTGTCCAGTAACTAAAATGCTTATCTATAAACCGTGACTATCAATGATTAGATCAACTGTTCACCCAGCGATCAAGAACATCAAGCGTTAGCTGGGGAAAAACCAACCAACAAACAAGCAAACAACGAGTTGGAAGCCCGGCAGCTCCTCAGCGCAGGCGCTGCCCGTCCAGGCCGACCCCCCCAGGCCAGCGCTAACAGCACCAAGTCTGCGGGCACGTTCGGCTTCTCGAACGGCAGAAAGCTGCAAGGCAGGCGGGCGCAGCTCCCAGCAGCAGAGCACAAGGCGAGTCAGGGCCGCCCTCCTCGTTGCGCCCGGGTTTCTCCTGCCCGAGGAGACACCTCTGCCCCGGCGGGGCACCGGGAGCCCACCCCCGTCCTTACAGCCCCTTGCCCGTCTCTGCCCTCCGCAGCCGCCGGCCAAGCCGGCCCGGCAGCCCAGGCCCGGGGCCGCCTCACGGCGCTATCGCGACAGGCCGAGGGCGGCACCCGCAGCCGCGAGGGCCGCTCGCGCTCCGGGGGAGGCCGAGGAGCGCCCGCACCGGGCGGTTGCCCCCCCCCTCCCCACCCCGCACACAGCCCGCAGGCCTGCGCCGCCCCTGGGAGGCCGGCCCGGCAGCGCGGCCGCGGGCTCTTCCTTCCCCGCTTCTCCCCCGCCCTCCCCGGGCGCCCACCTCGTCCAGGAACTTGGTGACATCGTAGATGCGGTTGTGCAGGATGATCCAGGTGCTCTGGCTGTTGTTGTGCTTCTGCACCTCCTCCAGCCGGTAGTACCGGCCCCGCCAGGGCTCGCTCTCGCCGGAGCCCACCATGTCCCGCACCCTCCGCACCACAGCCGCGGCAACCCCGGCCCCGCCACCCCCGCACTTCCTATAGCCCCACTCCCGCTCCGCCACGAGCCAATCACCGGCCGGCTCCGCCCCCTTTTCCCCGCCCATGCCCTCCTTCCCAGCTTCTCATTGGCGGAGAGAGACGCCTTTCACAGAAGGCGTCAGGCGGGCGGCGCGGGGCGTGGGGCTGGGGCGGCCGCCTCGTGCTTCGCCCCTTTCCCCCCCCCCCCCTCCCCCCCCCCCCACTTCGCCGCGGGGCGCGGGCGGCAGCCGCTCCCGCGTGACCGGCCGCGGGGCCGCGCGGGCTCCCGCTGCGTGCGGCGGGGAAGCAGCGCCCACCGCCTTTTCCCGGGCCGCCGTCGGGCTTCCCGGCTGCCCGCCCCCCCCCCGCGGTGCGGCAGACGTGCGGCGAGGGGCCGGTGGTCACCCCAGCGCCCCTCACCCCGCCCCGCCGGCGGGCGGCGCGCCCCGGGCCGCGCAGCGCCCGGCTGATGGTTCCCTCCCACCTCTTCCCCCGCCCCGTTCGTCCCCCGGCGGCTCATTCCCGCCCAGCAGGCGGGGAGCCCCACACGCAGCCCTCAGTGCCCGAGCACCCGCCGCGGGGTCGCCTTGGGGGGGTGGGCGGGGCGCCGAAGCCCCGCGCCGGGCCCCGCTCCCTCCGCGCGCCCCGCCCCTCCCGCCTCGCGCCCGGCGGCCGCTCGCGCCGCAGGCGGGAAGGGCGCGGCCCCGGAGGGAAGGCGGGAGCGCTGCCTCGGGGCTCCGCGAAAGGTCCCGCCTGTACCGGGAGCCCGCCCGGGGTTGCGGAGGGCTGGGCCTCGTGCCCCGGCGGCCGTCAGCAGCCCCGCGGGGTTGCTGCAGCCCGATCGCGGCGGGGTTCGGTGCGTGGGGTTTGCAGGGTAGCTTGGGGTTACATCCTCACTGGGCTGAGGTAAAATTCACCCAACGTGAGTTGTTAATGCCGGTTTTCTCCCAGCGGGTGCTTACAGGTTGTGGGTGTGCAGTCTGCGGACAGCTTCGTGCTGGGACACGCGGTTCCCCCGCCGTCTGCAGGACTCTTCTGCGGTTAATTGCAGTCAAACTCCTAATGGGAGGAGTAGCTCCTGTCCCTCGCAGCTGGGTGTCATTCTCAGCTTTAATAAGGTCGTTACGGAAAATAACAAACACTGCCACCAAGCTCTGCGGTTTGTGTGTCGGTTCTGACAGAAAGCGAGCAGTCGCCGTCCTCTGGCTGATCAGCTCAGCAGGAGCTCTGTGGTGGCCCCAGGTTCAGGAGCTGTGATTGTCAGCATGGAAAGATCTGACTTCGCCCACAGGTTCTGCTTGTGCAGAAGGCAGTTGCGTTTATTTCCTGTGACTGGTAGTTGCGTGTTCACTGGTAGTTACGTCTTTACCCTCTACCCTGAAGGGAGAAGCTCTTTGCAAGCACTCGGTCCCATTAGCTTTCAAGATGACTGGGAAGACTGAAGTTACACTGAAGGCAGCAAGTGGTTCCCACAGGGGAGTTGGCATCAAACAGCAAGCGGGTCACTGGAGCCTTGCGGCCTGTGTTTTACACAGCCTTTGCCACAAAAATCCCCAGCTGACCGTTTAGGATTCTTTTAAGCACTGTGAAACAGCCTTTCTTTTCTGTGATTGCAAACGGACAAGATTTTTTTTCTCATTTGTTTAAAATAATCCTTTCCGTGAAGCTGTAGCTTTTGGAATTCTCTGAGGAAGTTATAATCTTGGCTGGCATTTAAAAAAATCTACTTCTCACAATTACTGGAAAAAAACTTGAATTATGTTTTCCTTTAAGGACAAGAAACAAGGAAATATTCTTTTCTTTAAACTTGCAGTTATAAAACACTTATATTTTGATTTTTCTAGGATATGTCTGAGGTTAATCTTTTTAATGTGTTACACTTCAAGCAAGGCAGAGCAAAATCAGGACAGCAAAGTTATCTTTGACATTATTCCTCAAAAAATTTTCTAGTTCATGATTTTTTTTTATAATGATTTGCATCCTGGCCTGCATCAGGAATAGCGTGACCAGCAGGCAAGGCTGCACCTCGAGCACTGTGTGCAGTTTTGGGCACTGCAGTATAGGAAGGACGTCGAAGGTGCTGGAGAGGGTGCAGAAAAGGGCAGCTAGGCTGATTAGGGGTCTGGAGAACAGGTCTTATGAGAAGAGGCTGAGGGAGCCGGGGCTGTTCAGCCTGGAGAAGACGAGCCTGAAGAGAGACCTCATTGCTCTCTACAACTATCTGAAAGAAGGTTGTAGTGAGGTGGGTGTTGGCCTGTTCTTCCTAGCAACCACCGATAGGACAAGAGGAAATGGGGTCAAGTTGCACCAGGGGAGGTTCAGATTGGATATTAGGAAAAATTTCTTCACAGAAAGGGTGGTGAGACATTGGAACAGGCTGTCCAGGGAGCTGGTGGAGGCACAATCCCTGGAGGTGTTAAAAAAAACAACGGTGGTGTTTCAGGAAATGGTTTAGTGGTTAGGGTTTGTAGGGTAGATGGTTGGACTTGATGATCTTGAATGTCTTTTCCAACCTTGATGATTCTATGATTCTGATTTCTCCTTGAAGAGCAAGAATGGGAGAACAAATTTTGTGTGGCCATTATTAATCATATAGCTGATTGCAGTTTTGGATTAGTACAGCTTTTAGTCCAGTGTAAGGCTGCATAGGTTCTGCATAGGTTAGAATAAGATGTTCACCTGTCACTTGAGAAGAGAGATGGGTTTAAGCAGGCAGCACAGAAGTTCCCTGTACCACTAAAATGGGAGCCTGCTGTGGGGAAAAAGGAAAATATTTCCTGCATGCCTCCGTGTTTCTCTGTTTTTCGTGCTCTCTGACAGGCTGGCCTTGGTCTTCGTATGACTTGGTGAGATCACTGCTGAGCTCCTGGGAATTGAATTTTCTTGCCAGACAGGAGGGGACCAACATAGCAGAGTGATTCCTTAGCTCTTGGAACCTACATAGATTCCAGCCCCGACACAGACTGAGAAAAAGATGGAAAGGATGCTTTTGTCATTGTCTTTACTCTGAATATTTTGACTCTTGTAAATAGTTATTTTTTTCAAGTACAATGCATTATTTATAGCAAAAATGTATTGAGCACTCTGTTTTAGTTGATGACATTGTGGTATATTGCCTACCTAATATTAATCAGAAGAAAACTGATTATTCATTTACCTGATAACGTGTTTATGAAGTTCTGTAAACAAATATCTGCCTTATAAAAATGAATTAATAATTTATTTTTTAAAAAACCCAGGTGCTGCCTTGTGGCAATCAGCAATATAACATGAATAACACCAAGCACCAGTCTCTGTTCTTTGCCAGTTTGCCAGAGCTACAAAAACTCTGTGCCACTACAGTAACACTGAGTCCTCAGATACCAGAAGCTGAGATGAGGAGTACACAGATAAAGATTTGCAGGTAAAGAATTTTGAGTGTTATTTTCAGAAGCTGTTGGTGGTTGTTATTCAACTATATCTTTAGCAGTGCTAGAATTAACTGTAATAAAATGAACAAAATTCTTATCAGTGTATAAGATTGTTCAAATTAGTGAGTTGTTTTGTGGAGGACTTGCTGGCTATTGGAAAAGAAACACACATTTCTATTACATTTTAAATGTCATCAGCTAAAACTAACAAGGCCACCTACTTTTAATTACTAACAAGTTAAAATTAATTGGTGTTCACATGCAAAGTTGGAATGCTTAAAGTACATCTTCTAGGCTATTCTATAGCTTTAAGTAGGTTGAGACTGAGGGAAATGAATACTTGGAAAGCATACATATGTTCCTTACAAACAAGCATTATGTCATTCCCTTTAATAGGAAAGGGAAGAAATGAGAAATTCTGCCAAAAGGGACACTTTTGGAGAGTTCTGTTTATGTGCCAAAGGCCTGTACTCTATCTTAGATACTGTAGGTGGGTTAAGAGCAAGTAACTTGGACTAGTCCAATATATTATACTGAACCACTAGAAGACAATTAAAAATGGGATGTGTTTTGTTTGCAGAAGATGAGGAAAATTAATTTATGCTGAGAAAATCAAGTACAGAAAATTATTTTTAACATGTTTTTTGTTTGTTTGTTTTATTATAGAAAATTATTATTCCTGCATCAAGACATCCTTTCTGCACCTGTTATTGGAGCACTAAATCGAATTTCAGTTGTAATGGCGGTCAGTATCACTGTAAATAAGTATATGTAGATACATACTGTCATGGATGAGAGGAATGCATCTCATTCAAAAGAGAGAAGCAGCAAGTGTATTTGACTGAGGTAAAATAATAATTTGACAGAGTTCAATAAACTTGATGGTAAGGTTCACATTATTCATTACTGCTTGGAAGAAACATACAAAGAAAACTTGGTTTAGAATGATTCATAGAGAGATGGGAGGTGCAAAGATCAGAGGACCCTCCTGTTGAGTCACAAGGTTCAGAGTGGACCCCCCTTGCTTTCTAAGCTCCTTTTGTTGACTAAGTGATACTGGATCAAATCTTAGTCTCAGACTTAGTCAATGATTCATGTCCAATGGAAATATTTGTTCTATATTTATAATATCTGAGTAGCTACATGGATTAGTAATGCTTCATAGCATTAACTAAGCATGCTACCAGTTACTTAGTGAGGATGTGTCATGGGTAAGGGATCTGCCTTGGGTGAGGAAGGATCTCTTAGTCTCAGGTAAGGAATCTCTCTAATCTTGAGAGGTGTTCCTGCTCATGGGAAGAGTCACCTGATGTGCAATCCAGCCCCTACTCAGGGAGAGCTTAAACTGGACACATCCTAATTTTAATATTCGTAGGGTCTTTACGATTGGCTGCTAGACAATAGTATAGACAAGACAGATGTCTTCATTTTAGCACAGATATCTTGTTCTGTACTTTGGTTATCTTGTACTTTTGGATTTCAAAACCAACTTTTGAAATATTTTTCAAGACACCGTCATGGCCTTTTCAGATGGTGAAATTTTTGTTGAAAAGAATGGACCCAGTTGGTAAGATGCCACCCAGTTCACAAGGAGAACAGCAGGAGCAGAGTGCTGCAATTTTGTGTTGGGAAGTCTTTTGCTTGCTTGTTAATGGTCTTTAGCTGGAAATGAGATTACACTATGATGAATGCCTGAACTCATTTTAGTTACTGTTCTCCTTTAACATACAGGATATGGTGTTTGCTTTAACTACTCCTTAGTATGTTTTTCTTAGGCAGAGTCACTGATGGTCCAGAATTTGATTTATGATTTGCTAGAACACCCCTTAGTTTCAGACACTTGAATATTTTTTTTATTATTTTAGGTACCATTTTACAAATCAGGAATATGTCAAGCCTGTGTAGAGAAAGAAGGAGCTACCGTAAGTGCTGAAAGATGCCACAGATCCTAAGCTTGTTATGCTTGTCTGCAATTGATGTTGCCAGAGATGAGTGTTTTTCATAGAGCATGCAATTTGCACTACAGAAGCCAAGTTTCAGGGTAAATACGTCTGTCCCATAGACAAAATATGTCTTATGAATCTGGGTAAATACATTTTGTCAGAGTCAAAAGTTTTAAGAAGTTCCTCAGCAATTTCTCTAGATTTCTCTGCTGTAGTGGGATCCTGATCCTGTACAGGGGTGTCAGGATTTGACCTCGAGGCAACAACAGACCTGCCCTTTGTGCCAAAGGCCTGCAGCTCCCCTGCAAGTGTCACCTGCTCTGTCTGCCTTGTAGGTTCTGCAGGTGGGCGTGGGTGTTCAGACAGCTGAACTGTCTCCCCATTCATGTTTTGGGTTTATCTAGCCTGTATAGGACAGTCTCAGAGAAACAATACAAACACGTAGAGAAGAAATGGAACCCATGATCTTAACAGCTGATACTTTTTTAGATCATTATGCATGTTCTTTACTGTCTGCCAGTATGCAGTGTTTGTGAGTTTATGAATCTGTGTGTGGGCACACTAAAATTGCTGAGTTAAAAGGTGATTGTAATCAAAGTCAGTATTTCTCACAATTCACTTGCAGAGTCAGCTGGGTGTGTTTTTCTTTGTTCCAAGAAGTGGAAGTGTATCTGGATTAGTAAGACAGATCTGTGTTCAGATACGCTTACCTTACCAAACTGCTTGTGTTGACATGTGTAACTGATGTGTCATGGTTAGATTTTCCAGCACCAGAAGATTAGTATGAAGTGTATTTAATAACCATGAGCTGCAAGCAGATCCTTGCAGAATCTTATTAGAAAAATCTTCCTGGAGGTGGATTAGTTAACTCTTTTTAACCCAGTGTAATTAGTTTCTTTTTCTTGACTCATGCTGTCAATAGAAGGCTAGGCAGGCTTTCTGGACAGGCAAGGACAAAGCAAGGACAGGCAAGGACAAGGCAAGCAGTCAAGCAAGTAATAGTGCTGGGTGAACAAAGCTACTTACATCTGTTATTCTTGTGATTGCAGGACAATGTCTCAAGTCTTGAGTTTGACAGCAGAGTTAATATATGTAATTTTTTGATATTGTGCCTATTGTCTGGAAAGAGACCATATATATCTAGTAAAGTACTCCAAATAGTTCAATTAATCTTTTCCCTGAGTCTATTATCAGCCCAGTGAAAACATTAAATTACTTGTAGTGAGCCTTTCTTTGATGCATATTAAATCTCTCTGTCTACATCAGATGTTGTGCTGACTTCCTCTTGTAACTAAGTAGATGAAAAGTAAATATGTGTAATATACACTAGGATTTGGGTCCAAGATGCAGTAGCAGGACCTGAGATTAAATTTTGACTGAAGCCTTTAAGAAAATGTTAAATTATTAAGAATTTTTTTTCTTTTCTTTCTTATGTTATTAGCTGGAAACACCACAAGCAGCTAGTCCAGCCATTCTCCAAACCTGTCTCTCTTACACACTCACAGCCAGACTTGCACCCAGATGGAACAAGGCTGGTCATCTCTTGGTGCAAGGTATTTGACTCACCTGGATAAGGGATCAAGCATTTAGTTTTCAGTTCTTTATTATTGCATTTATTTTCCATAATTGAACTTCTATCATTATTTCATTAATTATATGAAATTATTTCATTCATGTATCCTATGATTTTTTTCTTTGATGGCATGTTTATTGTTCCTTTATCCAAGTTCAACTATTCCAGTTAACAGCCTGAATGGACATACCATTCGCTTTTTCATCTTTCTCCTCGTCTTAGTAATAGATCAAATAATTATTTCAACTGAACACAACATACCAGATGAATAATTTTCAACCCAAATATTGTTGGACAGTAAATATCTTCTAAAAGCCTCCTTTTCAGAGTCATGCTTTCGTCATTGACACTTCTGCACATAGTTTGCATGCATTTCTAATACAGAAGTGTTTTTCTGACAGACCATCTCCATCTGCCAAGCTCTGTCTTTTTAGATGGTAGTTCCTTTGCCTGACATCTCTCTACTCCTGTATAGGATAAATGGGAATTACCAAAGTGTTGTGGTTTGGGCCTAACATGACAACAAAGAACCAGCCCCATGGCCACTCACTCAACTCCCCCCCATGCACACACACTGTGGGATGGGGAGGACAAAGGCCAACTAGAAACTCATGAGTCGAGACAAGGACAAGAAGGGTTCACTCACCATTTACAGTCTTGGGCAAAACAGACAACTTGGGGAAAAATAATAATTTAATTTAACACTAATCATATATGTTGCTAAAGCTGAGAAATACAGATGATGTATGCTAAAATTGTAGTAATACTATATAGATTTGCTTTTGAACCTGAGAAATTTATTGTTAGTCAATTAAAAATAGTTCTATTTCTTACTGGGAGGAAAAAAACATGTATAAATTGCTGTCCCCTAATAAACTTTGCATAATAAGATTAGGTGTATGATTTAGAAAATAATATCTCTCTATTTTATTTATTAAGGAAAAGATTTTTTGTCTCGTTCAGGAAGGCAAAATGCTGTTGGTAAGTACAATATTCTGTTAATGGTAAACTCAGGAGAGCAAGATATAGTTATGTGTTTTCTTACTGCCCTAATCTTGGTATTACCAACATGATGTCTTTTTGTTTTTCATTCTGAAATAACCTCTGTCAAAATAAACTTGATGGCAGATGGTGCTGTGTATGTAATTTTTGTCAGCTAAACTGCACCTTTGCTATTAAACTACAGCCATAGGTTGGAATTTACAATTTTAGCTTTCTTATTATTACACTTGTCTCAAATTATGAGTCTAGCAACTGATATGAAAGTTCCAAAATAATAGAAAAATGAGCTAAAGTGACTGTCCAGTGTGTACCAACGTTGCTGTTCACAAAAGTTAAGTCACAAAGCATGCTGCTTAGCTATTGCAAAAATTAATATTTTTGTTCCAGTATAAAAATTAAAATTACGTTTGTGGATATTGGCACCTAAATTTGCAACAGGGACATATGTCGAGGAACATCATACATTCAGTCGCTGTGCTGCAGCTGCCTCAGAGCTGGGTGAATGTTCTGCAGATGTGTCAATAAATGCTTGCCTTGCTCATGAAATCTTTCGAATCCACCACTTCTGGATGCATAACTGGACTAGATGACTCAGTACAGGCAAGGGTTGTAATAACTGCATTTGCTTTGAAAGTGGGTGTTTGTGTATACAGGATAATAATTTGCACCAAGCATCCAGTTTTATGGACAGCCATGAGTTCCCATGCAGGTATACTGTATGGGTGGTAATTCATTATTATTTTAATTTTTCACAGTTAATATGCAAATAATTTTAATTTCCATGCTAAGGAGGTGTGGCCTTTTGATTTTCAAATGCAACATTTTGACTAACTATTATTTTAAATAAACACTTGGTTTAGCTTTCTGCTAAGAGATGAACTCTAGTTCAGAAGAGGGGTTTGTGCTTTGTTTTTTATTTTAGTTGTAGACCTCAATGTATCAGAGAGACAGCTTTGCGTCAGTGTGGAGGCTTGCTCAGTTCGGTTACCGCCCCCTGAGGTATAAAATAGTGACTATATTTGTCTTATTAATCTTTATCTTCTTTTCTGTGAAGTGACTTGCAATTAGCATGATGGGTATAGAATTGCTGATTTCTGACTGTATTAAGACAGTAATCATATTTCTTGACTATCTGCATCTGTTCTAAGTGTAATGTCCATATTGTATCCATGTTGACACATTCTAGCAAGCATGTAAAACTGAGATTCTGGACTAAGAGACCTTTAAAAAATGCTAATGGAATAGAGTAGTGGAATATCTTTATGATTCTAGATTTCATTTTAGCGGTATTTTCTAGAAGGCACTCACTGTTTCACGGTATTGCATAGAGAGTTTTGAGTAGCAGCTTAAAAGTGAAACTGCAGGTAAGTTGTCAGCACAATGTTTAAAGTCCCTGTATTTAATTATTCTGGAACCTGCTTAATTTTCTCTGCAGCTTCCAAAATACTGGAGCAGACTGGAGTATGCTGCTTGTAAGCATAATTAATAAATTTTTGAGGAATCGTGACTGAGGTCTAAAAATTGCCATCCTTTCTGACACCTTGTTTGAATATGTTCTTTGATACAGGGGCATATTTATTTGGCTTGCTGGTTTCTTCCAAATAAGTATTTCTGATCCTAATGCTATCTTTAGGAATCCACTTCCAAAATGACAGAAAGCAATGGTGGAAGCAATAATGGTGTGGCTTCATTATCATTTGATAATTTTAATGCTTTTCTAAAATAGAAATGGCCAGATTTTATTTGTCAGTGAATAAATGAAAACTCTATATAGAGAAAATGCTCCTCAAAACTCAGCGATTAATTGGCCCACACAGTCATGTATTTTCACGTTGTGAAATTGTGTGGTGTTTTTTAACTTCTCACAGGGTGAAACTATATATCCCATTAATTCTGTTGTTGGGACCTCTCCACTTGATTAGGCAAAGTGACATACATATTACTAGATTGTCAAACATGGACTTCTGATTTGATTTTTTTAAATGTGCATGAAAGTGAGACAGTTCTTAGTTTGATGAGTCCCTTCTCTACTCTTACTTATTAAAGTACCTAAAGTAGAGCGGTAGATGTGGTCTATCTTGATTTCAGTAAGGCATTTGACACCGTCTCCCACAGCATCCTTGTAGATAAGTTGATCAGGTATGGGTTTGGTGATCAGGTAGTGAGGTGGATTAGGAACTGGTTGATGGGAAGGAGTCAGAGAGTTGTAGTCAATGGGGCAGAATCTGGTTGGAGGTGTGTGACTAGTGGAGTCCCTCAGGGGTCGGTACTGGGACCGGTGTTGTTCAACATCTTCATCAATGACCTGGATGAGGGTATAGAATGTACCTTCAGCAAGTTTGCTGATGACACCAAGCTGGGAGGAGTGGCTGACACACCAGAAGGCTGTGCTGCCATTCAGAGAGACTTAGACGGGCTGGAGAGTTGGGTGGGGAGAAACATGATGAAATTCAACAAGGGCAAGTGTAGAGTTTTGCATTTGGGGAAGAACAACACGATGTCCCAGTATAGGTTGGGGGCTGACCTGCTGGAGAGTAGTGTAGCTGAAAGAGACCTGGGGGTCCTGGTAGACAGGAGGATGACCATGAGCCAGCAATGGCTTATGGCCAAGAAGGCCAATGGCATCCTGGGGTGCATTAGAAAGGGTGTGGTTAGTCAGTCAAGAGAGGTTCTCCTCCCCCTCTATTCTGCATTGGTGAGGCTGCATCTGGAGTATTGTGTCCAGTTCTGGGCCCCTCAGTTCAAGAAGGACAGGGAACTGCCTGAAAGAGTCCAGCGCAGAGCCACAAAGATGATGAAGGGAGTGGAACATCTCCCTTATGAGGAAAGGTTGAGGGAGCTGGGTCTCTTTAGCTTGGAGAAGAGGAGACTGAGGGGTGACCTCATCAATGTTTACAAATATGTAAGGGGTGAGTGTCAGGGAGATGGAGTTAGGCTCTTCTCAGTGATGACCAGTGATAGGACAAGGGGTAATGGGTGTAAATTGGAGCACAGGAGGTTCAAGGTGAATATCCGAAAAAATTTTTTTACTGTAAGAGTGACAGAGCACTGGAACAGGCTGCCCGGGAGGTTGTGGAGTCTCCTTCACTGGAGACATTCAAAGCCCACCTGGATGCGTTCCTATGTGATGTACTCTAGGTGACCCTGCTCTGGCAGGGGGGGTTGGACTAGATGATCTTTCGAGGTCCCTTCCAACCCCTAGGATTCTATGATTCTATGATTCTATGATTCTATGATTCTATGAAAGTTCAAACTTCACTGATTTAAATAACCTTTAAACTTTATACTTGCATAATTTCTGAAAGCATAAGCTCTAACATAAGATAGTGTGCAGTTTGATAATCAGAATATCTTCTGAAATAAGCGGTCTGTGAAAGCTGATGAAAAATAATCATGCACAAACTTTAGTGTACTGTGATGCACAATTTTTGAAAATGTTCATTTTGTACTGCTATAGAAATATTTGCAAATAATAATTTTTTTTTCTTCTTGAAGCTGGTAGATTTTGATATTTCACCAAACACCTTAAAGCTGTTTGACAGCAATGAAAATACAGTAATTCACCAACATTCCATATTAAGTAACTGGTGCTATGTTTTGCCAAGGTAGGAGTCTGTTTACATTTCAGCAGAAACAAACATTTCCTGGAATGTTTGTCATACAAAGTGGGAATTTGATACTAGTTATAAAAACATTTCTTTTTTACAGTCTGTTGTACATTCAGGAATCTTTCTTTTTTATTTTTATGGTCTCAATGTTACGGAAAATGAGAAAGAAAAATTAATCAGTGATATATAAATTGCATATTTAAATATAATTTCAGTTTTGGTAATCTCCCTGCTACCTTTGTGATATATAAGAGCATGAATTTTTCTCAAACGTAATTTTATCAGAAAGTGTCTGTTTAAAGAAAAAACCTATTTCAACCTTTGCCACAAACTTTCTATTTTCACCTATGGTTTTCATAATAAAAATATGAGAAGTAATTATGTATTTGCTTTTGTTCTACATTCACTGATGGTGTTACAGAGAAGATAAATTAGACTTGTAAGTGCCAAGTTCTTTTCCATATGTCTATTGTTCTGTCATAAATTTACAAGCTAAAAGTACTAGTCCTCAAAACATAATGCATAAATACATTCAATGTCAAACATAAGATTGACTTCTTTTTTCCAAAAGTCCAATATATTTTCAGCTGAGTTTTCTCACATCCTTTCTGACTGTTGCTTCTTTACCTGTGCACAGCATGAAAATGGGTCAAATCATAAACATCAGCCACATAATTCCTCCAGAATCTCCTTTCCATTCATATAAAGATTTTCAGATGCACTGGAAGAATCTGGTAAGGAACAATATACACTGTTTTTGTTTTTCCCTTCCTCTTTATATGTAATGAATTTGTATTTGTAATACACTGTTGTGGCTTTTTTTCAGTATGGATATATTCTTCCAGAGGATCTTGAAGAGACAAAAACATACTTCAGTGTTTACTTCAAGCCAATAGGGGAAAGGTTCTTTACGTATCCTTTTAGGGTGTTTTTGTTACGTTTCCTCTACTAAACTTCTAGCAAAGTTCTAATTTTAAATTTTTTATTATGCCGCATTTTCTTCTTCCATAATTTCATAGAAATCAGTGGAGCATTGTTTCACTAGAGAAACGGGAAAAAAAAGTCAAGTCTTTTTGTGCTAGTGTTAAATAATAATATGTTAAATAGTTTAGTTTGCTTCACAGCCTCTGTAAACATGATAATGCTACTCTAAATGATGATGTAACAGGAAGAGTTAAATTCCTGTAACAATGCATCCAACAAAGATTTTTTTTTTTTTTTAAGAGAATTTTCCTGCTAGGAAAGACTACACTAAAGATTACTTATATTGAGTAATTTTTGATATGGCAGATTAGTATAGTAAAGTCATGTTCAAGTCCTGTAACTTTATAACCTTCAGTCCTTTAATAAAGTAAATACTTTTGTTCAGCATTTTTAAAAAGCTTTAGACACATTGATGCCTTCTTCTCAACAAAGATGATTAACAATTACAGAAATGTAAAGGTACTTGCTATGTATCCCTGAACACTTACTCAGGTACCCTTTAAGTTGCATTCGAAGTCAGCCAGTGCAGTATTTCCCTAGAACAGATTCAGAAAGTGTGTTGAACTCTTTTCTTTCTGACATGAAGCGTATTTTTTCACATCTATGTGGATTTCCAGTAAAGATGACTAGTAAAGCACTTTATGCTACACAGGAACTCTCCAGGGCTCTGGTGTGTGTAATTATTTTTTTTAATAAATATTAATAGCATGTGCTTTGTGTGTATGAAGTGGTTTTTATCATGCTCAGAAAACAATAAAAGTGTAATATGCTTTTTGCAATAAACTGCTATAAGTCATGTAACTTTTAATTAAATGTGTAGTTAAATATTACATTGCTATTTGCCATTGTTAAGTTGTTGTTCACATCACAAATACATTAAAAAAATTGACTTAGTGTTAAGTAGTTGCTATCAATATTTGCAGTTCTATAGACCTTATTTTACAGTTGGGTATCCAGAACTTTCTCACACCTCTTTCATAGTAATAATAACAACAATAATATTGATATAATTTTGTTACTTTTTATTATTATTGCTGTTACTATTACTACTATTACAAATCATTTTTCAAAAAATACCAAGAAATATATAAAGTTCAGTGGATTGACGCATGTAAAAACATTCGAGCTGTAGGTTTTACTCCATGGCTGGTGATGGAAAGAAGGTGAGCAATCAAAACTTCTTAAAGGCTGAGACGAAATTTCTTTGGTAATGCTGTGTGACAGAAGAAATTAAGTAATTAATTCTGAACAAAAAGTATTGACAGAAATTGCAGAGATTCTAAAATACTTTAATCCTTTTTCAGAAAGCACTTTCTGTTTATGTCTCTTCAGTGATCAAAGCTAAAACGGCTCCTCTTTGTCATCTGCAGTTTTTTATAGACTTTCAAGCTGGTTTTTTTTCTCAGAATGTAGATGCCCTTAAAAGTCTTAAGAGAGACGAGGAGCCCTGACAGTCGAACTCTGCAGACGTCCTCAAAGGGCTAAACATTACCCAACCTGAAAGCACTAAACCAAGATAATGACTGTAATTAAAGTCTTTCCTTCTGAGAAACACAATATTCCAGCATAGTTTATAAATAAAGAACCTGGGGAGGAGAAAACAAATCTTCATTTATAGGGACAACAAAATATTGTTTAAAAATATAGTTCATTCTTACTTAATAAATGAAAATGAATGGTTATATATTGTGATGCATATTAGATGGATATCATATAGTGATGTATTAGGTGACACTATCCGATTTTTAAATCCACCGTATTCAGTTTAGCAACTCTTGTTGTATTGCAGGAAATAAAGCCTGAGTATACAAAATTGGCCGGCGAGATGGTTTGTGTAGTATCTCTAACGCAGACTCCTCCAAGGAAGCCGACTTGTCCTCGAATTTCTTCACCACGCAGTATGGAAAACAGCCACTGGATGGAGCGTTTGATCAAAGAGCCAGAAACGCAGACTTTTTCGAGTAGCCGTAAGGGTACAGCAAAGGTTAGCACTGAAGCAACAGAGGAATCAATGACTAATGGGCAAATAACAGAAGTAACAGAGTTACCAACTGTTAAATCTTCAGGAATGCCTGTAAAGTCAGCCTTTGAACTCCCACCGCCCACATTCAGCAAAATCATACCAATATTCAAAGGAAAGTTGATGCAGATGAATGGAAAGACCACCAATCAAATGGATGGGAAGAAAAGAGAAAATGCAGAAAGACATTCACCAGTAAAAACGATGGGTGTTTCATCTTCTATGCTGACTGTATGCAAATCCAGCATAACTCAGGTTTACAAACCTGTTCAAAATATGATAGTCAAAAATCCTGCTCCTAGAAGCATACCTCAGGTAATGAATGCAAAAACATATGCAAAACATGAGACACCTGTATTTCGATGGAAAACAGGGTGTAGCGGGCAAATGACTCATTCTGATTCTTCTGATAACTCAACTTCTGGTGGGTATGCAAGTGAAGTCAATAATAAAAAGGCAAATTCTCCTTCCTTACTTAAGAACGTTGAGTCAGTGCTTCAGAAATCAAACATCAATCTGAGTCTGAATACATATGCTTCTCCTACTTCTAGTGCAAGAAGGGGAAAAAAGTTTGCAAGTCAAGATATCACGCAAGTTCTTGGGAAACAACACCAGTCAAAGAAAGTACCTTTGCAGATTTGTAAATTAAACAACGAAATTACAAATTTTGGTTCATCACAGCAGCAAACAAAGAGATCAAATGAAGGAGCAAGGTTAAATATTCATGAATCTCACTTAAGTGATAAATTGTGTATTGCCAAAGGTGAAGAAAATAAAGCAGCATGTCATTCTAAGGACTATATTGCTAAGACAAGTAGTCATCGTTCCAAATCTAACTTTGAACAGGTATGGTAAATAACAGGGCTCAATCTCACTGGTTCTCAACAGTTCAGTATATTCTAAAACAACATTAAGCAATAAAGAGCATGACTTTCGTCATGTTCTGCCATCATTTCTAATGCAGTTTTCTAAAATTTCTACCACAGAAGTTGATGTTGTCAGCCACTGCTACTTTTTTCTGAAAGGGGAGATGATCCATTTTGCTGTCTGAAATAGAATCATCATAGAATCATAGAATGGTTTGAGTTGGAAGGGACCTTAAAGATCATCTAACTCCAACCCCCCTGCCATGGGCAGGGACACCTCCTACTTGACCAGGTTGCTCAGAGCCCCATTCAACCTGGTCTGGAACACTTCCACCTTCCAGTGTCTCGCCACCCTTACGTGAAAGTGTTTCTTTCTAATGTCTAATCTAAATCTACCCTCTTCCAGTTTTAATCTATTACCACCTGGCCTCTCACTACAAGCTGTTGTAAACAGCCCCTCCCCAGCTTCCCTTTAACCCCTTCAGATACTGGAAGACCGCTATGAGGTCTCCCTGGAGCCTTCTCTTCTCCAGGCTGATCAACCCCAACTCTCAGCCTGTATTCATAAGAGAGGTGCTCCTCATGATCATTTTTGTGTTCCTGCTTTGGACTTTCTCCACTTTTAAGTTTGGGACTTTTAAGGTGGGATAATTAGTTTTCCTTTCTATAAGAGAGTTTACCAAGATTTCTGCAAGTTTAATGTGAAATTTTCAGTGTTCAGTCTATCTTCATAGGAAACCATATTAATGAACAGCTCCTGAAAGGAATCTCAAACCTCATCAGTTCTGTAGTGCTGACTGCAGTGCATGTAAAGCATCGTGCTTTAAGACAAACATGCAAGTTTTGCAAATACAAGTTTAATTACAATTTCATTAAAAGCACAAGATGAAACAGGAAAAAATCCTACTGAACATAAGGAGAAAAAAATCTTCAGAGCGAGAGTGGTGAAGTAGTAGGACAAGTTGCAGAAAGGTTGTAGAGTTATCCCTTTAGATTCTCAAAACTTGACTGGATGAGGCCCAAAGCAATGTAATCTGACTTTGAAGTCAGCTCAGTTTTGAGTAAAAGTTATGATTAAATGACTGCTAGAGGTGCTTTACAGCCTAAATTTTCTATTATTCTGTCTGTATTTCAATAATACAAATAGCTGGGCTGATTTCAGTGCAATTTTTATGAGGATGGTATTCCACAGATTGGGCGCATAGATGGCATGTGTTGACCTTATCACTTTTTTCACCTATGAAATGTAATTTTACATGTTATTTCAACTGTGTTATGTTGGCATCTTTTGAAAAAGTAGGTCATTTTAACAAGTAGAAAAATACTAGTGTTTTTTTTTGCTAATGAAGGTATAAACTTTTATACTTTTAAGATGATTACAGGGAGCAAGTATCTGACAAGTGAAACACTGACCTCAAAACCAGCTTGTTCAAATAAGGAGAGCAACATGGAAGCATCTGTAAAGAAAAGTTGTGCCAGAAAAAGACAGGTAAAAAACCCCTCACATATCCACCCCTGAATCCAGTCTAGAGAGACCTGAATTGAGAGATAAAAAGGACAATTTAATTTTTCATCTTAGCATGTTCCAGTTAAAATGGGGAAGCCAAGAAATCTTATTGAGCCTGCTCTGAATAAAAGTAACCTTAATCAGGATAAAATGAACTTTAACCATTGGTTATGTTGCTGTTAGTTCAAACATGCAAAAGATGCTACTAAAATGGAAACATTCAAATGTTTCCTTAATGTAAATAAGTTTCTGATTCTACAGAAAACAGTTTTATCCTTCCCAATATAACTGTGGGCGTTCTCATTGGCTCTGTTAGTGTCTCATCTTAAGTGCTTGAAGTCAGCAACACTGTAGTAAGTTCTAGAAGGCTATTCGTAATTAATTCTGAGGTTTTAAAAGTTATGTTCTCTTAATTATTTAATGTATTTAAGTTGTTATTGTATTACAAATTGGATTTAGCAGCAGCAATTAGGTATGTTTCTCATATGAATTAATGGCTTTTTAAAAATATTTTTTCCTCTGGATGCTGCTCTAATGATTGCAGTGTGTACTTTCCTCTTAAAAAATATTTTTTCATTATTCTTAAATATTTCTTTTAGCTACCACTGGGCTACACTTCTGTTTCTAAATATCAGTTCTTTAAACATCTATTCCATTTTCCATCTCCTGCTTCTTACAACCACATCTCTTTGTTTTTGCTACCTAGAAATTAGACAGATTAGAGGGAACAGATTCCAAGTCTCCAATGCACAGTACAATTGTATTTTCTTACATAGAAATGTATGTATTATTTCTGCTAATAGCCAACTGGAAATACTGTGCAATAACTCTACAGAATAAGCCAGGAGGAAAAATTGTACACACTTAATTCCCTTTTCATCCCTTTTCCCTTGCCGTTTGTAGTTCATTTCAAGTGTGACCATTTGAGGTCTCATTACCAGTACTTGTTCTGAAGTGCCTTAGCCTAGTCACATGTTGCAATATATAAACTTACCTTGTGAACTTATCCATTAACTGTTGATTAAGAACTTCAGAGAATATCTTCATAATTCAGATTCATCCACTTAGTTTACATTTGTTAATATTACATTTTATCTGTCATTTTTTTATTTGGTTATGCTTTTAAAGCCAAATACAGGATGATTCTGTAACTTTTAGTGGTAATTAAAAGAGCACAGTCTGTGCTATCTGTGCAGTTCAGAACGAGCCAGCAGAGCTGCCGCAGGGGCCTTCTGCAGGAGCACACTCATACCCTAGAGCTCAGGCTGCAGCAGGGAAGAGAGGAGTTGGTATGGGAAACACCAGCCCAGCTGCTCTGAGCTGGCCCCATCCAACTGCAGCTGGGAAGGGCCCTTCCACAGGGCCACAACTGAGTCACAACCAACAGCCCAGTTCAGCAGTTGCTACAGCAGTAGAGTCAGGAGTCTCTCTCACAAAGAAGAAAAGGAAAACAGCAACTAAAAATCACTGTGGTTATAAGAATAACAACCCCAGAGGTCTGAGCACTGAAGGGAGACTTCCACCATAGTATGAATTAAGTGCTGAAGTCCTTTGCCTGCTGCTGGGAGTGACTCAGCCACACAGGGCTTAGGAGCATGGAACTAGCTCTACAGCTTGTGCAGACTAGACAAACTGCTGGTCTGGCAGCAGTGCTGGGATAGGGAGGAGGCACAGTCCTGTCCTACTCAAGAGCCACAAGTGCCCCATGGCAGTCTTCTGTTTCCAGGCAAGCAGTGAGCAGCATGCAAGGTACTTGTAGGAAGTGGCAGGAGACAGAAGGTTCTCACTGTCTGCCTGCCGCACGGGCAGTGTGGCATTGCTGCCACTGGAGCCAACTGAGGTGGGTGAACAGCTCTAGCGAGGCCTCAGCTGGAGTCTCAGAAATAGGAGAGGGACTTGTCTGTTAACTGGCATAGGAATAGACTCTCTAGGGCTCATTAGTCTGATTCCTCCTCTCTCCAAATTGTAATACAAGGGTGCTGACTGGGGACACTGCTAAACTTACCTGAAGAGTAAGATTTTGTCATTATCTCAAGTCTGGACACCAAAAATGGCCAGCTGGTTTTGAAAGTGTTGGCTGCCAGCATGTAAAAGGGTATTTTAAAAATAGCTCTAGTTTTAATTATTTACCCACTGAACATATAAACACACTTGATACTATATTTATGTTGGAAAATAAAAACTTTCACTAATTACTTCTCATATCATTCAACTAAACATTTCACTCAGAAACAACTTTTTATTTCAGCTGCTTGTTAATATTACTGCTTTTTTGCTTAACTGTGTTTTGCTTTGGTTTTGTTTGGCTTTTGTTAACAGAAAGAAGAAGTTTATTCCAAGTTAAAGAAAGTTAAAAGAAGTAAGCCTTCTATTTAGGATGTTCTAGAGTACTGAAAGAAAACTCTGGGTATGTTCATTACAAATTTTAAAGCAAGTAGACTAGCAAATAAAGCTTTGGGGTTTTGTTTGGGTTTTTTTGGTTGTGGTTTTTTGTGTTGTTTTTTTTTTTTTGTGAAACAAGCAGCGTTAAATGCAAAGGCATCTTGTACTTTGTAGAACTTGGACTTTGGCTTAAATTTGTGTTTTGATTGACTTGTTTTCTTTCAGACTAAAATAAACCTGTTTTTTTGCTGCTGAGTTTCATTTGAATCTGAGCTGAAGTTAAAACCATAAATGATTAAAGTGAAGCTGTGTGTATTATTTAATAACATTCCATGAAATGAGGTGGCTAAATGCTTTTGTGGTACTAAGATCTAATCCAAAGACAAAATGATCTGTCATACAAAATTAATACATTTAGGTTTATGGCCAGATACTTTGACCCATATATTGGGTGGTTGTCCATAGTAGTCTTGCAAGATAGAACATGCTTTTCCTCTGAATAGTCCTTTGAATATTAAGGGTACAGATAGCATATGAAAACCACCAGTTTTATGGACCTAATGCCTATCACAACTTATCAGTAGTAAAACATGCAAGAAGGAGTAGCCTGAGTTACCTGTTTCAGAGATAAATTGATGTGTATTTATTAAAAATAAAATATTGATGTAAGCATGATGGTCACACAGACACACCAACACAAAAATGTATGTGATACAAAACAAATAGAAAAACATTGCAATAAAGAAGCAAAATATGAGCTATGCATCTTTCCAGCTCTCTTTTGGCTTCAGAATAAGTGATAACAAGTAACCAAATGTGTATTTTGTCTCAGAGGTGCATTTTATGTCCTTTCTTTCTTTGTGTGGATAAGTTTCCTGCAGTGAAAGTATCTACCAGTTGTCTGCTTTCAGTAAAGGTAGTCCATTGTATGGATGGAAGTGTTACATACAGGCCCTTCATACTTCAGTATCCAGCATGTCCTGATCCTGGGTCTAGCATTTCATCTCTCCTGTTTTAGGCCAGGAAGTCCAGGTTTGGTCCTTCTTCAGAGGGGATCTGTTTTAGTGATTTAACATTTGTAGGTCCAAAGTCTATGACTTTCACTGAGGACTGATGAACAGAAGTTATGTCTCTGAGAATGGTCAGAACTATGCTTTGTTACTTAAATTTAATATTTTTTTTTCTTACTTATGAGTTAAATGCCGCCAGATCCTGTTGATCATGGTAGGTGATGCTTAAACCCTGGAGGGGAAATGGAGTCTTCCATAAAGTGTTCAAAATATGATTTGTTAGCATCCCATTGGGATGGGTTCATTGGCATTGATTTAAAAAAAACACCTCACAACTATAGCTAAAATAAATTCTGCTTTTGGATTGGTGCCTGCAATTTTTACTCTGAAAAGCTTTGTGCTGGATTTCTTTGTTATGTATTATTACATGTGTGCTCAGAGTGCATGTTTTCATTTGAACACTTGAGAATTACTTGTAAGTTTTCAAATTTACTGTGTAGCAAGATTTATGGGTGAGAAAGTCTTACAATGAAATTCAATGATGTAGTCAACAGGAAGGGCTTGGATCTGTAATTCATGACAATAAAAACCTTTTCTAACAATTATCCTCCAAAAAGGGTCAGTTTTTACAACTAACATATGCCAAGTTGCTCAACCTCTCAACTTGTCCAGGAAATCACAGCCTAACCCTAATTTTCCTCCTTGTTCTGCTGATGAAAATAGTGGGCATGTTAATAAAGCAATGTGTGAGAAGTATTTAACATTTTAAGAAGCTGAACATTTGATCCTCATACTGAATCATTCTCATTCGTTCTAATTTTACCTATATGTAGACAATCCCCCACTCTCTGGGAAAGGACTCAGGGTTTTCTTTGGCATAAGAAGAGTAGCTAGATATTAGCATGAGTTTGAGATGCCCCCTCCCTTCCTTGTATTTAGGGGTCTGAACTATGCTGGGTATGTTGTTCTGTTCCAAGACCATGCAGATTGGGCCACTGGAACCTTCAGGGCTGCTGAGGTGCCCAGCCTGTGGGGTGGGGGCAGGATATCTGCTGCTGAGTGAGCTCTGTAGAGTCTATTGGGTATGTCTACTAGATTTCCATCCAATTTAGTAGGAGTTTTGACATTTAATACATATGTAGACAGCTAAATGTAGGTGGTCTCAATCTGGATCTCAAAACCTTCCCAAGGGTTTGAAGAAAATCTATTTACCTATTTTATATTTGCTTTCAAATTTAAAAAAAAGCCTCAGTGCTTAGTTTTTTATTCATTAAAGTAATCCTATAATTTTACAAGGTCAAAAACTAGAGTGAAAGGAAAGTTTGGCTTCTAAGATCAATCTGAAGAGCAAAGCTTTCAAAGGAGAGTATACTAGTACAGAAAAATTATTTAAAAGAAGGTTTTGTATCATTACAAACACTGATACTAGCATATACATAATCAAAATAGCAGCAATGAAATCCCCAAGCTTTTTCCACTGTTCTGTACAACTCTTCCTGTTGCTCTACTCCTGTGTTGTCATATGATACTGACCTTTGTTTTTTGATGCCAAAATCATTTAACAAATGAGAAGCTACAAATTTATTGCCTATAGGAAAAATAGTATTATTTTATGTGAAAGCAATTGCTGCCGTTGCTGTCACGTTATTGTATGAGCACAGGTTGAAGGCAGGCAATCCACACAACTGGAATTCCGTACAAATTCTCAGAAGTTTTGTAAATAAGGGTTAGAGACCTGATGGACTGTTTCTTCCAGAAGGTGGATTGCCCCAAGCCAACATGTAGGAACTTCTCTTCTAAATTAGAAAGCTATGGTACATATGTTTCAACAAAGCCATCTTTCACATGGGCTTTCTTGATATGAAATATTAGGCTAAAATAAGACCTTTTAAGATATCATAGAAATACAACAACTTGAGCTGATTTTATGAAGAAACAGGTTTAACTTAAATTTGAAGATATATTCATGGAGATTTTATGTGGTGAAAGTACTTGGGTTTTCACTGGGAAAAGATTCTGAAAATGTTTAGTCTTTCATTGAAAAAGCAACTTCTTTTACTATGGAGTAAAACTGATTTCCTAATCAAATCTACTATCAGAAATAACTTTTGGACTGGACTCATTAGTAGGTTGTTGGTACCCAAATACTTGAGACATACTCCAAAAAATAGATGTTAGCATAACATTATTGCTATTATCCTATATATTTTTAATCGCTGCAGGATTGTTCCAGGTTAGGTTAATATAATTTACTGCATGGTTGACCATTTAAAAATGCTAAAGAGTGGCTTCTTAAGATTCTGTCTCTTACTTTCTTGTAGAACTAAGAATGTCATTTGGCCACCTGGTCTCAGCGGATTACGAAGGTATGAATACATTGCTGCAATCTAAGTTCCTTCCTCCAGCATCACAACGGATTGTAATATTTGAGTACCTTAAATTTAAGAATTCAGTCTTAAGAGGAAGGGTAAAGCTGAGAATAGTACTATAGATTTATCAAGGATATAATTCTTTCTTGTTCAGTATAAAGATGCAAACATTTAATTTGAATGCTCTAAATCCAAACTTTGTAAACAGAATGAAAATACAAATGTGGAAACAAACCAACTTTTGTCTGCATGTTAACCATAGAGTTCTGAGTTGTCTTTTGTTTTCTTTCATGATCTAAACTTTTTCTGTTTTCCTCCATTCCAGGTTCCCAGGAGGGCGTTAACATGCTTGAGGATCTCTGAGCTTTGCGAATTTTACTCTGTTTATTTTACATCGTTGGTACCTGTTTCTGGATGAAAAACTGAGAATTAAATATATATAGTCATGGGAATCCATGTGTCAAGAACTTCTGCAAACAGTTTAGGTTGATAAGCCTCTAATGAATTTGAAAATTTCATAATTGCTTAGGTTTTTGAATGTCTGTCCTAGTAATTACTTACACACTTAATCATTATTGCAAGCTATTTTTGAAGTTTCAAGCCAGTCTTTTTATGATATAATTGTATTTAATTCTTTGCTACAATGTCTGGGCCTCTTTGCTTCATCAGCAAAGCATTCCTAAAGAACTTTTCCGTGTCAACTCAAATGGTTAGAAAATAAACAGCACAATTTTTCTTAGGGAAATAATCAGAAGGCTGGATTTGATTTCAGCTTCTTCAATTCTTGTTACAATTTTTAATTATATTTTCAGAAATGAAACCACTCTCTAAAAGATTTACATCTAATTTTTCATCTCATTCTTCAGCAGTTCTTGCAGATTGTGTGTAGCTGCCCTTAGAGTAATTTTATCAACAGAAATATATCTTCAATGACCTACTTGAATTACAAATATATACGTATATATGATTGTTGCCCTATAATATCTGGTTTTAAGTGAGTAGTATTGTGTTACCTGGAAAATGAGTATCAAATGTCACAACACTGGCTCCTAAACTCAAAGGATACAGAACTGTAGTTGAACACTTGTTTTGGATAGATGTTTGCTAATTTTTTTCCTAAAAGAACTGGTACAATGAAACTTTCTGCACGTTATGAAAACTTTTTTGGTTTATATTGCCATATTTGTATTTTTCACCTAATTTTTCAACGCAGGATTTTGCCCTACAGCAATGACAACTTTTGTTTTGTTTGTAAGGTTTTTGTCTCACATGTGATTGCAAACATAGCTCTAGTTTAATGGTGCCAGTGTTTAAATGGAAGTAGGCACTTCAACAGAATATAGTTTTCTCATACATAATGCAAAAAAAACAACACAGACATTAGAAACATCAGAGTAGTATTCTCAGCAAGAAATCAAATCATTTACATTTTGTCTGGAAACTGATTTACAAAGCTACTTTTCAGTTGCTGTAGAGGAGTTATTCTTTCGTAGGTTTGACTGTATGTATGACTATATGGAATTGATCTTTTTCCAGTCTTACAATATGGAAGAGCCCGCAGCGCAGTGGCATTTCTACAGTGCTATATAAATGAGCACTTCATCTATTGTTGCTTTTTAAATGCTGCCAGTTGCCAACAGTGGCTGTGTATTAAAACAGAGGTAATTTTGTATTATTCTTGCTTTTTAAAACATTTACATCTTTTTGTGTTATCTATCATAGTGTTCAAAATACAGAAACTGTAATTATTGCAGATTGGATTTCATCTGTTTAAAATAAACTATTGAATTATTCATTTGTGCTAAACTGCTGAATGCTGCCTAGTCTGTACTGTGGGGAAAGACCCAGTTACTCCACCCACCCACTCCTTGTAAATGTACAGTAAGGTGTTGATAGGGAGTGAAAACATGCTGGGTGGAGGAGAAGTGATGGAAATGCCACTAACAGGGAGATAGGATTAGTGCTGTGGCTGTCTTCAGAGGACAGGGACGTGATACAGGACAGCCAGCATGGCTTTACTAGGAGCAAATCCTGCCTGACCAACCTAGTGGCTTTCTACAACAAAGTGACTGCATCAGTGGACAAGGGAAGACCTATGGATGTCATCTATCTGGACTTCTTCAAGGCCTTTGACATGGTCCCCTACAACACCCTTCTCTCTAAGTTGAAGAGATACAGATTTGATAGGTGGACTCTTCAATGGATAAGGAGTTGGCTGGATGGTCACATCCAGAGGGTGGTGGTCAATAGCTTGATGTCCAGATGGAAAACGGTGACAAGTGGTGTCCCTCAGGAGTCCATTCTGGGACCAGTGTTTGTCTTCATTAATGATATCAACAGTGGCATTGAGAGCACCCTCAGTGAGTTTGCTGATGACACCAAGTTGGGTGGTGCGGTCGATACGCCAGAGGGACGGGATGCCATCCAGAGGGACCTGGACAAGCTAGAGAAGTGGGCCCAAGGGAACCTCATGAGGTTCGACAAGGCCAAGTGCAGGGTCCTGCACCTGGTCTGGGACAACCAGAGATAGGAATACAGGCTGGGGAAAGACATGCTAGAGAGCAGCCCTGTGGAAAAAGGCCTGGGAATGCTAGTGGACCAAAAGCTGGACATGAGCCACCAATGTGCAATTGCAGCCCCAGAGGGTCAACCGCATCCTGGGCTGCATCAAAAGAAGCATGGCCAGCAGATTGAGAGAGGTGATTCTGCCCCTCTACTCTGCCTTGGTGAAACCTCACCTGGAGTACTGTGTCCAGGTCTGGAGCCCCCAACACAAAGGACATGAAGGTGTTGGAGTGTGTCCAGAGGAAAGCCATAAAAATGATCAGAGGACTGGAGCACCTCTCTTATGAGGACAGGCTGAGAGAGTTGGGGTTGTTCAGCCTGAAGAAGGGAATACTCCAGTGGACCTTATAGTGACCTTTCAATACCTGAAGTGAGCCTATAAGAAAGTTGGGGAGGAGCTGTTCACAAAGGCATGTTACGATAGGACAAGGGGTGATAGTTTAAAGCTAAGAGAAGTGTAGATTTAGGTTGGACATTAGGAAAAAGTTCTTTAATATGAGAGTGGCAGATCACTGGAACAGGTTGCCCAGAGAGGTGGTGGAGGTCCCATCCCAGGAGACATTCAAGGTCAGGGTGGATAGGGCTCTGAGCAGTCCGGTCTGTTTAGAGATGTCCCTGCTTATTGTTGGGGGTTGGACTAGGTAGCCTTGATAGCTCCCTTCCAGCCCAACACATTCTGTGATTCTGTGATTCTATGATTTGGTGATGCTGAAGGGATATCTGCTGCTGCCTTGCCCTTCAATGTTTGTGTGGAAAGGTTATAAAGCCAGTCTGAGTGACACTCCTTTTAAAGCAGTTCTGAGTAACTGGGCAGAATACCCTTGTCTCAGACAGGTACATGAAAGTTTCAAAAGCTCAAGAGCCCTTGGTGTCTGGGATCACCTGGAGCAGGCTTGATTTCTCATGATTCGAGCAACAGACCCACCCACCTGCCCCAAAATATATAAAAGTACATCAGGAACAAATGGAAATGTAAAAGGTTAAAACAACGCCCAGGTGTGAGAAGCAGGTAAGAGGTCACCTAGCAGAACACACCACCTGCCCTTTGATGCCTGCTGGGTTTTATAGTGTTCTATAGCTTTTTAATCAGTTTTCAAATCTTCTGATTCTGTGTCTAAATTGATTCAGATTCACATTTGCAAAAGCTTTCTTTGGCCACTGTATTAGAGGCTTCAGAAAGCTTCAGTCAAGGTATTCATAATGAGCTCACATTTTTAGTAAAAACGCACCTCCAGAAAATGCTCTTTTCTCCAATATTTTCATAAGCCAGCAGCGTTCTTCTCTTCACTAGTCTTCACAGATGTAAGCCGAAGGGATTTCTTACATACTCTTTAATTGGCATATGCTCAAGCATTCTGTCAAATCTGAAAGTAGAAGTTTGCAAATGATTGTATGTGTGCTTATTATAACAGCAGGGAATCTTGCTATTTGGTTCCTTTGGTGTCGGTTTTGTACCAGCTTGTGGTTAATTGTTGATTTAAAAATAGGCAGATTGAAACCTCTGAAAGTATTATGTCACTATATCACAAAGTAATTTAGTAAATACAGCCATTGGAGGAGTTTGGGCTGCATGCTGATCTGCATCGGCGTGAATGTTCAATCTTCCTGCAGAAGCATGAATTGAAGAACTGTGGCACCTCTTGTCCCAGCACAGGAAAAGGATTTGTTGCAGCCCTGCAACAATCCAATGTTCTGTTTCTTCACAAAACTGTGTAGTTCTGCTGGCTTGTGGACAGCATGGAGCAGCAGCTCAACCTCTCACCTAAAAATTTGCAGCCAGGATGAGCAAGTGTGTTTTCCCTGGGATCTGTGCAGAATGTGACGCATCCTCTGAACAGCTTAATCCCCCCAGGGTAGCGTTAGAATCTGGGACAAAGCAGTCTAACTTTGCTGGAAAATATGTGAAAATTGTTCACAAAGAGCTTGCAGTTCTACCAGGAACACACATGGCTTTCTTGCAACGCTTTTTTTTTTTTTGTGCTAAACACTGACAACAAATTTTTTATTGAACCAAATATGGAAAAGGGATTTAAGCTTGCTCCAGTGAGAGAAGTTCAAAAGTATTGGAAGCTAGTATATCCCAACTCCTTGCAGGATGAAACTCTTTTTCTGGGATCAAATTATCACTTTCAGGAACAGATACAGTTTTGTTTCAGCGTGAGAGTGTGGCAAAAAGAGAACTGACTACAAGGTTCAAGCGAACAATGTCTTTGAATTTCGCTTACAGGTTCAACTGCCAGCTCAAGCAAACAATTTTTTTGAACTGCACTCACAGATTTAATATCCCATTGTTGCAAGTTTTCACAGATACAATGGAAAAATGCACTATTGTAACTTCAAAGGAAGAACTCGCTATTACAACCCATGAAGATTCACAGAACACACTGTTACAACCTATGAAGTGTGTTAAATATTTTATGTGTTAGCTAATCTTACAGCATGCAAGATACTTGCTTACCCCTCCAAGTAAGGGCTTTCAATCCCAGAGAAGTAACCTCTCGGGTTGTCTCTGCAGAGACAGGGCCTCAAGGCAATCCAAGACTGGGTTGCTTTTACAACTCCCTGTGAATTGCCTGTGTGCACCAGATATTCTAAAACTCCTTTTCAATGATCCAGACTATCTATACAGAAAGCAGCCCAATATGTGTGTCAATAAATAGGAATGTATACTTATGTGTGTGTGTCAGAACATGTGTGTGCGTATACACGCATATATACATAGAGGTATGTTTCATTAAAGATGTTTAAAAATACGCAGAGAATGTGTAACATGAAAAATACAGGCAGGTATTTCAGATTGAGCAGGAGTGTTCGGTAGTTCCCTCTTGCCAGATACCACAGGATGATGTGCAAGGGATAATTGTCATCCTTATTCCCATGTCAGACTCCATCACCCAAAACTCTGTTTACATTGAAGGGAACAGGCTGCCAAGACTTAGTTGCCTTCAACTGTGCTGCCATTATCAGTACAGGAGTTTAATAACATAATATTAAACCGTCAACTACTACTTAAATAAATCAACACTTAGCCGAGACCACTAATAGCTGCAGCTTTCGGTGTGGCTGGGATATGAAATCTTGGGCAATGGCAACTAAGTAGTAAAACTAAATAGTGAAGGTAAAACTTTCACTCTTTGAATTGCCAGGACTCGCCTGGTCCAGTGCATCAGTCTGTGCCCTGCAGGCCCGCCTGGGAGTCAAAGTGGTCACCTGGGTAGAGGATCATAAATTGAACCTCAGCATAAATAAAGCAGGTGATTATGTGCTTTTCAGCTTCCACAATTCACCAAAATGTGTTTCCATTAATTATGCATGATATAGCGGCACAGATTTTAGCAAGAATAAACATTTGTATTGCAAAGAATCTGGCCTCCTGTCTCAGTTCAGCCAGTGAATAGTAGCAGGAAAAGCAGCTAGGACTGCTCCTGCTGAAGTGCTTTTCAGAATGAAATTAAAAGGATTTTTCCACTGGGAGGTGCTAACAAAAAATACCTATGCCTATACAGCTGAAATAGATGCAGATACCTATTTAACTTTTTGTGTTACATTCTTTATTGTATTATGCAGCAGAAATATTTTTATTGCAACTGGAGTTGCGTGGCTCTGGGATATTTCAAAGCAGATGAGGTAGATGAAACAAAATTCAACCTCTGCTGAGAAGGGGAAAAAAGGCTAATAAGTCATCATTCAACATGTTAAAGTGTAGTTTTCAGTCTTCAAAAAGAAAAAAAAAATCAGAAAATGAACTTCATTTGTTCTTTTTTTACCATTTCTGTAATGGAAAAAATATAGAAAGAAGAAAAACAGACCCTCTGTGAAGCAGATATCATTCTGCAGCTTACTGTGCATCTTTTCACATACGTGACCAGCATTGTAAGGAACTGAAATCTGCGTAAATTCAAACATTTGTTAACCAGGAAATTTCCATAGTGCTCTTTCTATTGAAAGAAAAGCTTCAGTAAAATGCAGTTCCATAAGGTTTTATTTCATGGGAGCTCAGCCACTTTGAAGGCTGACTGAAGCATTTCATTCCATGTCAAACCTGACAGCTCCTTTAGGAATGCCCTCACTAAAATGTCACCCAGACAAAGTGAGCACTTTGTCCTATTGACCAAATTTGGGTTATTACTATTCATTCTTACAGTGCTAAGTGGATATCCTGTCTCTGCAGTTTGTTGGTTGGTTTTTTTTTCTTTTTTCTTTTCTTTTTAATTTAGAAAGAATAACGATAAAATCCAAATTCTGCACATCAGTGAGACTCACTGTGTTCCAGTAATGGAAAACATAGTTCCCAATACCTGGGCACCTGGCCAGCCCAGCTTGTTACTAAGCATACGTCTTCATTAGTTCCCATTTAGAGAGTAATCGATTGATGTCAGCAGTGCAAGCTCATGTAGTGTAAACAGCCACTCAGGTGTAAAGGAAAAAACAACATCGGTTTCGGAATTTCACCCATACTGGGAACACTGGACATGAGTACATGCACTGGCTTTGGCATGCATGTGTCTGCTGAAATCTGGGGCCCCAGCTGGGTGAGGGATGCTCAGCTGTACTCCCTCATGTCCTGTGCAACCCCAACAGAGCCAAATCTGCCGGCCTTTGGGTCAGAATACTGATTTTACCTACTTTCCCAGGCTTTTTCTGAGCTGGAGGGAGCCGACTGGGTGGGAGTGGGCAAGAAGTTGTGCTAAATCACAGAGACACTCCTTTAGAAAGCTGGTTTGCATGTTTGACATACAGCTACAGAGATTAATTCGTTTTAAATGAGTTCAAATTAAAAGGCTAAACACCACTTACTTTCTGCCTTATTAGTTGGTGATAATAAGCCAGAGGGAATTTATCATAACAATTACACTGAGAATTTCAATACCCTGAATGCTGTATATACCTTTGCATCTTTCTGGAGGAAAGTACTCATCTGCTTGGATTTTTTTTTCAAATATTACGGCAAAGTTTAAAAGGTGCTACAGAAGAAGAGGGTTTTTTTCTGCTTCACAGCTTGAAATATTTGGGCTTTTTTCCAAAAGTCAGTTAAAAAAAAAACAACAACCCTATTTTTATGCTATCATATGGGATTTTTAACCTGAGATGGAGACCTAAAGCAGTCTTATTGGAAGCTGAAAAGGAGAACACAGAGTGGAAGATCTCACAGAAAGTCTCTGTAAATTCAGTAGAAAAATAAAAGTTCACCGAAAGAAAGTGTTTTTGGTGAACTGAGCCCATTCCCCTGCACATCGAGGCAGACCCATCCAGCTGGAATCTTATCTCAACCTAGTGAGTTGTGCATCAGTAATGAGATAACACTGAAAGTCTGCACCATTAATTTTTAAGACAGGTACTGTTAGAAGAAAGCTATCAAACTTTGTAAAGAGTGTAACAGACCTGTCAGGACTACATTTTATCACCACAACGTTTTTATTTTCATGTCTCTGAAGGGTCAGTATCTGCTTAAGTTCCAGCAACATCATTTATTGTGTAGTTTCACACAGTCCCCAAGGGAGATCTGATGCAAAGTTTACCTCCTATACATCAACAGCACGTGCCTATTTCTGCATAATCAGGGCAATTATTTTCAGAATAATTCAGAATAATAACATATCAGCCTTCTAACGTTCATTTAAAATGTTCAGCATAGAATGTATGAGTGGGTTTTTTATATTTTTTGTGAAAACAGGACAAAATATTTGTGCAGTAATTTACGATTTCATTACAATATAGTACATTTTATTATCACTTTTAGATATAACAGTTACATATGCTCAGAAGGTCTGTAAAAATTGGGAAGTATCACAGTGTCACTGTATATGACACTTGCTGTTCTGGTGAACTTACACTTGAACAGACAGGAGAGACACACAGCTGGCAGCCCAGGCTACTGGTCGGAACACGGAGCCCATAAGTATCAAAATTTATAACTGATTGCAGGTTACTTGATTCCCATCTAGTTCTTTGTGCATTTAATCATTTAGTCTCCCTTTATGATTATGGCAGTGCTTCTATTAAAGCTAGTTAATTAATGATACTGAAGTCTGTATTATTTTTGTCATTCCCCTCTTTCACAAGCTGATGCATGCTCAGTCCCCTCTCTGCCTGCATCTGAAGGGGGGTCTTCCCACCTCTGCCTCATGAACTACAATGTGCTTAGAATTTAGTGTGAATAGTGCACTTCTGGGAATGCTTTGTAGAAAATAATTAATGGGGGTGGCTTTAATTCATATTGAGTCATGTTTGGGCCAGGGACAATTTTCATACAGTTTAGATCATTCGCTCTGTGACTTAATACGACAGATGTGACTAAATTAACTCAGTGTCAGAGTCAGGTGTCTTTTGAAAAGGGATTCTAAAAGAATTGAAATAAAGTTTGTTGCTCCCATTTTGGTGTTTTGAGATAGAGGTATCTCATAGCCATAAACATTAGATTTCTTTCATGTTTCCTTGCAACTTTTATTCTTCGGGAAAAATATTTTTACTTTAAAAGGTCTGTGAGCTTAAATATTCTGTTCATATACTTGTTCATATATTTTTATTTTTGTCCTTCCCACATTAATTTCCATTGTTTCTTGTTTACAATGTGTTGTCTCACAAACCTACACACTCCTGTTCTGGTGATGTTTTGCTGCTCTTTGCTGCTTACCACTTTTTCTCCAGGGCTGTCCCTTGGGGAGTCACCCACTGACAGTCCCTCGAGGTGTCCATGCCTCAGGATGTCTCTGTCCCTACCAACACCTCCCTGATCAGGAGTGGTGCCAGGACTTGCTTCGCCTGCTGGCAGGCATCCTCGCAGTGACATGGCTTCCAGATAGAACAATATTGCTGCAGCCCTGGTCAAGGTGCCATGACAGCAGGACCATCTCTCCCAATGCTCAGCCTCCCTCCTCACACTTGAACACAGTTCCTTGTTCCTGCACTGGTGGTCAGATTGATACCAATGAGGTTTAAAGGAAGCCCTAAGTAAATTAGTTTCATCTATTCTTCTGCAGCTTTAGTCCCTTAAGTCAAACATTCACAAGGTCAGGATGAAACTTTACCTGGAAACAGGAACTTATCTTAATGACCATGAGGATTGAGCCAGTGGGCAACCAAAGGGGGCACTTGATTTGGGAAATATTTCCCAAGTGATTGATTCTGCACACAATCAAATAAAGCAATGTCTCCTTCCTAAACATAGTCTCTTCATCTATGTTTCGGGAGCAAGGCTAAAATGGTAACAAGAAGGCCATTGAACCTAGAACTCCCTCATCATCAGCTGCAGGAGAAGCAAGTGGCAGGGCAATGCAGCTCATATGTGACCAGTGCTCTGGCTCCTGCAGCTGCAGAAGGTGCCTGCCATGCTCCCGTCCTCAGACTCAGCCCCTAAGTCATTTCTGAGCAAGCCAGCACTTCCCACGGCCACTTCATACAGTATCAAAAAAGACCTTAACAGGGATGACCTCTGAATGCAAGCTATTTGCTCTAAGGTGCTGATCCCACTTGGTACCCAGGCCCTGGCCAGCCAGCTTGCCTCCCCAATGCCCTGGCACCTACCCCTCCATTTTCCCACCCCAGGCTTGTGTTTATCCAGGTTGGTTGATGGCACTACATGGGTTGCATGGAGCTGATACCCTCCTGGGCAAGACATCAGCTAATCCTGTCTGTAAGTATGTGCTAGGAATCTATTTCTGGGTATCCTGGTATGCCCCAGAGAGTCAGAAACAGCTAGCATCTCCCACCAGGCTCTCCCTCCCACAGTTCTTCCCCAAATATGATATATTCTTAGTTTTCCAGCCAGAAATTACTGTCACTAGCCAGTGTTTTCTTACCCCTGACTTAGCTTCTGCACTCATATCAGCCCAAGCAAAGATGCAGGGAGAACCAAGAAATTCACCAGTTATCTACTCTTCCAAGCTTTGCTTTGAAGGGACCTTTAAGAGAGGGACCTTGAGACTTGTCTTTTAGAGCAGTGGCTTTTCCAGGGTGTAAGAGTGAGGGAATGTGCTCCTGATTTCAGGTGGATCATGGCCTTCCCCTGACTGCATCACCCTCTTTCTCCTAAATCTTTTATAGCCCAGTTGTGAGTGATCTCTGCCATGAAGCATATTCCTCCAGTTGTGTACGTGGATATCTGGAAAGTGATCCTGTAGCATTCCAAAATGGAGTGATGGATATACCAGGAAAACCAACCCATCCCTGCCAGAGCTAGTGTTGACTCAGAAGCTAGCAAGAAAGTTCATGATTGTTATGCCTACTGCACAACTCAATTCGTCTTAGGCACTACCAGAACTACCCAATGAGTAGGAGTATGGAGGACATGAAAGGCTAAAAAAACACAGAGAAGGTGGATCTGTGACTGACAATAACCAGTAGCCCTGCACAGCTCTACAAGCAGCTAGTTCCTCTATTTTTAAGCTTTTATTCCTTTCCTCCTTGTTTTCCTAAAGGGATCATCTTTCAGACTTACTCTTGGTGACATGTCTGATCACAAAAACCCCTGCAGTGGCTTTCCTTGGACTCATCGTGGTTTCTTTTGCTTTTTTAGAAAAGCAAACAGCCTTGTCTATGCTTATCCTGCTATAGAAAGTCTTATCACAACCTTCCTGTTGGGTCTGGCTTCATGGTGGCTTCCAGGACATCCTAATATGGCCCAAGATTTCACAGGGCATTGAGGCCATGAGAGTTCACTTCTTTGTAGGCCTGTTCCATAGGTCAGAGCAAAGCATGGGAATGAGGAAAGCAAAGGTGTTTTTAACTGAGGCAACATCTATGGGCTTTGACCTTTGCAATGGAATAAAGTCTACATCTGTGTGGGTGCTCAGGGAAACCTGAGGATGCAAATGCCAATTGCTTCATTTAATGCCAGCTTCTGGCTGCTGATGGCTAGTGCAGGGCTCCTCTTCCCTTGTGTGATGTGGCAGTGGTAAATAGTAATGTAAGCCAAGCAGAGCCCTTTACTTGGGGCCAGAGAGTCAGGGCCCTGTGTGTAATGTAAACAAGCTGGGAAAGGCCTGCAAGGCTTTGAGAGTAAAGCCAGACCAGAAGGTCTATCAAGGCACCCTAAAGGGCTGTGTTTTGTATACAGGAATGCTTCAGCATCAGCTACCCTCAGGATTAACCTAATAAAGGGGTATAGAGGTGGCCTCAGAGGCAAATACTGTAGTTCTTGACTCTTCTAATTAAAAGTCATGGGAGTTTCTCATATATAAGATTTGGCCCAAAACTATTTTTAGTACTTGGGGAGTACATTTTATTACTTACAGTTTGTGATTAAAAGGGGAAGTAAGTTCTCATGCCCCTTCATCTTCCATTTGTCAGCATGGCTGCATTGAAACTAAAATAAATGACCTTAGAAAGGAGAACTTTATGTTACAAAAATATACTTACGCTATGTAAGGGAAGTATGTGAATATTTCTGAAATATGATCAAAACCCAGATGTCTCAAAGAGACTGAAGTAACATTATTTTTCCTTTACTCAACCCAAGCAGACTTTAAATCTGCTGCAGGCAATCTCCAGAAATAGCACTTAATGCAATGTCAGAGTATCTTAATGCAATGCAATGCAGAAAAGGTGCAGCACATTAATGTATGTGGATTGTCTTTGATTTCCTTTAGCTGTGTGAAAGGGCTTAATCAGATAACTGCACTGATGGTGATTGTGCCATCAATTAGTTCACAACTATTAGTTCAGTGCAGTGTTGTTCTTCCGTGGTGGAGAACAACAACAGCTTAGACCACTGTTTCAATTAATAAAATAAATCCTGGCTAGTTTGTTTTGTAGTGGTCTTTGAATCTCAGAAAGCAGACAGCCACTTTCTAGAGTAGTAGTTTGCAGGATGTTTGGGGTTTTTAAAACTATTTTCACCTCTCCTGCCTTTGCTCCATGATCTCTATCTGATTTTACATTTCTGTTGGCTTTGAGGATGGATGGTGGATTTAAAAAGCGTTCTTGTCCTTGTCTCAGGTTTTCAGTATGTCCTCATAGTTCCATCCTCCTGAACCTATCCTGTAAACCAACAGCAGATGGACCCACCCCAGCACAGTGACATGGACATAGGGAGTGACTTTAACAGTTCTTGAGTTTCAGGGGGCTGTATAGAAGAAATATTTTGGTCAAGGCAGTAAAGCATACATTAGCATTGAGAACAAAGCTTCCATAGGTTTCAATGGATGCAGACCCAGATTATTTTTTGCTTCTTTCTGCTGTGTTTTCTGCATTTCTGAATAATTCCTTTTTCTTTGGGGCATCTGAGGCCTCTGTTTCCCTGTCCATCCTGATTTCAGAGTAGAGTTGGCAGAGAAGAAACAGCTTTCTTATGAAAATACAGCTATTGAATTCTACAGTTGGGTCTTTAAGGCTTTTCCCTATGAGTTTCATTAGAGAGAGGAGAAGCTTTGAGTTCTATTTCATTCTCTTTAGTCAGCCAGACCATTGGCTCATGTTTCTTTTGAGTTGCCAGTGCTGGAAACACTTGTGCTTAAGTTTTCTTAGACAGTGGAATTTTTTAACTTCATAAACAGACACTTCAGATAGACAAGAATGCAGATGTTCATTATACAAAGCAGAACAAACACGTAGGTTTTAATATTTTGCCAATTCTCAATAATACCTGCCTAGAGAAATATTAAAATAAAACCATACGCTGACATAGTGCTCAATGAATTTTAGGATGCTATATAAAACACTAATGCACTGTGACTGTTTTATTCAACTTAATTTAAATAAATATATAAAGAGTTTCTAATTTAAAATGCTGAGAACCATCCTCGCAGAGCATTTTGCTTGAGCAGATGTAGCTTGCCAGTGCCTGACCCAGACTTACCCAAAGCTGACTTACTTCATGAGAAAGACATTGTAAGAATAGATGGCTAGAAGCCAGCATCAGACAGATTTAATTGAGAAACAAGTGAGAGTGATTAGCCATTGGAACAAACCACAAAGAGAAGTGGTGGGCTTTCTATGTCTGGATGTCTTCAAATCAACAATCAAATCTCACATGGAAGAAATGAGTAATCAAACAAACATTCTGGGGGCCTCAACCAGGGGTAACTGGAAGAAAGCCTGTGATTACAGAAGACTACAATATTTAATTATTCCTTCTGGGCTTAAGCCTGAGTTAAGGGCAAATAAAAATGCTGATAACATGAGTGTGACTTTCTGAACCCTGACTTCCCTTGCAGATCCTTATTTCCAAGTCTGCCAAACTCTGAATGTCCAACTATTGAGTATGGAAATCATTTTGAAAAAGCTCAGTTTTGAAAAGCTACCAAGAAAATCATGGGCCCACATGTTACAGTAGTCATCTGTAGGTGAAAACTTCTCATGGCTGAGAGAAGTTGTTTCTGTCCTGATGAGCCATCAAGGAGCCTGACTGAGAGGTAGTCTGCCTTCCACTGGCACTCTTTCACCCAGAAAATCCCTTGATGACCCCAAGAGTCAGACTGAGAAAATTTTTTGACCTGGTAAGTTATTCTAGATGGACATTAAATGTAAACGTTAGGTTTTTATTGTCTTCATGCTTGACAAGTCCAAGGACAGTAAAACATTTTGAGCAAACTGACTTGGTGAGTTGTCAACAGTTCTCCCAAAGCTCATTTTCCATCTGTTGACTCCTGTGATAAAAGATTTTATCATTTGATAAAACTGAGCTGACAGGGATTAAGGTACAAGAACAGACTATTACATGGGAAAAAAAATTATTACGAGCACTTACTGCATTAGTTGTTTGTGATGATAGAGTCTCCACCCTGAGACCAGCAGACAGACACTGCATGGGACTGCTCAGGGCACACTGCAGTGAGTGCTGGGAGCACCTGCAATCCACTGCAATCACCCCACCATGAAAACAACTTCCATAGCAAGCAGAGTTAATAATCAGCCAGTACGTAAAATATTCAAATGAACAGTGACACATCTTCTGAACAGTAATTAGAGAAGGAAGGGTTCAGTAGCTTTTCTCTTTGCAGCAAATTATTGTTTGTGAGATACTAAAAGTGCTGCAGCTCTTTCTACACATCTTTATAATGTTTCTCTCACAAAATAAGCAGATAGATGTTTTCATTTCAGTCTAGCACTCTTAGCAGTGGCTTGTTTTTGGGTTGTTTGTTTGCTTTTTTTTTGTTTTGTTTTTAAATTAGAAAGAAAAATTGGTTCCTTTGCTGAGTGTATCCTGTGATCTAAAGCCACAGCGAGATGTTTTCCCTGTCATCAGCATGCAGCTGCTTGCTTTGAACCACTACATTCTGAAATACTTTTCCAAACATGCCTGAAATAGAATATTTCATGTGGAAATAAATGAGTTTGTGAAACCCTTTTAATTATTTTACTTCAGTAAAAAGATTAAAATCTAAATCTCTCTCCCTCCACATCCATTTTGTAACTTTAAAGAATACAGAAGAGATTAATCCTTTTCACACCAAATACAGAACAAAGTCTATTTTTTTCCTTTCCTCCACACAATCTGAAAGCCCTCAAATTCCCCTGCCCACCTACTGTGCATGTAAGTTGAACGTTGTCAAGTACAAATTAAGGACCTGATCTAGCAATTGCTTCTGAACATAGCCTCAGAGAGCCATGCTGGCCCTGGTGGGGAATCTCAGGCTTGATTCAAAGCCTGCAGAGTGTCCCCCTGCTACACGGGGGATCCAGCATCTCTGAGAATGAAAGGGCTCTGAATCTGCAAATATAACCCATATCTAATTGCAACTGTTAAAATAAAAAATTAATAAATAAATAAAATCTTGCCACAACTTTAAAAAAATTGAACATCATTTAACGATAAGATGGCCTGATGAGTTTTTGGAGGGGAGGATGTATTTGTTTTGAGGGGCTGTTTGGGAGTCAGGTTGGTGAGAAACTAGACCTCAAGGTTTGTGTCTTTTTGAGTTCATACAGTCTTGTAGTGCTGTTTGCTCCTGGTGAATCTATTAAGCCTTCTGCCCTGCTCCCAGGGAAGCTAGTTGCTGGGAATAAATTAAGGAATGAAGGCTTAAACGTAGCCTGCTGACCCCCAAGCTACAGCTGGTGAACACCATGCCACACACTGTTTGGCACTGTTTGGTTCTCTGTAATTTGCACTTGGTACTTGTACCATCCATTTTAATTCAGGTGTGCATTAATGCATCAGTTATCAAGGATGAGCAGCACAGAGTGAGAAGCTTTTTGTAAAAAAGGCTTATTCAACACTAGCTGATTTTTAATGTGTGTTTGCAGTTGCAACATAAATTACAGTAATTGAAATAAAATTATATACTAAACAAGATAAGAAGTTTTTATGTATGAATGGGCCAAATTATACAACAAATGCCAAACTGATTTCTAATGCCAGTTCAAATAAAATGTTCATAAGAATTACTTCTGCTTTGATCTCAGTACTGAAGAATGTGATGTTTTTTTAATTAAAAAAATACTTTAAAGCTATTAGGCACTCAGTTAATGGAGGGCATGTCCATCTTTGTAAACACTACAAAGAGCGACACTAAAATAAGGAGTTTGTTTTAAGCAGCATATGAACCTCACTCACAGCAATAGGGGAACTCCAAACGTTACATGCAGTTCTGCATCTCAGAGTCCTCTTTTGCTCAAAGACTCTCTGGTTCCCAAATGGTGAGTCTGTTCTCTGAAAATCATTGTTTGAGCTGGGGCTTCCACAATGCTGATTTTGCAAAAGGGTTTTGGAACCTCTGAGGTAGCACATTAATTAGGGCTACACCTAGGTATGAAAATTTTTGTATTTGCAGGAGCACCCCTTTGTTCCTCAGTCCCAAAACAACAGATCCTAAACATTCAGCCTAGTAGGTAACCTGGTAAAAAAATATACTCTAGTCCAGTGCCATTTTTGTGTTCCTGTGGGTATTTCTTAAAGTAGATACCTTTTTTTTCTTTCCCCAAAAAAAGATTTGCTTTGATTAATTGGTTTTTCTCAGTCTTTAAAAAGTGACAAAAAAAAAAAAAATCAAAAGCAGCTAGCTGTGGAGGCTTTACACAAGAAAGAATACTTAAGTACCTTTGAATACAGCCCTAAGAAGCACTGCACCTCTCAAGAGCAATTTATCCTCAGAATCTTCTACAATGTCTGGTTGATTGTTGTCTGTTTTCCTTGGCTCTGCTCATGTCTTTAAGTAATTTATCTCACCAGCTCATTCAGTGGCTTAAACCATGAACAGATTTCCTGCAAAGTTTTAGGTTTTCCTGTGCCCCTCAGGAATTCTGGGTTTCCTAATGGAATTAGTTTGGGCCCCTTGGCTGGGATTTGACTGATAGGAAAAAGGGTTTCTGTTCCTCGGACTCTGATGTTTATTCACCTTATTCTCCATTCATGCCCACTGCCTATATGTTTCAACATATTTCATCATCTGCTTTCCACTGAAGTACTGCCAAGCACCACCTCACCTTTATAGCCTGCGAATAAAAGTAAATGAGCCTGCGCTTGACCCCAGGGAGGCTGACTTGGGTGTCTGAGCTAACCTGTCTGCCTTATTCCCAGGCTCTGCAGCTGAGGTGGAGGCATTGCTGCAACTCCTCCTTTCTGAAAGAACTGAAGGAGAGAGGCACAGACATCTCCACAGAAATCCCACTGCCGGATTTTTTTTCTAGTGTTGCAGACCATGGAGATGGCTGATGCTTCAGAGCCATGAACCCCAGACACTAGCCTGGGCTTCAGAGAGCTTTGCCAGGCTGGCAGGATTCCAGGCCAGGGTGGTAATGCAAGGATGCACTGGGGTTGGAGGCTTTGGGCTGAAAATGCCATTTCAGGGTTTTGCTGAATGTTAACCAGGTCAAGGTTTTGATCTTACTTTTCTTCCAAGCATCCAGTGTCCTTCAGCATGTCAGTTCAGGCTCGACTTAAAAGAAACTGACCTGGAAGATGCACATAAATACTTAGCTGGAGTGCCCACCTGCAATGTACCCAGCGCTCCATGACTGTTAATAATCCAAGTAACAGTGTAACTAACTACTCCTTCTTATCTCTAAAAATCATGATAAATGACATCTGTTTGAAATACATGGAAGAAATAATAATAGCAAAGCTCTGCTTTGTACAGGTATCGCTTGAGGATAATTGCATTAATGTTTGCTGGGTTCTCAGCCTCTGTGTCCTGGGGCCTGTAACAGCAAACAGGCAATTAAAGCATGGGAAAATACTAAAATGTTAAAAAAATCCAAATCAGTAAGTTGCCTTCATGTCGTTGGGAGGTAGGATGTATGTTGCATCCTTCAGAATTTGACAGTGAACTTATTTATTGAGATAGCCCAGCCTATAGCCCAACTAAGCCTTTGTACTCAGCAGTGGTGCTAAATGGGATCCACCGGCTTGTCCCCTGGGGCGTAGGAGATTCAGAAATGACCCTGTGCTGAAGAAGAACTGAGCATGGTAATGAGATTTTGAGTCACTGAGGCTTGATTAAGGCCTGAAACACGTATTTTTTGTAGGATATTTTAGTTTTGTTTCTTAAGGAAGGGCAAACCATCAAGAAGTCTGCTGTTTTATGTCACCTGTTTATTCCTCATTATTAAAAAGAAATTTACTTCTCTGTCCTGAGGTAACAAGTAACAAATATAAGGTAGCACGTAACAAATGCATATGTCAGAGCACAACTTGACTGTGCAATTTCATTTGCCATGCTAGACGAGTTGTTAGTCTGTCACTAGAACGATGCCAGATTGCAGCCAGTGAGGAGCTGACTGCTAATTTTCCTCTCCCAATGGTCTGTACTGTTTTGAAAAGAAGTTTACTTTAATGAACATTCCATCAACATTATTCCTTTTCACTACCCTTAACCAAGAAGGTTCCATTTATTTTTAAATAATTTTTCAAATAAACATATTCTGACATTTTCTTGTGCTGATGATGAGAAAAATCTCTGAATAATGTGAGAGGAATAAAAATGTGCTTTTTTTTTTTTTTTTCCCATGAGAAATATAATGTAGAAGATACTAGCTCCAGCAGAACTGTTTTTGTGAGACCATTTGTGACTTTCCTGATAGCTGAGCTGTTAGACAACTATTTTGTCTGACTCAGAGTGGCTCTCTGACATGTCCCATTTGATAACTGATGAGACTGCCCAGGCAGCTTAAAATGCTCAGTGCCAGATCCTCAGACTGTGTCAAAAGCTCCAGCTCCTTTAACTTCACTGGAGACGTGTCTATTTACACCAGCTGGCACAGTGTGAAATGCAGTTATTGTCCATGGAGGGAAGAGGATATGAGATGCTGGGAGAGGCAGCCACTGACAAATAGATTATATTTGACAACAAAAGAGGAGAGGAATGAAAGCTCCATTACTTAATTCAATGCTGCTATTAAATGCTCTGCCACTAACTAATGCCACAAATCTTTTTCCTTCGACAAGCAGCAGGCTTGTGTTAGCCCAGATCACAATTTATAATGTGCTAGCAATTTCTGAGGACCCTTCTAAGGAAAGTTGTAAGGAAACTCTCAGATTGCAACTCAGGTTGCAACAAAATTAGACAAAAGATCCTCAGTATTCATCCCAGATGTTAAAAGTTCAAAATGTTGTTGTCAATGGAAACAAAACAGCTTGTAGCCAAATTCCTGGAAAGCCTGTGCACCTACTGAAGAGAGTTTGATAGGCTTCTTTGCTGTGGCCACACCATGTTCTGGTCCAAGACTATAAAGCCCCAGGGCATGCCGCAGATGGAGCAATTCATGCCAGTGATTTCCCACTGCTTACGTGGTGGATGACAACATCCTTAATTCTCAGCAACAAGCTCCTCTCTCTCTGTAAGCTCTGTGGTTCAGAGGAGCCAGTTTTGTTTTCTTTTTAGCAGGTGTCACCCTCTCTTTTTTCTGCCATGAAGCAAGAACACACTGCTGATTGGAAAACAAAGGCTTTTATTGTCTCATCTCTGCAAATGTGATAATGTATGATAAGTTATACATTACCTTCATTCCTCCTGGCATGCAAATGAACTGCCTTTATGGTTTTTGGCAGCTCAAGCTGCCGCCTCATTTCAATGGAAGTGGAAAGTGAGGTAGGAGCATGGGTGGCTGCAGCCAGTGGGATGCCATTGCAGCTTCAAGCAGAGGAGGAATCCCAACCTGTTTGAGCTTGTCCTTACCTAGAGACCCATGAGATGCATTCAATTCACTGCTTCACCTGATATGAATCAGATTTATGAAGAGTTACTATTTTTGCAGCATTGCAAGGAGCCAATTTCTGTCTCCTCCCCTGTTTTATTAATGAAAACTAAAATGACTGAAAACTGTGTTAATTAGGAGATCCTAACAGCCTTTGACTTAATTTTCAGATCTATTGTAGGTCACGTAGGGGGAAATATGGTTTCATACAATTGTAAATTAATGAGGATTATGTTATTAGTGACAATGAACTCTTTGTGGTTTATGGTTTACTCAAGAGTATTTTTTAAAAGAAGACTTTGTGCTCTCAGGGCAATTTACGTTGGAACAAGAGTAACTGTGAACTGCAGGTGTCTCATTAAATTCTGCTGGTGATTAGAAGAAGCAACCATGTGCAGAGATGTTCATCATGGGCTCCATGATTTGTGTTGTCGTGCTCAGTTTTTCCCTAACAGCTACCCACTGCTTAGCATTGATGCTCAGCTGCTGTGAGCAGAACTCGGCAAAAATAGTCAGTTCCCATTCAGAAGCCAATGGCATCGAGCCAGCTCTTGCTTTATAAAGTGGCATGTACCCTTTGTAATGACTGTGAGAAGATTTGCTGCTTACCTGTTGCTTTTCTTCAGGAGTACATTAAAAATAATTTTCCACTTGATGAAGGGAAGTACAGAGTGTGGTATTTTTTACTGGTTATTTTCAAGGGGATCTGCAAAGGACTGCTTTGTACAATTGCACTGAAGAGAGACAGAGAGGTTGAGAAAGTTTGTCAGTATTCCCAGTTCTGGTTAAACAGCTTGGCCTGCAGGCAAGATGGACACATGCCCACTTCTTCCCAGCATTGACATGTGTTTGAAAACAGCAACTTGTCGTACTGCTTTAAAAAAAAACAACAAAACAAAACAAAAAAACCCCAACAACTAAACACAAAACAACCACCCTTTTGTATCTGCCACATACACTATTTCTTTGGGGAGAAAAAGTGATAATATTCAAGCTTCTAACAATAGTGATACATTATTTAGAATCTTGCTACATCTTATTAATCTGAACAACTAAAAGCCATTTATTTTTGTATTTCTGCAGAATTTATTTTACAATTCTCTGCTAGCTACATGACAGCTGCTTTTAAAAATCTTTGTATCTCCAGTGCTTGTCTGGTCTCTTTTAATCCGTGATCTTGCAATTATGCCTAAGATAAAGGAGGAGCAAGGGGGATTTTCCCAGCACTGAGGTTCTGTTTGGGAGCAATAATCTAAATCACACCAAAGAGCACCGGACTACTGGGTTTGATTCCAATTTTTTTCAGGTTCAGGTCTTGCAGTGGACGTAGACTATACTGATATACATTCTTGCCCCGAAGGTCGTTTACAGATCAGTCCAGATGGGTCTAAATGTGAATGCAAACTCAGACATTGTTTATTACTCCAGTCCTGTCCAGCACCTAGCACGATGAGGCCTTTATCCACTTAGCCTAACTGAGACAACAAAATGTTTAAACCACTCTAGGTGTTCAGATGGGGCTTACATCTTGGGATTCAGTAACTTTGCAGATGATTCATCCTGTTGGCAATGCAACCCTGAAGTTCCTTGGCATTCATGAAACTCTTGTTCTCCTCATTCCTCAGCTTCCTCAGAGCCTGAGTTGGCTTTGGCTAGGCAGGAGTGTGAAATCTGTGCTTCAGTGTAGAGTAGGAGATGCCTGCAAAAAACTGGATGGGTTGCTTGTTGGATAGAGACCAAATAGGGTCATGGTTTTAGCTCATTCACATAAAAAAATGTTCTAAGAACCATGTGGGCACTTTGAGTAATAATAGTTAAGAAAGACCATTATGTTTCTCTGATTTATAAACTGCAGTCAATACTTTTGAAAGGCTGCATGCTGGCAGCCTCTGAGAGATGGAGATTACCTAGTCCAACCACCTGCTCAAAAGTAGCCAAATCAGACCAGGGCTTTGTCCTGCTAAGCTTGAATATCTCCAAGGATGGAGACTCCACAAACTCTCTAGAATCCTGTCCACAGTATAGAGCTTTTTCTTAAGAGTGAATTAGAATTTCCTGTGTTCCAGCTTGTGCCTGTTCCTCTCGTCCTGCTCCCACGAGCTTCTGAGAAGGGTTTGGCTCCATCTTCTTTACACGCTCTTGTTAGCTGTAGACAGCACTCAGTTCTTATGGCTCAACATGCTCAGTTCTTCCAGCCTCTTCTCATAATAATCTTCTCTATTCCTATGCAAGAGAGAGGCTGTATTTTTTGGTATGGCTTTTATCTCCTAATTAAAAGACACTGTTATCTCTTTCTTTTAATAGTGCATCACTGTACTAAAGTGTTCACAGAGATACATAGAAACACCCTTTCAAAGCTCTACCTATTACTTTGGCTTTGCTTCAGCTCTGGTCTGCACTCCAGCATCATTGCAGCTTGAGAACACACACTCAGAGAAGCTAGTTTAAATATTTATAGCCATGCAGTTGCACACTCCAGGTATCAGACCTTTATCCAAATGTCCTAGTGGGTGGGTGTGCCTGCACTGAAATCCCTGTTGCTTCCAGAGATGGCATGTGACATGGCTGACAACTTTGTGAACTCCTGGACTACAAATTAGGCACAGCCTTGTGTCTATAATAGGATATGAAAGGGTTATATGTCATGAAATATGAAAGGATGGAGTCCAACAAATTCTTTCTCTTCCTTTACACTTTCCAGAAAAGCTGCCTTTTTTTTTCAGAGATTATTCAGAAAATTCTTACTTGTTTCCCACATGGAAAACCAGATAATATTAAATACAACCCTGCAATCTTTTCACAATGGGCTGTGTTACAAGAGCAGGTCTTTCTCAGCAAAGTTTATGTGACACTGTGAAAATCGTGGAGCTATGGGAAAAGGGCGACATCAATAGAAAAGTAACTTCCAATGGTGTTGCATTGGTTTTTCTTTCTTTCACTGCCCTTCTTGACAAAAATTAGTGTCTTGCTTTAGTGGTCAGGGTGAACAAAAAACCAGAGGACAAAATTGTCCTCTGTTATCTCCCTCCACAGTCCCATGGGAAGAAAAAAGGGGACTAAGAAAGAGAGACTTAAAGGTTGGAAATTAAACTGAACAGGTATACTGGAACAGGGAAAGGGCAGTAGCACATGGGACGAAGAACAGATATACAGAAGTATATAAAAAAACCCGATCTCGATGATCACAGAGATTGGTGTCTGAGGGTCCCTTGCAGCAGAGCCAACTCAGGAGAGGGATCCATGGCTCTTCCCAGTACCCAATGGATTTGGATTCTGCAGAGCACATGTCAAGCTGATGGAAAAGCAGGAACCTCTTTCCAAGATCTCCAAGTGCAGCAGCAGCAGGGAGGAAGGCTGCAGGAAAGGGAGCTGGGCTTCCGGCCCTCCTGGCTTTTGGAGTATGGTAGGAAGTGGGAGGGAATACTGACCCCTCTCTCTTCCACCCTCCTTGGATCCCCCAGGGTCCTAAAGACCTGCTCTCTAAGCCCTCCTATCAGTACCAAAAATTAGCTTGGCCCGCTCAAACCATAAAAATGAGACATTTCTCTGAGGCACCAGTCTCGGCATGGAAAAGGTTCCTGCAGTCTGTGACAGAGGAGCAGGATGTCAAACAGTGGGATAAGCTCCCCACACAGAGCCCACAGTTGTGCTGGGACTGGGAAGAGCCCCAGTTATCATAAAATCATACAATCGTTTTGATTGGAAAAGACCTTTAAGGTCATCAAATCCAACTGTTAGCCTAACACTGCCAAGTCTGTCACTAAACCATGTTGCTAAACACCTTCAGGGATGGTGACTCCACCACCTCCCTGGGAAAACTGTTACAGTGCCTGGCAACCCTTTTGGTGAAGATATTTTTTCCTAATATCCAATCTAAAACTCCTCTGGTGCAACTTGAGGCCACTTCCTCTTGTCCTATTCTTGTTACCAAACCTCACCTCTACCCTCCTTTCAAATAGCTGTAGAGAGCAATAAGGTCTCCCCTCAGCCTCCTTTTCTCAAGACTAAATAACCCCAGTTCCCTCAGCTGCTCCCCACAAGACTCCAGATCCTTCACCAGCTTCGTTGCCCTTCTTTGGACTCTCTCTGGCACTTTAATGTGCTTCTTGTAATGAGGTGCCCAAAACTGACCACAATGTTTGAGGTGCAGCCTCACCAGTGCTGAATACAGGCAAAGAATCAATTCCCCAGTCCTGCTGGCCACGCTAGTTCTGATACAAGCCAGGACGCTGTTGGCCTTCTTGGCCACCTGGACACACTGCTGGCTCATGTTCAGCCAGCTGTTGACCAATGTCCCTGAGAGAGAGGGACTGTCCTGGGAGAAACATCTCAACATTGGGAACAGTGCCCTCCAGCATCCCATAAAGATCCACTAGAGAAGTGGCTTTTATTGCCCAGTGAGCCTGCACTCAAGGACTGAGAGGGTGAAAGCTGGTAACTAACAATCAGAGCTATCAGAGGACAGGACCTAAGCCAAAGAATTCAACCAGCAGGTTGACCTGCTCTTTCTGCTCAGCATCCACATGCAGGAGAGAAAAAGAACCCATGCTCCTGAGCTCCCCGACCTGCCCTAGAGGTGGCTGAGATGCGAGTAGAACCCCAGCCCTGTTGCCAGTGTGCCAGATGCCATTGCTGAACCAGTATCTGTGGAGTGAGGGTGACAGGCAATGCCATAGTCCTTGAGGAGCACCCCTGGGTTGCTTCTGAGATGGCGCAGCCCTGTGTCTCCCTGTCCATGGAGATTTGAGCTAGGGAAAGAAAAAAGCTCTGGGCTATAGTGAAATTTCTGTGTTGTCACATTTATTAAATGAGCTTATTGCTTATATTACTCCTGCTTCCTCTCATTTAAAATACAAGGATCTCTTGCTCCCCTGTTGATGTGAATCAAGAGCACACACTGAAATGCCAGTGAGTTATGCTGGTGTAAATCCAACTGGAGCCTTAACACATGCTGCTATCACATATGAATTCACCTAAGTGCGTATCTAAAGGAAAAGGACCACAAAAAAGAATGAGGTGGGACTGAAGATCTGTCCCTGCTATTTAATGTAGGGTCCATTTGCAGACAGGTCAGTAGTGCTTATCTCTGTCCTCTCCAGCTGTTGGCTTCATTTCTTCACTTTTGAGAGATAACCACTGAAATGGCAATGGAAATTCATGCAGTGCACTTGCATTATCTAATGCCACTTCAGCAATATTGCTTTGGCTAATGACAGACTGTTCACCCAATATTTTCTAAGAGCTGAAGACTAGAATGTGATCCAACAAATTTAACTCTTCAATCGCTTAAGAAAGTTCAGTGAAATAAATGGATACTAATGCAGATTTTTAAGCATTCCATTGATTTTAAATTATTCCTCTACACTGTGTGGTGCTCACTCACGTTGCTAATTACTCTTTCATTTTCCCAATTTATGTAGAATGTAATAGGAATATTAAAAATACCAGGCATTTGTGGACTACTCACTGAACATTTGTTACATGAAGTTACAGTTACAGATGCATGAGTAACTGTATGCAGACACACTGTCTTTCCACAAACAATTCCACAAACAATTGAATATGATGGTTGAAAGACCATGGAGATAAGTTTTTAGGGGTTATTTTTTGTTTCTCCAGTCCCAATACACAGTTTTGCCAAGAATCTCTTGTAGTCTTAATCCATGTGAAAGCATATCTGAGTGTCAATTTGGCAAAGTGCTTGTACATATGTCATCTAGAATCAGACAGGGTAATACTGGTATTGTTACATTAAAAGTGAAATTCTGAACACTGGAATAATTACATGGAAATTTATTTAGTTATTGTTAGACACCGAGTCCATTAATCTGGCTCCAGTTTCATGGAACAAATATTGAGCCACTCATAACCCTCTGCAAGATTAGAATGGTACTTTTTAATCTTTGAAAAAGAGAAAATTAAATACCATTTTTTGAAATGGTATTTTCCCAGATATTTACTTTAATGGGATAATGGAAAAAAAATCACTTCCTAAGGACAAAGATAGAACCTGAAGTGTCTGACAGAGAAATGGGAGATAAGAAAAAGGCAGACCTGTGAACTCTGGAGTAGTAAATGCGTTCTGCTTTTTAAATTTTCTTTTGAATGGGAAAGGAGCAAAGGGGTTCAGATTATGCAGACATAGGCAAATGTTAAATCACAAATGTTCATGGGACATTGGTTGCAATATCAATTTTTTTAGCTACTTACATTTAGCCAGAGAATTCCTTCTTTAGAAAGAAAAATTAACCTCTGCGCTTTCCTGCTACTTTGTATGTCTTACCTTTAAGAGAATGAACCCATCCTGAACTCAAGGCAGTTTGTTCTTTTCCTGCTGTAGCATGAATCTTGGAGAGATTATAACCAATTTAAGCAGGATGGGGGATTCTGTTTCTAACTAGCTACAAGCAAACCGCTAAGGAACCAACAAGGGAAAATGAGAGGTATTCACAATAGTCTCTAGCTTGGTTTACATGTATCTTGAAAGCACTAACAGCAGATGCTTGTGGAAGTGATTATGCACTGGATCATATGCAAATCCTTCTGGCTGCTGTCACCACTTAGGCACATTTCTAGTGCAGGAAAAAGCCCCTCCAGTTTACAGGAAAACAAGCTCAAAATACGTTGCAGAAGGCACCCATAATCATGGGGTTTAAAGGAGATCAGCAATCACTCTGCAGCTTGGGGGCTCAAGCCTGCAGGACCAAACAAAACAAACCACAGGGTTATGGATCACAACCTATCAGGGATTTCAACATTTTGCCATACTTTAACTTACAGACATAATCATACTTGTATTGAGAAAAGCACTATTTTCTCCTCTTTCGACTGACAGAGGCTGCTACTAATTAGGACAGTATTTTGCATTTATGTAAACAGTAGTTCTAAAAGCTTTTGATAAATTATTTTATTCTGTCTAGCTTTTAGGCTGCAAACATCCTTAGACAGTTCCACTTGATAGATCCTCAGACACAGCAAGTAGCTTTGGAGATGCCTGTGCTGTATTCCCTGTGCTGCTGTTCTTTTTTATTTTAAAGTTCTACAATATACTTTTTTTTTTTCTTTTTTTTTTTTTTTCCAATTGGTTGATTGACATTCTCTAATATTTCAGTATAGGGTTTCTTACTAGCTTTGGTTCTGAGTTCAGTTGTCCTGGATTTTCATGTTTCCAAACAACTTATTCTTTCCTTCTCTGTGTTGCTGCCTTTTCCTGCAACTGAAAGACTAGTAGCCTTTCTACTGATTTCACTGAGCATCCTGAAAAGTGTCAGAGGCTGAGAGTCCCACAGAGTGACTGCTTATTTCTTGGACTCACTGCAGGTCAGCCCAAACAACCCAGGTTTTTCATTGCTCATCTGTACTACACTTCCAAAAGCATCTGCCAAGATGCCTTTTCTGATTGCACACTTCCACCAACACCATTTATGGGTTTTGTTACAGTTGATTATTCAGATATGTGATATTACAACAAATCTCTAATGTTACAGCTTGATACATGTTAAAACTGTAATTTTCCACCTTTCTGCCCATTACATAAAACAATATGATCTGCTGAAAGACAGATAATATGGTATGTGGCTTATTTAATTATTTTTAAAAACCCAAACAAACAAAAAAAATAACACAAAAAGCCCCCAATAAAAACACATAAAAATAAATAGAGCAGCTCAGGTTTATACTGTTTAACCAGGGGGGGAAAAAAAATCAGGGAACTGATTCCTGAGCTAACTCCCTCAAGTTCCTTATACCATTTTTCACCTGTAGGAAATATTTTTTTCAGTGTTTCTAATCAAAAGAAAATAAACCCTTCCCTTTCTCTCCTCCATCCCAAATATCTGTTGATGTGTCTATTATTGACTTGAGCAATGTATCTGAATCCTCTTGGTGGGCAGGGGATTAGTGAATTCCCACTAGGGACTAGTAGGTAATATATGAAAAACTGGCAACAGTAATGACCTGCTGTTCTGGGTTAGTCACTGTTAAGTCAACCTCAAAACACAAAGGAGATTCCATAAATCCTTAGGGGCAAGGAGTTGTGCTTTGTTTCACATCACCCTAGTACAAACCTATTGCTTGCAGATGTTTTTGCAGAGCACACAATGCCAATTGGACAAAAACCTGCATTTAAGAAGTAGTTGTTCTGTGGAAATCTTGAACAAAGGGCTGACTTTGTCTTTGCAAAAGATTATGAAGTAGTCTTCCAACTGGACTCACCTCTTGTAAAATGCAGGAGCAGATAGTGTGTTTAGCTTATTGCAGAGTTGAAGCACGTGCTGCTAAGCGAGATGAAAAGAAGGAATAAACAATGACTTAATGCCATTCCTGTACCACAGAGAGCCATAAATATGGGCAGAAAGTTGCTGAGCAAGGCACTAATGCAGCAAGTGGTAGAAATTAATCAAGAGGTAGTGCTACTTTTATAGGGTGAAAAGGATTCAAGAACAGACTGACCAAGCAAAGAGATGGGATGGAGATCAATGGAACAGCCTTCTTTGATTAAGTGCCCCCTCCCAGTGCAGCCAAAGTTATTAGTGAACCTGTATAAGAGCAGTCATCTTTTGTATGGAGGGGATGGACAGTGTGAAGAATCTTCTTTAGTCTATGATTCACAAAGCTTTGGTGGACTAGATACCAAACAGGGATGCCAGCAGGTAGGAGCTTTCAAGATACCTGAAAGGGAAAGATATCAAGCAGAAATCCATTGCAGCCCATGTTAACATCACAAACAGTACAGAGAAATTAAATGGGAAGCAAAGATGACTTCAAAAGCTATACGTGGACCTTCTCTTTTCTGGAATCTGACCAGTGGGGCTGGGTGAAAGTCTCTGTATAAGATTTTGAGCTTTCATGAAATTTCTCATCTGAATTGGGAAGAAAAGTAAACATCAGAAGGTGATGAGGGTGATAACAAGTTCCACTGTGTAGAATAAACAAAACGTTGTGGGTTTTTCTAATTGTGATTTATTTCAGTCTTCATCTTTTTATTTTGCAAACCTTTTCAGTACGAATTAACTCAAACTGGGAAAATACCTTGCAGTGCTTTTCGTACAGAAAGATCTGTCAGAACTGACTGTTAGACATTTTCCAAACTGATTTTAAAGCATTTTAAATTAAGTGGCTTGGTGCCTTGGGTTTGTTTGTTTGTTTTTTTTTAAATTAGATTCTTGTAGTGCATGGTATAATTTTTGACAGCTTGTCGTTTTCTGACCATAAACCAGGACTGTTTCACTGCAGAATTACCCACCTGCCCCTGCTGGCTGTTGAATTGCAGCTGTTCTGGTTTGGTTTGGTGGGTTTTTTGGTAGTGGGGGAAGAGCCCCAGGAGTGGCTCAGGTAAGAAACCGAGAAGCTCCCCCTGCTCCAAACCCAATCAAAGAGCCATTAGAAGGACAATAGATGCACCTCTGCTATTAACATACGAAAAAACTGAGATAACACCTGAGCAGAGAGGCACTTAAGGGAGAAGAGCTGTGCTAGAGGAGGAGAGCTGTGCTGGGGATGCAGAGCGGTGCTGGTGGTTGGTGAAGAAGGGGAAAAAGGTGCCTGAGCAGAAGTTTCCCTGCAGCCCATGGCGAGAGGGCAGCTGTCCCCCTGCACTCGTGGAGGAACGTGGTGGAACATTCCCTGAAGGTGCCAGGACGGGTGAAGTTGGCCACTGGAGTTGGATTTTGTGGCCAGTGGATTTGCTACCTGTGGACTCTGATTATGCAGCTTTGGAAGACCCCGGCACCAGGGGAGGTGGCTGCTCCCGAAGCAGCCCCTGACTCTGTGGGAAGCCCAGGCTGGAGCAGCTCCGGACCTTGTGGGAAGGATTCATGAAAGAGAGGCTGGTGGAGGACTCTCTCCCATGGGAGGGATCCTGTGGGGAAGCAGGGAAGGACTGTAAGGAATCCTTCTTCCTGAGGAGGAAGGAGCAGCAGGAACCACCAGCCTGTGAACTGACTCTAAACCCCATCCCCTGTCCCCCTGTGCTGCTGGGGGGAAGGAGGGAGAGAAACCGGGAACAAAGTGATTTGGGCCCAGGGAGAAGGGAGGGGTGGGGTAACCTATGCAAGCCCTGCTCTTTGTGTTGTCTGTGTCCTGTGTGTGTTTGATTAGTATGCAATTAAATTATAATTGTTTCCCCAAGTTGAGTCTGTTCTGGCCGGGACCTTAATGAATGAAGAACCCTCCTTGTCCTTTGTCTCAGCCCATGAGCTTCGTCCTCCTCATCTCAGAGTGTGTGTGTGTGTGGGAGTTGAGTGAGCGGCCATGAGGCTGTTCCTTTTGTTGTCATGTTGTTCCAAACCACAACAGCAGCAAATGATGCCAACAGCCTGGGTCCAGCAGTACACAGGACTCTCATTCAACATCCTCCTTACCTGGCCATGCCCTCTGAAGTACTGGCCAAGGAATCGCTTTATGCCAGGGCTATTTTTGGCAGGCAGTGCTGCCAAGGTGTTACAAAAACGGCTTTGTTAGAAGGGACATTTAAGCTGGTTCTTTAAGGTCAAACACCTATATTGACATTTCCAGCATGGGCGTAAAATAATTCAGTTTCCACCTGCCTCCTTGAGGCACATGGCAACTAAACCAGCATCTTCATTTTCATTTCTGTCCCAGGGATACAAAGGCATGACTATGGTTTTATTATTGTTTTTTGGCATTGATACCTGTTCTAAATAAATATTTTATTTACTTCACTGGTAGTATTTTTCTCTCCCATTTCCCAAGTTTGTTTGACTTTAGCAGGCACATGGGGGGCAGTGAAGAATCAAGCTCTGTGTTCACACAGCCCGTCAGACTCTCCTTGTGTTTCTACTCACCCGTGCAGGTGTGCCAAAGCCAGCCAGAGCGGGCTGCATCACTGATATGCAATCTCACAGCCCAGCCAACTATAAATAACCCATTTGTGTCACTCTTGAGAGGTTTCAGAGGATTATTCTTTGTATCCCCAAAAGAAGTGAAACCTAATGACCTGGGAAAGTGTGTGGTGTGGGGGAAGGAGGTCCCTGCCAGGTGGAGGTGGCTTCTGCTAGTCCCTGAGGGGTCTGGAGAAATCTGTCAAAGGCAGCTTCCCTTCCTAAATCCTGCCAAGGAGAAGGACCTTCAGAGCAGAATGACATTCCACCAGCATTTGACTGCCACCAGTTTTCATTTTGCTATGTTTTTTCCTCCTGTTTTAAAACTGAAACATCACATCAGACAGAAATATAGCCTGTTTGAAATGCAAACCTGAAAATGGAAAGGGGAGCCCTGCCACAGTGGAGTGTAACACTGCTGCAAATGCGCCAAGTGTCTGCATGATGCTTGCTTTTCCCTGATGGTACCTTCTGGGCTTGGGGATAGAATTAATGGGAGTAGAATTAATGTACAAGATCTGCAAGTTTCCCAGAAGCATTTGGGGTATACTGAGCCACTCTTGACCTAGCAAGGATCAGTGCCTTCATTAGGGAAATCATGTGGAGAACATATGAACCCTGATCACATCACCAACCTCTGTAGAGTCATTTGCACAGTGGAGATGAGATCTCTGTGCCTTCCCTTCCCAGGGGACCCAGTGGATTTGCACACACAAGGCAGAGAGTTTACCCATTACTGCACCATTACTGGTGGATTTTATTGTGAGGGAGTGGCAAGAGCACTGATAATAACAGAATAACAAGTCTTGGATTAAAAGTCTACCTCAAAGCAAGTTCATCAGCATAACTGCACATACACCACCCCTGGTATCACTCTCACCTGTAGTTAAAAATCAGGATTATGAGGACTGAAGTTTTCCCAGATTATTCCATAGCTCCACTGTTCCTTACTATTAGAAAACCTGTAAAAAAATGTCTAACCTGAATATTCCTTGCTACAATTTAACTCACTGTTACTTCCACTAAGGAAACTTGGACAGGACAGTTTGCTCCTATTCTGTAACAGCCACTTTTTGTTTTTGAAAAGTTTTACTGCGCTTCTCTTGAGTCTCTTCTTCCCCAGACTAAATTCCAGCTCATTCAATGTTACATCATAAATCACATTTTCACAAAGTGGGCCATATTTTTTTTACTTCATTTTTCTATTTCTCCTTTGTCTCTGTTTCCACACCTTCTCTCTACTCTATATTTTAACTGTCACCAAACTTTTACCATAATCTGATTCCATCCTTAATTATTTTCATCAGTTTCACAGCTTTGTAACAGGACTCCTTCTGGAATCTGGGTTTCTTCCTTTTCTGTTTTGCTTTCCTGCTTTTCCAAAGGATGACCCTGAAGTATTGAAACATTGTCTGTCTCACTGGTTAGTAGCTCAGACCGTGAACAACTTTATGAGTCAAGGACTCCTGACTTGTAGCTCTGGCTTAGCAGCAGCCTGTCTTCAGTTCAGCTCCAGGCAAGGCCACCAGCCTTGCCCTCTTTTTGAGCTTTTTCAGGACCTCAGTAATTTTTAAAATCATGATAGTTTAATGCAAGAAACAGAAGAAAAACTAGCACTAGTTTGGAATTTTGAGCTAGTTTTTGATAAGTGTCAAGGTCTCTTAAGCAGCTCACGTTTTTCTGGTCACCGGCAGCCTTAAACATACCTTTAAATAGCAACTTCAGAAATTGATATTTAGGCTTCAGAGCTGTCATAAGGCTGAGAGATCTAAAGACAAGAAAGATTAGGTTCTGTTATGTGTCTCATATCCACAAACCAGTATTGCCAGTATCCATATTGAAGAGTTCTGGGCTGAGGGCTGTCCCAGGCTGTTGTTTTTTCTGTTTGTGGGGTTTTTAACATCTTCATGCCAAAACCAGCTCATGGGTACTTGGCCTAAATAAATGCAACATCTTCTGAATCCTCGTGTTAGATTCTCCGGCCATAGCTACACATGTTTGCAAGGTAAAGTTAAAGACCTTGGGTTAATCTAGGGATCTTTATTTATGTAAGTGATTGCACAATGATGAATTCTTATGAAATATTTTCTTTTGTTCATTAAAAAAACACTCTGCAAGAAAACTCCAGGTCTGGATATTGTTCTGTTCAGTGCAAAGGACAGATTGTTGGCATTCCTGGGTAATTCTGCTCTCTGGCAAAGGAGTGCTTTTTATCAAGTGTTCTGATGTTCAATTGCCTGAGGGCTTGTTCACATAGGAAAATTCAGTAGCATTATTCATACCACTGAAGAATATTAGTACCCATATGGGAACTCAACAAGGGGATAATTATTTTAGAAACATTATTATTAGAAAAGTCCTAAGTACCTTCATATCGTTTCTCCCCAGAAAGTTAGCTATGGCACACGTAATGCAAGACACCACAGAAAATGCATTTGGGGGCATAAGACAGGACTGATTTGTACAAAAGGAACTCTTCAGCTCATGTGATAAGACATTTCCCAATTTGAGGTTGTTTTTTTTCATGCTGAGAACACTCTGTCCCTGCTTTTAAAACCCTAATTCTACAGAGAAATTAAATCAAACACCAGACACGTACTTAACCGCACCCACACAATATTTTCATTATTGACACTCATTTTGCTGCACTTACTAACACTTTGCTTCTGTAAATGCATCCTCATTCTGAGCACCCCACTCAGACAGATGCTATCAGAGCTACAGCTCTTGGCAAGCAAATGATATGCTGAATGCTGATGGAGAGCACAAGCCCTAGCTCAGGAAAATAAGCAAGAAGATAATCCAGGTAAAGTAAAACAATTTAACACTTGAAAGGCTATTAACAGGACATACTGCACCTGCAGCCATGAATTTCATTTGCAAAGAAGAAAAAAAAAATCCATGTGCTGTAAAGGTAGTACAATGGATTGGAAGGATGGAAGACAGAAAGAAAACACAGGCTTCCTCATATACCACATCCCTCAGCAGTGGCTGGGATGTGGCCTTTGCAGTTCTGCTGTTTGTGTCTACTCTGCCCTTTGCAGTTCTTGCTGAGTGACCCGAAGCAGGTGATATAACTTGGAGAGAGATTTCGGAGTCCTCTGGTGCCTGGCAGTGTCCCCGTGCCCTGGCTCAGCGCACTCCTGCACAGCCTTCTGCAGCTGCAGTTGCAGGGGGAGGGAAACCGATGGTCCTCTGAGATCTGGGAAAAACCAGCGACGGAATATTTTGTCACAAATTACCTGAGGAAAGGGAAAAGAGTAGACTGTTGTCTTTCAGGAGCTACAACTAATGCTCTGCTGCTTCTCTGGCACTGTAACAAAATGTCATTGGAATCTGAAACGCCTCCTGCCTTTCAGAAAGGGAGGTATAGAGAAGAAGCATCCATAAAGGCTACGCTCTAGCTGAGAAACTCCCCTTTTTCTCAGACTACTCTGCTTCTGCATAACAAGTGGTGAGGATGAGGGGGCAAGAGAAGCAGACAAAAGGTTGTCAAGCTACAGCTACTTTCCCTCAGCCTCTCTGCTGTGCTAGTTCCTCCCACAAGCACAGTCTGGGTGAACTATAAGACACCTCATGCCAGGGCCAAGACTACTCTCTCCATTATATCCACTTACTACACCTGTAGAGTAGAGAATTGCATTCATAACCCCACACTTCTTACATGTGGACAGCCACAACTTTGCCGTTAATGGAGACACTAACAGAATCATAGAAAAGTTAGGGTTGGAAGGGACCTTTGTTTAGAGCCCCATCCAACCTGGCCTTGAATGCTGCCAGGGATGGGGCTTCCACGACCTCCCTGGACAATCTGTTGCAGTGCCTTACCACCTTCAGAGTAAAAAATTTCCTCCTAATATCTAATCTAAATCTCCCCTCCTCAAGTTTTAAACCATTGCCCCTTGTCCTCTTGCTACATGCCCATGCAAAAAATCCTGCCCTGGCTTTCTTGTAGACCCCCTTCAAGACAATAATCCCTTGTTCCTACTTCCTCCGCTCTCCTATCAGAAGCATTGGGCCAACAGCTACACAAAAACATGACAAATAAATACTACTGAATATAATAGTCTCTTTGCATGCTCCAGGATAGGATATCTGAATGGAACTGGCACTTACGTGGCCACGTTTAAAAATGTGACTGCCTTTATCTCACAGTCACCTAGTGCATGCCATGCATTTTGTAGTCAATGTGATTTTAAAATAAAGGGATGCACAAAGCAGCTGTGGCTACTCACCTGCAAGTTGTTATTGGCTCTCTGTGCTCCACATTTTCTGGTTTTCAGATTGCATTTTGAAAAACAATCAAAGAAATTACAGTCTTCATCTTCTGTGCAGTTCTGTTCGAGGATATCCCTCATTTTGGGTTCAAAAAAGGCCATATCCACATCAATGGCCACCACCTGTGGATCAAAACAAGCTGTCAGATCTGGCATGGCACAGCCTATAGGTCAGGGCTGAGCAAGCATTCTTTGCTGCTTGCTTTTGGAAATGCTGTGCTGAGAGCATCTGGCAGTGGGGAATTGGGATCAAAATGAAGGGGCTTTATTTTGCTTAACTGAGCTGCACTAGTGTTATAAATACCACTTTATAAACAAAACCAGCCAGTGGTTATAGCACCTGAAAGGGAAAACTATTTGTGAACAATATGTGTCCCTGAGGTCAACTGCATTGACTGTCCTTAAACTGGAACTATCCAACTTGAAGATTGATTTACTCCTTGTTGCACCTTTGCAGATAGCAACTCAACCTTTTAATTATATGATGCTGCAAAATTACCCACAGGCCAGATGGTATCATTTAACAATTTACCATTCAGACTTAACCCTTGACTTTACCATTGTGGAGAGAAGCAGTGGGATGCACAGAATTACCTGCAACTTGTGCAGCTCCTTCAAAAGCTGCCATTGCATTCAGTGGGTTTGTGTCTGGTCAGCTGTAGAAAGAGATCCCTGACGTTGTTAAAAATTTGGACTGGCTTTGCTCAGTCCTTTTTCTTATGGTTTGATTCAATTATTGTACATGGTTCTTGTTCTGCTTGTCCAGAAATATGGTCCATAACAGTCCAGCCAGCAGTTGGTCTTGGCAGCAAAAGCAAGGACTGAAGGGCTTGATCAGTTTTCTTGCCCTAACATAAGGCTTGCAAAACAATGAATACGCAGCGTGAAGAGGTTGGCAGAACTGCTAGATGGGAGACCACTCTGACAGTGAAGGACTGTAGCCTCAGTTTCTGCCAGTGTCACTCCCCCCATGAATATTTCACTAAAAAAATTAAAATGACAGCAATAAACAGGGAATTCAATAATGGAATAGCATCTGCTCTATGTGGGTCAAACTGTGGGTGACCACAGTGAAGGCAGCCTGCCTTTGGAAACAGCCCTCAGCCTATGTTCAGAGCTGAGCTTAACACTGACAATGAAGGCCAGAGATGTTCCCTTGCAAGGACTGACACGCATTTTCATGGGGGGGTATGGAAGGTCTGAGACCAGGGCAAAGCAGAGTTACTTGGCCTCAAATGACAGTCTTATTTTTATGTTTCGACCTCACAAATAATGGGGGAGGCAGAACTTGTGCGGCTGAGGCAGCAACTGGATCAACCCCAGGAACTAAAGGTGTCTGTTCTGGCAAAAGGACAAATAAACGTTCCACATGCAAAAAGGCAACAGTCTAATCTTCATTTTATTCTACTCCTTTTTTCCCCAGGGAAAAATATTAAAGTGATGAGGCATAGCTTAAAAACTCAAGTATTTTTAAGCTTCTTGAAGAGCTCGATAATGAGGACATAGCCTGAGGAATTTCACACGCTTGGACAGGCAAATGTTTTCTCTTTTCTTCTATACTTCCTTAAGCTTTCTGCAATGTTGCTGTTCACTTCTTTGGAGAAGAGACAGTAGAAGCCGTGCAGGGTTTCCCCAGTGCTGGGGGGGCTGTGGCAGCTCCCAGGTGGGATCTCTGCCAGCACGGAGCACCTTTGACAATCTGATCAATTGCTCAGCTAGGAAAAACTGCCCTGGTTCCCAAATGTGTGGCTTTCAAAGGCTGCAGCAGTTCCACTGAAGTTCATCTGTTACAAAAACATGTGGGCATCCAGCCAGACCCTGTGAAGATAGATCTGGGTGACACTCTACCTATAAACAGCTACATTTTGGTGGAGTTTGTTATGATTGTAATTGATGATGAAGGTATCTAAGGAAATGCAGGAAGGACCCACCTTGGCTCCTGACCTGATTTAAAGTATTGTTTAAGGTGCTGCTATCTTTCTAGATCTCTCTGAGGTACTGGTAAAAGAGGAAGCTCTCCTGAAGCACTGTATATTTACCCAGATCTCCTTCCAACTCTGCACATTGTCTATCTCCATGGCAGCTTAAAATTCCCCTGGATGATCTACCAGGCAGTGGCCTCTCCCCTCCATGCTGCAGGAACAGCATGTGAAGGCTGGAGTGAGGGCTGGAGGCCATCCCCACCATTTGAAAATAATCCTTGAAGTGAAATTACTGCACTCCAGAAACATTTATTTGAGCATTAGTAGTCTCATTACTGGGATGAGGAATAGTGGTTCTTTTATGGGTGTTTATTATTATCCTATACAAAGTACAATAAACAAGCAAGTGAAAAAAAAAGTTGCCTTGCTGTGTCCCCATCCTGGAACTGGGTGGGAAAACCAGCCAGTATTCCTGTTTCTTCGTCTGCTTCCTTCTTTAATGATCAGAACCTTTCTTCGTCCTGTCACCCAGCTTTCTGACTGTATACGTCTTGTCTTCCAGCCCAGTGGGGCTATAATGGGAGATGTCATTGAGCTGTGTGTAATGTACAACTGGGAAAGAGAGCCATGTGTGAGTGGCAACTCACTTTTTTCTTTTTTTTTTTCCCCTAGAAAATACTAGATTAGTGTACTTTCCTATACCAGAAGGTGGCTGTTGTTTCTTTGTACTCCAGAAGTCATGGGATGATCCTAGAGAAGCAAGTCTCACCAAAAATAATTGCAAGAGAAGACACATTAAATGTAATTTCTCCTTTCCTAACTGAAATCTCTTTTCCTCTAAGCAGGCTTTAAAATAGAGGCTCCGACGTGGTCACCAACGTAGTCATAGCCCTGCATATCTCAAAAAATGGGCAATGCCTGTCTCGAGGAATCCCTGCTGCATGCTTTAGTTTCTTGCTGTAGCTCCTCACCCATTCCCTGTTCCAACTGCTGTATTGCACCTGAATAAACAACAGGAGGAAAGGTTGAAGGGGAAGCCCTCTAATTGCTCTTAATGGCTACATGTTTAGGCAATATTTGCCTAGTACTCCTAAGATGTGAGGGTTATATATCTACACTCAGTGAGTACTGAAAACAGCACTCAAGTCCCTGAAAATGCTTTCTGTCCACTCAGGGTGCAGAAACTCCACTGATGTCACTGCAAATGGTGAGCCTAGTTCAAACACATACTGCACGTTGTCTCACAATTCTCACTGAAACCAGCAGAATTCCTGTCCACAAAATGAATGGAAGATATATGCAGCAATGTGATGCTGAGCTACATCACTGCTTAGAAAACATGCACAGCTATTCAGGTCTGAGTTACAGCTCTACAATAAAAAGTCAGAGTAACAGTACCAGGGTGTTTCATGTCACTATCGTTTCCACACCAGATAAGCTGAACACTAAAGCTCTAATGTTTGTGTTTGGATGTGGGGGATTCCTCTTGTGTCAGGCCAGAAAACTCAGTCTTAGCTTTGAAATCGAAACAGTTTTTTCCTTTCAGCATCACTACTAGAAATAGTTGCCGTGACTCAAATTACAGCTTCATTTACAGCTTTTGAGACCTCCTGCTTGTCTTCAGGAGGTATCCCTCACCACATCCAAGGCACCCTGTCAGTACGGGTGCCTCTGAGTAGGTGAAACAAATCAGAACTGAGCAAGCAGTTCTCAAAACAAGCAGCAGGATTTAGTGCTCTGAAATGTGGCTACACATATTACAAAGAGGAAAAGCAGTAGGGAAGCTTCCCTGTCACTTGTAAATACATGGCTTTTGCAAAAACTTGGCCAAAAGCTGTACAAGGAGGGAAGTATTTTTACACAGCCACTTTCAGACTAGAATTTGACCTCAAATTGCTGCAATACCACCCGAAAGACCCAACTTACCGTGAGATCATGCCTGATAGCAAAGTTTTCTGGTTTGATGTCACACAGGTGAAGTCGGTGAGAGAAATCATTATCAAAATGCTGCACCATGTCCAGAAAGCTGAGTGCAATGTCAATGATGGCTCTCACCCTGCTTCTGTGGCCTACAAGGGAGGGACCAACCATGTTTTCCAAGGGAAAAAGAGTTTTGTGCCAGGCATGTCCAGCTGTGAGATACTCCACAGCATAAAAGTGCCCACAAGAGCCAATAATTCGTAGCATGTGTTTGCTGAAGTCCTGCAGCAAACTGAAGTAGATATATTCCTCCTGCTGGAGCAAGGACCACATGCTGGCCACTTGTGCTTTCCAATGTGGTCCCTTCTTCCTTGTCCACAGGGGTCCCACAGTACTGTTAGACAGTTCTAGCCCCAGGACATTTTTGACCTCCAAAGCCACCATCAGCAGAAGTTCTGTTTCAGTAATATCCTGGGTTTCCACCTCCTCTAGCAGACTGAGATGCTGGTAGTTGGAGAAGATTTCCTTCTTGGATTTCAGGATGATGGGCTGGCCTCTCCAGTCAGCCTGGATGACCTTCTTACCTCTGTCGTAGTAAAGGCAGTGTTTGTACACCAGCTTCTGTGCCACACACAGGTCTTCACAGAGGTCACCAGTCAGGGCTCCACTGGTGTAGTCAAGGCACTGGAGTGGAAAAGCAAAATATTCATAGCAGGACCATACACATGGACTTAGAAGAAAGGCAAAGCATCAGCAACAGTCCTACGTTTTAGCAGCTTGCAGCAGTCATGGTACCACAAGCACACACCTTCTGCAATCGATGGGTGACTGAATGGTTTTTCAGAAGTCTCTAGAGACCTCTTGCTAGGAAGAATCTTGCTTTGAAGCAAGGGATGGTAAAGAACAGGTTTTGGGGGGGCAAGGAAACGGACTAGATGAGCTGTTACTCCTAAGTTCTTGCCACATATGATTTAATTGAGAAAAGCTTTGAACACACTTGCCTGCACTACGTGAGATTCCGAGCTGTAACATTTTAAGTCCAGAAGACAACTTTCATTGTAAATCAGGAATTCTCTGGAAGGTTCAGGGCAGCATAACTGAGACATCCTCACTGAAACTATTGGAAAATCCATGGGAAGCTGGATTGTTGCAACCTTCTACAGCCCTGTGTGTTTCAACTTTGCACTCCACAAGCCCTGAAGGAAGCTGTAAGAACCTTCTTCTGCACTACCAGGAAACACAGAGGGTGCACTCAATGCCTCTTGGACAAAGAACCTTTTAGAATTTGTAGCTATGAAAATGCTGTAGGACAAAAATACCTTTCCAGGTGTTATATGTCCTTATCAGAAGTGACATTTTAACATGAATTGCTTAAATATTTATCTTTTTAAATTGGAAAAAAATCAGCCCATGGAAAAACAGAAACTGCTGCTCGATAGTTAAGTGGTCACTGTGAATTAATGCAAGAACTGCAAGGATTCCCTCACCACTCTTTCCTTCAACCCATAATTGTTTCCATACCATCGTTTCCAAAACTGTAGGCTGTTGCTATATTCCTATGGGCATTCAGAAGTGCAGCTGCAGGGACTGTTTTGGGTGAATCGGTAGAGGGGATGATCAGAGGTCTCTGGTGAAAGGGGAATAGACTGTGGTGGTGTAGAAAGCCAAACATCTGGGAGGCGGCTTGACAGTGTCCGCCTTCTTCATTGCTTTCTGGCATTTGAACCTTCATTTCAACAAGTTGGCAGCTCCCACTGCAAGGTGGAGTACTTGCAGCGGCTGCCTGACCCCCACCTCCTCTGTGACTTGCTCTTACATGCACAACAAACACAATCAGAAAATTCTAGCAATGTATTTTCTTAGGGCAGTCTGTGAGGAGTGCACCAGAGGAACACGTTCTGATGCCAGGCAGCGTTCAGAACCCAACCTTAAACAACACACGGGAGGATGGGTGGAGGATTAAGTCCAAAATTCAAGAATGGTGATAAATTGACTAAGACAGCTCACTGAGGGCTGTTCAGACAGGCATAAAATTTATTTATACTCTGATGCTCTCACAGCCCATATGAGAACAGTCAATGCCAGCAAGGAGAGACAGGTACGTAAACTCTGGCTTGAATGTCCTGACCATGAGTGATATACATGTGTGAAATACACACATCTGCATCCACATCAGGATGGTCAAGCAGACTCATTGGGCTGTCCACAGGTGTCAGAACATGCAGATCAATACTCTTGCTTTTGAAAATCCACTCCTGTGAATGTATTACAAAATTATTTTCCCTTTTTAAGTAGAAAATGTAATTTTCTTAACAGAAGTAGTTGAGCAGTTCTTACCATCTGGAACTTTAAGCAATTTTAGAAAGAAGATTACAAACAGAATGAATTTGGAAGGTTTTCTTTGGAGCAGACATATAATCACGTTTAAAATCATTGCTCTCCTGTTCAGAAAACCACAATGTAATTCTTCTACAGTAAGAGGACACAGGACTTATTCCTGTAATTTGGTCCACAGGGCTGAACACATGCCCCTGTGGACAATTTTACTGTGGTGCATGATGTTTACTCTTAGAGGGTCCATATGCATGGACCTCTTGCATCTAGAACACATGCCCAGAAGACCTGCAGTCAAACATGACCATGCAGCTTCTTTTCCTATGTTGCAATCATGTTGTTCTTTATGACATTAATCAGAAAGAGTAGTTGGGGAAAAAACCAGTCTCACATTTCCCAGACATAGGACATGAGTCATATTTGAACCTGGCTGCTGTTTAGGACTTGCCCACTGTTCCAGCTGAATCCATAAATCTTTGATTGTTAACCTAGTATCTGACAAACAGTCTCTGAATTTGATTCTTCTTACACCAAACTTGCAGAGTTTTGCAAACAAGGATCTGTAAAAAAGGGCTTGACCAAGGAGCTCCTGGTCTCACAGTGATGAAATGCAGATCTGCCTTCCAGAAGTAACATTTTTGCTGGTTACCAGTGCAAGCAAGAATTTCAAAAAATGGTTCCTCAAATAAGCAATCTAGGAGTCTGAACAATTTTCAAGGTGCCTCTCCCTACTCACAGAATGTAGAGAGTTGTGAGTCACCCAATGGCTCTAAAAAATCTTCCGTTTCCTGCTCATTATAACCTAGAAGGTCAGCAAGGACCGACTGCATCTTTATAGCCTCACTACTCCTCCCTCCTCTCTTTATTCCAACTTTAGAGTTTTATATTTTTGTCATAGGCATAATACACTGAGCTCTCCAGTCCTCCTACTATAATCCTTATTTTATCAGCCCCTGGAAGATTTTTGTGGTTTTATTCCCTCCCTGTTTCTTCTCTCCATTTTTCCTTCCAACAGCCTTAGAAGGAGAGACATCAGAACCAAATGTTGCTGTCCAGCGCCGCAGAGGGAGCCAATAGCCCTTCCCTAATTCTCCTTTTTGGAGATGTTCAGAGATCATCTCAGCCTTTTAGGCACAGACTGCACTGGTAATTCATATTGAAGCAATTACTTGACATCTATGTCCTTTCCAAAGTCATACAGTTTTACAAGACAGTCTTCCATCCTATTGGCATAGCTTGTACTCTTTTGGTCCCCAGTGGATTAGTTTCCATTTTATTGCATTGAAAGATATTTTGGTGGACTGAAAACATTTAACCAGGTGATTCAGATTACCCTGAAATGAAAAGATGGTCTCTTTATTATTTACCAAGCCATGAACCTTTTCACTAACTGCAAACTTTACCATACAAGATTTTATATCATTACAGTAACTGCTGATAAGAAGAAGGATCGATTATCCAAAGAAATCTTCAAGAAACCATCTTTCACGCTGCGATCCCTGTCTTAAAGACTGCATTTTGAGATCTGTCGATGAGGCAGTTTTAAATCTACCTGTTGAGTGCCCTTTGAATGCCACTAAGTGCCAGATTTTTTAAACTAAAACACGAAAGTGACACTGAGCCAAAAGCCTTACAGAGAAGCAGCTCTACTACACAAAAATGCAAACACAAGCATGCTTTGGACTGGCTCATCTGTTCCTGTTTAAAATTGGCTACATAATTCTTAATATCCTTAGTACACTTACCAAAACAGGTTTTAAAAGCTAGGTTTAAATTAATGTAAAAGTTTAAATTAATGGAAACCCTACCTAGAACTTATATAAATTTAAATAATATACTGTACCACCATCACTTGGTGTGTAGATCAGGCTTGAGACTGAGTCTGCCTTGTTATCAAGCACTTCTCCTAAATAAATGCAATACTGATAAAGGATTGGAAGGTATGGAAATTAACTAATTGCTCCAGAGAAAACAGAAATTGATCACTATGATTTAGTGTGCTCAGTGTAACTGAAGGCAAGACCAGTATTAGGAAAGAGTAAGTGGCCTTTTGGAGAGTTAAAATTGCTCTCTGCAAAATGCCCTGTGCTACTTCAGCTTTGCCAGTGCTGTCCACATCTGCACAGATGGACATCTGCTCAGAAGAAGGAAAGAAACCCTTACAAAAATCATTTGTGAGAGTATATACCCATGCAATTTTCACTTGCTTGCTTGAAACAGCTCATCTTCTCATCTCCTACTGAAAATACAACAAATAACTAGTAAAAGAGTTTTTCTTCAAAGTCAAATTTTGCCTAATAAAGGCGTGAGACTCAAGGTCTCAGATTATTTGTTCTGCAGATTAACTGCACTTCCCGTAACTGCAAAGCTCCTACTGTGCTCAGAAGATGTGTAAAGACTTATTTCAGGGCTGATGTAAGATGAGCTCATTTTCTAATCATTCCAATGGAAGTACAATCCCTTTCTAACATCATTTGGAAAAACTGTTGCTTACTCACCCTGAGGGTGCTATGGAAGACTCACCTATAGAAACAGGTGAGCACAGCAATCTCAGACACTCTTCCTCTGGAAGGAGGGTCTGGTGATAGAGGCAACTTTCCAAGCTTGTGCCTGAAATTCGATCCCTGACTGGGTTTTTGAAGTCGTGCCTAATGCTCTCCAAGCTGAAGAACAGCACCAAAGTCTCTGTTCATCCGTTTGCTGGAGAAAGTGATGGCAAGTGCCTGGATGTTCCTGAGCTCGGCAGCTCCTTACAGCTCCATACCTCTGTACCTTTTCCAGCCACACAAGGAGCGGGCAGGATTTATTCCTTCAGTTCCAATCCTGAGCTCAGCTGTACTTTAAGCTGGCTGCTGGGGTAAAGGAACTGGATCTCACTGCCATTAAAACACGCTGTCAGGACTGTTACCTGTAGTTCCTCTTCCTTTATTACACACGATTTAGGAAAAAAAAAATCATCAGTTTTTGCTTGCTGTACTAATAGGTTATTTAATTTCCATTAGGATTCCTCCTTTCCCATCTAACCATTGGCACTAGGAACACCTTAATTAAGAAACAAAAAATAAACTCAAAGGATTAAGCCACCCTTTTCCTCCTTTCGGAGAGTTTCCTACACAATTCTAAATATCTTCCTTTATTTAACAGAAATTTCGAGAATATTAGCAAATCCTTTATTGAATCCTGAATAACTAAATAACTACACCTTAAATGCCAGCCGCCGCCAGGCGTAAGAGGAGGCGTTACAGGCTGCGTGGCATTTGTTGTAGAAAAAACACTTTTTCTGCTAAATTAAAACAAAACAACAAAAAAAAACCAAGCCAAACAAAAACCAACCAACAAACAAAACCTACAAAAAACCAAAAACAAACAAACAAACAAACAAAAACAAACCCACGCACAAACCGGAGGGGGGTTTCCTCCCTCTAGGCAGCGTGCGGGATTCCGAGCTGCCCTTTCCATGCACCGGGGAAGGGAAACGCACCCCTGGCCACGCCGGCAGCCGGGCCGCTGCCTGCACCTGCCCTCGTCCCGGTAAGGGAGGGAGGGAGGGAGGTGAAAAGGAAGGAAGGTTGGAAGGAAGGAGGGAGGGAGGGAGGCAGGCGGCAGCCTGGGCGCACCGGGGCTGGATCCGCGCCGGTGTCGCGGCCCCTCCGGCGGGACGGAGGCGGGCAGGGGTGCCCGAAAGTGGGTGGTGGGCTCACCGCAGCCCTGAAGGGCTGCCGGGAGTCACCTTCTGCCGGGCAAGCCCCCGGGAGATGCACCGCGTCCCTCCAGGGCACGTACCAGCCTCGCCAGGATCCGGTGGCTTTTCTCGTCCGTGCAGCGCTCGGAGAAGACGCTCCGGTGAAGGAGGAACAGCAGGGCGCTCACCACCACCCAGCAGGCAGCCCAGAAGAGGAGGAGCACCAGGGTGCATCGCCGCCAGATTTTGAGCCGCAGCCGCTTCAAGCCCGGGATACCCCTCATCGTGGCGCCCGGGCTCGGTTTGGGCGGCCGCTTCAGCCCCCAGCGAGCGGCGGCGAAGGCCGGGAGGGACGCCCAGCTCCCCTCCTTCCCCGCTTGTCCCGCTCCCTGCCGGCGCCCATCGCCAAACGCCCACCGCCCCGCCGCTACCTCCCCCCACAGCCCTGCCGCCTCTTCGGGCCCCGGGGCGTAAGGACCCCCCCACGCCGCGGCACCGGCCCCGCTCCCGCCCCACTCCCCGGGCCGGTGCTGCCCTCGCGGAGCCCGGAGCGCCCCTTCTGAATTTAAGCCACGTAGCTCCGCCGGCTTTTGTCTGCGCTCCCCGGTGCCAAGCCCCCCCTGCAGCCACTTAGCGGCTTCTGCCCGAGCCCCCACTCCCCCCCTCCTTCCTTCTTCCTCTCAGTTTCTCACCCGAGAATAAAAGGGGTTTTGAAGGGTGATGGAAGCTGCTGTGGGAACCTTTCCCCACCCAGGCGGCTGCCCGGCACTTTGAAAGAGGCAGCCTGGAGACTGACGGCTCCTTCTGGTGAAAGCTTCGCCTCCCGTCAAATGGAGGGGGAGAAAAAAAAAAGAAGAAGAAAAAAAAAAAAAGAAAAAAGAGTTGTTTATTCTGGAGTAACTTCTCCAGTTTTACCCGCCCGCGGCTAAACGAGAAAAGGAGAGAAGCGACTCAGGTGCCCGTTCACTAACGCAGCCCCCAGGACCCCTCAGCAGCTCCCCCAGGCTCCCCTCGCCCGCCCCCTGACCCCACCGCGGGGATACGGGCTGGATCCCGCCCGGCACCCCCTTGTCCCGGCACCCCCACGTCCCGGGTCCCTCGGCAGTCGGCGGAGAAAGCCAGTGGGACGGCCCCGTTGAATACACTGCCGAAACAGGGCGGGGGTGCACTGGGTCCAGGGGCGCTGGGCACGACAAATTGTCTCCCTGCCCTCTGGAAGAGACACTGTGGGCGGCTACACCTCTCTCTGAGGAGGGGTCAGCTCCATGAAACAGTCTCTAATATATTTGACTTTGTTAACATTTCTAAGGGGTCAGAGACCCAGATGTTTGTTCCTGTGCAGCAAGCAAGATCCTGGCATCCTTTCCTCAGTCCAGCTGCAGATGTTCATTGTGTCTGTTCAGACCCTTGCATTCACTTTTTCTCACTTGACTCTCACCATCACAGTTTTCAATGGGAAAATTCATACTCTGAGGTACAGCCCAATACAACAAGGGTAGGTGTTTCAGGTTTGCCATCAGATGCAATGAAAAGGATCAGATTGATTTTCTTTCCCTTGTAGGGCTGATTACCTCAGACTACTTGTAATCTCAAACGAGGAAGAGGAAATGCATTAATGAAACCACTTGCAGAGTGAGTTAGTTGCTCAAATTATAAGAATAGCAGAATCTGGCCCATGAATGGAGAACTGCAGAATAATCAAACAGATGTATCCCTATATCTCTGTGCATCTTGTGTTAAGTTGCTCTGGTGCACATTTTGTTAGTAAATGAATTCAATGTGATAAGGGGAAAGTTCACTGATGGAGAACTGGGTTCATGGATCTACATTTTGTACCATTGTGCCCAGCTTCATGAAAAATATCTCCCTGTACAAGTCTATAACAAGAAAGATATGTCTATTGACATGATGGAATTGTACTGCTCAGAACAGCCAGGGGAAGAGCACAGGTGCAGTGAACTTACTGCTATCCACACCCCCTTTGTATGGTTGGTACAGTTCTCCCTTACATGGCAGAGCAGGGATACTAAGTAGCAGATGGCAGATATGGAAGAAAAGAAAATGGAAACATAAAAATATTATTGAAAATACCACAGCTATCTAGAGACTGACAGTGAGGAGGATGCAAGAAAAGCAAAACCACTTTCATCTTCAAAGAGTCTCAGAAGCAGAATCATTATCACTAGACACATCTTTCATCATTAGCATGTTTTGGTCTCTCTCTGCATCATCTCCTTTCTTCACCTGCAGAGACTGTCTGTGGCCATTCTTTTTATATTTGCTTTTTAGCCCCTGATCCTTTTCCTTAGAGGAAGCTTCCTTTTGAGGCACTGGGGACACAGTCTGTTTCTTGGGAATTAAGCTATCAGGAAAGACTGACTGCATAACTAGGAACAGAAGACTTTAAATCCTATCTCTCAACAAGATGCAAAATGCTCTCAGAAGCTGTCTCTGACCGGTTTTGGGTGTTAATGTTCAAATTCCTAGGGCAATAAGTGGGGAAGGGCAAGAGGGAGAGTTTCTTAGCAGTTCCTTTGGAGGTAGTACCAGCTAGGCTTGAACGCAGCCAACCATCACCGGCTGCTGCTGCCACCTAGGAGGAAAAAATGCAGATCCTCCTTAGCAATGTGTGCTGCAAACCTGAGGTGGAAGATGTGTCCCACATGAAGAGGGAGCAGACAGTGACAGAAACTCAAGCATTAGAATATCTCCTTATTGTTTGATCCTAAGGTGTCTGGGTAATAATTAAGGCACTACTATAACTATATATATTTAACACTTGAGATTTTGAAGTGTGGATCTTGACTTCTCTGTGTGTTAGTATTCTCCAAAGGATATTTGGTATTATTCAATGTCTGTGAAATCCTGTATATGTATCATTTGTGCTTTAATGACAGATCTGAAAACAAATCTCAATTACTTCTGACTTTGAGCTTGGAACATTGTCTGGAAGGTTCAGGTCTGGTTAGGTCTCATGGTTGAGCTGCTCTAATTGCTACTGAAAGAAACAAGCATGTTGCCTCCTCCTTCTCCACTGTTCCCTCCATGTTTTCCCCTTGGTTGTGCCCGCCTAGTCCAGGTCCTTCCCTCGGTTAAATACAAGTCTTGCTGCCCAGGGAGTTTTCTCAACTCATTAACAGGGCAGAAAAGTGTAAATCTGTTCTTTGCTGAGACGATTTTCAAACTGGTTAGAAAGTCCTGAGGAAGGTGTCAAGCACCCTGGTAGAGCTGTTGCAGGAAGATGTGCTGCAGGGCCAGGTGCTGCGGGGTGCTGGAGGCAGAACTGTCCCTCTGGCTCAGCTGTATCACATGTCTGCACCTTAAGGATGGAATGCAATACTAGGGATAAGGTGTTCTAAATGGAAACGGTTGCTGAAAAGAGTAGTCCTGTCCCCATTGTCACCCCAGCCCTGTGCTCCCACTGCTTCCCTGGCAGTTGGATCAAGGCAGTACGCCCAGCAGGAGGCACCTGTAGGTTTCTGGATGTGCTTTTAATTTCCTCCCAGGGTACCAGCTAAAATCTGCTGCATTTTCAGGTGTCTAAGGAACTCACATCCTTCTCTTTGGATTGGGAACAGCTGCTACACATAGCAAGTGCAATTCTGCCTTCAGTATATGAGTATTTGCTGCTTTCAACTTATAGAATAAGAAGAAATTTACTAAGGAAGAAAATTATGTTTTTAATATAGTTTTAATACAGTTTTTAATAGTTTTAATAAAAATAGAAGTACAAAGTGAAAGGAATCTGCTTAAGCAAATGCAAGTTGCATGATACTCACACTAGACTGTTTACCAGTTTAATTTTATGGTAAATCCCACAGGAGGCATTTGCAGGGATAAAGCCCTGTCTTCCCAAAAGATTTCGCTACAGCATTCAGGCTGCAGAAAGTGTTTGTATCTAGTTATTCAGCCTCTGAACTTTCAAATATCCCACTGACTTTAGTGGGAGTGAAAAGTTAGACAACTCTGGTAAATATATGTTTGTGTACCTTCATGTATGTACCTGTGTACATACTCACATGTATATGGACATCTTCAGAACAGAATAAGAATTGACCCAGAAAGCTGGGATTCAGTAACACATAAAAGCCTGGGGGTTTAGGATCAATGGGTTTAGCCTTTTATAAGAAGTTGCAAAAATCAAAACTTTTTTTAGATTTCCCTAAACTTCAAGATTCTTCAGACTAAGAGATCTAGTCCATCCTCTGTAAAATATGTATCTAAGTGTCTCTCTGTCCCATAGCAGTTTTCCCTTGAAAAAACCCTCTGCATCAGATCAAATTTGCTTCCTGTGTATATTACAGTGTGACTATTTCATGTTGCATGCCTGTATTCCTAAAGGAAGATATATTACTGTTCTCTTTTTATCTGAGAACGAAGCTTGATGGCTATTAATGAGTAGAAGTAGAACTAAAGCAAGAGACATCAAAGGCAGTAAAAATAATCCTGGACTAACTGTATTAATTTCTACCCCACTGAACTGCTGAAACATTTAAACTACTGCTTAGAGCACAATGACAACAGCATCAAGTTTGTCTCCTCTTTATCAAGGTGTTGAGCACATCACAAGATCGTGCACTGCTGGTGACAGTTCAGAGCTCAAATAACCACAGGCCTCAGCAGCCAGGAGCGAGATACCTTGGCACAGCCAGCTGGGGGAACCTGGCATGGTGCCTACCTCTGCCTTCTGCCCACATGTGGGCTCAGCAGCTCCTCAACCCATGAGGAGTCCTCAGCCTGAGAAGATGCTGAGCCCACACTTTTCTCATTGCCTTTGGACACAAACTGCTTTGCACTGGCTTAAGTTGTGTTAGGCTGTTAGTCCTTATTTTCTTAATTACTTACTTCTTTGTGAGACTTTAAAAGAAAAAAAATAAATCCGTCAGTCACTAATAACTACCTTGGCAATCAAGCTAATTAAATGTAAAACTGTCGCACTAGAAAATAGTGCTCTGTTTGATTGATTTCATCACTTTCTGTCACTAGTATTAGCTTGTCTCTGGAAACAGGGTGGTTTCTGTTAATCTTTCACAGGACACAAATGAATCTCTTATTTTCGTGAACTTTCAAGTGCTGCTCAAATCTACCTTGAAAATAGATTTTAACATATGAATATTTCTTTCTAATTTCCTGTGGTGAAGCTGAGTTACAGAAAAACATCACAAGGTTTGACATACGTTTGAACACATCCTTTAGGCAGTGAAATTCCCCTGCAGAGTATTGAGCCTACCAGAGGAATCTGAATGCATTTCCTCATTTACACTGTCAATCAAAGAGAATACGTTGCAAAATATTCACAGAAGTTTTACTGCATCAGCAGGCAGTGAGTTTATTGGGTCACATTGCCAACTGGCAGCAGGAAACCAGCACAATATAAAATAGAGAGCGTAAATTTGTGGACAAGGGAAAAGTCTAGAGTAATGAAGTAATTTAAATAAGGGAAAGTGTATAGACAGAAAACAGCTTTTCCATGCGTAAATAGAATAAATAATTTGTTGCATGTTTTGTCCTGTTTGCTTTTTACTTTCAGCGGGTGTTTCTTAGGTATAGTTGCCTGTGAAAGCCAAAGATAGTTCTTTTCATCTTCCTTTTTACCACTTTCTAAATTCCACACTGCAAATTTTAATTGTCCTGCTCTTCTCATATATACCCTTCCAAGTAATATTTTTATTAGCCTCATGCCAGTTTTTTCCTCTCATTTGGAAATGGTATCATCTGAAGAAGCCTATGAGATACCTTGGCAATGACTGTGACAGATTGTGGTTTACTTGAAATTCTTTGGATTAGATGTAACAATCAAGATGTAAAAATACTCTGGGTGTTTTTTTTTTCCCTTATATAAAAAATTATGCCCAACGCAGCACTGCCTATTGCTTCTCTGCCACATTCTTAGTCTATTTGTGCTACCAGTCACCAACAGGAAAAAAATAGCTTAATTAGCTGTAAGATGAAGCTTAATCAATTTGTAATTCAAACTGTAAGTGGAATTGTCTTTGCTTGGGATTGGTGTCAGTGACTTTAGAACAGTTTTTCTAGCCTAAGAGGGTGCTCTCCAAAGGAATCTGCTACTATGTGGTGTGTTGTATGTCTGTCCACAGGGTGTGAAAGCAAGAAATGTCTGTCCATAGTATCTGAAAGGGAGAACAAAGGAAAAATGCTGCAGTTCTTTTCCAGTCTCTCTATATGCAGTTTCTGTTCTCTGCACCAAATTCAGCCCAAGCCATCTCATTATTCCAATACTGAATCTGGCTCTTTGTAGCTTCCCTTTATGAGAGTCTGAAGCAATTCCAGAAATATTTTGAATTTTTACTAAGGTTATGTAGAAAGAAAAAAACCCAACATCTAATAAGCTAATTCCCAGTGGCCTTTTGCATTGTACTGTTATTTACATGAGTGATTTTCTGTCATTTAGGCACATTATTTTATGCAATATATATATATGACTTTCACAGGCCTGTGATCCTTTAGACATATGGTAGTTCAAAAGAGTAAGAGAGTTAAGTGACATTCTTTTCTAGACTAGTTTATACATTCCAGTGTATTGATTAAGATGATGTTTCTGCAACTGATACTGTCAGAAAACTTAACATCTCATATAGATTAAAATTGGTCCAATGCTATGGCTGCAGACTCTCTGGAATTAGTTTAAGTTAAGAATTTGCACCAGGCCGATATTAAGTTTGTTTCTGGCAGACTGATCTAGGGTAGCTAAGGCCCACCCACTTGCATCTTGTTATGCCATAGTCTTAAAATTCAGTCCAGCTTTTTCCAGAGGTTTGCATGCTCTTTGTTAGTAGAAGAGAAATGGAAAGTAAATAAATTATTACTGGAGATGGAAAAATGCATCTCTGATGTAGGCACAAGTGACCACCAAGTGGATATTTTCGAAATTGCACATGAAAAGTTTTGTAAACTGTAAATAGACTTTCCAGAGAGAATCTGTACTTCTTTTCTCCATTCCCATAAGCAAATCTGTCTTCATAGCATTTTTCTGATTGTTTTGCTTTGTTCTTTTGGCTGTATACTATGATAACTCATGTTTAAAAATCCAATTAAATGTAGCCATTACTATGACACATCATACCTCATTTACAAGTGGGAATGCCCATTTCTTGATTTCTGTTCTAAAAATCCAAATCTGAAATAGAAAAAAAAAAAGAAAGAGGATTTAGCAAGATCATGGATGACTTTCAGTTTCAGCTCTGTAAAACACAGTTACTTTCAGTTATTACTTTGAAGCTGTTATTTGCAGTTTCTTTGTGAATGATTAATGGCTGTGCATGGAGCAAACTGCAAAACAATTCATTAGTAAAATTCAATTTTCTATCAGTCTTTACAAGTAATTAGCTTTTCCTTCAGTAGCATATTGTTAGCTTACACACATCCAATGTTGTATGACATTTGCTTAGGGAAGAATAAACAATTTAGTTGCTGTACTGCTTACAACATGTAGCTCCTAATTATACCAAGGTTAAATATCCATTAGTCCAAGTGACTCTCCTAGGTTACTCCTGAGTGTGTGTGATCCTGTCTAGCTGCCTGAATGCCACTGTTGGATGACATCCCTCCTGTTACATAGAAGCTACCACCAGGAAACTGACTGGTTCTGGTAGCCAACTCTATTTCTAAGGGGATCACTGCTACACAGACATCAAAAGCCAATACAATAACCAAGGAGTGCCATGGTGCTGCCTCCTACTTCGACCAGAGTTGTCTGTGCCTGAGAAGCCCCAGAAGTGGGTATCCACTGCTTCTTTTGCAGACACAGTCTTCGTACCCTTCTTGCAATGAACTTCCTCACACAAAAAGAACAGACAGACAGAAGAATTTGCTTCTCATCAAACCCCAGTTGCTGTGCATGGTTCACTTTGTGGACAGGTCTTTCAGGAGATGTAACATTCCTCTCTGTTGCTTTCTATGCTATTTTAAAACCTGGCATTGAGTCAGTTCTTCCCACCAGGTCACACTGGTTTTTGTGGCTCTGTTTTGATGAGAAACTAAACTGACTGAGAAATACTTTATAAGACAATAGTGTGTCTTTTGAAAAAATTAATTTAATATGTGCCAGAGCAAATGGTCACTGCAGTTAGCAGGAGTCACACCATGGTTTTCACTTGGCGTTGGCAGTCCAAGTATTTTTCAGCTGTAGGGATGTGTGATTACAAAAATCCCCACTTAACTGCCCAGTTGTCCCTATCTGCACTTGTGCAACAGATAATCAAAATTTTGCCTTTTCTTTTAAAAGCAGAACTTCATAGAAGCAATGCCTTTGCATAATGAAGCTTTTGCTCCAGAACTTCTTATGATTAAATTTTCATTATTATTCTATCCAAGTGCTGGGTCCTGCACTTGGGCCACAATAACCCTAGGCAACACTCCAGGCTTGGGGAAGTGTGGTTGGAAAGTGTCTGGCAGAAAAGGACCTGGGGGTTCTCATTGACAAGAGGCTGAATATGAGCCAGCAGTGTGCCCAGGTGGCCAAGAAAGCCAATGGCATCCTGGCTGGTATTAGAAATAGTGTGACCAGCAGAAGTAGAGAGGTGATTGTCCCCCTGTACTCAGCATTGGTGAGGCCACACCTGGAGTATTGTGTCCAGTTTTGGGCACCTCAATTCAAGAGAGACATCGAGGTGCTGGAGCGAGTACAGACGAGGGCAACAAAGCTGGTGAAGGGCCTAGAGAATCAATCTTATGAAGAAAGCTTGAAGGAGCTGGGAATGTTTAGTTTGAGGAAGAGAAGGCTGAGGGGAGACCTCATCAGTCTCTACAACTACCTGAAAGGTCATTGTAGAGAGGTTGGTGCTGGTCTCCTTTTGCAGGTAATTAGTGACAGAACAAGAGGGAAGGGCTTCAAGTTGCAACAGAGGAGGTTTGGACTGGACATTAGGAAAAATTTTTTCACAGAAAGAGTGGTTAGACACTGGAATAGGCTGCCCAGGGAGGTGGTTGAGTCACCATCTCTGGGTGTGTTTAAGAGTCATTTGGATGTGGTGTTGGTGGATATGGTTTAGGGGAGAACTTTGTAAAGTAGGGATGATGGTTGGACTCAGTGATCCCAAGGGTCTTTTCCAACCTGGATGGTTCTATGATTCTATGATTCTGTGATTCTTAGTTTTTTTCTGAAGTGATGTGTTGTCATCCTGTTACTGTCTTCTGTTTTCTCTAATTTTTCTTCAGTATGATCCCATTATGCTTCCTACTTAGTTTTTTTTAAGTTCTCCTTATTCTCCAATGATTTAGTCTTTCTATCCTTCTTAGCCACTAGTTAAGTGGCTAAGAAGTTGTGGTGGTTGTTATCTACCACCAACAGCATCTGTCAGTCATCTCTCTGCTCAAAGGACTTTGATTATTATAGAAGGAAACTTTTCTTCCACATCCTTAGCAAGTGGCTTCTTCAGGCAGGAAGATGCCTAAATGTGACCCAACATCAGGGGATTACTTTTGATTTACACTATGGTATACAAAAGCAAGAACACACGGGGATGCCATTGATAGACGATATGCAGTATTCCTTGCTTTTATGTCTCCCTGTTTCCTGTATATAATTGAACTGTGCTTTCAGCCCGTGCTGCACAGATGCACACACGTACCTTCTTAAAAAACAAACTCATAGCAAGTCTCCCAAGTTTAAAAACAGGGATTGCATTATTCTGGATGTGATCCTCAACCTGGGAAGAGGGGAGATCCGCCAAGGGTTGGGGAAAGGAATCACAGTGAAACCACAAGAGACAATGAAGACCAGTCCTTCAGAGCTGCAGTCCTGGAAGAAAATTCCAGCTGGGGAAGAACTTAAACTCTGTTTCTTCAAGGAGCACATGCAGTGCAATGCTGGCCAAGACTCTTTAATATTTCTCTCTCACTTTGGCAAATCAACAACTCATAAAAGACTAAAATAAAGTCTCCCAATGCTTCAAAATGTATTCAAGGAGAAATTGAAAACTGCATCTGCTCACGCATATGGCACGTTCCATGTACTCTTGGTGTGGATAAACTGAGTATGGTGTCGGGATGAAAACTTGGGATGAAATACAGGGTCGTTGAGATTAAGCTGCAAAAGGGTAAAGGTTTTGGCATTTGTGCTCTGTGGTCATTCCAAAGAAAAGTGCTGGATTGAAGCTGCCTCTGAGGGCTGTGGTTCTCATCTGCAGTCAGGCCACATCTAGCCAGACTATTGACCCTTTGCTTGCCTGTGACACATCCCACCGTTTCCATTTAAGCTGTTGCCCTGTTACATTAATGCAGAGTATCAGGACAAGCAGGCAGAAGCTCTTAGGCAGAGGAATAGACATTGAACAAAGAGATATAGTTGCATTTTTTATGCCCTTTAGAGAACTGGCACAGCTGGCCTAACACTTCAGCAAACAAGGAATCCATTGGCATGCTAATTCAATGACTTTTCAAGTTATGTTGGCTCCACAATTTGGAAGTCGGTCCTCCAAGGTACCAGAGAAGAACAATTTCCTAACAGCCTTTCCTACAGTTCTTTCTTCTGTGCCTCAAAATCAGAAGAGGGAACAGCACCTGCCCTCTCTGAGCCTAAGACCCCAAAAACAGAAAGACTGCCTCCTCCTGAGCAATGTTAGGGCAGTGCAATGGGGAGTTTCTGCCAAAAAACCATTAATATTTGGGCAGCCTGCACATTAAATTTAGAAGAGTTTCCTTTTGTCTGGCTCTCTGCGACTCTCTCTAATTAGAGACAGTCTCTTCAGCCCTCTTTGACAGGTTAGCCAGTCTTCGGGTTCATTTTGGGTTCCTAACAGTGACATTTCCCACATGTCACTGCTGCATCCTGACATAAGGACACAGAAAACACAGACTGCAGCACAGTGTACAGACTCAGCAAAATAGCATGTAAAGGGAGGGGCAAAGCCATCTTGTATAAAGCCAGGAAAAAAGGATTGAAGAGTTTTCCAGCAGTGCACAGCAAGACTCTTGTATTCTACTTTGTGCTCTCATGATTTGCGGATAAATCTAGTGCCTAAAAGAAGATACTTCAAGATCTATGGTGTCCTGAATAGACTTAGCTAAGCTGCTCGTGTCTGCTGAAGGCTTAAAGTGATCAAGTTTTGTGAAGACACTGGAGGATCAGAAGTTGCAATAAGCTTTTGGGTGTGGTTTTTAACACAATAGTTACTACCTTATTGATGTGGTGCCTACCAGAGCTGCAGAACGGTGCAATGCATCAACCACTGAGACAGGAGGCTGAGAACATGAAGAGGTTTGTAGGAATCAGTGATGAAGAAAAGCCCTGAGAACCCTGGGCATTCTAAGCATCCAACCCACCGTTGGAGGGCACGCAGCAGAGCTCCTCAAACTTGTGCTAACCAAGCCAGAAAGTCAACCTGGCACAGCAGCACAAAACCACTCTGCTGTAAGTTCTGTGCTCAGGCAGGCTCATCTGCCTGCTGCTTGCCTGCCCCTGCTGGTCTAACGGGGAATCAAGCAGGAATGTCTGCTTTGAGTTGGATTGCATAGAGCCACAGGGCAATACCCTCACTTGCCAGGCTCAGTATAGTGAGACAACATTGGAAACGACAAAAAGAGCAGCCAACAAATGGTGGGGCTGAGGAAGGGAAGAAGCAGAGGGAGGGAGAAGGATCCTTTAGTGTTTATTATTACTTGTGATGCCAAGCTACGTGGGTCCCATTTCGTACTGGTGCCTCATATGCAAGGATGGGAAGAAGGATCACAGGACTGGGCCTCTAGATTTAAATTCAGTTCTTGTCTCAATTGCAGCATTCCTCCAGGTCTACATCTTTGTCCACAACAGCAAAAGCTGGGTGCACAGTCCAGTGTAGGGACACAGCACACTCCAATAAGATTCTGAATAGAAACTTGGGCACACAGGCACCCACACTGTGCTCTCTTGTGTAAATATCAACACAGGCTACACAGGTTAAGTGTAATCTGCCCTATACTTTGATTAATTGCCTATTAAAAAAGAAAACAATACTTCTTTCATTGGATAAAATAGGTGAGGATCAGAGTCACTAATTACTATATGCACACATGCACATGTAGATTAGGAAAGCCACAAGCTTACCTCAGTATTCAGCACTCTATCTGTGTCACATAAGCAGCCCTGCTTTTTTGGAGGCAAGAGCAATGTTACTTCTGGAGCCATAGCGGTGACTAGAAGAGAGGGACAGTAAATTATACTTTGATATGGTTTAGTTTAGTGTTACTGCACTATATGAACTAGGCCTCTGGGGTCAGATCCTTCCTGCCACATGCTTTTGAAAACCCGGAGGTAATAGGTGAGGCTCACATTGCTGGAATGTCAAGGGCAAGGCAATTTCCAGGTGTAGGCAGCTGTGTTCACCTTTAGTCAACAAGTCAAACCTGGAAGAAGTGGATGTAATTCCACAATTGGATTTGGCCCATGACCTTTACCTCCTTCTGCTGAGTCCAACACAAACAGTAACCTGTTCTGTTCCCATGGAAGGTTTCACACTTGGCCAAAAATAGATGTCATCAGAAGGCAGAGAGAGAAGTTAAGTCACCAAGAAAGAATGTTCATCTTTTCACTGAAAAACAGGTAGCAGAGCAAGAACCAAGCTTAGTTAAACAGGCCTCCATCCCCCAACAAGGTTCTCCTTGGAAAAGTAACCTGCTCCCACATGCCTTCTCTCAGAACTGTTCCCTCATGAGTGGAGAATCTGTCTAAAATAATGGGGAAGAAAAGCAAAGCCTCAATGCAAAGAATGATGTTCTGGAACAAACCCATCATTAAAATTGAGAAATGAAAAATCGACAAATGAAAATTAACATCCTGTAAACTCCTGGGAAGAGTTTTATCTGAAGTCTGGAAACGTGAAGGGATTTTTCTTGAAGCTCCTATATGCCAGAACTGTGTTTCACATCTCCTCCTCCATGTCTCACAGCTTCTAGTGCTAATGGCTGCAAAACTGCTAGAAAAAGGTGAAATGATCCAATGTCACTGATTTCAAATGACACCTAGACAGAGTGTGAAAGAAAGAAAAATAATACCCAGAGAGACATGAAGAGCTCATTTTGTTCATCCCGACACCCAAGACAGACTTAATTAAATCTATCTTATGCTAATGGTGCCTTCTCTAATTTGTGCTTAAGACTTTTACAATACTCACAACATTGGAACGTCCATAATTTCCCCAGGCAACCTCTTTAAATGTGTGGTGGGTTGGCTCTGACTAGCATCTAAGCCTTCACCCAGACACACCAGCAGGATGGGGGAGAGAATCAAAAGTGCAAAAGAGAAAAAAAACTTGTGGGTCAAGATAAAGACAGCTTAATAAGGGAAGAGAAAAAACCCCAACCAAACCCAAAAAAGTGATACAAAGGCATCTACCAAAGGCATACTCTACCTCCCGCCAGCAGCCTGATGTCCAGCCAGTCTCAGAGCAACGTGTGTTTTGGAAAAACTACCTCCCTACCCCCAGTTCTATTGCTAAGCATGATATTATATGGTATGGAATAACCCTTTGGTCAGAGTCCTGCCACCTTCTGCATTTGAAAATACAAAAGGAGAGAAGAACCTGCAAAAATACTATCTTAAAGCTTTCAAGTAATTATTCAGATTAATGTATTTCAGGTAAGAAATGTTAATGGAGTCAAAATGTCCTTACAGATGCATGTACACAGGTGTGATATAAATAGGACACACTGAAGTTTAGAAGGAATCAAAACAATTAATGAAGAATTCCTTAAATATCAGTTGCAACCTGTCCTCTCCTCAGACCAGTGCTTCTGTTTCAGGGTCCTCACCTATTCATCTGCTGTTGCTTCAGCTGTCTTCATGCACAGTATACCCCCATGATTCAAAAGGAGCAGCAGGAGTAACTACAAATTATTTATTTAGGTCAAAATTACTTCAAAGACAACACACTAAAAAAAGAAATAGAGCAGCTTAGATGTTTAGATAGATACACCTGGATAAGAGAAGGCTCAGCATTCTTATATTTTCTTTATAAAATACCTTGTTTTGTCACCCTTTGTCCCTAAATCATTCCTGATAAATGTGTTTTCCTATCCTTCCTTTCTCCTCTGTTCCCAAAGGATTTCTATGTGTGAACATATTATTTTCACCTCCAAATTACTAATCTTGTAAAACAAAATGTAAAGACAATTTACAAGGCACTCAAAGCAGATAATTGGGCCTGTTAGTCTTCAGAAATGTTGCTGTTGTTTTCACTTGTGTAGTCATTGTTTGGTTTCTCTGCTTGTTCTTCACATGAACCTTTGTGGATTATAGATCAATACAGGCTTGAAGAAAACTGATAACACAGTACACTGTGTTATCATACTTTCACTGTATGCTTCTTTTTTTTTTTTTTTTTTGTCTTTCCAACTTCTGTCCTTGATTCATATTTTTGGTTTGTGGGAACTGTTTTGCATGTGGGAAAAAAGTACCAAAAATTACTTTCACGTAGGAACAGGGGAATGGAAAGAGGTCACCAGGAAGCATCCCATCCCAAGTCACATAACACCTTTCCACAAATGCAACAAGATGCTTTTTAGAAGCAGTTTTATATATTTTTTTTATTATTTTTTTATTATTTTTATTTTTTTAACTCTTTCTTTCCCGTTGGTCCAGCGCTGTATTTTCCCAAGCGTAAGTGTGGACAGAAATTTTATTCCTGCTTCTAAGCTTCATTTGTCCATGTGCAGCTGATGTGGCCATCTGTTCTCCCAACCAACTCAGGTCAGTGCTGGCTGCCCTGGTGCCAGGAGCTCCCTGGGGCCTGGGGGCCAGAAGCAGTGGGGGGGTCTCCATGGGAGTCCATCAGGACAGGGCCTGGCAGCCAGGGCTCATCCCAACCCCCAGAGAGGAGCAGGCAGCCAGGGGCACCAGGGCATTCCCAGCCCAGGGCATCAGGCACCTCTCTGGGAATGGGGCTGAGGTGGGGCCAGGCATCAGCCTGTGAATCCCCAGCTCAGCACGGCCACCAGGCAGGGCGGTGACAGGGTGGGAGATGTAGCTCGGGTGGGGCCAAGCACTGGCAGCCTGGGTGAAATCAGCTCCCAGGGGCAGCACTGGCTGCAGCCTCCCTCCAGGCTGCTGGGTGGGATGGAGCAGCCCCAGCTGCACAGTCCCTGGCTGGCCCCGGCCCAGGCAGCCAAACCTGCAGGGGAGGGGATGCCCTCAGGTCCTTACAGCCACTATCCATAACTATTTTCCTCCCCCTTGTGTGGTAACCCCAGTGTAAAGAGTGCTCACCACCACATCACTCCTTAGGCTTCTCTGTAGGGTACTTAAGCCAAATTCATACGCTCAAAGACTCTTTGTTTCTCTGACTATGTTAAGTGGTCCCTCTGGAGACCTGCTGTTGTGGTGGCAGCTCATTATCCACAGGTGACTGGAGCTGTGCATGGCAGCTCATGTGCGACAACACTCACCACAGCCCTCTGCAAGGCCCTTGCACCTACCTCACTCCCCATTTTCCAAATCACGCAGTTCTCTCCCATGACAGCTGCTGGTAGCCCTTTGTCCTCCTCTGACTAGCTACTATGCCCTGCTCCTCCCCACTCATTTCCAGCTCATGAGCTCCCCGTTACTGAATTTCATCCTGGTTTTATTTCTGCGGCCCTCAGAGCCATCGTGTTGTTCCATTTTTCCTTCCCTGCCCTGACTCCATCTCCTGGCCTCATGCCCTCAGCAAATATTACCAGCGCCTCTCCTAGTATTTGTGGCACTGAGGGCCACACCGCCCATCTGAACAGTGAACCTCCCTCAGTAATTTAGGTAACTAATACTTTCACTGCAGCCTTGGTACAACCACCATTTTTGCAGTTCTTTTAAGACTGTCTATAGAACAATGTGAGTTACCAAATTATTAAGTCCGTGTGGGTTCTGGAGCCCCCAACACAGGAAGGACATGGAGCTAGACCAGGGGAGGGCCACAAAGACGGATCAGAGGGCTGGAGCACCTCTCCTAGGAAGACAGGCTGAGAGAGTTGGGGTGAAGCGAAGGCTCTGGGGAGACCTTATAGTGGCCTTCCAGTACCTGAAGGGACTGCAGGAAAGCTGGGGAGGGACTTCTTACAAGGGCGTGTAGCGAAAGGATGTGGGCAAATGGTTTCAAGCCAAAAGAGGGGAGATTCAGGTTAGACATTAGGAAGAAATCTTTAGTGTGAGGGTGGTGAGACACTGGCACAGGTTGCCCAGGGAAGCTGTGGGTGCCCCCTCCCTGGCAGTGTTCTAGGCCGGGTTGGATGGGCCTTGGAGCAGCCTGGTCCAGTGGGAGGTGTCCCTGCCCAGGCAGGGGGGCTGGAGCCAGGTGATCTTTGAGGTCCCTTCCAACCCAAACCATTCTGTGAATCTGTGGCTCTGTTTACTCTTTCCTCACCTGATCCATCTAATCTACCCAATCATCTATCTGAACCACAAACGCAGGACGTTCATAAGGACACTCCCGTCTCCGGCTGGAACAACCCACTTGTCCAGACAGACTTGGGCCAAGATCTCCCCAGTTCCTCCCAAGTTCTGTTTGCCCACAGCACGTCCCCCCTCACTATCTCCCGCATCATTTCCCGTATTCCCCTCACTCCTCACGCCTCACAGGAGGGCGGGAAGCACCATCACCCGCCCCCGACACCCAGCCCCCCCCCCGCTCCCCGGGACGGCCCCGCCCCGTCCGCCAGCAAGCCCCGCCCCCAACCCGCCCCAAGCCCCAGCCCCGCCCTCCGATTGGTCCCCGCGGCGCCCTGCGCGGGGCGGGGCCAGCGCCGGGGTATTTAAGCGGCGCGGCGGCGGGGGCTGGGTGCGCCAGGGAGCGGGGGCCGGTGAGTGGCGGCGGGAGGGAGGGAGGGAGGGAGGGAGGGAGGGAGGGTCGGTCGGTCGGTCGGTCGGTCGGTCGGTCGGTCGGTCGGTCGGTCGGTCGGTCGGTCGGTCGGTCGGAGGGTCGGTCCCCTTCCTTCCTTCCTTCCTTCCCTTCGCGCTGTGCCTCGTCGCGCCTCCCCGCCCCGCCGGGGGCTGCCTCCGCGCCGCGGCCTTGCGCCGAGGCGCTGCCGGGTGCGCGGCGTCCCCGCCGGGCCTTGCCCCGTGTCCCGCAGGGGAGGGGCCCAGCCCCGCCTCCCGGGGTGCGGCGGCACCCGGGCGAGAAGCTGCCGCTGGCCCCTTCTCTGCCCTTGCCCGCTCTCCCCGGCGTGTCTCCCTCTGTCCCTAAGGAACGAGCGGCGTCCTTCCCTCCCTCCCTCCCGGCACTCCCCGCTGTCGCGGAGCTGGGGGCTGCCGTCAGCTTTCCCTTCTGCTGCAGAACCTTGTCGAGGCCCAGCTTCGGCTTCCTGAGTCAACCTCAGCCCCAGGAGCAGGGCCTGTGATGGGGAGGGGGGACTGTGTGCAGCCGCTTTTAGCGGCGCTTGGAGGGTGGTGAGTGCTCCCTGGTGGCTACAGGCCTGACCTGGTGAGGTGCTCTCGCCCTGGGGTGCTTATCTTGCCCGTGGATAAGGAGGGCAAAGTTGTCCTAGTGCACCGATAGCCCCTTGGGTTATCTTGTTTCATAATGCCACTGTGATGGTGCTGTGAAAAGGTGGAATTGCAGAGCTAGTTCCGCACAGGTAGGAAGGATTCAGTTCTCCAGTCTGAAGGGCCTACAGGAAATTCCTGCCCTGGTTTTTAAGAGGAGATGGGAAGTAATATCCAGCCTTGTGCTGTGCAGTAAGCTACCTTTGCTTTTCCAAGTTTGAAACTGTGTGGGATAGATTTTTTTGCAGCTCTGCAGTGAGACTGGAGTGATACAGTGTCCCTTTAATTTTAAAGTATATTTAACTGCTTGAGACAATACCTGAAGAAGTTCCTGGCTTAGCAAGTAGTCCAGAGCTTGTTTGTCTTGGACAGAATACTAGCCTCCATGTACTATGTTGTATTTTGTGTCTGGGAAGCTAAAGCCCTGATGTTGCTATAGAAACTAGTTGAGTGAAGGGGACTGTCAGATGCACAGGGCTGATGCCTCTGTCCTGGATTCTCTGAAAAGTTCCAAATGAGTTGTGCCTAAGCTCTGACTGTGCGTGAGGATGGTGGCTTTGTAAGGGAAACCAGGCTTCAGTGAGAAGCATTGTTTGTGTAGTCTTTTTGAAGGTGTTAAATTTTCACCATGATTATTGAAGAGAATGCTTGAGCTGTCCGGTTTGGGCATCTAGTTGAACCTATTATCCAAATTTAAACTTCATGGAAGTTGTAAATTAAATAGAAGCCATCTCCAGTGAGTGAAAGGATTTTTTTATGTCAGGCATCAGTGGTCTGTGTAAGTACAACCCCACTTGAAATAAAGTGTGTTCTGTAAGTCTTTTTTAGATTTGGGGTGGTAGAATGTGCTTATATCCCAGTATGTTGTGTGTGATAACCTGCAGCTTGAAGGTATTAGTTTCAGCTATGTAGAGTAGTCAACTGTTCAAGGAAGACAAACAGTCAAATGTTTTAGCTAGCATACTTGTCTTGTGACTTCCATGCAGAAGTGGAAGAAAGGCTTAAAGGATCTGGCATAAAGCTGACTGAACAAAACACTGACTCACAGCAGTTGGTGCTGCTGAACTTGCTTGTTCAGTGTAGGACACAGACATGGGGGTTATTTTCATGTTCCAGACACTTTGATTGTAGAGGCATGTTTGTAAAGCTCATTATTTTCCTGGCTTAAAGGAGGTGTTCTGTCTTTAGTTCTAATCTGAGAATGAAGCTTTTTGGTTTTGTTGGTTGAGTGGAGAGTATGTCACTTCTAGTGAGGAAGACAGAAAACTGAGGAGGGGAGAGGTCTTGGGTTTTCTCACATGAATTTCAAACAAGGAAGTGGTAGCACCGAACCAGTCACTGCTTGAATGATGGCCTGCTGGGGCTGGTTTCTCTTCCTATGGCTTCACTCTGACCATCTTTGGGAAGACTTGAGTGGTGTGGCAGACTAGGACTTTGAAGAAAAAACATTTCTTAAGCTGCCTGCTTTTAACATCCTTTGTAGAGCACACAGAAAAAGTGTGGTGCTTTCTTGTACTTAGCCCCTAGCATTCAAGCCTGTGGTACACTGTTAGTTGAACTCTTACTGTAAAATGCAACTTGAAAGAGTAGATTTCACCTGAGTAACATTTTGCCTGTAATTCTGCAGTGAAGTCAAGTACATGACTTGAATGCAGTATCTCTATATATCAGCTTGCTCACTTTAACTCCCAAAGTTATTCTAGGAAGAGAGGCAGAAACAGTGGTGTTGAGATTAAATGTACTGTTGTTTATCCATGTCACTGATTTAATGAGGGAGTGGCCTCAAGTTGTACATTTACACAGCTTGGTATGTGGCATTAGCAGAGGGAAGGTGCAAGTCTTCTCTGCCTGCTCAGTTACTGACTGTTGCTTCTGAATCCTGTGAAGACTAAATTATTTTTCTGTCACAGAATCTTCAGCAACACCATTCTGCTCAGAAAATGTCTGCTCTTCAAACACTCTTTAAATACATTGATGAGCACCAGGACCTTTATATTCAGGTAAGTTTTCTTTCAGAGTTTTGTCCTGCAGTGCAGATAGCTATGGGATATTAAATGCTGATAGGTGATCAGCTTCAAACTTGTTACACCTACATAATATGCCCAGTAATGCAGAAACAGAAAACTGTTTCATAAGTTTAGGTATAGTTCTGGTTTAAAGACACAAATCTCCATGGTAGATTAATGAGGAAATGCTTTATTACTGTGTAGTGCAAATAGTGAATTATCTTGAGGAAGAAGAAGCTTGGTGCTAGTCCCTAAATGCCAAATTATGTTTATCTTTCCTCTCCCATCTCAGAAGGGGGTATAAACAAGGCTGGAATAAAGCTTTCTTGTATGAAGAATGTTCATGTTGGGAGACAGGGAGAGGCTACCTTCTGTAGTTTGTTGTCTAATATCTTATTTAACTTCAGTCCCTTTTGCCTGTGAAGGACTCAGTGTTATAGCACCATAAACTCCCAGGCAAGAATTATGTCAAGTGTTCAAATTCTGACAGTTGTTCTCACTGATCTCACATGGTGAGGTGGGTTTGCGGGGAGTCTGGAACAAAGGCAGCCTTTCTGAGAAGCCTGAGGACATTAGCTGGTTTTGGATTCTTCAAGAAGAGCAAGCAGAAAGGCACAATATGCACAAACTGTCATGCTCTTAAACTAGCCTATAAGTAGACCTTGTGCTACAGTGCAGGGCAGCTGTAAGAAAGTCAGGCTTTAGAGAGCTCTTGAGTGTAATGGTTAGAGTACTCGCCTGAGCAGAGGACAGAGCTGACTTGCCTCAAGTTTAAGCTTGATTAAAGTAGCATTCGTTGAATTGCAAGGTGTTTTTTTATGGTGCCTCCCATGCCGTAGTTCACGTGTAGTGAAACCTTTAACTCTTCTGTCTGTAGCGACTGGCTCAATGGGTGGCAATCCAGAGTGTGTCAGCGTGGCCAGAGAAGAGGGCTGAAATCAAACGTATGATGGAGGTGGCTGCACAGGATATTGAGCGGCTGGGAGGCACAACCCGACTTATGGATATTGGAAAACAAAAGGTATGTGTGAGCATGTTCATGCCAGCTTAGTAGAAACACTCTTTAGGGGACAAGGTGTTCTGCACCAGTCTGTTTTCTTATGATCCCATTAAGAATGGCATGTAGACTCCATGAAGTATAATGTAAAATACTGTTTATTAGAGCTACCACTATAAAGGAAGAGGGTAGTATAGGTAATCTTAACTCCCTTCAGCTGCTGGGAGCCCCAGGCTGTGTAGCATCTAGTGGGCATTCAACCAGTGTGCAGCATGCTGTGCAGATCCCATTCATGGAAATGTTATCTTTTATTGATTCAAGCTGTTTGATTCCACTGGCAAACAAAAGGGATATTCACATGAGAACTTCTTGCTGCACTGACAAGGACATGCAGGTGCTGTAATTGCCAGTACCAAGTAAGAGCTGCCTGCAAGCTACAGTTGATTGGCTCAGTTTATCATACAGGTCAAGGCTATGCACAGCATGATACAGGCAGGGAGGTGAAGCTGTGTGTGCAGCACAGACTTGGGTGTACTCAGACTATGTGGATCACTGATTTCTTGATGTCTGATGGTTTTGTCAGGATCACTGCACAAGGGTCTACTGGGTAGTCACCTAGAAATGCAGTAGCCTTTTGGGGTGTGGGATAATGTCTTTTCTGCCACACAGCCTGAGCTTCCTGTTAAAACCTTTTTGTTTATAGTAAACTTTGGGATCCACACCAGTTCAGCATGTTGTTTTACATTTTGGACTGTGTATTAAATGTACCTTAAATACCTTTCTGTTCTAACTGAACATGAACAGAGCACCTGCAAACAAATGTTAGACATTTTTAACAGCAGGCTGCTGTTGGACCTTAGAGCTGCAAGGTTACTAACAAGTCTTATGTCTTCTGAGAGACTTAGGTTCTTCCAGAAGTCTTATGTTTGCCATAAGACTGCACTGCTCCCTTACCAGATACAGAAGGATCCTTAATAGCATGACTTCCCTCCTTATTTTTAGCTATCTGGACTGCTTTTCTTCATCTGAGAAAGTGCTTATGAGTATAATGATAATCTCATCCTAGGGAATCATTCACTTGGTGTGCTCCTTGGTTGAATTGCCTAGTTGCTACATTCCACAGAATAAGTTCAGTACCAAAATTGTTAGACTAACTAAGTAACATTCAAAATCCTGTTGTACTGGAGTGCTTGCTACTTTTAAAAGATAATAACAGTAATTGTTGCTAATGATTGCTAGGTGAAATCTGTCTCAGGACCCTCTGGGCAGTTCTTTCTTTTGGCAGCTGGAATATACTTGTTTGTAGCACAACAGGTCCCTTCAGGGAAGCAACTGATTCCATGTGTCCTCTTGGGAAGGAATCTGTAGGATAATTCTGGCTTTGCTACTGTCTAATATCCCATCAAAAGTGTTTCAATTAATTCAGAGACAAACTTGTTCCTTTCAGCAGTATAACTGGTAAGAACTGATTTAGGTTTGCAGTTAACATTTCTATTTAAAAAACTCTTGCAACTGGATTAAAGGTAACTTTAGTATTTATGTTTATATTAAATACAGTCAAAACTAGTCAGTATATTAGGTACATTGCTGCTTTATCAATGAAGCACAAAGTAAAGCAACTGGTGAACTGATCCGATCTCGCTTAGTTTACTGCTGCACAGCAGTTTGTACTGTGTACTGATTACTGTAAGTGTAAATTCTTGTAACAGTATTTTAATAATTTAGAACAGCAGTTGGTCAAGGACCATGTAACCTGTTAATAAAAACATTGGAGCTTGGAGCCCACATGAGCAAAAAGTCAGCTGATCCTGATCTGCTAAACAGCATCTAGGAGTATGTGTCAGCTCCCTGGAAGGGAAATAGATGCTGACAGAGAATAGCATATGAGAATTGCTTATGGGGTGTTCCAAAGGACTAAGCCAAGTTCAACTCTTGAACTCTTGAAATAAGTTAATCAGCACTACTGTGCCCTTTGCTTAACAGCTTAAACTGGAATAGAGAAATACAGCTGTAATGCTGACCTTATTTGGGTGTAGGCACGTTACACTTGGATACCACTGTCAGGAAATTTTTGTCTAGATCTATACTGTGGACAGGATGAAAGTGCAGGGACAAGCAATTTAGAGTGCAATATTGAATGGAGTTTATAACTTATGCTTTAGTCAGCATTAGATATGGCAGTTAGGCATGCAGACAGCTTGCTGTGCTGTAATCTGGTGTAGGATTGTTAGTTTAAAGCTAACAGATCTGAGTGGCTTGGAACATGGTGACTATTACTGGGACTTGTCAGGAAACTTCCACTGGCATGCTGCCATCATGCCTTCTTTGGCACCCTGCTTCTGGCAATCAGTTCAAGTAACTTAGTTTTGTTTAGCTGTCTGTGCCTCTGATCTCATAACCTCTAATGTTAAAGTAATTCATTCATCTGGTTAAAATGTACTCCTCCAGCATTTCACATTTACATAAAACTTCCTGTCTCCTATTTCTAGCTGCCTGATGGATCAGAGATCCCTCTACCACCAATAGTTCTGGGAACACTTGGCTCAGATCCACACAAGAAGACAGTGTGTGTATATGGTCACCTGGATGTTCAGCCAGCAGCACTAGAGGATGGCTGGGGTAGTGAGCCCTTCACACTGGTAGAAAGAGATGGTAAGAGATGAGATGGACTTCATAAGCTGATGAGCTCTTTAACATGCATAGTATTTCTGACTTGTTCTGAAGTTGTATCCTTGGTTGAAGGGGGGAAGAAGAGTAAGAACAGACCTGGGTCTTGAGGTAACAGATGCAGGAGGAGAAATAGTAAACTAGTAGAGCTGCAAAATCTAATCTGCTCTCAGGACTTCTTTTGTTTTTCAATAGTCTAGACTGTATTTGCATGTTATCTTGTAGCTACAGCAAAATCTTAACTTCTGCCTTCAATAGTAACAATTTGTTGCCAGAAAGCTTTCTAAAACTAGTTTTGTGCTGTTCACAACTTGCTGCCTTTAAAGTCATGTCAGACTACAGAGATATTGAACCACTGTAGAGGACAAACACTCAGTGCAGCTTTATGCCTGGAGACAGGAGTGGTAGAGGAACCTTCATGGGTTGCCTTGTGCTTGCATACTGTGCTGAAATAAGGACTGCAGAAGCTGTTTTACAGAGCTAGTGTCCAGACAAGTGTCCCTCTCCCATAAACAGGAGTGAATAAATTATACAGTAACTCCTGTTGAAACAACACATGGCCTGTAATCAAGAGCAGACTAAAACTTTCTATTCTATTTAAAGTTGGTGCTACAAACAGCCTCTTCCTTGTTTCATTTGCTCAGTGTTGTGTGTCAAAGGTCAGAGGAATAGAAGGACATTAATGATTCTTGCTGTGTAAGTGTTAATCATTGCCAAGAAAAGAAGCTTTTGTGGTAACTAGTATTTCTACCTGAGCGCTTGGGCATAGGCAGCAGAATCCAAGTTAGTAAATTGGATCATTTCATCTGATAGCAAGAGCTAGACTTGCCTTGGGCTGTGACTTGTCTGTGTGCAGCCTGGCTTGCAGGAGGCATGTTTATCAATGGCTCCTTTCCTGGAAAGCTGGCTTGTTTTGTCACTGTGGTTACACCTTGTGCTTAGGGGTTGTAGCCACAGCTCTGAGTTGCAGAGATCTGCCTTGACTGTGATACCATGTGCTATGGTTTGTAGGGCTTCCCTGTAGCCTGTAAAACTTACCTTTGATTAAAGCCCTTATGGGGGAGATTAACATTTATCTGAAGAATCCAGGGAGGTGATTGGTCACTAGCTACTGAAGCCTTACTCTTCAAACAAGGAATTACTGAATTGAAGCTAATACTGAGTAGGTTTCTCTTAAAAAGAGGTAGCTTGTTTAAATGCTCTTAGTATGGGCTTTTCAGAAAATATTTTTGGGAAGAACTTAGCCCAAGGTAGAATTGTCTTTTTCAGGCTTTTGTTCAACTCCTATCCAGAAAGCAGCTGGGGGAAGAGGTGGGACAGCTCTGTAAGTGGGAGAACTATTGCAGTCCTGTTCCTGATCCACTTGTGGGATGCAGAACTTCAGAAGAACCAGAAATGAAAGTTCATATAAGCAGGACTAAAAAGCTTATCCAAAAAGATCTTTTCTCCTGCAGGCAAGATGTGAATGAAGCTTCATCCTAGAATTTCTTCACAGTGGTTAATTTGTATCTTGTTTCTACAGGAAAGCTGTATGGTCGAGGATCAACAGATGACAAAGGTCCAGTGCTTGCCTGGCTGAATGCCTTGGAGGCTTATCAACAAACTAACCAGGTATGTGCCCAAAATGTATCCTTTTTACATACAGCTGAGTCCAGCAATAAGTGTTATCCAAACCACAAACCCTTGTGAGGCAAGCCTGCTTATTTAGCTCATTGGGGGAATGATGCAATAGAATTCCCTGGTGCTTGGTACGTTTGAGTTGACTTGCTGACAAGTTAGTCCTGTAGGTGCTTGGATTGCACATCAAACATTTTTGCTTTAACAAAATGTGTTGGAAGAAAAATACATGCACAATCATCTGGAGCTGGAGGAGTCATCAAATATGTTGGCTTCTGTGTAAGGGTGTCAAATTAGGTTGGCCTTTAGTACAGCTTAATATTTCACTGCCACTGAGCTCTAGGAGGGGATTAACTCCCTAACACTAAACTAGGATCTTTGCTCTTTCTGTTCAAGAAAGTGCAGTCTTAAGTAGCTCAGGATGTCTGCTTTATTTTGCAAGACAAGTTGCTATTGTGAGAAGAATTAGCTGTCTAGGCATAGAATATGGTAAACTGGATAGACAGGGTAGCTATGACTCCTACTGTGGCATGCAGTTTCTGTAGTTCATGTTAGTTTTCCTAGCCCTGTGACTTACTTTTGGCAACAGATTACTGTGGCATTTTCACAGTTAAGAGGATTGCGAACAAGTTGTGCTGGAGCTTAGTTAAAACTTTTTTGAAGTGTTTGAATTTCATCAAATGAAGGGTAGTGTAAGGGCTCCCAAGGGTAAGCACTGTGCAAAATTCATAATACTTTGTGTATAATTAACGAATTGCGCTGTCATGGAACTAACTTACTCATTGTTATGCTTTGTATATGAGAGATGAAAACTACTGATTGCTGAAGGAGTCTGATGCTTCCACATAATCTGTTTTTTCATTTTTGAAGGATTTTCCAGTAAATGTTAAGTTCTGCCTAGAGGGTATGGAAGAATCGGGATCTGAAGGCCTTGATGAACTCATTTTTGCTCAGCGAGATACTTTCTTCAAAGATGTGGATTATGTTTGCATTTCTGACAACTACTGGCTAGGCAAGAAGAAGCCTTGTATCACTTACGGCTTGAGAGGTATCTGCTACTACTTCATAGAGGTAAGTGCTGAAATACTGCAAAACTACTGTTAAGCTGAATTTTCTACTAGAAATACCTTCTATTCAGAAAAGGTAGAACTGACTAAGTAGAACAGTTTCTACTAATTGTCTAAATATTTTCCTTTTACTATCCTATATGATATTTGGATGGGGGGATAGATTTCAGATGAAAGGAAGGAGGATAAGCCAATACCTTCACTGAAGCATTATCTCATGGGGTAGATATCTTCATCCAGGTATTTTCTTGAGTGCAGGAAGAGATGTCACCATTGAAGTCTCCAAGGTTGGGACAGTCAGTACTAAAGGCTTGTATTCCACAGAGCAATAAAAAGCATATCTATTTTAATGTACTACAACTACAACTACTACAACTACAACAGTGGTCTGGTTTCAAATACAGATACATTCTCAAAATCCATGCAGTAAAAAGCTAAGTGTTCTCTGTGCATCTGACAGTATGTTCATACTAAAGCTAACTTGAATCTCAATTCACTTCAAACCAGGTGGAATGTAGTGACAAAGACCTTCACTCTGGAGTTTATGGTGGTTCAGTGCATGAGGCCATGACAGATCTCATTGCTCTAATGGGTAAGAAAAACATTTTTCACTGAATGCTCCCTCAAGTGGGAGTAGGAGTCATTAAAGCATGAGTTTGCAGTGAGATAGTGTTCCTAAAGGCTGCTTACACTAGCAAAACAATGACCAATGTAATGGTGATTGCCTGGTATGCATATAACAGACAAATGCCTTAGTTCCAGAAATATAAAGATGATCTTGCCAGGAAGTTTTCTATGTACTTTAGCTTCCCTTAAAAACTTGCTGCAAAGTTGTATGTTAATTAAATCCCTTCTCTTCTGCAAACACTTCTACAGATGCTGTATTGAACTGCTTGGGAATCCTGTATTCAAACAGCCAGCCAAACATAGCAGTAAAATTAATTCAGTTTCAAGGAAATGCACAATTTGAATAGCTGCAAATTCCATAAGTGCCTTCCATGCTTAGTGGAATAGGCTCTGGTAGGTAAAGGTCAGAATTTTGTTACATTTATGGAGTTTTCAGAAGGCAAAGACTTCCATTTCCCAGCAAAGACATCTTGTAACTTCTGGTTGAATCCTGATATTAGGTGCTTGTTTACAGGTTCTCTTATAGACAAGAAAGGGAAAATCCTCATCCCTGGCATTTATGAAGCAGTGGCACCTGTTACTGATGAGGAGCTGGCACTATATGAGGAGATTGATTTTGACCTGAAAGAGTATGCAAAAGATGTAGGAGCAACAAAACTACTGCATGATGCAAAGGTATACTGTACTTCTCCCTCTCTGCTCTGGGTAGCTGTTAGTTTGAGTTGTCTATATTGGCAGAAGACTGAAACAAGCTTATATGGATACTTGTCTAATTATCTGTTAAGTTTATAGGGAGTGAATTGTGTCTTTAAAAGGGTGAGACTGTCTTGAAGTCCTATGTCTAGCGTTTCAAACTTGTATGGAATGTTATCTAGGGTTGTTCTCCTTAATGCCAACTAAGAACTGCTAGCACTCTTGGAGAGCTCATGTACCACATCTACACACAGCATTTTATTTTCTACATCTGTGGGAAGTTCAATGGGTTATCAGAAATACAGTTGCTCAGAGATGACTTCTCATAAGCTGAGGAAGCAACTTGAGATATAGCTGTGATGAGCTTAAGGCTGACATACTAAGCATCTTCCTAGACCTGGCAAGCAAGGACTACTTTGTATCACTAACTAGGCCGCCATCTACATCTCTGAAGAGGCTCAAATTCGATAAACTCCTTTCTGAACTTCTCAGATCTTAATCATAATCATCTCCAAATGAATGCTTTTAACAGCATTGAATCTTACAAGGTGTAGATGTTACTAATTTTAAGGTGTTATACCCTAGATGTATATACATCTATCATAAAAAGCAGGAACAAGTGTTGTAAAAGACAAGTTTACATGTGTAGATCTGTCTTCTGTCCTAATGCTGTCAGGAGAAGACTTAGGCTCAACTCAGATGGGTATAAGCAATGATTTTATACCTTCAACTTTGTCATTACATGCTCAGGTTTCTATCAATTGAGAGCACACAGGCTTCCTTGTTTAGCCTTGTTCTATAAAGTAAGAGATGAAATACAGCTTTTATATAAGAAGGACCTGGCAAGATGCTCTTCATATAATATTGAAGCAAAGCTGTTTGGTCCTACCTAGACTGAAATCCTAGTTTAACTTACCAAGAGAGTTCTAACTAAGTTCCATGCAAGAAACATTTTAGGCCTAAGGGAAGATATGGGAGAGACAGTAATCTCTAGGTGAGAGACAATGTGCTTGAAAGATTTGCACAGTGACAGTTAAATTTTCTGAGAGAAGAGGCAGGTTATATCTGGAACAAAGCAAGCAGTGTTAAAGCCCCCAACATTTCTAAGTCTCCTAAACTCTCTGCAGTGAACTTCATGTTGGAGATACTGTAGCTGTCTATACAAGACAAATATGTTGAATGCACAGTATCTAGTGTATGGAACAGGTGTGTTTAAGGCAACAAGGAAGAAATACAGAAGTGTATCTGAAAAGAATAGTGCAAACTTTAATCAATCCAGAGTTCAGACAGTTTAATATAACTTATTATATAATAGGAGCACACTGTATGCCTCAGTCTGCACAGTGGTGAGGCTTTTAAAAAAACTAGTGACCTTCATAAATGTGGGACTCAGTGATGAGGACATGCCTCACTTGAGGCAGTGGAATCTAGATCTTCCAATATACTTCCTACACAATGCTTGAGCATCTTATAAAAATGTATGTCCTTGTCAGAAGCAGACTGACCATTTCCTCTAAGTTCCATACAATTAGGAGAAAGCCAAACTAGAGCTGCTGAATCTCTTAAGGTGCTGAAAACCCAGCTGTTGTATCAAAATGTGTGCTTCATGGGAGGTAATGAATGAGCAGCCATTGTCCATGGGAGAAAGTTCTGTTTCTCATGGAGTCTGTTAGATTCAAGAAATTATTACTTTGGGGAACTCTGTCAAAGTTCATATAACCTTACATCTTTCTCCTTGCTTCTGCAGAGAGACATTCTTATGCATAGGTGGAGATATCCTTCCTTGTCTCTCCATGGAATTGAAGGAGCCTTTTCAGCCTCTGGAGCCAAGACTGTGATTCCTAGGAAAGTGATTGGCAAGTTCTCAATCAGACTTGTGCCAAACATGACTCCTGAAGAAGTCACTAAACATGTATGTTGAGGTGGATTGATGGTCTCAAAACACCTAGTGTCTCTAGCCTAGACCCATTCTTTGTGTCCAAGGGAAGAGAATTTCTAGTTTCTGAAGCAGTTCCATTTATTTATGTTGCTAACTTTTTTTTGTGCACATCAACACAGATAATTGAGAGAACTGCTGTGTGGCCCTACACTGGGCTCTTGTGGCCTGACTAGTCAGTTTCTCTCAACTAACTTGAAGAAAGGGCTCAGGAGCAAACAGTAGCTAACTGTAGGATAGTTGTATTGTCAGAGTGTATATTCAAAAGCATAGGAGTTGGGCATACCAGCTCTCTGATCTACAACGTACTGTTCTCTTCCTTAAAGGAGATATTCTGACTTCAGAGCAGAGAAACATAGGAACAGTATGAAATAACAGCAATAGGGGAAGTATTTATGGACAGTAGAAGTGACCTGCAAGTCCCTGACATGCTTCAATTTTTCTTACAGGTTGAAGACTATGTGAGCAAGAAGTTTGCAGAGCTGCAGAGCCCCAACAAATTCAAAGTGTACTTAGGTCATGGTGGAAAACCCTGGGTGTCAGACTTCAACCATCCCCACTACATGGCTGGTAGGAGGGCCATGAAGACAGGTCAGTGAGTTTTTCACTTGGCTTTGAGACAACTAATGAGCTCATGTTCCAGCACCTCAAGAAATACTGGGGTCATGTTTGCAGAATATTTAGTGTTTTGCACTTACATAATAAGTTTGGCTCACTAAGTAACAAAGCATGTCATGTGAAATACTTAAACTGAAGTCTGAGGCACAGGAAGGAAAGAAATTTGATGTCAAGCTCATTTCTACTGTATTGGAACAAGTCTTTCTTCTGCATAAGGATGAGACTGTCAGTAGTTAAGATCACTTGCTGAGCCAAAGACCTCAAAATTTAGTCATCCTAGCAACCTTCTTAATCAGTTATGCTAGGACAATTAGATTGCACAAGGCAACTAGAGCCAACCTGTGTCTCTTGGAGTACAACTGGACTTTCAGATGAAGTGTTACTTGTGTAACTGAATGTGATGGTACTCCAGCACTGTGTGTGGGAAGCAGGTGCCACAGTTCTGCAACCTCTGCAGTCTGGCTGATCAAAACACAACAACATTTGGCCAGCATGTGATGCAGAAATGGTTGGTACTTGATTCCTTAAGCACCAGTAAGGATCTGTGGCGGGAAAACGAATACAATTCCAAACTGACTAGAGTATCACTTTGTTCTAGTTTTTGGAGTTGAACCAGACCTGACAAGGGAGGGAGGCAGCATTCCTGTTACCCTTACTTTTCAAGAAGCAACAGGCAAGAACGTTATGCTGCTTCCTGTTGGAGCTGCAGATGATGGTGCCCACTCTCAAAATGAGAAGCTAAATAGGTGAGAATATTTATCCCTGTGCCAGGCTGACGTACTGTCTTGACATCTATTCTGAAAAGAACCAAGAAGAATTGAACTCTTGCTTTCCTGGAAGGCAAAGTGCTATTCCTCTCTAGCAGGGAATAGCTGGTTGGGTAACTAGTCTGTAGCTGATCTTGATCTCATTACTGCTCCTGGTTTTATGCATTTGCATCTAGAAGCAGTTTTTATACTTTGGTTTCCAAGCTTAGCTACCCCCTACCCCAAGGTTGGCATTTCTCTCTTGCTAGGAGAGATGCTGGGAGATTGGGAGTGGTGCCTGTTGCATGCAACAGTAATGCCTGTAGTGTCTATTGTGGGTATAGGACTGATACTACAAAGCACAACTGCTAGAAATGCAGCTCAAGCTAAGATAGTGCTGATGGAAGCCATCTTCTTTCCAGGTACAACTATATCCAGGGGGTGAAGATGCTTGGTGCATATCTCTATGAAGTCTCCCAGCTGAAGGACTGTTAGACGCCTTACCTTCTGGATCAGAAGTCTGAATTTTCTTACGAAATGTGATCAATCACCAAGTCTCATATGCTTCCCTTTTCCACTGACACACCACTGCTTTGGTGGGAGACAGGGAAGCCTGCAGTTACACTTGACAAAGAACACTGTATACAACAAATACTACTTCAGATGACACAGACTATTTCTTATCTGGCCAGCAGTCCTGAACTGCAACTTTGTCCTCTCTATCACTTCAAAGTTGTGGTTTGCTGTATTAATATATTTTTTTTTCTGTAAAGCAGGAGGAACTGTTTGATCTTGGCTGTTTAAGCAGCTGCAGAACTGTCAGCCAAGTTTAAGGTTCTTATTCCTGGATATGTCCTGGAAGCAGTCAAAGTGACAGATTATGGGGCTATACTGGAATGTGTTCAAGCTGTAAGGCATCTATCTTGCTCACTGAGTGATCTGAAAGAGCAGTTTGTCTCTTACAGTTTATACCTGCCTGCAGGTTTCAATTTACAGTGAACTAGGTAACGAAGTTCACTGTGTTAGTGACTACTGGCCATTTTTGTAAAGCTGCCTTTGTATTCCCTAAAAAGGAAAATAAATAATCATGCATAAGAATTTGGCTCTTGGTCTCTAAGGACAGAATAATGACTTGGGAGGCAAAGAAACTTCAGGTAACCTGGGTGGAACTCTTCTATGGCTATAGAGGCAGATGAGCAAGATGACTGCAAACTGTACTTCTCAGAATACACATTTTTATTCCTTAGGCTCTGTAGAGCTTGTAGACTTGAAGCAGATGTTGCAAATTCCTGATCTCCTGAGAAAACAAGCTTAGAAAATGTTATATTTTGGCTCTGTAAGCTAGATCATCACCCTGTAGCACAACTGATGATATTGAGTGGGTGGAATTTTTAGGTATAAGTGGGGAGGGAACATCACTCATTGGAACTACTGACTGACATCCAACTTCAAGCTGTCTTTTGGAAACATTCAAGTTCAGTGTTTCTGGTATGCCAAAAAAACCACCCTCTTTTAAATGTGTGCTAATCTGAATTGCATTTTGCTGACTGCTTCTGAATTCCCTGACCAGCACTAGCAGGCTGTCATTTAACTGCTGGCCCAGAGACTTGGGCTAAGCTAGGCAAGTATTTCAAGTGATGATGCTTTGCTCTGAGAACTCCCCAGAGCATGGTGCCATCCTGTAGCCTGACAAACAGGTGAGCAACATGTGATGCTTCCTCCCTTTGGGATGAAGACAGGAATGTCTTGTCTATCTGGTTTTCACTGTTGCTTGATGTGGAGTCTTAGTGGTTGGCTGTTGAGGCAGGGATAAGTCTTCAGCTCCCACTGTGGAACTTCTAAAACTCCTCTGCCATGTTTTTGTTTGGTTTGTCATGGAAGTTGATGGCTGAAGGTCATCTGGTACCATTAAGCTTTGCACTTGCAGCTGGGGTACAGGCAGAGACCTGATTATTCCTGTGTCAGTGCTCACTAGCACCAAGCACCTGTGCAAACACTGGGTGATGGGCTGTGTTGGGTTCTTGCCTTTCAGTGACACTGGAACTACACTGATACAACATGCAGCCTGTACCTAGGAGAAGACTGATAGTCCTGAATACTTGAAGGTCATCTGCATGCAGAGATCAATTACAGAGATGGTGGATAGTGACAAAGCAACTGGTGTAATTTGCCTGGATTTGTTCAAGGCATTTGACACTGGTCCCACATGACATTCTGGTCTCCAAACTGACAAGACATAGATTTGACAGATGGACCACTTGGTGGATAAATTACAGGCTGGATGGCTGCACCCAGAGTTGTGGTCAATGGCTCAGTGTCCAAGTGGAGGCAAGTAAAAACTGGCAAGTTTGCTGATGATACCAAGCTGTGTGGAGCAGTTGACACTCTAGAAGGAAGGGACACCATCCAGAGGGACCTTGACAGGCTGGAGAGGTGGGCCAATGCCACCTTCATGAAGTTCAACAAGGCTGGAGAGCAGCCCTGGGAAGGACTTGGGGGTGGTAGTAGATGAGAAGCTCAACATGAACCACCAGTGTGCGCCAGAGCCCAGAGAGCCAACTGCATCCTGGGCTGCATCAAAAGTGTGGCCAGCAGGGCCAGGGAGGTGATTCTGCCCCTCTGCTCTGCTCTGGTGAGACCCCACCTGGAATATTGTGTACAGCTCTGGATTCCTCAGCAGCCTTCCAGTACCTGAAGGGGCTACAAGAAAGCTGGGGGCGGGCTTTTCACCTGAAAGTGTAGTGATAGGACAAGGGGTAATGGTTTTAAACTGGAAGAGGGTAGGTGTAGGTTAGACATAAGAAATTCTTCACCATGAGGGTAGTAAGGTGCTGGAATAGATTGTCCAGGAAGGTTGTGGAAGCCCCCCTCCCTGGAGTTGTGTAATGCCAGGTTGGATGTGGCTTTGTACAGCCTGGTGTAGTGGGAGGTATCCTTGCTTTATAGCAGGGAAGGTGGAACCTGGCAGTCTTTCATCATTGCTTCCAACCTTAACCATTCTATGATTTTATGATTCGTTCTACAGATTAACTAGTCTTGGTAGTCAGTGTGTTGAAAGCAGCTCCCTCAGTTACTGTATTGATACTTCAGACTTCTTTTAAATGGGCTAATTTAAAGAAAATTCCCTGGCTGATGCTGGGTTTATATTGGTTTTTTATCTATCAATTTGAAAAGCATCAAAACTTTAAAAAAACCTAGTTCCTGGACTGAAGTAATACCAGTTTCTCCCAATGTCAGGAAAAAGTTTATTTGGGCAGGAGAAAAGTTAGTGTCATGGACTATGTTCAGAAAGCATGTCTGTGATCATATCTGATTTGTAACTTTTCTTGAGAATCACTTAATTGTCCAAATCCATTAATACTGCAACAGATCCTACCCTTCCTCAATAAGTACAGCATGGCAGAGTTATGAAGGATGCCCAAAACAGAAGGAAGTATCTTGATGGGGTTTTATAAGAGGCTGGGAAGCGGTTGGATACACAGCAGAAATAATTGGGCATGGAGTGAGTGTCAGAACCACGTGAAAACATGATTAAAATGGGACTTTAACCTGAGCAAAATGCAGGGTCCTACTTAAGCATGCAGGAGTAAGTTGCTAAAGTAATGGGTGGTTTGAGACATTTGAGACATCTGGGATTCTAGGTTTATTTAGATGTATAATTTTGAAGCTGGAAATAGTATTTATTATGTTGCTTTAGCTGTGACCTCTTTTGTCCCTGCCTAAAGTGACCACAAAAGCAGTAGTACTTGGCCTGAATGAACATTGAAGGCAAAGAAGGCTAGTGGTGTCAGTTTATTCCTGCATTCTGCCTGCTTCAGACCCCCCTCCTTGAATACTTCTTTAAAACTCATATCAGTTGCAGAGATGTGGCTTGTTACATCTTGGAATGTGTGTGCATCATATGAAGAATTTGCTTAGCTCAAGCTGTTTGAATAACAGCATCCGACACAGAAGTGTCTGGCATGACAAATAGAGTGAGCTAAACGTGAAAACCAAAATGCATCAGTGAAGCACAGAACATCACAGCACCATCTGCTGGGTGTACAAAGGCTGCGAAGGTGTTTCCCACACAGAGATTGTCTCTTACCTGTTAAAGTTTACTGAAAAGCTTGGCCAGCTCCAGCTAATATATAGCATGAAAAGTTGTATAATTAGTATTCCTCAATTGATGCTCATTAAAAGACTCTGAAGTGAACTGACTTAACTGCCAGACCAAGTTAGGTGGAAAAGCAGCCAGGCAGGTGTTTTGGTTGGCTTTGGGTAGCCTAGGTAGCTACTATGTATTTTTCATGTGCTGAGTAACCTATTTGATGGTAAGCAGTGGAAAAACATTCTGGCTGGTATTGCAGTTTCTTCCTTCTGGCCTGCCTACAATCACCACAGAGTCTGCCTGGGGTGGAGTTATGCCTGGAACAGCTTTACAAATGTCCACAGCTACAATCTCCTTTTCCTGAGTAGACATGTGCCAGCCCTATTTACTGGGAAGCATAAGCAAGGTTATCAGAAGGAATGTGGTTATGAGTGTGTCCTGGTTTGAGCCAGGATGAAGCCAGTTTTTCTTTTGCTGATTTTTTTTTTATTTCAGTGAGCTTTCTTCAACTAGCAACTGCGTGTTCTGCTAGGTTGATAAGACACTGGAATGTTTTTGTAATTGCTGGGCTCTCAAGGTCGTGCCTTTGCTCTGCTGGCTCAGACACTACGGGGGGATCTGTGGTCCCCCCCCCATGGGAGGCTGGGTTAGACGAACAGCAAAACTGGCCAGAGATATTCCATTCCATATATCTACGTAGGCTCGGGGGAAGGTCGGAGATGACAGAAGAAAACTTCCTTCCTTCCTGCTTTGCTCTCTCGCCGCTTCGCCTTGCCTGTCTAATTGCAGCACACGTTTCACAGTCGTGGATCACCTGCGCAATAGTGCTCATGGTTAGATCCACCCCTCGATCACGAGCCCATTTGTATGTTGCGTCTCTGCCCTGATGACCTGAAGCATCATGGGCTCAACGAGCAGATGAGGCTGCTCAAGTGTTCCAAGTAGACTTAGACTGGGAACACAAGGGTGAGCTCTTTCTAGCTCGATGGGCCCATGATGCTTCAGGTCATCAGGGCAGAGACGCAACATACAAATGGGCTCGTGATCGAGGGGTGGATCTAACCATGAGCACTATTGCGCAGGTGATCCACGACTGTGAAACGTGTGCTGCAATTAGACAAAATCTAGACAAGTCTCTTTTTTTTTTCTCTCTCTCCTTCCCTACCTGGGTAGGAGGGGGAGGGGATCGAGAGCATTGTTGTCCAACTGGGTCAAACGTTAACAGAGTGTATCTAATCTGATGTCTGGACCTTGGCTAAGCCTATCAGGGACACCAATATGTGCCTGCTTAGCTTAAGTTTATTACTTACTTAGACTATTGGTTCAAGATATTATTTTCTTGCACTTGTCTACAGCTTGTCTCTTAAGGGTAAATCAGATAGGAGCCCAGTTTACTGCCAGTAGGCTTAAATGACATGTGGCTGTAAATTGAGGGGGGTTTTGCAAGTTTCTGTTTTAAGTTATGTCAAAGTATGTTAAACTCCTCCAAATAGTCAGGTAAAAGTAGCTGCATTGCCTTTGTGTGTTCTCTGTGCCCCTCAGCCCCAAGGCAATTTTGCTTTTCCCTTCCAGTCAAACTTAATGGAACTGTCTCACTGAGCTACTTTTTCCCTTGCTTAAGTAACTTAAGTCAGCAGCAACAGTTTCCTGGAAACTGATTCTGGGGACCTGTGAGGATTACTTGCAAAAAGAAAGGAGACTTCATAAATAGGGAGCTGGGGGAAAAAAAGGATATGGCTATATGCCAAAATAGCAAAACATCTTCTTCTATCCAGTTTCCTAATGTGGAACCGTGCTGATTTTGACTGGGATAAATTTTCTCCATAGTAGTTGATACAATGTTTTGTTTTGGATTTGTGCTGAAAACAGTGCTGATAATACAGGGATGCTTTAGTTACTGCTGAGCAGTGCTCACCAGAGCCAAGGTCTTTTCTGCTTCTCGCTCCACCCCACCAGTGAGTAGGCTGGGGATGCATGAGCAGGGGAAGAGCTGCTGGAAAGCTGTCTGGCAGAAAAGGACCTCGGGGTGCCGGTCAACAGCTGACTGAACATGAGCCAGCAGTGTGCCCAGGTGGCCAAGAAGGCAAATGTCATCCTTGCTTGTATCAGAAATAGAGTGGCCAGCAGGACTAGGGAAGTGATTGTCTCCCTGTACTTGACATTTGTACTTGGTGAGGCTGCTGTGTTCAGTTTTGGGCTCCTCAGTACAAGGACATTGAGGTGCTGGAGTGTGTCCAGAGAAGGGCAACACAGCTGGTGAAAGGTCTGGAGGGCAAGCCTTAACAGGAACATCTGAAGGAACTCTGGTTGTTTAGCCTGGAGGAAAGTAGGCTGAGAGGAGACCTTACCAGTCTGCAGAACTACCTGAAAGGAGGTTGCAGTGAGGTTGGGGTCAGTCTTTTCTCCCAAGTAACCAGAGATAGGACTAAAGGAAATGTGCTCAAGTTGCACCAGGGGAGGTTTAGATTGGTATTAGGAAAAATGCCTTTACTGAAAGAGTGGCCAAGCACTGTAACAGGCTGCCTGGGGCAGTGTTGGGAGTCACTACCCCTGGAGGTGTTTAAAAAAAAATATGTAGACATGGCACTTCAGGACATGGTTTACTTGGCATGGTGGGGTTGGGTTGATGATCTTAGAGGTCATTTCCAACCTTAATGATTCTTTGTTTCTGTGATTCTAAGAAGTTGGGAGGGGACACAGCTGATCCAAACTGACCAGAGGGATATACCATCCCATATATTGTCATGCTCAGCATATAAAACTGAGGAAAGAGTGAAAGAGGGATACTTGGAGTGCTGTTGTTTGTCTTCCCAAGTAACTGTTACACATGATGGTAAGCTGCTTTCCTGGGGATGGCTGAACACCTGCCTGGGATGGGAAGTGGTGAATGAATTCCTTGTTTTGTTTTGCTTTACCTATTTTGAGGCTTTACCTATTAAACTGTTATCTAAATCCACGAGTTTTCTCACTTCTTCCCTTCTGATTATCTCCCCATCCCAATTAGGGAGGGTGTGAGTGAGTGGCTGTGTGGGGCTTAGTTGCCAGCTGGGGTTTAACTATGACAAGAATAATAGCTTGACTCCTGATAGAAAACTGTGCAGTCTCTTGGTCAGTGACACGCTGCTGTTTGCAAGACTAGATGGCTTGTACTGACAGTCCTCCCACTCTGAGAATGGATGGGAGTCTGCAACATGAACTTTTCAATCACTTGTCTGCTGGATGAAACTACTGCAAAATTAAGAATGCAGGTTTCTGGCTTGTAACAATTAATTGCTCACCAGATATCTTGTGTTTTAGCTAAATCCATGACAGTACATCTTGATATGGAATATGCACTTCAGAGATTAGCTGGAGTTATTACAAGCTATTATCCCTAAGTGAATAAGCCTTAACTGCCTTTTAAAATGTCACTTTATTTTTGTGGTACTGGGACACAATAGCTGCACATTAAGAACACAGCCCTGATTTTCAACTATGTGGCAATCCAATTTAGGCTTATCAAACACAATGTCTCCTAGTTTGAAACTCTTTAACTTGCAAAACAGATCATAATGAGTTTGGATGTACTAGCTAAATCAAGACTTATTTTTGCATAAAGTTATGTGATGGACTGTCTTAACTTCAAGAACTTCAGCTTTGTGATCTTGACCTTGGAGCAATGTGAAGAGTAGAGACACTTTGTTCTATATTATGGGAGTTTGTTAATTCTGTCAAAATACTAGCTTAAAAACATATTTTTTTTTTTCAGTGTCATCTGAACTCATTCAATTAAAACAGAATAGATTCATGTGTTACACTTTCACATTATGAGGAGTCAATCTGAATAAATCACCTTCCTGATAATTAATAAAGTTATGCAGGGGATTTAAATAACTCTTCAGAGAATCTGCTTAGGCTACACAGGAAAGCTTAGTAGTGGATAATTTTGATCCTAGTCCCTTGCTAGCGCTTGTTCATACCATTTTACATCATGTTAGGCTATAAAAAAAACCTTGCATGTTAAGACATGCTTTGCTAGTACTTTTAAATATTCATCTTTTTACTAATTTGTCATATCCTTAGTGATTCTGAGATTTCTTTAAAATTCCTTAAAATGCATGTCAATGAAATGTACCAGCTGATGCTGACACATTGGTATGCAGTGTCCTTCTGTTGGGGCAGGCTTATGTCCTTAATCATGGATACATCCTACAGACCTCTTATTTCTGCCCTTTAATATGGAAATAATATGAAATAATAATCAATACAGTTGAACTGCTTCTTTTGTCATCATGACTGTGCTCTGCCCTCCTTTGGAAAACAGCTGTCCTGTATGCAGTGCATTTGAATTGTGAGGCCCATAGCATCCTCAGAGGATGTGTGGTCTCCTCACAAAAAGTAAAAGCTCACTCCACCAAGACAGCCTTAGTAGTAACTGCCTGGATGTAATACATAGCAACAAATTTGATTCACAGAACAAAGTGCTAAATATTATCTGGAAGTGAAATATGTTCATATATTAGGTATTCAAGCAAGTCTTCATATAGAGACCCTTCTGTGTTAGTTATTCCTCGTGAATACATATGCCCTACAGCTGTCAATCAGCTGATCTGTACTGAATGACTACCCTTAAAGTTATGAGTTCATGGGCAGTGTGTATGAATAGCATTTAAGGACAGAACCTTTGAGGGCTATTACTACTGCTACATAAATAAAAACATCTGTCAAGACACTTAGCATTTTTATATACAGCTGAATTGTTGGAGGACTCTTTTCTTACAGAGTAAATGGAATTGCAAATCTCAGCTGTTAATATATGTAAAACTGTAGCCAACTCCTGAATTTCAAAACAGCTTCTGATTAATATGACATTAGATTTCATGTTTCTGAACTACTTAATGTATTTAATGTCCATGTAGTGAATAGCAGAGTCAAGGCTAGAGACTTGAGAATAAATGCTGTCTTCTCTTGGACTATTTTAAATGCTAATAGGGTTCATTCTGAGATACCTATTCGTAATTTCAAGAAAACCTATTAAACTCTTCCTTAGACTTGCAGCAACTTGGAAAGCAACAATATAACTAAACAAGCTAAAGTATTAAAGTAGTATAACAGCTGCAAAGGACTCTTGCAAGTTAGAATGCTGTGTAGTATTTATGAAAATGCCTTTGATAAGGTGTTGCTTTAGACTCTCTTCCTGTATTAGTAAGGAGCTGATATCTTTATTTCTTCCATTATCAAGGCTGTACAGGTAAATAATTAGAAACCTTTTAAATGCAAAAATTCTATTTCTAAATGCAAAAATTCACTGAGGGTGGTGAGACACTGGCACAGGTTGCCCAGGGAAGTTGTGGAAGCCCCTTCCCTGGAAGTGTTTAATGCCAGGTTGGATGGGGACCTGATCAACCTGGTCTAGGGGGAGGTGTCCCTGCCCATGCAGGGAGGGTAGGTCTAGATGATCTTTAAGGTCCTATCCAACCTTAGTCTTTCTGTGATTCTTTTGATTTGTTAATAATACATGCAAAGTACAGATTATATGGCCTTTGTTTCCTCCCACATTCTCTACTACTTTCTTTCTTCTCTCCCTTCTACTATTTTTTCCCATCATTCACAGGAGGTGGGCTAACTGCAAGGGGGGATCCAGGGAGTTTTCCAGGAGTAAGACCAGGCTTTCGCTTTATAACATGATAGTAACATGTTGACTGGACTGAGTCTCTTCTACTTTTTATATTAAGACTGTAGTTCTAATAATAATAATGATAATAATGTGTAAATGTGAAAAATGCTAGCAGGCCAGGATCTTTATTTTTAACTTTACTCTGTAGTTGCCACTGCAATAGTTCTCAGTTTTTGGAAGTTGGCACACCAGTATAATAACATTAAATGGAGAGGGAGAAGGTAGGTTTGTTTCCAAATTCCTCTCCATTAACTTCTTTACTGTTTCAGTGAATACCCACCTGTAAAAAATTTGGCAGACAGGCAGCTATTTCTGCTAGTCCACTGAAACATACTTCTTAAGTTGCAGAAATGCCTGAAATTAAAGGCACCAGGCAAAAGATATTCAGAAATGATTCCAGACAAATCTCTAGGTTTTTTTGCTGTTGAATGTGTTGAAACACTTAGTTTGCACTTGACTCCTCCAGCTGTAGGAATACAATATAAATTCAAAATATGGTATAAGTTGCATGTCATCATTTTCAGGAATTGTTTGTCAAATTGAAAGAATTAATAGAAAAAAAAAAGCAAAAGATTTATTTTTGTACAACTTTGAATTGGTTTTGTATTTCAGAAATACCCTGTAATATGTTGTCAGCTGTATTCTAAACCTTTGTACAAGAAGGCACTGTGCTGTTTGTGATTATGAGGAGAGGCTGAGTTATCTGGGGCTGTTCAGCCTGGAGAAGAGGAGGCTGAAGGTAGATCTCATTGCTCTCTACAGCTACCTGAGAGGAGGCTGTACTGAGATAGGTGTTGACCTTTACTCCCTAGCGACCACTGATAGGACTAGAGGAAATGGGGTCAAGTTGCACCAGAGAAGGTTCAGATTGGATATTAGGAAAAATTTCTTCACAGGAAGAGTGGTGAGACATTGGAACAGACTGTCCAGGGAGGTGGTAGACGAACCATCCCTGGAGGTGTTAAAAAAATGGATAGACATAGCACTGCAGGAGATGGTTTAGTGGTTATAGGGTAGATGGTTGGACTTGATGATCTTGAATGTCTTTTCCAGCCTTGATGATTCTATGATTTTAAGGAAGTTTTAATTCTGACCAAATGGATTCAGAAGTACAAATCAAGAAGGGGAAGATTGCATCATGAGCTTAGGCACACACTGGTTACCAGTTCTGTTGTCTGGCAACAATTTCAATATAAAAATGTGAATAAAGATAAATTGAATGTGGAAAGACTGGGGAGAAGACAGGTAGAGAGCAGATTTCAGAAATAAAAAGGCTTTATGAGGCATGTGTAAGTGAATGTATAAGTGTATGTTGCTAGGTATGGACAGCCAGAGTTTATTAGCTTCCAGGATTTAGTCTGCTCATGTTCCTTTGCACTGATCTGGAAATGATGTTTAATGGAATTTGCTGGTTATGAACTTATATAAGTTTGTAGAGCAGCATATAATTTTTGGAAGCTTTACTTAGAGTTGTCTGGTGCTCTTAGTTGAAATTTAAATACGTTGAGACCAGTTCAGAAAACTTTTTTTTTAATTTAATAGGAGTTTTAAGGAAGAGATTTGAGAAATGGGATAATAAAATGTTGTCTTTATTATAGAATTGTTATATAATGATTTGGGTTAGAAGGGACTTAAATATCATGTAGTTCCAACTCCCCTGCTGTGGGCAGGTAGACGTCAAACCCTCATCCAGCCTGGCCTTGAACACTTCTCAGAATGGGACATCCACAACTTCCCTGGGCAACCTGTTCTGGTGTCTCACCACCCTTATAGTGAAGAATTTCCTTCCATCATCCAGTCTAAATCTCCCCACTTTCCATTTAAAGCCATTACCCCTTGTACTATCACTACAAGCCCTTGTAAAAAGTCCCTTCCCAGCTTTTCTGTAGGCCTCTTCAGATACTGGAAGGCTGTTATGAGGCCTCCTCAGAGCCTTCTCTTATGTTACTGACCCTGTGAAAGTGTTCCTATAGAATATAACAGGTAACTGAGTCATCAACATAAAATGTTAATATTTGACATACTCTCTATTAGTGCATTGTAGTACCACTTCTCTCTACATACAAACATGACACAGACTTACTGGAGCCCATCACTCACCTTGAAGCCATGCCCAGTAACTGCTGATTAGCATGATCTGTTCCAAATATCAAACAAGTTCAGTTTCTCTGACCTCATTATAAGGAGCTGAGAGAGCCTGAGTAATAAATGCTTCTTTAGCTCCTTCCTATAATTTGATTTGTATGGAACAATGTTTTAATGACAATCTCTGCCACTAACAGACCAGCATCCTTAAAGGATGTAGTAGAAGGATTCTGAAAATAGACTTAGCACTGAATTCTTCCACTTACGTTCTTAGACATCAATACAGATGTGAGGTTAATATATGCAGAAGTGCATGGTAATGTGTTCATAAACTTAGTTATATGCACCTGTTTGCTTTTGAATTTGAACAACTAGAGTCTGTGCCCATCAAAAATAATTACCATTCTGGCACACTGTTTATTAGTCTTTTTCAATCACCGAACAGAAGCATTTGGGGTGATAAAATGACAAAGCACTCTGTGAATCTGAGAGCCTGCTTTAAGTTTGGATCTAAAACAAAAGTAGAGTATATGGTGATTTCAGCTGTGAAATGTTTAGAAACCAGTTTGCTTTATAACAGAGCAAGACTGTAAATGTTAATGTCGCACACTTTGCATAAGATTATAATGGAAAAATACATATGATAGTTAATCTACTCCAAATATAATTTTATCTGTGTTGATAGAAATTAATGTGTTATCCTAAGTCCTTTAAACCAACCAAGTTATTCTACAACTCAAATGTAACAAAGAGCAAAATGGTATAAAAGCTTCTTTCTTGTAGTCTGTGATTAGGTAGAATTGGTTACTTCCTGAAAGACAGGTATATTAGCAAAGGATGCATCAACTTATGTGCTTGGTCTGTCGCTCATTTCTCAGTAATTTATCAATATTCAGAGAATCTTCAAGAATGGTAGGAGCAAAGAGTGACTTATATCTTACTATTAGCAAAGAAACACACCAAATACCCAAATCCCACTTTCTAAACCCCTTATTTCAATACTTAAAATGGCATGTCACCTGGGTAACATCCATTTATCTTTCAGTTTGAAGATCAAAAACTCTGTTTTCAGTGCTCTGAATTTGAGAGCTTAATCCCACTAAATCTTTTAGCTGGTTTAAGGCTCAATTACCACTCACAGGAACGAATGAAATCTCCAGATAAGGTGACACCATGCTGAGATAATTCAAAAGGAATCAGTCACACTACTTCAGGCTGACATTTTTTTTTTTCTTGAAATGTGGCTCTTTGAAAATTGACTGTTTATGAGGAGAAAAAAAAGCACACTTTTTTCCTTTTCCTGTAGGAAAACTTAAAGCCTTAGCGGTGTGAATTGCATTATTTTTCTGATATCTTCACGAGATTTTTTTTCTCTTTCCAGCTGAGAAAGTGAAGTCTAGGTAGAAAAAAGGTGTGTTTACACATGGCTGGGAAGGCCACACATCAGTGAAAGACATGACATCTCTGAGACCTTTGTATTCAGCTGAAGTCACTTACAAGGTAATAAATGGATGGTTTGGACTTTGTCTCCTTGAGTCCTCTGTGTTGCAGAGTTAGATTCTTCTATGAGTTCTTCATGTAATTACTGCTCTAGAAATGGAGGTATGTGCTGCCTCTAGCAATACTTTATTAATAAAGCTTTTTCTTTACCCCACCATTGACTTACCAGTTTAGATGAAAGCAGACTTACTGCAAGTGGAGAAACTAAGGCTGTCAAATATATTTCTACTTCTTGAAATGTGACAGGAAAACTGGGTCTATTTTAATTATGCCACAATGTTCAGTCTCCATTTTCTTGTGCTAGATTACCTGTCTAAGTGGTTGTGTGTGCTCCTTGGGTAGTTTTTTGTTGCAGGAGTCTACTTTCCCAGCCAATTTACCTGTAGATATCAATGTGAAACTATTATAATCTCTGAAGCCTTACTGAGGGAAGGCACCATGGGGAAGTAAAGGGACATCAGAATATTTTTTTTAGTTTCTATGTGGTTTGTTTGTTTTTTGTAATCTAAGATACTGACCTCTGGTTTAAGAAACACAAAAAAACTTGCTAAACAAAAGTGTATTCTTCTAAAAGCATAACAAAAGAGAGGTATTGTGGGTTTTCCACACAGACAGAGAAGTGAAAAATAAATGCTACCTCTAAATTTTCAGTGTTACATTATGGGTAGTTTCTATGTAATTGAATGTCATAGATTGATATTTATGGTTGAACTCAATAATCTTAGAGGTCTTTTCCAACACAAATGATTCTATGATTAAATGATATCCAGCTGCACCACTGACTATGACTGTCCCAGCACGTAGGAAACAACCAAAGAATGTGATGTGGTTATGCAAATAAATGGTGTGTCAGACTGGTGTGATTTGTCGTTAAGAGTCAGATTTTGGAAACCTGGAGTTGTTTGGTCAGGCTGCCCAACAGCACTCTGCTACTAGGGAGGGGTTTGCAGGATGATGAGTTTGGGATGAGGCTTGGAGGGGAGCCTGCAGCAATGCCTTGGATGCAGATCCATGTTACCAGGTGGCTCCGCAAGACAAAAGAGCAAGCTGAGGGCTGCCCTAGAATCTAGCTCAACATGAAAGCCCAGCACCTTCTTTCAAAGGTAGGTGATTGTAACCTTGCATTTTGGAAGTCTGAGCAGAAAACCCTCATAAAAAAGCAGATGAAAAACAAAGCCAGTGAAAGAGTTGTTCATCTGAAGCACAAGAGTTGTGGTTCAAGCATCTGTCTAGGCAATGTGTATCTGAGTTGTGATTCCCTCTCCAGCCTTCCTGTTTCCTGACTTGCAGGAAAGGATGGATAGTTTACTGCAAATGGGAAGAAGGTAATTTTCTTCCTGGTCAAACTGTGTTGTCATTAAAGACTGGATTCCAGGCAAAAGGAGAGGAGCACATGGTGGAACTGTTCCTCTAACAGGTCTTTGTGCATTTGATCTTTCATAGCTAATGGCTTAAAAACATCTTAAAATATTATCATGGGATTTCCCCTTTTGTTTTCAGTTTCCCCTAAAACTTAATTCTCTCTGAAGTGCAGTGAGTGAGGGAATACAAACTCTATCCATCTTCATGAATTATCTCAAGCATTTCAACCAAAATTTCGTAACTTAAATAAAGAGTTAGGCACTCAGAGTATAGGATTACTGGTTTATACCCAAACCAGTGATTTTTTTAGAACTGTCATTTCCTCAGAAGAGCTATAAACACATTAGTTCTAAATGTTCAGGTTCCTGAAGTACAAAAAATGTAAAGCCATCATTGTCTTTTAAGCCATGTCAAGGCACGTGTTGCACTCCTGTTAAAAGGCCTTTGAACATATGAGAAATCTCTGCTTGTAAAGGCTGTAATGAAGAGAGCAAAAATACTTGTCTGTAGGGAAGGTATTTTAAGTCTAAACCCTTGTGGAATGACTAGGGAACTCTTTTCCACAAAAGCTATCACTAAGTTTATAGCATCTCAAAGAGCCTGATCCACTAGTCACAGATCCACTTCAGTTCTTAGCAGGCTCAGCACCTACGTGCAGGCATTTAATATGATGTCTAGATATGAATTAGTCTTCTAACTGAAGGCGCCAGTCTTGTAATTATCTGCCTCTCTGTTTTTCTTGAGATGCTACCACATCTTTCACTGAAGGGCCTGTTGAGAGCATGACTCGCATCGTGTGGGGATGGAGTGGAGCCTCTGCTTAATGAGCCTCTGCTCTGGACTCTTGAAGAACCTGCCTTACCCTTGATATACTCAGTGGCACCGAGACAGAAGAAATGTGCTATGAAATATTTCACACACCATTAAGGAGGTCGCTGTCACAAAGGCTATGCAAAGGTAACATCTGCCATGGGATGCAGCAGTATTGTGAGTCTATATATACTTATATTTATCCTATATATGTAGCATAAACTATATACAGTTAATACTATAAACTATATTTGATAGTTTATGTCCCATCCCTGGAAAAATTCAAAGTCAGGCTCGAGAAGGCACTGAGCAACCTGGTCTAGCTGAAGATGTCCCTGCTCATTGCAGGGGACAGTTTGACTAGATGAACTTTACAACCCAAACTATTCTATGGTTTAATATACATACATATCTGTATGTATATTAATATATGTATAAACAGCAGATTCCTTTATTTTTAAGCTGTTTAAGCTGATGTATTTGTCAAGAGAAAAACCTCTCTGCTTGCTTTGGCCTTCTCCCAATTCCACTTCAATGATATCAGGCTTGCAATGGAAAAATACTCCTAAGCCTTTCTTCAGAGGTTGCTGCTCCCAAGACACCCAGCAGAATGCATAAGTCAGCAAAGTGTCAAACTGAGGTAATTTTGTGGAACTCCAGATGGGTGCCTTGAGGGACATCATGCACACCACCACCTCTGTGACTTGTGCTCTGCTTCTGCCAACTCCTGGACCTCACAGAAAGTTGAGATGAGGCAGCACAAAGAGCTGCATAAACAAAGCACTGCATGGTTAGTATCAGCTTCATCCTGTGAACTCATAAATCCAGTCTCCAATGTCTGTTTGGGAATGACTGTGAATTATCAGCTGGATAAAAACCTCACCTGCACAGAGAGCATTAATCACCTGCAAGGGAATGCTGCTGTTACTTGGCTGAGCAAAGCTGTCTGAAGGATATAAAGATGGGAATAATCTCTTGCCATTGCTTCAGTGTGATTAATATCTAAAAATACTTTTGCTTAATCATTAAGTAAAATGAACTTCTAATCTTGCTCGTGGAAAAATAGGAGAGTCTATCTCAGCAATCAGTGCAATGTACTGGAAAGGGCCTGGACAAGAAAAACTTGTTCCTTTGTTTCCAGGATGTATCACTTAGACTGCATGCTTTGAGACCTGTGTACAAAGAGCCACTCAGCAGCAAGAAGGCTTCTTGTTGCTGTTCTTCCTTTTCTGAGTGTCTCAAGTCTCCGCATCCCTGCTCCTGGAAGGTGCCGAATGTTGTTGCTCCATACAGAGGGCGATCTGCAGCCACTAACCCTTGTGAAGCACTGCCATCTCTTGCCTGGGTAAGGGAACATTTTCTAGATTCATCTCCTTTCACTGACATGCCCAAGTTATATGAAGGCAGTATATTAAGTCAGCTGCAATAATAACCAGGTACCACTGATAAACATTACAGTATCATTCCCATTTTTCTGCAATACTCCTTCAAGAAATGGAAAATAACCAGCTTGAGGTAAAGGTAGTTGCTTAGAGAGTGACAGCATTGAAAACTATCATATCATTTCTCTGTCAATCAAATATTGCTCGTCACAGCATATTTCTTACATAGTTTCTCATTCAAACTTAATATTGTCATTCCTTAGGATACCTTTTTAATTAAGGTAACAATTAAGACATGCTAATTCTGCTGAACTGTTAGTGAAATTAAGTCACTCTTGTTTGTGCCATCGCTTTGTAACCCAGACTGCTGCTCTGATGTACTAATAGAAACAAATTGGAAGACCATCTCTGCCCTGGATAGCTTAAATTTTCAAAGGACAAGAGAAACAAAGTCATTGATCCCTTTTTTTTTTTCTTTAGCTTATTGTTTCAGTTCTGATCTTATTTTCCTGTAATTAATCTATTTCATCCTGCTTAAGCATTTATTGTATTCCAAAGAGGAGTTGTCCATGCCAGCACTCAGCCAAACTATTCAAATTGGTTCCTTCATTTCTTGTAGCCAATTAGCTGCCATCAAATAGTGTTTTTATTAAGGAGATAAAGATGTCTGCATTTAAAAATAAACCTCTTACACTGTGTGCTCTAAAACTTTTTCCAAGTTACTGGTTATAAAATAAGGAACAATTAGCAATGAAATAAGCTACAAAATAATCTTCCCTCCTTTTCCCCCCCCCCCCTCACAATAATATAGTTAAAGTGATAAATAAGCAAATAGTTGAATGGCTAAATTTAGTAAATTTATTTATAATCTCCCTTGTACTATTGCAATTCAGGGGTAACTCCAGAGTGAAACATTTAAAGTTAGGATAAAGGAAGGTAGGATTAATGTAAAAATAGAATTACTTTAAATAAATACAATCAAACATTTACTTCCCCCCTAATTTTTGCATTTCATCTGCAAATGAGTTTTTATAAATTAATCAAATGAACAAGTACTTAGAATAGAAAAATCTTTGTAAGGCTCTGACGTCCCTTTGGAGACTGATGCTTATTTCTGAGTCTGATCATGTGAATAGCAGTTCTTTCAAAATGGACAGGGGATCGTAAGGATAGAAACTTGTACACAAACACAAGAACCTAAAATTTGCTACTCTGGTATGGAAGAACTGGCAGCAAGAAGATGAGGCTATCCATACCTAAGCAAGAACAACACACTTAGATGTGGATGTCAAATGCCATCCCACCAAGTCAGAATATATTAAATAGTCTTCATGTATACTCTAATTTTCCTTTTTGTGCTCACTGTGTTTTAAGGGCATTATGAAACAGATCAGTAGCTTGGCCTTACATGTTGGTGCACATAGTTTGGAACTACCAGCACTTCCCACAGTTCTTTCTTATTTACATTTTTTCTATGAACAGAGCAGAGGATCCTTCCAGGAAGGATCTTTTTACACCAGTGTTTATCTGATTGCAAACCAATGAGCAGTCAAGCTCAGAAAATTTTCTTAAGTAAATAGTGAATTCTCCTTAGTGGGCACAGAATGAAATACTACTTCCTGGGAGGAATTCTTCTCCTTAATAAAAGTCTTTTTTTCCCCAGTTTTCAAATCAAAACAAACGAAAGCCACCTCTTTTCTCTGCTTCCTCCAAAATGCTACTGTAAAGCAGCAAAGCTTACCAGTAATGCTGAAGTGTTTTCTGATGCTGAGATTCCTGCTAGCATCTGGGACTTCTAGGGAGAAAGGGAGGAGGAAAAGGAGATGGGAAAATTTCTCATGGCTGAATGTGGTAGTGGTTTGGATATCTTGTTTGGATTATTATATGATAGAGAAGCAGGCTTAAGCATCTAAATCAAAAGTTAATCTTTAACTTAAAAGTTACTCTTCGTAACTGGAGAACACATCTGTGAACTGAGATAAAACTGTTCTGCAGGTGGAAGAGGACATCTTTGCAGTTCAAGCTCTCATCACCAGCCATAAGGGCAGTTGCAAAACAAGTGCAAAAAGAGGTAAGTACTTTCTTTTTTAATATCATCTGTGTTACAGCAAAACAGAACTGATAAACAGTGATTCGCTTTGTCCTCCAAGGGGTTCAGCTTGAGCAGGGGCAGGGCTAGTCATTGCCATTTGCCCAAACGCCCTTAAGGCAGCTCATGTTACAACACTTTAAGAGCTGATTGCTGGAAATAGCATTGGGCCTTGCAGGATCATCTGCCAGCAAGTGCCAGACCTTACCTGTGCTTTCCATCAAACATTTTCATGGCTGTTATACAGGTTATTTGGCTTGCTGACATTTCTGTTATCATCTCCAAATGCAGTCAAGCTCTGTGAGTGCGTGATCATCCCCCCGCAGGTTTTTGGATCTCTGCAGCTCCTGCAGTGACAGTGACTGTACATGGTCAGGGCTGTGCTCAAGAACTGCCATGTGAAAAGTCACCATCTTCCTCCTCCAAGGGTCTCGCCTGGTCAGCTAGAGAGGTGACTGAGGCTTGGTTGCCTGCTTCCACCAAAGGTAGGAGGACGCTTAGCAATGAATGTTGCTAAAGTTAGTTAAATAATAACCTGGTTATCTTCCTTGATGGTGATTGCACAGAGGGAATGTTCCTTTCAATGGATCCCACTGTTGGTTTGACAAATTAGCTCCTACTGCCATACACATCTTTATCTCCTTTCATGTCAAATGTTCTTTATATTGTTTGCAAACTAGGCAACTTCTGATGGTTGTTTTTCTTTGGGTTGGTTGCAAAATGCTCAGTTTTCATTGGCACCCTCCCCACGCACACACTTCAAATGCCACATTGCAGAGAGGAAAGCACATGAAACGTTTCAGGAACAGAGAGGAGGGCAGGAAAGAACGTTCAGGAATTGCTCCTCAAATGTTTGTAAGTTTAGTTGATATTTTATCAGATAGCCAACATAGTTAAAGAATCAACCTGGATTTCTTATTAAATCACCCCCTAAGAACACTAAGTTTTCTTTTAACAGTACTTTTAAAGATGGGAGGAAGTGAGACACAATGTTCTTACTACTACTGAATGAAGGAAGAGAAACTGCATGACTGTCATGCATTATTTCTAAAAATACTCATACTACATTTTTCTGCAAAGCAGCAACTGCTTTTTAACATGAGATCTAACAAAATACACTTGAAATTGAACACTGAAGTCTTTGTTTGGTATTTCCACCACCTTCCTCCTCAGGCTTTATTATCCTTTCAAATAATTTTTCCTCTCCTTGTAACACTGAGTTATTTTAGCCTTGCCTGAAATCCTTCTACTGTTTTATTAAACCAGCTCCCTTTTTTACACAAGCTTTCCCAGTTGTGATATAAATACTTTGTAGCAGCATTGTCTATTAGTAGAGCATTAAGAGATGAAGTTCCATTTGCTACTGCCCTCCTTCCCTCAAGATGTTACCTAATTTCTTGTTTGACTTACTAGTATTTGGTACACTCTGCTACTCTGGACAACCGTGTAGGTATCTCCTTATGTCCATTTTCCCAACTTTGCCACTGTTCATGCTTATTTTTGTTATGAATACAACTATTTTTGTGATATTCTATGAGCTTTTATTGAAGTCTGTCTCTATTTCAAAAATATCACAGAATAATTTCTGATATTTCTAGGATTTTTTGCTTGTTTGAATCCTTGTTGTTTTTTCCTCCACAGAATTTTAGTTTTCTCCTTTTGTTTTCTTAACTAGTTAAAAGCTAATGAAACATGCCTTGGAGACATATGTCTCATCTGCATCTTTCCAGGTCATTTGTCTGTAATGCAGCTAAAAAAAGGAAGATACCATCACCACAGTGTGTGTCCCCTGTATAAGCAGCCCTTTTGTGATTCTCACCTTCATGTAATACTGAAAGATATGAGTTCCTTCAAGTCACCATAAGGTGCCAACTATATGTATACTCATTCCTTTTAGAGTGCAAATGCACAGAATTCAGCAAAATTGAATACTTGAACAGAAAGAGGGAAAATAATACATGGTGGGAAGATACTGATACTTATCTATTGCATGAGCTTGGTTACTCTAGTAGCTATGTTCTTGACCAGTGTTATGATCCTCTTTGTTCAAGTGTGGCATGTCCAGAAAGTATTAATTTGTAAGTAATTGAACCCAGGGAAGCCTGTCTGGTTTTCTATGGTAAGGTTAAATGAGGGCACATTCAGTGGCCTCTTACAAATATTTTCCAAATTGGGACTTGGAAAAGGCAAGGTAGAAATGAATGAAATGCATATGAAACTGAGACATCTAGCAGGCTTTGTGGTAAATTAAGGTAGCCAAAAATTCTCTCTAGACCAACATCTGACTAAAATCCTTGCATGCTAGGATCCCTTGACCTGTTGGTTGGCAATGCTTGTGGCAAAACTAGGATCTATCCCACTCTTGGATGAATGACCACATTGTACAGTGCCTGTTCCTATCACTCTTCTGGGGGTGCAGTGCCCTGCACTTTTTTGGAGCCCCTAAAAAATGTATCCACTGGAGTGGGGGTCCCATCCTCTCCTCAGCCCATGTGGGAACTAGCTCCCCTGTGCTAGACCCATCTTGGAGGTGGAACACACAATGTCTGGTAATAAGGACCAGTGGGAAGTTAAAGTTTGCTTTCTGAGGACCCACTGCTGGCTAAAGTGAGACCCAGCAACACCTTGCAGGTGGGGCCATTGTCTGGCCCCCCAGAAGCATAAAGCAACTAACATGTTCAGCTTTTACCTAATACTGATCATCTCCTTGTACCTTGGGCTCCTTGAGAACATGACCTGCAGTGTCCCAGCTCTAATGCCCTCCTGTATCTACCTGGGCACTTCCCCATCTCTTCTTTGTCAAGAAACTCTGCTCATCAGGGAACTTTTACCACCACCCCAGCCTGGGACTCCTGGTGTTGTCTGCTTTGGGCAGCCTGGGAAGTCTTCCTGACTATGTCTGTGATTGCACTCCTATGTGCTCGTGCCCTCTATAAAATTGACTTCAGTTGCAAAATATCTGCAGTCACTTGCACAGTCCAAGGCTGGAAGAAATAGCCAGACCGGGGGTTTTAAGTCTGGGGTCTTTGTTGCAAAACTCCTGTTGAACCTTACCTGCTGAAGCTCTATCCAAGGATGACTATAACCTAAGCTACCAAAACCCAAAACTTCATTCTCCACCACATCTTTGTTGCCAAATCCCTCAAGCTGCTTTGTCTCTTTTGAAATGTGCTATTTTATTTTATTTTTTCATGCATGTTTTAAAGATTTCTGTAATAATCCCTTTTGATTTAGGGATTACTACTGAGGAGAGGAATATTTGAAAGAGATGGTTGATTAGATCCATCTCTTGGAGGCAGGGTTTACCTTTTCATGGAGACAACAATGTAAAATAAAAGGGTACTTTGATCAGCACTTAAGGGTTTCTTTTCCAGCAAATAATATGCTTACATTTGATCTCTCCATCCTAAAAATCCCACCCAAATTTCAATATTCTTGTCTCACTTAACAAGTCATCTTGGTAGCAGTGCATTGCAGCTTCATTATCCTGCAAAACTGACATTTGGTCTCTTTCAACACCAGTGTTTTCATTGTCAAAAGATGTCAGGAACTGGACACTGGGGATTACATGTAGTGTCATGGGCCTTCTCAAAGCTTTACTTCAGAGAGGGTCCAATTGTCACAAGCAATGTGGGTGCAACCTTGTTTGCAAGGAAAGGTTGGAAAATGAGGACCATCTTTCACACAGCCAGGATGTCCAGCCCAAACGAATAATGTTTCTATCCTCTTGTTCATCATGCTTGGATTTTCAATCTTTCTTCTCTGTCAGAGAAACATAATTGGAATTATTAATATTACTATAGCTTATCACCTTAGAAATGCATCGAAGTTAAGGAATCATGGATGGACCTGCAACTGCACATTTTGTTGCCACTACAGAATATTTTTAGAACCAGTATTGGGTTTTGATCTTGATCGTGAATTTAGCCCAGACAAGTATTTAACAATCCAAGTATTACTCTGCTAACATTTATTCAAGAAACTAGAGCAGGAACTTCAAGGAAACAGGAAGGGAAAACTGCAGGAAGGAAAACCCCCACTTTTTAAAATCTTATGGTTTTTAGATCTTCACTCATCTTGTCAAAAACAAGATGGCAGAGAGGTTTGCAGGTACTAAATTACTTCTGCACTATTCAGGTGTTTCCGTATTGACGTTGTTATTCAAGTACAAAAGCTATTGTCCAATTCTCTCTGGTGTCAGGATTGTTCTCCCTTATTCATGTAAAATATGCAACCTGTGTCAGTGAATCCATTCTTCTCTCCCCTTCTGAAAATGAACAAAAAGAAAGATGAGTCTTCTGGGCTGTTGGTATGAGTTGGTGTTTGCAAGTCTTCCCCTTGGGTTGTCTTCCCAGAACACACAATTTGATGTTTGTGCATTGAAAAATGATGCAACAAATGTTTCTTTAGAAAACACTTCCTTTAATTTACTTACGAAGCAGAAATTGTGAAGCTGTTTACTCTTTGGTAATTTTTTCCACTTTCTTCCAGAAATTTGACCACAAATTGACTGCAGATTTTGTGATAAAACGATTCAGGTGTACTTTCTCCTGGCTTGAAGACTTAAATGAGACTTAAATATGCTCAGCACTTTGTACCTGTCAATGCTTCCTAGCACTGAAAAGAAGCCTGTATTGCAGGATTTCTCTAATATCTTGAATTTTATCCTTAACTTTCAGATAGAATCCATCTCAGCCTTGCACTCTTTAAGGCAGGAATGTCCTCACCATCCTGTTCGGTACTGGAGATGGAGATCTTCCAGTACATTGACGTACACCAAAATGATTTCATTGAGGTAGGAACTATATTGCAGTGAAAGGATTGGAGTGCAGCATGGATGTCCCAGAGTCCTGTGCTCTTTGTGCCAGAAGAGTGTTTGCCAATAAGGCAACAAGCAGGGCTTCACACCTGGCAAGCAAGGCTGCAAAGGGAAAGTCTGTGCTGGGAACCCTCTGGATGGAAAAGGGATTCACGGGGACTTCCATCATCCAAGTGGCTGTGGGTATACTTTGAGTGGGCAAAGAGACAGTCTCCACTGAGCCAAAATACACCCACATGGGAGAACTCACAAACCTTTACCAGTTAAGAAAAGTTATATACATAGCACCCATGACACAGCTGTGACGGGATGGAAATGAAACAATCTTCCAATGTGACACTTCTCATGTTTTCAAAGGCCAAACACAGCAGTATCCTGGGTGGTTTAACTGCAGTTCTTTCCTTCCTGTGCAGGATCTTAAGGAATGGGTGGCAGTGGAAAGCGATTCTGTTCAACCAGATCTGAGGAAAGAAGTAATACGAATGATGGCATTGGCAGCAGACAGACTTGGAGCACTGGGAGCCACTGTTAATTTAGTAAATTTGGGGTTACATCAGGTGCTTGTCTGATTCTTGCATTTAAAACATCATACTTGCACATGTGCTTAACCTATTATATTCAGTGCTATATATATATGCATATGTATGTTATGACTTACTGATATTTTGGGTAGCTAGATAACTATTTATCAACAGTTCTGTAGGTACATGATGCCTGCTGAAATCTGTCTCTTCAGACTGAGACCAGACTTGGGAGATCACACAGACAATCCAAATGCAAACATAGGTTCTCTGCATAGCAGGGACAGTTTGATGCTTTTAACTGGAAGGAAGCAGTTTGCAAAACTTAGATATTTTTTTTTCCCTCCCAGGGATGGTTTTTACGTTCTTCTGAGTGATGAAGCAAGATAGTGCAGCAGTTTGTCAACAAAGTCTCTATATGAGGCAGGTGGCTTCTACAAGGAAAGTGTTGCCAGATAGAAAGGGTCATCTTGAGGGTCGTCTTTGGTTTTGGGAGCTTCTGACAAATGCTCCAAACCATTTTCTTGATGTTTGGTGGAAAGAAACAGACAAGAGTTAGTCTCTGAGAAATCTTTGTCCCTAGGTTACTTACCTTACTGTAGCTAGGGGCTCTTTCCTGCCTGTCTGTGTCAGTAACAGCGGGGAATGGATTACCTGTTTTTGGAGCAGAGACCAGAGATATGATTCTCTGCCTAGGGACAAAATATTGTTTCATGAAATTCATGTTTCCTTCTACTGCTGGGCAAGCAGCTACATTTTTGTGTTGGAACAGATGGATACAGGCTGCTATTACTGGTGAATACAAGGGCCTACACAACGTTTCTTCACTTCTTATTTCTCTCTCCTGGGAGACACCCAGCCTCTCCCTGCCAATTTGGAGATCTGCTCTGCACAGCACAGGTTACAGGATTAGTTTAGAGCTTTGACCTGTTTTGAACAGTCTGAAATAGATGCTGCTGCCTCAAGCCAGCAAAACCTTGTTTTGTTTCTGCCTTTGAAGTTACGGGCCCCTTGTGATCCCTCCACGGTAAAATCAATGCCCAAATCAGTTTCTGTGGCTTTTGACTATTTCAGTGTCACAACAAATGCTTTTGCCATGCAGCCCACTTTGTCTTCTACAGTGCTGGGAGGTAAGAGTTTAGCAATGAGGGCATTTATGAAAGTAACATTTTAGAAGAGCTCCAAAAAGTCCCTGCAGAACCTATGCAGGTGGGTAGCAAAATATTTGTTTTTCTGTGTAGGTGAAAGCTGGATTCTAAGTCAAATTTGTGGACCTAATAAAATCAAGAGCCAAAAGAGTATGTAGAATGATTTTCAACACTAAGATCTCTGTTGTTGTTTGTTTGGTTTTTTTTAATATATATAATGTTTGCAAGTTTTCAAAAGTTTTTTTCCTTGCTGCTTTTTTTGAAATGTTTTTCCACAGTTACCGGATGGTCAGGACCTCCCGCTGCCTCCTGTGATTCTGGGAGAATTGGGGAAGGATCCCCAAAACCCCACTGTATGTTTCTATGGCCATGTAGATGTGCAGCCTGCCAAAAAGGAAGATGGCTGGAAAACTGACCCTTACACACTGACTGAAATCAATGGTGTGCATCTGGTCATAATTTTTGTATTGTTATTTGGATACATGACTCTGAGATTGTGGGTTAAGAGGCTTCCTGTGTGTTTAACCACAGTATGAGGAAATTTTCCCATGGAAATCTGTGGCACAAATCCAGTGGCTTTGAGTCTTGATGACCATGCTGTGAGTAGTGAGACCCATCAGTGATTGCCTAATATTTGGTGTGGAGGAGCCACATGAGGTTAATGCCACTTTATAGAGTATTCAATAGATAATCCATTTCTGCTTTAAAATTCTTGTTGGGTTGTTGGATGAGCCATTATCCTCCCTTGCACTTCCCTTTCTTGCTTCATAATCCTTTAGTAGCGCCACCTGCCACAGTGGTGGTGGAAGAATGAGAGGTCCCCCTTAATGTACTCATCCTTCCACTACAGCCAGCTGAGCATGAAAAGCTCCATTTACTTGAAGAACCAAAATTAAGGATGGAGGGTCAGCAGCAAGTAAGATCAAGAACCAGAAATCCTGATTCCCAGGCCTCTCCTACAGCCATTAAATTGCCCATTCCCATCTGTTCAGACCCATTCCAAACACCCTTACTGGAGTAATTCTTCTGCCTCCAGTGGGAACTGTCACATATAAATGTTGTAGTGGCAGTCCACAGATTTATCTGTCTATGAAACAGATGTATCTGTACATTAAACTGAAATCTGTCCCTGTATATAACTGTACAGTTGAACATCTGAAAAAAAAGTACCTAAACTTTTAGCTTCATATTTTTATTGTGGTGTTCAGCTGTAGGTTTTTTGCTGCTTGTTACCTGGGCTGGCTGATGTGCACAGAAGCTGCATATTGTGCAGACTCTCCAGGCATGACTGGTGTGAAACAAACAGCACCTAAGAATGAAAGTGAAGTTCAGAAACTGGCATGTAGCAGAAACCACAATCTGAGGGGTATAAAAGGTGGGGGGGAAAAAGTGTACCAGTCCCACTGCAAAACACTCCATTACCTTATTTAAAACAAGGCAATGAAATCCCAATTCTTTTGACACTTCACTTGACACAACACTACAGCTTCTGTGGCAACAGAAACTTGCTGATTACATAGATGTGACAAAAGAAGTTTTAAAGATTGCTTAAAAACTTCCCTCTTTTGTTTTTAAGGAAATCTCTATGGGCGTGGAGCAACAGATAATAAAGGGCCTGTCTTAGCTTGGATAAATGCAGTGGAAACATTTAAAGCCTTGAAATTAGTAGGTATCAATGAGGAATTACTGTTGTTGTTGTTGTTTTATATCATCTCTCTGGATGGATGCATTTACCTTCCTGTGAGTTAGATGGTAATGTCTCTGTCCCAACAGACTGGATACATTTTGAAATACTAGCTTATTTCTAGTGCTGTATCCAGGGCACTGGTCCCACTCCAGTAAGAATCTGTCCTTGAGCATTTCTACTTTGAACAGTCTGTATGCAATGTAAATATGGTATTGCTGTCATTGCCTTGCAGAGGAAAACACACTGGGGGAAGCATTCAATACATATTCCATGCCATAAAGAGCACTGATACCCTATTCTCTTCAGAGCTTTTAAAACGGTAAAATAACATACATCACAGATTGGTCATGAAGACCCATCTCTGCTGTGATATTCTGAGTCTTTGGGTTTGTCCACCCATAAGTTGCCTTCAATTTATGCATGTGCATGCAGAGAACAAGTATCAAAAAATGCTCCTATATAATGCTCTAAATGCTCATATTATTTCAACGATGTATTAGATTTATCAAAGCAAATGCTCTGAATGGATGCATTATGCAACTACAAACGGACTCGCTTACAGCATGACACATCTCTAAGAATCAAATCTTTGCCTAAATTATTACAGTAACCAACACAGTTATCTTTAAATCAGTCTGCATATTTAATAATTTTGGGCTGGTTGTATCCCCAGTGCAAAGCTAAACCCATGTATAGTCTAAGCTTGTAACTTGGTTAGCGAGCACACTTTAAGGTGAATTTGCATGACACATTTTGTTAGATTGTTGAGCCTCTCATGACATTATGGCACAAATTGACCGTAAGTCTTTACTTTTAAAGTCCTTTTGCAACCATCTGGAAAACTGATATTTTTCTTGCCTCAATACTACTGAAATGACCTCAGTGTCTCTTTAGTGCAAGCAAACCCACATGTTGTTTCCCTACAGGTTAGCTGTTGCAAGTGAATAAGGTTATGGGGCTGTCTTTCTGCATCTTTTCAGTTTTTCAAATCACTAGTAGCTATTTTGGCATTTTAACAAACAAGCAAAAAGAAATCTTTATAATTTGAAGTCTTTCCTTGGAAAACAGCACAGACCATCAAACAATATTCATGAACGGTTTGTTTCTAAATTTTTGGTGGTGGTTCAGTGAACCGATCCATAACACAACTTCATTTAATTCTACACATTTGTCCCAGCATTTCATTTGAGCATCGCATCAAAAGATAAAACATCTTAGAAGTTGTAATGAGAAAATGAATTGGAATGGGAAACTCAGCTCAAATTTATTCCTTCTATGGGATGTGTCAACATTTCTAACTCGCACTGTTCTGTAATAAAAGTTTTCTTCATTACCCTTGGAAATACATCCTTATGAACTCGCTGGCAAACGGATAAAAGTGTGCTAAAAGGACAATTACAGTGGAATAACCAGCAGCACTTCTACCACTGTGTAACTGTCTCTGGTGATAGATAAGATGTTGGGAATATCGCAGCAGTGGATGTCTGCCAGTGGTTCCTCTCATGGGCACTAACAGCAGAAATACAAGAGGCTGGAATTTTTTTGTGAAAATGCAACTGTTATTACACAGGCTGTCTGAAGCAATTAGAATATTTAATAGTACTGAGAGAAATCCCATTTTATGAGACAACCCAGCAAGTATTCTGGAAACAGGGGAAAAAAGACATCACTGAAACTCTCCTTTGAAAATGAGAAGTGTTTAAAAACAAGAAGAACAAGTTTTTCTGGGGAAAATACATGCATATGTTTATCAGTGCCCTTTCTGTGGAAACAAGTTGTATATCCTGCATCTTTTCCTGACACAGCATGTGCTACAAGCCAGTCTGCTTTTGATTTTTTAAGATTATTTGTTTTTATTTTTGAAAATGTTTGTTCTTTTACCAGATTTCTCTTACGTTCATTCAGGCCATGCCAGTAAACTTCAAGTTTGTAATTGAAGGCATGGAAGAAGCAGGGTCCTTGGGGCTAGAAAAATTACTTCAAGAAGAAAAACAGTGCTTTTTCTCTGATGTTGATTATATTGTGATTTCGGACAACCTCTGGCTCAGCAACAAGAAGCCTGCCCTTACATATGGGAGTCGGGGAAATGCCTGCTTCTTTGTGGAGGTAAAGGATACAGGTTCCTTTGAACTGGGCTCCTGACCAGAGAGCAGTGCTATATCTGTAATCACAACTACATGAAGAAAAAGACTGAGAGCAAGCTCAGTATTTACAAGTACAGACCTTTCTTCCATATCCTTTTTTGCATGAGCAGATTTTCCACCTCATTTCAGTTCAATTAACCTTATTTACGTTCATTAACTTTTTTTCAATTATAATTTCTCCACTTAGTCTCTCTCCTTGATCCTTTTCCTATCCCATTACTCTCCTGCTGCTCTCCCAGCCTTTTCTCGTCCCCCTCTCTGCACACCAACTCCGTTCTGTTGCAGCATCATCTCTACACCCCCTGACTGTCATTCCAAAACCATTTCTTATGCAGCTCTGCCCTTTTTGCAGCAGATACTGCGTAGTGTGATATATCTGCCTAAAGGGACACAATTTAGTTGGATCTCTGGGCTTAAAAGCCACACAAAATTTTTGTAACCATTGGCAGAAGCAAATAATAGTGCACTGTAGTATATTTAACAGCCAAATGAACTACTGTGAAATGAAGAGCAGAAATTTCTCATCTGGAAACTTCCTGATGGAGCATAAAACGAATGCAGAGAGAAGATTAAAGAACTAGAGAACTAATGAAAAATTGGCATTAACCTTTATATCTGCAATAGCATTAAATTTGTTTTTAACCAAAAAAGAGCCAGGGCAGTTTTGATTCAATTATTCTAAGTCTTGCTTAAGAAAAATGCTGCTATTAAAACATCCAAAATGATCTGTATCTGCTACCAGACATTGGGCTGTAATGAGGTTTAGAGAAGAATAAATAATTCTGTTGTAGGAAAATAGTTTATTATAAACCTGTGTATGAAGATGTGTCTGGAAAAACAACCAATTTAACAAACCAAATGCTTCTCCCTATTCTAAAGCTGTATGATTCAAGTGACTTCTAAACTTATTTGTTGCAATCTGGAATTTAGGTTGGACATACATATTCTTAATGCAAAACAAGTAAAGTTCTTTCCTGTCTTTGCTATGAAGATTTTATATGAAATAAAAAGACTAGAGAACTTGAACAATGTATTTTGTGATGTTAGAAACACTAATATGCAAATGTTTCTCTTATGATGTATTTAATCTTACTGAAAGAGGGACTGGAGAGCTACCCTTGTTTTAAAATGCCTGTAAGTGCTATAGACAGCTGAATTTCTCTCTTTAGTTGTTAGCAAGAAAGCCCTGTCTTCTCTTCACTAGAAGCAGATTGTTCCTGACATGAAGTTTTCCATTTTACAAGTAGAAACCCATAAGGGTTTTCTATTAATTTCTGGGCTCATTTAAAAAAAAACCCAACCAAACAAACAACTGAAGTCACCACCTGCCACAAAAACAAACACTCACAGAAGAATAAGGTAAGGAGTGTTTATATGTCACCAGTGTTTTTGGTGCAGGTTCAATGTGGTGACAAGGACCTTCACTCTGGAACTTTTGGAGGCATCATTCATGAACCGCTGATGGACCTGATAGCTCTGCTGGGTAATAACACATGGCCTTATTCAGGAGGAACTGGGGAACAGCAGCTAGCAATCAGCCTAATGAAGATAAGTGTCATATTTAATTGATCTAAGTAAGGGAAGTCTAATTGAAGCAAGACTCCCAGGTTTCCAAATCTCAGCATAGCTATGGTGGCAGGCAGCAGCTGAAGAGGGGAATGTCGCTTCAGCCCATTAAGCCGATGGCAGTCATGTGTCAACCAAGAACATTTAAGGATTGCTGGCAACTTAAATACATATACACATAGTGAAACTTGACTTTTAATGCTGATTTCTATTTCGGCATGATGTTTTCATGTCAGCAGCTGGGCTGACCCACCTCATCCTACACACAAACAGCAGCTCTGTGGTTTTATTAATAAATATAAAAATACATTAACATAGGTGCTACAACTTGATGGATGCAAACAGATTCTAGCAGTTAGCTGTTAGGCTTGATCATTTGATAGAGTTAGGCAGAAGAGCAAAGGTGGTGTGATTGCCAAGCGGAAGAAACAGGTCCCACTTGTACTGATCTCTCTGTCTTATTTTGTAGACAGCCTCGTGGATCCCACAGGTCGTATTCAGATCCCTGGAATCTATGACAGCATTGCTGCCCTGACAGAGAAGGAGATGAAATTGTATGAATCGATTGAATTTGATCTAGAGGAACATAAAAATAACAGTGGAGTGAAAAAATTCCTCTATGACACCAAGGTAATGTAAAATCTGTATAAATGGTCAGCAGAAAGAATTTAAATCACACATTTGTAGCATTTATGTATAAAGCCAAACTGAAAGAAATTTTCAGTCAATGGCAAACTCAAAATAGAATAAAGGAGCACAGAACATTAAAAGGGAAATAAAATTAATCTGCTGAAAATGCAAGGTACTGCATTTGGGGAAAGTGATCCAAAATATGAATAATCAATGAAAATTAATAACACAAAACTAAGAGTGTTGCCCCTCCTCTCTTGCACTGAAGATCCTCTCCCCCTGACCTAACCAGCCAGAAAAAATAAGCATTAAAACGCTATATATGGGTTACATAGTAGAAAAGTATTTGTACTATGAATGAAGAAATGGGAAGCAGCTTTAGGCAGATGTGTTTTGGATGGTTTTTATGGGTTTAAATGAGATTTTTATGTCTGTCAAGCATGCCAAAAAAGCACCCAAAGCTACAAGCGTCTCTTTGCCAACATTTAAAAATCACATCCTAAATAAAAAACAGCAGGTAAAGGCTGGCTCAGAAAGATCTCTGTGCACAAGAGTGGCAGCTGGGAGAAAGGAAGGGATTCATTTTTTTGTCAGGAATGTACTTATACTGGTGCATGCTGTAATATGGATGCTTTTATTTCCATGAAAAAGCCTCTGAATTAGCCTAAGCTAGAGTGTAATAATCAGTAATGTAGAAGTATGCTGTAATTACACTAAATAAGTTTGGTGCTTTACCTATATGAGGAGGAAGTGGTGCAAATTTTATGTGTATAAAAAGCTCTAATCTCCTGAAACCGGAGTAGAAGGAAAGGAGTCATGCCCTGGGGTTTAGATGTTTCTCCTTTCCTCCTTAGGATACTTTTTTTTTTTTTTAAACCCTTTTTATCTTTTCCAGAAAAGACAGATCAACTTGGTTACATCTTAGCTCTCATATTATTTAATGCTCGTTAATAGAATTTCTTCCCTGATATCATTTGGCTAAACAGGCTACAGGTTTCTCCTGTAAGAAGTTCTGAGATCAAAAGATGGTCAGATTAGAAGTTGTTCTGATTTTTGTTTGCACTAGAAAAATTTACTTCCAAGATATTTTAAAATAATGTTCTGCTTTTCTTGCTGTGTATGAAAAGCTGCTCTCATCCAAATATTTCTAAAGGTAAATAAATGCTGACTGAAATAAGTAGTATTGTTTTAAATGAAAATATAAGAGCATGGATTTAAATTACAAGTCAAGTATCTTTAAAATGCAGAGGTCACCAAATACAAATTTTAGGACGGAAAAAGTTTGTTCCATCACATCAATTTACATAATTAGTGAATGACTCCAGTGTCATCCCTTATATTTTCAATGTTATTTCTTTGAAGGAAGAAATACTTCTACACCTGTGGCGTTACCCTTCTCTCTCTATTCATGGGATTGAAGGAGCTTTTCATGAACCAGGAATTAAAACTGTCATTCCGGCAAAAGTCATTGGCAAATTCTCAATCCGTCAGGTCCCCCACATGGACCTTTCGGTTGTGAAACAACAGGTAAGAGGCAAACCTTTTCTTTGGCCTCTATTGTGTAAAGAAAGTCACTCTTAGCACCTCATGAATTTACACGCAAAGCAGAAAACTGAAAGTTTTGAGCATTTATTTTTTTCTTAGAGCAGAAGCAGAAATAATGAGTGTAAGCTGAGTTGCAAGAAGCTGTGAACACTTCTAACTGCAGTGTGTTTTCCCCACAGGTTGCGGAGCACTTGGAGGGTGTATTTTCCAAGAGGAACAGTCCAAACAAACTGAAAGTGTCCATGCCTTTGGGTGCAAAGCCGTGGCTCGCTGATGTTAATGAGCCAGTATATAAAGCAGCAAGAAGGGCAATAAAAACAGGTGCGTTCCTCCCTCTTTTCAGTTCTTAGTGTGTCTGCAAGTGTGCAGGGGAATTGTGCTCATCCATACAGCAAAAGGGATTTCCTGATTTGGTGCTACAGTCACGTATACCTCATCGATGTTTCGTCTTATTGACTTTGATAGAAGAGCTCAGCCATTGAGGTCTCCACCTCTTGCTGAATTTGGAGTGTATTTAATAGGAGCAGCCTGAAGATCTCCTTTAGTTATTTCATGTACTGATACAAAGCCAGAGGTTTGTAGAGTGCAGCTGATTCAGGAAATCGATTGGCTACACACTCAAAACAATTCCAACTCAGCAGCTCTTCATGTTTGAGCAGATAGTCAGTATTTGGTAGCTGAAGACAACACATTTATTTCACTTAATGAATTAATTCCTGCTGTGTATTTCAGTTTTTGGAGAAGATCCAGATTTTATACAGGATGGCTCAACAATTCCTGTTGCCAGAATGTTTCAAACTATAACACAGAAAAGTGTGATGATGTTTCCAATCGGAGCAGCTGATGATGGAGAGCACTCCCAGAATGAGAAAATAAGCAGGTTTCTTGTATTTATCCATTTGTGCTGTAAGAGGAGGGTGGAGAATAGAAGTCCTGGGGTACCCACCCATAAGCACTGTCACACGGGAAGCCTTGCTTTCTACTGGATATTCCCAAGCTACTATCTCTGGTAAACTGGCTGCTGTGCCAAGCAGAAAGCAGAATTCCCAATCTAACGCAGACAGCTATAGACTTTTCACAAAGTGTTTACTCAGTCTTTAAATAGATCGCATTGGCAATTTTCGTTTCACTGCTGATTAAATTTCTCTCCAGTCTGAAAGACAATGATGTTAGATGGGCACCTTTCCATCACAGCGTCATTTTCAAAGCATTCCAGTCAAACATACACAATCTAATGATTAAGTAAGGGTTTTAATGGGTTTCAGTATACATGGATATAAAGGCCAAAACTAATGTAATTATATTAAAACTAGCTTAAATTGCCACTTGTGTTTACTCTTTGAGGAGCCATGGCAAGACATGATTCAGCGTGTTGTGAACATTTGTGCAGCTTCTGAGTCAAGTCTTGCTGAGGTCAAGGAACTGCAGAATCCTACATTAAGTCTCAAATCATTTTTTGTTGCCCCTCAGTGTAGCCTCAGTCTTTGTGGCTACAGACAATAATAATTAGGGGACATGATACTGGGAAAAGTTTCCTCAATGGATCATTCATAGGAATGCCAATTGCAGGATGTCCAGAACTTCTGTGCATGCAGTCCTTTTTTATGGGTGACCAATCTTGCAAATTCCTTTGAAGACTCTGAAAACTGCACCAGACTATGCCACTGATTTAAAGAGCAAAACAGCCTGACAGGGCTTCATTCTCTTTCTTTCCATCTTCATAGACACAACTACATTGAAGGAACCAAAGTGTTTGCAGCCTTTTTCCTGGAGATATCAAAGCTACATCAGCACTTAGCTGAAACTTCCAACATGGTGGCTGACAACTGATAGACCAACATGAGAAAAACAGCAAAGGACTTTTTTAGTCTTAAACTTTCTAACTTCCTGATCTGGAAAAAACTTATGAATCACATATTCACTGGGTATGACTTGGTGAAAAAACCCCCAAAAGCCATGCTATTACTTGTCATACTGCTCTGAATGGCATGCATTTGTGATCTGCTCAATCAAGTGACCTTTTATCTAATGCTATAAAAGAAGCTTAGGGATAATTCATTCTTGCTGAGTGGAATATGTTACAGTTTAGTTCTAAAAATCAGAGCCATGGGAATTTTGGCACATATTTTATTAAAATTACTATATTTGTTTGTAGCATGCCCAGGTTCAAGCCACCTATCTCAGTTTCTGAATATAAGCAATTCGCAACACTGTCGTTTTCCCCCCACTATATACAAAATGTCACTGTTTAATTATTTGAAGAAAAGTCCATGATAATGTTAATCTCTTCCCCGTCCTTCACAGAAGGCTGTAAATAGGAAATGCAATACAATTAGATTCCTAAAATTCATGCGAAGACTTGCATATTAACATCTACTTCTGGGAATAATCACTGAGGTAAAAAGAACTGCAACAGTGTATAAACACTTCTAGGTCTGGATTCTGCCCTTTCTCCCCCATTTAATTGAAATCTCCTCTTACTGTGCTGTGACCACAGTTTTAAGAATCACTGCATAATATGTTTCCTTAATGTCATATTTTTTCTGTACAACAGAAAAAAAGTTTTGTAAATGTCTCTGCTGGCTGAAGTCTGTCATCATAAGGGTGTTTTTTCATCCAATTAGCAACTAGTTGTTGCTAATTACTTTTAATAATTCAGTTTACACTGAAAATTAAATCAAAGGCAAATTATGTATTTTGAATTTAAAGCAGTAGTTGAGAGTTCTGACTGCTGTTTAGGCAAAGTATGTAGCACAAATTACATAATTCACATCTATTTTTTAAAATTTTATTTTAAAAAATATTTTTTACTATAACATTAAGTTATTTTACAAACAACCAAAGAGATTGAACCAATTTAAACAAAAAACTTAGTAGTGTTATCTCTACTGTTAAAACAAACAACATCAATTAAATGATGAAAAGTAGGCTGAAACTTTCCTTTCTCCCCTCCTCCCTCTCCTGTAAAAACCTTCAAGAATAAAGGGGATTACAGGCAAAAGATGTGGAGTCTCTAGAAAGGAATATTGAGTTGGCTCTGCAGATTGTGTAACTGCAGTGTAACTTTTGGTGCCCATGTCAGGAAAGGGGACTCCAAGACAAGGACTGAGCCTCCAAGATCAGAAGACTCCAGTTTGCACATCATCAGCTCACAAAACAGGTCCTCCACAGTCTCTCAGCTCCTTTTGCTTGTTTAAACCATCTAGGAACAAGCATGGTAAGGAACACTGCATGGGAGACCACTCCATTGTCTGCACAGAACTCTGAGCAGATTTCTTCTTTAAAAGCTATGGTCACTCCATAAAGGTAAATGATTTAATTTTGTTGAAGTATTTAAGGGCATACAATTGACAATAACATTACTTGCAATCTCCTGTCTTGCAGTGGCCTTAGAAAATTACTTCAACCGTCACTGAAAGAACTGATACTCATAAATATGACCCATTTGGCAGAGGAGAAGAGTAGTAAGCTTGGTGAGATGTTTGAGGTGGTATATTTCCTCATGCAAGAGATACAGAGGCTGTGTTTCTAGGACTATAACTGCTTTGGAAAACACTTCATGCTGTCTATAGGCTCTACAATATGAAGAAGTACAGCTAAAGGTGACCTTATGCTAGATATATTTTTTTCTGCTGCCCTTTGGGAAATAAAATAAAAATACAGTCAACAAGGAGGATATCATTTTAGAAATACAGGCACAGTATCAGGTTCTGCTCTGGAACAGCCAGCTACTTACTGTCAAGTTAAAACCATGTGTGTGAAACCAATGAATTATGCAGACCATCTTCATGCCTCTTCAGTCCCAGAAGAGAGAAACAGCAGAAAGCTTCAATTACCAATTCTTCTGGCTGTGAAAGAAAGGACTGGGGAAGCCACTCTTGCCTTTTTTTCCTGGTGTGTACCATCTCATTAGCCTTTTGAAAAACCTATCCAGGTAGTAAGAACATAGCTTTTTAGGGTTGTCCAACAGCAGCATCTATACCTTTGAGAGCTTGATTGAGGTATCAAGACTCGGATGCCCAGTGCCACTGAGGATGTCCTACAGTACCTGAGAAATATGCCCCGTGGATGGCAGACACAACTCAAGCCCTGTGTGAGCACTGCCAGTGGAGCAGCAGCTGGTTGCATGCAGCACCCCAGGGCACCTCCAGTAGCACCAGGTGCCTAGACATAGTGGGTCAAGGTCTGCCTGTCTCCCTGGTCCATTGTCCCTAGTCTTCCCTCTTGTAGACTATACATTCCCTATAACATTCCCATGCTACAGGGAATCAAATGCTCAAGGATGGGATCATATTTCCCTATTAATTATGAATGTGAAAGAGTAAATTGGGAGATTTTAATTTCTGTTTAAAATCAGTGGGCTTAAATGTGAAACTTGCTTTTGTATACTAGATGAATACAGTTTTTAATCCTTAAGTAGTGTCTGTAAAGAGAAGACTAAAAAATGTGGCAGTCAGCTAAAATAATGAAGAATGTGTAAAATAGTAAGATGCTGACAATAGGAACTTAAGACACAGAGAGATGAGCAACCTCCGGAGAACAAAGACTAATCAGGTCACCATCTACTTAGCATGTGAAAGTGGAAGATTAGGCTAACTCATGTAGTTATGGTTTTCCTTTTCAGTAACAGTACTCCCAAGAGCTTGACATTAAGTCCTGCTAGTTGTTACTCTCAGAATACGGCATTTAGCTTGTTTGACAAAATGTTATACAATGCCTTGCTAGTTAAGGATGTCTATAGTCCATGTTGGGGGAGGGAAGATTGTGCATCTGTGCCTGCACCTGTGACACAGGAGCCCGTGCCACAGTGGCTGGTGCCAACAAGGAGCCACAATCCCCTTCTTTCTGCTGGAAACTTCCACCTGCAAGTGACATGTAAAGTTAAAATAGTGATGCATGAAAAATGTCCTGAATGCAATCTCATTGCTTTCTATATCCTGCTCAGTGTCTCTGGCTCATCTCCATGGTGCTCATCACTGGGGTGTGAAAGCTGCCTGTGTGTGCAAAACTCACACGTGGGTAAGTGTATGTAACTGTGTGCCCTTGTTCTCACCCACCTCCACAGTCTGTCCTCTCTGCTAACAGAAACACACATTTTCTACCATGGGATTTTCTAGGATTAAAAAAAAAAAAATGCAGTTTCTCATTCTTTTTTCTTTTCACTTGCTTTCTCAAATACGTCTGTTTTTAGAAGATTTCTTTAGAAAGATGCTGACTGTGGAATTGGTCAGATCTGCACACATTGCCGTAGTTTTGGTGTTACTCTCTTATGGAAGAAAGTGTGTTTCTTTACCAACACTTCTTGTCTCAAGGTGAAACTTAATTGATTTTCAAATTTATACCTTGTATCATAGAATCACGGAGTATCTTGAGCTGGAAGGGATGTGTAAGGATCACCGAGTCCAGCTCTATGTATGTCCATATATACCTGTATTTCTTGAGGTGCTGATACATTGTATCCTTTAAGAGGTAAATAATTATATAAATATTTTAAACAGAAATATATGAATAGAAAAATATGAATGGTTCCTTGTTAATAGAGTGCATTTTTGCTTAGCTCTACTGCCAAATACTTCAGTGATCCTCTCACTTGCATTCTTTAGAAACATGTATGAAGAACAACTTCACATTACAGGTCATTTTGATAAATATGTAGTAAATGGTTTTCCTGGGATACTGCTACATTAGATTACACAAAAATAGACAGGAAATTCAAATTGACCTGTCAACAATGCAAGCACGATGGTATACTATTTTGCAAGCTCTTTGCAGATTTTTTTTCAACTGATGCTTGGGCTTGAACTGAACCCAAGGCACTTAACATTTTAGTTTTGCCACTGGTTTCTAAGCAGGTAAATGAAAGAGCCACTGACTGCTGTGATGGAGATTTCCAGCCCAGCCTGAGGGTGGGCAGTTCCTGCAAAGATTTTCAGCTGATTCTGCAACCAATGTGGAATGAGTTGCTTGAGATGGGTGATGGAGGTGGTTCCTAGTTACTATGTCTATTCTCACGGAGTTTTAAAAATTGTAAATACTATTTGAAAGCATGCTTTTGTTTTCACATAATTCCTTTCAGGTTCTTTGTGTGAAACTTGCCATGTTCATGTTTACCCCTCAAGGCAGGAATGACAGCTGTGTTTGTGATTTTATTTCGTGGACTTAAATTATGTGTGTAAAAGTGCTTGCAAAAACATAACTAGGCACTGAATTTGGGTTGTATTTGTTAAGAAAATTTAGCCTTGGTAGAGGAAAAAAACCCACACTAAAATCTTGATTAAGCTTCAAAGTACACAAGGCACTAGGTGTATCCTGTCAGCAATGAAAAATGGTCATGTTCCTCACTCAATGAGCATCTCAGAACTTCAGTGTGTAGCTAGGAAACGCTTCCCATAGAGTTGACAGTTCACACAGGTTCCTCTTTCAGTGGATGTAGCTCTAACAGGACTTGGGTGCACGCGGCAGGGAGATAAGATGCTGACTCAGTGAAGATGAAAACTAAGGATTAAATCTGTATTTCATGCAGCGTGACTTTCTTTGCAAGTTCCTCTCTGATCTGATACCACATTAAATCTTTATGTTAACCTTTTGATGCATAATGTCCCCGACTTGATATTTATATTTGAGGTATCTGTCTTCACAAACTTGCTTTGTGGGTTTGCATGAGATGAATTATACAGTGGCAGAGCTGTAAATACTGGCAAGCTGGACATCTTCACATGTAACAGGTGATACAGGGTAATAAATTAATCTCTTTCATTTTACTGCAATGAATTACCTTTTTATTAAAAAAAGCACAGTACAACAAAAACAAATCCTTGAAGGTTTGGCACTGTCAGCATCCAGACAGACTTATATATAGCTGTACTTAAAAGAAACCAGAGGTTGTCTACATACACGAGACTAATACTGATGTTGCTACCTGTCTTAAAATAATTCTAGTGATCTCTCTCTGTGAAGTAACATGAAGTGCCAGACAACTGAATGTTCCCTGTCCTTTAGATGCCTTTACTTTTTTTACTTTTTTTATACCTACCTGTAAGAATAATACAAAAATAGGGCTAGCCATGTCTTTTTATTTGTGGAGCTGAGGGGAATATTTTTGTTTTCTGAACTTAGAATTGAAACTGTAGCCTGTCTTCAAAATTTTCAGCGTGACACACTGCTGACATGTAGATTTCTAGTATGAAGAAACAAGTGGTGGCAGAACCATTACATATTCATTTCATGTATGTTTGTATCACTCTTTTTCACACATAGAAATCCAGGAGTTAGAACTGCTTTACTTATCCTCTAGACAGGCCAGGAAGTTCTGTATGCACGGTTACCATCGCCAATTTGGCAACAACTCTTGACATTCCACTGACTGCTTCAAATGATACAGTTCCATTGAACCACAGTGAAAGACCCAATAAGATCTGGCAAGTACATCCTTTCTCAAGCCATTTGTTTCTTAGATTTTGGATACCAGAAGTTAGTTACATAGTCCACTTTATACTGAAAAGCAGTGGAATGAATGAAGATACAGTTTAAACCAACAAAACCATGGATACACAAGTCATGTCACTCATTTGCATATTATGTATTGTGTATGCAAAACATTTTAATTGTTTGTGCTTATATACAATTGCCTTAAATGACCATTTATTTATTTTTGTGATATTGACTACTGTGATACTGAGGAGAAAGCTGGCTGGCTGCCGTTCTAGGCTTTTAATCCATCTTGTTACACATCTCCCAGCTGTGCTGTAACTTGGCTTTAGATGAGTACTACTCAAGATTATTCAGTATCAGACTGAAGATCATGTCTGACTCCTCAACTGCGTGTGTGAAGACATCGCTCAGTGCACATGGAGATATCCCTGGCTCGTGCTTCTGTGTTGCAGGCTTCACAGGGATCTGCTGACTGGCCATCTGTAGGATCATCACTTAAAAAGGTAAGTACACTTTAGAAATGGTCACTTATAAAGCTGTTAAGTCCAAGCTTCATAACAGATCATAACTTTGCTAGAAAAAAAAACCACCTTGAAAACTCACAGAAATATTGCCTTTGCTTTGCAATAGGAAAGGTGGGGTTTTTTTAGCTACAGTTATGTCTTCAGTTATCCAAATAAAAAGCAAAAAGGGTAACCGTTAATCCTGTAGAAATTCAGATTAATTCAGGTTCATTTGGGTAAGAGGCTGACATGATCCACCAAAGTGGAACAAGTCCAGCTGTTTCATTTCTTTAGGAGCTAAACAGAAAGCCTGTAAGGTGACTGGCAACATTTTTGTTGTTTGTATAAGTTCTCTATGTTACAATAGTAAACTTCAACACTAGGTATCTATCAGGGAGCGAGCATTTTGTTTACTTGAAAATGGATAAATACTTTCACTTCATATGAGTTACCTGCCACAACCGGGCTGCAAACCCACAGGTTAAGACAAAGTGAGTAAGAAGGCACAACCTTTAACGAAGGTGTGAGCATGGGTGCCACCGGCAGCGTGAACCTGGTGGCATATCCTGGCACAAAGGTGCAGCTGTGCCCGGACATAGCCACACCTCCTCAGGTCTCCAGAGCCAGAGGTTGCCTGTACAATCATGTACACAGTAGCACATGATTGGGACTAGAATGCCTTTCAGATTGGTTATCTAAGAATGCATACATTTATCTCATTAACTTATTATTCTCTTAAGCAAATCAGAAAGGAACAGTGAGGCCTTTTTATTCAGTCACCAACATACATGAAGTAAATTTTCACCCAGTAATTTCTGCAACAAGAAAAAATTTAGTCCTGCTTTCCAATTAAAAACCACCACTTGATAAGGCTTAAAAAATCCCTGGTGTTTACATCCTAGTTATTCTGATGATATTTTCTTATGGGTGTAATTGCATAGAAAAAAACATATGCAGATTTTCTTCAACAACTTGCTACCTTGGGGGAGAAATACTGGTGCTTAGGATATGCCTATGGCCAATACAGCTGACTGCTTGACTATCCTATAGATCCAGCTCAGAGTCCCTTGCAAGGCTGGTCAGAGACATTACCTGCGTGACCATCATCAAGTTCCACGGTCAACATGTTATTTTGCTAAACAAATTTGATGTGCACAACAAAAGCTGTAATTCAGAGTTCGTAAGTATGACTATTGTGACTACCTTCATCCTGCCAAATGACTGATTTCTAGTAATGATAATCACTAAGTTATGAGAGTTTTCTGCACACGAATAAATAGGGAATATTAAAACTCTGTCTACCTCTCCTACCTAAGTTACACAGCTACGTAAAGAGCTGATGCTACTCTTTAATGGTAACATTTCTCATGAAATCAATACTTTGGTGGGGAAGAAACAATTCCTAATGTCATATTCAATTGGAAAATAGATCTATTCCATGTTTAAAATCCATTTAAAAAAACTAATAAATGCTTTACTAATTAATCACTGATTTATTTACTTAGCATTTTAATATTTTTATCAGTAAAAATATTTCAGAAAAAAACCCAAGCATTTACATTTTCAGCATGACTTAAAATTTATTTACATATCTAAACCAGAATATTAAATATAATTATGTCTGTAAATATTTAATAACTAGACCTGTAATATATTTTTTTAATTGTCAAAGACATAATTTTTCTTTTACTAATAGCAATTCTGCCTTAATTGATGCTTCTACAATACCAATGGCTCCCTCTTCAGGCTACTCCTGATAAATGTTGCCTCTCTTCTGTTAGAAATATTTCAGTTTACAAAACTTCAGCTCTTACAATCGTACCTTCTACCCCAATAGGCTGCTCCTCGGTAAGCAGCTGATGAAGTGATTGATGGACCTGGCATACTAACCTGGCTGCAGAAAACATTTAAATACAGGGAGTTACCTGAGGCCCAGATCTACGAAAATTCAGATGCACATAAAAGGAATTTGTAAACTGCAGAAAAAGTGAAGATTGTGGGACACCAAATGGTTATTTAACCTATTTTCCTATGTTTAAAAACATCAAGAAGAATCAGACTGTTCTTAATCAGATTGTTCTTAAAACTGACAATGGTTTCCATAGCCTCTCAATGACCTACTGAAGTTTTTAGATGTCCTTATAAAGGTAAATATATATATAAACAAAGATATTTTTACTACAAATTAAGGGGTCTTCCCCTGTGTAGATTTGTTGTTATACAGAGGACAATTAAAATATGTACTATAACCCTGAGGGACTGGACAGAGCCTTCTGGTACCTATGTTCTTATCTCCTTATGCATTATAAACCTTGTTCATTCGTTTCCATCTTTATCATCTGGGTTCTCCGTTTTCATCTGATAAATGGCTCAGGTTGTAGCCACTGCTCATCCTTAAAACCATTCTCAAGTCTTTACAACCCACTCCAGAATGGACAACGTTGTGTCATAAGGCCAGCAAGTGGCTAAATGGAACTGTCAGTTGTTCGGCCCCATTAGTAAGCCTGACCATGCTTTATATGCCCTGTATGACTGGAAGAAGTCAGCGAACTCCAAAAACACAGTGCTCCGTTCTCTCCTTCCTATACCCCCAAAAAGCAGCCTTGAAGGATGACAAGTGCTGTAAAGATACTCCACCGACTAAAACGTACTGTGTGATACCAACCTAAAATTATGCTCTGCATGTTCAAAATAACAAGCACCTGGGAACAAACAACCGCACTCCAACAGGTCCAAACGTCCAATACCTGACGCTGGCACCAGACTAACCCTGTGACCCGCTTTCAGCACACGCACGTGCCCCGCGACCAGGGTTTCCACACGGGCTCACCGACCGCTTTACACGTCGCGCCGCCCTCACCTCGGTCCGCGCTCTCCCTTCCCAGCGGCATCCCGGCAGAAGCGCCGGGACGGCCGGGAGAGTTCGAGTCCCTTTCAAACGACGACCCCGGGGACGGACCGGCTGCGCGTTGTCTCCTCTGCTTCAGCTCCTCCCGCCGCCCTCGGGCCCATCCCCCTCACGCCCCCCCGCGCGGCACCAGCCCCGGCTCTGCCCCCCGGGCGCACGCGCTCCCGCCGCCAGGCCGGGGGAGGGGAAGGCGGTGGCGGCGGTGGCGGCGCGCGCCCCCCCGCCCTCCCCGCGCGGCGGCCGTTGGGCGCGCGAGGCCGGGCCCTCGAGCCGCTCCCGCCCCGGCGCCGCGTGACGTGCGCGGGGCTCGCTCGCCCGCCCCCCTCCCTCCCTCCCGCGCGCGCGCCGGGCGTGACGCAAAAGCGGCGAAATCTACGGCGCGCCACTTGTGACCAAGCTCATCACAAGCGGAGGCGGACGGCTCCCCGCGTGCGGTAAGCCTGGCCGGGCGCAGCGCGGCCGCCCCCTGCCCTGCCCGCCGGCGCCGGGCGGGCCGCCGCTCCGCAGCCTGGCGGCGGGGGCCGGCCGGGCCGCGGGGCCGCCGCTGACCTGCGGCGGGGCAGGCGTCTCCCCTCGGGCTTTTTGGGCCTCTGCGCTACCGTCGTTTTTTTCGGCCGCGGTGGGCGGGCCGCCGGCGGCCCCAGCGCCGAGCCAATCCCGGCCCGCGTCCCGCCCCCGCCGCCCGCTGAGTGGCCGGGGCGCTGCGGGCGGGAAGCGCGCCCCGCGCGCCCATTGGCTGCCTCCGCCGGCCCCGCTTCCTCCCGCCGCGCCGCAGGGCCCGGGCGGGCGCGCGGCGGGGCGGGCGCGCGAGGCCAGCGAGGGCGCGTGCCGCGGTCACCGTTCCCCCTCCCCCCCCCACTCCCGGGCTCGCCGGGGCCGCTGCGCATGCGCGGGCCCTGAGGGCGGGGGGGGTGGGGGGGGGGCCGCCCCTCCCGCCGCGGGTGGGGAAAGGACGCGGCACCGGCGGCCTCAGCTGCCCCTGCCCCTCCGCGGCGGCAGCACGCGGCCCCCTCCCGCCCCCCCCGCCGCGGCGCCGGTGCGCGGTCACCCTCGGGCAGGCGGGTGCGCAGGCGCAGCGGGTGGGGGCCGGTCCGGGCGGGCGCTGGCTGCTCCGGCCCCGCCCCGGGCTGCGGCGTGCGCTGCCGGCGGGGAGCGGTGCTGTCCCCGCGCCGCGCCGGGCCGGGCCGGGCCGGGCCGCCGCCTTCCGGAGGGGTTCAGCTCTGCCCTGGCAGCGCTTTGTTGGTCCTGCCCCGCTGTCTCTTCTTTGCCCGTCCTTTCCGGAAGGTCATTTTAGCGCCGGTGTGGGTGAGGCCGAGAGGTGGTGCAGTTGGCGGCGAGCGAGTGGCAGCGCGTGTGACTGCCAGGGCTTTGTTGGCAGTGCTTAGAAGTGGTGAAAGACCAGGCGCCGCCGGTTTTGCCCTTACTCCGCTTAAATCGCTGAACAGAACAGTCTCCGAGTCACGGTCACCGGCGGCGGCGTGGCGATCTTGTGATGTACGGCACGGTTTTGTTGTCCCCGGGGAGTTGGTTGGTGGACTTGCCGGGGATCTGTCAGATTGCACTAAGAAGAGCTAGTTCCCATGAATAGCGTAGCAGTTCCTTAATACATTTCTAAAGGGGCGTGCCTCTGAAGCAGAAAATATCATTAAGCCAAAATGAACTGTTTCGGGTCGTCTTTGAGGGATAGGTTATCATATTCTTTAATTTCACTTGCTCCTTCAAATAATTGGTGTGGCCTGTGAACCACAATGTTAATCTTAAATGCCGTGTTAGACAAGGAGAAAGAAAAGGAAAAAAAACCCCAAACATTCTGTTTGTGAGCTGTTTGCTGTAGCTATTGGTGATCTCAGAATTCACATAATTGTTTTAATTCTTGTTTTCCGGTGCCCTCGTGTCTTTGTGTGCTTGTCCTAATGCAGACTTGCAAGGTTATTCATGTTCATCTTCTGTCATACTAAGCATGATGGTAGCAGCACCTGGGGAGCAGTAAATAACGGGAATCCAAAAGTCCAAGGGTAATAGTGGCAGGAGTGATTTGCTGATGGTGCAAAACAATAAGAGACTGATGTATAATTTAAACATTGAACGCAATTTGCTTGATTCTTACCTTAATAATGTAAAGGTGTGGCCTTTGAAGGCTATAAATTTTCCTCTTCCATTCCTATATCAGAACATGAGTAATCAAGATGTTTGCATGAGACCGAAACTTGGGATGTTGGGATCTATATTTTCCCCAGGTCACACCTCTTCATGAAAGATGAAGACAATTACAGGCTTCAGTTTGGTCTCTCCTGCCATCCTCTAGACTGTTCCCAGCAAGTTACATTCATCATAGAAGTAACATTACAGTCATTCCACCCTTATTTCATAAATTATTTCAGCATGGACATATAATCAGATTGTAGCTTTTATGTATAAAATATGGAGCCTGGCAGTAATTGTGTAATCCATACATTTAAAAAAAAGTCAAATGCACTCATGTGACAGCAGGATGATGGACTGTGACTTTTTCAGTATGTTCAAATGTGTCAGTTTTATTAGCATTGTGGGAAATGTATTTCAAAGGACTTGAGTCAAAACCACTGAGCCAATCCTTTACTATCAATTTTCTGTAGGAACTATTGTTATACTAATAGTGTTAAAAATGCCTCATTTATTTGCACCAAAGTTTTCTTTCTTAGAAACTTTTTAAAAACTTGAGCTGTGTTGTTTCTTTTTATAAAAGAAACCCAACAACCTTACTTGGAGAAGGAATCTGTGTGAAATAGATGTCGTCACAATACTCCATTAAAATAAAACTTTTGTAATGAAGAGCAGTATTTTTGTATTAATGTGCACAACATTAGAAAAAACACAGCTTTCATTTGCCTAATTAAAAAAAAAATCTTTTCACTGTATACAGGCTTGTGTTTTTGTGAATGATAAAAAATTTACAGACAGATTGGCATATGAAATGTGGTTGAACTATGACTGTTGAGAGGCTCCTACATTTGAATTTCCTAAGATGGTTTAGAATTTAAATGTTCTCTTTTTTTGGGGAAACAGAAATATTGCACTGGATGGGTGATCCATCACTCAAATAAAAACACTGGTTAATGGTATGTCTACTTTAGTAATTCATTCAAATGCTACAGCAGAATCACAGAATCATGGAATAGTTTGGGCTGGAAAGAACCTTTAGAAGTCATCTATTCCAGCCCCCTACAGTGAGCAGGGATGTCTTCAACTAGATCAGGCTGCTCAGAGCCCCATCCAACCTTATCTTGAATGTTGCCAGGGATGGGACATCAATCACCTCTCTGGGCAACCTGTGCCAGTGTTTCACCACCCTTATTGTAAAACGTTTCTTCCTTATGTCTAGTCTGAATCCACTCTCCCTTAGTTTAAAGTCATTACCTTGTCTTATCACAACAGGCCCTGCTAAAAAGCCTGTCCGCATCTTTCTTACAGGCCCCCTGTAAGTATTGATAGGCCACAACAGAGTCGCCCCAGAGCCTTCTCTTCTTCTGGCTGAGCAACCCAGCCTTTCTCAGCCTTTCATAGGAGAGGTGCTCCAGCCCTCATTTTTGTGGCTTCTCTGAATGTACTTCAACAAGTGCATGTACTTCCTGTGCTGAGGACTCCAGAGCTGGGCTCCAGGTGGGGGCTCATGAGTGCAGAGAAGAGGGGCAGAATTGCCTCCACCAACATGATCGCCATGCTTCTGTTTTGGCCATATGGGTTGGTAGCATGCATTGCCAGCTCATGTCCAGCTTTTCATTCACCCAGTACCCCCAAGTCCTTAATCCCTTCGTGCCCCAGCCTGCCATGATACTGGGGGGCTGTCCTGAGCTAGGTGCAGGACATTGCACTTGGCCTTGTTCAACCTCAGGAAGCTCACATGGGCCCACTTCTCAAGCTTGTCCAGGTCCCTCTAGATAGCATTATGGTGCGTGTTGAAATTACTATGTTCCCTCATTCAATTGCATATCCTGGAGTATAGGTTACTCTTTTGAAATGAGCATATCACCAAAAACAGGCATTGGGGGGAAGACAAGGTGACATGATTCAGCAGATGTAGTGGCTGCTGTTCTTTCAGGTTTTTTGTTTGTTTTTGTTTGTTTGTTTTTTACAAGGGTTGTGGTGGTAGGGAGGGAATGGCTGCTCTGTTGTTCACAAAGCTAACCACTAGCCTTAGTGGTCTCTTTTCTGTGCTTTGTATTATGCAAGGAGTAAAACAGAAACATCGCTTTCATTTTGACACATTCATCACCAGAGTATCACAGAATCGTTCTGGTTGGAAAAGGCCCTTGAGATCATCAAGTCCAACCATTAACCTAACTACCAAGTCCAGTGCTGAACCATATTCCTAAGCACCACATCTACATGCCTTTTAAACTCCTCCAGGAATGGTGATTCAACCATCACCCTGGGCAGCCTATTCCAGTGCTTAATAAGCCTTTCAGTGAAGAAGTTTCTTCTAACAACCGGTGTAGACATCTCCTGGTGCAACTTGAGGCCATTTCCTCTTGTCCTGTTGCTTGTTACAAGAGATCAGCCCCTACCTCACTACACCCTGCTTTCAGGCAGTTGCAGAGAGTGACAAGGTCTCCCCTCAGCCTCCTTTTCTCCAGGCTAAACTACCCCAGTTCCCTCAGCTCCTCCTCAAGGTTGTTCTCCAGACTCTTCACCAGCTTCTTTACTCTTGTGGAAAGACTGCAGCATCTCAGTGTCTCTCCTGTGTTGAGGTGCCCAGAACTGAACACAGTATTCAAGGTGCAGCCTCACCAGTGCTGAGTACAGGGAGGACTATCCCTTCCGAAGTCATGCTGCCTACTCTATTCCTGATACAAGCCAGGATGCCATTTGCCTTCTTGGCCACCCAGGCACACTGCTGGCTCATATTCAGGCAGCTGTCAGCCAGCGCCTCCAGGTCCTTTTCTGCTGGGCAGCTTTCCAGCCACTCTCCCCCAGGCCTGTAACTTTGCATGGGGTTGTTGTGACCGAAGTGCAGGATCCAACACTTGGCCTTATTGAACCTCATGCAATTGGCCTCTGTCCATCGATCTAGCCTGTCTAGGTCCCTTTGTAGAGCCCTCCTATGCTCAGGCAGATCAACACAGCCGCCCAACTAAGTGTCATCTACAATAGTCAACAGCAGGCCAGCGGAGCCCTCTTGGCTATGGCTCTATCCCAGAAGGGTGTTGCTTTGTGTTGGCCTCGCTAGGTGGGGACAGCACAGCCGCCCTGTGCTGCTGGCAGTGCCAGAGGTGCGGTGCACGCAGTGCCTGGCCAGCGGCAGTACAGGCGTGGGAGTCCCACTGCCCCTGCAGGGGGCGACTCGGGTGGGATAAGCAGGATCAGTGACTGACAGCACTTCTTGGTGAACACAAGTCTGTTTGGGAAATCAGCAGTACACCTCACCTGGTGCTGCTTAGAGCTATTAAGAGGTGTTGGATTAACCTGAGAATGAGCTGGGAGTAGGCCCACACAGGAGGTGGCATTGCAAACCACCAGAATGTTGCCCAGGGTGCCAAAATTCATGTGAGATCTCTCTGATAACATCAGACTGATTTAATCTTTGATCTGACTGCCTTTGCAGTGGACGTTCTTACGGCATTACACAAAAGTGAGTGAAAGTTTAAATGAAATATCTCTACACGTATTTTTCTTCCAAACTGGGTACTTTTTTTGTAATTTCGGCCTGTGCTAAGGCATAAGCTCAAAGTGTTTGTTAGCCTGTGTGTATAAAACCAGTGAAGAAGCAAAACATGTAAAGACATTATTCTTGTAATCTCTAATATCTCACCTGAATAAATTCCAAAGGCGTCTTTTGCTTTGCAGAAGGAAGTTGTATGTTTTAAACAGGGGAGACAGATCTGCCTTCCTGCTCTGCAGCTGTGAATTCTGGTGATCGTGTTTCTGCTGTCTGCCAGTGAAGATTCTGTAGTTACAGAAGAGTCTATAGCCCATTCTTGGTGTTTATGTTGAATATGCATACACATTTTGTTCTTTTACCTAATTTCAGTTATTCAACATATGAAGATGAAAGAAGATTGTGTCCCAACTTACAAAATGGCAGCAATCTTTACAGCAGCAAGAAGTCTAGTTACCTCTAGTTCTTTCCTTGATATGAAAAGGAAAATTGCAGTAAGTGCTAGCCAATTCACAGGCTTCTTTACAAAGAAATAACCCAAGTGCCATTTAGAAACAGGCAGTAATGATGTTCCGAAAGTAAAATGCTTGTTTGCGTGACTCGTGACTGCTTTCCAGTCCTGCATTAGCGGAGTTGTTGATTGCTGATTTTTTGTTTTGTTTTGTTTCCTTGTTCTTCAGCAGACTGACCTTTTTTCTGAGTAGTCTGGCCTACTACTTAACTACTGTCTGTAACATTATGGGATATATTTAACTGGGCTGGGAGGCTGGAAATGGTCTTAGTTTCCTTCGGTCCTTAGTGGTACAGGCATACATTTTAATTGCCTCTGCCTTTCTGAGTCTAAAAATATAATTTCTTATGTGTGTGTGTCACATGTAATGGCCAAGGAGGAGACGTACAGAGTAGTTAGGGTATGCAGTATTTCAGTGTCTAGATCTGGATGTATGCATCTCTATAGATTACTGTTTTGCTACATACATTCATATAGATGCTTTCTTGTCTGGTATTTCTTTGTCTTGTAGTTAAAAAGAAAGTTTCTTGCTGTCCTTAGCCCATGCTTGGTATATCAAAAGTATCTCAGAATATAGGTACAAAGATTAAAAAAATTAATATAAACGTTAAAATTCACCACAATTACAATGTGTAACAAAACTAATCCAAAAAAAGTAATACTAAGTAATCAGTTTACATGGAGACTGTGGTTTTGTGTGATATTTTGTTATGGAATCTGACACAATAATGTGGTATAGAAATATGTCTGTAGGAGACATTCCAGCAAGCTTGGAGGTCCTCGGAAGAGTTATAATTTATACAAAAACTGTTTTGGTGCCACTTGGATGGCCTTAAAAGCTCAGGTATGGCTTTATACTTCTGTACATGTGAGCTCTCTTTTAAGGCAGGTTTTCAAGCTTGGGTTTGCTCTGGAAGAGCCTGTGACCTGCCCCTGTTTCCATTTGGTGGGTTAGTGGTTGGGTTGGTTTGTTTTTCCTAAGTTAGTAGAACATGTTTGCTGTAAACATTTGATATAAATTTATAAGATAGGTTATCCAGAGTTGGTTTTAAGACATGCCTAAGCAGGCGGTGGCTTGCGTACTTACCCTGCACTGGTGGTATGTCGCATGTTAGCACCACCTGCTTCTGTGCTTGCAGGAAAAGCATGAACAAGGGTGGCCTACCAGTCTTGGTTCATGTGAGCAAACATCAGACTTGCTGCTCATGTGCTCCCTGGGGAGCTTTGTGCCTGTATGAAGCACCATGCTGGCTGTAAGTTGTGTGTGCTGCAGTTGAGTTTCACACTTGCTATATGCCCAGAGATCGCTGGAAGAGTCAGGTTTCCTGTTTGTGTTCTGCATCCGTGCAGGAAGTCCCTTGTGGCTGAAAAGTATCCAGCTTCCTGGTCCAGACAGTAAGCTCAAGGCTTCTGAGGAGCATGTCTTGATGTTCGTGTGATGACCAGCATACGTGCCCATCTTCCTCCCCAAGAACCATGATGTGGTTGCATTTCGCAATCCCTTCTGGTCTGCTAACAAGGAGAAACGCCTGTTGCGTGCTTGTCTTCCATTGACTGTTTAAGTGAAATCAAATGCTAGATTTAAGTTAGATGGTTCCAAGTACTTGGGAAAAGAAACTCAATAAAGGCAAAACGTTGATCTCTCCTAGTTCCTTGCTGTGTAACACACATTCTGCAGAATTTGGGACACTGGGTATGCAGCAAGGGCAGCAATGATCCTTGTGTTTTGTTTTCTGTTTGATTTCTTTTGTCTTCTTCAGTTCCTGTTTTCAATGCCAGTGAACTAAAGGCTGTTTCTTTTCATGCTCCTCATGTGAGGCAAACCTAGATTTATCTTACTAAAGATAAAGGAAGGGAGTTCTTGCCTTATGTCATATAAATTGTTAATAAGATAAACATTTCTGAAAAGTCAAAATGGAAAAATTTAAAATCTGAAAGGATACATAAGTTGCAGCATGTATGTTTGTTTTGGCAGCTGCAGAATAAAGGACAATGAATACAAATAAAAATTACTAGTTTAGCATGTGTATCCTTTGCTGGGCACAGTCTGATTGTTATAAGTCAGAGCTATTTTTTTTTTTTTAATTGGATCCAATGCTTGCATAATATCTAAGTTCAAAGATACAGTACATAAAAATGTTTTCTGGATGTTGTCTTCAAAATCTGCCAACTTCTTTTCAATTGTTTTCAGTTTTATTGGTACAACAATGGAATGATTTGAATTGCATTTTTTTTCTCTCCCTGTTGTTTGCATTTTCATTTTAAATTATTTACAAGTCTGAGGCGTGGAGATGAGAGCCTAATGAATGCTTTTAAAAATAAAACCTTCTTCTTTAAGCACGTTATGCTTCGTGTTTTGAATTTATAACCCAAGCCTTAATGAATAGTTTCCTAGTTACTCTCATCTTAGAATTCATGAGCTGTCCTATTTACAAGTTTTACCTGTACAATGGAAAGATAATTCCTGTTTACCTTAAATGAAAATAACTGTTCTTGCTAACAGGCTTAAGCTGCTAATTAGGGGTAATATGGCAATAAATACTATGTCAAACTTTTTAGTAATGCAAAGATGCAGTATTTAGGGTTTGAGCCTTTTCCTGGTGTGTTCCATGTAAGAAGGCAGTGTGTTGTCTTTTGTTGTCTCATATATGTATCAGGTTGATACTTTTTATTAACCTGATAGGGTTAAAAGGGAAAAAACGTGGCCCTATAGGTCCTTACAGGATGCAGGTTCACTTCTGTCCTGCATTTAGGATGATATGTTGGTGTCACATACTATAATATTATAAACCTCGCTACTGTGAGGCTTAAAATAAATGGCAGACATAGGAAAGAGCCCTGATGACTTCATGTATATGTGTATGTAATGTTTTGTTAACAGTTATATTATTCTACTGAAAAAATACTAGGACTAGCAGTAGTTCCTTTTTTTTGAGTGTACATTAATGTAATTTAATCAGGAAGGAAAGAAAACCTGGGATTAGAATTTGATGTCATTTACCTGAATATCAATCGGAATATCTTCATTTAGTTTAACAGAATTTTTTCAATTTGTGTCAAAATGATCAAAATCAGAACCTGAGACAAGCTCTCTATCTCATAATTTGTGCTTACAAAAACAAAGAAATAAAATTGGATTTTTTTTTTTTGGTTGTTATTCAAATCTTACCCCAAAGATAGAGCTTGCTTTTTAAGCAGAGGTATTGTAATACAGTGTTGTTACTTGCTGGTACCAGGAACTTTGTATATTTATTGTATGAAGAAACTTTTTTTTTTTTTTTTTTTTTAGTTGTTTCTGATTAGGCTTTAGTTGTCAAAGCCACAGACTTGTGAATGTGAGAGTCATTGTAAGCCTAGGTAGCTTGAAAATTTGTGGCAAGTATTTTCTTTGACTTATTTGTGTGTGCCTCTGATGATATCTGCAGAGGGTTGGGTGTAAGCTGTGTTCCCTGACTGATTTTCTTTTTGTCACCCAAGGAGTTTGCAATAGGAATGGCAACCTGAGGGAGGAAGACCAGGAAGAGACTGAGGAGAAAAATGGTGTAGGCCTGATATTGGAGGTGTCCCTTCTACTGCTCCAAAGCAGACATCTGATGAGACAGAAGGAGCTCCTTCTCTCAAAATCCAAAAACCTTCTGGGGCACAAGCTTATTAGTTACAGTGGACAGTTGTTGAGAGAGGACAAGTGAAAACCTGACAATGTGTTTTGCCAGTTTTGGATTCCAGTCAAAAAAACATGCTGAGCTTTGCAGGTGGAGGCTGACTTGCAAGAATACCTTCTCTTTTTTTTAGTGCACATCATTATGATTTTAGACATTGCTGGTGTCAATAAAATGTATTTCGAGGTAGTGTTGGATAAACTTTTTTTCAGATAATAGATACTTTGTGTTTTGTATGCAAAGGGTATATGCCGTATAAAGGGATAGATTTCCTAGGAGAATGCATACAGGCAGAGGTAGTACATTAAACCAACTTCATTAGAAGAAGTAGGCAAAATTTCAGGCTCATAAGCCTCCCTTCAAATCCGATACCAAGATAATGAAAATATACTTGAAATGGAAACAAAGTTAATCTCTGAAGTCTATATTTAAATGTTGCACGGAAGTGGAGGAATGTAGCTGATAGGGCTGAGAAAACTTCAGTTGATGTCACTGTTGCCATGGTTTCATTTCAGTTTTATTTTGAAATTAATTTTCATCCTTGTAAATTATTTTTCTAAGCTTAGTGGGACCTGTTTTGAGAGAAGATAAATACTTCACATAATAATTAAATTTAGTTTGAATAAGCCACCTAGAAAGCACAGAAAAAAATAATGGTAATAATAAATTGTAATAATTCATCAAAAGAAACGTGGCCAGCAGGTCAAGGGTGGTGATTTTCCCCCTCTACTCCGCTCTGGTGAGGCCTCACCTGGAGTACTGTACTGGAGCCCCTAACATATGAAGGACACAGAGCTGTTGGAGCCAGTCCAGAGGAGGGCCAGGAAGATAATCTGACAGCTGGAGCACCTCTCCTATGATGGCAGGCTGAAAGAGCTGGGGTTGTTCAGCTTGGAGAAGAGAAGGCTCAGGGGAGACCTTAGAGCAGCCTTCCAGTACCTGACGGAGGCCTATAGGAAAGCTGGGGAGGGACTTTTTTACAAGGGCATGTCATGATAGGATAAGGGGGAACAGTTTTAAGCTGAAGAGTGTAGATTTCCATTAGACATTAGGAGAAAATTCTTCACTGTGAGGGTGGTGAGACCCTGGAACAGGTTGCCCAAGGAAGTTGTGGATGCCCCCTCCCTGGAAGTGTTCAAGGCCAGGTTGGATGGAGCTCTGAGCAGCCTGGTCTAGTGGGAGGTGTCCCTGCCCATGCAGGGGGGTTGGAACTAGGTGATCTTGGAAGTCCTTTCCAACCCAAATCGTTCTATGACTCTACATTCCCTAAAATAAAATTGCAGTAGGAATTTTGCTTTGTAAAAGAAGATGTTCATAATGCTGGAACTGTCTAAACCATCAGAATTGCCAAGCATAAATAATCACGTAATTTCACACTTCTCTGTGAAGTCAGACCCCAATTAAGAAGTTGACAGCCTGAGAGAGTCCGCTCTTTGACAATGATGTCTGTATTCCCTAAATTTTTAGAGACTACATCTAGGAAAATAGACTGAGCTTTAAATCTTTTACTTTGAATGAGAGCCCTTATTGACAAAGGGAGAATATTCTTTGTCTTGAAAAAGTTTTCATACTTAAAATGCAGATATTTCAACTTTTCTGCTTTCAGCTAGCATAGATTTTGCTGATACCAGGTCTTCTTGCTGTCTTGGTCCTCACTGTCTTTCAGCATGTTTGATATTCATATTTCTTTTTTATTCCTTCTTCCTTGCTGTGCTTTTTTTCTTCCTTTTCTTAAACAAATAGATAATATGGTAATATGAACTCTAATAGGAAAAAGGCATTGTTTAACTCAGTTGGAGTACTACTAATCCAGTCACCAAATGTAACCATAACACAGCATGTGTTTTAATTATTAAATATAATGGAAACTTTGCATTTTAAATCTAGAGCTATAAACCACTTGTTTGAAAATGCACAGTTCAGCACTATGATTTTAGCTTGTAGTAAATTACAGAGCAGTATTCTTTGATCAGTTATTACAAGTTGAAGATTAGTAGCATTCAGTGCTCGTGTTAATTTTGAGACTACACGTAGGAGTCACTGCAGGTCAAACTGAAGTTCAGTCCTGTATATTTTTAATTATTTAGTCAACTGGCTGCATAAAGCAATGTAAAAATATATAGATAATACAGTCATGCCAGTCCCTTCAAATAGGGTAATTTAAAGGAACATTTTTCAAGACTAATATTCTCCCAAATTCCAGTAATTTGTAAAATACACTTTTTAATTAAATGCAATATTGCTGAGTTTTTCTTAGAGATATGTATTAATTTGAACAGTTCTACAAGGTGCTCCTAATGCACTTTCAGTGTTTTCCACTGAACAACAGCTGAAGGATAGAACAATTACTACGTGTTTGCTTATATTTGGTCAATACCTGTTTTTGTAATTAATGCATTTTTACCATAAACAGATATAATGAATTCTAATAGAAATAATATGAGTGTCTATGCACTTTTTAACATAAAAAACCCAAAAAATACTCTTAGAGTGAATGCAGGTTTTACTGAATCATCATGAAAACTTATTAATCCCTGCATGGGATGTGCAAGCTTGAAGCTCTGCTCTGTATTCAGAAGTAGGGGACATAGTGTTATTCAGCAGCTCCAGTAGGTTTGGAGAAGGGGGCTCTTCTTAGGTGTGTGCTTCAGAATGCCAGGACAGCTGACATGCCACAGGTGGAAGACGAAGGCTCTCCAGATTTGTGAGAGGTAAAGAGCACAGTAGTGGCTCTGCAGAGTCAATGTCTTCTTTCTTTTGTACAGATTGCTAGACCTGGCAGATTTCCTTTTCTGGGTTCAGGACTTGTGCTCACTGTCTTTCCTCTGTAGCTGAGGAGGCTGTTCTGTGTGGGTTGAGCACAAGCTGATTTTTTTCTTCTTTCTGTGTATTTCATGTGAGATACAGATATACCTCACTCAGGACTCCAGGTCTCACGGCTCCAGACATTTTAAAGCTTGGCATTGAGCAATTCAGTAGTGACTGACATCACTAGTGGATACAGGCTTAAGTAATTTTGGGAATGGTTTTGAATTTTGTGCCACAGGACCACCTTCGAGCGTCCTTGTTGCCTGGTTCAGCCTTCCCTTTTCCTTTGTCTTTTTTGTGTTGGTGATCTGGCATAAATTCCATAAACTGGCAACGGATTTTACAGTTGCAGCCTTTACTGTGAGTCCGGTTGTTTTACAGATGTATTTGTCATAGAGCACCAGTTTGACCAACTCACCAGCTGCATTGTAAGAACTAAAGCAGGGTTTTGCTCCCTTGATACTTTTTTCCGTTCCTTTCAAACTGTAAAATGCAGACTCTGAAAATTAAGGTACATTTTACTCTTGTGCTTTTTGTTATGCTGTAGGGAAAAGCTGAAAATACAATATCGGTAGTAGGAAACAGACTAGATTGTAGCTTACATCTTAAGGTCATAGTTTGCTTGTCTCCTTTTGCCTTACTTCATGTTTCATTTTGGAAGCTACTTTCTTATCGATGAACTGTTTTCCATGCAGTATTAAATAAAGCAATTGTTATACCCTTTAATCCTTTGACTTCCCTGAATGTCTGATGCTTTTTGGCGGCCTCTATCTTTCTGTTGCAGTTTTCGTTGTACTATGTGTTGTCCAATCTCCAGTTCCTGAATTCTCGTCTTAGGTCTTTTTATTGGGAGAAGCCCGTTTTTTATGCACTATTTTGTCTATTGTTAATTTTTAAGATGTGCTGGTTTGTTTTGTCTTGTCTTTTCTCTGACTCAGATGTTTTTAGTACTTCTTGCTGTTCTCACTCACATTCAGTTCACCCAGTTCCCACTTGTACAGGTGACTCCAGGAGACAGAAGTAGGATAGGAGGGTTTTCCTGCCTAGTCTGCCAGTCTGAACCTGGCCCAGGTCAGCAGCAGCTGGAGATCAGTACTTGGCACCCATCTACCCAGGAGCTGCAGTGCAGCTGGCTGACCATGTCCTGCAGTTCCTCGGAGTGAAAAATGAGTCTGAGTTACAGTAGATGGCCCTTATTTACTGATTTAAGTGGCTGAGCAGTACCATTATTAGTCTGATTGCTTTTCTCCTTCTCTTACATTCTTTCTTGCTCTCCTTCTGAAACTTTTTTTTTTGTTTTAATTTGTAAAAGGAAAAGTATACCAAATCTAAGTATGAAGTGAATTTTTACAGCCAAGATATAAATTCCAAAAACTAGGGGGTTTATAATGGAAATACTTAGGGGGGAGAGGGGAGGGTGAGCTATAATACATATCTAACCTTTTTTCCCTCTCTTTAGTGAATAGACCATTTAAACTAAATTAAGTAAAGGATATAAATTCTGTTGTTTCATTTTTTAATATTTCATGGCTGATTTTATAGATAAAAATTACATTTAACAATAAATATGAAGAAGAATTTATACAGCCTGTTCTAGTTTGATATGGAACAGCAAATCCCATTTCTCTGTAGCTGTAAAGAAAATTCATTATAATGTCTTTGGTTGTAAGAGATGGCTTCATTGTGATTAGTTACACTGATAATAAAACAACCTTTTTACAAATGGCACAAGATACATGAGATCTCATGTGTCTGCCTTTTAATAGCATTGAATCTGTGCATTTGCTACCTTTATTCTGTAATTCTTTTTTTATTTATATTTGGGCACTCTTAAAATCTACAAGTTATTAAAAATAATATAACTTAATTTTTCTTTTGAAGCATTCTGGAGAAAGAGTTACTAATGTAGCAGAGCATTCTTAACTTTTGAGTTTACTAAATAAACAGCTAATTTTAATTATAAAAATATGGTTGTATGTAATTTTGTTCAATTCTGAATAACAAGTTTTGTGGATAAAATAATGAAATCTGAATATCTGCATTACTTTCCAAATTCTTTTTAAGCACCTAAAGAAATATGTTGACTTTCAAATGCCCTGTTCCTAGTGACTTCATTTAGATGTAGACATTTTTAGGTATTCACGTAACTTAAGCCACAGCTAGTAGTGGCATTAGGATGCCTACTAAGCAATTAAGAGACCTAGTATACACTTTTTGTTGTAGGGCGAGGATTTTGTGAGGAATTAATAGCCAATAAAGGGGTATTTATTTATTTTTTCCATTTAAGAATACTTAGATCTCCTTAGCACAGTAATGAACAATGAATTGATGAAAAAAAGTATAATTATTGTAGTAAGAATCTTTGCATATTTATATTGCTGTGATTTGTGCTGTTCCAGGGATTTAACCAGTAAAATATTCTGTATTGTTTAGTTTACAGAAAGAACATCAGGTATTCGATTCTGGAAAAATGGACCATATGTTACAAAACACTATTTTAAGTTGTGAAATGGAATTACATGGCCACCGTTAGAGTGAATTCCTTTCCTGCTTCAAAGGGATTTGATACTTTAGAATGAAGAGGGCTGCAGATTTGACAAAACATAAGTTGTGTTTGATTATCAAACATTTATGGAATTTACCAGAAAGTGAAAATCTGAATCATAGTGCTTGGAAACAAACAAGATGTAATGCTCAAGTCATCTGGAAATTACAAGATGGAACAGCACACTTCATATTAGGCTTCACTGAAAAAGACATAAACCAACACTTTTCCTCCTGTTATCTGTAAGCTTTAGACTGTTGTCTCTTATCCATTGATGACTACAGATAGCAGAAACAGTCTGGCAGCACTTATTAAAAGTGTTTTCCTAGGACGAATACCAGGAAAATTACTATTGATGACTGAAACACAGGACTAAATATTCTTTTTATGACCTGAGAGAAAAACAGACCACACCAGCACCTTTTGATATCAGAAGCAGCCTGTTTGGCTTGTAGTCTGCTTTCTGCACCCATGTTGCTCCATCAGAGACATGGGCTGGATCTGCGATTCAGGCTGCTTGGTCAGCTGAGAGCAGTGTCAACATGCTGCCCTGCCTGTGATGGGGAAAGCTGACCATTTGTCCTCCCCGTGCTCTGCCCTGATAAATCACCACCAGACTGCCCCGAAGGGTGAGCTTGTGGTCCTGCAGATCATGGGAACATTTGAGCTGAGCAATAGCCTCCTTAGTAATATGTCAATTTTTTCTCCCAGGAAAGCATTGGAGCAGGTGTTATTTCTTACTCCAGCTCAGTCTCCAGGTACTTGCCCGTGGTTGCCACCAAGTACGTTTTCTGTGTTCATTAAAACATATTGATCTCAAGAAAGTTTGTGGGATTGATTTTAACTCGGTGCTTTTCAGGGAATTAGTAGCATTTTTAGCAATAACACTCTCCTAACGTGTTCCTGAGAGAGAGCAATGTATTGAGGAAATACAGAGGCCACATGCACAAGTTGCCACCCTAACCTAGGTCCCAGGTCTTGCCCAGGGAAGCACTGTGTGGTCCTGCTGCCTCCTCCTGTGATGCCAGCAGCTGCATCTGGGGAAGGTCTAGCAGCATGCTGCACTCACTGCCCAGGAGAAATCTGGGGAGCAGGAGGCAGCAGCTAGGGCCACCAAGTTGACCAGCACGTCTTCCCGGCTTGAGGAGGAAGAGGGCTGCAGTGCCACCCTGACCATGTCAGCCACCAGCCACATTAGCAGTCGCTTTGTGTGGCCACTGGGCTCCTGGGGGAGGAGAAGACTTCCCTCACTTTGGGCTCCATCGCTGGTGTTTCCTGGGCAGCTCTTTGATAACGTGGATGCTGACTAGAAATTGGAGTTTGTGATAAACCAACACCTGAAGGAAATGCACTGCAGTCTTGTGTAGCTATTATGGGATTTGCTTCAAACTAACAAGATTCTACACACTAGAAACCCAAGTAACAGAACATGAGAAAGCAAGGTGCAGCTCTTAGATATAACAGAATAAAGCTGCATAATTTTTGTAGGTATTAGGGAAGCTGTCAGGTCCCCAGCTCAACTGTTCCTGCTGTTGCACTGCAAGGACTGTTCCTGCAGGAGAAATGGAAATTTTTATTGCAATGTGAGTCCTTGTTTGAAGGTGCACTTGAACACATGTGCCTCATGTCATGCCTAGGAGGAATCCTACTGAAACTGTGTACGTGCTTAGGTGCATTTCTGGCTCTGGAAGATAGCTAAATTTCAGGGACTGATTAAGGTATGCATCAAATTTGTTGCATTAAAATGAAGAGGCCTGAGGGGAAACGGGTACTATTGAAAAGCAGAGGCATTTGAAACCTTCATGGTATTTGTTCCCCAAGTACCAGTTCTGTGAGTGCTTTGGACAAGAGGTAAATCATGGCTTTATAAGTGATGGTGGTGTCAGCAAGGGTCTGTCCCTTCTCCTCCTCAAGTCACAGAATCATAGAATGATTTGGGCTTGAAGAAACCTTAAAGACCACCTGGTTCCAACCCCCCTTCCATGGGCAGGGACACCTTCCACTAGACGAGGTTGCTCAGAGCCCCATCCAACCTGGCCTTGAACAATTCCAGGGAGGGGGCATCTGCAACTTCTCTGAGCAACCTGTTCCAGTGTCTCACCACCCTCACAGTGAAGTATCTACATCTACCCTCTTTCAGCTTAAAACTGTTCCCCCTTATCCTATCATGACATGCCCTTGTAAAATGTCCCTCCCCAGCTTTCCTGTAAGCCCCCTTCATGTACTGTAAGGCTGCTCTAAGGTCTTCCCAGAGCCTTCTCTTCTCCAGGCTAAATAACCCCAACTCTCTTAGCCTGCCTTCATAGGAGAGGTGCTCCAGCCGTTTGATCATCTTTGTAGCCCTCCTCTGGACTGGCTCAAACAGCTCCATGTCATCCATATATTGGGAGCTCCAGAGCTGGACAAGGAGCAGCAGATTAGAAAAGGGAGAGAATCACCTCCCCTGACCTGCTGGCCACACTTACTTTCATGCAGCCTAGGACACAACTGGCTTTCTGGGCTGCAAGCACACATTGCTGGATCCTGTTGAGCTTTTCATCAGCCAACACCCCCAAGTCCTTCTCTCCTCAGGGCTGCTTTCAATCCATTGTCCAACCAGCCTGTAAGTTGCCCAGACCCATGTGCAGGACCTTGCACTTAGCCTTGTTGAACTTCATGTGGTTTGCATGGGCCCACCTCTCCAGCCTACCAAGATCCCTCTGGATAGCATCCCTCCCCTCCAGTGTGTTGACTGCACCACACAGCTTGGTGTTGTCAGCAAACTTGCTGACGGAGCACTTGATCACACTGTCCATGGGCAAAGTGGGATTTGTCACCAGCAAAGATGTTAAACAGCATCAGCCCCAATTATCTTTGTTTGAGCCAGGATAGAGCCAATTTTCCTTTCAGTAATTTTACTTTTCAGTTAAGTGTCTTCTAAGTAGTTGCAGTTGCTGAAATTAACAGCATGTTTTTCAGTCAGTGTCTGCTTCTAGGACTGATAACTCTCAATGTTTATAGTTGCAGTGAGAGAATGGTACATAGAACCAAGGCCACTGCTTGGTTCTGAAAAACATCTTAAGTTCCAGAACCAGAAGGGAGTAAAGGGGTCACACCTGCAACCCTTCTCTGGGGAGGTGTGGACCCAACAACTGACCAAAATTGACCAAACAAAGCATCCTATACATGTCATATTTGGTATAAATATGAGGGATCATGGGGGTCAAGTTATTTTCATCCATGGCCATATCCTGGGAGGATTCTGTCTGTGTGCTTTTGATCCCAATCCATGTGTTCCTGTATCCATGTGTTCTGGCATCCAGCTTCGATCTGCTGCTGACTCCAGAAGTTGAGTCCAGGACTTTTCCAGGGCCTGCCCTGCAGCCTTGGTGGTGACATGAGTGTTATTTGAGGGGAGGGGAGAGCATGATAGTCGTTTTGTATATATTTGTACATATTTCATTATTTTCATTGCTTCTGTTTCATTAAAGTTGTGTAATTTAGTTTCCAACCCATAAGTCTCTACCATATTCTCTCTCCTTTCTCTGTAGGGGGAGGAAGGGGGGGTCATTTGTTTAATTGCCAGGCCAGCATTAAACCGTGACACCAATTCTGTCCCCTGAGGAACGTCACCCGTCACTGATCTCCACTTCAATATCGAGCTATTGGCCACAACTCTTTGAGTGCAGCTGTCCAGCCAAGTTCCTTGTCCACTGAATGGTCCATCTGTTAAGTTGATGTCTCCCTAACTTAGAGACAGGGATGTTGTGCTGGACAGTGTCAAATGCTTACCACAAGTCCAGGTAGATGACATCAGTTCCTTCCTTCCTTCAATTCTAGCTGGCTAGGAGCTGTCTTAGGGGATGTAGGTTCACTGTATGGGCCATGGCACAAAGTGTACACTGCTGTGGTATCCCCCAGTTTTCTTCTCAGGGGTGTACTGAGCCCTTTGCCATAGCACTGCCTCCTCCCTCATTTACCTTTGCTCTCCATCTGCTGACTAAGAGTGGGCTTTCATGGGAAGCAGTGGGAGCCTGCTTGGCTTTCAGCCTCTTTCATCTGCTGGAGCAAAGTCACCTTTGGTAGCTACATATCTTAACTCCAGTGAAGGGCATGAGGATGGGAAAGGGAAAATGCTCCATGTTGTGTCAGTATAATAACTCTTGACTGGTATCACAGGCACTGCAGGAGTTGAGAGACATTTTTTAATCATCTCATATTGCCAGTGCTTGGACTTACGATGGACCATCAAGCTGGTATGCCTCCCATTGCTGTGTTATATTGGTTTCCATCTTGTCAAGGACAGTGAAATTCAGAGTAAAATTCAATGGTAACCCCCTCAACTGCTCAAAGTGCAGAAGTATGTAAGTTTAAAAGGAGTTCAGAACTTCAGCTCATGCATGGATTTGTTTCCCTGAAAGCAAGTAATGGTTGTTATGGAGGGAGCCAAGCTTTGTACAGCTATGTGTAGTTTAAGTCTTAGTGATGATCACCTAAGGTGATGAGGGAAAAAAATTGTACCATGTGTTGTGGAGGAGATGGCAGCACTATTGTGATTGCTTGCACGTATTATAAGAAACCATTAAGGAGAAAAGGTGTGATTTGACATGCAGTTTTCCCCTGCATGTTAAGGGTTTATCCCCTCTGTAGCTGAGAACTGTTAATAGCTATCACCTCTTTCTACTAATTCTTAATCGTGGATATTAATTTATTCTTGTTAGAGATCCCATGATACAGAGAAGTGAAGACTGCTTGTTACGCTTTGCTGTAGTGTGCTGGAGGACTAACATGTAGTGGAAGGGATTGGGGACAGCATCCATCCTTCTGAGTGCACCCAGGTGCAAGGCAGCCCCCTGCTTCCGCTGTTCTTCTCCCTTATCCTCTGCATTATTTAAGCAACTGAGCTGGAAAATCAAAACTGAAAAGAAAGTTGGTTTCATATGTCTTGTAGGATTGAGCTGAAATACTTCCAGTGTGCTCACTTCTGTTTTATTGTATAGAAAAACAGGTTTTGTTTGTAATAGTAAAAATTGTTGAGGATGTCTAAATACCTATACCAGTAATACAGTAATTGGATATATACAGACATGTAAACATGTATATTCCAGTGGATATATATTCTAATTGATTATAATATCAGCTGTCCTTTCTGTCAATATGCTTACCAAAAGGACACGTTGCGTTTTGATCTGTTGTTCTCAAATGAAGGAGAATTACTTCCTTGTGTGAAGTGGCCACCAGATGTCATCAGAATGCTTTTATTTTTATTAATTTCTCCTTTTCTTTACAAGAGTATGTACACTTTGTATTCTTCTCTGGAAACTTTGTTAAACCTACCACACAAATAATCCCAACTCCTTATGTTACCTCTTCAGCCAAAAACTCATGGAGATCTTCTCAGCTGAGCTACTTGAGGAGGCAGCTGACAAGAGAAAAGCAGGGTATGCAATGACATCGAGAAGCGTGTGCATATATACACAGATTACTATGTGCATCCTCAGTAATTTCAAAGATGGCAATAGATAAAGTTAAACCATGTGGGCCTGATTTGCCTCAGTAGAATGTCATTAAAGAGCTACAAGGCAATTAAAATGATTAGTCAGAAAATCCTAGTATTTAACATATGCTGAATTTTCGTTTCTACTTTCTGCTGTGTTCCCTCCTTAATACCTTTTTTACAGTTTTAGCATCCTGACTGGACTTTGAATGTGTCTGGGTCTATGTTTTGTTTTGTTTTTAAAATTAAATATTTATTTATTTAATTTTGCTGTGAATTTTTGGCATATTTGCATTAATTGTGGATAACATACATTCAAATTATTATCAGCCTACCTTTCATTTGAAATTCTATTGGCTAGGTTCTTTTTTTATATTCAGTGGGCTGTGGCTCAGTGAATAGCTGGATAACAAATGCCTGCAAAATATATTTTTTAAAAAATTGTAACAAAAAAATGAAGAGTACATTTCAATGCAAAAAAACCTGCCTTTTTTTTTGTAGTTGTTGTTTTTTATCTTCCTTGCAGTTTTCTCTAGTTCCTGTTTCTCTTCTGCTTCTTGCTTCAAGTAACTAAAAAAAAACTGGTTCACAGCCAGCAGAGAACTGGCCATTTGTGTTGGCCTTTTCACCTGTGCTGGTGCTGCTACTTCCTCAAACCTGCTCAGGCTCTGTTAGTAGACAAATGTGTCCTAGTCTATGATGATGGAGGCCTCTTGTTGCTTTTAATATGGTACGGTAGTTTAAAACGAGGGCCTAAATCTTTTTTTATCTTTTAGGTTTAATTTTGAGCAAAAGTTGATGACAGTGTGGTAAATCTTGCCAAGTATTAAACACCAGAATGGTCATCTAGTCAATTCATGCTCCTTATATTTTAAAGTAGAACACAGCCGGGGATTCTAGGACCAGGTTTATAGGATAAAATTTCCAAGAGCCAAGTCTGCAAGTAACAGTAGTTTCAGCTGAGTTTTGTCTTTTGCTGCCAATGTGCAGGAAAAAGTTAAGACTTTCAACATTTTTTTAGGTTGACAGTGATAGTGCCTATGTACTTCTCTTGATGAATTCCAGTGTGGGCCACTGTACATAAGAGGGTATTACAGCCTATGGTAGAAAAATGATTCAAATTGCATTTAGTTTTTGCTTCTCTTTAGCTTTAATTGGTAAAGTTGGTGAGAATTGCACCTCTCTTGAAACCATGTCATTCTGAGAATTCCCACAAACTGTGGGACTCGTTACTGTGTGTGAAAAACTAACATTTCTTTCCTGGAAGTGGCCTTCATGGACCTGATAAACTCTCAAAACTGTTTTGAGAATACTTAAACAGTGCTTTCGTCCATAAATATCACAGTGCTATATGAATATGATATTTTTTGGATCCTCAAAATTTTCTGTTATATATTTTTATTGCTGTTGCTGTATGTATGCCTCGCACTGGAAATAGCAAAATTCTTTGGATTCAAAATATAAGGACCTTGTTAAATTTTCAAAATTTGAAAATCTGGGGGTTATTCAACAATTTTTAGGAGGTATTAGTGGATTTTCTTTTATTCTCTGTCTTGGTCAAACATGCCTATTGATTCTGACAACACTTGAAGTGAGTATGTATCCATGACTTCCTTTTTTGATTCCTTCTTCAAAGCTAATTTAATCAATGATCACTGCTGCATTTAGCAGGATTTGGTTGTTTCTGAAGTGAGTTTATTATTAACTAGGAAGCTTTCCCTTTTTATCTTCACTTTTTTTTGGTGTGAATTAAAAATTACATTCTTTATGTCAGGAATTCATAAGTACTTCCTTTATGTTGGCAATTGCCACCCACAGAGGACTTTCAGTGGTTTGAAAGCAGAAGCAAGAAGGACATGAGTTGTAATGCAGGGTGTGTTTCCCCATGATGCCGTTACAGTTCCTTGATGCCTGCGAGAAAAAGTTAGTGGGTGCAGGTCACTTGCTGTTTTCAGTGACATGCAAGTCAGTGGGCTTTTTATTTTTTACTTCAACCATTGTAGATACACCAGTGCAGAAGTTTCAGTGTCTTTAGTCTTTGAAAACCTATAGCTTGTTTAGCTGTGGAGGTTGTGGTTCCCTAGCAAAATGAGTGCCTTTTACGCTTCATTGGCTAGCTGGGCCCAAAGACTGATGGTGAATGGAGTTAAATCCAGCTCGCAACCAGTCACAAGTGGTGTTCCCCAGGGTTCAGTGTTGATGCCAGTTCTGTTTAATGCCTTTATCAACGATCTAGATGAGGGGATTGAGTGCACCCTCAGTAAGTTTGTAGATGACACTTAGTTGGGCGGCTGTGTTGATCTGCCTGAGCATAGGAGGGCTCTACAAAGGGACCTAGACAGGCTAGATCGATGGGCAGAGGCCAATGGCATGAGGTTCAATAAGGCCAAGTGTTGAATCCTGCACTTCGGTCACAACAACCCCATGCTAAGTTACAGGCTTGGGGGAGAGTGGCTAGAAAGCTGCCCAGCAGAAAATGACCTGGGGTGCTGGCTGACAGCTGCCTGAATATGAGCCAGCAGTGTGCCGGGGTAGCCAAGAAGGCAAATGGCATCCTGGCTTGTATCAGAAATAGAGTGTGGCCAGCAGGAGTAGGGAAGTGATTGTCTCCCTGTACTTGGCACTGGTGAGGCTGCACCTTGAATACTGTGTTCAGTTTTGGGCCCCTCACTACAAGAAAGTCATCGAGGTGCTGGAGCATGTCCAAAGAAGGGCAACAAAGCTGTTGAAGGGTCTAGAGAAGAAGTCCTATGAAGAATCATGCCAGAGAGGTTTAGATTGGATATTAGGAAAAATTCCTTCACAAAAGGGGTTGTCAAATATTGAATCAAACTGCCCAGGGAAGTGGTTAAATCACCATCCCTGGAGGTATTTAAAAGACATGTAGATGTCGTGCTTAGGGACATGGTTTAGTTGTGGACTTGGCAGTGTGCTAGGTTAATGGTTGGACTTGATGATCTTAAAGGTCTTTTACAACCAAAATGATTCTATGATTCTGTTCTGTGAAGAACTGGCTCATGACACAAAGCTCAAAGTTCCAGCATTCTCGAGCTGCAAAGGAAAATATATGTTTGTAATGGTTAGCATCAAATACTTCTCAAAATAAAGTTGATCTTTGTTCCATATGAACCAATATTGTCTTCTGTATTCCATCAATGAGGAGACTATTCTCTTGGATTAGGTATCTTTGTAATGCCAGAAGGCAGACCTATGATTTGATTTAGGAATGATGTTATGCCCTTGAAGATGAAAAGATGCTTATTTGACACAAAGGTCATCTGTTGAGATGAAGTGTTCACATTCAGTTTCGTGTGGGCTATTTAAGGAGATCATTAAAATGATCTTGCTTAATTGTAAGCTGGATTTCATTGAAAGAATTAATTGTTTAAAAAAGGGAAGTTTTCAATAGGAAAAACAATGGAATGGTATTTTCAATATGTCACATCTTTTACAAACACTGCAGATTGGGTATTTAATACTCGGAGAGTATATTATAATACTCAGATTGGGAAGAGCTTTGGGAATTCTAATGCCAGGTTTAGCATAAAAAAAATTAAAAAACAAATGTAATTTAGTACTTGTAAATATTATTTCTTGGGTTCTTCTGTACATGTCCCTACTCCTTCCCTTAAAGAGCCAGCATATGACCAAAAAGAAAAGTCAATAAAACTGTATTGAGCATCAAGTTAAGGAACTTTGCAGTTCATTACAGGTTTATAGATCATCACTAAACTGCTTGTCCTTTTGATCTTGATTTAAGATTATTTCTTTCTAAGTTCTATCTGAGGATAAGAGCAATGCAAGTCTTACATTGAAAACCTTAACTGCACTGTCTCCACCTTTTTTGGCACAGAGAGATTTGGACCAGAGGAAAATAATTGGAGCAAACACTCAACTCAAATGTTCTCTATTTTCATCAAAGAAAAGATCTGCTGTCTGCAAATAACTGATGCTTTTGTGTAGAACTGTAGCAGATACTATATCAATATACAAAAAAGCATTGTAGGAAGAATACAAAAATCTGTGTTGTCATCTAGTAAAAAATGGTGGTGACAGCTCAAAAAATGGTATTTTTCTAATTTTTTTATTAGTTCTCTTCTTTATAGGTACTGAGATGGTGCTTAATTGTGACTGTAGGTTGTCTTTTAAATCTGATTAAATATTGAAAAAAGATTCAATAATTCTGACCATCTGGAAATCCCAATGCATAAAAAAAGAGAATCTTTAGTTATATTGGTTTCTGTGACACAGCTGAAGTAGTTTGTATTATGCACTTGTAATTTAAAAGTAGGTGTGTCTCCTCATATATTCTGTAGAGATTTGGATATATGGCCTATGCAGATGTAATATGTAACATAAACATAGTGCTTTTGAAGAACTTAGATACATGTTTCATTTCTTCTGACTACTTGGAAAACTACTGAAGAAAATAACTATGTTAAAGACTTTGCTCCTATTTACAGCAGAATCACTGAGCTTAGTTTTTTCTGCACACAAATGGTAAGGCCACAACAGGTTTATTTCCAAAACTTAGGAACAGCAGTGGGCTGCAAGGAGCCTTAAAATGTGTTAGGTAATGTATGACTGTCTCCAAGCAGAAGAATTTGTTAACCTGAAGCTAATGTGGCAAATTAATTTTTGGTCATATCCTTTAAGAATCTGTTCAGCTATACTTGATTTATATGAACATTAACAAAAGATTTATGTTACAAAAAGTCAACCCACTTTTGAGTTAGAACAGCTTCATTTTGAACATCAAATATGATGTTAAGAGAGTGCTGTTTGACAGATCCAGTTTTTCCACTGTGGAAATATGGAAGATGTGACTGCTGTGTGCTGAGCTGGGGCTTGATCCTGCTCTCTGGTGATTTGCTGTGTGGTACCTGGTGATACCACCTGTGCAGTTGCAGAGCCTATATAAATCCTTTCTGGCTTATTTATGCAATACATTAAGTGGTTATGTATTGTTGCACTTCAGATATCTGTAAAACAATAACCGAATAACCGGAATATTGAAAAGGTGACGGTAGAAGGAAAAGCACAAGAACTTGCACCTCACATTATTTTTAGCCTTGTTGGTCCATGAATAAGGTAGTTCAGGAGCTGTTCCTCCCCAGCTCTACTGCTTTGTGAGTTTTCCAGCATTACATTGATATGAAAAGGCTTATTCAGTCAGACTAGTAAGTAGGAGTTAGACTTAAGCATGTGCTTAAGTTGCCATGGCTGCAGAGGGTTACTTGTTAACATCTAGAATGTGGTTTTCGTTAACTGTTGATTTAATAAAATTCTAGTTATTGATTTTTTGCTCCTGATGACAATCCCTGTGCCAGACAAAGTTTGATCCAAGATTAATTTTGCAAAAAATAAACATATTTAATCTTATGTGTCATGTGGTCACTGTGAGTATACAAACTTGGAGTGTTGCTGATGCCTTCTCTGATGCACTGGTTCCTGTAAGAATTACCCTTAATTAGTGTAGTGGCTTTAATGAGAGCAGAGGTGAATTGGCTTATGCAGGCTGAGGATTAGGACCATCCACATTTGTCACCAGTTTGTTGCTTTGTCATTGTCCTCCTGTGGCAAATCTGAGACGGGGCTTTCAGGAGAGAAGCTTACAGCAGAGGAAGAAGCACGTTAGGCTCCTTTTGCCTAGAGGAGGTTTATGGTATGCTGAATGCATCCTTCAAGTGGTAATTAGTCATTTGTGCAATAAATCCATGCAGGAAGCTGAGAAGAGGTCTGCCCCACAGCTCCCTTTGGGTGCGGGACACTACTCTCCCATGAAGGAAGCTGATGCAAATACTACTGAAATTGTTAGAGACACAGCTGTGTTATCTCAGCAAGGATCATAGCACAGAGAAACAGGGACATGGTTCAGTGTTGTGGTCTAGATCTTATCGGACACATGGAGAACTGACCACAGCTTGGCAAATCACTGACAATGGCCCCAACAAAAAGTAGTGACAGTAGCCATTAAATGCTTACCTCAGAAGATTAATTAACTAATATAGGGCTAATTTTAAAGAAACAACAGCAACCACCTCATAGTTGTTTTATTTTGTAGAGGATTATTTCTAGAATATGGTTTCATGCACATGCATTCTCCCACATAATGAAACTTTGACATAGTTTATCCACAGAGGTGGGACAGAGGCAAATTTTAACTCTGGGAAGGGTGTGCAAGGGGAGATTATTTTCATGAAAACTCAGATGTGAGGTAGACATGAAACTGGTAAAGGCATATCATTAATTGTTGCTACACCTAACTTATGTTGTGCAGCCAAGGAGCTATTGCCTTTACAATATTTGTTATTAGTTCTGGAGATAAATGTGAGGCTGTTGACTTCATTAGTACTACTACCTGCAAATGAAGCGGACTGCATCCCTTGTTTGCTTGCTAGAAGTTAAGCACATGAAATTCAGGCAGAGACAAGTGTCTCCATTTACTGTTGACTTGGAGAACTGGAGTAACAAATTAGGTAAGAAGGCTAGGGTATAAGGGTCCTTTGCAGGTTTATATTACATATATGACTACTTTAATTTCACACCTGTGAGATTTGTGTCTTGCATTTTTCACTGGCCTAGAAACTAGTTTGTACTTGTGACCACACACAGTTTACAAAGATAAAATAAGGGAAATATTTTTATTTCCTAATTTTTGGAAAAAAATCCTTAATTGATGTAACACAGTTGAGTTGAAGATGATGTTCAATGCCAGAACTGGGACTGCAACCCAGGATTTTTGGTGGAGCACAGAGAAAGATGATCTTCTATTGGAAAGTTTGTGAACAAATTCTGAGGAGTAACGATAAGCCTGCAGATAATGTATGCAAATAATCAACCATCTTTTCTGAGGTATGTGGGTAGCTAGTGGAGATGATCTGAATCTGTGCTAGTGTGGCAGAAAAGGGATATTCTGAGACTGCTGATACCTGCCTGTGACAGCTGGGAATGACAACTGGTGACATCCACCTCCAGAGATTGCTGTATCTCTGGTAGAAAGTGGATTGCCATCCGATCTAGGTGTGACAGTGCTTAAAGGTTTAAAGTGAATTTTAGGATGGCTTTAAATGGGCATGAAGTGTGTCAGAGGAGACTATGGTGTGGAGCCACCAGTCCCTTATTTATATTCATATGTTTTGGATGTATACATTTTTCTTGATGGAGAAACCTCTAATTATACCAATGCAACTTTTGGTAGTGGAAATTTCCGATGCAGGTATTCATTCACTGCTGGACATGTTCTTTGATAAATCAGATGGTCTGAAAGTATCCTATAAAGAAGATGGCAAATTGGTTTGAGATTGCAAATTGTCTTGCACAGCAAAGTAAAAAAGTTCTTTGTTCTTCCCTAGGCCATGTGAGAGAAGAGTGGTCAAGTCTCAGTGGTGGGCTGGGAACCTGCTGTGGAGGTGCAGCAAGGTGAAGCACCCATAGCTGCTGGGTGCAGTTAAAGATGGATTTGTGGTATCCATCACTGAAGTAATTTCTTGGTATTTGCCAAGTTATATAAATAAAGCTGTACTGCAGATAAACAACATAATTTTTTCTGATCTTTCTTCTGTATCCCAAACAGTGCTCATAAATGATTTCAGGGTAGCTTGCACTTCAACGTCTTCATCCTCTGCTATTCATTGCTGTAGTGGTTTTGAAAATACTGACAATATGCTGACTTACACGTGCTGAGACTATAGACCCGATTGTTGTACTTCCGACTAATTGCAATAGCTTCTATCATGATTTTGTGAACTAAGAAAAATAATAGCATATAAGGATCAGAAAACCACAGTTAGAAAAGCAAAATCTGGATCCTCCAAAGGGATGTTGTGATCTGGAGGTGGTTATTCTCTTGTTATTTAGGTATAGCCAGCTCGGTATGAGTTCGGTCAGTACTTTAGCTCAATGAGAGACCTGCAGTTGAAAAACTGTTCGATGTAAGCAACTATTGTGCACTCAATTCTTTATAGGCTTTCCATAAATTTTTATAAAGCAAAAAAACATTCCATAGTTAATCAGTCCAATGGTTTTGAGTATATTCCCCAAGTTTAATACTTTCTTCTTTGTCCTCAAAAATAAGCTTATTTTTTAATTTTTTTTTTTTTGCATGTACTTGAACAGTTTTTGTACCCTGTGTTTTCTGTATCAACATTGCAATTACTTATTCTTGTCAAGAAGTACTTACAGTTGTGGTCATGGCCTCATTCAATGGATAACTGAACAAAAAACTGGTTACTTGTATCTGCAGCAAATTGATGTTTAAATCATACTGTAAAGCACATAGATAAACATTTAGTATTTAATAATCTGTTAAAATGAAATGCATTTTCAATTCTCAATCACTTCCTATCAAAATGAAAAGGTAATAAATGTCTAGATTTTATTTCCTACCCGCATCACTCTTAATAGACTGTGTTGGTAGCATCAGTTTTCTAGCAGTGACATCTTTTTGGGAGCAAGAGGGTCATATTAGGCAGTTGAGCAGAAGCTTTTGGTAACTGGATTTGGACAGTTAGAGTTTGTTCTGGGGTTCAAAGATGCTGCCCTTCTCTGCACTGCTACTTCATTACTTCTTTTATTTTTTTTTCAGTCTCCCTCTCCTCTCCCTTGTCCCCATTTGGAAAACTGAGTTTTAGAGGATATTTTAGGAATGATGGGGAACTATACTTGTGGCATATTCTTTTAGAACACGGCTCTATTTTTGTTTTCCCTCTTTCTCTTTAGCAGGTAGTCCAAGCAGAGGAAGGAAAGAAAGCTTTATATTTAGAATATTTGAAATGTATGTTGTCTTAGTTTTACTTGCTGTTGCACTCAAGGTCATTTCCTCCTTTGAGCTTTTAAATTTGAGAACCTGGATTTCTAAGAACATCCCATGGCTTGCTCCCTGAAAGCTGTTAGTGTTTCATGTCTTAAAAATGCTTCCAGAAACAAAGGTTAGGCTTATCTGCCCAGGTTTAACTATGTAGTAAATTACTTGATTATAAACAAACAAACCTGTGCTCACTCATACTGTGCTTGTCACAGTGAGAGCTCTGTAACCAAGTGCCTAGAAAGTTGGTTTGATTTTTAGATATCCTAAATTTAGACACCATATTGAAAATGTAACATCATATCTTTAATTGTATCTGTCTTCCTGCCATGGTTTTGATTTTCTATTGCCTTTTTTTTACTTGAGTCTTTTAACTTTTGGTTGTGCATAAAAGACTAATACTAACTTATTTGTTTTATAGGTACTAAGCCAAATGATCTACAACTGATAGTACCAATGTCAAGAATGGATGGGGAGCAAAATAAGAGAGATGAGGTTCATGAGAGTTTACAAACTGAGTTGAGAGAAGAATCCCAGAGAAATACATCAGAAAATGCTGGATGTGACTCTTCATCTCAGCAGAAAACAAGGCTTATATCAGATGAAATGTTCAGGGACCTTGAAAAGAAAAGAAAAGAGAATGGCACAAACAAAAGGGCACTGTCAGGATCACCAAACCTGGACATGGTTGAAGCAGACAAACCTGATAACGTCTCCAGAAAAAGAAAGCGGAATTCTTCAGAAGACAGGAAAGACAATGAAAGGAAATTGCACAAAAGTGTAGCTGGAGAAGGAAGTAGTGTAGTAGCTGGAGCTGTAGAGAAGGAAGGAATTGCCAGTTTTCTTGGTGATGACATACTTAATTCAAATTTCCTGTGCCAACATTGTGATTTCAAATGTGCTGATGGTGCCATATTGAAAATTCACAAGGAAAACAATCATTCAGAAGAGTTGCCTGCTGTTCCTATTAAGTTATCTTCTTCAGAAAAAATCAGTGTTGGCTATGCAGTTGGAAACATAGACAAAGGTCTTAAAGACAAAATGAGTGATCAGTGTTTACCTTCCTGCTCTGATATGGAAAAACATAAAGGAGAAAGCACCTCTAAGCAATGCAAAGACCAAACATGCCCTCACTGTAGCTGTAGAGCTGAATGTACTTCAACATTACAGATGCATGTTAAGCAAGAAAATGAGAAATCCAAGATATTTTGTTGTGATCTTTGTGGTTTTCAGAGTGCTGAGGAAAATCTCCTAAATGCTCATTTCCTTGGCAAGACGCACCTTCGACGCCAAAATCTTGCTGCACGGGGAGGATTTGTACAGATCCTGACAAAAAAATCCTTTAAAAGCCAACAATCTACTGCAAGTAGAGAGAAGAATGTCAGAACAAAACCTGGGACCAGTAAATTAAGTGCAAGAAGTGCTGATTCAAAAGAATTAAGTATTTGCAGTGGACTGAAAGGCTCAGAATTAAGTTTGTCTAGACAAAATGATGGCACTGAAGTTGTTGAAATGATACCATCTTCAAAAGTTCCCTCTGAAAAAGCAGATACTACAACAGAAGAAAAGTTGCTTTCCTCCTGTGTAGAAGGAAATTATGAAGTTTATGCTGAAAAACTAGAAATACCAGGACCTTCAGAAAATGTATGGCAGAAAACAGAACTCCCTTCAACTACGAAAAAGCTAGTTGGCAGTTTAAACATGACAAGGAGATTTAATAGAGTGAAACATAAAAGAAATATTGTCTTATTAAGGTCTTCATTTGGACAGAGTAACACTTTTAGGTTGAAAAGGCAGGTTAAGAGAAGGTACAGTCTGTTTGGTAAGAGAGGCAAGGTTGAAACTCAGAGAGTACACATGAAACATCTCTGTAGCACACAGGTTAAACCTGTTGATTCAAGCTTTATGTCACACATAGAATTAGAAACAGATGCTAAAAGTAATTGTAATATTGCTTCAGAAATTCAAGATCTTACTGAAGATAAGCCAAATACTCTTTCTTCCAGCACTACAGCTACTAAAGATTCTGACGATAAACTTACTTCTGGTCATGGTGTTCATACTTGCATTGATTGTGGTCATGTTTTTCCGAACAGAATAAGTTTGGAAAATCATACTGCAGAGCTTCATACAAAAAGGGTCCTGTTTCATTGTCAGGTGTGTAGCTATTCCTCTGGAGTCAGGGAAGACATAATGCAACACTGTCAGGACAGTAAGCACCAGATGGGTGGTTGTAACTTTAATTGTCAACTCTGTTCATTTAACAGCTTAAATGTGATCAGTCTTCGAAGCCATATGAGTGAAGTGCATAATCTGTCCCATAGTTGTCCAATTTGCATTCTTTTTTTTCAAACGGAAGAAGAACTGATAGACCATCAAAAAAATGAGAAACATGATGATTCATTATTTCAGCAAGCTACTCCATTGAGTAACAGTGATCAGACCTTGCAAGTGGTAACTTGTGCTGACTCAGTATCAAACAATAGCCAAAGAATTGCAAAGGAAATGGAAGTACCAATGAAAGCAAAAACTCCAGACTCTTCCTTCATAAATCATAGAAATGAACTAAAACATTCTGTCCTGAATAAAACCCAATTTCAATGTAAAAAGTGTTTTTATAAGACAAGATCTTCCACCGTTCTTACAAGGCACATAAAACTCCGACATGCACAAGAGTATCACTTTCTTTGCAAAGCTTGTAATCTCTACTCACTAAGTAAGGAAGGAATGGAGAAGCATATAAAAAGAAGCAAGCACCTTGAAAATGCCAGGAAAAACAATATTGGATTACGTTTTGAAGAATGTATTGAAAAGGTTTGCGTTGGTGTTGGTGGTATTAAAACAGTAGTGGATTCTTCCATTTCAGGGAGTGGGAATACAGAGTTAGATAAAGAAATTATACAGATTTCATCCTCTTCTGTAGAAAACATATCAAGAAATAAGGAATTTGTTCCACTTGAGCAAAGGGTTGGCAAAAATGAATTGGTTTTAACTAATGCATCCAAAAGAGGGAAAGCCAAAGGCACTATTTCTAGGACATGTACCCATTGTGGTCTTTTGGCCTCCAGTGTTACAAATTTGACTGTTCACATCAGACGAAAGCACAGTCATCAGTACAGCTATTTGTGCAAGGTTTGCAATTATTACACTGTGACCAAAGGAGATATGGAGCGCCATTGTGCAACCAAAAAACACAAAAGTCGTGTTGAAATAGAAGGACATGGAAAACAGAACTCCGAGATAATCGTTAGCCCTGATGGAGGTAATTTTGAATCTGTGAGCAAGAAGGTTTATAGTCCCACGACTGCCTTGTATGAACATGTTGAGGATGGTAGCCAGTCATCAGATTTGGAAAATTCTGTCTTAGACAATCAGGGAGTTGAGCAAGGAAATGCTGAGCTAGAAGTTGTGAATGCCAGTAGGCTGCCAGATCTGGAGCATACTAGCAATCCATTAAATATAAACCAATGTGTATCTCTGGAACCAGCTAGTGTTACTCAAGACAGCGACCCATGCTTCCAGAGAAGAGCGATGGCTGCAAATGATAACAAGTGTGTGCACTGCAGCTTCATTGCTCATTCTTCTTCTTCTTTATCGCTGCATGTGAAACGAAAACATACAAAACAATTTGAATACTACTGCATGGCTTGTGACTACTATGCTGTTACTCAAAGAGAGATGATTAGGCATGCAGCAACAGAGAAACATAAAAGTAGAAGAGAATCTTATGTTTATTCTTCTTCTGGGGAAGAAGCAAACACAGCAAATATCACTAAAGAAAGCACTGCTTTGTGTCCAGAGAAACACCATCACGGTGCAGGAGAACTGAAAACTAGTTTAGGAGAAACAAAGTGTACCAGTGACACAGCAGAAGGTAATCATCTGAGTAAAAGCTTAACTGAGTATACTGTCTTAGATGAAAATGCATCTCCAGGAATGTCTGAAGGCAGTAGTTCTGAAAATGCAGAAGTAGGTAAACTTGAAGAGGAGCCTACAAATGGTGGAGAAAACCTTTTATTGGAAGGATTCCAGCAAACTCCTCAGAAAGATAAAGTTGTTAAACCTGACAAGGATGTATCAGTTGAAGAGGCAGGTACTTGTGAGTTGCAGAAAAGTAGGCATGGTCAGGAGCTTCTGAACTCAAGTGATGACTGCACCGCAGAAAATACATCAAGCAGCACAAACTTGAATTTGGGAAAAGGCGAGCAAAGCTTGGAAGCAAATGGAGAGAACTGTGAAGTAGAGTGTAGAAATGCAGACATTCTCAAAAAAACCTCAATGAAAAAAAGTAACCCACTTACGCCAATTCTTGCAGAAACAACTAGTGCAGTAGAGCAATCAAATTTTGCTGGAAACATTGGAGAAATGATACAAAATACACAGAGTTTAGAGGGTGACAGAAGTTTCAAAGAGGATCCTACTGGGGAGGAGGAAGAAGCCCTTATGGAAGCACAACATGAAGTAGAAGTAACTATAAATAACAATGTTTGGGAGGCAGATGGCTCAACAGCTGAGGGCATGCAAGAGAGTAGCAATGAGGCTTCAGGAGCAGTTATCAGTGCTGATGATAAAGGAAAGGCAATGCAAAATTTTGGAAAGTTTGATTCTTCTATAGTGCGGTTACAAAGCCATCAGGATGGGGAGGCCACTGACCATTCTGCTGAAGGACAGATATCAGGTGGAGTGAAAGCTAGCGAGCTCACAGTGAAAGCAGACTCCTCACCCAGTGGTGGAAAAAAGAAGAAGTCAGAAGGAATCTCCCTTGGGGAATCGACACGTATTCGCTGCGATGACTGTGGCTTTCTAGCAGATGGCTTGAGCGGACTAAATGTTCACATAGCCATGAAACATCCTTCAAAAGAAAAACATTTTCATTGTTTACTCTGTGGAAAATCATTTTACACGGAGAGCAACCTTCACCAGCACTTGGCCAGTGCTGGGCACATGCGGAATGAGCAGGCAAGCGTGGAGGAGCTGCCTGAAGGAGGCGCTACCTTTAAGTGTGTGAAGTGCACAGAGCCCTTTGATTCGGAGCAGAGTTTGTTTCTCCACATCAAAGAGCAACACGAAGAGCTGTTGCGGGAAGTGAATAAGTACATTGTGGAAGACACTGAGCAAATAAACAGGGAGAGGGAAGAGAACCAAGGCAATGTCTGCAAGTATTGTGGGAAGATGTGTAGAAGTAGCAATTCCATGGCCTTCCTAGCTCACATCCGTACCCATACAGGTATGGAAAAACTCTCTTTGCAAGTGGTCTTTCAAACAGAGTGAATTATACTACTGGTCTTTTTCTGCTTGTTCATCTCTTTAACATTTCTTATGAACTGGCATTCATATCAACTGATGAGCCCCAGATGAAATTCAGAATTACCTAGAGGGGTATGAAAATACAGTGATCAAAGTTGAGAAAATGTAAGAATGTTTTAAGTGCAGTCACCCTTCTGTTTTTTTTTATGTTTCATAGAGAGAGATTTCCTTCCCTTTAATCTAAATTGTAACTATTAATTTGTTCTTAAATTTATATAATGAAGCAGTGGTGGTGTGAGAGAACAATTAGCTTTTCTTTCTAATTTCCTCTTCCTCGCAGTTGTTTAATATCCAAATTGTTTATTCAGTTTATTCAATTCAATTACACTTTTAGGAATACGTAATGGTTAATAATAGACTTTTGATATTACATCATTCCTAAATAAATACCAATAAAAAGCATCAAGAGGTTCTTGTAGAAATAAGTTGCAGGAACTGGAATCAGCCAGCCTTTTTGGAAGGTAGTATGTAAGACTGATGTGATACACAGGGATGTAGCATCTGATTTAGTTTCTGTGCTGATCACACTTTCAATTCATTTTTATGTTTAATTTTAAGTGGAAAATTTAAAAACATTTTTGTAGAAAAATGCATAAGCTGCAGTTCTAAATTTATGTAAAAATTCACTGCGATGTTTCTATAAACCTGCCATACATTCTTTATTTTAAATAGACAGCTTTTCTAAATCACTGAGCTCTGCTTAGACAAGTGGTGTCTCCATGGTTGAATTTATGAGTGGATTTGAATAATAAATTCACATTTCAATGAACATATTTTCATTAAAACTGTAAGGTTTATTTTACTGTACTTTTAAATAATGGCTTATTATGGAAGCTATAGTTTAAATTCATGCAGTATTTGAAACTTAGTGCATGGTTACAAGGAAGAGAACAAAAAGGTAAGAAAAATGAAACATAAAGGAATGGTAATTCCTGGTATACTCCTAAAATAGTTTTTTAAGGTTTTTTATGAAAAGGCAAGGGCATGACTGGACCACAAAGTTTAAAATTAATCTTGAGGAACACAGGCATTGTATTTCAAACCTTTCAAAGTATTTTACTATAGCTGCAGTATTCATGTATACCAGTAACTCATATACTTAATACTTTCAGCATTACTTCTGTCCTGTCAATAACGTAGTTATCTGTATTGCTTCAGCTAATATCCAACTTTGAATGCAGTGTTAAGTCTTTAGAGGGACGCCTCTGTTCACACGGTCAAAACAGCTGTATAAGCCCTTAATATGCCCTCTTATGGCAGATAAAACGGAATAAAACTAAGGGGGAGGATGCTAATGGAGCTCTCTTTAGAATTCTTTATGCAACTGTCTGGTCAAGACATGTTGCTTATAATTGATGTGTCCATTACTTGAATTCTCTTGTAATTATAGTCAATAAGTCTTGTAAATGTGTTAAAGCTCACTAAAAGCATACAAATTCAAGAACAGAGTAAGGCTAATAATTTAAAATAATCAATGTAGGCATTTCAGCACTTAATTTCCCTTGTGTGTTGATAGCTGATCATTCTTAATCCATTAAGATTTATTTAGTCGTTTACAATGCAAAATAGGTTTGCACTGGTCACTTGTGCCATTTGAAAATGTCCACCAGGTTAAGTGCAGAATGTAGTCCATTAGTCTTCCTTGACTATATGTATTAATTGCATTTAAAATCAAGTTAATGTGGATGTGAAAGTGAGGTAACTATCAATATATGACAAAGCAACCCTACTTACGTAAGTTACATCATTGATTGTAACATTTAGTAAAAGTTAGTGTACTTTTTAACATCTTTTGTGTAGGTCTTATAACGAAGTATATATTTATTGTGCTTTTGGATGGCCCTAAATATGCAAAGCAGTTAAAGAATACATTTCATTTTGCAAGTCATTTTTTGGTGGTGCTTCCAGAGGGTGGTATAGATGGGTTACAGTTAGAGTTTTATCTGCCCTCTTCCTCATGGTACCTTTAAAGGAAGTGCTTTTTTTATGCTTTGCTTATTCACATAAATAGTAATATGGATACTTTTATTAATAGTTTATGGGAAGAAGGCTTTCTCTTCCAATCCGTATTTTCATATTTGTGATTTCCTTGGTGTCTTATAGAATCTTTTTTTTCTCAATCTGTATCATAATGGATGCAATTGAATGAGAAACAGATATTTTTGAGTTATTGGGAATGGTGGCAGAGGAAACTGACATCCACCGACTATATATACAATGGCATACAAATGCATACAGCATTTCTAGCTTCCTATATGTACCAGGGTAACACCAGGTACATAATATAATCAGAGCTGAACGTTTTCCCAGTTATCATTTTGATTATGTGCTTTCAAAAAAAACCCCAAAATCTTTCTTCAGCATCCAGATGTGCATACGTGTGTTTCTAAATGTGTATAAATGTAAACATAACCAACTCTCTGCCTTTTTTTTTTTCTTTATTATTTTATTTTTTTATTTATTGAATAATTGGTGATGGTTTGGGGCTGAGGTGGGAGGGAAGGGAAAGTTGTAGAAAGATACAACTAATGATTTCCATTAAATAATGTTTCAAAATACCATTAAATAATGTAGGAGATTTTCACATTGCAAATGAGAGGGAAGCTTTGCTAGAGAGGAGATAACAAGTAAGTCCATCACATGTTGACAAGTGAAAATGAGGAAGTGTAAAGAAAAATAAAAGGAGTGGTGGAGGTGGAAGACTTTTTAGTTCACAATTGATGTAGGTCCCATAAACTTAATTAACAATCAACATATGAGGAAAAAAAATCACCTGCAACCATATAATCTTTGTTTCATTTCTCATCAGATTTTTCAGTTAATGGAAGGTTTACCCAATGTAAGTGTTCTTATGTCTTAAACATAGGAGGACATGGTATGATGATGTTTTGTGTGGCTCTGCTTGCTTTGCATTGGGCCTGAACTAGAAAAACATCTATGCCTGCAGGTGCAGATAATGTTGCCTTTGGCTGGCTTAAAGCTGAGGCAGTGAATTTTTTTACAGTTTTGGGTCTCTAGTGTCTTAATGTAAAAAGAAGCATGGACAGCAGGTCCAGGGAGGTGATTCTCCCCCTCTGCTTTGCTCTCATGAGACCCCACCTGGAGTATTGTGTCCAGTTCTGGAGTCCCCAACACAGGAAGGACATGGAGCTGTTGGAGTGAGTCCAGACTAGGGGCGCAAAGATGATCAGAGGGCTGGAGCACCTCTCCTAGGAAGACAGGCTGAGGGAGTTGGGGTTGTTCAGCTTGGAGAAGAGAAGGCTCTGGGGGGACCTTCTTCAGTACCTGAAGAAAAGCTAGGGAGGGACTTTTTACAGGGGCATGTAGTGAGAGGATAAAGGGGAATGGCTTTAAGTTGGAAGAGGGTAGATTTCCACTAGACATTAGGAAGAAATTCCTTAGTGTGAGGGTGGTGAGACACTGGAACAGGCTGCCCAAGGAAGTTGTGGATGCCCCCTCCCTGGAAGTGTTCCAGCCCAGGCTGGATGGGGCTTTGAGCAACCTGGTCTAGTGGGAGGAGTCCCTGCCCATGCAGGGGGGGATTGGAACTAGATGATCTTTATGGTCCCTTCCAACCCAAACCATTCTATGATTCTATGAAAATTAGGATTATGAACTCTAGTTTGTTCTGTGAAACTGTAGCATGGTTTGGGTCTGTCTGACCTGAACTCTTAAATTTAGTCTATTTTCAATTTGGTGAGGGTTTTTGTTTAGTTTTGGTTTTTTGGTTTGTTTTTTTTCCCCTCCTCTTTTACTTTTTTCTTGCCATTTCTTTTGTTAGGAGCCTTACTGCTACCATCAGAAAAGGTACTCTTTGTTTCCATGCCATAATTGTGGGTAAAGTAATTCTCTGGCTTTTTTTTTTTTTTTTTTTTTTAAAGTAATTTGGTTAGGAAAGATGCTATATTGAAAGATTTTTCTCATTTTTCTGTGAACTAAAAGCCAAGTGTGAATCCAATAGTATCACATTAAACACAGAACATGAGAACCATTAAAATCTGTGATAATATAAGTATGGCCAAGAAATGGTTAATTGCTTCAACATTGTTTCAGATAACATTATTGTAAATATAGATTTTTTGCCCCATTAGTTTAACTCCTAGTCTAATGTCTTAATTTTAAGCATAAAATTTTGGGTTGTTCCATCCAAGAACATACTGGAAGAAATTTGGCACTAGCAACCTGGAAGGGACATGCCCTGCTTTTTTTTAGGTGATAAGTACTGACTGGAGCCTGCCAGCACTTGAATTTTCATGGGGTTTAAATGGAGATGTTAACAGATATTCAGCTGAGAAATAAATAAATAAACCTCAAGGCCTCAGTGATTTTTGGATGAGAGCAGTCAACAGAATAATACATTTCTATATTGTCAGCACACTGTATCTACGATTGGTCTGAACTTGAGCTTTTCATAAAGGAGTCATGTAAATGGAAAATAGCAAAGGTCTTGTATGGAAGCTCTGCGGGACACCTGCAGTAACAGAATGAGGAACAAATTTACAATTTAATCAGTAGGAGAGAAACGAAGGGGTCATAGGATTGAATCCACCTAGTATTTTAATAAAATAAAAGCAGTATAAACAACAATAGATTTAAAAAAATCCTCTCCAACTGTGGCCTTGATGTTATTAATTATGCAATTAATCTTTAAGATCGTAAGTTAAAACTTCAACTTTTAATACTCTTTTACTTAATGCAAATACAGGGGTTTTTATTTGCATAGGTCTCTTTATAGAATGCAGTGTTGATTTGAAATGTCACCAAATTAATGATTAATTTAGTTTTATCAGGATCATTTAAATAAACTGGGGTTTTTCAGTGTGATTGATAGAATGTGATTGGTGTTAGCTGCAGTCTCAACCTGCTTTTGACATTTAAACATATAAAGCTGACTAGATATAACCATTCAGGTGCTAAATATATTTTACATCTACTTCCAACAGTAGAAATGGAAGTATTAAGAGATCTGGCTTCATTGTCATTGAACTGTGAAATATTCAACCTTGTCTGCCCGTGCTTAGTACTGTTGACTTTTTTATTTCATTCAGAAGATTAAAATTAAATGCTTCATTTTTCATCAGCTTTTGGGAATTAAATTGAAATTTAAGACTCAAAAATTTTTTTCTAAGATCCTCAATTTCACCAGTGGATTCTTGAAAGATAGTCTTTTCAAGGGCAACACAAAAATGTTCATTGATCAAGTATGATAAAGCACAACGTTTTTCCTATCAGAGCTTCAGAGCTCTTTATGTATATTTATTAAAGATCAGGTATTTCATATTATGTGTAACTGTACTGGAATAAGTACTTTACAAAACATATACTAAATATAATATGGAGACTCCATGACCATGTTGTACTTACTTTTAACTGCAGCTGTATGAGTTTGATTTATCGATTTACGGACTTAGTGGTCAGAAATTAGTGCTACAGTATGCTTTAGACTGGTGTTGTTGTGCAGTAATGTGGGGACAGACATATGCCAAATTTAACAGTAATTTTTTCAGTAAAAAAAAAAAAAAAATCCATCCTGAGGAGAGGTTCACTGCTAATTAAGACAGACAAATAATTTTACTTTCTGCTAAACTGATGTGATACCAGAAATAGGTGGATACTTCCTTGGATAAATAATTTCAGAGTTCTTTGGTCTGCAGTAGACGTTTAATATTAAAGTTTGTTCTTGAAATAAATATTAGCCAAAATGTCAATACTTCTGGTTTGCAGAATAATCATAAATTCTTGACCATAAAACAGTCATAAAGGCATAATATTTTACCCACTGTATATTCATACATTGCATGTCATTACAATAGCTAGGTGATGAATCATTTTCTGTGTGTGACAGAACAAATCTGAAATACCAGTGCTAATGTGAAATCTCTTCAAAGTCAGAAGACTTGTAAAATGACTTTACTTTAAATATATTTGCTTAAAAAATATGTACATTTTGCAGTTTGCACTATATCAATCCACTTTGAACTGTTACCTGAGTTTCAGCATCTGGAAATGGGGAAAGGTGTAGAACAATTTTTGCTATCTTGTTGAAAGGTTATCTACTACATTGTCTTTTCACTTTCAGATTTTGTGGGTTTTCTAATTAAAAAAGGAGTAAATTATTATTAAAGGTTAAAAGAGTAGTTGCCATGATCTTGAACTTGAGGATACTTTAATGAGCAATGTATAGGCTATACCATCTGTGTCCTGGAAGTTCTAAATTTATGTATAGGATACTTTTTTGGTTAGCCAAAAATCTCAAATAGGTTAAATGTGGGCTAAGCTTTTTAAAAGGTTATTTTTTGCCATGATTTTTTATTTTTTTAACCGTGGGTAATATATTATTCTAATTCAACTCGTATCTTATGCTAAATTTTACTTAGGATCAAAGCCATTCAAGTGCAAGATATGCCACTTTGCAACAGCTCAGCTCGGAGATGCCAGGAACCATGTCAAGAGGCACCTTGGGATGAGGGAATACAAGTGTCATGTCTGTGGGTGAGTAAATTGAAATAGTCCCCACCACAGTTAACCAGGAGAAGAGTGCAGGATATACATTGTTTCAGAATTGAAAACTGTGATGTGAGCAAGAGTGGCTAAAATTATGCATGCATATCCTCCTTTCCATTGTTATGGTAAATTCCTTAAATACAGTTATGACATTCTTTTCCCACTTCTAATCCTGCACTGAAGATGAGCAATTTTATGGGCTACAAGGTCAATTTGAACCTGTAATCTGTAAATTGACTAAATTATAGGATGTTCATTCACATTGCCAGGGAGAACTGTAAATTCCATTTAAAGACATAAAAAATATATAATATAGACTTTACTGTGTGGGGTTTTTTCTTCTGCAATACTGTTATAATTTTAGTACCATTAACAGATTTCTGGACTCCATTAGGTTTTCATTCTTTACGAAAACAAAACAGAAGACTGATTTTTCAAACAAACAGTTCTAAAATATTGCAGGCATAAGACTTTAAAAATAAATTGAAGTCTTCTGTATGCTTGTGTTCTTGTTTGTTACCCAAAAAATCTTGTTTTTCTTTTTTACTTAATCGTTATTTCCTCAGAAGGACTGTTCATAATGTTTAATTGTCCTTCAAGTGTGTTGCATTTAATAGGAAGCATTGAGACTCCTTAATGCAAAGCTAATTAATTTAGCAGAAATGTTTAAAAGGTTTTAAAATGCCATGGCATATATGGTACATCATAGGACATTCCAACTTGGGTTTTAATACCCCAGTTCTGATTAAAAATATATTTTAATGTTATTAAGCTGGAGAAATTAACTAATATTTGCATCAAATAAAAACATTTTACTCAGAACTATGTAAGCTGCTGTAGTGGTCTTATGGCTAGTGTGTAGAACAGCACTGGTTCAATTAGATGATGCAGTGCACACAAGAATGGTGTGGTGTGATGTTGGGGATCATATTCAGCAGGAGGGGTTTTTTTAGCCTTAGTCTACCAATCTACTGCAGGACAAAGTGAGTTACACATTTTAAAGGACAAGTGAATCTTCAGCTGAAGATGCAGCTGAGTGATTTTCACTGATTCATCTCTCTGTTTTTCAAATAATTTTGCATGCAGCATTATGAGATACTCTGGACGCTGTTACTCCCTTAAGAAAATTAATTGCTGACTTCTTGGAACAAGAAATAAAAATGTATGAGCCTAATTCTTAAGTCCACGGATTATCAGTAGAATAACTTGTTCTTATTTTGCAGCATGTTTAAAATGAACATTATGCATGGCAGTCTATTTTATGATGTATGAAAAATCTTATTTACTATCTCTCCTATATGAATTGCTGAGAATTTGGCATGGAAGATAGTTAATGACTATAGATCCATAAAACTGTTTAGTCAAGGCTAAGCTCGGTTCTTTAGAAGTTGTCAACAAACTCGACAATGGTTCTTTATTCAATTCCCTTTTAACTGAAACTGAAAAATCATCATATTCATTAACTATGTTATCGTGAGAGGAAAAGTAAAAAAAAATATCTCAAAATAGCTAACACCCTGTCTTTTATAAAAGGAGAATTAAAAGTATTAGGATTTGGCACAGCATCTCATTTTTTTCAAAAACTTATTCCTTCACTTGAGGATTGACATGTTCTTAGAATCTCTCTCAGAAATTACACAACTCTTGGTTGCAATTCATGATGGTAATGCAAGAGAGCAAGCAAAACATGTATGAATTATTTAAACTGTGGATTTGAATGTTAGTTATTTTGCTAAGCTGATTGCAACTTACTTTATGTTGCTGACATGTCATCCCTGGTAGCCAAGCAGGTACTCATTTTCCATTTCTGTGTAGTGTATAACTAATTTTCATCAACAATGTGAAGCTGTGCTATTTAGATGTGGCAAAACAATCACCTGAAGAGACATACACCACAATACCCTGTGCTCACAAAAATCTCATTTGTATACCTGTTGAAATAACCCTCACATTTCACTTAATGTGCACCAAAAATGTATTTGAAGAATTATTCATTAACATTGATTTAATTGGAAAAGACATTTTTGCACTGTAGCTAAAATTGAGCAGGATTTGAAGGAGGAATGACCAAAGCAGTTTGAACTGTAGTCCAAATAATGAATATGCCATCCTTAAATGAGAAGAAGAGAAAAAAGTGTAATAGCCTGTGCTGTATTTCTGCTATTTTAATTGAAAGGATTAGGGAGTGTGTAGGTTAAAAAAATAAAGTAGCAACATAAAAAAAAATAAATTGCTAGGATTGGCTATCGGATTAGTGGCACTATAGAGCATTGGTACATTAACACCACTGACAATGTCAATTCATTATCATTGATGGCTAAATAATCTTAGAAATGCTCAGTGGACCTATTAGTTCCTGAACATAAGCAGCTCATGCTGCATTTCTTCATTAGCTTTAATTGCTATAAATTTTACCTTTTTAAAAATCATGCTTTAAAAGGTGAAGTGATCTTTCAGGAACATTAACTCTGTAATTTTGTCACAAACAGAAGGTCCCGCACTATGTTTTCTTTTCTGCAGTAGTTAATATTCTATCCTCTGACTTTTAGATTTAGATAATAAGCCCTCTGCTAGTTGTGAGGATAAATTGTGTTTCAAAAGCTTTTGAATCTGCTTGGGCACTTTTTAAAGGTGAAATGTCAGTGCAACATTGTGGCATAGTATGGTCTCAAAATACCACTTTTTGTTTGACAAAAATCTCTGGAAATGGTGTTTAAGAATGCAAAGCGAAAGCTGTATCTGTGCTTTTGTTTTAGGAAGCATTTACTCTGTCTCAGTTTTCCAAATGATCCTCATATTTACATGATACAAAGTACACAATATATAATTCACTTAGTTGTTGAAAAAGGCAGTAATTTTGCTGTTTTGCTTTATTTTTTTTTTAATTGAAGCTCAGGGTTTGTTTTTCTTCAGCTGCACAGCAGAAACTACATGACATAGAAATTGGACACTGCTAACGTTTTAACATTTGGAATAAACCCTCTGCTACTCATTTCCTTATCGCAGATGTGTGTTAATTGTTTTCTTTTCCATAGCAATGGATGTAAAGTATATGCCATTATTTCTGAGGTAGTATCTATTTTCTGCAGGTAGCAAACTGCTGCATATTTAAATTTCATTTTTGAAAGTCTGGCTTTGAAATTGGCTGATATCCTGGGTTAGATGAGCAAATCTTGGTTGCCCAGCATTTAAAATTTTTGTTTCATTTGCCTGGTGAAATGCAGTGAAAAGGCTTATTGTGCACTTTTCAAATGTTATGCCTCAGGTAGAACATGAAAAATGCATTGTTCTGCACTTGAGATTTTGAACAGAATATATAGGCAAGGTTTGATTTAAAAGTGCATCTACTCTTCCTTTGCCTTTTCCATGCCTTTGCTTTCAGAAACAGAATTTTTGCGGAGGTACTTACATGTTTCAAATAAGAATGCCTGCTTCTTTTTCTTTTTCTCTCTTCTTTATGACTTCTTAAAAATCAACTGAGGAGGATGGGTATAAGGTAGGTTTAGATTTTTAGGAAAACATGCACATAAACATTTTTTATTATCTTCTTAAAAATTGAATGGACATTTGTAGTAATGTCTTCATTATGTTTTATTCCGTCTATAGTATTCCATATATAGTAGCAAAGTGCTCTAAGGAACAGAAGTAAGTACATGTATACACAAAGGAATGTGGAATGGAGTGGAAAAGGTTGGGGTTTTTTTTCCTGTATAATGCTGAAGTAGTTTAGTAGTTTTTTTTTCTTGTGGGGTGGTTTTGGTTTGTTTGGGGGTTTTTGTGGGGTTTTTTGTTGTTTGTTTGTTTTATGCTTTGTTTTGGTATTTTGGTGAATGGAGGTATTAAGCTTTTTTACTTTCTGCTCCTCAGTTCTTGATTTTCTTTCAAGGTCCTTTTCTCAGTTAATTCTGGAGTCGCTGTAAGACGTTCTGCTAAATAAGTGTTTGCCTAAATTTGGCTATTTTTAAAGCCTCAAATAAACAATCTTTGAGGAGAGTTATAGTGTCCCAGGCATGGAAATAACTTCACTTTTGCTGCTGTTGTTAATGCTAGGAATAGTTCAGAGATCTTAATCTGTATAAAGTTCAGTATTTTAATGACAGTGGTTACTTTGAGAATATTTAAAGAAAAATACTTGCCTATATTGAGTATAGTGGCTAATAGATCTTTGTACTTTATAGATAAGAATGTGCTTTGACTGGCTGCATCAAAAAATTGGCTGTATTCCCATGTGTTTTGTTCTAAAAAATCTTGTAGATTTTCAGATTTTTTAAAACTGATTACTGTTAATGTCAGGCTACTTTTAGTGAAAGCCTGCTCTTAAAATTGCTTTTAGCAAGGAAAAAAGACTTATTCATAAATTTATTGGTAGGAGCAGGAAAAACATCATATTTTCAAGGATGCCTTAATGTACTGTAATATAAATTAATTATTTATACTTGTGCAGTTTGGGAAATCTTAAATAGAAAGTTGCTACTCTAGTAAAACTATTTTTGTGTGGTATTACCTGGTTTTTGTGCATTAGAAGGGATCTCTGTGTAGATGATTATAATGTCACTTTCTGACCTTTGCAGCTTGAATAATTGTAAATCATTGCTTCATAACGTGTCAGAGAATGTCTGTACTAGGCAATTAAATGGCAGAATATAATAGACCAAATTATTGCCTGTCATGTTTTCAACAACACAGTTAGTATTTGAGTTACACTTAATCATTACGTGCATTAGCAACTTCATTGGAATCCAGCTTCAGGCTGAGCATGAAATACATTACATTATTTAAACCTCTAATGGTAGAAGTCATTTATTTGTGTTGAAGTGTACAACATGCAGAGTTTCATAAAGCAAGGAACACTTGAGAGCTTAATTTATCCAAATCAAAGTCTAAATGCAGATAAACACAAGTGGCAAAAATTAGTAATTTTTATAGGCTGGAAATATTTAAAAATACATGGTTATGGATAATTGTAGGCAGCAGGAATAAATTAAAATAACTATTTTTAGTTAGTTCTGAGAACTAAAACTGTTATACACCTAAATCATCAAATGCATCATGAAATTGCATTTTTTAAGGAACAATTAACTACACACATCATACTAAGATGTGTTGAAACAAAAAGTATGTATTTACTTCAGCTGTTTAGATCAGAGATAAGTTCATGCAAAATGACTGTTGAGGATCCAGCTATTCTGCGTTTCTCTTTTAACTATTTGGTCCTATCATACACTTGGGTCTATGTATACCTCAGTAACGAAGATGATGTTGAACCTATATAATAGCTTTCCAAACTTGCAGACACTCTTGGAAAAATGAGTAAGAAAATACTAGAAAAAAAAGTGGAGTAAGGTAACATATGTGTTATATTATCTTGCCAATTTTTGTTCAGTTATCTATAATTTTATTAGATTTGAAAACCTGACCTTCAGTACATATTCTCTATTTTTACTATTCAAGAAAACTCCTTGAAATGGAAGCAATTTACCTTTATTCAGAAAAGCTCCCGGCATCTTTAAACAGCTGGTACGGATCCTACAGTGTGTTGCATGAGACTCTCTTGGTCTGGAAGTCTGCCATGGAGTTGGCTGGAGTTAAAACAAGTTAGTGGGAGACTTGGGTGCAGGTGGTGTGAGAACTCTTTTGTTTGAGCCTGCTATTACAATTGATAAAGAAAATCAAGACCAACTTTGTAACTTAATTAAACGTGCTTTCAGCAATTTGTATGATAATTTCATAGACTTATAGAACGGTTTGTGTTGGAAAGGACCTTAAAATCATCTAGTTCCAACTCTCCTGCAAGGGCAGAGACACTCTCCCACTACACCAGGTTGCTCAAAGACCCATCCAACCTGTCCTTGAGCAATTCCAGGAATGGGACACTCACAGCTTCTTTGGGCAACCCATTCCAGTGTCTCACCACCCTCACAGTAAAACATGTATTGCTTATGTCTAGTCTAAATCTACCCACTTTTACTTTAAAGGCATTACCCTTTGTACTATCACTATGTGCCCTTGTAAAAAGTCCCTCCCCAGCTTTCCTATAGGCCCCTTCAGGTACTGAAAAGCCCCTATAAGGTCTCCCTGGAGCCTTCTCTTCTCTGGGCTAAACAACCTGAACTCTCTCAGCCTGTCTACATGGGAGAGGTGCTCCAGCCCTCTGACCATCTTTGTGGCCCTCCTCTGGACTTGCTTCAACAGCTCCATGTCCTCTTTGTGTTGAGGGCTCCAGAACTGGACACAGTACCCCAGCTGGGGTCTCACAAGAGCAGAGTAAAGGGGGAGAATCACCTCCCTTGACCTGCTGGCCACGGTTCTTTTGAGGCAGCCCTGGACACGGTTGGCTTTCTGGCCTGCAAGCATGCATTACCAGCTCATGTTGAGCTTCTCATCAACCAACACCCCCATGTTGTTCTCCTTTGGATTATAATGATTTAGTCGTACTTGCTGAAGAGAGAACATATATAAGGGGCATAGTTGTGAGAGTATATGTTAATATTTGAATTGGAGATAGCAGACTAATATCTGTGCTGCATGCAATCTAATTAAATACATTTCCACATGGTAATTACCACAATGTACAGTGGTGTGACTCTGATATGTACGGCATGTGTAACTAGTGTTTAGACAATTTTTATTTTTTAACTTAACTGTAGATTGCTCTGATGTTCAGGATTTGTGTCTTTCTGTTAGGCCACAGGCACCTTGCTCTGAATGTGTCCTCTGAGAGCAAGTGGCCTTCTCTGTCTGCACAGGGAGAGTTTGAGCCCTTTCCTGCAAAGGCAGGAGTTGTGACTAATGTGAAATGGGCTGATGGTGCAAAAATGGGGGTTTAACAGTGTTAAGGCAAGTGGCAATCCTAAAATTCAGTATACCTACTGAAAGAGACATCTGTCCTTGTAATCCATGATTTAGAAAGATTGGCCTAAGCGTTGAGAGAGAGAGTATTAAAAACTGCCTTCTGTTGGTAGAAAGAGGTGGTTTAAAAGTTGATTTGGTTTGGGTTTTTGAGAGAGAAGACAGCCTGAGAGTTTTTTGGTGGGGTTGTTTTATTGATAGCCTTATTTGCATGGTTTGGATTTATAGCCAGAGTTGAGAAAGTTTACATTTGCTTTATTTTTTTTTGAATTATTTATGTGTCAGAATTGTATCAAGCTCCTGATTCAGCTGTGATTTTCCTTGGTGACTTTAGTAACTTCACTTTATAATTTAGGGGATAAATAATTGAGCCTAATCTTTATCAGTGAATATCTCTTCCCTAGTACTACAGGATTCGGTAAGAGAAGTGGGATGTTACCCAAAAAGAGAAAAAGTAGACTGTGATTTATGTGTTATACAGTTTAGCTGTAAGTTGTTGGAATGTCCTCAATTTTAACTGAATTTCATCTATAAGAATTGACTGCTGAATCAATCTCTTGGGGTGTCTGTTGTTTTTTTTTTTTTTCTGTCCAATTTTACTTGCATCAAATGTATTACCGTAACGTACCTTCTTCAGTAGTTACTGCTCAATTCCTTGGAACTCCCCAGCATCTCAGAGGATGTGGCGTGCAGTGCATCCACATCTTCTTTCACGTTTAAATTGTCTGTTTAAAAACCTTAACTTTGTTTTTCTTTCCAGTGATTTTTCCTCCTGTTTGCACTGTAATCACTGGAAATTGTGTTTACTGGGTTTAGTACAAGCAGAATCAAGCCTATAGATTTTAAGCACTTCAGGACAATTAATCTTACTTTCTGGGTTTATTACAACCTTGGGCACTTTCTTGAGACTCGGCGATTAGTTTCCTAAGATAGAACTGGCTTCTCTAGAAAATTTGTGTCTCAGTAAATTCGTGTTTTGGGTATCAACAAATCTAAATGGTAGCAATTGGAAGAGCTGACCAGCTTCTGATTTCATTTTAGTCTTTCGAGCTGTGGTGTGTTGTCTTTCATCCTGTTTTTCTTACTGTAATTCACACTCCCATTAACCAGACAGATTATAGTAGTTACACTCACTACAGATGGAGAGAGAAAGCAAAATCTCTCTTTATGGGCTAAAGTCAAGTAAATACATGTCACAAATCTTTTGAACTGTGACATGATTGTCAGCTGTCCCAGTGCCTTGGTAGGTGTTTTGACGAGAACAGGTTTAAAAACAACTGATGATGGCAGCTGAAGAAACTAGGTTTCTATCATCCCTGATAGCACCAATTTCTCTAGTTTACCATGCTTAAAAATGATATAATGTAGGCAGTACGAAGTACATACAAAACAAGTAGGCTTGTCAAAATGAGCTTTCACTTTGTCTTGTATTAGAAACCAAGTGATCCTCAAAAAAATGTTTGTCTGTCATCTTGTATCCTGTTTGCTTTATGCCAGTTTGCAGCATAATTGTATTCCTCCCCCTTCCAACCCCTCCCCTTTGTTGTTCCTTCTCAGCTAG